>NC_042628.1:76729759-77929759 GCF_901001135.1 Rhinatrema bivittatum | reverse complement strand
TCTAGGCACTGAAAGTTAATGGCAGTGGAATTCTTTAAAATAAGGTAAGATCCCAACTAATGTGACTTCATATCAAGAATATAGGGAAGGGATAGCCTTGAATGTTGTTTAGGTCTTCAAATAAGGAACTTTATGGTTTTACAGCAAATAGTGGAGCTTTGATCTTTAAATAAAGGATTTGGGGGCTTGCATGCTGCTTAAGACAGTGAGATATTTCCATTAACAGATCTGGAGTTTGAATGCATGTAGGAAAACATTTTTTAAGTGTTTTTGTATATAGGGAGGATAACTTTCAAACAAATGCGCACAGCGGTATATATAGATGTATATGGCCATGAGTGGATATACACAGGTCTTTTATAACCCGTGTGAGTGATATATGTGAGTTTTTATAAAATCTGCATATCTCTACTCCACAACATACATGCCTATGCAGACTTGTACACAAATTCATTGATCATGCACACTTTTCTTACCTGTTTTTAAACTAAACATGTGTATATTTTATGTGCAAAAATAAAGTAGGACTTTCGTAAAGTTGGCCAATTTTAAAACATGCATGCATAAACGAAATTAATCGGTTTACCAATGAGTTCATCAGTTGTCCCAGTCCTTCTCCAGATCATCTGGACCTTCCCGGTTTTCCAGCCTGAACTGTCCCCAGTTCACCCAGACCTCTCATCCAGTCAATATTACACATTAAACACATTTAATATCACTCATAACAGATAATTAGCAGGTGTAAAAATATGCAAGTAAGTTAGAAACTGTATGCATGCAACTGTCTTTTAAAATAGAAACTCACACGCATATCGGCTTCACGCTGGAATGCCCCTGGATCGTCTCTTTTTTACACGCGTACATGTGCTCTCAAAAGTGAAAATACATGCGTATTTTCAACCTTTATAAAATACAGAGTATGCAAGTAGAGGTTATGATCACCCATATATGCTCATTTTTACACACATAAAGATTTGAAAATTCACCGAGAGTATTTTTTGACTCAATGTAATTACTCTTAAAAATCCTGTCACTTAGAGCAGGAACACATTTTTTTCACTCATTGGGTTTTTCCACTCAAATAATTTTTTCATTTAAATAATTTTTTCATTCAAAGAATATTTTCTACTTTTTCAATTCTAAAGAATAATTGATGTTATATATAAGTTAATTACTGGAGTTAATTAAGGTTATCTCTTTCCTATAGTTTTGATATGATATCTCCTACACCATCACTGGCCTAGAGTAATGAGTGTCCAGCCTGCTCTTAAAAACCTCCAGTGATAGCTTAATTTAAACCCATTAGGGATGTGCAAAAGAAAAAAATGTGTTTTGGTTCACTCATTTGTTTCATTGGGACCCAAATTCATTTCATTAGTTTAAATATATATATATGTGTGTGTGTGTGTTTATTTGTTTTCATTAGTTCATTTGTTTCCCATTAAATTCAATGAGGGAAACATTGCAGACTAATTTGGGTTCCAGAATATCAATTCTAATGAAACTTGTGGGAAGAAATCATCAGAAATGGAAAAGATATCCAAGGTACTTAGACTGTGGCAAAGTGGCACCAAAAGTGGCATGAATAGCCTAAGGCTCTGCAAAGGGACAAAGGGATACTCGCATTGGCAGGAGTCCTCCAAGGAACCAAGAGAGCAGAAAAGAAGCAGCAAGAGGGTGAAGAACATCCCAAGCTACCAAAGGAGGGCACCTGTAATAGTGGCATGAACCTCTAATGGTATCACAAGAGGCAAAGTGGCACCAAAGGTGGCAGCACCCTAAGGCATCATGAATGGGGAATGAAGAATAAGAGATGTCAGGAAAACTCCCAAGGCACTCATAAAGAAGCCAAGAATCTGAAAAAGTGGTATCAATATTTAAAGAGATCATGAGAGGTGCCCAGCAGCCCCCACCTCAAGGTGTAAAAGCTGGGGATGGCAGCAAGGTTGAGTGACAAAAAGCTCCCCAAAGGTTCCATGAGGGGCGGAGCAGTAAGGCAACGTGGCATGGGAGACGCCAGTCATTCTGTCCAAGCACATAAGCCAATTATCAGAATCAGTGCAAAAGAATGAACTGAGATAATTATAATTGTATGGAAATAAGCTTTGATTACATTCTCTGTTGGAACTTGATCTAGCTGCTGGATGGATGTTGTGACCACACTGGAAAATGTGGGCCCTTGGCCTGTGCTGGGATTGATGCTACGTGGGAGGAAGGCCTGCCGCAAGTTCCCAGCGACAGGAGGCGAGGTGGACGGAAGGCAGGGGCAGGATGGAGCTTCACCAATACAATCCCGTTCCCCGCGGGTTGAGCCTTTGTGTGCCGGGACTGGCTGGGCTTAAGAGGGCCCCTGCAGAGATGCGGGTGTTGTCCTTCAGAGATGTGGATCCCTTGTCCAAGGTAGTGTTGGCGCTACCTGTGAGAGTAAACCCCCATCAGAAGGCAAGGCTGAATAGATGCAGGGGCCGGCTGGAGCTTCACCAAACCAGCTCCGTTCCCCGCAGGTTGAGCCTTTGGGTGCATGGGGCTGGCTCATCTTAGGTGGGCCCCTGAGAAGTTGGTGCAATCGCAGCTGGAAGCAGTGATGAAAATCAGCCCCAAGGTCGGAAGCCAGAGGATTGTTGAAAGCCAATCTGAGGTAAGAAGCCAGAGGGCGGGAGGTCTACAATGAAGTCCGTAGAGATGTGTGTCCACAGTTTCGTGGGGATCGGAAGAGATTGTAATAAACCCCAAGTTTTTCCTGCTGGGACCTTGTGCTTAGCACAGACGGGACACGAATTGACATATGTTCGAATATCCTTGTGCATCTCAGGCCACCAGTAATATTGCTGGAGAAGGGTTTGGGTCCGGTCTCATCCTGGATGTCCGGCTAGCTGGGAGTCGTGAGCCCAGGCTAGGACTTTGCTACGAAGACTCTTCGGCACCACGGTTTTACCAGGTGGGACTGTATGCGTGGCAGAGAGGATGATGCAAGCTAGGTCTATGATGTGTTGGATCGGCTCCTCCATGTCTTCAGCAGAGAAAGTGTGGGATAAGGCATCCGCCTTTATGTTTTTACTAGCTGGGCGATAGCAGAGTTCAAAGTTAAAACATGTGAAAAAGAGCGCCCAGTGAGCTTGGTGCGGGTTCAGACACTGGGCTTGCTGGAGATACACTAAGTTCTTATGATCAGTATAGACTGATATACGGTGCTGAGCTCCCTGTAACCATTGTTGCCACTCCTTGAACGCAAGCTTAATGGCGCGCCTTGTCGCCGATAGAATAATTACATTCTGCCAGAGAGAATTTCTTCGAGAAGTAGGTGAGAGGTTCCTGAGGCATCGTTCTGGTTAAGGACAGCTCCTATTCCCTCCACCTCCACCATAGATGGGCATCTGGTGTCTGAGTGCAGGAGGCAAGGTTTCTGTAAGAAGGACATTTTGCCTGGAAGGCTTCTTCAGTCTCAAAAGGCTAGGCCTTGATATTTGCCCCCTTACGGGTTAGGGCTGTGAGAGGCGTTGCCAATTTTGAAAAGTTCTGGATAAAACTATGATATAGGCAGCAAAACTGAGGAAGCGCTGGAGCGCTCATAATCCACTAGGTTGAGGCCTCTCTTGGATACATTTCAACTTGGAGGAGTCCATCTGAAAGCCCTGATTCGAGACAATGTACCCCAGAAAGGCTAGGGACTCTTTTTCAAAGATACACTTTTCTACTTTGGCATAAAGTCGATTCTCTCTCAGGTGTTGCAGAACTTGGACGACATGCTGTTGATGCATCTGTAGGTCATGAGAAAAGATCAAGATGTCGTCTAGATAAACCACTATGCATACAGGGGCAGATTTTAAAAGCCCTGCTCGCGTAAATCCAGCTGGATTTATGCACGCAGGGGACTTGCGCACCGGCGCGCCTATGTTGCATAGGCCGCCGGCGCACGCAAAGCCCCAGGACACGTGTAAGTCCCAGGGCTTTGCTTGGGGGCGTGTCGGGAGGGGGGGGGGGTGTCAGGGTTGGCGCGGCGTTTGGGGGCATGGTGCTGGCCCGGGGTTGTTCTGGGGGCATTGCTGAGGCCTCCGAACCAGCCTCCGGGCTGGGGAATGGTGCGCCAGCAGCTGGCCGGCGTGCACAAGTTACGCCTGCCTCGGGCAGGCGTAACTTTCTGAACAAAGATGGAGGGATTTAGTTAGGGCTGGGGGGTGGGTTAGGTAGGGGAAGGGAGGGGCCGGAAAAAAGTTCCCTCTGAAACTGTTCTTTATAAAAGACATAATTTCTAGATTCATAGGTTCATTTGAGCAGTAATGCTTCTTATGTTACTCCATCTGACACAGGTGTGTCAAAATAATCAGCGAGCGTTTGGTGAGCATAAGATTTTTCTCTTTCGAGATGGAGTAACATAAGCATTACTGCTCAAATGAATCTAGAAATGATGTCTTTTATAAAGAGTGTTGGATAAGAACATATGGCGGAGCATATTATTCAAAAGACACTGATAGCGGGTACAAAGAATGCTGGAATTTAAGCAAGGGTGAATGAAAGGAGGAATCTGCTTGATGGCTCGGCGTAAAACAGTCAATACGGTGGCATTGCAAGAAACAGCTTGAAAGATAAGTAATTCCAACTATATAGTAGAACATATACATCCCCTGAGGAAAGACCCCGTTGGGTCAGAAACAAGGCCTTGTCGAGTGGATAACAACGGTGTTGGTTTACATATGGATTGTAAGCTCAGTTTGGTAGGATGAAGTAAACCACCAATTTAAGCTGCCTGTCTAACACTCTGTGAATAATTGAAATACGTTTAAAAAAATTCCTTCAAAAAAATAGGATTTATTTCATTTATTTTATTTATTTATGTGTTTTTATATGCCGCGGCACGTTCGGAAGATCACCTCGGTTTACATGTACAAATGCAGCAACAGGCTCTGCAAGTAACACATAAGCGGAATAATATAGCATCAGGGTTTATTTCAACATTCACAGCGCACATTTCACAATTTAAAAAAAAACTAAGGACGGAGGTGGATTGTTCATGATTAAAAAACTTAACACATTACAAGGAGGGAATGTTACGAGAAAATTTATGAAACGTTCCACCTTCCCCTTTAAAATTTATGTGGTGATTAAAAATTCTTCCAGGATTTTTTTTAGAGAAAAGTTAATTGTAATAATAACAAGAATTTGTAAGAAGATAATTTCAATAACATTTATACTGGATATATTTTGGAGTTGGGAGTATAAAGATAAAGAGACAGAGTCTGTGTTTATAAAGATAAAGAGGCAGTGCCTGTGCTTACAAAGATAAAGAGACAGAGTCTGTGCTTATAAAGATAGAGGCAGTGCCTGTGCTTATAAAGATAAAGAGACAAAGCCTGTGCTTATAAAGATAAAGAGACAGAGTCTGTGCTTATAAAGATAGAGGCAGTGCCTGTGCTTATAAAGATAAAGAGACAGAGCCTGTGCTTATAAAGATAGAGGCAGTGCCTGTGCTTATAAAGATAAAGAGACAGAGTCTGTGCTTATCAAGATAAAGAGGTAGAGTCTGTGCTTATAAAGATAAAGAGACAGAGTCTGTGCTTATAAAGATAGAGGCAGTGCCTGTGCTTATAAAGATAAAGAGACAGAGTCTGTGCTTATAAAGATAGAGGCAGTGCCTGTGCTTATAAAGATAAAGAGACAGAGTCTGTGCTTATAAAGATAAAGAAGCAGTACCTGTGCTTATAAAGATAAAGAGACAGAGTCTGTGCTTATCAAGATAAAGAGGTAGAGTCTGTGCTTATAAAGATAAAGAGACAGAGTCTGTGCTTATAAAGATAAAGAGGCAGTGCCTGTGCTTATAAAGATAAAGAGACAGAGTCTGTGCTTATCAAGATAAAGAGGCAATGCCTGTGCTTATAAAGAGGCAGAGTCTGTGCTTAAAAAGATAAAGAGGCAGTGCCTGTGCTTATAAAGATAAAGAGACAGAGTCTGTGCTTATAAAGATAAAGAGGCAATGCCTGTGCTTATAAAGATAAAGAGGCAGTGCCTGTGCTTATAAAGATAGAGGCAATGCCTGTGATTATAAAGATAAAGAGGCAGTGCCTGTGCTTATAAAGATAAAGAGACAGAGCCTGTGCTTATAAAGATAAAGAGGCAGTGCCTGTGCTTATAAAGATAAAGAGACAGAGTCTGTGCTTATCAAGATAAAGAGGCAATGCCTGTGCTTATAAAGAGGCAGAGTCTGTGCTTAAAAAGGTAAAGAGGCAGAGTCTGTGCTTATAAAGATAAAGAGACAGTGCCTGTGCTTATAAAGATAAAGAGGCAGAGTCTGTTAGGGATGTGAATCGTGTCCTCGATCGTCTTAACGATCGATTTCGGCTGGGAGGGGGAGGGAATCGTATTGTTGCCGTTTGGGGGGGTAAAATATCGTGAAAAATCGTGAAAAATCGTGAAAAATCTAAAAATCTAAAAATCGCAAAACCGGCACACTAAAACCCCCTAAAACCCACCCCCGACCCTTTAAATTAAATCCCCCACCCTCCCGAACCCCCCCCAAATGAGTTAAATAACCTGCGGGTCCAGCGGCGGTCCGGAACGGCAGCGGTCCGGAACGGGCTCCTGCTCCTGAATCTTGTTGTCTTCAGCCGGCGCCATTTTCCAAAATGGCGGCGGCCATAGACGAACACGATTGGACGGCAGGAGGTCCTTCCGGACCCCCGCTGGACTTTTGGCAAGTCTCGTGGGGGTCAGGAGGCCCCCCACAAGCTGGCCAAAAGTTCCTGGAGGTCCAGCGGGGGTCAGGGAGCGATTTCCCGCCGCGAATCGTTTCGTACGGAAAATGGCGCCGGCAGGAGATCGACTGCAGGAGGTCGTTCAGCGAGGGTTCCGGCGCCTCGCTGAACGACCTCCTGCAGTCGATCTCCTGCCGGCGCCATTTTCCATACGGAAAATGGCGCCGGCCATACGCGTATGGCCGGCGCCATTTTCCGTACGAAAACGATTCGCGGCGGGAAATCGCTCCCTGACCCCCGCTGGACCTCCAGGAACTTTTGGCCAGCTTGTGGGGGGCCTCCTGACCCCCACGAGACTTGCCAAAAGTCCAGCGGGGGTCCGGAAGGACCTCCTGCCGTCCAATCGTGTTCGTCTATGGCCGCCGCCATTTTTCGGCGCCATTTTGGAAAATGGCGCCGGCTGAAGACAACAAGATTCAGGAGCAGGAGCCCGTTCCGGACCGCTGCCGTTCCGGACCGCCGCTGGACCCGCAGGATATTTAACTCATTTGGGGGGGGTTCGGGAGGGTGGGGGATTTAATTTAAAGGGTCGGGGGTGGGTTTTAGGGGGTTTTAGTGTGCCGGCTCATGATTCTAACGATTTAGAACGATAAATCGTTAGAATCTCTATTGTATTGTGTTCCATAACGGTTTAAGACGATATTAAAATTATCGGACGATAATTTTAATCGTCCTAAAACGATTCACATCCCTAGAGTCTGTGCTTATAAAGATAAAGAGGCAGTGCCTGTGCTTATAAAGATAAAGAGGCAGTCTGTGCTTATAAAGATAAAGAGGCAGTGCCTGTGCTTATAATGATAAAGAGACAGAGTCTGTGATTATAAAGATAAAGAGGCAGAGTCTGTGCTTATAAAGATAAAGAGACAGAGTCTGTGATTATAAAGATAAAGAGGCAGTGCCTGTGATTATAAAGATAAAGAGGCAGTGCCTGTGCTTATAATGATAAAGAGACAGAGTCTGTGATTATAAAGATAAAGAGGCAGTGCCTGTGATTATAAAGAGTCTGTGATTATAAAGATAAAGAGGCAGAGTCTGTGATTATAAAGATAAAGAGGCAGTGCCTGTGCTTATAATGATAAAGAGACAGAGTCTGTGATTATAAAGATAAAGAGGCAGAGTCTGTGATTATAAAGATAAAGAGGCAGTGCCTGTGATTATAAAGAGACAGAGACAGAGTCTTTGATTATAAAGATAAAGAGGCAGTGCCTGTGATTATAAAGAGACAGAGACAGAGTCTTTGATTATAAACATAAAGAGGCAGTGCCTGTGATTATAAAGAGACAGAGACAGAGTCTGTGATTATAAAGATAAAGAGGCAGAGTCTGTGCTTATAAAGATAAATATCCAATGCCTGTGATTATAAAGATGAAGGGACAGAGTTTGGAGAAGAGGTGACTGAGTGGGGATATGAGAGAAGTCTACAAAATCACAAAAGGACTTGAACAAGTTAATGTAAATCAGTTATTTACTCTCTCAGATAATAGTAGGACTAGGGTGCACTCTATGAAGTTAGCAAGTAGCTCATTTAAAACAAATCAAAGAAAAATATTTTTCACTCAGAGCATAGTTAAGCTCTGGAATTCATTGCCAGAGGATGTGGTTACAGCAATTAGTGAAACTGGGTTTAAAAAGGGTTTGGATAAGCTCCTAGAGGAAAAATCCATAAACTGCTATTAGTTAATAAGTAATAGTAGCTTGAGATTTATTTAATGTTTGACAGAACGTGACTCTTCCCATACAAGAAATAAAATGAATTTCAAAAGATAGTGTTTCGGCCAGCTTTGATTATGTATCAGTAAATGAGGTAGAAATTTTAATTAATAAACTAAACTTGCTAACCATCCTAGTGATTCAATTCCAATTTTGGCTTTAAAGCAAATCTCAACTCTAATTGCCCCATTCATAACCGATATCAATAAATCTTACATGAAGGCTTTCTACCAGATCAATTAAAACAAGCCATTATCAAGCCAATTCTTTAAAAAAGACTGTTATGGTTAAGCGATGTTTGGGTGGATTCTCGGGTACTGTGGCAGATGACCACGCCCATGGGGAGGAGCCTCGTGAGGCGCCACAGTACTGGGCTAAACGCAGACGCACAAACACAGAAATTGTTATTTTTATTAGATAGTAGGGATGTGAATCGTGTCCTCGATCGTCTTAACGATCGATTTCGGCTGGGAGGGGGAGGGAATCGTATTGTTGCCGTTTGGGGGGGTAAAATATCGTGAAAAATCGTTAAAAAATCGAAAAATCGAAAAACCGGCATATTAAAACCCCCTAAAACCCACCCCCGACCCTTTAAATTAAATCCCCCACCCTCCCGAACCCCCCCCCCCAAATAACTTAAATAACCTGCGGGTCCAGCGGCAAGGGAGAGCAGGCCCTCGAGGAGCAAGTGCCTGATCCCTGTAAGGCACCTGAAATAAAGCAGAGGGCCCCCGAGGAGTGGGTACCCAGGTTAACAATATCCTGAAGGGTAGAGAGAAGGCTTCCAGCAGCAGCATGGAAGCGGCAGAGTAGCTCAGACCAGCCGAAACCAATCCGTTGCTAACTCAATAAGCTAGCAAAATAGTACAGGCTATATTCCCAGATGGCGTGATGTCAGTAGAGAGGAATGCCCCCGAGGTTTGCGCCATTGCTGGAATAAAGACGTGGGTGGCATGTGCGCGCGCACACTAGTATGCCCTTGGGAGAAGCATGGCGGGAGGCAGCAACATAGCCGTTCCGGAGATGCCGGAGAGGTCGGCTTGTAGATGCGGTGGTAGCCATTTTCCCAAAGGAAGCGGAAGGAGCCATGAACAAGGTGAGGCAAATGGAGTGAAGCTGTCTAGCTCCAACGGACGCAACAGTACCCCCCTTCAAAGGGCGTCCTCCGGACTGTTTTCTACCTGGTCTTGGTTTCTGAGGATGCATTCTGTAGAATTCATGTAGCATCTCTTTATCCAGTATATTAGCCATAGGTGTCCAAGAATTATCTTCAGGTTTGTAACCCTCCCAAGACAGTAGGTATTCCCATACTCTGCCTTTTCTTCGTACATCAAGGACTGCATCTACCTTGTACTCGATGTCATCTTTTGCATCTATTGGTGTAGGTTTAGGTGTCTTGTTGGAGACCTCACTAAGGATCAATGGCTTCAATAGTGAGACGTGGAACGCATTATGGATCTTCAATGTGGGTGGTAGCCTCAGACTATAGGTGAGATTGCCTAATCATCGGAGAATAGGAAAAGGTCCATCGAAGCATGGAGCAAAGCAAGCTGAAGGTATTTTAAGTCTCAAGTGCTTAGTGGATAGCCAGATTTTGTCACCAGGCTGGAAATCTGGAGCCTTGCAGTGGTGAGCATCGTATCCTTTCTTAGCTCGAAATCCTGCTTTAAGAAGCATCTCTTTTGTCTGAGTCCAGAGTTGTTGAATATCTTTGACAGTTGATTGAGCTGCTGGGGATGACACTGATAGCGGAAGTGGCAGTGGTGGCAATGGGAGTCGTCTGTATACTACTTCGAATGGTGTTGATCCAGTGGATGTTGCTGGATGAGAGTTGATGGCGAATTCAGCCCAGGGCAAGAGTTCTGCCCAATCATTTTGGCAAGTTTTCACGTAGGCACGAATGAATTGCTTGAGTGCTCTGTTCATCCTCTCTGTTTTGACATTGGATTGGGGATGATATGCTGAGGTGAAGTCAAGAGAAATATCAACCTTCTTGCATATTACCTTCCAAAATTTAGCTGTGAATTGGGCTCCACGATCAGAGACTATGTGCTTGGGCATGCCGTGTAGGTGGAAGATGTGTGTGATAAATAGCTTGGCAAACTCATAGCTGTGGGTAGTCCAGGGAGAGCCATGAAGTGAGCCATCTTTGAGAACCGATCTACAGTTACTCATATCGTGTTGTTTCCTCCTCAGAATGGTAAGTCCACCACAAAATCTGTTGCGATGTGTGTCCATGGCTCGTCTGGCACTGGTAAGGGTTGGAGTAAACCCCAAGGATGACCGGGTGGTGTCTTCTGTCTGGCACAATTTGTGCAGGAAGCAACATATGAGAATGTGTCTTCCTTCATGGTGGGCCACCAGTAAAACCTTTGCAGTTTAGACAGAGTTCTGCGTTGACCTGGGTATCCAGCCAGTTTGGAGTTGTGAGCCCATGCTAACAACTTTTTTCTGAGGTTCTTGGGTACAATGGTTTTACCTGCAGGTACTGAGTGAGTAGCTGCCAAAATAACTCGCTTTGGGTCAATGATATGTTACGGTTCCTCTGGGATATCCTCAGAGTGGAATGAGCGAGATTGGGCATCTGCTCTGATGTTTTTATCTCCAGGTCGGTACTTCAACACAAAGTCGAATCTGTTGAAAAACAGAGACCATCTCACTTGCCTATGGTTTAGGTGCTGTGCGAGGCAAAGGTATTCCAAATTCTTATGGTCTGTGAACACTGTGACATGATGTTGCACTCCTTCGAGCCAAGGGCACCACTCCTCGAATGCCATCTTTATTGCCAGGAGCTCTTAATCTCCTATTCCATAATTTTTCTCTGCCGGAGAAAAACGACGAGAGAAGAATGAGCATGGGTGTAGAGCCTTGGAATCCCTGGCTTGACTTAGCACGACCCCTACGCCGACGTCCAAGGCATCGACTTCAACGATGAAGGGCTTAGTGGGATCAGGGTGTCAGAGACACAGCTTGCTCCCTTTAGTTTCTGGAATGCAGTTATAGCCTCTGTAGACCAATTAGCAACATTGGCACCCTTATTTGTCATAGCTGTAAGCGGAACAGTGAGCGAGGAATAGTTTTTGATAAAGGTCCTGTAATAGTTGGTGAAACCTAAGAAATGTCTGAGAGCCTTCAGACCAGTGGGTTGAGCCCAATTCTTTATGCTCTCCAGCTTCTGTGGATCCATTTGGAACCCTTGGTTGGAAACCATACAGCCCAGGAAAGGCACTGATTCTTTGTGAAGTTTGCACTTAGACAACTTAGCATATAGATGATTCTCACGGAGTCTTTGCAGCACTCTTTTGACATCCGCCAGATGAGTGGTCATGTCTTGCAAGAATATCAAGGTGCCATCTAGGAATATGACGACACATTTGTAGAGGAGATCTCTGAAAATGTCGTTCATTAAATTTTGGAAGACAGCTGGGGCGTTGCACAGGCCAAAGGCATTACTAAATATTCAAAGTGACCGTCCCGGGTGTTGAAGGCCGTCTTCCACTCATCGCCTGAGCGGATGCAAAGTAAATTGTAGGCTCCTTTAAGATCAAGCTTGGAGAAGATCTTGGCTTCTTGTAGTCTGTCAAATAGCTCTGAGATGAGAGATAGAGGGTAACGATCTTTCACAGTTATCTCGTTGAGACCTCTATAATCTATACATGGACGTAATGTTCCGTCCTTCTTCCCCACAAAGAAAAGGCCTGCACCAGCAGGAGATTTGGAGGGTCTTATGAAGCCTTTTTGAAGGTTTTCCTGAATATATTTGGACATGGCTTTATTCTCTGCCATCGAGAGAGGGTACACCCGTCCCTTGGATGGTTCCATGTTCGGCTTCAGACTAATAGCGCAGTCATAGGGTCTGTAAGGCGGTAATACGTCTGCAGCTTCTTTTGAAAAAACAACTTGGAACGATGCATACTGAGGCGGCAACCCTGGCATCACTGGGGTAGTTGGCATGCAGGGTATGGGTGCAACCTCCAACAGGCATTTACCATGACAGTCTGGACCCCATCTTGAAAGCTCCAGTGTAGCTCTTCATTCCCTTCTTCCCTGGACGCTTCTCTCTGCAGTGTCTGCTCCAGCACTTAACCTCAGCTGCACGGTTTCCGTCTCGCTGAACTGAATGCCCGCAGTATCCTGTCTGAGTGCGTGAACGCTTTCCATATTCAAATACAACTTTAAAAAGCACCTTAAATCCGGATTCAATGGTTTATATACTTTTTCTCTTATGTCTTTACTAGATTGTAAACTGCATTCTATAACTAATCCGTGGTAGTAAAGATCTCCTGCTGTAATTCCTGACTGTCCAGCTCTGAGAGTTAGTGAAGAAAGGGCTGCGGAGGCAAAACCAACTTTTAGCAGAAAGAGCCTTACTAAACTGTTCAAAGCAAAAACACGATACTTAAACTATTCAGACTGTTCTTTCTCATGAGCTCAATTAGAAAATTAACTTCACACCACTAGAAAATTAATCTTTATTCCTGTCATCATCTCTGTGGTGTTTTTCACTCAACGCACAATTAAGCTTTGAATCCATTGCCAGAGGATGTGGTTAGTGCAGTTAGTGTAGCTGGGTTCAAAAAAGGTTTGGATAAGTTCTTGGAGGAGAAGTCCATTAACGGCTATTAATCAAGTTTACTTAGGGAATAGCCACTGCTATTAATTGCATCAGTAGCATGGGATCTTCTTAGTGTTTGGGTAATTGCCAGGTTCTTGTGGCCTGGTTTGGCCTCTGTTGGAAACAGGATGCTGGGCTTGATGGACCCTTGGTCTGATCCAGTATGGCAAGTTCTTATGTTCCTATGTACCCAGATCAGTCCAGAGTCCTGGGTTTTGCCTCCCTGCCAGCAAATGGAGACAGAGAAAGTCTCACTGACACTGTACATAACCCAGTGTGCCACCTGCACTCCCTCAGTATATCTCTGACTCCAGCAGATGGTAGATGTGTAAAACCTGCAGTCTGCAAAGAAAGAAAAATAAAAGATTAAAAGACAAAATTTCTGGATCCTCCCAGGGAGTTGTAAGGTCCTGGTGGGGCCATCCTCTCTGGTTTGAGATGGAAGAGCAGGAGGTTGGCGACCCTTCTAAAAGCTCGGTCTGGAGGTCCATGGAGTGGACATCTGGTGGTCCAGATCCCTCATCCCCCACGAGACAGCGGTGGAACCTGCTGTCAGTTCTGCACTGCAAGCCCATTAGATCAGGGAAGAATCCCTTTCATACGGCTTGTCCCAGGCTGGGTGGCAAAAGTTTGGCAAAAGAAGATGGATATAGGCAGTGGTCTGACTCTTTTCTGATCTGCCATGCGGCCTGCGCTCTTGGAACCTGAACCTCTGCACCAAAATAAAATATTGGCTCTATGTATCTTTATTTGTTCTCAGAGAGTAAAAAAAAGAGAACCAGGAATTAGAGGAATCTGTGCAGCAGCGGGAGTCCAGGGGTGGGGTGGAGCTCAGCGATGGGATTTTCAGCAGCCTCTCTGCCTGTGGAGGAGACCAGGTGTTGGCTTTGTGGTGCAGAAGGACTGTTCTCCTGCTTGCCGTTGAGGTGCTGGTGGTGCCTCGTGTGCGTGCAGAAAAAGCGGCTTGGTGTCCAGGGTCTGCCAGTTTTAATTTGCTTAGGTGCAAAGCTTGTTTAGTGGAACAAGCAGTGGGGGATGCTGGCTCTTGGCCCCAGTCTCCATGGATTCTTTGCTGGTCAAGAGGCCTGAGCTGTTGAGAAACTCTTCAGGCCTTTGATAATTTTCGGTGCCGGATATTGAATGGATCCAGGCCTAAACGTGCTGAAGGTGCAGACAGGCTTTGCTTGATGTATGTTAGGCCATGACAGCAGTTCTTTACCCACATGGGTAGGCGTGCACGCACATTCTCGCCATGTGACGGTGGTATGTGCAGGGACCTGTGCGAGTAAGGCTGCGGCTAGATTTGAGTGCATATGTCTGCGACCTAGGCTTGAGCACATATTTGCGCAGGCACTTGTACACATAAGTCTGCAACATAAACTTGGGTGCATATTTGCACAGTTACTTGTGCATGAAGGAGCACAGCCTATACGAGTGCATATTTGCACATGTATGTGTGCAGGTATGACTGCAATCTAGTCTTGAGTGCATATGTGTGTGCGTCCTGGAGGGATGTACGTGTCCACCTGGGTGGCATTGGTGTGCACGCAGGAGACTGCGTAGAGCCAAAGTTCAGGAGAGCTAGGCGCCGGGGACGAACACGTCCAAGTGCCGTGCCATCTGTGAGGCAATTCAGTCCTCGCTCTCTCTCTCCGTTTGTGTCATCACTGTTTAATGTTATAGTTTAATTCTGCCCTATCTTCCGACATCCATGTTTTACGCTCCCTGTTTTAATGTAACTTGTCATTTCTACTTAGACGTTAATTGGTTTCCCCATGTTCTAATGTAAACCAGTACAATAAGACCTGGTCTTGAGTATCGGTATAGTAAAAGAAGTTAAATAAATAAATAGACCAATTGAATTGAGGTATATGCTGCTGCAGCCACGGTAGCCCCAGTACTATAGGGTGCATGGCCTTCTCTAAAACAAAGAAGGAAATGGTTTCAGAATGAAGAGCACCAGTTCGCAGACATACTGGTTCGGTGAACTGGGTTACTTCACCCAACAAGGGCTCTCCATGAATTGAAGATAGGTGTAGCGGAGTCTTCATAGTGATAGTGGGAATCCGCAATGCTCCACTAATCGAAGAATGAAATTACCTCCTGCCCCTGAGTCCACTAGGGCAAGAGTCTGATACTCCAGGGGTCTGCGGATTAAGAATACAGGAAGAGAGAACAGAGGAGAGGGGGCTGTAAGACCTAAGAAGAGACCTCCTGCAGGACTCTGCCAGTTTCCCGGACATATGGGGCATGTTTGAATAGCATGGCCAGCTTGTCCACAGTACATGCACAGCCCCAGTTTCTTCCATGTTCTTCTCTCTTTGGCTGTCAGATGGCTGCGGCCTAATTGCATTGGTTCTTCATTGCTAGCAACTAGAGATGTGAATCGGAATCGGTTCGGATTCCGGTTCCGATTCACATGTGGGTTTTTTTCCATCGGGCCCGATCGCGGTTTTGTTTATCGGTTGCGCCTGAGCCGATAAACAAAAAACCCACCCCGACCCTTTAAAACTAATCCCTTTGCTTCCCCCACCCTCCCGACGCCCCCAAAAACATTTTACAGGTACCTGGTGGTCCAGTGGGGGTCCCGGGAGCGATCTCCCGGGACCCCCACTGGACCACCAGGTGACAGGGTATCCGTGCCCAATGGCACGGATACCCTGTCACCCATGTGACAGGGTATCCGTGCCATTGGCCGACCCCTGTCACATGGTAGGAGCACTGGATAGCCGGCACCATCTTTAAAATGTTTTAAAGGGTCGGGGTGGGTTTAGGGGTTATTTTTGTGTGACATTTTTCCCGTCCTCCCCCAAAACGATAGAACCTCCACGATCAATATTGTGGGGGGTTTCCTATCGTTTCAGGGGAGCCCCCGATTTCTGACGATTTTGAAAATATCGACGATATTTTCAATCGTCCGAAGCCCGATTCACATCCCTACTAGCAACTGGAACCAGGAGAACAGGCCTAGGTGTGGATTTAACTTGAGTTTCACCCTGAAAGGGTCTTCTGGGAGTCTTGATCTCTTGAACCTTGTCGCAAAGTCGGCGATCAATCCTTGTTGCCAACTTCACTAGTTCAGCCAAGGTCTCAGGCATTTCACGAGCAGCAAGCTCATCCTTCAGATGAGAGTTCAGTCCTTCAAAGAAGAGGGTCCTCAGGCACTTCAGATGCCAGTATCTTCAATTCAATAGCGAAGTCAGCTAAAGGTTTATTACCTTGCTTCAGGTGAACCAAAGAAGATCCTGCAGTGGTATACTGAGCAAGGTCATCAAAAACTGATTTGAACAGTGTGAGAAATCCTTCAATGTCATGTAGAATAGGATCCTCACGCTCCCACAGCGAAGAGGCCAAGTCAATGCTCTTCCATCAACATAAGACAGGATATAGGTGGTCTTGGCATAAGCTGTGGGGAAATGGCTAGGTTGCAGGGTGAAATGCATGCAACACTGATTAATAAAACCTCTGCATCTCCAAACCTCCCCCAAGAAGTGTGTATGAGCAGATATAGGTACAATAGTCTTGACCGTCAATTCTGGCGGTGTAGCTTCTTTACCTGTGATGGTGGGTAGATTCATCTGTGTGTGCAGCAAGTTGAATGCTGTAGTCAAACTCTCCAGCACACTCTGCTGTTTGGAGATTCGCTGGGCCAGGCCTGGAATGGCCTGCAATGCTGTGAGCTGAGCCGAATCCATGGAGTTAGCCATCTATTATTGTTAAGCGGTGTTTGGGTGGATTCTCGGGTACTGTGGCAGATGACCACGCCCACGGGGCAGAGCCCCGTGAGGCACCACAGTACTGAATTAAACGCAGATGCACAAACACAGAATTAGTTCATTTATTAGACAGCTTGAAGAGTGCCACCAGAGGTGGCAGTATGGAGGTAGTCTAGATGTAGCAGTCTCAAGACCCTCTGCAGAGGGAGCCCTTCTCACCCCGTTGGTATAGGGGAAGTCCGGTGTAGGTCTCCCAGCAAGGAAATGCTGTGAATGAGATAGACTGGTAGTTAGATTACTCACCAGATGGTTGCTGTAGATATGCGATTTCACCAGGTTGAAGAAGTTGGTAGCTGGCACTGAGGCAGGGAGAGCAGGCCCTCGAGGAGCAAGTGCCTGATCCCTGTAAGGCACCTGAAATAAAGCAGAGAGCCCCCGAGGAGTGGGTACCCAGGTTAACAATACCCCGAAGGGTAGAGAGAAGGCTTCCAGCGGCAGCACGGAAGTGGCAGAGTAGCTCAGACTGGCCGAAACCAATCCGTTGCTAACTTAATGAGCTAGCAAAATAGTACAGGCTATATTCCCGGATGGCGTGACGTCAGTAGAGGGGAACGCCCTCAAGGTTCACGTCATTGCTGGAATAAAGACGTGGGTGGAGTGTGCACGCACACCCTAGTATGGCCTTGGGAGAAGCATGGCCGGAGGCAGCACCATAGCCATTCCGGGGATGCCGGAGAGGTCAGCTTGTAGACGCGGCGGTAGCCATTTTCCCAAAGGAAGCGGGAGGAGCCATGAGCAAGGTGAGGCAAATGGGGCAAAGCCATCTAGCACTGATGGATGCAACAAAGACCCTCGATCCAACAGTATTAAATAATTACCACCAAATTTCTAACCTTTCATTTATTGCCAAATTAATTGAGAAAGCTGTTCTCAAACAACTTATGGAGTATATTGATATGAATGATGTTCTATACCCAACTCAATTTGGATTTCGTAAGCATTTCAGCCCCGAAACACTTCTGCTCTCTCTTTCAGAAAAAGTACTAAAAGGATTCAATAACGGACAACGTTATCTATTAGTGCTCCTCGACTTGTCTGCGGCGTTCGATATAGTGAATCATAGCACCCTCATTAACAGACTTTCTGAAATAGACCTCAAAAACAAAACTCTTGATTGGTTCTCTTCTTATCTGAAAAATTGTTCATACCAGGTATTTATTAATAACACATTTTCTGACTCATATCCTTTAGAAATAGGAGTACCCCAGGGATCATCACTTTCTGCTACACTCTTTAATATCTACATGTTGCCTCTCTGCCATTTACTTTCTGGTTTACATCTCAATTATTACATATATGCTGATGACATTCAGGTCATCATTCCAATAAACGATTCAGTAGAAAAAACATTCAAAACCACCATCATGCATTTAAATATTATAAGACAATTATTAAATCAGATGAAGCTCAGCTTAAATTTCGAGAAAACCGAAATAATGCTGCTGGAACGCAAACAGTTACCTACCGACCAAGATAAACATTTCATTCTTGAAAATACTGCCATTCCCCTAGCAAATAAAGTACGTGATCTAGGCTTTTGGGTTGATCCAGAACTCAGTTTAAAACAACATATTACCATAAAAATACAGCAAGGGTATTATAAATTGTTAATTCTTGGATGTCTAAAACCTCTTTTGAATCAGAATGAATTTAGATGTGTCCTTCAAGCTTTAATATTCACCAATATAGATTATTATAATTCTCTGTATCTCAGTCTTCCACAAACAACTATCAGACTGCTTCAAATACTTCAAAATTCAGCTGTACGAGTCCTTACAGGATCCTGTAAAAAAAAGATCACAGAACCCCTGTCTTGATCTCTCTCTCCATTGGTTACCTGCCGAATACAGAATCAAATATAAAACACTATGTTTAATACATAGAGCAATCTATGCTGACCATGTTGATTGGCCGAATGCAGTTCTACGCATTCATACGCCACCGCGGAACCTGCGTTCAGCCAATCAAGATCTGCTTTCAATTCCATCTGTTGCATCAGCTAAACATACCTCAGTCAGAGAAAGAGCTGTTTCATTAGCTGGGCCGAAATTATGGAATGCTTTACCTGTCGATTTAAGACTACAGAAAGACTTGCAATTATTAAGAAAGGCACTAAAGACGTGGCTTTTTGAACAAGCATATGAAACTGATGTTAGCCAGTAACCTTTTTGTTTAGCTCTGATAATTTTACTTGAATCTTGTTTTCTTTTGTTTTATATTTTTAAGATATTAATTAACTTGTTTTAGTGATTTATTTAACTTTGATTCTTATTGAGAATTTTATGTATTGCTAGTTTAAATTTATTGCTGTATGTTTATTGTTAAAATAAGGTTTTTGATTTTATTTTTTATTTTGAAATGAATTTGTAAACCATTGTGAAGATAAACACCAAACATCGGTATATAAAACTGTTTAAATAAATAAATAAAAAAATAAATACTTGCCAGGTACATGTGACTTGGATTGGCCACTGCTGGAAACAGGATACTGGGCTTGATGGATCCTTGGTCTGACCCAGTATGGTATATCTTATGTTGTTATGTTTTTAATTATAACTCACTGATTCATACACACACTTAACATCTTGGTTAATTAATATAAGAACATTAGACCTGCCATACTGGGACAAACAAAAGGTCTATCAAGCCCAATATCCTATTTCCAACAGTGGTCAGTCCAGGTCACAGATACCAGGCAGGATCTCAAGAGATACATAGATTCCAAGCTGCTTATCCCAAGAATAGGTGGATTTTTGCATCTTTACATTAATAAATGGTTAATGCCCTTTTCCTCCAGGAACTTATCAAAACATTTTTTAAATGCAGCTACTCAAATAGCTTTCACCACATCCTCTGGCAACAAATTCTAGAGCTTAATTATGCATTGAGTGAAAAAATATTTTCTCTTATTAGTTTGAAATGTATCACCTAGTAACTTCATTGTGTGTCCTTTGGTCTTTGTACTTTTTGAAAGAGTAAACACTGATTAATGATTACTTATTCCATTCCACTCATTATTTTATAGACCTCTATCATATCTCCCCTCAGCCGTCTCTTCTCCAAGCTGAAAAGTCCTAACCTCTTCAGCCTTTCCTCATAGGGGAGCTGTTCCATCCCCTTTATCATCTTGATCACCCTTCTCTGTACCTTTTCTAATTCTGCTATATCGATTTTTGAAATGTGGTAACCAGAACTGCACACAATATTCAAGATGAGGTTGCACCATGGAGCAATACAAAAGCATTATTATATTCTCTGTTTTATTCTCAATTCCTTTCCCAATAATCCCTAGCATTCTAATTGCTTTTTTGGCTGCTGTTGCACACTGAGCAGAAGATTTCAACTTATTTTCAACGATCCTTTTCCTGAGTGGTGACTCCTAATGTGGAGCCTTGCATTGTGTAGCTAGCTATAATTTGAATTAATCTTTCCATAAGTGCATCACTTTGCACTTGTCCACATTAAATTTCATTTGCATGCCCAGTCTCCCAGTTTTGCATAGTCCTCTTGCAATTTCTTATAATCCTCTTATTTGGCAAATTTGATCACCTCACTTGCTGTTCCCATTTCTAGGTCATTTATAAATATATTAAAAAGCAGTGGTTCCAGAACAGATCCCTAGGGCACTCCCCTATTCACCTTTCTCCATTGGAAAAATTTACCATTTAGCCCTATCCTCTGTTTTCTTTCTTATAACCAGTTGGCAATCCACAATAGGACACTGCTCCCTATCCCATGACATTTTTAATTTCCTAAGTTTTCTCTCATGAGGGACTTTGTCAAATCTTTCTGGAAATCCAAATACACTACATCAACTGGCTCACTTTTATCCACATGTTTATTTACACCCTCAAAAAAATGTAGCAAATTTGTGAGGCAAGATTTTCCTTGGCTAATTTCATGTTGGTTTTGACCCATTAAACTATGCCTATCTATATGTTAGCAATTTTGTTCTTTATGATAGTTTCTACCATTTTACCTGGCAAAGACATCAAACTCACTGGTCTGTAGTTTTGGATCACTCCTTGATCCCTTTTTAGAACTTGGCATTACATTGACAACCCTCCAACATTGACAGGTACCATTAGTCAATGTTACTGACAGTTTACAAATTTCCAGTAGCAAGTCTACAATTTCATTTCTCAGCTCTTTCAACACTCTGAGATGTATACCATCTGGTCCAGGTGATTTGTTGGTCTTTAGGTTGTCAATTTGCTCTAGTACATCTTCCAGATTCACTGAGATTTGTTTCAGTTTCTCTGAATCATCACATTGAATACCATTTCTGGCAAATAATTAATTTAGTCTCTCTGCTATGGATTTGTCATTCCTAAGTGCCCTTTTACCCCTTTATCATCTAATGGTCTATCTGACTCCCTCACAGGCTTTTTATCTCAAATGTATGTGAGAAAGTTTTTGCTTTCACAGGAAGCTTCTTTTCACATTCTCTCTTTGCCTTCCTTAACAGTGCTTTGCATCTGACTTGCCAGTGCTTACGCTGTTTCCTGGATGTTCTTTTAGCTATTATAGCCTCTCTTACCTCACCTTTTAACCAGGCTGGTAGTCATTTAGCCTCCTTCCACCTTTTCTAAAGTCTAGACTACATCTGCTCTGGGCTTCCAGGCTGGTACAGTATTTTTAAACAATGCCCATGCCCATAAGTCGTTCCAGTGTTACCAAATTGTATTAAGTTGTTATCTCGTAAACCGGAGTGAAGGCAACCCGCTATACTTCGGTATATAAAAGCCTCGAAATAAATAAATAAAATAAATGCCTGATCCGAACTCTTAACCTTTGCAGTTGCTCCTTTTTTCCTAACCATTTTCCTCATTTTATCATAGTTTCCTTTTTGAAAATTACATGTTGTCCCAGTAGATTTTCTTTAGTGCACTCCCTCCATTTATGAAGTCAGAGTTGGTCATGTTGTGATCCCTATTGCCAAGTGGCTCTAACACTGTTACCTCTCGCACTAAAGCCTGTGATCCACTAAGGACCAGGTCTAAATTAGCTTCCCCTCTTGTTGATTCTTGTACCAGCTGCTCCATTTATTTATTTACTTATTTATTTTTATATACTGATAGTCATGGTAGCTTCATACCAGTTTACAACAAGTATACAAATAATAACAGATAAAATATACATAAAATGAGAAAGATACGATTAAATAAACAGGCATTGTAAATAAAATATCTATTCTAATCTAAAACGAATAAAATAGGAAAGCATAAAAAACGTAATAAGAGACATTATAAAACTAGACTAAAAGTAGTTTCATCGGAACAAAACCCATCACGTAAATGCTTGCAGGAATAGCCATGTTTTCCATTTCTTTTTAAATGTCTGCCAGTTTGCTTCTAACCTTAATTCGGGTGGTAGTGCATTCCATAACCTTGGTCCTGCTAGTGATATTGCTCTCTCTCTCTCTTACTGAGTTTAAATGGGCCAATTTAGGGGATGGTATCGTTAATAATCCCTTGCCTGCTGAACGCAGATTTCGTTGTGGAGCATGAAAGTGTAACGCTGCATTGAACCATTCGATTTTTTTCATTGAATATCGTCTTGTGAATTAAAACTAAGGTAAACTGAGTTCTAAAAATAATTGGCAGCCAGCCAGTGCTCCATGAAGCTGTCATTTATTTCATCCAGGAACTTTACCTCTCTAGCATGTCCTGATTACTGAGGTAATTAAAATCATCAATTATTGCTGTGCTGCTGATTTTGTTAGCTTCCCTAATTCCTTTTACCATTTCATCATGTGTTAGTTCATTCTGGCCAGGTGGACAGTAATACACCTCCATTAAAATGGTTTCCCCTTTTCACCTGGAATTTTTATCCATAAAGATTTAACATTGCGTTTTGTTTCCTGCAGATCTTTTACACTGTTTGACTCAATGCCCTCTTTAACATATGGTGCCATCCCTCCACCAATTTGATTCATCCTATCATTTTGATATAAGTTTTAGCCTGGTATCACGGTGTCCCATTGGTTATCCTCTTTCCACCAGGTCTCTGAGATGCCAATTGTATCCAGTGCTGTACACTCTAACTCTCTCGTTTTATTTTTTAGACTTCTGGAATTCGTATACAGACGTTTCAAATTATGTTTTTTGCTTGTATTAACTACCTGCTCATCAGTTGACAGGGGTAATTTGGAATCTTTCTGCTCTGTCTGTTCATTATTTAAAGACTCCTGGTCCACTTTGGAATTTATTGCAACCTCTCTGCTGGGATGCCCTCATTTCCCTGTTCTCTTAGTATATCCTTACCATGTGCTTCTGAGAGACTGCTGACTTTCCTCCATCATCTCGTTTAAAAGCTGCTTGATCTCATTTTTAAAGGTTAGCACCAGCAGCCCGGTTCCGCTCTGGTTAGGTGGAGCCCATCCTTTCAGAAAAGGCCTCCCTCCCCACTCCCCAAAATGATGCCCAGGTCCTAACAAACCTAAAGCCCTCTTCCCTGTACCATCTTCTCATCCACGCATTGAGACTCCGGGGCTCTGCCTGCCTCTGGGGACCTGCGCGTGGAACAGGGAACATTTCAGAGAATGCTACCCTGGAGGATCTGGATTTAAGCTTTCTACCTAAGAGCCTAAATTTGGCTTCCAGAGCCTCCCTCCTGCACTTTCCTATGTCGGCTCCTCCACAGCAGTATCTAAAATCTTTTCTAGGTGATGCAAGAGGTCTGTCACTTCCTTGCCAAGCAGGAAAGCTACTAAGTGATCCTTACACCCAACTATCAAACTTCCTAAGAATAGAATCACCAGCTATAATGGCCTAACCCTTCCCTCCACACAATCTTATTATTGTGGATAATTAATTATAACTCACTGATTTGTACACACTTTTAGCAGTGTGGATAATTAATCTCACTCGCTGATTTCCACATGCCATCATGGATAATTAATTATAACTCACACTCTTACCGTATCTTCAGGATTATTTTTTCTATGTTTGCCTAGCAGCTTTTTCCTGTTCCTTTGCACCATCCTGCTCCCCTGGAACCAGTCCTTACTGGGGATACGACATCCTTAGCCTTAATCACAGCTGCCTGAACATTTTATCTCGTGTATACAGCCCTCTTCCTCCACCTTTGCTGCAGGCCGAGGCTCCCTCTGAACCTGTTCAGCCTGCAGACTTAGCCTGGTCAGTGTGTGCGCTGCTCTTGTGCGAGGACTGGAGGGCTGTGTGCATTATCATCACAGCATCCCCAGCTTCCACTGGCTCAAAGGGCAGAAACCAGACTCAGGACGAATCTGCCTCCAGTCCAGTTACATTATTTTTAACGAGTGATATATTCCTAGAAGTTTTTAAAGATTTTTTTTCTTAGTTTTTTGTCACCTACAATCTATAGTATATTGTAGGAATGCAGAGGACCTGCTTAAGTGAGCAGTGTTTCAGAGACATAGCACCGTTGGTGATGCAATTCAAGGGGGGGAAAAGCCTGAGGAATGGGATAAAGAGGAGAGAATCTGAAGGACCGATATCAAGGGGGCTATGAGGTTTCTTATTGTCCCCTCTTCCTCTCTCCTCCATTGATGCCTCATTCCTCCTGCATCTGTTCTCTTTTATGAGTCCCTCCAAACCCCAAGCCAGAGAGTGGACATCAGATCTTAGTGCAGGAGCTGGGGCAGCCATATTTGCATGCCAAAATTACTATGAGAGCTTTCTTCCCTTACCTGCATCAGAAATATGGATACAAGTATAATAGGAGAATCTCTATCATTAGATAAATGAGTGTTGCCTAGGATACAAAAGAGATACCGAGCATTTCTATCCCTTCTCTATCACAGTGCAGGGAATAAAGAAGACCATCTCACTGACATTTCTATTCTAACCCTCCTATCTCACTGTACCACAAGATGAGGAGATAAAACCCATCTTCAGGTGTGGCTATATCATATATTGCAGGGAATAGAGACCAATCCAAGCCAATTCTGCCACTTCTATCTCACTGGATCACATGCTGCAAGGGATCAAGCTCATCCCTGAGAATTTCAGACTCCTACACCACACCGAGTCATTTCTGTCTCCTCTGTTTCAGTATAAAAGATAATATGACCTGTTGTCAAACTATCCCACAAGTTATCATGTAAACCGATGTGATACTCGGTTTGAATGTTGGTATATAAAAACAAATAAGTAAATAAATAAATACGTCTCTGTGTTCCTGTCCCTAAAGATGCCATTCAGTGCAGAAGGACCCAGCTCTTTGCTGTCCCTGATCAGTGCAAGGCGTCTGCTTACCTGCACCTGTAGTGTGAGCCTCTGGGTGCTGACTGCGGATGGTTAAAGCTCAGATACTTTATACACCTTGGTGCCTCCTGCTCATACCCTGACCTCACGGAGAATTGAATTTGCATATCTTAAAATGAATGAGCAAGAAAGAAAAGGGTACAGTGTGAACTTCCCTTCTCCAAAAAATACATGAATAAGTGCCCTTATTTTGGGTATCTGGCAAGAGGAACAATAGACTCCA
Organism: Rhinatrema bivittatum; assembly: GCF_901001135.1. Lineage (NCBI taxonomy): Eukaryota > Metazoa > Chordata > Amphibia > Gymnophiona > Rhinatrematidae > Rhinatrema > Rhinatrema bivittatum. Next base: position 77,904,437 of record NC_042628.1, on the reverse strand, counting down.
TCCACTGAGTCTCCTGCAGGGTCTCGCTGCTTCTTCTCTGATTCCTGCTGACTTTGGCTCGTGTCTTCCCCCTCAGTCCTCTAGGAAAGATTCTCACAGACATTTCCTGATTGTCTTGGTGTAAGTGCCAGTACTATAGGGTGTTCTTCTCGATTCTATGAATTATTCTATGTTCTTTTCAGAAGATTGGAAATATGTCTGTTGATTAATTCTGCAAATTTTATTAAGAGCCATGGTGTTTACTTAACTAGACAGTTCTGACCTGATTTCTCACCTACTAGAACAATTAAGGTCGCTTCCACAAGAAAACAATATATTATCAGATGGTTCAGCTCTTCCTTAATATCCTGTCTCTTCATATTAATGACAGAAATGTTAAGGACGCAGCCAGGCCTTCTGCAAGGTCACAGCTGTTTGAAGGTAGCACCCTGGGCCCTTCTACAAGGAAGATCTGCTGGAGGAGCACACAAAGTCACGGCAGTTTCATGGCTGCATAGAGGAGCGGTTACTACTCTAAACAGAAGGTACGGGAGTAACCAGCCTGCCCTACATGCCTCGCTGGGCGGACGGGATGGACCTGTGTGCTCTTTACCTGCTGTTACTATTTATTCCAGGAATGCTCAGCTCATGTACCAAAAGCCTGCTCTTTCATCTCAGATAATCATTGTTTATTCCAAACGTTTCCACCTACAAAGTATGTAACAGCCAGTCAGTGTTTACATTGTCGAATAAATAAAGGCACAGTAAAGTGAGTAAGAGAAAGAGCATTGAAGAAGGCAGTATGGGGTCCATACTGAGCACCATTTCTCCTGCTAAGTTCAGACAGGATTTGAAAATCTCACCAGATAATGTGATCCAGCTAGCTTGGGACTGAGGTGGGGCCAGCTATCTGGCTAAGCTGCATTCAGGCTGATTTTCAGCATTTTCTGGCTAACATGCCCGGATATCTTAGGATGGACTAAAGTTAGCTGAATAAACTTATCTGGCTACCTTTAATATGCCTGCTGTATTTGCACTGCACTGCACTGCTGAATATCCCTGCAAAGCTGGGACCTGATTTACTACGGCTTTTCTCCCATTCTGTGTCTACGGGAAAAATATTTAGTAAATTAGTTCCTTAGCCAGAAACGTTTATCCAGCTTAGCTTTGCTAGCCAGCCAGTGGCCGACTATAGACCTCTCTTGGACTATATAGGTTTCAGTTAGTAGGATGATTTCTCAGACATGTTCAGCAGGATTTTAAGAAAGTTTTATAATGATCAGGGAGTCTGGCTTGAGAAATAAGCCATATTTTTAGCAATTTTCTGAAAAGTGGCTACTCTGATGCTGGGAGATGCAGGAGATGCTCTTTGTCTGGTGGCTGTGAGATGCAGTTCCTTAAATGTAGGCACTCAGAGATGGATTTGTGGCCCGCAGCGCTGGAACAGAAGGGCTCATGTGCGATGAGTCAGTAAGTGAGGATGATTTTGAACTGTTTTAAGCAATAGTGCAAGCAGTTAGAATAGGAGTAATTATTTCACATTTATTTGCATTGATTCAACTGTTGTTGCTGTTCGCGTGTAATTTGAGGTAGCTCTATCTTGTCACAAAACAGGCGGCAAGTCTCCGTGTCCCAGTGCCCTGCGCTCTACAGGGTGGCATAGTAATCTCTGAAAATCTGTAAGATTGTGGGGGAGTCTGTGACCAGGCGACCCGTTGGGGATTTCAGTGCAGCAACATAACGGGGCACCCGCCGTGCTCTAATTAAATTGGTCAGCAGCTTGCCAGATTTATTTCCCATTTGAAAACGTACAACAAACTTGTCTTTGCCCTCTGGTGCAATAAGGAATTGAGAGCGCTCTGTATAGATAGGTAAGTATCCCTCTGGGTGGGTGAATTATTGCACTGTAGTTGAGAGAAAGTTAGTATCCGTTTATCTATCATCTTCTTCCGATGTGCTACATAAGAAATAATCTCCCCTGCATGACTGCTTTAGACGTATACCGTAGAGCACAGGATCCCCCACATGTTGTTCATTGTGTAGGGCGTACTCCTTCCACTTGGCCTGAAGATGCTCGCGGAAACCCAAGTCTTCACCCAAATAGTAGGGGTAGCGCCATTTCAGCGAAGCTGGGTGTGCTATCGACCATGTCAACTCCACCCATATAGGTGCATGGTCCGAGAGAATAATGTCATCCAGACCCACGTCAGTGAGCTTGGAGAACAACCCAGTGCTAAGCAAAATATAGTCCAGGCGAGACTAAGTGTCATGAGCACGTGAGAGATGCGTGAAATCTCTCGCCGTGGGGTTCAAGGTACGCCATGCATCCACTAAGCCCAACTCGCGTTCTAGAAGTGATATGAGTTTACCCCAAGGACCTCGGCTCTGTCCCATTGCACCTCCCCTGTCCAGCTGGGGGTCTTTAATAGTGTTGAAGTCGCCCCCCACCATGATACTGTGTTCCAGATAAGGCACCAAGTGATCATGAATGGCCTGGAAAAAGGCCAGATTTGGATTATTGGGGGCATATAGATTACACAGCACCACCATTGTTTGATTGATTTCAACGACTAGTATGAGATATCTACACATGAGATCCTTAATTTCATGTTTATCAGAGACGGGCAAACGCTTATTTATCAAAATGGCAATGCCAGCAGACTTGGTAGTGGCGGAAGCAAAGTGCACCGAGCCCACCCAGTACCGAGCCCACCCAGTTTCGACACAGTTTCCTGTGCTCTAGATCAGATAGGAGCATTTTTTGAAGGAACACCAGGTCAGCCGATTTCTTTTTAACTAAGGTGAGAATTTCCGTTCTTTTAATTGGGGAATTAATATCACATATATTCCAAGAGATCAATCGCGCCTGTTGGTTAGTCATCTATTGCATCATGCCCATATTTGAGGAAAAGGATTAAAACAAAATAGGAAACAGAGATCTTCCCAGCTAAGATCTCTGTCACAACTTGCCCTGTGCCCCAGGACTCATTACTACATAGGCAACTCATGTGTGTACCCCTGTCACAGCATACAAACCGAGTACTAACAGCAAGATCCCCCCAACCCCCTTCCCCCCACCTCCCCATTCTAACAAACACTCTCATTCCTTTTAACTAGTGGCGATCACTTAAACATAAACGGCGTCTCCTCACCCACCCACCCACCCTATCCAACGCAGGAAGTTATTGTAAGGTGTACATAACGCCCAATTAACAGAATGTAGAAAATAACATGAACATCCCGGATATACATACTAGAGATGTGCAATCGTTTATCACGAATTAGGCAATTGCAACAAAATTGCCTAATTCGTCGTGGTTCGGGGGCCCCGAAACCCGAAAAGGATTTTCACCGAACTTCGGGGAAAATTTGTTTTTCGGGTTTGTGTGGGAGAAGGGCACATTTTTAAAAAAAAAATTAAAAACCACCCCAAACATTAAGATTAACTATAATACAACCACCCTCCCCAAGTCTTACTAACATCCCTGGGGGTCCAGCTGGGTCCCGGGTTCCATTTGTCCCTCCGTGCCCGATGTGCCACAACCAGCTGTGCTCAAAATGGTGCCGAATAGCCTCTGAACTACTATGTCACAGGGGCTACAGGCGCCATTGGTCAGCCCCTGTCACATGGCCATCGGCACCATCTTGTGCTCATACCATGTGACAGGGGCTGACCAATGGCGCCGGTAGCCCCTGTGACATAGTATGGGCAAAGGCTATCGGCGCCATTTTGATTCCTGGCATCCGACAGCATGAGTGCAGGAGATCGCTCCCGGACCCCGCTGGACCCCCAGGGACTTTTAGCCAGCTTGGGGGGGCCTCCTGACCCCCCAAGGCTTGCCAATAATCCCTGGGGGTCCAGTGGGTGTCCGGGAGCGATTTCGTTGTCGGTTGCAAGGAATCAAAATGGCGCCGATAGCCTTTGCCCATACTATGTCACAGGGGCTACCGGCGCCATTGGTCAGCCCCTGTCACATGGTATGAGCACAAGATGGTGCCGATGGCCATGTGACAGGGGCTGACCAATGGCGCCTGTAGCCCCTGTGACATAGTAGTTCAGAGGCTATTCGGCACCATTTTGAGCACAGCTGGTTGTGGCACATCGGGCACGGAGGGACAAATGGAACCCGGGACCCAGCTGGACCCCCAGGGATGTTGGTAAGTCTTGGAGAGGGATCGGGATGGTGGGGGGGGGGGGGTTGTATGTAATGTATTAAAATGAATTTAAATGCTTGGGGTGGGTTTTTTTTAAGCTTCGTTTTCCTGCTTCGTTTTTTGGTCCGGTTTCGGTTTTCACCGTTTCATTTTTTTTTGGTTTTCAAAAAAACTAAACGATAAAACCCGAACTTTACCACGAAGTATCCGAGTCAAAAAACGACCCTGTAGAAAAAAACGAAGTACATCTCTAGTACATACAGCCCCGACTCCATAAAACAGCCCTTCTACCGCTGAACTTAAAGACTGCCAGTAGACCCTCAGATAAAAACAGTGGCCTGGGAATAATCCTTCAGCATAAAAACAGGCTGAAATGAAAAAAAAACACCAGACAGTCTCAGATGTGAACTGCACTCCATGCAAAAGGAAAACCCAGGGTAGTAAAAAGAGGAACCACTGCCACTGGCCCCCCACCGGGCCTACAAGAAGGCATGGAGTTAAGTCATTTCTGTTGTCAACAGGAGAGAAACTTTCACTGGCACAGGGGCCAGTGCCACTCCGATGAAATGCCCAGCAGCAGGTGAACAGGCCAGGTAAAAAAATCGGATCATCGTGGGTGGCAAGTCAACGTCCGGCAAAAAGAAAAAAATACCAGCAAGATGGGAACCTCTCTCAGCGGTTCATCGAATGGCCTTGAGTTAGGTCGCAAGACCCGGAATCCAATTGCTCACACCGGGCCCCTTAGCATATGACAACATTCAGCATCGCAGAGTTCAGTGATCGGGAGCTTCCAAGACAGCCCTTCTTTATTGGGTCCAAACTATAAGGACCAAATAATACAGTAGCGGGAGTGCTGTGGGGCACACAAGCGACCCGAACGAGGGCCAGTGAAAAAACATCAGTCCGGCACAAACAGGGAATTGTCCCTTCTGCAAGCGAAACATTGTAAAACAATTTTTATTTTATTAACCCTATTTTGTTAGTTTGATATTGAAAGAAGTGTATGTATTTTATTATTTTTAACTGATTATTGTATAATTATGTTACATTATTTATAGGGTTCTATTTTAGTTTATTTTAGTTTATTTTTTATTCGATTTTAGGACATGACATTAAAGACAGTCCATTGTTTTATTGTAAACCGACCTGAAGTGTACACAATATGTTCGGTATATAAAAAGGCTTAAATAAATAAAATAAATAAATAACAAGGAAAGGAGCCAACCGCAATGTCTCACCCCACATCCCGGATGAGATAATAACAGGTGCCTACAACATCTCTCTGGGCAAGAAACAGCCTCTCACTGAACACCCAATGTTACTCAAGGAGTCCCCGATGATGCACTCTATGGGGTAGATTTTAAAAGGAGCGCACGGGCGTAAATGTGCGCATGCTACCCGTCACGCATACATGTACGCCCGAATTTATAACTCGCACGCACAGACGCGCACAAGTTATAAAATCAGGGGGCGGCGCGTGTAAGGGGGTGCGCCTTGCGCACACTGAGCCGCGCTGCCTTCCCTGATCCCCCTAACCTGACCTTCCCACCCCTTTCCCTAACCTTCCCCCCCCCCCCAGCCCTACCCTAACCCCACAACTTTTTTCTTACCTTTTGCGCCTGCCTCCGGGTAGGTGCAAGTTGCGCCTGCGCCGTCAGCCTGCTGGCACACGATCCTCCGACACAGCAGTAATTGCCGCTGTGTCGGAGGCCTCTGGCCCTGCCCCCACCCCGCCCCAGACCACCCCTTTTTGCAAGCCCTGGGACTTAACCCCCCCCCCCCCTCCACGCATGAAAATCTTTGGATTTATGCACATAGGGCTTTTAAAATCCGGCCCTATGGCAAAATAATTTTTATTGAGTCAAGGGTTATAAACAACTCGAACATCAAACATTGTTCCCCCACAAATTAGCAGTTGCTCAGCAGAAAAAACTACAGCGGTAACAATGCATAATCCCCATTGTCTAAACTTGAAATCCAGAAGGTCTGCTTGGCACTCAAACCCTTGACCCCCATTTTCATTTTTCTCATCTACAGACCCCATCCCAAACTGCACCCCCCAGCCCTCCCCTACCAGCTACCTCCGCCCAGGGTGTGATACTTCACCCTCGACGGCCCCCCCTGAACCCCCTTACCCCCGTCCCAGTCCCACACTCACACACACAGCCACACACACACTCCCTCCTCCCCCCCCACCACTCCCCCAAACCCGAAACCAAGGACAGAACCTAAGTCCAGTCATTAGCATATCCTGCGAGAAGCAAAGTTGCTTGCACCCCTCCAGGGAGGCCGAAGAAATAGGCTTGCCAACAGGCCTCATATTGTTTGTCTCTTTTGCGATGTCCCAAGATGCAGTCCATACGTTCCATTTGCAATTCCGACATCATTCTGGTAGACCAGGCTGCCACTGAGGGCACGCCCTGGGGCTCCACCCACACAGAGAGAATAGTCCTACAGGCCAACAACATCGCGAGTCGTGAAAATTTAGCTTTGGCCTGTGGGCAGGGGCGCGACCCTCTCAGCGGATGAGTGAGCAGTTCAACTCCCCCACAGCGGGCTGGAAGGCCAGTACATTGAGCGATGCTTTTCCGCACCTGAGACCAAAATGGAGTAACTGTAGAACAAAAAAGGAGCCGATGTAGCAGGGTGCCTTCCTCCACACCACATTTTATACAAAGCGGGGTATCCGTAAATCCCATGCGAAACCGCCGGACATCATCATAATAAGAAAAGTGGAAGATTCGGTATTGTAACTCCCGAAGGCTTATAGCCGGATTTTGAGTGTGCAGGGACTGAAACCAATGTCGCAACTGCTCCGCCGTCACTTCACTATGCAAAATAGTCGACCTCTTAGAGGCTAGCCCAGCGAGATGGTCCATCTTTTTGTAATCCACGCACAGTCGTTTCCATCGCGTAATGGAGTTAGCAAGGCAGATAGTGTCAGACAGTTTAGTGGCGAATGAGAGTTCCGCAGCCACCTCTGCCCCTGGACCAGTGAAGCGTCTGGACATAATGTCGCGCTTGTAGATATAAAAAAAAAATGCTTATTCGACAATTGGTAAGTTCTGCTAAAGGTTTGAAAGTCCAAAAGCTCATGTGTGTCTGGGTCAAACAGGTGATACAAATACACCGCCCCATTGGAAGCCCAAAACTGAAAGCTGCCTCGGCAGTCACGCCCCGACAGAAAGTCCAGGTTGCCCAGCAACGGTGTCAGCAGCGAGGAAAGGCCCCGCAGACCACTCACCTGGCGCAGCCAGCGCCAAGCCTTTATGCAGGGGTACAGCAAGCATCTTGGATACACTAAAGCCTGTAATTTTTTCGCATCCACCTGGAGGAGGGAAAGCAGTAACCATGGAGCAGACATAGAAGTTAACAACCCTTCTTCACAATAACAGTACTTCCCCGTTAACCATTCCCCCACAAACCTCAGTTGGCAGGCCACATTGTAAAGCCGGAAGTCCGGCAAACCGTATCCCCCCACCTCCCGGGCATGTTCCAACGTGTTATATTTCATCCTCGCCCGTTTCCCCCGCCATAAGAAGCGAGACAGCCCCCTGCGGAGCCGCTGCACGTCCCTAACCGTTAACCAACAGGGTATCATATGTAGCAGATATAGGAGTTTAGGGAGAAGGATCATTTTAAGCAGCGCACACCTCCCAAAAAAACTTAACGGAAGAAAGGAGGTACCGTTTTAAATTGGTTCCGATCTTATTTGATTGGAAAGGAACAAAGAATTCAAACTGGGACACCACATTCTGAATGGTATGAAATCAAACGGGGCAAGCCTCAAGGTTCAGCTCTACCTTCAGTGCTTTTTAATCTTTTTTTGGCCCCTATAGGAGTAATTTTTCAGTCATTAAATGTCAAATATTTAATTTATGCTGATGATATACAATTTTTTTTTTGCCAAGTAACCCTAAGGGTGAAATTCCAGAAGATAAATTACAGGAGATCATTAAAAAGTTGCAAGTTTGTTTGGCTACCCATTGTTTGTTCTTAAACATGAAGAAAAACAAAGATTTTATGGGTCGGAAAAGATGGCGATTCAAGGTTTGGGAACGATGTGTGGCTATCTAGCGACCTCTCAGTGTCAGTGCAATCAGGCATCAAGAGTTTAGGTGTTTTTCGGGACTCTCAACTGTGGATGAAGCAGCAAATTTGCCACATCATAAAAACACAGCATTTTACAAGCTTAAGATGCTTCGTCCATTGAGATTGTTTTTACCCCTATATTTTTTAAAGCAGTACTACAAGCCATGGTTCTTACCCATTTGGATTATTGTGGCACTTTATATATTGGGTTACCGGATAGGTTGTTGCGTGCAATGCAGATGATCCAAAATTCGGCTGCATGAGTTTTGACAGGGTTTTCGAAAACACAGTATATAACCCCAATTTTAAGGGATTTGCATTGGCTTCCAATTAAGTGGAGGAGCAAATGTAAGGCCTGATTTACTAAGACTTTTCTCCTGTTCTCTGTCTATGGGGAAAATGCTTAGTAAATGAGGCCTTTAGATCGATAACCATTTTTTTAATAAGTTTATTCACAACTTTTCATCATGTACACTATGAGATTTTATAAGACCATATATTCCTGCATGCTCCTTGCGATCTACAAATTCATATTTGCTAGAGATTCCACCAGTCAAGAAGTTCAGGTTGGCTAGAACCAGAGGGTGTGCTTTTTCTGTCATTGCCCCCAGTGAGTGGAACAAGCTCCCATTGGATGTGAGGCTGCTACAGGATTTTAAAGTTTTTAGCAAGGCATTGAAGGCAGTATTTTATGAAGCTGCTTTTGGATGAGGCATGTTGTTCTTCTCTTTTTAATAAGTGTTTTAAGTGTTAATATCTGTCAGATTATGTTTATTATGTTTGTGTATGTTTGTTTTTATTATTTTTATGATTGTCATTTTGTAATCTGCACCGAACATTATATGGAGGTAACGGAATAGCAGAATTTTAAATAAATAGATAAATAGGGGCTAACCTTACTGCCCACCGTTCCAGTGGCCATCCTGCTATTTCTGCCACCTGCCCTAGCATGTTTATTTTATCTATTTATTTATTTTTATATACCGACATTCGATCTGAGATATCACACCGGTTTACATTCAGGTACTGTAGGTATTTCCCTATCCCCAGAGGGCTTACAGTCTAAGCCTCGGGTTATCCTCCTCCACCATTTTGCTTAACATCAAGCCCTAAGCAGGTACAGGCCCACCTGTTTCCTCCGTCCTAGACAGTCCTGCAACGTCCCACTCATGGTGAAAACCCTGTTGCTTCTGCTATTCAATCAGAGCTCTGGTTTCCTTGGTTTGTTCCTCGAATAGGAATATCAGTGGTTGTAGTTGCTGGGTCTGTTGGATCATCTGGTGTGTAGTAGGTATGTGCAGAAAAAAAAATGTGTTTCAATTTATTCATTCATTTCATTGAGGCCCAAATTTGTTTCATTAGTTTCAATATAAAAAAAAATATTTTTATTTATTTCATTAGTTTATTCATTTGCCATAAAAGCTATGAGGGAAGTGTTGCAGTCTATGCCAGGCTCCAGAATAGTGATTTTCTTCTTAATTCAAATGAAACATGAGAAAAAATCAAAAGGGGGAAAGAGCTGCAAGAATGTGGCAAAGTGGCATCAAAAAAGTGGTATAAAGTAGCCTAAGGCTCCACAAAGAGGTACCAGGCTCCTTCAGGCATTGGAAGGATGTCTCCAAAATACCATTAGAGGAGCAAAGAAGCAACAAGAGGAGGAAGAACATCCCAAGGTGCAAAGAGAGGATGCCAGGCCAGCAATGGCGGCATGAACACATGATGGCATCACGACAGGCAAAGTGGCACCAAAACTGGCATCAGGGTCCTAAGGCACCATAAAGGGGGAACAAAGCAGAAAACGTGGCAAGAAACATCCCAAGGTACAGATGAAGGGACCAACAGTCAGAAAGAGTGGTATAGAGATTTCAAAAGCACAGGAGAAGTGCACAGCAGCACCCAAGATTGGCAAGAAGACCTCAAGGTGTAAGAGCTGGAGCATGCGAGGAAGGTAAGACCCCCAAGACGTTAAATCTGTGACTGGCAGCAGGACGGAGTGGCACTAGCATCTGAAAGTGTACGATGAGGGGCATAGCATTAAGGTAGACTGGCGTGGGAGATGCCAGTCATTCCATTCAAGTGTACAGACAAGCGGGGAAGGGGGTGCCTCTCCCTGTCAGAGTAAGGCTGCACCTGGCTGATCCACCAGCCTAGTAGCACGCGTTTGTGTTGTGGAGTAAACCACGCACATCATAGTTACCAACATGTGCAGCACAGAGGAACTGTGAATGGGCCCAGGAAATCAGTTACAATTCATGGAGTGGTGCAGCAAGTGTGCAGATCCATGGAGGACCAAGAGACGGCAAGAAGGTGAGTAGCATAAAGGAAGAATGGTATGGAAAGCCTGAGGAGTGTTTGTAAGTTTGCAATGCACTGCATGGCTAGGGCAAGAGGAAAAGTGGGCAAGTATTTTAGGGGAAGGGGATTTGGCAAGAACCTTGAATACATCTGAAGCAGTGGAAGAAGCCCTCTAAGGAACCAAGACCGGCTTGGAATGGCAGCACCAGCAGTGGTGCTGGAATATCCTAAGAACCGGAATGGTAGGAGCAGAGCAACGCAGCGAGAAGGGTAGCTGTAACACCCCCCAAAGTCATTTGCCAGATCCCGCACATGCACAGAAGAGCAGAGTGAGCGGGCACTGTAATGTGGCAAGAATGGCTTGGAGCGGTGGTGGCAGAAGTGATATTGGTTAATAATTTTTAAAAACTGGAATGGTGGGAGCAGAGCAATGCAGCGAGATGAGTAGCTGTAACACCTCCAAAGCTGTGGTGTCAGTCAGGTCCATGGAGAATTTGTGAAATACCTATGCAGGTAGAAAATGTAGCATTCTTAGGGACTGTAAAGCTTATTGGAAAATATTAAGGATCCTGAGCTTCTCTAAGACAGTTTTGATATGGTGGTTGGAGTATGGCATCCTGCAGCTGGACGTGTCAAGCCACAGTGGTTATGTTTGGAGTAAGATAGGCTTATGCAGGATACATTAGGCCTCAGTGGATATGGTAGAAATGTCAGGCCACTGAGTTTATGATTGGAGTATGACATTCTGTGGCAGGAAATGTCAGACCACAGTGCTATGGTTAGATCAAGACAGGCTTATGAGGGATAAGTTAGGCAAGGACTCTGTGATGGTTTTTGTAGAAAAGGAGGCAGAGGATCTTAGTGGATTCATACTCCAGTGTTATTTGGGAAACACCACTACTAGGCATGCCTTCACTGACTTCCCCTGTCTGCTTTGTCTCAAATAGTTGCTGAGGTGAAGCAGGCAGGGGAAGTCAGTAGAGGCATGTCTCAGTGGTAGTGTTTGGGGAAAAAGAGGCAGAGGAAGGCAGTGGAGTCATGCCTCAGTTCCAGCGTTTGGGGAAAAAAGGTAAAGGAACTCAGTGGAGTTATATGTCTTGGTGGCAATTGGAGAAAAGCAGGCAGATTAACTCAATGGAGTCATGACCTTGCAGAGGTACTTGGAACATGGCAGGCAGAGGAACTCAGTGGAGTCATGATCCTGTGGTGGTGCTTGGAACATGGCAGGCAGAATAAGGATGTATCATACCCCTGTGGTTGTGTGAGGTGCATGGCAATGCACTGCTGTTGCTGGATGTTCTGTCAGACCCCTGTGCCGTTGGGGTTGGGATATGTCAGTGTAAGGCTACTGCTAGATGTGCTTCCAGACTCCGGCACTGATGGTGTTGGAGTGCTGTAGTGTTAGACTGCTGCTAGATGTGCTGCTAGACCCCTGCACTGTTGATGTTGGGTATAGTAGTATAAAGGCAATGTTGGATGTGCTTTCAGACCCTGTAGTGTCAGGCCTCAGTGTTGTTGTTGGGGGATGTGTCAGCATGTAGGAGGAGGAGGAGGAGTGAAGCCCCAGTATTGTTGTTGGGGGATGTGTGAGGAGATAGCAAGAGGAGTGAATCCCCAGTTTTGTTGATGAGGATGTGTCAGAAGGAAGTATTCTAAGTCCAGCCCCAGTGTTGTTGATGGGGACATGTGAGGAGGTAGGAGGAGGAGTGAAGCACCAGTGTTGTTGATGGGGATGCACCAGGAGGACGTAAGCTGAGTCTGACCCCAGTTTGTTGTTGTTGGGGATGTGTAAGGAGGTAGTAGTAGGGGTGAAGCCCCAATGAGGTTGATGGGGACATGTCAGAAGGCAACAGGCTGAGTCAGACTCCAGTGCTGTTAATGAGGACATATCAAGAAGTAGGAGGAGGAATGAAGCTTCAGTGCTTTTGATGGGGACATGTCAGCAAGAAGTAAGCTGAGTCTGACTCTAGTGTGGTTGATGGGGACATGTCAGGAGGTAGCAGGAGAAGTGAAGCCTCAGTATTGTTGATGGGGATTATTAGGTCCCATCCTGGACTTCAAAGGGGTCAACCATCATTTGTGGGTGACTCATTTTCACATGGAAATATTGCTCTCAGTGATAATGGCCATGCAGTTGTGGGAATTTCTGACCTCATTATGCAGGTACACATTTACAAGGAGTACCTGCAAATTCCCATCCGGCTAGAGCACCAACATTTTCTGTGATTTGCAGTATTGGGACATCATTATCAGTTTCGGGTGCTGCCTTTTGGTTTGGCCAATGCACCAGAACTTTTTCCAAGCTTATGGTGGTGGTGGTGGCAGCAGAGTTGAGAAAGAATGGGATCCTTATTCACCCACATTTGGACAACTAGCTGATTTGGGCCAAGAGGAGAACTTCCTGGTGACCTGCAAGGTGATCTTCCTATTGCAGGGGCTCGGTTGGGTAGTGAACCTGGCCAAGAGTAGTCTTCAGTCATCTCATTTGTTAGAGTATCTCAGTGTTTGTTTTGACATGAAGTAGGGCAGGATTTTCCTGCCAGAAGCTCACATTCAGAAGTTTATGGTGCAGGTACATCTCTTGATGAACACTATGCGCCTGACAATGTGGTCCTATCTGCAGGTACTTGGTTTTATGGCAGCAAACCTGGAATTGGTGCCATAGACGAAGGTGCATATGTGTCCTCTTCAGTACTCCCTGTTGTCTTGGTGGAACCCACAGTCTCAGGACTATTCAATTTGGCTCCACCTACTGATGGAGGTCTGCTCGTAATTACAGTGGTGGTTACAAGCAGATCATCTAAAAGGGAGTTTACCTGAAATCACCAGACTGGTTAATACCCAGGTCGGATGCAAGCGTCTAGGGTTGGGGAGCTCAATGTCAGGAACTAACAGCGCAGGGGCACTGGAATGCGGAAGAGTATCTCTGGAACATCAATCGGCTGGAAGCACAGATGGTCCGGTTGGCATGCTTGCAGTTCAGAGGCAGGTTGCTGTTATAACCATCGGTCGCAGATGGCTGCGACCACGTCTACTCATGTCCTGCACCGTCCTGCTTCCCTCTCCGGGCCTACTTGTGGCAGGGGCTAGTACCAGGCAGGGTCCAGAGTCCAAGTAGGGTCCGGTAGCATCACCACAGGGACAATGGAGAAAGGCGCTCATAGAATAGCGATGGAACTCGTTGCCAAGTCGGCTAGCTGGGGGCGAAGGTAGAACCCTGATCCAATGACATCATTAATCAGGGACGCCCCAGAGGTTCTCGCTGTAGAAGCTTCAAAAGAGGGCCCGGTGATGCACGCGCCTAGGAAGGCTTTGAGTCGGAACCATGAGATACACGATCGTGTATCTCATGGTTCCTCATGGTGGTCGGAATGCCGCCGCCACCCACACCGACTCAAAGTCTTCCTAGGCGCGCGCATCACCGGGCCCTCTTTTGAAGCTTCTACGGCGAGAACCTCTGGGGCGTCCCTGATTAATGATGTCATTGGATCAGGGTTCTACCTTCGCCCCCAGCTAGCCGACTTGGCAACGAGTTCCATCGCTATTCTATGAGCGCCTTTCTCCATTGTCCCTGTGGTGATGCTACCGGACCCTACTTGGACTCTGGACCCTGCCTGGTACCCGCTCCTCGGGTCGCCCAAAGCCATGACTGCCTTTCAGGATCTCAAGTCTGCCTTTCTCAAAGAACCATGTCTCCGCCATGCAGACCCTACACGGCTTTTTGTCATTGAGGTTGATGCCTCCAATGTTGGAGTAGGAGCCGTACTGAGCCAATATTCAACTACTGAATACTACACCTTGTTCATTTTTTTTTCCCGGCCCTTTTCTCCGGTGGAACGTAATTACACCACTGGGGATAAAGAATTACTGGCCATCAAGCTTGCCTTTGAGGAATGGTGATCTTGGCTCGAGGGAGCCCAATACCAGATCACTGTATACACGGATCATAAAAATCTAGAGTATTTACATCATGCTCAGAGTTTAAACCATCACCAGGCCGTTGGTCCCTCTTCTTTACTTGATTCAATTTCGTACTGCGTTACTGCCCAGCCAATAAAAATGGTCGCGCCAATGCTCTCTCAAGATCCTTCATCGCAGAGGATGTACCTGATACCCCACGGCACAAAATAGACCCTGCCAAAGTCATTGTGTCTGCCACCTTTCCAGTACCACTGAGGAAGACAGTGGTCCATCGCCAGCTACGACGGAAGGTCTTGCAATGGGCTCAAGACTCTTTGACCTCAGGCTAGTCCAGAACTCTTTCCACTCTTCAGCAGTTCTTCTGGTGGCCTAATATACAAAAGGATACACAAGCTTACATACAGTCCTGCCCAACGTGTGCCTTTCATAAACCTCCAGCAGGAAGGCCCTGGGGATTCTTGCAACGACTCCCCATTCTGAGCGAGTCCTGGATCCATATCACAACGAACTTTATAGTGGATTTGCCGGTATCCAATGGTAACAATAACATATGGGTCACTGTCAACCGTTTCTCTAAAATGGCCCACTTCGAGGCTCTACCCGGCCTTCCCTTGGTGCCTCAGCTTGTCAAACTGTTCTTTCGGCATGTGTTCTGGCTCCACTGTCTCCCCAAGCACATTCTCTCAGACCGTGGAGTTCAATTCTCTGCACGCTTCTGGAAATCTCTCTGCAAAAAATTCAATATTTTGTTAGATTTCACCTCGGCTTACCATCCTCAAGCCAATGGCCAAATAGAGAGGACTAATAGAACCTTAAAGCAGTTCTTGCAAGCCTATGTGAGCCTGCAGCAGGATGATTGGGTTAACCTCCTTCTATAGGCGGAGTTCGCACTAAACTCCCATCCGTCTGCTTCCACCGGCTCGTCTCCTTTCCAGGTCTATGGACACCAGCCTTTACTACCACTTCTGCTCCCACTATCCATAGCATCACCAGCAGCTCAGCAACTGCTCAAGAAATGCACCAATTGTGGCATAATACCCAACAGCTGCTCATGCAGGCTGCTCAGAGATCGAAGAAGGCCTTTGATGCTCATCACCACGAAGCACCCCAATTCCAACCTGGGGATAAAGTATGGCTCAGTGCCAAATTTATTCGACTCAAGCTGCCCTCAGCTCGTTTCACTCCTCAATATATTGGCCTCTTTCCTGTGCTCCGCCATCTGGGTCCAGTTACCAACTCTAGCTGCCTTCCTCGCTCAAGATTCACAACACTTTCCTCGTTTCTCTACTAAAGCCTTTGGTTCTGTCAAGAATTTTTTAAAAACCACCGGACCCTCAACCAATGTCCTCGGAGGCAGAAGTCTCATATGCATGCAAAAAAAATACATGACCTGCAATTTAATGCAAATGCTTTCTTCACATATGTAACACAAATGACTAAAACCAATACCACTCCCACCTGTAATAAGGATGCCCAAGCCAAAAGTGAGAACTTAGCTAAATACTTTCATGAGAAAATAGTTAAAATCATGGCATGGTTCCCTGGTAATAATCCCCTGACCGGAACCATCCCACATGATTCCTTTGCTATATTTAATGCCTTCGAACCCACCACGTCCCTAGAGATTCAAAATACTATTAAATAAAATGAAACCTGCCACACATCCAAGTGACACTATACCCACCAAATACCTTCTCTCCATTCCTGAAATCATAGCACCCCCAATTGCTAAAATTATCAATTTCTCATTAGCTACCGGAGAAATCCCTAACATGCTTAAACAAGCTATCATCAGACCTATTCTAAAAAAGCCCAAAGCTGATACCTCTGACCTAACCAATTACCGACCTATTTCCAACCTTCCCTTCATAGCGAAAATCCTTGAAAAAATTGTAAACACCCAGCTCACTGAACACCTAGAAAAATTTAAAATTCTTTCACCATTGCAACATGGTTTTCGAAAATTTATGAGCACTGAAACTCTGCTCATCTCTCTAATCAGCACCATACTTACTGGATTCGACAAAGGTCAATCCTTCCTACTAGCCATGCTTGACATTTCCCCGGCCTTCGATACTATTAACCACAACATTCTCATTACACGGCTCAAGGAAATCGGCATAGCTAACACCCCACTGCAATGGTTTGAAGCTTTCCTACAAGGACGGCAATATAAAGTCAATTTCGAAAACCATGAATCGCAACCGTACAATATAAATCACGGAGTACCACAAGGATCTGCCCTCTCCTCTACTCTCTTTAATATTTATATCCTCCCTCTTTGTCACCTATTTACAGAACTTGGCCTTATGTACTTCATCTATGCAGATGACGTACAAATTGTTATCCCCATCACTGTCTCCCTTAATGATGCTCTTAAAACAAGGGATACTGCCCTCACCGCCATTAGTAACCTCCTTACTAGCATCAATCTGGCTATTAACCCTGATAAAACAGAACTTATGGTCATTTCCCCACAGAATCACAAAAACACAATTGCTGCCACTCACACATCACTCACTCCTCCTGACATCACTAACACTGTTAAAAACCTTGGAGTCACATTAGACAACCACCTTAACTTTAAAAAGCATATCAACACCACCATTAAAGATGGGTTCTTCAAACTACACACTCTGAAAAAATTAAGACCATTACTCTACCAACATGATTTCCGTACTGTACTGCAATCCCTCATTTTCTCGAAAGTTGATTATTGTAATACCCTTCTTCTAGGCCTACCCAAAACTACCATCCTACCATTACAACTAACAGATGCTTCTCCGTTAAACTTGGCTCCTCGGAATCCTCACGCTTCACCCTCTCACATGGTGTACCCCAGGGCTCCTCCCTTTCCTCTACACTATTTAACATATACCTCCTTCCCCTCTGTCATCTAACGGATCTTGGACTCAAATTCTATATCTACGCAGATGATGTCCAAATCATCATTCCCTTCCGCGACTCTCTTGCTACCACTCTAAATTTTTGGGAAAAATGCCTCTCCACCATCAACACCCTACTCACCTCAATGCAACTTGCCCTCAACTCTGCCAAAACTGAGCTCCTTCTCATACCCAACCACCAAACCTTTAAGCTGGCCACACCTACTGACCCTCTGAGCATGTCCCTCCTCTCGCAACCCTCAGTACGGAATTTAGGGGTCCTAATCGATCCACATCTGAACCTCAAAAACCACATCACATCTGTAATTAAGGGAGGTTTTTACAAGCTCATGGTCCTAAAAAAGCTCAAGCCACTTCTCCACACCCATGACCTCAAAACTGTTATTCATGCCACATTAACATCCAAGATAGATTACTGTAATTCCCTTTATCTTGGCCTTCCTTCCTCCACCATCAGACCCCTCCAGATACTGCAAAATGCCACAGCTAGGATCATTAGTAACACACGCAAATCTGATCATATTACCCCTATCCTTAAAAGCCTACACTGGCTCCCCATCTCCCACCGCATCTTGTTCAAAACCTTCACCATTTTACACAAAGCTGTCTACAGCCACAACTCCTCTTGGCTTAATGAACCCCTCCAACCCACACAATCCTCCCGCCCTACCAGAACAATTCATAATTGTACCCTGCTAGTTCCCCCTCTTAAGAAAGCCCGCCTCTCAGCCACAAGAAATCGCGCCTTCTCAATTGCCGGCCCCACGCTCTGGAATGATCTACCGCCCAATCTTCGCATGGAACCCTGCCCTTTCAAATTTAGAAAACAGCTAAAAACGTGGCTCTTTCATCAAGCTTTCCCTGATTAACATCCTCGCCACCCCGGCTCTTCTCTCTACCCCCCTGTAATCTTCATAACCCTTGCATATTCTATAATTGCCATCTCAACCCACCGTTCTGTACTCGTATACCTCCTGTATATTTTGTCCCCTCGCTCCTTATTTTGTCCCCTCGCTCCTTATTCATTTTGTACATTTATTTTCTCTACCCGTGCACCTCCTGCATAATTTTTACCCTTGCACCTTATTTAACCATATATAGCTTTTACACTTGAACCTTCCTTAACCTGTATATTTTGTACCGTTGCACCTTATTTAATCATATATAGTTTGTACACTTGAAACATATTTAATCATGTGTTACCGTTCCTATCGTTTCACTCCTTCTCTAATTTGTTGGGGTCCCCCTCCGACCCACAGTTTCTCTTAATTCTCCACCTCCCCTCCCCCTGTTATTTGTACTTTCCACCTTTTGTTACTATGTAAACCGATA
This sequence comes from Rhinatrema bivittatum, assembly GCF_901001135.1. Lineage (NCBI taxonomy): Eukaryota > Metazoa > Chordata > Amphibia > Gymnophiona > Rhinatrematidae > Rhinatrema > Rhinatrema bivittatum. Next base: position 77,885,757 of record NC_042628.1, on the reverse strand, counting down.
TGATGTGTACTTTAATGTCGGTATAGAAAAACTGTTAAATAAATAAATAAATAAATAAATAAAATGCTTCAAAATGCTGCAGCACGCATACTCACCAACACCAGAAAATCAGAACATATTACTCCCATACTCAGAGATCTGCACTGGCTCCCCGTTGCACAGAGAATCATGTTCAAAACCTTATCTCTAATTCACAAGACCCTACACAATGAAAACATGACATGGTTCAATAATGATCTTTACTTCCACAAACACTCCAGAACCCCTAGAACACAACATGCAGCCACCCTACACACCCCCACACTTAAAACCACCACTCTTGAGTCGACTAGGAAGCGTGCGATAACCATAGCCATAGAAACATGCCCAATAAAATTTAAGCAAAAACTGAAAACAGGGCTTTTCCTACAGGCTTATACTTAACTTTACGCTCTCCTTTCTCTCTTACTCCTACAGCCTTGCCCACTAACTTACTTAAGTGTACATCCCCGTTCTCTCTCACCACACCTATCGTCTTATTGGCAACTATTCATATCTATTGTATTTCAACTGGACATAAGACTTCTATCCTATTTCTTTCTCTCAGGCTCAGCTTCTCTCTTTTCCAATTGTGTTTTATAAAACTCATTCTATCTATTTACAGACATAAGTTCAGCAAGAATTTGCTATGTACCACTATTTGATTTTTCCCTTCCATTGTTTCCACTGTTACCCCTCCTCCCCCCCCCCCCCCGTTAAATAAGTTTATTGTAAAGCACTGTTGCATATTTTCATTAACAAGTTTATTGTAAAGTTTATTGATTATTGTAAATGTTTATTGTAAAGCATATTTTTGTTGCATATCTTTGTTAACAAGTTTATTGTAAAGTTTATTGATTATTGTAAATGTTTATTGTAAAGCACTGTTGCATATGTTTGTTCTAGTTCGCATAGCTGCAATGTTTCTGTTAACTGTGAACCGATGTGAGGTTACTAAACAAATGTCGGTATATAAAAACTGCAAATAAATAAATAATAAATAAGTCCGAAATGTGCTGGACATTAGAAAACGTGGAAGAAAGTGGGAATATCTCCTTTCATGGGAGGGCTCCCCTCGTGCTCGGCGCATGCAAGGTGCACATGTGTGCACCCCGATGCGCGCCGAGCCCAGATTTTATAACATGCGCGTGGCAGTGTGCGCATGTTATAAAATCGGGCGTAGATTTGTTCGCGCCGGGTTGTGCCCGCGCTTATCTTTTAAGATCTGGCCCATAGTGTTTCCGGTATGGAATTCCAGAGCTTTGGACCCGCTATGGAGAATACTCGATCTCTTATTTGCATCAAATGTGTGTTCCATATTGTGGGAATATTCAGTAATCCTTTATTTTGGGATCTTAGGGTTCATTTAGGATTGTAGGGCTGTAGTGTTACTCCTAACAGTCTGGTGTTATTGGAATGAATGATGTTGAATATTATCATTATTACTTTATAGTAGATTCTAAATTGTATCGGTAACCAATGAAGTGCCATCAGCGAGAGTGTAATGCGATCATATTTCCTGGATCCTGTTAATAGTCTTGCTGTGGCACTCTGTAATAGTTGTAGTGGTTTTAAGTGACTTGCTGGAAGTTCTAGAAGTAATGAGTAACAGTGGTCAATAGGGATGTGAATCGTTTTTTGACGATTTAAAAAATTGTCCGATATATTTTAAATCGTCAAAAATCGTTAGAGGCACGATACAATAGGAATTCCCCTGATTTATCGTCAAAAATCGTAAATCGGGGGAGGGGAAGGGGGAGGGCGGGAAAACCGGCACACTAAAACAACCCTAAAACCCACCCCGACCCTTTAAAATAAATCCCCCACCCTCCCTAACCCCCCCAAAATGTTTTAAATTACCTGGGGTCCAGTGGGGGGTCCCGGTGTGATCTTCCACTCTCGGGCCACGGCTGCGTTAATAGAAATGGCGCTGGCGCTACCTTTGCCCTGTCATATGACAGGGCAAAGGTAGCGCCGGCGCCATTTTGGTTCCTGTCCCCCGAAGTCACGAGCGCAGGAGATCGCTCCCGGACCACCGCTGGACCCCCAGGGACTTTTGGCCAGCTTGGGGGGCCTCCTGACCCCCACAAGACTTGCCAAAAGTCCAGCGGGGGTCCGGGAGCGACCTCCTGCACTCAGGCCGTATTGCAAAATGGCGCCGTATTGCGTATTGCAAAAAGACGATCGATCACACGATTCACATCTCTAGTGGTCAAGACTAGAGAATATTAGTGATTGCAGTACTGTACGAAAGTCTGCACAAAAGTCTGTACGAAAGTCTGCCACGGTTAATAGGGGTTTCAATCTTTGTATTTTCAGTCTTATATGTAAACGTCTATACTTGTAAATAAGATTTTTAAAGCAAGCTTGCATGTATAAGTTTGCTTTGAAAATTGTTGGGTAATTGCCCAAGTATGTATACCAACAGTCCTGTGTTTGGAGAGCATAACTTATGTGTGTACCTTTTTAATTTGAACTCCACCTCATCTCTGGGACTTTCAGGATTCTGTAAACAGACATTTCTCTCTCCAGTTTAGAGTTGTCCATAAATGGTACCTGAGCAATGCTGAAGCTCTGGTTAGATCCTTTACTTCACTTCCACTCCTCTGTTTATCTATTGTACCAATAAGTGATCTCCTTGACTCTCCGGTGTACACCTCATGGGTATAAGCTGTGATTAAACATCTCCTCTTTCCTGCCTCTTTTGTCTCTATTGGATACTAGTTGGGTATCATCTTCTTCTCTGGTTAAGGAATCAGATGAGAAATAAACAAATTCCCAAGCAAAAAAGGGAAAGGAATAGTAGAAAAATGAAAGTTCCAAAATGAAGAATCTTCTTTAACCTCAAATGGTTAAAAATTAGAAGTCGTCCTTGGCGACCAATCCAGAGGAACAACTGGACTGTTCGCCGGACATGGTCACCTTGAGTCCCGGAGCTCCGTCTACCCCCACCCCTTTCCTTCAGGGGTGGTGTTCCCTGAATCCGGAGCAGTGGGATTCACGGAGGGCTTGGTACAGGGGGAAGTTACAACAACTCCCCTTGCAGTAAAAGCCTCTACTCCCAAAGAGAAAGAAATAACATCGGGGGAATTAAGAAATCATATTGAGAGTCAAGGATTGGAGCAAAAATTGATACGCCCTGCCATCCCAAAGCCTACTTCGGTTACAATGGACTCTATATGGACTGCAATAATGGTTTTGGAAAAATCTGTTTCTTCCCTGGTAGATGTTACTTCTAGTTTAGTGGGGAAAAATCAGCCTATGGAATCTAATATTTCCTTAAATAGTGAAAATATAACAAAATTAGATCAGAAAGTTACTATAATGCAGAATACTCAATTACAATTGATAAAATCTGATACGATTCATCAAAGAAAATTGGAAAATATAGAAAATTCCATTAGATATTTAAATCTTCGTATTCTCAATTTTCCATGTTGTGAAAAAATAATTCCTCTAGAAATGTTTAAAAAATACTTGATGGAAGTGTTAAGAATCCCTAAGGAATTGATGCCTACATTAGCTAAAATCTATATGACTAAGGTTACCCCTTTAACATCTACAGAAAATGAACCGGAATTAGAGCTAGATTTAACTCAATTTCTTGAAACCTCGGTGGAATTAAAGATAAACAAGAGAGGAACTTTGTTCATACAATGTGTATTTGCTCAGGATAGAGAAATGATATTAAAAGCTTTTTTCCATAATAGGAAATCACTTTTTCTGGGTCAGCCCATATGGATTTTCCCAGATATCACACGTTCCACACAGGAACGGAGGAAAAAGTTTCTTTCAATGAGAGACGAAGTAGTAGGTATGGGAGCTAAGTTTAGTCTTAAGTTCCCATGCCAATGCTTAGTGAATAGACAGGGTGTAAAAAATGTATACTTTGAACCTGATCAGTTACGTAATTTTTTGGACTCTAGACCCTTGTAAACTCAATTAGAAGTTATCTTGATTACGGTATAAGTAAAAATAGGTGCTACCACTATCTCTGGTCCTATTTATTTCATTAGAAAAATTGTATGATTTTTTCTTAAATTTTGCTTAGTAGGTATTGTCTTTCATTTCATTAATATTACATAGTAATTACGCAGAGTAGGCAGTAATTGTTTCTTGTTTTAAATTACCTTTTATATGGGCCATGTATGGTTAATTTGATATGCCGATCCTGCAAAATTACTTGTATTTTTCCTGAATTAATGTACCTGATTTTGTTGGTCAAAATTCTATAAATAAATAATTTAAAAAAAAAAAAAATTTTTGAAGTCTCCCAAATCTCCACTGAACTGGGCCTAAAGTTTCTCCAGGAAGAAGGGAAAACACTTCTCTCCTTTAGACTTCCTCTGTGCCTCTCTGTCTGATACATTTAAACAGGAAACAACCATTGTAGCAGCCTCACATGGGGGTGCCATGGCAGAGATGGTCTGTTTCTTTGTCCTGCTCTAATGCATGGCCCTTCCACAAGGCCACAGTTTCATGGGGATCCTGATGATGCCCTATACACCTCATTCCTGATCTTTAGTACCACCTGCTATTCCATTACTGAAACCACTACATCAATGCCAATGCACTTTGATTGCATCAGTTCTAGATTCTAGACCTTTTAAATTGCAAAATGCCGATTTATCAATAATTGGGCAGCATTCATTTATATGACTAGTTAGAAAGATCTCTCTACTCATTCCAAAGTATACTGTCCTGATTTAGCAGCACATGGTGTTGGTTTGGGGGGGTGGACACCAGGTGTTTTCCATTAGTGTTTTATGGAAAATGTTTGTATCTTATACTTGTAGAACTGCTGGATGACCACTGGATGGCCCTTGATTCATGCTGAGCAATGGAGAGTAGTGTGCACTGTGGTATGTATTTCCTCTATAATCTTGTTCTTGTAATTCAGTTCCCCAGTGGTTCTTCGCTGCTGTGTTACCTAATGATGTGTGCAAAGGGCATGTAGCTACAGTGTTATTTCAATCTATTTGCTTGGTCTGAGCTTTTGTTTTCTGTTTCTTTAGCAGCTGGTTCTAAGAACAAATGCTCATTTGCTGTTCTATCTTTTGGGCTGTCCACGTATGCAGGGAGAATAATTACATTTGCCATGAAATAGAGTAGACTAATTTTTGCCTTGTTTCATGTCAACAGAAATCTTGCAAATTTACTGCATTTTTCGTGAACATGGTGGTGGTTTACAGCAAAATCTGCCATGGATCAGTATACTTGTTTTTATGATTAAATTTGCCAGTAATTCCACAATCTATGGATTTTGCACAAATTCCATGAATTTATTCATGAACTAAATTCTGCCATGCTCATATTTCACAACTCAAAAGGAAGTTTAATCTTGGTTTTCTCAGTTTCCATCTTAGGTTTCCACACTGAACGAATCTTAGAATGCTTTAATATGATCAGTGTTTAACTGCTTGCTCCATGTTTCCATTAGCACGTCAGGCTTCTTTTTACCCCCTGGCTTCCAATGCAAAGCATTCTGGAACTTGTGGTCCAGTTGAGAAATAAGTGCATAAGCCCCAGCTGATTGTAAGGAGTGGAGGAATAACCTAGTGGTTAGAGCAGCAGGCTGCAAGCCGGGGTTCAAATCCCGTCAGCAGTCCTTGTGAGCTTGGGCAAGTCACTTCACCCTCCAATATCTTAGCTACCATCAGATTGTGAGTCCTCTAGGGACAGGGAAATACCTATAGTACCTGAATGTAATCTTCTTTGAAGTGCCTGAAAGGTGGAATATGAATAAAAATGAATCAAAATAGCTCTCAACACAAACATTTACTATAAACAAAAGCAGGGTCATATTAAGCATAATGTCCAAACCAGGAAAAACATAGGGATGCCCCAACAGGACATGATCACTTCACCCTGAGGACTTCTCCATACCTATTGCTTCAATCATTTCCTGAGCGTTAACTCACCTTAATTAAGATGTACCTTGACAAAGAGATTGCCAGCTGGCAAGGCCAACTCTATTGATGTGTGTGCTCTGGACATCTTTACTTGTCTCAGTACTCGAGTAAGCTTTGTCTGCAACAGTATACTTTGAAATATGCAATAAAGCTAAGATTTTACCTCTTCCAACCATTATGCACTATTAATTTGATAGCAGCTGGGACAGGGATGAAGTGGGGGAGCAGATGTTAATGAAGGATTAAGTACAACAAAAACACACTTTTTAATTACACTTATTGTATCTGGCCTCTCTCTCTCTCTTGCATAAGATGATCTCAGTTGCCATAGTTTTGAAAACAATAGCCCTCTGAAATATCTATGGGATCTTTCCAATCTGGCATTAGTTCACTACATATCCATCAGTGCTGAAAACAATTTGTTTTACTGATCTTAATGCGTGGCTCTGGGAAAGACTAGAATACATGGAAGTAATAAAATATTTGCTTCAGTTTGATACTCAAGAATGGGAAAAGACACAGCAACATTTATCTCAATCTGATGTGTTTCTCTAGAGTTCCTTCTTTTTTGTGGGCTACAAAGTGTTGCCCATGGTCACCATTTTTCTTGACTGCAGAGATCCTGATGAATGCTTTTATTTTGCCATGCCTTGATCTATGCAACTTCCTTTCCAATGGCCTCCTTGAGAACCAAATATCTTACCTTCATTGAGTTCAGAGTATGCTGTTCCCCTTCCTACACCTTCCAAAAAAGTGGAATCAGCACTCGGCTCTCAGAGAATCCTGCCAGCCCTCTCTTTCTTACAGACTCTCCTTGTCTTCAAAGTGCCCATTGCTTTGCTCCTTTCTACCTCTCTGACCTTAACTTTATCCGTCCCCAATGTCTCCTGTCTTCTCTATTCATCCCCCTCCCCGTCTGACCCCTCTGATCTTCTCATGCCAATCTGTTTCCTTTGCCAGCACAGAGCCTAGCCAGAAGCAGATCTTTCGTTACTGCCGTACATGGTTTGGAATGAGCTGCCACTGTCTGTTATATCAAGTCTTTTTGTCTTAAAAACTATCTGAAGACGTATCCCTTCTCTTGACCCTCTGTGTATTCTTACCGTCATCTATACATTGAGATATACTGTGTATTGTGATGGGCATTATATTCCCCTGGTGAATACAAGAAGGCAGGCTGTAAGGAAAACCTGGGAGGAAGATTCAGTATGTAAAAGAAATCAGACTAGGAGGTGGACTCCAACTCCCAGAAGGCACAGGGTTTCTAGAGGGGGAGGAGCTTCCCTGGCTTTGCCTTATTAAGAAGATGAGAGAGCTCAGGCATGGTGGGAGGAGGGTGAGAGCTTGTCTGAAGAAGGGGGTGATCTAGCTACCAACCCTCCAGCATTTCTCTAATGGCACCTAAAATATTGGCAGAGGTATGGGTACTGTCCTTCAGGTGAGTCTGTTGCTCTGGCCCCTGTGTACCTACCTCAGCCAGGTCCCACCAATATAATAGTAATAAAAAATGGGACCAGTTAGTTTCCAATGTAATGTCAAAAATATAAGCTAACTGTTTAAAATAGCAAGTCATGCAGATATTGTTTGTTTAAAAACCAATCTTTATTATGTAATGGTCATAAATTGAAAAAAATGTTTAATGTGGAGACAGAGACCTCAGAACTGGTAAACCTTGTTATGTTTTACAATGGTTTTTGAACCAGTGAGTTCAATCATAGGTTTCCTTTGTCTCTCTTTTTTTTAATTTTACATAAAAATGGTTTCGCTTATGGTTGTAAAGAATTTTCAATAGAAATTATTTTCTCAATATTTAGTGAAACTCTACATACGATGGTTCTACAAAACTTCCAATGTAAATCAACCAATTGCACTGCATTTATTTTTGCGGCAAGACTTTTCTTTTGATTGCTGATTAATAGTGCGATTGGCTTATGTACCGCTGGTTAATTTCGCTGTTTATTTTTAAACAAGGACGTTTTTCACAAGGAAGTTTCTCTGCTTACTAGCATCATAAATTCTTAAAGGCAATATCCATGATGACTTGTGTATTAAAGCCCGAAGGTTAATTATGAGAGGCAGAATGGCTCTTATAATTCTTTGCAGGGTAGGCGATCCAGTGAAGCCGTAAGGAAATAACAAAATGTGGATGCCACAAGAAGTCTTTTTCAAATATTTATTGTAGGAGACGTTAAAATCATATATTGATGCCCGACTCTGGCCGAGTTTCGCCACTGTGGGTGGCTGCCTCAGGGGCTACAAACAAACATATAAAAAACTATTGACATACAACTCTCCAAAATATCAATTGTTAAAATAAAACATAACATAATAACTGATAATAAGTAATTAAAACGATCAAATGTAAAATGATTAAATATTAAATAAATATTATAAAAGACTCCTCATGAAGTATAATAAATAGAATAACAATGAAATAAATAAATAAAGAATAAAAACAAGCAGCAACTATGTGGACTGAATAAAAAAGCATAGCCATAGAGTTAATCAGAACTACCTAATGTAACAGAGAATTAATGAATAAAATGAACCGCATAACCTTAAAATAAATAAATGAATAATACCTTTTAATCAGAGAATCAGTGAGATGATGGTTTAAATAGATTCCGACGTGCATATATATCTAAAGGATATATCAAAAATTACTCAACATATAATCTATTTTACAACATGAATAAATAAATAAATTTATCTCTAAATAATCTGGACCCTCATGTGTTGAATGAATGTAAATTATTAAATATTTACAGAATTCGCATTAATTAGAAAGCAAACTAAACACCCCTGTTAAAACCTCTGTTGATATAAAAAACAAAATTGAATGAACATGAATGAAAAAATTAATTAATTAATTAAACTTAGATGGAACAATCAATTAATGACCATGGTCTGTCCAATTACTTACACTTCCATGTCTCATAAGATCATAAAGATCCTAAAAAAACATTGGCCAATTTTACAGGTTTTATCCGCTTTTAAAGATAAAGAGTTACTTATTGCCAATAAGAGAGACAAAAATCTTAAAGATTTGCTAGCACCGTCCATTTTGCCTAACAAACGTAAACAAGACATTAGACCACCGGGACATCGACCGTGTGGTACATGTTCTGTTTGTGCGGTTAACATGAAAACTTCTAAGTTGACGATACCAGGGAGAGATATAGATTTTAAATTGACTTCATTTACGAATTGCAAAAGCAAAGGTGTTATATACGCTGTGTTCTGTCCATGCAATCTTATCTATATAGGAAAAACTGTGAGGGAATTTAACAAGAGAATAATAGAGCACAAGAGTAACATCAACCGGTCGGTACCCGCAAAACCATTAGTAGAACACTCTATGCTAATGAACCATAAATTTCATGATTACAAATTTTGTGTTGTGCAAAAACCAATACCAAATCAGAGAGGAGGTGATTTTGATAAACTCCTTTTGCAGTTAGAGCAAAAATACATTTTTTACTTTAGGACCCTTATTCCAGATGGTTTAAATAATGATACTGATTTGTCTGTTTTTTTATAATATATGTCTCGGTGCACTTTTATATTACCCTGCAATGAGAATTTATAATGAGTTCTTTATATAATTTTGACCCCCTATGTTTTATGATTATCTACATATTTATTATTATTATTATTTATTTAAATATGTATCTATTTATTTTTTATTCCCACGATCAGAATACAATCTCTGTTTTATGTTATTAACACAGTCTCTCATATGAATAAATTGTGACCATCCTATCTTTTCGGGTGATGACTCACTTTAATTAATTGTTTTACCACGCCCCATAATGATAAAACATTTTTTAAGATAGTTCCGACACTGAATCCACCCCAACGTTTCAACCATGTCCCTCAATGCTCAATTTGGCGCCAAGATTCACCCTTCAAAAACGTCAGGTTTCGACGTTCATGTTTAGAAGGATCGTGCCGGTATAGTAATAAGATATAAGTCCTTAAAGTATATCACTGTTTTAGTTGCACAGAATTTGATGTTATCCTCACTATAAAAAATTTTTTGATATTGATTGATCATAGCACAATAAAACTGCACCATTGCTATGTTTTTAGTCTTGACTTAAGGAATATGTACTCATTTATGCGATTTCCATACTATTTATAGATATATATTCATTCACAGTCACATTATCTCACATGTTGACATATACACAGTTTTTTATCATGAATAAATCGTGACAATCTGACCATCTGGGTGATGTGATACAAGGTTCATCTTAATTGACTGCCTGATCACGCCTTTTAATGATTGATTGACATTTTCAGCATCACCGCCCACTTTTTCCTAATGGCCCGTTTTGACATTTTTCACTGAGATACATTTTTCACTGAGAAACATTTTTGTATAGAAATTGACTATATCGACGAACATACACAAATATTTTAGTTGACTGGCTTAAAAGAGTTATATCCACACAGGACCGCTACCACAGTTGAGAACTATCTACATTAGCTTTGGCGTAACATAATGACAGCAACTCCGACATATAAGTGTTATACTTGCTAAATCAGGTACCTATTTCTACACGTGAGGCTGACGTTTCTATACTATTAGTTTTAATTATATATAATTTTTCCATTCTGTCACTTGATCCGTCCCGATTGATTGTTTAACCACACCCCCCTTACTTGATTGGTTCTTTTTGGCGGCAAGATCCACCCTTTAAAATGTCCGGTTTCGGCGTCTCTGTTTAGAAGTTTTGCGTGAGAGGAGACAGATCGTGCCGGAGTAGATACAAGATGTAAGTCTTTATGTTAATTACACTTTTCAAGATTTTTTCACCTTAGTAAAACTGATTTTAACAGTTCAGTTGTGCATGTTTTAAAAAAAACATAATGGGATTAATATAACTGCACCACTGCTTTAAGAAATATGTAATAATTTATGCGATTTTCACACTATTCACATATATATAATTATTCACAGCCACATTCACATTCACATAGATCGCTGCACTATTATACTTATATTTATTTCATTTTTATTTTTTGGCACTGCATTGTCTCAAGAGACTGCGCAAGTAAACCATCTTTCATTAATGTCCGGTTTCGGCGATTGTGTTTGCGTATTTCTAACCTACCCGTGCCTTGATTAAATAGACCCAAGAGGTTATGTGGATTTACAAGGCAACAAAGAACTTAAAGTGTTACAGTATCCCGATACAATTTTACACTTTCTTGAACAGCACGATTGATTCACTGCAATTCAACATATTAGGAGAGTTTTTCTTAAAAAAAAATTTTCTTAATTAATTTTTTCCTCCATGGTCATTAATTGATTGTTCCATCTAAGTTTAATTAATTAATTAATTAATTAATTAATTTTTTCATTCATGTTCATTCAATTTTGTTTTTTACATCAACAGAGGTTTTAACAGGGGTGTTTAGTTTGCTTTCTAATTAATGCGAATTCTGTAAATATTTAATAATTTACATTCATTCAACACATGAGGGTCCAGATTATTTAGAGATAAATTTATTTATTTATTCATGTTGTAAAATAGATTATATGTTGAGTAATTTTTGATATATCCTTTAGATATATATGCACGTCGGAATCTATTTAAACCATCATCTCACTGATTCTCTGATTAAAAGGTATTATTCATTTATTTATTTTAAGGTTATGCGGTTCATTTTATTCATTAATTCTCTGTTACATTAGGTAGTTCTGATTAACTCTATGGCTATGCTTTTTTATTCAGTCCACATAGTTGCTGCTTGTTTTTATTCTTTATTTATTTATTTCATTGTTATTCTATTTATTATACTTCATGAGGAGTCTTTTATAATATTTATTTAATATTTAATCATTTTACATTTGATCGTTTTAATTACTTATTATCAGTTATTATGTTATGTTTTATTTTAACAATTGATATTTTGGAGAGTTGTATGTCAATAGTTTTTTATATGTTTGTTTGTAGCCCCTGAGGCAGCCACCCACAGTGGCGAAACTCGGCCAGAGTCGGGCATCAATATATGATTTTAACGTCTCCTACAATAAATATTTGAAAAAGACTTCTTGTGGCATCCACATTTTGTTATTTTCTTATAATTCTTTGCCTTCAACAATGTAGCACTCGATTTAAAGACTTGTTACAATTTTGTGTACTTTAGACAAGTCTGTGCTTGAAGTCCCCGCCACAATATTGCACTTATCTTTTGAACTTGTTGCAGTTTCTTTCAACATTTGGAACAAGTCTGTGCTTAGAATCACCAACGTCAACGTTTCGCATAACGCTTCTTCAGGGCGGATTCTAGAAAACAGCAGGATAATAAGATAACATTAATGTTTTTAAAGCAAAGACAATTTTATCTTTTTTGATTGAAATTGTACTCACGATACTATCTGTGGCTTGTAACACGCGGGCTTCTAACTGCCGACCGTCTCGGCTAAACTCTTTTTATAGTACTCCACCGTTTTGAGGAGTGACCAATCAAATCGTTCCATCTAGAAATGCTCTACGTAACAGCTTAACTTTATTGTCAAGGTTTATTGAAACAATGGACATCTTTAAATCTCCGTCAGAATTAAATAGAAAACATTATTATTGTGAAACAACCATCGATGTTATTATAAATTTTCATGATTATGTTTTCAAAAAACAACGATGAATTTTTACAACTACATTAAACTTTTTTTTCAATTTATGACCATTACATAATAAAGATTGGTTTTTAAACAAACAATATCTGCATGACTTGCTATTTTAAACAGTTAGCTTATATTTTTGACATTACATTGGAAACCCACCAATATAATGTCAGAGAGGAGAAGTGTGAAGTGTTTGCGGATGTCCTGATGTTGCTTGCGAAATGCACACTACTCCCCTGAGCCTTCACCAGCAGCGCCTGGATGTGACCACAACAAGAAGTGGATTTCTGCTACAAGTGATCCTGGAGAGCACTTTATAATTTGGCGTTAACACCTGCAGCAAACACCTGAAACTTACATCTTCACAACCTGCAGGGGCTGATCATCTAAAGCGATCATCTCGCCAGTGCTTTGGATGTTGCCTGCCTCTTTCCCTGTGACACCCCATTTCCACCATCGTGGGCTGTCACTTCCTAGGTGTGGCTGAGGACTGCTGCTGCTGGCCTGCCACCTGACTGACAGAAGGAGCTGAAGGCTTGTAAGCAACTTGAGGAACACTCATTCCCTTTTCAAGTGGTGTCCTCTGGCTTGCAGAAAGGATTCCCTGATTACTCTACTACCATCCCCATTCAAGGAGATGCTGCTTCTTCAGGTAATAATGCTCCACCCCGAATTACTTAAATGGCCCAGTTCCTTCCCTCAACTGATCTCCTTTGCATAATAGATACAACAAGCAAAGGGCCTCATTTTCTAAAGTATCGCAGGCCTGCGATACTTTAGGTAATGAGGGGCAGGGGGCCAAAACGGGGGGCGGTCCTGCACTAGCCGGCAGCGATCGCACCGCCGCGGTGCGATCGCTGTTGGTTTTGCACCCAATAGCACCACCATAGGAGGTGTAGCTATTGGGCGCGAAATAGAACGTGAAAAGGCCCTTACCTTTTCGTCATCCGCGGCATCTTCATGGAGTTGGCCCCGGTGATGGCCCGACTCCTCCTCTTCTGGGGCCAACTCCTCCCCATCTTGGTATCGCACGCGATAAGGGACTTTTCGCGTGCGAAACGTCCCTTATCACGTGCAATCCGTCTGGTAAATGACCCCCAAAGTGTGCATCATTTGAAAATGCCTCCAGATCACAGATTTCTTTCATGATCCCTTGCCTCTGTCTGCATCCTTGGGGGTGAATGATGTTGGTACTGAAGTGGCGGTGGAGAAAGATGGAGACAGAAACAACTGAGAATGGAAACCAACATCAGTCTTTGAGAAAGGAGTTAAAACATGGCTTTTTAACAAAGCATTTAATAACAACAGTTGACTTTGATGGTGTGTTTTTATTTTTATTTATTTATATTTTAATTTTTATGATTTTATGATTTTATTTTCTGATGTAGTCTCTTTTGTCTTTATTTTATTTAGATATTTTAAGCAAATGGATAATATGTAACTAGATTTTAAATGTTTATTTTAAAATGCAATTTTAATTACCGATGCCTAATCTGAGATGTAAACCCACGTGATATGTTTTTACATAAATGCCGATATATAAAAACAAGTAAATAAATAAGATGGACCCTTGGCAGAAGATTCGCTCATCCTCTGTTCCTGCACTGTCAGTGTAGTCTGCTCTTCCTCACCAACTTCAGCTTCTGCCTCTCTCTCCTCCATTACTGAAGTGGAGGATAACACAGTACTAACTAATCCTCCTAATATAGGGTATTCATCTAAGCTTCTTCCATCTATCATTCAGGATATCCTTTCAAGGGAGATTATTCTACCTCTGACAAAACTAGTGCCTGCTCTTTCCCTCTCCTCTGATAAAGCAGGGTCTGGTTGAGACACAGCTGGTGACTCTGCACAAGTGGTGATTCCAGCCACTGATAACATTCCAAGTTTCCTCAGATGTCAGCTTATCACGACTCCATTATACCGACATGGTGAGTCGTCCTGAACCTATAGCTTGCAGGCCATCATCCTCCAGTGTCCTTCATGCAGATTTTTCTGAACTGGTAGAATCAGGATTGGGAGATCCTGATTTTTCTGTCCACCTGCTCACTCAGTGCTGTCTCTGCTGCCTGGCCCTCTTAACCACATTTGCCTGCTCCAGCGCCTGGTTTTGCCTCTCTTGTGGCCGTGGGCCTCCGACTCCGGGCTACTCCCCATGCTTCCAGCTCTGCCGCGGATGACTCAGCTCGGCGGCAGGTCCGTGGGGAGATGCAGCTGGCGCACGTGCGCACATCAGTTCTCCTTTTAAAGGGGCTGCAGCGGGAATCCAACCCGCGGACCCAGATGATGACGTCACTGGGTCTCGGTACTTAAGGCCGGGCCTAGCCAGTGCTTCCTTGCTTGGCAATAGGTCTCCACACTAATTATGTGTCTAGTTGCTTGCTCCTGCGTTTCCTCCGTGTTCCTAGTTCCTGATCCTGGTACCTGTTCCTGCTCCTGTGTTCCGTGTCTACCCTGTTTGTTGCTACTGACTGACTCCTGGCTTTGACCACTGCTTCATCTGACCACGCTACTGCTTGTCTCCCGGCTTTGACCACTGCTTTGTCTGACCGCGCTACTGTTTGTCTCCTGGCTTTGACCACTGCTTCGTCTGACCACACTACTGCTTGTCTCCTGGATTTGACCACTGTTTCGTCTGACCACGCTTCTGCTTGTCTCCTGGATTTGACCACTGCTTTGTCTGACCACACTATTGCTTGTCTCCTGGCTTTGACCTCTGCTTCGTCTGACTATGATCCTGCCCATCTCCTGGTTTGACCTATGCCTTGCCTGACCATTCTCCAGCTGACTTCTGGTTTTGACCCACACTTGTCTTGCCACTCTTCCTTGCCTGCCACCTGCCCTGACTTCAGCCTGCTCTATGATGCTCCTCTTGTTTTCACTCTGGACGGCCTCTCAGGCTGCAGCCTGTTCTCATTTGGGCACCCTCTGTCTGCCTCCTGTTCTCATTGGTGCCCAGGTCTTCGGGACTCTGCCTCAACCAGATCAGACCACCTACTCCGCTGCTGGCCCCTGGCTGACCTCCTTGTCGTCCCTGAGAAGATCTCGGACAGAGGCCCATCTAAGTCCAGCTGGCCCCGGTACCCAAGGGTTCAACATGCGGGGAACGAGGGCTGGTATTGGCGAAGCTCCAGCCGGCCTTCGTCAGTCAGCCAGCTCCACCTGCCGATGGTGAGGACCCATAGGCCCAAGGGTTCACCTCCTGCGTAACACACTACCCATGGATCCATAGAGAGCTGTTGCTGCCATCCACTTCTTGGGCTGTGCTTCCCCTGTGCTTCTGGGAGCTGTCTATCAATCTTAATTCACAGAGATCCATTTCAGGAGATGAGGACTGCTCATCAAAGAACCAAGATCCAAGAACTTCTTTAGTCTCTTAAGTTGTTTGCAAGGACAGCTTTTACAATTTGGTGTAAAGTTCCTTTGCCATCAGCTGCACCACCTATCCATTTGGGACTTCCCTCTATGAAGGGTCAAGATGGGTATCCGTTTATGCCAATGAAAGAGCCTGTGATATCTGTACCAGGATAGCATTGTTGCGAACCTGCCCTGTTTAAGCTGCCTGGGCAGCTTCTCCACTTTCTTTTTGCTTCTTATGCAGCCTGGAGGCTGCCGATGCCTTTCCCACGCAGCGGGAGCCGCGCTAGGCTCTCCATGCGGCCCAGAGGCCGCTGGCGTTTTCCATTGCGGCTGGTGCCTCGCTACTCCCTATCGCAGCTGGAGCCGCGTTGAACTCTTTAAGTGGCCCGGAGGGCGCTGAAGCTCCCCATGTGGCCCAGAGGCCACAGACCTTACCTTGGGCCCTCCGGGAAAGAGGGCCCATAGCCCCGGCCTTGCCTGCACCCCGAAGCCACCTCTGGTCCATCTTCAGCGGCAGGAAGAGCCACCTGCCATCTCAGGATCTGCTTGAGGTCTTCTTCAGCTCCTGCTTCAGCTCTGCAGTACTCCTCTCAGCAGGGCCACTGTCCATGGTCCTGCACTTCTTGCTTCCTTCCTAGGGGGTGAGGCCGGCTCTCTCTTCAGCATTTAAAGCTACACTTCTGACATCATCGTGGGAGTCGCCTCTTCAGCCCTACAAAAGGGGCTCATCATCATTCCAGCCTTGCCTTCGCAAGGAGCAAGTTCCTCTTAGGAGCTAGTCCTTCTTAGGACTTCTTGTCATCAGCTTCTCAAGTCATTTTGTTTTATGTACAATCCTGTGTCTTCGTCTTCTCCATGGTCTCTTGTCTTGTCAGCTTCTGTGTTCCAGATGTTCCTGATGTTTGTCCTCCAGATGTCTTCTCATCTTGATGTCTTCTTTATCAGGATGATCTTCGTCCTGGCAGCGCAAGTCTTCAAAGAGGTTCCAAGCTTCCCTTTATTCCATATTCATCACCGAGGCATCCCCTCGAATCCTGAATCTTGCCTGGATCCTCGGAGTCTGCACCATGCCTCCACTTCACGAATGAACTCTATTTTCTGATCTGTTCTGGCGTGTCCCTGCCTGGCCTTTATCAGCTGTGCAGGGTGCATTCAGAGTCTTCACTTCAACTTCCTTCTTCCCTGTGTAAGGAACCACCAGCATGGTCCGTGACCTGTCTTCATTGGCTGAGTATATGGGAGCGTGATGTGCAGTACTGACTCAGCTCTGCCAACTTGTGTGGGGAACCACTAGCATGGTCAACGACCAGCCTACCCCGGCTGCGTACGGCGCACCGCCTGCATGGTCCGAGACCAGTCCGGCTAGGTTGCGTAGGGCGCGTGATGTCTAGTACCAACTCAGTACTCTTCAAGCAACTCATGGCCTTCCAGAGTTTCTTCTTCTTCATATCCAGAGTCTTGTCTCACTTCAAGCCTTCGTCTTTGATGTCCTCATCCTCTGACCACTGTCCACCCTGTTGCAGTTGCTGCTCCTTGCGGCAGGTCCGAAAGGGCTTGGAGTAGTCGGAGGACCACTCATGAGACCAACATTGCATTGTTTGGGTCTCTTTCTGCTGCGTACAGGTATGGCTGTGGTTGGGGCCATCATTTTCCATCTTCCGCCCATGCTGGGGCACCTTTCACCTGCCTTGGTGCTTGCTGGAGCTCCTCTGTGGCTGTATCGGGGCCCAGGTGCACACGAAAACCCATAAGATGGGATTGCTACCCGCGTTTCCACAACAAGCATTAAGCAAGCCACTTCAGAAGTACAGTTTAAATCTATCCTGAGAAGATTAAGAAGCAAGCATCCAATAGACATCAGTTGGAATCCTACGCTGTTCTCAAGCTTTGACTCCTTGAGCCTTACCACCAATCTTGAAGCTGCTCTTCTGATTTAAGCTTGAGGAACGTTATATCAATCAAGTTTTTCTTGGTAGGGTTGTGCATTGTTTTTTTGACGGATGAAAATATTGTACGATATTTTCTAATCCGTCAAGTTTCGGGGTCCCCCGAAAATGATAGGAAAACCCCACAAAATTTTCATGTGGCTTTCTTATTTAGGGGGGGGGGGGGGAAGAAAGGGCACACAGAAAAAAAACTCCAAACCCACCCCGACCCTTTAGATCTATTTACAATCCCTCCCCTCCCAACCCCCCATAACTTTCCTAAAGTACCTGGTGGTCCAGCGGGGGTCCCGGGAGTGATCTCCCACTCTCGAGCCTTCGGCTGCCCCAAATCAAAATGGCACCAATGACCCTTTGCCCTTACCATGTGACAGGGCCTATCGGTGCCATTGGCCGACCCCATCACATGGTAGGAGCAATGGATGGCCTGCACCATTTTTTAAGATGGCGCCGGCCATCCATTGCACCTACCATGTGACATGGGCCGGTCATTGGCACCGATAGGCCCTGTCACATGGTAAGGGCAAAGGGCCATTGGTGCCATTTTTTTTCCTGGCAGCTGATGGCCCGAGAGTGGGAGATCACTCCCGGGTCCCCCGCTAGACCACTAGGTACTTTAGGAAAGTTTTTTGGAGGATTCTAAATAATTAGATTTAAAGGGTCGGGGTGTTTGGGGTTTTTTCGGCTTGGAACAGCCAAAAACAAAAACCGTCCGGACCCGCTGGAAACGGAATTTCCTGTGGGTCCATGATCCCAAAACCAGAACTGATTCCGGCACCCGGTTCACATCTCTATGTCTTGGAGACCCTCCACAGAGAATCAGTATCCTGTGTAGATTTGAGCAACTATATTCGTCAATTACCAGGTTCCTTTAAATTTACTGCAGTATAGGAGCCTGCTGTTGGTAACCCTGAATTCTTCTCTGCCTGTCAACAGTAAGTTCATTCAGCATATACTATCAAAGAGAACAACAACACTTCTCCAAGATCAGCTTGTCATCATATGAGTACTATCCATTGTGATTTTTAGTTCCACCATTTGCTCCCAGTACCAATACTTACTTAAGAGCAAGGGGTAATCTGCAAGTGTGGCTATGCATTCTCCTGGTATACCATCTTCATCTCTAAGAATGTAGCAGTGATGCCCTAATCTACTACCTTTGCCCTTGCTAACAGAAGGAAGATGACGCTAATATGTTCCTCACTTCTGTAGAGGAGGACCGGAAGGCTCATTTGCATACTGCTCCCAGCATCCCCCGGGAGAGGAGTCCAGAGGTCACCGCAAGCGATCCAGGGATTGACTTCCATGCCCCAGCTTCCAGGGGCCCCGCAAGGTTTGCAGTAGAGGAGGACCGGAAGGCTCATTTGCATACTGCTCCCAGCATTCCCTGGGAGAGGAGTCCAGAGGTCACCGCAAGTGATCCAGGGATTGACTTCCATGCCCCAGCTTCCAGAGGCCCTGCAAGGTTTGCAATAGAGGAGGACCGGAAGGCTCATTTGCATACTGCTCCTAGCATCCCCTGGGAGCGGAGTCCAGAGGTCACCGCAAGCGATCCAGGGATTGACTTCCACGCCCCAGCTTCCAGAGGCCCCGCAAGGTTTGCAGAAGAGGAGGACCGGAATCTCAAATCCCTCCTTTGACTGAGTGAAGAATAATTTAATCGTGGTTTAAGAGGATTGGTAAGTAGAGTTTTCAGAAATCTTTGGGCTTATAAAAGTTTGGTGAACGGTGAAATTAAGGGATATATTCTTTAGAGTTTGTGTGTGTCTGAAATAATAAGCAAGCCAGAGATGGTTAATTCTAGCGTCTGTCTTTCTCACCCACTCAACCCCTGATTTTTAGGCACAAGACACTTTCTCATTAAAAATCAGGGTCTTATCTAAAACATAATATTGTACCAGCCCTTATTGAAAGTTTAATTATCCCCTTGTAGGACACTAGCTGATTTATTACTAAATTCACCTGAAAATTTAAAGTACTCTCATTCCAATTCCCTTAGTATCCTAAACTTAACTAGGAACTCAATAATACTAAGATGAAGGCAACAGTTCAGCAGCAAGAGGGGGGCTTTCCAGTCTTTTGCATTGAGTGTCACATGTATGATTTTTTACCCGCCGGTGAACGATTGTATGTGTGCACTCGGTGCAAAGAGCTCCTGGCTCTCAGGGAACAAGTCCGATCTCTGGAGGCTAGAGTAGCAGACTTGGAGGAACTGAGGGAGACAGAGAGGTACATTGACGAGACCTTCAGGGACATAGTAGCCAAGTCCCAAATCCATTCTGGCAGCCCCAGTGCTGCCTTGGATCAGAAAGGTCTCCCAGTAGGAGAACATCACCCTGGTGTAGCAGGAAGTGATCCTGTAGCAAGGTACTGCTCTCCAGGTGATGTATTTTCCTCCCGCACTGAGGACAAATCTCCCAGGGCTACTACCCAGGAGGGAAGGGTTAGGCCGGCCATCATAGTTGATGATTCAATTATTAGAAATGTAGATAGCAGGGTGGCTGGTGGACGTGAGGACCGCCTGGTAACTTGCCTGCTTGGTGCGAAGGTGGCAGACCTCACGTATCACCTAGATAGGGTTATAGACAGTGCTGGGGAGGAGCCGGCTGTCGTGGTACATGTGACCGATGACATAGGTAAATGTGGGAGAGAGGTTCTGGAAGCCAAATTTAGGATTTTAGGTAGGAAGCTGAAATCCAGAACCTCCAGGGTGGCATTCTCTGAAATGCTTCCTGTTCCACGTGGAGGTCCCCAGAGGCAGGCAGAGCTCCAGAGTTTCAATGCATGGATGATTCGATGGTGCAGGGAAGAGGGATTCAGCTTTGTAAGGAACTGGAGAAACTTTTGGGGAAAGGGGAGACTTTTCCGAAAGGACAGGCTCCACCTTAACCAGAGTGGAACCAAGCTGCTGGCACTAACTTTCAAAAAGGAGATAGAGTAGCTTTTAAACTAGAACAAGGGGGAAAGCAGACAGTCACTCAGCAGTGCATGATTCGGAGAAATGTATCCTTGAAGGATACTAATGAAACAGGAGAGTTAGGGCATCCCAACAGAGAGGTTCCATCAAAAGCAAACATAGTTCATATGCCTATATGTAAAAAATCACCAAAGCTAATGATTTCCGAATTATCCCAAACAACTGAAAAACAGGTTGTTAAACAAAGCAAAAATCACACTTTGAAATGTCTGTATGCCAATGCCAGAAGTCTAAGAAGTAAGATGGGAGAGTTAGAGTGTATAGCAGCAAATGATGAGATTGACATAATTGGCATCACAGAGACTTGGTGGAAGGAGGATAACCAATGGGACAGTGCTATATCAGGGTACAAATTATATCGCAATGATAGGGAGGATCAACTTGGTGGGGGTGTGGCACTTTATGTCCGGGAGGGAATAGAGTCCAACAGGATAAAGATCATACAAGAGAGTAAATGCTCAGTAGAATCTATATGGGTAGAAATCCCATGTGTGTTGGGTAAGAGTATAGTGATAGGAGTATACTACCGTCCACCTGGACAAAATGGTCAGACAGATGATGAAATGCTAAGAGAAATCAGGGAAGCAAACCAATTTGTCAGTGCAATAATAATGGGAGATTTCAATTACCGACTGATAACATCAAGAGTCAAGAGTTATCCATGTTACCAACAACAAAAGTGGACAAAATGAAATTTAGAAATAAAGGCTAAAGAAGGCGTCAGCAAGCCTGACGTTGTATGTTCACACAGAGACACCAACCGGTCTTTTCAATCATTCGCCTTCTTTTAAATTTATTAACTTCCAACAACTTTTTGTTCAAAAAAAATTTTTTTTTTCTTAAAATATCCTCCGTCAGTCATAGACTCTTTAAAGCGGATGTATTTTATTTATTTATTTATTTATTTATTTTATTTATTTATAACTTTTATATACCGGCATTCGTAAAAAAAACATCATGTCGGTTTACAGACAACTGAGAAAGGAAATTACAATGATAGATGGAGGAAGGATAGGAAGTTAAAAGGTGACAACTTTACTGTAGAGCCAACGGGCGCCACAGTTATTAAATGAGATTACATGTGGTTAACCAGGTTGGACATAAATTAATTATATACAAGAGGCGACAGAGTGGGGGGTAGCGCGGGGTGGGGGATGAAGCGCATAGGGGAGGCGGGGTGGGGTAGGAACTGTACAAGGGGGCAGGTGGTGGCGATGGGAAGGAGAGGTGGTGACTGAATATCAGGAAGCCATAAAATGGATGGGGTGGTGAGGGAGGGAGGGTGTGTAGGGGGGCGGGGGGACACTGTACTAGGGAGAGGGAAATAATGAGTGTTGAGGAGAAGTCAAATGCTAGGGTTGAGAGGCGTTGGGATAGGCCTGTTTAAATAACCAGGTCTTTATTCCTTTTTTGAATTGATTAAGTGAAGGTTCTAGTCGGAGCTCGGTGGGGAGGGAGTTCCAAAGGGTGGGGCCGGCGATGGAGAAGGCTCTCGCTCTGGTGTTTGTGAGGTGAGCAATTTTGAGTGAAGGGGTGTGGAGGGTGCCCGCAAGGGAGTTTCTGGTAGGACGGTTGGCCTGGTGGAAGTGTGGCATATCTTCGATCCAGGGGGAGTTATTTTTATATAGCGTGTTATGTATGATAGTAAGTGTTTTGTATTGAGAGCGATAGGTGATTGGTAGCCAGTGGAGGTTTTGTAATATGGGAGTAATATGATCAGTCTTTCTTGAGTTTGTAAGGATGCGAGCCATGGCATTTTGTAAGATTTGGAGGGGTTTGATTGTGGAAGCTGGAAGGCCTATTAGCAGTGAGTTGCAATAGTCAAGTTTTGATAGTATAGTGGTTTGCATAACGGTACGGAAGTCATGTGCGTGGAGGAGAGGCTTAAGTTTTTTGAGGGTTTGGAGTTTATAGAAGCCCCCTTTTAGGAGTGATTTGATGTGTGATTTGAAGCTAACTTGTGTATCTAAGAGAACTCCTAGATCTCTGACAGTGGACGGAGGTGTGAGATTTTGTGAAGTGTTCTGTTGCAGTTGGTGAATGGATAAGCTGGGTTGATTAGTAATAATTAGGATTTCAGTTTTTGAAGTATTGAGTGCAAGGTATAGGTTGGAAAGGAGGGCGTTGATAGATGTGAGGCATGTCTCCCAGAAGTGCAGGGTTTCGTTGAGGGAGTTTTGGATGGGGATAAGTATTTGTACGTCGTCAGCGTACAAGAAGAATTTTAGTCCCAGTTTGGATAATAAGTGGCAAAGAGGGAGAAGGTAGATGTTAAAGAGGGTGGAGGAAAGGGAGGAGCCCTGGGGTACGCCTTGTGAAAGAGGAATGTGTGTGGATTCGGATTTATCAAGTTTGACTAAGTACTTTCTGTGGTCAAGGTAGGAGGAGAACCATGATAGGGCTGTGTTAGAGATGCCTATCTCTGCTAAGCGTGATATTAAGATTTTGTGGTTCACCGTATCAAAAGCTGCTGAGATATCTAAGAGGGCTAGAATGTATGATTGGCCGTGGTCCATGCCTTTTAGGATGGTGTCTGTTATTGCAAGTAGGAGCTTTTCCGTGCTTCGGTTTTTGCGAAAGCCGTACTGGGCGGGGTGGAGGATATTGTTATCTTCTAGGAAGTCGGTAAGTTGTGTGTTGACCACTTTCTCCAGAATTTTAGAAATAAAAGGTAGGTTGGAGATGGGCCTGTAGTTTGCTGGATCATTTTGGTCGAGGGTGGGCTTTTTTAGTAGGGGCTTTACGATGGCGAGTTTAAGCGGGTCGGGAACCGTCCCGAAGGTAAGGGAGCAGTTTATGATATCCGCTAACGGTCTTGCTATGACGGAAGGGATAGTGAGGAGGAGTTTAGATGGGATGTTGTCGGCGATGTGGGTGGCTGGCCGCATCTTTTTTAGGATGGCGTTGACTTCCATCGTAGTGGTGAGATCAAGGGATGTGAGGTTAATGTTGTTGGTGGTGGGTGGGAGGTCGATGTGAGTGGGTTTGGGGGGGAGACGATTGAGAATGTTGGTGATTTTGTTTTTAAAGTGATCTGCTAGTTTATTGCATTTCTCTATGCTATTATCTTCCTGGGGGGAAGGAGTGGTGGACTTTGTGAGTTCTGCTACATAGGAGAATAGGGCGGTAGGGTTGAATTTGTAGCTGTGAATTTTTGCTGCATAGAAGTCACGTTTGGCGTGGAGTGTTGCTTGTCAATACGGCCCTACACGTCAATACGGCCCTACACGTCAATACGGCCCTACACGTCCCGTGTTTCACCCAAAAGCTTCCTCAGGGGCGTATGAACGCTATAAATACAAGAGTCTGTATCCTATAATAATAGTAAAACAATAATTAAATCCTTTATCTTCAAGAAGGTTAATGAAACTTGTACTTATCTTAAAGGTAAGCCAGGTACCGATTCATCCGGACAACATGTCTCAAACCGGGAAAATGGAGGGAGGAAGGAAGAAGCCAAACCTCACGTCTTTTTAAACAAGCGAGATTTCATGATGTCATTAACCACGCCAGATATGCATGACGTATCATTTGACGACATCCATCAGGGTAGGTAGTCATCATCCAAGAGAAGAATGTAGATCCAATTCAGCATTTAGTCCTCTAGGGGCAACAGTGTTCAATCGAAAGATCCATCGTTGTTCTGATTGTAACAAAAGACGTTCTCGATCACCACCACGCCAGTGCGGTGGAATATGATCAATTCCACAAAAAAGCAGATCCGAAAATGTGTGATTTAATTCCATACAGTGTGTCACGAGAGGTTCATCTTCTCTTTTGAACAAAGGTTCATCTTCTCTTTTGAACAAAGAACAACGAACAAAAGCCTCTAGACATGTAACATTTGACTCTAGTGGAGATGATTCATCAGGTGATGATCGCCCACGATCACGAGCTGAATCGTCTATGGCACAGTCTTTTTTAGGACGGAACCAACGAGGATCCCGGCGACCATACCGCAATCGATACACGCGGTACAACCCACCAGGGTGGCAAGACAACTACGAGCCCTGAATCACGCGCTCACACAACAAGGATCCCTAGTTCTAAATTTATCATCGTGGGCCTTGACATCAAACCAATTACAGGTTTTAGAACGTGGATTATCTTTTGTGCCTAGTACACTAGGTGACAAATTTTCTTTACAGGTTGCGCTATACCGATTTGTTCGCAATTTGAAGATAAAAATTTTTTTTGAGACTCATATACCGACTATGGATTTATCAGTGCTATCTAATGCCTCTACTTGGATACCGCCTGGACCAGAAGATCCTGCCTTAAAAGTCTTCTATCAATTAGTGTCACAAGATATTACATCCCTGCATTTAGATATACAGAATCAACCATTTTTCAACATGTCACGTAATGAAAACACTGCCCTTCACGAATTACAATCAGCTCAAAACATCATTATAAAACAGGCTGACAAGGGTGGGAAGATCGTTCTGCAAGATCGGTCAGATTATGACAGAGAGATTCACCGTCAACTTAGTAATTCTAAATTTTATAAATGTTTGGATTCGGACCCTACTCTTGAGATTCAACAAGAGATTTCTGACATTGTAAAAAAAGGTACTAAGCTTGGTTTTCTGACTCCTAAAGAAGCGGTCTATTTAACTAAGAGACATCCTCGCGTACCGGTGTTTTACACCCTGCCTAAGATTCATAAAGACATTCATAATCCTCCAGGACGTCCGATTGTATCGAGTTGTGACTCCTTATTAGAACCGCTCTCACGTTTTGTGGACCATTTTTTGGCACCCTTTGTCCCTTGCATTACATCGTTTATCAAGGATTCATCTGAAATGATTATTTTTTTGGAAAATCTTGATATGGACACCACAAATGTAATGATGGCCACTTTAGATGTGGAAGCCTTGTACACATCGATCCCTCAAGATGAAGCGATAGAGATTGCTGAAGCAATTTTTGAACAACGTCCTAAACCGCATAGGATCCCAAGTGCCTTCCTTTTAGATCTATTGACTGTTGCTCTGAAGAAGAATTTTTTTGCGTATGATCGTCAATTTTATCAACAGGTTTGTGGTACAGCCATGGGGGCCACCATGGCCCCAGACTTAGCAAATTTGTATATGGCCTCTTTCGAATCACAATGGCTGACAAATCATCCTTTTCAATTACAATTAATAACATGGAAACGTTATATCGATGACGTGTTTATTTTATGGAGAGGTGACACAGATTCCTTCAAAACATTTACGACTTGGTTAAACTCTTGTAATGTAAATTTGAAGTTCACGTCTCATATCGAATCGACCACTATTACCTTCCTGGATATACAAATTACTTTGACTGGTGGCAAATTCATCACATCATTATACCGGAAGCCTGTTAGCTCTAATACTTATTTACATTATTCCAGCGCTCACCCGATGAGCTTGAAAACTAATTTGCCAGTGAGTCAATTCATTAGAGCCCGACGCCTATGCACTACAGTCGCAGATTTTGAATACCAATCCTCGATTCTAAAGGATCGTTTTCTGGCTCGTGGTTATCCACGCAAGTGCATCTGAAGAGCTTATCATAGGGCCAAATATTGCCATCGTGAGTGGCTTTTCCTTCCTTGATCTGCTGAGACTGAGTCACGTCATACGTGTGTCCTCCCCTTTTCCACATTCGCCTTGGAAATCCGTCGTTCGATTTTAAGAAATTGGCATGTACTACAGCTGCATGATATTTTTCAAACACCTCCCCGCATTACTTTTTCGAGAGCTACCAACTTGAAACATGCTTTAATAAGATCTGACACTTCGATTGATTCATCTTCATCTATGCCATTAACAGGTTCACATCAACCTTGCCAAAATTGTTCTGTATGTGGTTCTTCTATGGACATCCAAGGCAGTTTGACGACTGCATCAGGTTATAAGATTTTCTTAAAACACATTACAACGTGTAATTCTGTGATGGTGGTGTATCTGATACAATGCCCGTGTCAACTTCTCTATATTGGTAAGACCAAAAGGGTCTTAAAGACTAGAATGATAGAACATCATTCTAACATCAAAAACAAAAGAGAAGATGAACCTCTCGTGACACACTGTATGGAATTAAATCACACATTTTCGGATCTGCTTTTTTGTGGAATTGATCATATTCCGCCGCACTGGCGTGGTGGTGATCGAGAACGTCTTTTGTTACAATCAGAACAACGATGGATCTTTCGATTGAACACTGTTGCCCCTAGAGGACTAAATGCTGAATTGGATCTACATTCTTTTCTTGGATGATGACTACCTACCCTGATGGATGTCGTCAGATGATACGTCATGCATATCTGGCGTGGTTAATGACATCATGAAATCTCGCTTGTTTAAAAAGACGTGAGGTTTGGCTTCTTCCTTCCTCCCTCCATTTTCCCGGTTTGAGACGTGTTGTCCGGATGAATCGGTACCTGGCTTACCTTTAAGATAAGTACAAGTTTCATTAACCTTCTTGAAGATAAAGGATTTAATTATTGTTTTACTATTATTATAGGATACAGACTCTTGTATTTATAGCGTTCATACGCCCCTGAGGAAGCTTTCGAGTGAAACACGGGCCGTGTAGGGCCGTATTGAAATTAAATACATCCGCTTTAAAGAGTCTATGACTGACGGAGGATATTTTAAGAAAAAGAAAAAAAAATTTTGAACAAAACGTTGTTGGAAGTTAATAAATTTAAAAGGCGGCGAATGATTGAAAAGACCGGTTGGTGTCTCTGTGTGAACATACAACGTCAGGCTTGCTGACGCCTTCTTTAGCCTTTATTTCTAAATTTCATTTTGTCCAGATTTCAATTACCCCAATATTGACTGGGTAAATGTAACATCAGGACTTGCTAGAGACATAAAGTTCCTGGATGTAATAAATGATTGCTTCATGGAGCAATTGGTTCAGGAACCAACAAGAGAGGGAGCTATTTTAGATTTAATTCTTAGTGGAATGCAAGATTTGGTGAAAGAAGTAACGGTGGTGGGGCCACTTGGCAACAGTGATCATAACATGATCAAATTTAAACTAATAACTGGAAGGGGGACAACAAGTAAATCTGCAGCTCTAACACTAAATTTTAAAAAGGGAAACTTTGATAAAATGAGGAAAATAGTTAGAAAAAAACTGAAAAGTGTAGCTGCAAAGATTAAAAGTGTTCAACGGGCTTGGACATTGTTTAAAAATACAATCCTAGAGGCGCAGTCCATATGTATTCCGCGCATTAAGAAAGGTGGAAGGAAGGCAAAACGATTACCGTCATGGTTAAAAGGTGAGGTGAAAAAGGCTATTTTAGCCAAAAAAAATCCTTCAAAAATTGGAAGAAGTATCCATCTGAAGAAAATAGGATAAAACATATGCATTGTCAAGGTAAGTGTAAAACATTGATAAGACAGGTGAAGAGAGAATTTGAAATGAAATTGGCCATAGAGGCAAAAACTCATAATAAGAACTTTAAAAAATATATCCAAAGCAAGAAACCTGTGAGGGAGTTGGTTGGACCATTAGATGACAGAGGGGTTAAAGGGGCTCTTAGGGAAGATAAGGCCATTGCAGAAAGACTAAATGAATTCTTTGCCTCCGTGTTTACTAATGAGGATGATGGGGAGATACCAGTTCCAGAGATGGTTTTCAGGGGTGATGACTCAGACGAACTGAACGAAATCACTGTGAACCTGGAAGATGTAGTAGGCCAGATTGACAAACTAAAGAGTAGCAAATCACCTGGACCGGATGGTATGCATCCTAGGGTTCTGAAGGAACTCAAAAATGAAATTTCTGATCTATTAGTTAAAATTTGTAATCTATCATTAAAATCATCCATTGTACCTGAAGATTGGAGGGTGGCCAATGTAACCCCAATATTTAAAAAAGGCTCCAGGGGCGATCCGGGTAATTATAGACCAGTGAGCCTGACTTCAGTGCCGGGAAAAATAGTGGAAACTATTCTCAAGATCAAAATTGTAGAGCATATAGAAAGACATGATTTAATGGGACACAGTCAACATGGATTTACCCAAGGGAAGTCTTGCCTAACAAATCTGCTTCATTTTTTTGAAGGGGTTAATAAACATGTGGATAAAGGTGAACCGGTAGATGTAGTGTATTTGGATTTTCAGAAGGCATTTGACAAAGTCCCTCATGAGAGGCTTCTACGAAAACTAAAGTCATGGGATAGGAGGCGATGTCCTTTTTTGGATTACAAACTGGTTAAAAGACAGGAAACAGGGATTGGATTAAATGGTCAATTTTCTCAGTGGAAAAGGGTAAACAGTGGAGTGCCTCAGGGATCTGTACTTGGACCCGTGCTTTTCATGTGTGTTTTGGGGAGCAGGAGGGGGGACCAGGGCCATCGCCATGATTTATTTTTAACTTTTAAACATTTTCAAGGTGTCAGGCTCGCCTCAATGACAGCCCTTGGTTGAGACAGGGGTCAGCACTGACCCCCGTTCAACGTCCCTGTTTGCAGCCATTTTTTGGGGGGGTTCTGCTATTTTAAATGTGTGGTGGGAGCCTCGAGACCCATGTTAGGGTCCTGAGCCTTCCGCCACACATGTTAATACATTTCAAATAGGTGTAGATATTTTATCACGGTTGACCACCTTCTCGGTCAGCCGCTATAAAATATTTACATAAAATGTATTTATTTATTTTATTTAACATGTCTTGTATATCGTCATTCGGTTTCGCCATCAGAACAGTTTATAGTAATCATATTAGGTAAACAAAGTTACATCAGGCTGTCTACAGTGGTTATATTAGGTGAAAATTGACTAGAAATGACCTTCTTTGCATGCATTTACATTATCCATGCATGCAAAGAAAATCATTGTAATAGGGAAGGGTATCTGTACAGGGAGATGCAAAATATTGTGTATATCCCATGATATAACGCATGATAGAGCCCTAATGTGGATTGATGAATCACCTGGTAAGAGAGAAAATTCCGTAATATTTAAAACTGCAAAGATAAAAGTTTGCGGCAGGGGAATTCTATACTAGCAAAGCACACGTTCAGCCCCCTGGACCCATTAATGATGCACATGAATCAAACTTTATTCCAATGTAAAGAAAGCTGTAGAACTAGGGGTCATAATATAAAGAGAGAGACTCTGCAGATGGAAAGCAACGCCTGTAGCATCTCAGAGAGAGGTATGCATTCCTACATCTGACTGAGTACTTTTTAAAATCGAATAAAGCGAAGTCAAATGTATATTTAGAAGACCTAAGACTGTAAAGAATTCTGGGATGTCATTAAGCCAGTCTTTACTTTTTTTAGTTGTGGATTGAAGATGTCTCTTGACTCAGGAGAAATCTTGTTGACTTGATGAACAAAAGATCTATGGAGAAATTAATCAGACCTAGATAAGAAAATGCAATATCCTCATGGGGAAATATGCCAACCAGGAAATATGCTGGCCCCTTTTCTTTTGAGAATGTTGCAACTTTATTATGCTCTCTATCCATCAGAGAACACCATGGTTTTCTTACATAAGGAGGGCAATTTTTAAACACCGTTTACTCAGGTATTAAATGGCTATTTATTGTCATAAAGGGCTTTTTGAAAACTGCCCTCCCTGAATGCAGGAAAAAGTATAAGTGCCCAGGGTGGGGTTAGGCCAGAGGAAACAACAATGCTGGTAGTTTTGTATTTTCAGACCATGCACGTTTTCGACTGAAAAAATGATCTGAAGAAAAAAGCAGGTGCAAATCTGAGCAATTACTTTTTCCTTGGTCAAATTCCAAAAGTGCACCTGGTACAAAATCTGAGGTAACAGTACACGTGCAGTTTGCAACTGCCCGCACACTTTTGAAAATTGCCCATGGAGCTGTGCTTCCCAAGCTTGATCCTTTAGAACATCAACAAGCACTAATCACCTCTTGTTTAGATTATTGTAATTATATTCTGAACAATTTTTCACAGACCTTCTTGAAACAACCACAACTCGTGCAAATCACAGCAGCCAGAATCCAGACGGGAGCCCAGCCAGCAGACCACATAACACCCATCTTCTTCTACAGACTCCATTGGGACTGACCAAAACCAGGATTAAATTCACAGCCTTCTGCTTCGTCTCCAAATGTGTTGGTCCAGGAGCATCTCGCCCATCTCCTTGCCCTCTACAACTTGGCTAGAGAGCTCCGATCCTCACAAAAGATTCTTCTTTCCTCCCCACTCCTGACCTGCACGAGGCTAAGAGCCGTCGTCGGCTGCTGTGCTCCCGAGATCCAGAACGAGCTTCCTTTACCCCTCCACCAGGAACTAAACTTCCTCGCTATCCCACCAGGCCTTTCCCAGTCAGCTCATTAGGAATATTCAGGTTTTCCCGCACTTTGTCCTTACGCCATTCGGTGGCACTCAGGATTAACCTCATTTAAACATATTATCCCGATATAAATATAACATTTCTGTAATCCGCTTTGAGACCAATCCTGGCAAAAAGTGGATCATCAAATGTGCATAAATAAACTTGGTCCAGCTTTCAGAGTAACCAAAATATGCTAATCAACCTTATTCTTGCACCAAATGAATGCATACATCCTAAAAACCAGACCTGAGCAAGAATCTCAGGGGTAGAACTTAGAAACTTCTAATTTATACATTTTCTCAGGCTGACCAGACCCTTGAAATCCTGGGTTATTTAATGCAGCATTCAGTGCCTACTCTTCAGACAGGGGGCCTACTCTGGGTAAAATCCTTATTTAATCCTAGAGACGTTTCCTTGTGCGAAAAGAACAGTAGTGACGACTAATCCAGAACCTAAAGCTGTTATTGCCACCCTCTCTGGCTGTCAGTACATGCACTGTTCATAGCTTTGCACAATTTAACCTGCACAATAAAAGGAGCAGAACAAGTCCGGACAGGCAGAGTATATGTGGAGCTTGCAGGATCAATCTCCTCATGTACTTTCTGCGGTGTACTCTGCACAGGCTTCAATGCAGGTGCAAAAGATGCTGGTACTAGGGTTGCCAACTGGCTCCAGATTTTCAGGACAGGTTGAGCCAGCCCTGGTTTTACTCCCCCTGCATGCAGGCATTTATAGGCTTGCTTTTCTTAGGGAATGCAATAGGGAAATCAGAATAAGTCCCAGCATGCAATGGGGTAAAACCTGTTGTGAAAAACTGGAGCCAGTTGGCAGCCCTAGCTAGTACCCTGTGTACACTGGTGAGATTTTCCAAGAGAAAGGCCATCAGGGAGGGGAGAGAGCAAGTCTCTCAAGGAGGATTCGTTGCTGCGGTATTGAGGTGCACTCTGCAGTGGGAATGCAAACAGGGATTAAGTCTAGTCCGAAGCTGAACTCGGAGTGTATGAAACAGGATTACTGCACATGGTCTTTACTTCTGCAGTATCCATATGAACATGAAGTCCTAAATCAATCAGAAATAGCAGTGACTGCAAAACTGCATAAAAACATTATTCACAAACAGGGCCCTTACCGTCTAACGTCATCCAAACAATTTTTTAATGAAAATGGGCATTTTCTCATGTCGTCCTGTATACTTAACCTTCAACAACATATTTCTCAGTAATAACATTGCAAATGCCTTGCCAAAATTTGAGAATAGTAAATTAAGAATTTGCTATTTTATCCACAAACGCAATCCAGCTGAGTTCTTTTATATCCAAAACTAACAGGGAACTTTCAGCACTCTCTTGGCCTTTGGTGCTCTTCCTCATCTTGCTGGCAAGTGGCAGATGGCTGAATGGATTATTTGCTTTGTGACCTCAGTCCTATGGGAGATTTACCAAGTCAGCAGGAGCTTACCTTAGGAAATTTACATTAAAAAGATGGTATGTTGGGTGGAGTGGATGGTACAGAGCACCCTTTCCATTGCAAAATGGATGCATTTTGTGCATTATTTATTCCTATGAGGTATTTAAACATCTCTACCCCTCTTCTTTTCTATAGGGTATATATATATTTAGGTTCTTAAATCTAATTTCATAGACCTTATAGGCAGACTGCCCCATTTTGGTTACTCTTTTCTGGACTGCCTCTAATCTATTCTATATCTTTTCAAGGGACAACCTCCAATTATATTACACATATTACACCGACAGGTCTCACTAATGGTCTGTACAGAAACATTATCACTTCCTTTTCTTTCTACTGCTAATACCTCTCCCCATGCACCCTAGCATTTTTCAGGCTTTTGCCACTATTCTTCTAGTGTCACACTGTTTTGTTTCCTTGAGATCATCAGATATGATCACTCTCAGATATTTCTCATGATTGCTGCCATATCTTCGACCACTCTTCCAGCTTCCTTAAATCCCATCTCATTCTCTCCACTCCTTCCGGCGTGTCCACTCTGTTGCAGATCTTAGTGTCGTCCGCAAAAAGACAAACCTTACCTTCTATCCCATCCGCAATGTCGCTCACAAATATATTGAACAGGACCGGTCCCAACACCATCCTTGCGGTACACCGCTTAAAACCGCTCTCTCTTCAGAGAGAGTTCCATTTACCAACACACATTGTTTTCTGTTCTTCAACCAGTTTGCAATCCAGGCCACCACCCCGACACTCACTCCTAAGCTTCTCATTTTATTCACCAGTCTCCTGTGGGGACTGTATCAAAAGCTTTGCTGAAATCCAAGTAGATGACATCAAGTGCCCTTCCTTGATCCAATTCCTTGGTTACCCAGTCAAAAAAGTCAATCAGATTTGTCTGACAGGATCTTCCCCTGGTGAATCCATGTTGCCTCTGGTCCAGCAATTCTCCGGACTGTAGATAGTTCACTATTCTCTCTTTCCAGTAACTCCATTACTTTTCCCACCACCGAAGTGAGGCTAACCGATCTGTAGTTACCAACCTCTTCTCTGTTCCCACTCTTGTGAAGCGGGATCACCACTGCTCTTCTCCAATCACTCGGCACCACTCCCGTTTCTAGGGATCTATTGAACAGGTCACACAGCGGAGCCGCCAGCACATCTCTGAGCTCCCTCAGTATCCTGGGATGAACTTCATCAGGCCCCATGGCTTTGTCCACTTTCAGTTTCTCCAGCTCTTCCCATATATTTTCTACTGTAAATGGAGTTACATCTACTCCACTCCCCTCCAGTTTCTTGTTAACTAGTGACGATCCTTCTCCAGGGTCCTCTTTAGTGAACACAGAACTGAAGTATTCGTTTAATATTTCTGCCATTTCTTCATCTCTCTCCACACATTGATCCTTTCCACCTTTCAATTTCACTATACCACTATGAACTTTTCTCTTTTCACTGATATATCTGAAAAATGTTTTGTCACCTCTCTTTACCTCCTTGGCAATCCTCTCTTCCGCTTGACTTTTTGCCGTCTTGATTAATTTCTTCATCTCCCTCAGTTCTACCAGATATTCTTCTTTGTGCTCCTCTCTTTGGGATCTTTTATATTTCTTGAATGCTGTTCTTTTAGCCTTTATTTTGTCAGCCACCTCCTTTGAGAACCAGATAGGCTTCATTTTTCTTTTGCTTTTCTTTACTTTTCTAACATATAGATTAGTTGCCTTGGTAATTGCTCATTTTAGATTGGTCCACTGTTGATCCACATCTCTCTCATTCTCCCAGCCTTTTAGTTCTTCCTCCAGGTAATTCCCCATTTCATCAAGGTCCGTGTTTTTGAACTGCATAACTTGGGTCTTTGTGCTTCTTTTCTGTATCTTTTTTGTGATATTAAACCATATCGTTTGATGATCACTGGTGCTGAGGTGGGCACCCACCTGGACATCAGAGACATTATCTCCATTAGTGAACACTAAGTCCAGTATAGCTCCTTCTCTCGTGGGTTCCATAACCATTTGTTTGAACAAAGCTACTTGCAGGGCATCCACTATTTCTCTACTATTAGATTCTGCAGATGGGATTCTCCAGTCTACATCCGGCATATTAAAATCTCCAACGATCACCACTTCTCCCTTCTTTCCTATCTTTTGGATGTCTTCAACCAGATCTCTATCCATCTCTTCCTTTTGGTTTGGAAGCCTGTAAACCACTCCAATAAAAATGGATGTCCCATCTTTTTTTAGGTCGGCCCATAGTGCTTCTTCATTGCCCCATCTTCCTTGCAGCTCAGATGCTTGGATATTATTTCTGACATAAAGAGCCACACCTCCCCCTTTTCTATCCTCTCTGTCCTTCCTTAACAAGTTATAGCCTGGTATTGCCGTATCCCAGTCATGAGATTCCGTAAACCACGTTTCCGTGACAGCAACAACGTTCAAGTTGCCTCCACCATTAGGGCTTGCAGATCTGGGATTTTATTGCCCAAACTACGAGCATTTGTGCTCATAGCTTTCCAGCTTCCTTTGTACAGGTTACTGTTGTTCCTGGACTCCTTTTGTGACCTCTTTAGTTGAGTTTTGTTATCCACTTTTCCTTTTGTATTAGTGCCTTTGATTGTAGAGTCATTTATCACAGTGAGCTTTTTTCTTTGGTTTCTGATCTGGAATTCCTGTATGCATTGGGTTTCTTCTCTCTTTTCAGATAACACTTCAATCTTTTTCTCAAGAACTTCTTCAGTATTTAATACAGAGAAGGCATTTTGTACTTGTTGCACTTGATACACTATTCCCTAAGTAAACTTAATCAATAGCCGTTAATGGACTTCTCCTCCAAGAACTTATCCAATCCTTTTTTAAACACAGCTATACTAACTGCACTAACCACATCCTCTGGCAACAAATTCCAGAGCTTTATTGTGCGTTGAGTGAAAATGGATGTTAAAGCATTGGCTTGTAACTGAACTAGCACTTTCTCAAGGTTTTACTGATAATGGAACTGTAGTGACCATTACACGTTGTATGCAGAAATGTCACTGATAGATGAGAACCTCAAAGGATTGAGGACATCAAAAATAATAAGCAATTCGGAATCTCAAAATGAAACATGCTGTTCTAACAGAAGACCTTAAACTCATATATTTCAATAACAATAAAATGGCAGCAGAAGCACAAAAGCTGAAGAGATAGGAAGAAAACAGAAATGAGAGACATCAAAATAAAAGTTAGGGAAAACCCAAAGCTATTCTACCAGAAACTGGGAATGAATGTTAATACAGTTAAAACACCACCCACCAAAACCGAAACTGAAGAGTTTGGAGAAGTTTACATGATGATACCATACAGTATAACAGGGAAGCAAAATGAATAACCAATATAGGGATATGCATTCATTTGAAACAAATCTGTAAAATGTGGATGAATGAGCCAATTTTTGGTTTGTTTCATTAGCCTGTTCCTGCTTCTGCCCCATAAAAGGGTCCTGCTTGCCATTCTTCAGTGCCTTCGGATTGGATTGTTCCATGTTCTTTGTGTTCCTGAACCTTGTCTCCTTGATGTTCCTGGTCTCGTCCCTTGTTGGAGTTCCCTCATCACCAGTATTCTGTTCCTGATGTTCCATGTCCAGATATCCTGTGTCCTTTGTTGCCATGTTCCTTGTTCCTGATGTCCGATGTTCTTGTCTTGACTCCGTCCGCAGCTCTTCATCTAGTTCCCAGGTCCCTCATCTGTCCACCTCTCTTGGCATGCCATGTCGTGGTCCGTGACCAGCCCATGGTATTTATTTATTTATTTATTTATTTATTTATTTATTTATTTAATGGTTTTTCTATACCGCCGCTCATCAAAGATATCACGTCGGTGTACAAGGAACAAAAATACGCAATTGCGTGTACATATAACAGGATAATAATAGATGAATTCTAAATTACATTAAACAATATAAAACAGTAACAAGAACAAATTATTTAGCTAATAAAAAGATAATGTAAAACAATATAATATAGATAACTATAGCAGCATAACTAAATCTAAAATCAAAAAGTAATCTAAGGGGGAAAGTGGGGAGGGGAGATAAATGAAATGGGGAGGGAAAAGGAAGGGTCAGAAAAAAGGAGGGTCAGGAAGGAGTGGGTTATATACAAATATATAGAGGGCAAAATCAGAGGTTATAAACAGATAAACAGGTAAAAGGAATGAGTAGAGAGGGGCAAAGATAAAGTAAGGGTATGGTTGTGTAGGGCGCCTCATGGTACAAGGCCTTCTTCTCATCTGCAGCGCAAGCCTCCAGGAGACTTCTGTTTTTAAAGCCTTGTTCCTGAGTATCTTATTCTTGATCTACAGAGTTTCCTTGTGTCTGCTTCCGTCCATGCCTAAGACTCTGCCAGAACCTGCTCCACTCCAGCGTGGTCCGTGACCAGCCACAGACGGCTGTGTAGGGCACACCCTGGTGCAGGCCTCTACTGAATCTTCGTCATGTTCATAAGAACATAAGAAATTGCCATGCTGGGTCAGACCAAGGGTCCATCAAGCCCAGCATCCTGTTTCCAACAGAGGCCACAAGAACCTGGCAATTACCATTACACCAAGAAGATCCCAAGCTACTGATGCAATTAATAGCAGTGGATATTCCTTAAGTAAACTTGATTAATAGCCATTAATGGACTTCTCCTCCAAGAACTTATCCAAACCTTTTTTAAACCCAGTTCCACTAACTGCACTAACCACATCCTCTGGCAAAAATTTTGAACTTATGTACACTGTTCCAAGTTTCATAACCTTGTTCTATGTAATGCCTTTTGGCAATTTTCATGTTCTGTTTCAATGTAAACCGATGTGATCTTTATTTCATATAGGAACACCGGTATATAAAAATCTAAAAATAAATAAAATAAATAAAAAATTCCAGAGCTTTATTGTGCGTTGAGTGAAAAAGAATTTTCTCCAATTAGTCTTAAATGTGCTACTTGCTAACTTCATGGAATGCCCCCTAGTCCTTTTATTTTGAGACTCAAAATCGCCGTCCGATGCCAATACTCAAAATGGCGCCGATCGCCTTTGCCCTCACTATGTGTGTCATAGTGAGGGCAAAGGCGATCGGCGCCATTTTGAGTATTGGCATCGGACGGCCGGTGTGCAAGGAGGTCGCTCCCGGACCCCCGCTGGACTTTTGGCAAGTCTTGTGGGGGTCAGGAGGCCCCCCCCCAAGCTGGCCAAAAGTCCCTGTGGGTCCAACGGGGGTCCCAGAGCGACCTGCCATCCGACGCCAGGACTCAAAATGGCGCCGATAGCCTTTGCCCATACTATGTCACAGGGGCTACCGGTGCCATTGGTCAGCACCTGTCACATGGTAGGAGCACAAGATGGTGCCGGTGACCATGTGACAGGGGCTGACCAATGGCACCGGTAGCCCCTGTGACACGGGCTATCGGCGCCGTGATGAAACCGGCAAACGAGTGCAGCGATGGCTTCCTGACTCCCCGCTGGACCACCAGGGAGTTTTGGTGGGGGTCAGGAGGGTGGGGGGTTGTAGTTAATTTTAATTTTAGCTGGGACAATAATTTAACTCGCCGTAGTAACATATTTACAGATCGACAACTTATGGAATTCTCCATACTTCCGCATGAAACGGAATTGACCCCCCACGAATACGTATCACGTACGCAACGAAAACTTTTTGGCTGCACATCCCTAATAAATAAATGAAATTCATCACATCTAGGTTTTCATAAATAAGAAATGAAACAAAAAACTGAACTAAATCCTTACACATGCTATCCCCCCTATGCTTAATAACAGTTTGTACTTTGCATCCCTTGTTTAACCCCCTTATCCCTGCAACCTTATTTTGTAAACCGTTATGATGGCATTATTTTGGCGTTTCCGAATGACGGTATATAAAACTCATTAAATAAATAAATAAAAATATATGCTCTATGATTTCGATCTTGAGAATAGTTTCCACTATTTTTCCCAGCACTGAAGTCAGGCTCACTGGTCTATAGTTATCCGGATTGCCCCTGGAGCCTTTTTAAAATATTGGGGTTACATTGGCCACCCTCCAGTCTTCAGGTACAATGGATGATTTTAATGATAGGTTACAAATTGGAACTAATAGATCATAAATTTCATTTTTTAGTTCCTTCAGTACCCTAGGATGCATACCATCCGGTCCAGGTGATTTGTTACTCTTTAGTTTGTCAATCTGGCCTACTACATCTTCCAGGTTGACAGTGATTTCGTTCAGTTCGTCTGACTCATCACTCCTGAAAACCATATCTGGAACTGGTATCTCCCCAACATCCTCATTAGTAAACACGGAAGCAAAGAATTAATTTAGTCTTTCTGCAATGGCCTTATCTTCCCTAAGAGCCCCTTTAACCCCTTGGTCATCTAATGGTCCAACCGACTCCCTCACAGGTTTCTTGCTTCGGATATATTTAAAAAAGTTTTTATTATGAGTTTTTGCCTCTGTGGCCAACTTCATTTCAAATTCTCTCTTCGCTTGTCTTATCAATGTTTTACACTTAACTTGACAATGCTTATGTTTTATCCTATTTTCTTCAGATGGATCCTTCTTCCAGTTTTTGAAGGATATTTTTTTTGGCTAAAATAGCCTCTTTCACCTCACCTTTTAACCATGACGTTATCGTTTTGCCTTCTTTCCACCTTTCTTTTTGTGTGGAATACATATGGACTGCACCTCTAGGATTGTATTTTTAAACAATGTCCATGCCTGTTGAACACTTTTAACCTCACCAATAACATCGACGCACCTCACCAATAACATCGACGCACATACAATTCTCCCACCAAGTCCGAGACCTAGGAGTCATTATTGACGACCAAATGACCCTCAAAAAATTTATCAGCGCAATCCTTAAAGAGTGTTTTTTCAAATTACATACACTCAAAAAATTGAAACCCTTACTTCACGCATCTGATTTCCGGACAGTTTTACAAGCCATGTTGTTTTCCAAAACAGATTATTGTAATTCTCTCCTCCTAGGCCTATCTAAAAATGCCATCCGCCCCTTACAAATCCTGCAAAATACTGCAGCCCGCATCCTTACTAATACAAACTCAAAGGAACATATTACGCCAGTTTTGAAGGATTTACACTGGCTCCCCATTCAATCTTGCATACACTATAAGACACTAACACTTATCCATAAAGCCCTCCACAATCCTGAAATGAAATGGTTTAATAATTCACTACAATTTCAAAATTCTATTAAACCCACCAGAAATCAATACCTTGCCACATTACAGACCCCCTCGCCCAAACTATATAACTATGCTTCTACCAAAGCGCGAGCGCTTTCTTTTGCTGGCCCTTTGCTGTGGAATACCATGCCCACCAAACTGCGCCTTGAGCCATCTCCCAAAACTTTCAAGCAAAAACTCAAGACATGGTTATTCACACATGCTTATACTTGAAATACATATGTCCTCCCCTCCTTTACCTGCCCTACCTTTCTACCCGACACCCCCTGTCTTTATACCATCTCTAACTTCCCTATTTCTACTCCTACTATAATGATCTTACCATATAATTGCTCCTAATCTAAGATTAGCACAATCTCTCCCCTATTACCACTTCCAATTTAGAACTCCATCACCTTCTAACCCTCTCCCTTAGCCTTTACCTATTCCCCTTGAACCCTTTTACTCTATAGTATTGTTTTTAATTCAGCTTAGTTAAGTTACAACTAAATGATAGTTCTGTTTTTTTAAAAAAAGATTCTACTTGTTTTATGTTCAAATATTTATATACCTACCTTTTTTATTTGTGTAACGCTTATATAACCCTGTTAAATGTAAAATGCTCCGGCGTAAGTTCCTGTTTACTGTACACCGACGTGATATCTTTGATGAGCGGCGGTATATAAAAACTTATAAATAAATAAATAAATAACCTTTGCAGCTGCACCTTTCAGGTTTTTTCCGAAAAATTTTCCTCATTTTATCAAACTTTCCCTTTTGAAAGTTTAGTGTTAGAGCTGCAGATTTACTTATTGTCCCCCTTCCAGTTATTAGTTTAAATTTGATCATGTTATGATCACTGTTGCCAAGTGGCCCCACCACCGTTACCTCTCTCACCAAATCCTGCGTTCCACTAAGAATTACATCTAAACAGTCTTGCTTTCCCCCTCTCAGAACTCCCATTCTCCAGCTATCTTGAACTCCAGTGCCCTGTCCTCTCTCCTACTCTTTCACTGTCACTCATAGCTCAACTCAAACACTGGCACTGAGATCCTAAAAGAAATAGCTGCACAGCACATTCACTTATACTCCTACTGCCTGCTCTTGGATTCACATGGGTGCAAAAGCTAGCTCCGAATTTGAAGATGTCCCATCCCACACTCTCTGCCTTCCTGTTTTTCACATTGGGGAAGGAGGGACCTTCTTCCAGTTGAAGTAAGGCCCCACCTTCTACCTCATGCTGTGCTGCTGCTTCAATCAGTGCCTGAGCTGCCTGCATCCAGTCCCCGCAATTGGTCCCACCCATGAGTTCCCCTACCTGCTCTGCAGACCATGAACCGTCTTTTTATTGGCTCCCTCCGAGATGCAGGCTGCTGTTTCTATTGGCTGCACCGATGTGCAGCTAGAAAAAAAAAAGATCCAGGGCTGGGATTCACTGAATCCCTTGAAGGGCCTAACCACATGCCACTATTATAGCCCCTATTGGCTTGGGCTTAGGAGAAGGTTAGGAAAATCTCATTTCATTTGGTGTGGGGCTTCTTCAGGCAAGCAGAAGGATGTATGGTGACCCTCTCTCAGGGGTTTCTGGGAGAGAAGCAGGAGTTCATGCAGAGACACTCTTCCAGTGTCTTAGAAAGCATGAGGACAAAAAGCGCTAAATGTTGCTGTTTTTGGAAGACTGAGGAAAGAGGGTATTTTCACTGTTTTGGGATCTTGCTTGGATCAGGAAGCAAACTGTGCCAGCAGGAATTTGCTATGGGGCTTGTTGATTCCTGTCTGCAGAATAAAAGGTATTTCTTCCTGTGAATAACTAAATCAGAGCGTGGGACACTAAGAGGTGCCAGGGTACGTTGAGGAAAGGATTGTGAAACGGAATATGAGGTCTGAGAAATTGATGCAACAAGTATCGGAGAATTTCTGGAAAGCCTTCTGCTCTATTGTTTGTTTGTTTGTTTTTTTGTAGATTGAAGAACTTTGTACAATAAACTATTTTTCTAGGTTGAAGAAAATCTTTTTAGAACGGACAATGGACTTAATTGTGGGTAAAGGTGTACGTGTGTGTGTGTGTTCCCTGCAGGTTATCCTTCTCTCCGCCCATGATCCAAGCGAGACTTTGCTTTGTCTCTCTTTGTATAGGTTTCCCCCACGCCACCCAGAGCTGAGAAGGTGGCCCCAATGGACCAGGGGTTATAGAAACATAGGGGTAGATTTTAAAAAAGAGCACGATCGCGTACTTTTGTTCGCGCAGCAGGCGCAAACAAAAGTAAGCTGGATTTTATAAGATACGCGCATAGCCGCGCGTATCTTATAAAATCCTGGATCGGCGCGCGCAAGGCTGCCGATTTTGGGCAGCCTGCACGCGCCGAGCCGCGCAGCCTGCCTCCATTCCCTCCAAGGCCGCTCGGAGGGAACTTTCTTTCGCCCTCCCCTCACCTTCCCCTCCCTAACCCACCCCCCCGGCCCTATCTAAACCCCCCCTTACCTTTGTCCCTTGATTTACGCCTGCTAGAAGCAGACATAAATCTACGCTTGCCGTCATCCGACCCGGGGGGCTGGTCCGGAGGCCTCGACCACGCCCCCGGCCCGGCGCCACACCCCCGGGCCAGCGCCACGCCCCCGGTCCCGCCCCCGAAATGCCGCGTCATTCGGCCCCGCCCCCGACACGCCCCCTTTAAAAAAAACCGGGACTTACGCGCGTTCCGGGGCTCTGCGCGCGCCGGCAGCCTATGCAAAATAGGTGCGCCGGCACGCGAGGGCCCTGCTCGCGTAAATCCGGGCGGATTTACGCGAGCAGGGCATTTAAAATCCGCCCGATAATCATTAGCTAGGAGAGATTCATATCAGATTTATTAGAAGAAAGCCTAATGGTGGGACTATGTAGTTACTAATCCAGGAACATGAAATGATAGCAATCAAGGAGAAACTTAAAGGGAAAGGCAGAGAGAGAAAGTTGAATGGAGAGTGGGGGGGGTAGTTTTATAAAGAATTGAGGCGACAGATTGAAAACAGAATCAGGCAAAGGGACGGGAAGGATAAGAATGAGACTGGGAGCAGAACTGAGATGAGCTGAGTACACAGTGGTTAAGGTTGAAGAGCTTGTGGGTGATGCAGGACCTAATAGTACAGTTAGCTCAGGAGAGGAGGACTGTGTGAGAAGAGAATGCAGAATACACTGCGGAGGCTGGAGAAGAGAAGAGAACTGGAGAAATAAATCATTCCTAACACAACAACAAGGGGCT
The DNA here is from genome assembly GCF_901001135.1 of Rhinatrema bivittatum. Lineage (NCBI taxonomy): Eukaryota > Metazoa > Chordata > Amphibia > Gymnophiona > Rhinatrematidae > Rhinatrema > Rhinatrema bivittatum. The sequence continues at coordinate 77,842,710 of NC_042628.1, read as the reverse complement.
GAACAAGGAAGGCAATTTTATTTTTATCTATTTACTTTGCAGTTTTTTTTATAAGCTGACCAGGGCGGTTTACAACTTAAGTTTAAAATACAATGAAAACAACACAAACACTTTTTAAAACATTTAGATCCATCAATTTTAGCTAATTACAGACCCATTTCCATTTTACCTTTCCTTAGTAAATTATAGAAAAAGTAGTTAATTTACAACTTACGGAATTCTTAGAAAATAATAATACTCTACCACCGGCCCAACATGGCTTCAAGAAAGGACATAACACTGAAACACTTTTAGCTACTCTGGTTGATAAAATCCATCATGGTTTCGACAACGGAACCTCTTTTATCTTGATTCTTTTAGACATCTCTGCTGCATTTGACTCAGTCGACCATAAGTTACTACTCCATAGATTAGTAGAGATTGGTATAAATGGTAATGTACTGAAATGGTTTCAGTCTTTTCTTTCTAATCGTTCCTTCAAGGTATCGTACAACAACAATACTTCGGATCTCTCACCTCTCCCACTAGGTGTCCCTCAAGGTTCATCCCTTTCTCCTACCCTTTTCAACATTTACATGCTTCCATTATGTCACTATCTGAATAAATTAGGCCTCTCATACTTCCTTTATGCGGATGATGTCCAAATTTTGTTACCTATTAAAGATAACATCAACAGTACATTGTCACAATGGGAACTATATCTATTTGATATTAACAATATCTTATCTCAAATGGCACTATCACTCAATCATAACAAAACAGAGTTTCTTCTTCTCTCCAAGAAGTTATCACCACTACCTATAGATCCATCAGTATCCCCTAATTTTAGAATATCCATGTCAGTTAGGGACCTTGGAATTACCTTAGATAAAGAAATTAATTTCAAAGTTCACATCAAAAATCTAATTAAAAAAGGTTTTTATAAACTTCAAATTCTGAGAAAACTGAAGTCTTTACTGCATCCCCCAGACTTTAGAACAGTACTGCAATCCTAAATTTTTGCAAAATTGGACTATTGCAACTCTATCTTAATAGGATTGCCTGCTTCCACAATTAAACCTCTTCAACTGCTTCAAAATGCTGCTGCTAGATCCTTATCAAATTGTAGAAAATTTGAACACATCACTCCAATCTTGCACCAATTACATTGGCTTCCCATCACTTTTAGATTGCAGTATAAGATGCTTATTCACAAAGCGTTATACAATGATTACTCATCTTGGTTACAGAAACCACTATATCAATGTATTTCTACTAGAAAGCTTCGTTCAACAGACACTGGGTTACTCACTATTCCCACCAGCAAAAAAATTCTCAAAACAGCTACTATGAACTGGGCCCCTTCTATAATTGGTCCTACTTTATGGAACTCCCTACCATCGCCACTAAGGACCGCCCCTTCTACACCTACCTTTAGAAAAAAATCTCAAAACATGGCTTTTTATCAAAGCTTTCCCCCAACAAATACAATAGATTACATCCCCTTATCTATGGTTTTTTCCTTTTATTTTTGTAATATATTGAAATTTGTGTGACAATGATAGGTTATTACTTTATATAGATCTAATTTTAATCTATAGGGGGTTTTTTTGTTTTGTTTTTTTTAACGATGTTTCTTAGTTCCATACATTGTTTTTGAACTGTTTTACTGTATTATGTCCTCAATAGTATTTGATGACAATGTTTCAATGTAAACCGATGTGATATTTTGAATTGAATGTCGGTATAAAAGAGCAAAGACATAAATAAATAAAACAAACAAACAACATTATACCAGAATTAACCTTCATTAATTATAATGTGGAAACAACCATGCCTTCAACTTTCTTTCTAACAGCTAAATAATTAGCCTCCAATCTAATATGCAAAGGAGCTGAATTCCAACGTGCCAGGCCATATACTGAAAACATTCACCTTCAAAACGCCTCTCTTTTAAGCCTCTGCTCACTAGGTATTACAAACAGAGGTCTTTTAGCCAAGCGCAGATTCTACCGTTGTATATCCCTCTGAACATTTTTACAATAAGGCAATACGATTCGAGTGCAGGAGGTCGCTTCCGGACCCCCGCTGGACTTTTGGCAAGTCTTGTGGGGGTCAGGAGGCCCCCCCCCCAAGCTGGCCAAAAGTCCCTGGGGGTCCAGCGGGGGTCCGGGAGCGATCTCCTGCGCTCGTGACGACGGGGGACAGGAACCAAAATGGCGCCGGCGCCATTTCTATTAACGCACCCGTGGCCCGAGAGTGGAAGATCACACCGGGACCCCCCCCACTGGACCCCAGGTAATTTAAGACATTTTGGGGGGTTTGGGAGGGTGGGAGATTTATTTTAAAGGGTCGGGGTGGGTTTTAGGGTTGTTTTAGTGTGCCGGTTTTCCCGCCCTCCCCCGATTTACACGATTTAAAAAAAAACCAAAACCACGACGATCCGATTCCCTCCCCCCCCCCCGCCCCCAGCCAAAATCGATCGTTAAGACGATCGATCACACGATTCACATCTCTAGTATTATAAGCTACGGTAAAAAGATATGTTTTTAAAGCCTTTTTGAATTCTTTAATATTTGCCATTAAGCGAATTTCCTCTGGAATAGCATTCCAGAGGGTCGGGCCAGCAACTGAAAAAGTGCGTTTATGTATCAATTCCAAGTGTCCTAGTTTTACTGATGGTATTTCCAGCGTGCATTTGTCCATTGAGCGTAATTGCCTTGTGGGTTTATAGATTCTTAGAAGAGCGCAAAGCCATACTGAGTTGGTATTATGTAATAGATTATGTATTATTGTAAGCATTTTTATAAGTAATGCGGTAGGATATTGGTAGCCAATGTAAATGTTGCAAAACCAGGGTAATGTGTTCTCTGCATGGAATATTATACAGTGCACGAGCAGTGGCATTTTGAACAAGTTGTAAAGGGTGTGTGGTGGACTTCGGCAGTCCTAGATACAAATCATTGCAATAGTCTAGACTTGTTAAGATGAGGGATTGGGTCACAGAGCAGAAATCAGAAGGTAATAGAAGTGGTTTAAATTTTTTTTAACATATGGAGCTTAAAAAATGATTTTTTTTTACTAAGGCTTTATTTCTTTGAGGGAGTGATAATCTTGGATCCTATTTGTGGGCTTGATATGTGCATTATAATTGTAACCTATTAATTTTGTTATATTCATTGGTGGTTAATTTTCCGACTTGTATAGGTAATATTTGATTGTGTTAAGGTTAAGAAATGCATGTCTCTTTTCAAGTAATTATTTGAAATTTATGTAAAAGGATAAATAGAAAAAAAAAAAGAGCTGTATGTGATGAGGGGTGAAAGGCTAATGCACACGGACTGGAGAGGGATCTTGGGGTAATAATGTCTGGCAATCTGAAGGGGCGGTGAAGCAATGTGGCAAGGCAATAGCTAAAGCCAGAAGAATGCTGGGCTGCACAGCAAAAGGAATAACAGCAGGAAAAAAGAGCTGATAATACCCTGGTACAGATCCTTGGTGAGGCCTCACCTGGAGTACAGTGTTCGGTTCTGGAGTCTGTATCTCAAAAAGGAAACAGGATAAAGGCAGTCCAGAGAAGGGTGACCAAAATGGCATGGGGTCTATATCGGAAGATTTATGAGGAGAGGCTGAAGGATCTAAATATGTACACCCTGGAAGAGAGGAGGTACAGGGGAGATAGGATACAGACTTGCAGATACCTGAAAGGTGTTAATGATGCATGAATTTTGAATCTTTTTTGTTGAAAACTATAGAACTAGGGGTCACGAAATGAAACTCTAGGGGGGACGACTCTGAACCAATATATGAGGAAATATTTCTTCATGGAGAGGATGGTGGATGGCTGGAATGCCCTTCCGGAGGAGGAGATGAGGACAAAAATGGTCAACAAATAAACACTGCAAAGCCCAAAATGTTAGACGTTGGAAATGAAGAAAAGGGTACATGGGGTAACCTGCATGGAGTGGTAGTTACTCCCTTAATAGAAGGCATGGGGATTACTACCCTTAACCAGTTAGTCTTGATGCTTTTGAAGCAACTGCAACACTGCTCTCTGCTTCAATGGTGGTAGCAAAAAGGGCAATTAGATTCAGACGACAGCCAACATTGGGCCCTGACTTTTATGGTCCAGAGTACTGATATGCAGAAATTAGGAAAAAAGCACAGGATTGCTTCTACGGGCAAGTCCAGAAACAAAGCACGTTCAAGCAGCATCTGAATTATCATGAAGGCTGCTCATCCCGTAAAAATGTTGCTAGCAATAATTTTGTTATGAATTTTACAGTTGCTTGATTTTGATTGTAAATATTACTACCCTTATCATGAGGCTTGAAGGTAACCTGCATGGAGCAGCAGTTATTAATACCCTTAACAGAATCATGGGGGTAACCCACACATAGCAGCAGTTACTACCAGAAGAAACTTGCTGGGCATATTGGATGGACCATTTGGTCTTTTTCTATGTTTCTATGAGAGAGAAAAAATGTAAAATAGAAAGGATAACCCATAGAAGGAGTTAGAAGATATGTTTCTATGAGAGAGAAAAAAGTAAAATAGAAAGGATAACCCATAGAAGGAGTTAGAAGAAGATAGGCAAGAAAAAAAGCACACAAGAGATCAAAGGTCAATGGAATAATAAAAAAAAAATTCTTACCCAGACAACAAGAGTAAAAAAACACATTTTGGGGTGGATTTTAAAAAAGGGTTACGCGCATAATATACGCTCCTGTGTGCGCCAAGCCTATTTTGCATGAGCCCGGTGACGCGCGTAAGCCCTGGGATGCGCCTATGTCCCGGGGCTTGAAAAAAGGGGCGGGAAGTGGGCGGGATGGGGCGGTCCGGGGGCAGGACTGAGCCCTCCGGCACAGTGGCAGGCGTAAATAAGAAAACAAAGGTGGGGGGGGGATTTAGGTAGGGCTGGGGGTCGAGTTAGATAGGGGAAGGGAGGGGAAGGTGCAGGAGGGCAGAAGGAAAATTCCCTCTGAGGCCGCTCTGATTTCGGGGAAACGGGGAAAGCCATCGGGACTCCCCTAGGGCTCGGCTTGCGCAAGGTGCACCCCCTTGTGCACGCCGACCCCGGATTTTATAACATGCGCATGTTATAAAATCGGGCGTAGATTTGTGTGCACAAATCTACGCCCGCGCGTATCTATTAAAATCCAGCCCTTTATTTTCAATTTATTGACTGGAATATATGATAAAGACTCTACTAGCTGTATAGCTCCTAGACTCTGCAGACTGTGATGGCTTATAGGTTGCGTGTTATAATTATTTAAAAATATGGTATATTAGCTTTTGAGACCAAATAGGTCCCATCTTCAGATGTAACAATAAGGACATTTGAAGGCACCTGTGTGGTCTCAAAAACTTGTGCACACATTTTTAGATACCATATATACTTGTGTATAAGTCAAAAAAATTTACTCCCAAAACCGGTCCTTAAAATCACGGTAGTCTTATGCATGGGTCAATCCACATCATGCCGGTACGACTTTCAGTTGCTCAGCCATGTCCTCCCGCCTCCCGAGCCAGGGTCTGATTGGTGCACTTAGAACCACATGGTTCAAAGCACGCCATGGGGACCCCGCAGGGGAGAAAGGAGGATGTGCCTGAGCAACCTCAAGTTCGCCATTATCCTCATAGCCTTAGTGAGGGATCTGGAGGAATTGTGGGGGAGAAGCTGTCCTACTGTTATACTGTGAGACCGCGGGGGAGGAAGGGCATTCCTGAGCACAAGTCATCGTTGTCCAGATAGCAGCGAGTTAAGGAATCGGGAGGGGGGAAAGATTCAAACAGGAGGGGCAGCCATGGGAGAGGGAGGGAGGGAAGGATTCAGACAGCAGGGGCAGCCCTTAGAATGACATCTTACCCTCAGGAAAATGAGCACTGAGAAGAAAAAGAGAGCATCTTGCACGGCATCACTGAAACTGAAGGTTAGTGAATGTGCAAATGAGGCCAATAATTGTGTAACTGCACTGACATTAGTGAAAAACTCATCAGAGATTGGAGAAAAAATGAAGAAAAGCTGCTAGAAATGCCAAAGTCAAAGAAAGCCTTACGTTTCAAAATTGCACCTTTTGAAGGAATGGAAAAGGATTTGAATGACTGGGTAATGGAATGCAAACAGAATGGCTACACTGTGACTTGCTCGAGCATTAGGATTTGTGCCTTTCAAATGGCAAAAGAAGAAAAATATTCAGCGACCGAAGGTCTGAAAGAATTCACAGCATTGTCTCGTTGGCGTTCACGATTCATGAACTAATATGGATTGTGCCTTCATCCAAGCACAAAGATTTCACAGAAACTGCCTAAAGAGCTTGATGAAAAGATCTGTTCATTCCATACATTCATTATTCAGCAGAGAATAATCTTTTCGATATGAATAACATTGGCAATATGGATGAAACACCAATCACATTTGATATGCCTGGAGTTGGCGAGAAGACCATACTTATAAAAACAACTGGTCACGAAAAGACCCATTTCATGGTGGTCCTACCTTGCCTGACAGATGGCACAAAACTGTGTCTGGTGGTAATATTCAAGAGGAAAACAATGCCGAAAAACCTAAATATTCCAGCAGGCATAACTGTTCAGGTTCATCCTAAAGGGTGGATGGATGAGGAGGAAACAAAATGGTAACTGTGCGATGTGTGGGGTAGGTGATCAGGCGCGGGGCTAAGAAAACAACATCACTATTTGTGTGGGATTTGTTCCATGCACATATAAACAGAGGATGTAAAGGACAATGCAAAGAAAATGGTGATCACATTAGCAGTGATTTCAGGAGGTCTGACATCAATGCTCCAGCCGTAAGAATTCTGTCTCAACAAGCCTTTCAAGGTCCAATTGCGGCAAATGTGGCAAAAATGGATGTGTTCTGGTCAAGTAAAATTAACGAAAGGAAGGAACCTGATGAAACCAAACATTGATTTGGTAGTGAAATGGGTAAAGGATGGCTGGGAGTCAATTCCACCAGAAATGGTCAAGAAGTCATTCCTAAAATGCAGCATTAGCAATGCTATGGATGGATCAGAAGATGACGCCATCTATGAAGACAAAGACGGATCAGCATCGGATGATGATTCAACAGATGGAGACAGTGAAGACAATTACGCTGATCGCATCACCAAAGAACAGTTCCACGATTGATTCAGACATTCTATTGATGAAGAATTGGACTTAGAAAGATTTGAATAAAAGATGATTCAAACAGCAGGGACAGCCATGGGGGAGGGAAGCAAGGATTCATGCAGCAGGGAAATTTTCTTAAGTTGTTAAATGATAATGTTTCTTATGACCACATTATTCTTTTAAAAAATAAATACAAGCGATTTTCTTAAGTTAGTGGTTTGTTTCTTAGTAAGATTTCACCATTTCATAAGCCCCCCTAGGTTTTACCCTCGACTTGTCCATGGGTGTCAGATAAATCTTGATTTTTGGTGCCCAAAAATTATCAATTTATACATGATCTACCTTATAAATGGCCTGTGACCGACGGCCCGCAAATGCGCAGTAGAGACCAGCTCTACCGCGCATGTGCGGGCGAGCACGTCGCTCTGAGGCAGCTTCAGAAAGAAAAAAAAATGGCGGCGTCCAGTGGCAGCAGCGGCGGTACCGGCAGCGGGCAGCGACGGCGGTAGCGAGCGGCGGCGGTGGCGACGGCGGTAGCGGGCGGCGACGGCAGTAGCGAGGGAGGGAGAAGAGAGAGAGAGGGAGGGACGGACTGAGTGGGAGGGAGGGACGGAGAGAGAGAGTGGGAGGGAGTGACTGAGTGAGAGGGAGGGATTGAGTGAGGGGGAGGGATTGAGTGAGGGGGAGGGACTGAGTGAGAGGGAGGGAGTGGGACTGAGTGAGAGGGAGAGGGGGGACTGAGGGAGGGAGTGGGACTGGGAGAGAGAGGGAGGGAGTGGGACTGAGGGAGAGTGAGTGGGACTGAGTGAGTGAGAGGAAGGGGGAGGGAGTGACTGAGTGGGAGGGAGGGATTGAGTGAGGGGGAGGGACTGAGGGAGGGAGTGGGACTGAGGGAGAGGACGGAGGGAGTGGGGACTGAGTGAGAGTGAGTGGGACTGAGTGAGTGAGAGGGAGGGAGAGAGGGGGGAGGGAGTGAGTGAGACTGAGTGGGAGGGAGGGACTGAGTGATAGGAGAGGGAGGGTGGGGAGGAGTGGGTGAGGGAGGGGGTGGTGAAGAGTGAGGGGAGAGAGAAAGAGGGGGAGGTGAGAGACAGAGGGATGTAGCCCGTTTTAACGGGCTTAACGGCTTGTTGACTTATAACCGAGGAAATACAGTAATTCTCTTGCTGATCCAGAAAAAAAGTCTTAAGCTGCAAAATCCTATGACTGAAATCTGAATTTTAATATTAAGTTATTGTGAGGGCAATTTACAAAAGCCATTTACCCATTGTAACAATCCAGCCATCCCCTCAATCAGGCTCCACAGTCCAGGTATCCCCAGTTGGATTTCTCTACAGGATCCCTAGGATGTTGAACATTAATTGCAAACCTCAGTCCAAAACAGTGTTCAGTCAAGCTAGATTTCCAATGCAGCCTCAGGCTTCAGACTGAGTATCTTACTTCAAATAGTTTATTTGGAGTAATCTGCCACCTCCCACTTGTAAACAGGGACTGGATTACTATAACAATCTAAGGTCCTGCCCACAGCCTCCCGTCAGCAGTCTTTTATGATAATCTCACAGATATGTCACTTTTACCTTGGGTAGTTTGGCTGCTGATCTCAAGTCCACAGCTTCATTGCCCCAGGTGGCTTCTCTCCTCTTCCAGCTGCTTGGCTTCTTGTAGACTGACCCCTTTCTTTGGGTCTCTTACTAAGAGGTCTCTGCCCTCCCTACTCTCAGGTACTACCCCCTTCACAGCCTCTTGGATGTTGTAGTTTTACAGACTGATAACCTTACTCTGGCTCTGGAGGGCCCCTTGCTGCCTTCACCCATGCCCTTAACTGCTCTGCTCTCAGGACACCGTTCCCATTTACTCTGTAAATTATTTTCTTAGGTAAAACTTTCTTAAAATTGTCCACATGCAGGTAAAAATATGCAAACTATGCCACACTTGTACTTTTACTTGCATTGAGCTGAGCACTGCCAGGTTCAGGGTCTGCTATTATGTATGTAATAGTTTGTGGTGGATTATAAAGTATTTGTGATTTGGGCAAATAATACATTTTAATAAATACTAAGGGGGTCATATATCAAAGTACTTTATGGTGTCCATCAAGCTAGGTTGAGAGAACATTGTACAAATCTCATCTTTGGATGAGTTTCCTCACTCCGAAGGATATAAAATCTTCACAAGAGAGCACTGTTCTGTTCGTATGTCTCACTTTGAATGTCAAAGTGTCCCCTAACCCCTACACTAATACCTAAACCTCACCTCGAGTGACTAGGTGGGCCTCATATAGAGGAATAAATATCTAACTTCTATACGGGCCTTATAGCTAGGCAATCTCTCTCTCTCACAGTGGTTGTAGGTAGGAATTGCAACAATTGTGGTACTTACCGCAAAGTGCGAAAAAGTTATTGCATTCTGCAGTAATACCTATGCGAAACGCTAAGATAGCACACTTTGCAATAAATAGGCAATTACCATAAAACACACCCCTTTTCCTATCACATGCGATATTTAGTGCATTTTGATAAATCCAGGCCTAAGGCAGAGAAGGCAATAATGCATCAAGTTTTGCATTTTAAAACCTAGGTACATTATTGTTCAGGGAAAAAAGTATCCCCAGAAAAGCATGTGCCAATTTACGTGGGTAATTTTCAAAGGGAAAACATCTGTATACATTCACTTTGAAAATGCATGCAAAATCCACAAGAAAAGCAAAGCACCTAAGGAGTTTGCATCAAAAGACACAGCTTTGAAAATTGCTCCCTGTATGTTCTATACAAATTTTACGTTTTGTTACATGGAGAGATACAGTAGAGGACTTAATTTATCTACATATATAAAAGATCATAAACTACTAACCATCATATATAAAAAGCTACTGGGTTTAAGGCAGTGAGTAGGGTTTATTTATTTATTTAAAAACTTTTCTATACCGTCGCTAAGTTATATACCATCGCAACGGTTTACAAATAGGCACTTAGTCTAAGGTTAGTAAATCTAGGATATCGTACATTCTAACAGGTGCCAATAAAGTTCGGTTACAATTTCATAAATAAAATCATTATTTGAGTAATGTTGGTTAAGTCCAGGTATATTATTGAGTTACTATCTCTTTGAGATATTACTTCTTAAATGTAGGATTGAGTAAATTCATTCTCATCTGCATTACTCTGTACTTTCATTCTCTACCCTCCACACTCTTTAGTGAAGGTTTGCATTTTTCTCCAACAGTCACTTTGCACATGTACTAAAGTAGACTTTAGGGAACAGAAGTCAGCGCCATCTTGGATGCCATAGCCAGAGGGACAGGAGTGACTGTGCATCTCTCCTTCTCCTGAAGAACACAGTGGATCCAGGGATAAAGGGAGGTCAAATCAGGGCTGACTGGGAGGTATGGACCGGGAGCACCTGATGTTTGTGCAATTCAAGTGGGTGGCAGGGGTCCTGATACAGGGAATAGGGGTTGGGTTCAACTTGGTTTTCCTGGAGATAGAAGATAATGTTTACATGGGGGAATGGGAGAATGGAGTAATTACTTACCTGATAATTTTGTTTTCCTTAGTGTAGCCAGATGGACTCGGGACCAGTGGGTTATGTGCTCTTCTGCTAGCAGATGGGAGACGGAGTCAGATTTCAAAGTTGAAGTCACCCTAGATATACCCCTGTAGTGACCTCAGCTCCTCAGTATCCTCTTCAAAAACCATTGTGGACATATATATATTGGCTAACTTACAACCAACTTGATTAAAAACTTGATTCAAAGTGGAGAATGCCAGTGCACTTAACCAGCGTAATGCCAACACCAGTCATATTGCAGGTGCCCTGGACTAGGGGTAGGCATTAGCTTACCCCATTTGTATAGCATCAAAGTTCATTTCTCAGGTTCTTCCTTGGAGCTTCTCCTGGGCAACCGTGGGCAGGATGCTGAGTCCATCTGTCTACACTAAGGAAAACAAAATTATCAGGTAAGTAATTTCTCCATCTCCTAGTGTGTAGCCAGATGGACTCAGGACCAATGGGATGTACAAAAGTTACTCCTGGACGGGGTGGGAGGTTGCCCGTGGCCCACTTAGTACTGCCCTTGTGAAGGCTGTGTCTTCTCGGGCCTGGACATCCAGGCGATAGAACCTGGAGAAGATGTGCAGGGAGGACCATGTCGCCGCTCGACAGATCTCGGTGGGCAACAGCAGTTTGGCTTTTGCCCAAGATACTGCAAGGGCCCTGGTAGAAAGAGCCTTAACCTGCAGGGGTAAGGGCTTTCCTGCCTCTATGTAGGCTGCCTTGATTACTTCCTTGATCCAGCAAGCTTGGTCGCTCACAAGGCCGCTTCGCCTTGATTCTTCCCGCTGTGGAGAATAAACAAGCGATCCGTTTTGCGCAATCCGGTTCTGATTGTTCCAGGTATCATCCCAGGAGTCTATCGACATTTAGAAGGCAGGAGTCTTCCAAGTCCTTATGTTCATCCGGAGATGGCTTGGTTCAAATGAAACTCGGGGACCACTTTTGATAGAAAGGAGGGGATGGTGCGAAGCTGTATCGTTCCTGGAGTGAACCTAAGGAATGGGTCCAGACAGGATAGTGCCTGTAGCTCGGAGATGCGACGGGCTGAACATATTGCCACCAGGAATACCGTCCTCAATGTTAAGAGGTGTAGTGATAGACTGCGCATTGGTCTGAAGGAAGCCCCAGCTAGAAAGTCCAATACCAGATTGAGGTTCCATAGGGGAATTGGCCACTTTAGGGGTGGTCGAAGTTGCTTAACCCCTTTTAGGAAACAGGTCAAGTCCAGATGAGCTCATAGACGGATTCCGTTCACTTTGGCTCTGAAGCAGGAGAGGGCTCCTACTTGAACCTTGAGGGAGTTGAGTGACAACCCTTTCTTCATACCGTCCTGTAGAAATTTCAGAATCATGGGAATCTTGGCTGTTCACGTGGATACCTGGCAGTCCTCGCACCAGGCTTCGAATATTCTCCAGATCCGTATGTATGCCAGAGATGTTGAGAACTTCCACACACGGAGCAGGGTGTCAATCACGGCCTTCAAGTAACTGCGCTTCTTCAGGCGAGTCCTCTCAAGGGCCAGACCATAAGAGAGAATCGAGACGGATCTTCGTGAAGAATTGGGCCCTGCTGGAGAAGGTCTCTGTGTGGAGGTAGGCACAGAGAACTCCCTGCAAGGAGTCTTTGCATGTCTGTGAACCATGGGTGTCTTAGCCAATCCGGGGCCACTAGTAGAACTAGTCCCCTGTGGTGTTCTATCTTGTGGATGATCTTGCCCAATAGAGGCCATGGGGGGAAGGCGAACAGTAAGTCCTCCTCTGGCTAGGTCTGATTGAGAGCGTCGATTCCTTGGGAGTGTGGCTCTCATCTGCGGCTGAAGAACCTAGAGACTTGGGCATTGAGAGATGTGGCCAGTAGGTCTATGGCTGGGGGGCCCCAGCGATTTACTATCAGTTGGAAGGTCTGGTCGAAGGCACCCATTCCCCCGGGTCCAGACTTTCTCTGCTGAGGAAGTCCGCTGAGATGTCTTTCCCTGTGATGTGGGAGGCCAAGATCCCCTGTAGGTTTACCTCCGCCCATGCCATGAGGGGGTCTATGTCCAGAAACACATGTGGGCACCTGGTTCCTCCCTGGCGGTTGATTTAGGTAACTGTTGTAGCATTGTCCGACATCACTCAACTCGCTTGCCCTTGGAGCCTGTGGCTGAATCGCAGGCACACTAGTCTCGAGCTTCCAGGCGGTTTATGTTCCATCTCACCTCTTCCTTGTTCCATTGTCCCTGGGTCATCAGTTCCTGACAGTAGGCTCCCCACCCTCGAAGGCTCTATATGAGGCCCACCTAGTCACTCGAGGTGAGCACAATCTAGTTCGGTGGGGATAGGCTTACTCCTCTGCTTAGGTGGTCTTCCTGTAGCCACCACTGAAGCTGAGAACGTACCTCTGCTGGCAGGTGGAGGCAAACAGTAGTCTTGGGACAATGGGTTCCAGCATGACAGTAAGGAGCATTGGAGTGGTTGCATGTGAGCCCTTGCCCACGGTACGACTTCCAGGGTTGATGCCATGAGTCCAAGGACTTGAAGATAGTCCCTACCTTGGGTACGTACTGGTCATCAGTCATCTTAATTGCTCCATCAGCTTTCTCCTCCTTGGGGGAGGAAGACCTAGTTCTGTTTGGTGTTGAAACAGGCACCCAGGTACTCTAAAGACTGAGAGGGCTGCAGACTGTTCTTGACCGTGTTCATGACCCAACAGAGTTCCTGCAGTAGGTTCTTGACTCTGCTGGTCACTTGCAGGCTCTCTTCCGAAGACTTTGCCCTGATGAGTCAGTCGTCCAAGTAAGGGTGTACCAATATCCCTTCCTTCCTCAGTGTTGCCGCCACGACCACCATAATTTTGAAGAATGTTCGGGGGCGGTTGCCAGGCCGAAGGGTAGCGCTCGGAACTGGTAATGGTGTCCCAGTACTGCAAAGCATAGGAAATGCTGGTGGTCTTGATGGACTGGGATGTGGAGGTAGACTTTGGAGAGGTCCAGGGAGGTTAGAAACTCTCCCGGTTGTACTGTCATTATTACTGAGCGGAGAGTCTCTATGCGGAAGTGTAGTATCCGCAGATGACGGCTGATGTTCTTGAGGTCCAAGATGGGTCTGAATGATCCCTCTTTCTTGGGAACAATAAAATAGATGGAATAACGCACCGTATTTTGCTGGGATGTAGGTACCGGAGTTCTAGCCTTCAGGCTGAGTAGTCATAAGAACATAAGAACATAAGAAAATGCCATACTGGGTCAGACCAAGGGTCCATCAAGCCCAGCATCCTGTTTCCAACAATGGCCAATCCAGGCCATAAGAACCTGGCAAGTACCCAAAAAAAGTCTATTCCATGTTACCATTGCTAATGGCAGTGGCCATTCTCTAAGTGAACTTAATAGCAGGTAATGGACTTCTCCTCCAAGAACTTATCCAATCCTTTTTTAAACACAGCTATACTAACTTCACTAACCACATCCTCTGGCAACAAATTCCAGAGTTTAATTGTGCGTTGAGTAAAAAAGAACTTTCTCAGATTAGTTTTAAATGTGCCCCATGCTAACTTCATGGAGTGCCCCCTAGTCTTTCTACTATCTGAAAGAGTAAATAACCGATTCACATCTACCCGTTCTAGACCTCTCATGATTTTAAACACCTCTATCATATCCCCCCTCAGTCGTCTCTTCTCCAAGCTGAAAAGTCCTAACCTCTTTAGTCTTTCCTCATAGGGGAGTTGTTCCATTCCCCTTAAGATTTTGGTAGCCCTTCTCTGTACCTTCTCCATCGCAATTATATCTTTTTTGAGATGTGGCGACCAGAATTGTACACAGTATTCAAGGTGCGGTCTCCCCATGGAGCGATACAGAGACATTATGACATTTTCTGTTTTATTCACCATTCCTTTTCTAATAATTCCCAACATTCTGTTTGCTTTTTTGACTGCCGCAGCACACTGCACCGACGATTTCAATGTGTTATCCACTATGACACCTAGATCTCTTTCTTGGGTTGTAGCACCTAATATGGAACCCAACATTGTGTAATTATAGCATGGGTTATTTTTCCCTATATGCATCACCTTGCACTTATCCACATTAAATTTCATCTGCCATTTGGATGCCCAATTTTCCAGTCTCACAAGGTCTTCCTGCAATTTATCACAATCTGCTTGTGATTTAACTACTCTGAACAATTTTGTGCAGTTTCTCCATACTTGATACTGTTTCCCCTGTTCTTGGCCTTACATTATAGAACAGGAGAAAAAATATTTTATAGACTGTGCAGAGATCATAAAACAGCCTCTTTATAATTTATTTTTAAATTTGGGCTATAAAACAGGGCTACCATAACAGCTACACTATGGGAGAGGAAGCTCTGGGGACTAGGCTAGTTCAGTCCTCGAGTGCCACAAACAGGCCAGGTTTTCTGGATATCTGCAATGAATATGCATGAGAGATTTCCCCATTTTCAAGGGAAAAACACTTGTTTTACTTTTGGAGATGACTTGGAAAATTGCCCTGTGATAACATATACCTTCCCACTGCATGCAATAGCTAGTCACACCCAAGAGAGACTAGAAAGTAAGACATTGTACAAACAGAATGGCACAAAAGAGACACAAAGGCCAGCACTGAAAAGCTCAAACAAATAAATACACACACAACAGCACCTGCTTCACCAGCATTCCTGTCAACACAGATCACGGCAAAGCCTATCTTCAATCACACACTGAAAGAACAAGAAAGGCAGAGAAAGGCAACCATAACGGTGCACAGTCTGCATCAGAGACTGGACGAGGTGAGATTTGAGGATCTAAATATGCATAAATCTAGAGAACAGGAGATACAAGAGACATTTAAATCCCTAAAATAAAGTAGCTCTAGAACTAGGGCTCAGAGTATGAAGCCCCCAAGGGAAAGACGCCACAAGATAAGGAAATATTTTTTCATGTAAAGTATAGTGGATGTATCCCGGTGGAGGAGTCAAAGGCAAAATGGTAATGGACTTTTAAGAAGCATGAGATAAACACACAGAATCCCTAATGGTAAGTGGATGGTAATGGAAGACCAAGTAAGCAGCTCAGAGCTACGGTTACAGTCCAAAACAAGGCGTGGAGTAACCTGCACAAAGTAGCAGTTACAACAGCAGTAATACAGCAGTATCAGGCTTCAAGAAAGCTGGGGTGAAGGGTTTTTATTTTCTTACAGTCTCACTAACCTTGGTGGTTGTGCAGATTATGAGAATGCTTGGTGATCAGCCAAGTAATAAAAAAGTGAGATGATGGTGGCCATAATCTGTAACAATATTTGAGTATGCTTGGGAAAGATTTAGGACACTGGTGGGAAATTTTGTGAGGTCAGATAAAAAAACATGGGGGAAAGGGGATTTGGTATTGGATTGCATATGGAAATTTATATATATCTATCCAAAGAGTAATAAATCTTTAATTGGGGTGACTGGATAGGACATTTTGTTCTGTGTCTATTGTCATTTACTATGCTACTATTAGTCAACAGATATGTAAGTTTAAAACTCACAGGGAGGTAGAGTTGCTTACCTGTAACAGGTATTCTCCGAGCACAGCAGCATATTAGTCCTCACACATGGGTGACATCAAATGGAGCCCCGATGTAGAAATCTTATGTCAAAATTTCTAGAACTTTGACTAGGCACACTGAGCATACCCAGCATACCCTGTACCACGCCTGCACATAGGATCCCTCATAGAAACATAGAAATGACGGCAGAAGACCAAACGGCCCATCCAGTCTGCCCTGCAAGCTTTCACACTGTCTAGAGAACCCCATGTTGCAGCCCTGCAGATCTCCTCCACCGGAACTGCTCACAAATGGGCCACAGACACTGCCATGGCTCTGACAGAATGAGCCTTGACATGATGCTCAAGATGCAGTCCCACCTGGGCATAAGAGAAGGAGATCCAATTGGCTAGCCAATTGGATAGTGTCTGTTTGGCAACGCCCAACCTATTCCTATCAAACAAATTAAAAAGTTGAGTGGACTTTCTATGGACTTCTGTCCACTCCAGATAGAAGGCTAAGGCTCTCTTGCAGTTCAAACTGTGCAGGGCTCACTTGCCATGGTGCGAATAGGGCCTGGCGAAGAATGTTGGCAGGATGATGGACTAGTTAAGATGGATGACTGTCACCGTCTTAGGAAGGAACTTAGGGTGCGTACACAAGACCATCTTCTCATGATAAAACAGTGTAAGGTGGATAAGGCAATAAAGCCTGGAACTCACTGACCCTGCACAGTGAGAGAATGCCACCAAAAATATAACTTTCGAGGTCAGGTCACAGGTGTGCAGTGACTCAAAAGGAGCTTTCATCAGCTGAGCTATGACCACATTGCGGGCCCAAGTCACAGCGGGAGGCCTTAGAAGTTTCAATTGAAGCAGGCCCCGCATGAATTGTACAATGATAGGCTGTACAGAGAAAGGCATACCATCTACAACTCTGTGGTATGCACCAACTGCATGAAGATGAACTCTTAACAGAGTTGGTTTTTAAGCCAGCTGCTGATAGGCGTAGAAGGTAATAAGGCAGTTTTTGTGTGGGGCAGGAGAATGGATCTAGGGCCTTCTGCTCACACCACACGTAAAACCACCTCCACTGCAATCCATAAGACTTTCTAGAAGCCACCAGGCCCCGAGAGACATCCTTGGAAATCGTGCAGTTGCAGATTAACCTCTCAACATCGAGACAGACAACTCCCATAGAAGTGGAAACCAGACCTGTCTTGGCTAATAAGGGATTATGAGGATTATAGTCACCTTTGTCCTCGCGAAGCTTCAAGAGAGTCTTCGCTACTAAGGGAAATTGAGGATATGTGTACAGAAGACTTTTGCCCCAATCAGGGGCAAGGGCAGCTGAGGCTGGTTTCCTGTCTGTACAAGGAGCAAAACTGAGGCATCTTCCTGTTGCAAAGGGATGTGAACAGATCTATGTCTGGCCTCCCCCAGAGGCAGAATATACGATTTGCTATCCCCTGGTCCAGGGACCACTCGTGGGGTCTGAAGGTTCGATTCGGTCCATCCGCTACTATGTTCTCCATCCCGGCCAGATACATGGCGCCGAGAACAATTTTGTGGGTGAGCGCCCACAAACAGATCTGGACTGCTTCCTGATACAGGAGGAACAATCCTGTGCCTCCCTGCTTGTTGTCATACCACATGGCTACCTGGTTGCCGGTTTGGATCAAGACAACTTTGTTGGACAGTTGATCTCTGAAAGCCCATAGTGTGTACCTGATCACCCAAAGCTCCAGGAAATTAATTTGACAAGAGCGTTCCTGAGCAGACCAGAGACCCTGGGTGCTGAGCCTATCTATGTGAGCTCCCCATCCGAAAGTGGACAAATCCGTAGTTACGAAAATTTGGGTAGGGGGACTTCAAAAAGAAATCCCCCATTCCAGATTTGAAAGCACCCGCCCCCACGACAATGAGTCACGGAGAGACAGGATGTCTCGGATGCAATCCTGGAGGCTCGGAGGGGGCCTGGTACATTGCGAACTGGTCCATTGGGCTATTTGCATTGTAAATGCACTGTTAGGCCATATGGCCTAACAGCCTCAGCAAGTGCCAGGTTGACAACTGCTGGCTTTGCTGAATCTCTGCTGCACTGTTGTCAAGGTGACAGCCTTTTGATGAGGCAGGAAGGCCTTGGCCTCAGCTTTGTCTAACAAGGCTCCCATGAAGTCTAATTGAAGTGATGGGATCAGATAGGGATCAGGCCTAGTGACTCCAACACCTGGATTGTCAAGTGCATGGACCTGGCGACCCGTCTGAGACGTGCTCTTGACAATCAATTGTCCAGATAAGGGAAACCATGCACTCCCAGCCTGCGGAGGTGCACTGCCACAACCAGGCATTTTGTTAACACTCATGGTGTTGACGCTAGCTTGAATGGCAACACTCGGTATTGGAAGTGCTGTTTCCCCATCACAAATCAGATACTTCCTGTGACCAGAAAAGATATTGATGTGAGTGCATGCATCCTTTAGATGAAGGGAGTATAGCCAGTTCCCCTTTTTGTAAAAGGAGGATCAAGGTGCCCAGGGAAAACAGCTTGAACTTTTCTTTTTTTTAGAAACTTCTTCAAGGTATTTAGGTCTAGGAATCTCTTTGGAATCAGGAAATACTTGGAGTAGAATCCTGTCCTCTTGGCCCTGGTGGTATGGGCTCATCCACCCTGGCCGTTAAGAGGGAGAACTCCTCTAGCATTACCTCATGGTGCACTACTGGCCCCCAAAACAGGCATGGAGGGCAATTTAGCAGGATGCCCAATAGGGTCAATTGATACCCTTGACGGAAAGAAAGAACCTACTTGGCCATTGGTTTGCAAAGAACCGCAGCCTGCTCCAGACAGGAGGGTCCAACAACCCAGGTATGGTAACTGACCTACACTCCCTATGACCCAGGCAAAACCCTGTTCCTGGAGTTGACTGAGGCAGGGGTTTGGGTGCTCTTTGCTGCCTGAGGTGGCCACAGAAGTCCTGATAGTATGGACTGGAGAGAGGGGGCAGAGCAAAGTACTTCCTTGGTGAAAGCAAGACTTCCTCTGTCCCTGTCTCATTGGCCTCCTAAGAGACTGGGTCTGGAATGCTGGCGGAAAGATGCTGGAGGGTTTCATGGTAATCCTGAAGCTGGGCCACAGCATCCCTTACCCTATCTCTGAAGATATTCTCCCCAGTATATGGCACATCAGTGAGTCATTCTAGTACCTCTGGTCAGATTAGAGGTCCACAGCCATGCCATTTTGCAGGTGCTGATTTAAGCTGCAGAGACTTGATGCTGTCTTGAAAACAGAGTGGGTTGCTCAGAGCTCGTGGTTTCCGTACTCCAGTCTCCTATGCACCAGCAACATGAGGGTGTAGGCAGCTGCTCGACCACCTGCTTCCAGATGTTCCCCGAGTACTGGTAGGCAGCAATGTAGGCAATGAGAATGGCGCCTTAAAACACCTTTCTCCCAAGGGCATCCTTCGCTCTATGGTCCTTCCCCAGGGCTGCCTTGGATTGGAATAGGTCCAAGAACACTTGGCCCTCTTAAGAACATAAGAAATTGCCATGCTGGGACAGACCAAGGGTCCATCAAGCCCAGCATCCTGTTTCCAACAGAGGCCAAAAACCAGGCCACAAGAACCTGGCAATTACCCAAACACTAAGAAGAGCCCATGCTACTGATGCAATTAATAGCAGTGGCTATTCCCCAAGTATAATTGATTAATAGCCATTAATGGACTTCTCCTCCAAGAACTTATCCAAACCTTTTTTGAACCCAGCTACACTAACTGCACTAACTACCTTCGCTGGCAACAAATTCCAGAGCTTTATTGTGCGTTGAGTGAAAAAGAATTTTCTCCGATTAGTCTTAAATGTGCTACTTGCTAAATTCATGGAATGCCCCCTAGTCCTTCTATTATTCGAAAGTGTAAATAACCGAGTCACATCTACTCGTTCAAGACCTCTCATGATCTTAAAGACCTCTATCATATCCCCCCTCAGCCGTCTCTTCTCCAAGCTGAACAGCCCTAACCTCTTCAGCCTTTCCTCATAGGGGAGCTGTTCCATCCCCTTTATCATTTTGGTTGCCCTTCTTTGTACCTTCTCCATCGCAACTATATCTTTTTTGAGCTGCGGCGACCAGAATTGTACACAGTATTCAAGGTGCGGTCTCACCATGGAGCGATACAGAGGCATTATGACATTTTCCATTCTATTAACCATTCCCTTCCTAATAATTCCTAACATTCTATTTGCTTTTTTGACTGCTGCAGCACACTGAGCCGATGATTTTAAAGTATTATCCACTATGATGCCTAGATCTTTTTCCTGGGTGGTAGCTCCTAATATGGAACCTAACATCGTGTAACTACAGCAAGGGTTATTTTTCCCTATGTGCAACACCTTGCACTTGTCCACATTAAATTTCATCTGCCATTTGGATGCCCAATCTTCCAGTCTTGCAAGGTCCTCCTGTAATGTATCACAGTCTGCCTCTGATTTAACTACTCTGAATAATTTTGTATGATCCGCAAATTTGATAACCTCACTCGTTGTATTCCTTTCCAGATCATTTATATATATATATATATATATATATATATATATATATATATATATGTATATATATATATTGAAAAGCACCGGTCCCAATCCAGATTTCCTGAGGTACTCCACTGTTTACCCTTTTCCACTGAGAATATTGATCATTTAATCCTACTCTCTGTTTCCTGTCTTTTAACCAGTTTGTAATCCACGAAAGGACATCGTCTCCTATCCCATGACTTTTTAGTTTTCGTAGAAGCCTCTCATGAGGGACTTTGTCAAATGCCTTCTGAAAATCCAAATACACTACATCTACCGGTTCACCTTTATCCACATGTTTATTAACCCCTTCAAAAAAATGAAGCAGATTTGTTAGGCAAGACTTCCCTTGGGTAAATCCATGTTGACTGTGTCCCATTAAATCATGTCTTTCTATATGCTCTACAATTTTGATCTTGAGAATAGTTTCCACTATTTTTCCCGGCACTGAAGTCAGGCTCACTGGTCTATAATTACCCGGATCGCCCCTGGAGCCTTTTTTAAATATTGGGGTTACATTGGCCACCCTCCAGTCTTCAGGTACAATGGATGATTTTAATGATAGGTTACAAATTTTAACTAATAGATCAGAAATTTCATTTTTGAGTTCCTTCAGAACCCTAGGATGCATACCATCCGGTCCAGGTGATTTGCTACTCTTTAGTTTGTCAATCTGGCCTACTACATCTTCCAGGTTCACAGTGATTTCGTTCAGTTCGTCTGAGTCATCACCCCTGAAAACCATCTCCGGAACTGGTATCTCCCCAACATCCTCATTAGTAAACACGGAGGCAAAGAATTCATTTAGTCATTCTGCAATGGCTTTATCTTCCCTAAGAGCCCCTTTAACCCCTCTGTCATCTAATGGTCCAACTGACTCCCTCACAGGTTTATTGCTTTGGATATATTTAAAAAAGTTTTTATTATGAGTTTTTGCCTCTATGGCCAACTTCATTTCAAATTATCTCTTCGCTTGTCTTATCAATGTTTTACACTTACCTTGACAATGCTTATGTTTTATCCTATTTTCTTCAGCTGGATTCTTCTTCCAATTTTTGAAGGATTTTTTTTGGCTAAAATAGCCTCTTTCACCTCACCTTTTAACCATGATGGTAATCGTTTTGCCTTCCTTCCACCTTTCTTAATGCGCAGAATACATATGGACTGCGCCTCTAGGATTGGATTTTTAAACAATGTCCATGCCTGTTGAACACTTTTAACCTTTGCAGCTGCACCTTTCAATTTTTTTCAATTTTCCTCATTTTATCAAAGTTTCCCTTTTTAAAATTTAGTTTTAGAGCTGCAGATTTACTTATTGTCCCCCTTCCAGTTATTAGTTTAAATTTGATCATGTTATGATCACTGTTATGATCACTTGCCAAGTGGCCCCACCACCATTACTTCTTTCACCAAATCTTGCGTTCCACTAAGAATCTGCTCTTGAGAGCAGATTTGATCACCACCAACTGGTGGGGCAGTTGATGCTTATCGACTCCCATCAGTCTTCTAGATGAGGTAGACCCCATCCACCTTCTTATTAATGGGAGGCACTTTGAGGGGGTGCTCCTATATCCTCAGCAGCAGCTCTTTAAGGATCTCATGCACCAGGACTACCACAATTTCCTTAGGAGGCTCCACAAGCTGGAAGATCTCAAGCATTTTGTGCCTGGCATCCTCCTCCATTAACTGAAATGGGATGGCTTCTGCCATAATTTTCATGAACCTTGTGAAGGTCAAGTCCTAGGGGGGAGACCTTCGCTCCTCTGGAGAAGGATCTGATGGGAGACCCTCTGTCACCTTGGAGGACTCCAAAGCAAAATCCCCCAAGGGTCATACAGGTCCCTAGGTGCTCGGCCTTCATCCAGAGTTGCAGGCACTGGTAAAACTGGATGGGGGACTGCAGACCTTGGCATCTGCTGGCCCAGTAGAACTTCCTCCTTGGATGAACTGGCAATGACCACCATAACAATAAAGGAAGGCCTTGGTGCCCTGTCGAACACAGATGCTGTCCCGAGAACTGTCACCAGCAGGATGCAGCACCTGGTCTGTGCCATCAGCTGCAAAGGACCGAAGCACTGCAGCGCCCACTCCACTGTTAGCTGGACTCTGCGCTCCAGCACCTCTTCAAATGTTGCCGATGCTAACACCGACTGGGAGGAAGGAGGGGTGGCCAGATCTTAAGACTCGTGACGTGGATCGGTGACTGGCATCAGGACCATTGGAGACCATTGCAGACCCCCAGCACCAATGGAGGACTTGCACTCCATGTGGGGGTTGCTTCAGGGCATTGCAGCATGAGCTGGTGTATCCCGCCTGGCACCCTGCATCGATGGGGACTGGTGCCTATGATTCTTCAGCTTCCTTCGATGCTCAGCCCGGACCTTCCACAGTGCCAAGGTTTAAGACGAGAAACCCAATGTCCTTGGCCTGGAGAAGATCCACGGTGGTGGGTCTCTGGTACCCCTATCTGCCGATGGAACAGATGGTCCCGCCGATGTCAATGGCTCGGTGTCCATTGGTGAGGCTCCTTGATCCTTCGAAGCAAATGTCGCTGCTGATAGATGAGCTCTTTGGGTCGAAAAAGTCCAAGCTATTTTGTCAAGTCAAAGCAGACATTCCTTCAGGTCATCTGGGCGCATAAGTGGCAATCCCGGACATCATGTGATGCCCTCAGGCATAGGACACACAACTCATGCGGATCAGTGGTGGACATGGTCCTCTGGCACTGGGTGCATTGTCAAAAACTGATTGTGGTCATGTCGGATGAAACAAAAGGGGCACAAATTGAAAACGATGGCAGCGGGTAGCGATGGCCAGTAAGCACAGAGTCAACACCACCACAGGGAATCGACTGCGAAAGGAAATTTACCAGAATCGCCAAAAACCCTGACTAGGAACATTGTGGGAAGGTACTGAGAGGGACCTGGCAACAGCAAAACACAAAAACCCCCGCAAAAAAAAGTGAGAAAAAAAGTTTTCCACAAGGCCAAAAACAGCCAAAAGTGAGCTCACTCACACCTCAAGGCTTACAGCTTCGCAGAAAGAGAGACTGGAGAGGGAACCCAAGTGGACTCGTGGTATTGGGGCATGCTGGGCATGCTCAGTGTACCTAGTCAAAGTTTCTAGAACTTTGACTTATTTAAAACTCTTCAATACTGACATTTATACGAATATCACATTGGTTTACATTTGAACAGGGGAAACAGTTAACTTTTGGAAAAGGAATTAGAAACTACATGTAATGAGGGAGAACTGGAACTTGGGTGTATAAGGAATAGAAAAGAGTCGAGTAACCGAATCGAGTATTTACAATTAGAGGTATATACTTAAGGAAGATAAGCTTGGGATTATGGAAAAGGGGTTGGGGGGGGGGGGGTGGGGGATTAAGCAAGAGGAAAGGAGTGTGGAGGGAGGGATGAAGGTGGACCTTAATCATAGTATGGCATCTTTAGTTAGAGGGGTGGGGGTAAGAGACATAATAAAATGCGAGGGGTAGCAGAGGCTTAGATGAGGCGAGGTTATGAAAAGGCTTGTGAGAATAGCCAAGTTTTTAGTTTTTTCTTAAAGGTCTGGGTACAGTGTTCTTGGTGTAGATCTGGGGGCATCAAATTCCGTAAGGATGGTCCTGCTATAGACAGCACCCATTCTTTCGTGGCTATGTGATGGGTGAGTTGGTTTTTTTTTTGGGTGGGGGGATGTAGAGAGTTAGCAAATGTTGCTTACCTGTAACAGGTGCTCTCACAGGACAGCAGGATGGTAGTCCTCACATATGGGTGACATACACAATATGGGTGTATGTGACCTGGAGGTCAAGAGAGCAGACCCAGTCTCCTCTTTGTAGGAGAGGAAGAAGTGAGCCTAAGGTTACCATCTTTAATTTCTCTCACTGGGGGTACTTGTTGAGGGCCCGTAGGTCCAGAATAGGACAAACGCCTCCCGATTTTTTGGGGATTAGAAAGTACCGGGAATAGAAGCCTAGGCCATGCTGAGAGTAGGGTACGGGCTCTATTGCCTTGGACTGGAGGAGGAGGAGGGAGATCTCCTGATCCAGAAGGATGGAGTGGTCAGATGTTCTCCACATCGGTACAGGTGGGGAGTCCGGTGGCACAGAGAAAAAGTTTAGATGGTAACCCTAGGCAATTATCGCCAGTACCCATTGGTCTGAGGTGATTGAGTGCCATATGTTGTTGAAATGGCACAGTCAGCCTCCCACTGGTACGTGAAGCATTGGTGGCTGGCTGCTGCTCTCTAGGTGAAAGTCAAAAGCCTGAAGCAGGACCTGGTTGAGGAGCTGCTTGCGGTTTTTGTTTCCATGTCTGACGAGACTGGGTTTTTTTGAAAAGGTCTCGTGGCACGGGATCTGGTTGGTGGCGGGTAGGACTTCTTTGACAGAAGAAGGACCTCTTAGAGTCCTTTTGGAAGGGCTGTTTTGAAGAGTAGTCAAAAGGTATCAGAGAGAGCTGTATAAGAGTCTTGTGATGGTCCTTAAGTTCCACCACTGTTCATTGAATCTGTTCTCCAAATAGGTTATCTCCCACACAGGGTAGGTCAGATAACCTGTCTTGCACCTCAGGGCGAAGGTCAGAAGACTTGAGCCAGGGCTATCTCCTTGCCGAAATAGCTGCTGCAGATACACTGGTAGCAGTATCAAAGATATCATAGGATGATCTAATCTCATGTTTGCCTGCTTCAAAACCCTTGTTTACTAGGGTTTGAAGCTGATCTTGGAATTGTTGAGGCAGTGTATCTGTCAAATCTTGTATCTGCTTAAAAATGACCCTATTATATTGGGTCATATAGAGCTGATAAGCGGCAATACGGGAGATGAGCATTGAGCCTTGGAATACTCTGTGGCCAATGGCATCTAGAAACTTCTGTTCCTTGCCAGGGGGAAGAGAAGTGTGAGGCTTTGATCTCTTTGCTCTTTTTTGTGCAGATTCAACAACTACAGATTGGTGATCCAATTGAATTTTCTGAAAGCCTGGAGCTGACTGCACCAAATAGGTAGTGTCAGTTTTTCTATGCACTGGAGCCAGGATGTTCTTGAGTAGATCCAGAAGAACCTGGTGGATAGGGATGGAGGTTATTTCCTTGGAAGCATCCAAGAATTGGAGCAACTCCATCATCTGATGTCTGTCATCCTGTTCAGTCTGCAATTGGAAGGGAACCAATGCAGACATTTCCTTCACAAAATTTATAAAGGAGAGGTCCTCTGGAGGAGAACGCTTTCTACTTTCAGTGGGTAAAGGTGGTGAAGGTAAATCATCGGTGTCTGGGGAGGAATCATCAGTCCAGGTATCATAGGGATCAGCACCTGTCCCTCTATGTACTAGAGGGGGACCGGATGGTGGGATACCTGAAGGTCCTGGTGTAGGTTCCAAAGGAATCGGAGAAACTATCGGAGGCACTGATGAAGGCATTGAAGGCACCGGCGCAGGCATCGATGGATGGCTCTGTGGCGCCGGACGTATCGGCACTGATAGTTGTATCGGTGGTGAGGGACGTATTGGCATCGATGGCTGAGGCAGAACTCCCGATGGAGGGATGCAGAATGGTGTTTCTCTTCCCGATGACAATGTAAGCAGGGAGGGCACTGGAGCCATCGGGAACTCTGGGTCCATCGGTAGAAAAGCGGCAATGAACGCTTACATCCTGGAGAGCAGCAGTGCCAATGCTTCCGGAATCGGGTCCGGTGGACAGTTCCGCTATCGGTACCGGTGCCCGAGGAACCTGCAGTCATTGCATCGCCTTGTCGATGGGTCTCCTGAACCATCCGATCCAGTTCTTCTCAGAGACCTGGAGCAAGCAGCCCCGGCTCCGGAATAGAAGGAGGCAGAGGCATAGTTGGAGGGACAACTGTTAAAGGCGGAGTCGCGGCTCCCAATCTCCTGTCAGGTGAGGGTTGCCTCAGTGACCCGGTCGCCGAAAAGGTCAGTGCCTTTTCTGGACAGGGTTTCTTTGACGGCTGCTCGGACGATGGCGAGGTTGATGATCCGAGACTTACGGTGTCGATGGCGGTTTGTCTATACGATCTCATCGGTCCTGAGGGGGAGTAGAGGATGTCGAAGGCTGAGATGTCGGCGATGCCGGAATGTCACCGGCCGGTGGTCGATGCTGGCGCGAAGTTGACTGTGCCGGTTCAGACGACGTCGATGCAATGGATGGAGTCGGGGTTTGAGCACGGAAGAGAAGTTCCATCTTCTCCATTCTGGCCTTGCGACCTTTTGGTGTCATTAGGGCACATTTGGTGCAGGTCAAGACATTGTGCTCGCATCCTAAACACATAACACAGACTTTATGGGGGTCTGTGATGGACATGGTGCGATTACAGTCCGGGCACAGACGGAACCCCGACGCCATGGCAAAAATCAAGCCGCGGTACGGTCGACGGCCAGTAGGCCGCGAGGGCCAAACTCGACGGTAGTCGACGGAAAACAGGTAAAACCTTACCGGAGTACTGTGGTCTGAAAAAAATTACTAAAAGTTAATTTGCCCCCACTTTTAGTAATTCCATGAGGAAAATTCCTGTCAGGAATCTCTGCAGAGCTCCTTTACTGCAAGGCTACTGCTGCGCAGAAAAAAGAAGACTGAAGGGGGATCTCTGCTGCCTACAGGGTTAGTGCCATGCTGGGCATGCCCAGTAGGGGCCAGTCAAAGTTCTGGAAACTTTGACAAAAGAGTTCCGTGATTGGGCTCCATCCTGTGATGTCACCCATATGTGAGGATTACCATCCTGCTTGTCCTGTGAGAACCTTTATAAGTGGTTCTGGTAGGTCTGTTTGATGAATGGTAGTGCACGGAGTCTTCTAGCCATTGGATACTTGGGTTATGCAGGGTTTTATGAATTATAGAGACTCTTGTGGAGGATTCTAAAGTGAATTGGGAGCCAGTGGAGGTCCATAAGTATAGGTGTAATGTGGTCTTTTCCTGCAACTGTTGGTGAGGATTCTGGCTGCGGCATTTTGAAGCATTTGGAGAGGTTTGATTGTGGTTGCAGGGAGGCCTAGGAGGAGGGTATTGCAATAGTCGATTTTGGAGAAAAGTGTGGCTTGGAGGACTGTGCGAAAGTTGTTGAAATGGAGGAGGGGGGGGGGTCTTAATTTTTAATTAATGGAGTTTTTGGAAGCAGTCCTTCATGGGGGTGTTAATGTATTTTTTTAGGTTCAGATGGTTGTCTAACATGACTCCAAGGTCTCTGACATACTGGGCACTAGTTACAGGCAGGTCTAGATGGGTGAGGTTGTGGTGGTCCGGTGAGATGATTAGGAGTTCCATTTTGGCTGTGTTGAGGGCAAGGTTGAGACTTGGGAGGTGGTTGAGGTGAGGCAGTTAACCCAGATCTTGAGGGATAGATTTTGTAATGGGAATAAGGATTTGGACATCGTCGGTATAGACATAGTGGGTAAGTCCTAGAGCGAGGAGATGGCATAGGGGATGTAGGTAAATACTGAATACTGTAGGGGAGAGGGAGGAGCCTTGGGAGACTCCGAGTTAGGTTTATGGGATTGGATTCTTTGTTACCGATTCTGACCTTGTAGAGTCGATTGTTGAAGTAGGATTCAAACCAGCTATGGGCAGTTTCTGTGATGCCCATTTCTGAGAGCCGGTTTAGTAAAATGTTATGGTTGATAGTGTCAAATGCTTAAGATATGTCAAGTAATGCAAGCATGAAAGATTGGCCCTTATCTAAACCTTTGAGGAGGGTATCTGTGAGTAAAATTAGGATTGTTGTGGTATTGAAGAATTTACAGAAGTCGAATTGGGATGGGAATAGGAGGTTGTGTTTTTCCACATTAGGGCTCCATCTGATATTGTCACCCATGTATGAGGACTACCCTCCTCGGAGAATATAGGACACAATTGCTGCTCACCACCCTCTGTTGCCTTCAGGACCCTTATGCAACTAGGGCAGAACAGATGGGACTGTCTGCACCAGTTCACTCTCTCCCAGGAGCTGCCAGGAAAATAGCTGGAACAATAGAGACTTGGAGCTTCCTTTGCTGGCCAATATCAGGCATGACCGTAACCACATTAAACTATTTTTATACTATGTAATTTGTCCACAAGGGTGATACAGCAATGCCACTGAAAAGGTCCTCATCTTGTAAAGCAAAGGTCACACTTATGCATATTCACACTGGTTAGCCTGGGGCTGAATGCATGTCTACAACCCCTTATGCTATAAGGGGATTAGTGCATCCAACCCCCCACAAAGCTAATAGCATTCAACAAATTTAAAATTCATGTTGATGGGGCTATTAGCTATTCACCAATGCAAAAAAAAAAAGTTCCATTGATGCACACATTTTTACTCTCCAAAATTTAATACTTGCCCCGAAGCAGGCATTAATTTTTAAGCAGCGCATGAAAGAATGCATTACATTGAACAAGGAAGTGCAAACTTGGATCATAAAACTGAAGTAACCAGGGAGATAACTTGAAGAGACATTGACCGGCGAGACGGATTATGATTTGGTTTAATACCCGTGGTTTAAGAAGAAAAAACATTGGGAATAGGACTTATGAGAGAACAAATTTAAGTTCGTCTGTAAAGAAAGAAAGCTGTTTGCTAGCATAACGAAGGTCTACTACCAAGCAAATAGTTTGATTCAGCAGGTCAACTGAGTTAAGAGAAGGCCTGATTGAACAAACAGGTTTTGAGTCATTTTTTAAATGTGATCGGGCAATGTTCGAGCCGGAGATCTGGCGGAAGAGAGTTCCAATGGGTTGGTCCAGAAGAGGAGAGGGCTCTCTTTCTTAATGCGGTTTTTAAGGGGGGGGGGGGGGGGGGCCTGGAGGGTGTCTTTATCTGCTGTTCTTACCGGTCTGGAAGGTATGCGAGGTCGTAGAGGGATCTTGAGCTCTAGTGGGGTGATGTTGTAAAAGGCTTTGTGGATGATCGTTAGAACTTTGTACAAGATTCTGAATTTGATTGGGAGCCAGTGGAGGTTCAGCAGGATGGGAGTAATGTGGTCCCTTTTTTTGGTCTTGGTCAGAATTCTAGCTGCAGCGTTTTGCAGCATCTGTAAGGGTTTGATGGTATTTGCAGGTAGGCCAAGCAGAAGTGAATTGCAATAATCTATTCTTGAGAAGATGATTGCTTGGAGCACTGTACGGAAGTCCTGGAAGTGGAGGAGAGGTCTCAATCATTTTAAGACTTGAAGTTTGAAAAAGCAGTCCTTAGTAGTGTTATTGATGAAACTTTTGCAGTTCAGTTGATTATCCATGATGACTCGGGGGGAGAAAACTGGTAGGATTGCGGGGGGTGTATTGGGCAGTGTGAAATTTCCGTCTTGAGTGATGAGGAGGAGTTCAGTCTTATTTGTGTTCAGGATCAAGTTGAGGCTTGTTAGAAGGCTGTTTATGGATTGAAGGCAGGTGTTCCAGAAATCCAGGGTTTCTTCTAAAGATTTGGTAATCGGTAAGAGAATTTGTATGTCGTCGGCATATAAGTAATAAATTAGATTTAGTTTGGAGAGGAGTTGGCAGAGTGGGAGCAAGTAGATGTTGAAGAGGGTTGGGGATAATGAGGATCCTTGTAGGACTCCCAATGTAGAGCAGACGGGGTGTGACTCTTTGTTGTTGATTTTAACCTTGTAGAACCTGTTTTGAAGAAATGACCTGAACCAGCTGACAGCGGTGCCTTTGATGCCGATGTCAGATAGCCGATCTATGAGCAAGGCGTGGTTCACCGTGTCAAAAGCCACTGAAAGGTCGAGGAGAATGAGTAAACAAGGTTGTTTTTTGTCAAGATTCAGGAGAATGGTATCTGTTAATGTGATTAAGAGTGATTCAGTGTTTCGGGATTTCCTGAATCCGAACTGAGATGGTGAGAGGGTTTTGTTGTTGTCCAAGAATTCCGTGAGTTGCCCATTTACTATTCTTTCCAAGATTTTGGAGATGAACGGAAGGTTTGCTATAGGGCAGAAATTGGCTGGATTTTCTGGCGATAGATTTGGTTTTTTCAACAGTGGCTTTAGTTTAGGATAGCAAGTTTGAGGGGGTCAGGGACAAGGCCCTGTGATAAGGAGAAATTTATGATCTCAGCAATAGGTTTGGCGATGGTTTTCAGGATGGCAATGAGTAAATTGGATGGGATCGAGTCAAAGGGGTGAGCAGCCGGTTTGAGCTTCCTAAGAATGTTCTCAATCTCTAAGGAGGAGGTAGGCGCGAACGTTTCCAAATTTGTAGTCGGATGTACCGATGGAGGGTGGAGGAAGAGGGACCTTGTGATCCATAAGCGGAGCAATGAGGTTTGAGATTTTATTCTTGAAGTATGTGGCTAGTTCCGCAGCTTTGTTTGCAGCTTGATCATCCGGGATAGTCGTAGGTGATGGTTGGGTGAGGGAGGAGACAAGCGAAAATAATGCTTTCGGGTCATACATAAAATGATGGATTTTTTGAGAAAAGAAGTCTCTTTTTGTGCGGAGGATGGAGATCCTGTATTGATGCATAATGGATTTGGATGCCATTAGGTTTATTGAAGATGGGTTTTTGCGCCATAAGTGTTCTCTGCTTCTGAGTTCTCGCTTGATGGATTTTAGTTCTGGTGTGTACACCAAGGTTTTCTGTTGTCTATATTTGATTGCAGGACTTTAGTGGTTAAAGGGCAGGTAAGGTCTGCCACTTTTTTAGTGATTTTAGACCAGGAGGATGTGGCCGAGTCTGCGTCCGTGAGGTCAAGCTGTTTTAACTCTGAAGACAGGAAAGAGCTGAGGGTGTCTGGGTTACATAATTTCCTGAATTGGACTGTGGTATTTTGTGTCAGTGAGGGGATAGGTTGAAGGTTCTTCAAAGAGGTGGAGATCAACTTGTGATTCGACCATGGGACTGGTGAACATACTGTGTGAGAGGAGGGGGAGAGGCTGTCATTTATGAAGATTAGATCCAAGGTGTGTCCTGCTTTGTGTGTAGGTTCGTTAATGATTTGTTTGAAGCCCATGAAGTTAAGTGTGTTAAGAAATGTGTCACAGCTAGGTGAGCGCGGAGTCGCATCCACATGGAGGTTGAAATCTCCCAGTAGAATGGCCGGAGTGTCTTTATTAATGTGTTTGGCTATGCGCTCAATTAAAGGAGATGGATCTGATTCCAGGCAGCCGGGGAGGGGTGGGGGCGCATAAGTGAAGCCAATTTGAAGGTCGGTAGATTTGAAAACCGCAAATTCGGGGGGGGGGGGGGGGGGGGGGAGGGGAAGCGTTTGCCCACTGAAGCGACAATCCTAGTTTATTTGCAGCTAGAAGCAGACCTCCTCTTTTCCTTGGTCTAGGGATAAAGAACATATCGTAGGAGTGAAGCGGAAGTTGGTTGATTAGGACTGTATCCTCTGGTTTTAGCCAGGTCTCGGTGATGGCACATAAGTCCGGTTGGGCCTCTATGAGATAGTCATAGAGGTGGGGTTTTTTTTTGTTTTTTAGAGAGATTGCGCGTTAAGAAGCGTTAACGGAATAGTGTGAGACCTAGCAGTTGGTTCAGGGGGTGAGATCATGATTGGGATGAGTCTTTTTTGAAGGAGTGTGGGTAAGGTCTGTTTTTTTACTAAGTTTCTCCTGCTTTTGTGGATGATCGGGATGGCAAAAGAGTACATAATTAGCTCTAGAAGGTGGAAGGCGAGTGGGGAACGGAGAAAGGATCCGTTGGAGAAAAACTTAGTACAGAATGACACTGGGCGGAAGAGTCCGCTGACAACTAGGGGCGAACCTAGAAGATACGGGTGCTCTGGGTTAGGAGGAGATCGCTGTCTTAAGGAGCTGCACTAAGGGGCGCACAAAGGGGCAGGCCCCTTTGTTGCGCTCCTTCGGCGCGCGACACCGGAAGGGAGAGCCCAAATTTAAAGGGATCTTACCTTGCTTTTTTTTCTTTTTTCGACAGTTCCTGTTCTTGGGCCGATTTCTGACTTCTGATTGGTGGCAGCGGGAGGTAGGCCGTCTTGAGGGTCCCATGTGGCCTGCGGGTTTGGGTCGCAGGGCGGCTGGGGCTGCGAGCGGTGGGGCTTGGATCCCAGGACGGGGCAGCGCCGACGGGGCCGATTTGGCCGGCTGTGGAGCAGGTGAGCCGCGTACATGACGTGTACTTAACCATACTCTATCTCCAGTGCAGAAATGAAGAGCTGGATGTCGATGTTTGTCAGTGGTTCTTTTAGCAGAGTCATTAGCCTTTGCAATATTTGTTTGAATGTCCTTCAATAACACATTGAGCTGCTGAGATGTCAGCTGGGCAGTTGGAGAAGAGATGATGAGTTACTTTGGCAGTGGTGGAATAGGTTGTTGACCAAAAACTACTTGAAAAGGAGATTTTTTAGTAGCTGAATTAACGTGCATATTGTGAGAGAATTCCGCCCATGGTAGTAACGACGCGCAGTTGTCTTTGCTTAGAGTGGACAAGAGCGCGAAGGAACGTCTTTAAAGTGCGAATGACTCGCTCAGTTTGCCCATTACCCTGGGGATGATATGCTGTGGTAAAATATAACTGTACTCCAAATTTTTTACAAAGAGCTTGCCAGTATTTGCTTGTGAATTGGGATCCTCGATCAGAAGTAAATGTTGAGGTAATCCATGTAAACGGAATATGTGTTGTGTGAACAATTGTGCAAACTCTGGAGCTGTGGGTAACTTAGGAAGAGGAACAAAGTGAGCCATCTTTGAAAATCTATCTACCACCACCCAAATCACTTGATTACCAACAGATGGAGGCAACTCTACAATAAAATCTGTAGATATGAGTCTAAGGTGCTTTTGGTACTGGCAAAGTCTGCAAAAGAGCCCAAGGACGCCCCGGTAAAGGTTTTTGCTGTGCACAAATTGGACAAGAATCCACATAGGATCGTGTGTCTTTCTTTATGGTTGGCCACTAGTAGTATTGACTTAATTTAAGAATGCATAGTCTGCCAGGATGTCCAGCTGTTAGAGAATCATGAGCCCAGGCTAGCACTTTTTGTCTAAGATGAAGGGGAACTACAGTCTTCCTTATTGGCACACTTTGCATTACTGCAAAGATTATTTGTGCTGGATCCACAATATATTGTAGAGAAGTCTGAGTATCATCTGTTTCATAAACTCTTCATAGTGCATCAGCCCTGACATTTTTTGTAGCTGGACGATATCTTAAGGCGAAATTGAAATGACTAAAAAATAATGCCCACCGAGCTTGACGACGATTCAAACATTGGGCCTTACTGAGATATTCTAAATGTTTATGGTCCGTGAAAATAGTTATTGGATGTAACCTCCCTCAAGCCATTGTCATTCTTCCAATGCCATCTTGACTGCCAACAATTCTTTATCTCCAATACCATAATTTTTCTCAGTCGGTAAAAATTTTCTAGAAAAATAGGAGCAAGGTAAAAGCGTTCCAGTATTAGAATGTTGGCTGAGAACTGCTCCTACAGTGACATCAGAAGCATCTACCTCAACCACAAAGGGTCGTGTTGGATTTGGATGCCTAACGACAAGGCTTTTGAAGAAATGCTTGCTTTAAATATTTAAAGACTTCCTTTGCCTCAGATGACCAGTTCCATGCATCAGCTCCTTTCTTGGTTAAAGCTGTGAGTGCAGCCACGCAATGAGAGTAATTAGGAATAAAATTTCTGTAAAAATTGGAAAACCCAAGGAACTGCTGAAGAGCTCGAAGTCCTTGTGGTTGGGGCCAGTCTTGAATACAATCCACTTTGTCTGGATCCATGCGGAAACCTTCAGTAGAAACTATAAATCCCAAAGACGGTAATGAGGTTTGCTCAAACAAGCACTTTTCTAATTTTGCATAGAGGTGGTGCTTCCGCAGACATTGTAGAACTTGTCTAACTGCAGTACAATGAGTCCTTAGATCCTGGGAATAGATAAGTACATCATCGAGGTACACGATCACACTAGTATTAAGGAGATCTCAAAATATTTCATTCATTAGGTTTTGGAAGACTGCTGGGGCATTACACAGTCCAAAAGGCATCACCAAGTATTCATAATGTCCATTGCGTGTGTTAAATGCAGTCTTCCACTCATCTCCGGATTTAATTCGCACTAGATTGTATGCTCCTCTGAGATCAAGTTTAGTAAAGATTTTAGCTCCCTGGAGACGATCCAATAACTCTGGAATGAGGGGAAGTGGATATCTATCTTTCAGTGTAATGGCGTTAAGACTTCTGTAATCTATACAAGGTCTTAATGTCCCGTCTTTTTTGCCACAAAGAAAAATCCGGCTCCTGTCAGTGAGTTGGAGGGACGAATGAACCCACGTTGAAGATTTTCTCGAATATAGTACGACATAGCTTGAATTTCAGGTAAAGATAATGGGTATACACGACCTCTAGGTGGAGTGCTACCTGGAAGAAGATTAATAGCATAGTCGAATGGTTGGTGTTCGGGAAGAGTCTCCGCCTTTTCTTTCGAGAAAACATCTATGAAATCTTCATATTGAGAAGGTAGACCAGTAAATGTCGTAGCAAGCATGAACAGTTGAGGTACATTATGAAGGCAGTTCTCGGGCAGCAAGTTCATCTTTTATCTTTGATGATAATCTCTCTAAGAAAATGCTGCATAAACTGTCATCACGCCAGCCGAGCTCAAAAGCCAAAGTACGAAATTCCACTGCATAATCCATTAAAGGTCAGGAACCCTGTCGAAGATGCAAAAGATCAGAGGACGCTGTAGACTGTCGATCAGGTTCGTCGAA
Organism: Rhinatrema bivittatum; assembly: GCF_901001135.1. Classification (NCBI taxonomy): domain Eukaryota; kingdom Metazoa; phylum Chordata; class Amphibia; order Gymnophiona; family Rhinatrematidae; genus Rhinatrema; species Rhinatrema bivittatum. The sequence goes on along the minus strand of NC_042628.1, from coordinate 77,807,313 downwards.
AACTTGTCTGAAATTATGTATGAAGGAAGTCAGATTCGTAAGAAGAGAATCTCCACAATCCCACAGGGGGGAGGCCCATGCAAGAGCCTTCCCATCTAACAAGGACAAGATCAAGGTGATCTTAACCTGATCTGTGGGAAATTGGGCAGATTGTAATGAGAAGTGCATAAAGCAGTGGTTCAAAAACCCACGACACTGCTTAGGATCTCCGGCATACCTTGGAGGTGCTGGCATATGAATTGGAGCAACTTGAGTGTGAAGCCACTGGAGGTGTCATTGGAGCCGTCGGCATGGGAGTGGAGTCATCGGTTCTCCAAACGTTCTACGGTTGCAGCCAGGACATCCAAACATATCTGTTGCTGCTGAAGGCTTTGGGCCAAATCAGGAATGGCCTGAAGACCACGCAAATCTGGCGAGTCCATGGACCTGGCAAACTGTTGAGATCGTGGACCCTTTCTCCGTGACATTATAAATTTTGTTTCAAAGGTGGAGCCCATGAGAAATTGTCAGAAGGCAGTGCAAGCGAAGAAAACCCAACAAAATATTAGTTCCTACCAGTCCACGTTCCTCTGGAATTTGGTCTTTGGAAGGTAGCTGAATCGTGAAAAATACTGGATCTGGAACAGGCTGGATCAAGATTTGACTGTAGCTGGATCTAGATGAAGCTGGAACAGGACAGGCAGACCTCAAGAATGAAGCTGGAGCAGACTGGCAGACCTCACTCACCTACGACTGTTGCCAGGACAAAGAAATCCAAGACTGTTGCTGTTGCTTCCAATGACAGTTCTTTGCCTCGAGCCCTGAAACTCAGCTGCTGCCGCTTTAAGACATCTGATGACATCACTGACTCACATGCATCCTGAGGGGCCTGTACCGACGCTGCCGACAAGACGACCAGAGCAATGTGATCAACCCACAACCTCCAGGGAACGCTACGGTGGACCCCCGACACCGAGAATGGAGCGTCCAGACCTGCCAGAGCAAGTGAGAAGGCTCGGCCACCGCGAAGCGCAGCCAGGTTTTCTAACAATTTCCCCATGTGCTTCCTTTTTACTGTGACACCCGATTTAATTATATCGGGTGTCCTGGAGAAGTCGATCGGCACGCATTAGGAGTGCGGGCGCTCAGTCATGAGCACCCATTTTTCCCATGCCGATATTGCATCGGTCTGTTAGCCAATAGGGAGATTTTTTTTTTTTGTAAATATATTTATTGTGAAGCACAAAGTAAGCATTTACAAAAAATTTAACCCATGCAAACAGCATAACCGAAGAAGAACATTATATAAGATATAACCAAACATCATTACATTACACAAAACCTACTACAGTAAACGCCATACTGCATTTGATTATGAGTAGAATGTGCCATTTGCAAAGTAGTAAAGTAGTAAAGACTTCACATTTTGTTGTTTTCTTCCCCCCAGGAAATCCTTATGTTATAAAGGAGTTAAATATATTGTAAATATATTGTAACATTAGTTTCCTAAGACCCCTTCCACCCCCCCTCCCCCCTGTTCCTCTACTGTTGGGTAGAAAAGGACATTGCAGTGCAGGTGGCTCAGTTGGGCTTTAGGCTATGATAAATTCAGAGTCTGAAAGGTTTTGGGTATGGGCATGTGTAGGGTGAAACCTCTTTGCAGATGAGTCAGGAATGGAAAGCAATCCGTATATTATGAGTGGTATGCATTCAGATTGTATTCGGCCTTAAGTATGAAAACAGTGGCCCCCAAATTCTTTGCATGAGATCTCTGTTCTTGACAGTGGACTGTTTTGCTATTTGATACTCGTGCGAGCTAAGAGATAGTAATCTTTTAAACCAGTGATCAATATGCGGTGCCCGTTCTACCATCCATTCGGATAAAATAGTTTTCTTTCCTACAATCGCCGCTTTTGACAAAAAAGCTGCCAAGGCATCATTAGCTGACAAATTATCCTGCCAGTCGCCAAACAGCCAACCAGCAGAGTGTGACGGAATAGTGCAGTCCCATATTTGCTCGCAGAACAGAATGATCTCTCTCCAAAACTGCTGAATTTTTGGACATTCCCAAAAACAGTGAGAATAGGATCAGAGTTGGGAACCACACTTGATGCAAGACGGAGAATCACATAAATTAAATTTAAAAGCAGCAGATGGAGAGATGTAACTTCTCCATAGAAATTTATACTGGGTTTCTCGTAAGTCTTCATTCGTAGTAAGAGATCGTATGTTTTTAAAAGTAGACTTAAAAGCTGTCATAGAGAGATGGAAATCCGGCCATGTTTTCCAAGAGATATATAGTGCAGTAATCCCATCTATCTCTGACGCTGCCTGCAATTCTCGGTAAAACCTAGATATATTAGGGCCCTTCCTTGTTCGCGCTGTCATTAGAGTAGGTAGGCCTTTCCTCTGAAACCAGTGCTCAAGATCTTCGCCCAGTGTGCTCATAAAATGGCAAAGTTGCAAAAATGCAAAAAAGTCAGAAGAGGGGATTTTGTAAGTTTTTTGTAACTCTTGAAAGCTGAAACTAATCCCCGTGTCATTGTTCGCCAGTTGGTATAGGTAGCGAAGACCATTCTCTCTCCATCTGGAAAAAATGGAAAGCCCTTGCCCCGGTAGGAACTGATCATTATGGGCTATGCTGAGCAGGGGGGTCATCGTATAGTTAAACCCTGAGTTTTTGCATACAAATTTCCATGTAGTCCTACAAGTCTGGAGCAGGAGATGCGAGCGTAGGATTGATGGGATTGATCCAGGTTGCGCGTGGATTAATCCATTCAGTGAGGCCACCTCATACCACTCTAATAGGTACTGACCAGGTGTAAAAAACTCCGTTCCAAAAAGCCAATCTTGGAGAAAGCGCAAGTTACACGCTATATTATATCGAAAAAGGTTGGGACACCCGAGACCTCCTTCCGGCTCTGGTTGTTGTAATGTACGTAGAGATATTCTTGCCTTCTTTCCTCCCCATAGACATCTCGATAATGCTTTATTAATTTCTTGAATATCTTTTAACCGGAGCCACAATGGGAGTATTTGAATAACATACATCCATTTTGGCAGAAGCACCATTTGATATAAGTGAATCCTTCCCCTTAAGGATAATGGTAAGGATGTCCATTTAATGAGCGTATCTAGTGTCATTTTTATTTTGGGTGTTACATTACAACGGTATATAGTGGTCAAATCAGATGGGATATAAACTCCAAGATATTTTAACTTGCCCGCCGCCCACTTTAATGGAAACGAATCCTGCCATTGCCGGACCATGTGACAAATGTCCAAAGCTTCGGATTTATCCTTGTTAATCTTCAGACCAGCAAAAGCCCCGAACTGCGATTGGATATCCAACAGATTTGGAAGGGAGACCTGGGTTTGAGTTAAAAAGACCAGCACGTCATCAGCAAATGCCGCTACTTTAAAACCTTTCTGACCTCTCACAAAGCCATGGATGTTGGGATGCTCGTGTATTTTCCGTAGTAGCGGATCTATAGTTAAAATATACAAGAGCGGAGAAAGAGGGCAACCTTGGCGAACCCCTCTCTGTAAAAGAAATTGTTCGGATTTCTGGCCATTAACCAAAATTCTGGATGTTGGTTGATGGTACAATAAGGCAATATAATCTACAAAAGCTCCAGAGAATCCATACCGCCGTTAATACTGAAAACATATAGGACCACGAGACACTATCAAAAGCCTTTTCCGAATCGAAGCCAATTGCTAATGATGGAATGTTGACTTGCTGGGCAAATTGCATAGCTGTAATCAGTTTAACGATATGGCTGGTAGCTCTCCTGCCCTGGACAAAGCCCACCTGATGTTCTGAAATAAGCGATGGAAGCATCGCCTTCAATCTATCAGCCAATACCTTTGCTAGGATTTTTAAATCGCTGTTGAGAAGGGATATTGGCCTATAAGATGCTGGGAAACAGGGGTCTTTCCCCTCTTTTGGAAGAACTGTTATGATTGCACTGTTAAAAGCAGCAGGGAATTGGTGCTGTACCAGACCTTCTCGATAAAATTCAGTTAGAGGAATGGTTATGAGATCTTGAAGGATCTTATAGAAATCGTAGGAGTAGCCATCAGGGCCTGGTGCTTTCCCACTGGCCATCCCCTTAATTACTCTGAGGACTTCCTGCGGTTGGATTGCTTTGTTTAGACATTCAATTTGTACTTCCGACAAATTAGGGAGATTGATATCAGAAAAGAACTCCTGTTCTTGATCCGAAGCAGGTGCCAGATCATCCGCATATAGGGTTTCGTAGAAATGCCGAAATATTTCTCCCATCTCTTCGGTGGTGTTGACTGTAATGCCTGTATTCGTTTTCATTTTATGGATAAAAGAACGTTTTCGTGCTCCCCGCACCAAATTTGCCAGAAGGCGGCCGATCTTGTTACCGAACTTGAAGAAGTTGTGATTTACTGCCTGCAGTTCTTTATAAGATTGCACATGTAGTACTGTGTTCAACTGTGCCAAGGTACTGAAGTAGTTTTTCTTATTACCCTCAGTGGGGTGAGATAGTCGGTTTTCAGCTGATCTTCCAGGCGTAAGATATCGGCGTCCACTCGTTTAGCCTTGGCACTAAGATAGGCAATTATATCTCCCCGAAGGACAGCTTTTCCAGCTTCCCAAAAAAGGTTCGGAGAGTTCTGATGTTGGGCATTGTGCATTTGGTAATCCCGCCATTTATCTTTAAGGTATGTTTGAAATTCCATATCCGAAGCAAGTCCCGTTGGGAAACGCCATGTTTTAGCTCCTCGTCTACTATCTCCCAGGCGTAGGGTCAAAGACACCGGCGAGTGATCTGAAATAACCGGAATTTCTATTGCTGCTTTTTGTGTGTTGGGGAACAGTTGCTTCTTAATAAGAATATAATCAATTCTAGACATGGACCCGTGCGGTGAAGAAAAGAAAGTATAGTCTTTTTCTTCCGGATGTAATGTTCTCCACACATCAAGCAAGTCTAGGTTACGACACAGAAAGTCCACTCCATTAGGTAGCTTGGATCTCGAAGATAACCCCGCTGGGCATTTATCTATAGTCGGATCAGAGGTACAATTAAAATCTCCCACAACAAGTAATAGTCCTTCTAGGTGCGTGAGAATCATACACAGTAACTTCCGGAAGAACTCCATGGAATTAGCGTTTGGGGCATAGATATTACAAATCGTGACTGTTTCCCCCTTCCAATTTCCTTTTATTAGTACATATCTTCCTTCCTCATCTACTACAGCTTGTTTTATGCTAAAAATCAGAGGATTTATGTATAAGGATGGCTACTCCCGCTTTGCGACCTTGTGCTGGAGCAAAAATACATTCACCCACCCAATCCTTTTTCAATTTTAAACTTTCCACGGCACTCAAATGAGTTTCCTGCAGACAGGCGATTTCTGTACCCAATTTTTTAAAATTATTCAAAATCTTTTTGCGCTTTATAGGAGTGCCCAACCCATGGACGTTCCATGACACCAGTTTATTCATGTTAGCCCTTTTCCATGTACCTTATATAAGCCTTCACAGTACCTTAGCCTCTGGAAGAAGGAGCCCAGCCTCATCCCTCTCCCAGATATCTCAATACCTGAGCCCCCTACACAACCCAGCAATATGTAAACAACCTGCTTTACATCCCTAATCCCCAATATCCCCCTCCCATTCTTCCCTCCTCCCCTATTCCCCCCCTTCCCCAGCCTCCCCCCCCCAGTCTCATACACAACAATGTCTTTCTCCCGCTACTATCAGCGAAAGATCTGGGGTCAGTGTCCGGATGTACGAGCTCCCCGCTGTGCTCAAGCGGATCCCCGCGGATGCCGGTCTTGCTCCGCCTTGATGTTTTCCAATAATCGTCGGTGCCTCTTCTAAACACTGCAGTAATGGATGTCCAAGCCTCAAGTTACCACATATCAGTAAAACAGTCAAAACACAAATTCTTGATTAAACTGACGAACACTGTTCCCTCCCAGGATGCTAAGCCCACTCCGGTTGGACTAGCGTGCCATCGAAACAGTAATAAAAGCAAGATGGCTCCTTTATATAATCCATACTGGACCTTAGGAGGTGTTTGGATACAGAAAGCTTTTCGCTGCCTCCGGCGATTGAAAAGTGTGCACTTTACCCTCTATCCACACCTTTAAACTCGCAGGGAATTGAAGGGCAAATTTTGTATTTGATTCCACTAAAAGGGAGGAGATCGAGGAGAATTGTCGCCGCATCTGAGATACCCGGGCAGACTAGTCTTGAGTTAGCCTAATCGGATGATTATTATAGGCTAGGCCCTTAATTTGCCATGACGCTGTCCAAATTCTCTGCTTGTGGGCATAATTCATAATTTTGGCGATAGCTATCCTGGGGCGCGAGTCTGAAGCACTTTTGGGGCCGACCCTATGGGCCCTTTCTACCTTTCTAAGTTCCGGGAGGCCTACTGCGTCCGGTAGCCAGGTTTCCAGAAACTCTGCTAGGCCTTTGTCATCAACCCCCTCCGGAAGCCCCAGGAAACGTAGGTTAGCCCTCCTCGATCTATTTTCTAGATCGTCAAGCTTTTCTTTATATTCTGTAATCGTGATGTCATGTGCTTTAAGTTTTTGTTCCGCCGCGGCCAGTTAGTCTTCCATGGAGCTCACCCTCGCTTCCACGTGGTCTAGTCTGGGCCCCAGGTCCGCAAGCGCCTCACTCATACCTGTAAGTTTTTCATGTATACCGGCAAGTTTTTCATCTAGGGCAGCCGCTATGACATCCCGTAAAGTGTCCACCGTGAGCCCCTGAGAAGGAGCCGGATCCGCCTCACTAGCTGCCGTTTCCGCCGCCATCTTACTCGCCCCTTTTTACCTTTGTCCTTCTCTTTTTCTTTACGAACGCTTTTTGAGGCCATGGGTTGCGGCGATTTTTTCATATACTGGACAATAGACATGTGCCAGTATCTCAGCTTTAAAATTGAAAACTTAAAAAGCCGGAATTCGGGTTAAAGCCGATAATTAAAGAGCGGGAAGCTCGGAGCTGAAGTGAACCGCGTCCTCCTCAGCACATCACCCCACGTGACCCCAGGGAGATGTTTTTACATATGGGAGAAGTAAGAGTTAGCAGCAGCAATCACAGTTCCATCTCCAGATGTATCCATTTCTTTATGCATGCCATGTTTGTCATTACGTTTTAACACATGCACAGAATGCAATCAGGGGTTCCCCAGCATCTAGGTCACTATTCTAATGTGTGTGTGATGGATGTCAGGTACTGCCAAGAGTGGAGCATATGAAAGTTGAGCCTTTTGTTTTATGACAGTGCCTCTGGGGATGCAGAGTAGGTGATGCAGTGATGGTAGCCCTGCTGTACGACAGGTGAGGCCTCAGTGCTGCTACCCTTTGCTTGTATTTGAATTGGGAAGCAATGACAGCAATGCAGTGATCAAAGATTAAAATAATGGGGGTAATTTTGGAAGAGGCCACATAAGAAAACTGGCAAATATGCACACACAAATTTCCCCAGTTTTGAAATTGAGTTTAGCATGTGTAGATTCACTTTAAATATTACCCCCAGAGTTTCACCTGCCGATGTGTCTGCTGGAAATTTAGTCACATGCTTCTGAAACTGAAAACGTATAGATGTAAACTCCTCCCAAACTCTCTCCCCAGGAAAATCTCTACTTGGAATGGGTAAACTTACTCGCAAGAAAGGCCATACACAGGGCCGGTGCAAGGGGATTTGGCACCCTAGGCGAGCCTTCTTCCTTGCGCCCCCCCGGTCTCGGCCCCGACTCCTACCTCATTCTCGATCACACCCGCTGACTGGGGTTTTCTGGGTCGCGAGCAGATTGGGCACTGCTTGCGGCCGCCAAATCTCCACTCCTCTTTGCCACCACTTGCGGCCCCATATGGCTCGCACCCAGTGGCGCACCAAGGGTCTCCGGCGCCCAGGGGCCAATGCATTTGTGTGCCACAGAAAATCAGTGGCATCTCTAGACAGAAGAATTTGTTTTGGGTGGGGGGGGGAGCCAAAATGACATTTCTTCATCACACCCACCTCTATAGCATGGATCCTGCTTTAAAATTGGTTATAAAAAAAAGTGTTGTTAAAAAAAGTCCAAAGGGTCCTCTGCATTATTTTAAAAAGCTGGCCAGTTTCACACTTCTAGTAAAACTACTATAAAATTATTTGATAGCCTCATTCAACTAATTCTATATGGATTATGAGAGTGAAGTCTGGAATATATAGGAAGGGACAGAACGTCAATACAAATCCTGCACCTCCAGTTCTGTATCTCTGTGCATCCACTGAAATTCCCCCAAACAATGGAGCTTGGATGTTTCCCTTACAGCTCATCAGAGTAAAAGATATTTTCAAATTCTGGTGTCACCTCACAGTAACAGCAGCACAAACACCTTCCACTGCCAGACACATTGTGAACTAACACAAAGCACCGCAAAAAAGACACCCAAAATCTATACTGCAATCCCATCATAACATAACAGTAATAACACCAAGGACTCAAACAACAATAACCCTACCTGTGAATAAGCAAGGGTAAATATTACACTGGGTCCTAGAATACCAATACACCACCTACTGAGGAAACAAAACAAACCCAATTGCTATAGATCTCTATACAGACACTATATGATAGCAGAATCTCTCATCATGGTCACACACACAGAGCAGAGACAGACCCTCACCAAATACAGAATACAAAATAAAGGAGCACAAATTAGAAAAAACTGAAATGGAAACCCCAAGAAGCCAGACTCTGTGTATTAGCAATGGAAAAACAGAACAACCATTCCTCATAAAACAAATAAAATCAAGAAACAAAGCATCAGTTATAATAGTAAAACCATACTAATAAAATATTTTAAAACTACTGATAAATAGAATTTCTATTAATTAAAATCATATACATTTTTTACAATTTCCCAAACACCAATAAAATATTTCAAAACAGTACATATATCAAATAACACACAATAATTAAAACTAATAAGGATTTTAAAAAGCCCCTGCTGTCCATACATGGGAGCTCTTTATTTCCAGTCACCCTGATATTGTCGAGGATTAGGAGGTTATCCTCTCTCTCTCACACATACTCACATGTCCATTCTCTCTCACACATACACTGTCACATACATACACATTCATGCTCTTATACCCAACCATAACCTCTCGCTCTCACAGACACTGACACACTCAGGCTCTAAGGCACTCTCTCCCCCTCCACACACCCCCACACAAACTCTTACTCCCCTGGATTTTCTCATACACACTCATGCTCTCACTCTCACTGGCTCCCTCACATACACACAAACACACACTCCCAGGCAAGCTCCCACTCGTTCTCACACAGACACACACAGGCAAGCTCCTAGTCATTCTCACACTGAACCCCAGGCAGGCTCCCATTCATTTTCACACCACTCCCTCCCCATCCCCCAGGCATGCACACATTCATTCTCACACACACAGACCCCCAGGCAGGCACCAATTTATTCTCACACACACACATACACCACAAACAGGCAGGCACCTATTCTCACACATACAAACCCCAGGAAGACACACATTCATTCTCATACACAGACACACCCTCAGGCAGGCACCCATGCATTCACACACATACACCGCCAGGCAGACTCCCATTCATACACATGCACACACTAAAGGCAGAGACCCCCTCTCTTTCTTTTGCCAGCAACCTCAGAGCCTCTCTCATCCCTCTGCTGCCACTGTCACTGCCGCTGTATGGCTATTGCGGAGGTGCTGATTGCTGCTATTGGCACTGAAGCCCATTCTGCTGCCTCCTCTGTGCAGGCCCCATGGGCTTCCAGATCCTCCATGCTGATCTCGTACATTGTGAGATCCGCATAGAGAAAGTGCTACTCTTGCACACTCCCAAAGATTACATGTGCCAATCAGTAAAAAGTAATTTATTTCTTTTTACATTTGCTGTCTGATCTTAGTTTTCTAATCAGTTGGTCACAGGATTTTTTTTTCCACTTTCCCTTTCTTATTTTTTTGCCAATTCCTTTTATAACATATTTCTTTTCTCTCCATCTGTCTGCTTCCCTCAAACACAAAGTCAGGTTCTCATTCTCACATGCTTTCTCTCTCTCACATACACAGGCACTCATTCTCACATGCTGTCCCTCATACAATCATTTATACACAGTCTCTCTCTTGCACATGCTGTCTAACTCTCACTCCCACATGCTGTCTTGCTCAAGCACAGGTTCTCACTGTCACATGCTCTCTCTCATACAATCATTCCTACACACAGGCTCTCACTGTCACATGCTGACTCACACACACACACACACAGGCTCTCTCTCACTCCTACATGCTGTCTTGCTCAAGCACAGGCTCTCACTATCACATGCTGTCTCTCTCTCACACACAGAGGCTCTCCCATGCTGTCTCTGCAAACATTCAGGTCTTCACTCCCACACACACACACACAGTCTCTCAACTCATCTCATACACGCACACATGCACACTGTACAAACCCTCAGTCTCTCTCACCTCTGGGCCTCCTCTTCATGGGCCACTGCAGGATGGGCTCTGCAGCAGCCCCGGTCTTCTCGAGCCGCGCTGATCCTCTTCTGCACGTGGCTGATGCTCCTCCTCTTTCCTGCCCGCGCGGCTCCGGCAACATTTTTCTTCCGGGGCCGCGCGGGCAGGAAGGAGGAGAAGTTCCTGCATTGGCTGATGCTCCTCCTCCTCCTTCCTGCCCGCGCGGCCCCGGAAGAAAAATGTTGCCGGAGCCGAGCGGGCAGGAAGGAGGAGGAGCACCAGCATGTTTAGACGCGACTGTACCACGGTCCTGCCGATCTTCTTGCTGTGTGTATCTGGCACACAGCATAGCAGTAGTTCACCGCTCAGCCGCCATTGGGATGACGTCCACCGGCGGCCATTGGCCATCAGCGGCTCGGCGCCCCCTAATGCTCAGCGCCCTAGGCGATCGCCTAGTTCGCCTAGTGCTTCCGCCGGCCCTGGCCATACACCCATGTGTTCATCCACATATCGGGAAGGTAATATAGGACTTTGTAAGCACCTTGATGAACATACCAATCCTGTAAGGCACAGCGTGCAATGTGTTAACTATTCATAAAACAAAATATTTGATAAAAATGTAATGTCTGTCAATCTCATGCGACTTATCTCAAAATCCATCGATATTCAGGTAGCAAAATGATGCTTTACAAATGGGAAGGCAGTTTTAGCAATGCCTTTTGTGAAGTTTTTAAGGTAGTTTAAAAAGTAAAGTCCTTGAATGCTGTTTGAAGAATGCATTCACTGTATGAATATACTTCAATAGTCATGCATCAAAATCCACTAACAAGCACCCTGCCATGAGTGACTGCTCACATAGTCGTGAGTGAATGCATGTTTCTCAGAAAATTTCATTGTGTATTTTTTTAAATCAATTCTCAGTGCTTAAGACTCTCACATACTTATTCAGCATAGCGTATTTATTATCTGAATTAGCAAAAAAACAATGAACCTTTATTATTGCAAATGTCTATGTTAGTTAAAATTCGAAAAAAGCCTTTGACAAAAAAAAAAATCACACTTTAAAATATGACAAAAGCTCAACATACATTAAAGTGGCTTTTCATTTCACAAGCATGTACAGTTCCCCAACATAAAACTAATTTAGAGAAATTTATATGCATGTATGTGTGTACAGCTAATTGTTACAGTTAATAGCGATCATAAAATTAAGCTAAGAATGCATAGCACTCTGAATTAAAGAGGTATTAAATTGTAGTGGTATCTTCTGGGATTCAGGTTAACATATCCCAAAGGCAACAGCAACAGAGAGCTGTCCAGCAGGCTGAGAGGCATGTGAGGCACCCTGAGTCATCCCTTCTCCGTTCTTCCACCACGTACACTGAGGAAACAAGGGAAAATGCATAAAAATCAAGGCTTGTATGTCACTATGGAAAATGTTCATGCCACATTAGTCTAACAGCAGTTAATGTTCATATGTAGTATCTCATTCATAGCACTTGGAATAATAGATCATCACTTTAAAAACTGAAGTAAGACTGGAGAAGAGTGAACAGTGCACAGCAGTGGGAATAAGGAGGAAGCAGAAAAGCTGAATAGTGCAGAAAATCTTACCAAATGAATTTGAATTCTTTAATTCAGTGACCAGAGTAATAGAGCTGCATTTTAGTAAAGCCTTAGACCAATTGTATTCATCCTAGTGCCTATAAACCAGGGTAACCAAGTCCCACGGCTACTCCTTGTGACTGTGGGCAAGTCACTTTATACGTGAGGCAACAGAAAGTAAACATGTAGGGTCATTTATCAAAATGCATGACGGTATTAACACTCGTGGTGGTGTGAATATAAATTCCTCAAAGAGGAGGTGTTTGGGCAGGATTAATAAAAATGAGAGGCAATAATGCACTGTGCGATAGCGTCTCACATGTTTCTTAACAGAAAGGTCGGGGTAACCTGCACAGAGCAGCAGGTACTACCTTGGGAAGCTTGCTGGGCAGACTGGATGGACCATTTTGGTCTTTTTCTGCAGTCATTACTATGTATGTTACTATATGTTACTCCCAGCCCTTGAGGACAACCAACATGTCAGGTTTTCAGGATATCCGTAATGAATATGCACGAGACAGATCTGCATGCACACTGCCTCCATTGTATGCAAATATATCGCATACATATTCATTAGGGCAGAGGTTCTCAACCAGTGTCGCTAAGCACCGGCAGGTGTGTCGCAGCTCTCTGTGTTCCACTGCCCCGCTTGTGCTCCCCTTCTCCCTAGGGGCAGGGCTGAAGAGTGGAGAGATCTGTGCACCGCCACCAGAGGTCAGGCCAGTGGTGGCTGATAAGCGGAGATCAGGCTTATTGGGCCAAACAATGAGAAGAGGCTCCATGTGAGCTTGTGTGTGTGTGTGTGTGTGTGTGTGTGTGTGTGTGTGTGTGAGAGAGAGAGACCGAGACTGGTCAGAGAGGCGACTGGTGTGTGTGTGTGTGTGTGTGTGTGTGAGAGAGAGACCGAGACTGGTCAGAGAGGCGACTGGTGTGTGTGTGTGTGTGTGTGTGTGTGTGTGTGTGTGTGTGTGTGAGAGAGAGACCGAGACTGGTCAGAGAGGCGACTGGTGTGTGTGTGTGTGTGAGTGTGTGAGAGAGAGACAGAGACTGGTCAGAGAGGCGACTGGTGTGTGTGTGTGTGTGTGTGTGTGTGTGTGTGTGTGTGTGAGAGAGACAGAGACTGGTCAGAGAGGCGACTGGTGTGTGTGTGTGTGTGAGAGAGACAGAGACTGGTCAGAGAGGCGACTGGTGTGTGTGTGTGTGTGTGAGAGACACAGAGACTGGTCAGAGAGGCGACTGGTGTGTGTGAGTGTGAGTGAGTGAGTGTGAGTGAGAGAGAGAGACTGGTCAAGAAGGTGACTGGTGTGTGTGAGTATGAGTGAGTGGGTGAGTGAGAGAGAGAGACTGGTCAAGAAGGTGACTGGCGTGTGTGAGTATGAGTGAGTGGGTGAGTGAGAGAGAGAGACTGGTCAAGAAGGTGACTGGCGTGTGTGAGTATGAGTGAGTGGGTGAGTGAGAGAGAGTGTGTGAGAGAGAGAGAGAGACTGGTCAAGAAGGTGACTGGTGTGTGTGTGAGGAAGATATACTAGTTGGGGAGGTTACTGGTCTGTGTGATACAGAGACTGGTTGTGACTGGTTGTGGGCCCTAAGGAAGAGGACTGTGAGGACGGAGCTTCAGCAGCCCTTGCTGCTTCTGGTGAGTGCTATTGGCCTGCAAGGGAAAGGAGTAGGAGACTGTCTGGAGAGGGTAAGTAAAGGCGGTTTTTAAAGTTTATTTTCTTGATTGACTGCCATTTTAATTATTGGGTGCTAGCTGTACCCGGCCACGCGTTGCCATGGCTCAGTCAGGTTTAATTTCACAATGCGCATTACCTCTGCTCCGGCCGTCCCTACTCCCTCCCCCAGCGGTGGATGGACTGGCTCGGCGACTCTTCTACCCTTTCCTCCTCCTGTGTGTAAGTGTCCGGCGGAGGAATGGGCTGAGCCGTTTCTCGGAGCGGTGACTCGTCTGCCCTTTCCTCCTCCCCTCTGTGACACCCAGCACGTAGCGCAGAGCTCTATGGTCCGCACATACGCGGTAGAGCTGCTCTCTACTGCGCATTTGCGTTCCGTCGTCAGAGCCCATTTATATTGTAGACAGCGTGTGTTGCTTTTACGTCCAACAGATGGCGCTGTTTTTCGCAAACAGCATGTTTTTACCTGTCACAGGTGTGACATCTATATAATATTGGTATATAAAAACACGTGCGTATTCGAATACAATGTTGTGTCAAAATTTCAAAGCAGTCTGTGAAGAACTTTCGGAGATTTAAGATTTTGAACAAACGAACATTTACATTTTTATTTATATAGATTATGTGATGTGTCTGCTATTTTGAAATATTTTATTGATATTTGGACAATTTTTAATAATTTTTATGGGTTTTTAATTGTTGGATGCTATTCTGTTCATCAGCTGTTTTGTAACATTTGTTAATATAGTTTTACAATTATTTCTAAGTGGGTATCTGTCTATAGCAGCTTGGCTTGCTCTGTTTTCCTAATAGGAGGTGTATTAGTGTTTAGGGCTTGGTTAAATATTTGTAGCGGTAAATTACTGTCTTTTCATAAGGAGGGGTATTGTGCCTGCCCAGTAAAGAGTTGGCTTTGCTTTTACTGAGATGCCATCAGAACCAGAATATCTTTTTTTGTATGGAGAGTTGTACGGGTAATGCCCTAGATCTGCTCTGCACCCATTTTGGGGGCTCAAGGGTGTTCCTGGGGATGCAGAATGTATATTTACATTTTGCCCCGTGACGGTCACATGTTCAGTGTGTCACGCATGTCCCGGCCGAAAAAGGTTGAGAACCACTGCATTAGGGAATCCTTAAAGCCCAGCGTGCTGGCAGCCCTCGAGGGCTGGGAGTGAATAATCACTGCCTTAGACAGTGTTCCTTATACTCTGGTGAGGAGCCAGACAAATTGGGAGCTGGAACACAAATTATTAATGGTTCAGCAGCAGGACTCTGTGATGGGCAAAGGATTCGTTCTGGGGAAGAGAAAGCAGCTAGCAAGGTTCACTGCTATGTCTGGTCCTCTTCATTGACTTTATGAGGATAATTTTCAAAGACTTACATGGGGGACGAGTGTGTAAAATCATCATACACACGTGCAAGTATCTTCTCTCTGCATAGTAAATAAATTTTCAGAAGGGCAGAAGTATGCGTGCACTGCCGCATCTCTGCAGAAACGTATGTGCATACAAAGAGGGCATTTCAAGATGTTTTATGTGCATGCGTATGCCATCCACCATGCATTCCTGCTTTTACTTCTGCTAATCAAGTTACAGAAATGAAATCTAATTTCTCCTGTACAGTTTTTTGGGTGGAGGGTCTGGAGCAAGTGATGGAGAAAGTGTGGGTTAACGGGGGGAAGGTTTGGGTCAACTGCTACAGTTCTCTGTGAACTGGTGCTTGTAAGTACATTCACAATATTTTCATAAGTGACTTATGTGCATACATCAGCCAACTTTATAAAACAAGGATTATTACATGCACAGGTTATATTTCATGCATTAAATAATTGTGCACACTTTTATAAAACAGGCGAATAAACTATGTGGAACCCTGCATTAAAAAAATATGTACTGAAACATATGCATTGCATATCCAGGGATGTGCAGTATTTTAAAAACCGTGCAGCCCCCTTTGACCACTTTATAAAACAGAAGCGTAACTTTAGGCACACGCCTGCTTATGCATGCATATGCTGACGTTTGCACACTGTTGAAAATTTCCTCTGTGTGTTGCTGGGGAAGGTTAGAAGGCAGTGTGCCTATTGGCAAATGCTGATTAATACGAGCGTTAAAATCCCACTTCATGGCTAAAATAGCCAGCACAAGGAAGCATAACACAAATAAACCATCTACATGGTATATGATAAAAATGACAACGGTATAACCACCAAAATATTTAAAACCATAGAACTGAATTAAATATATAATGCAAACTTAGCAAAAGCTAAGTAGTTATCCACATAATAACAAATAGCAATGAATGACACTTTTTAGATAACAAATGAGATAAGTAGCTGATGGTTATCAAAGAGCTTCACTATAATATATATTTTATCGCATTATTTGATTGGAAAAAGCCATGTTTTGACCTTTTTCCTCAAAGAGTAAATACATTTCCGGACAGTGATTACAAACGAAAATCTGCGGCAAAACATTTTTAGTTTTGTTTTCTGGTGCCAACATTGCCATTACAGACGCATAACAATGCTTAATGTATAGCGCACTTTTCCAGCAAACGGTACGCGATACAGACATCATAAATGCATATTTTTGTTCAGCTTGTTAAAATCTAACTTGTTTCACACCAAAGGTTGTGGAGGAAAGAAAATGTTCCCAGCAATTTGTTTACCAGTGAGAAGAATCAGGGCACATGGCCTCTGACGATTCCTGGGCAAGGGCTGCAAAATGTGCCTCCCCTATAGAATTCATCCTCCTCCGTGCAATCGTCACAGGGGAGCTGCAGCCATGGTGGGGGCCCTGTGTGTTTCTCCCGCTGCTGCACTCCCCCCCCCCCCCGGCATGATCTGGGAACCCAATGCTTTACACACCTGTCCCTTGTGGGGTTTTATTTTTGCCCCTCTTCTGCTGCCCTGAAATGTTTTTGCCTCAGTGCCTTCTGGTTACACATGAAACAAGTGTCTGCGACTACAGCACGTTCAATAAGCCAAAATTATGCTGGGTAGCTTTACAAGATCCAAAAATAAATGCGTGGAATGGATGAACTTGTAGACCATGCTATTTCTGGGCAGCTGAATTGTGTTTGCCCTTTACAGGAAGTTTAATGTGTTGGAGCCTGGCAGAGCCCTTCGTTTTCTGGTGAATCAGCTCTTAAAATAAACCTTCAGAAACAAGTGTCAGATGTGAAATGGCACTGATTCTCTTACACAATCTACATTCTAGTTCCACAGCAGTAGCAATTCATTTCTAAAGGCAATGGCAATCTGAAGCTTTCAGGAAAGGGCTGGACGACATGCACATTAATAAGGACCTAAGAACATGCCATACTGGGTCAGAGCAAGGGTCCATCAAGCCCAGCATCCTGTTTCCAACAGTGGCCAATCCAGGCCACAAGAACCTGGCAAGTACCCAGACATTAAGAAGATCCCATGCTACTGATGCCAGTAATAGCAGAGGCTATTCCCTAAATCAGACTGATTGTTAGATACCTTGTTTATACTTAAACCTGCAAGCCCAGATGGCCTACTGCTTCCATGGATATGGTCCCCATGGACATAAGCTAGAGCACCTACTGTTTCCACTGTCCAGGTCTATGACACACAGCAATAGATTGCAGGAGAAATACGCGCACAGGAGTCGGGAGGTCTGAAGACTATCGCTAGGACATGTACACAGGCATCGGAGGGTATTTGACGTACTAGCTCCCTCATTCTTTCCGAGATTTGAAAAAAAAAAATAAGCAGAAGGAACCTTCACATCTGTAGCCAGCAATAAAGCAAGACTTCAGTGTAGAAATACTTATCACCAGTGCGGAAGGACGTCATTTCACACCAGGAAACCTACAAATTCCACAATTCAATAATATTTTTTTTTTCAGACAGCTTAGGAGGAAACCATGGAAAATTACTGCAAACGAATTCTAGTCTTTTACGAACATATTTATAGATTTTTGCAATGATCATGCAATATTCAACATAGCTATATAGTAAAATGGTAAAAAAAAGCCATCAGCTTTTTGCAAAGGTTTCTAGAGTTGGACCTCACACGCTGCTGAACATCTCAAAAGAAATACAAAAAACCCTTCTGACCCTTAAACCTGATGAAAGAAAAAAATGATGAAAGAAAAAAATGAAAGAAAAAAAAATATATAAAAGTATAAGCTCATTTTTGAAAAGAAACTCTCTGTGGAGTTTCCTTGTGAAAATCCCAGCAGCACAAGGAATGACGATGCACCTGCACGGATGTTCATGTCATGCTTGTGCACTTTAACGTTTTCCTTCCATGGGATTGTGATGCAATTCATCACAAACAGAGTCCTGTGATTCATAAACAATCCTCCACAGATTTCTTGTGAAAAATGTATTGTAGTAATCTAAGTCTCTATGAAAATTGATAAGAACATAAGATATGCCATACTGGGTCAGAGCATGGATCCTTCAGGCTCAGTATCCTGTTTCCAACAGTGGCCAATCCAAGTCACAAGTACCTGGCAAGTACCCAAACATTAAATAAATCACAAGCTACTATTGCTTATTAATTACCGTTATAGCAGTTTATGGATTTTTCCTCTAGGAACTTATCCAAACCTTTCCTAAACCAATTTACACTAACTGCTGTAACCACATCCTCTGGCAATGAATTCCAGAGCTTAACTATGTGCTGAGTAAAAAAAAAAAAAAAAAAATTGTCTGATTTGTTTTAAATGAGCTACTTGCTAACTTCATGGAGTGCCCCCCTGGTCCTTCTATTATCTGAGAGTGTAAATAACCAATTTACATTAACTTGTTCAAGACCTCTCATGATTCTATAGACCTCTATCATATCCCCTCTCAGTCGTCTCTTTTCCAAATTGAACAGCCCTAACCTCTTCAGCCTTTCCTCATAGGGGAGCCGTTCCATGCCCCTTTATCATTTTGGTTGCCCCTCTCTGCACTTTCTCCAGTGCAACTATATCCAAAAAAATAAATGGTCTGCAATACAACCCCAAGGCCCTTTTCACCATGGTTGCTGACCTGACCTCTCCCATACACACACAACTAGCTAACTCCTCCACAAATCGTTGCAACGAACTAGCTCTATTTTTTAAAAACAAGGTATCTTCCATCACAGCACAGTTTTCGCACAATAACCTCAATATCTGTCTTCCCAATATCAACTCTCCAGTCTCCCTTTCATTGTTTGAGTCCGCTTCCTCCCTAGAAGTGGAGAACATACTAAAGAAAATGAAACCATCCACTCACCCCTCTGAAACCATCCCCTCTAAACTCCTACTATCCATACACAATGTGATCGCCAAACCCCTCTCAAATATTCTCAACTGTTCACTAGAGCATGGCACCGTCCCAGACTTTCTGAAACAAGCAATTGTGAAACCTCTACTTAAAAAATCCAACCTTGACCCCAACACTCTTTCTAATTACAGACCGGTGTCCAATCTACCCCTCCTAGCTAAAGTTCTTGAAAAGCTAGTGAACTCACGTCTATCCGATCACCTTGAACAGAACAACATCCTCCCTTCCACCCAATATGGTTTCAGGAAACACTTAAGCACTGAAGCTCTGCTCCTCTCCCTACACGATACCCTTATCAAAGGAATCGACTCAGGATCCTCCTATCTCATCGCATTACTTGACATCTCAGCTGCGTTTGACACAGTCAATCACGATTCCTACTCAACATTCTCAGAAATATTGGGATCACAGGCAAGGCCATTGATTGGATTCAATCTTATCTCCAGAATCGCTCTTTCACTGTCTCAATGGACAATAATGAATCTGAGCCCATCAGTCTTCCCCAAGGTGTACCCCAAGGTTCCTCACTGTCATCTACGCTTTTTAATATATACATGCTTCCCCTGACCACGCTTCTCACTAACCTGCATATCAAACATTTTATTTATGCTGACGACGTTCAGCTCATTTTCCCATTCTCTGACTCCATCCAAACTGCTTTACATAGCTGGGAATCCTGTCTTTCCTCAATCAACCAACTCCTAAAGGACATGCACCTTGCTCTCAACTCTAACAAGACTGAGCTTTTAATCATATCGAATAGACAACCACTCCCTGACATCCCTCTTGCTTACTCAGCTACCAACTTCCCTTCGCACACTCGCAACTTAGGAGCTATTATTGATAATCACCTCTCATTCAAACCATTCATCAAATCCATAATAAAGGATTGCTATTTTAAACTTCAAACAATAAAGAAACTCAGATCCCTACTACACTTCAACGATTTCCGCACAGTCCTCCAGGCTATTATTTTATCGAAGCTCGACTACTGTAATGCACTCTTACTCGGCATTCCTGCATCACACACCAAGCCCCTTCAACTCCTACAAAATGCCTCCGCTCGGATATTGTCAAACACAAAAAAAAGAGACCACATCACCCCCACACTTATTCAACTACACTGGCTCCCTATACAGTCACGAATTCTTTACAAAACACTCTCGATCATTCATAAGAGTCTAGTAAATTCTAACCTGAACTGGATTAACCCCCCCATCTCACCCCGTTCCTCCAATAGACCCACCCGCCCAGCACTCCAAGGAACACTCCATGCCCATTCTATCAAATCTTTTAAACTCTCCTCTACTATTAACAGAGCCTTCTCTCTTGCCGCACCCACCTTATGGAACTCACTGCCCCATGATATTCGAATAGAGACTTATACCCCCATTTTCAAAAAGAAACTTAAAACCTGGCTCTTTCGGCAAGCCTACTCCATTTCACCCCCTATTACATAAACCCCCATGTGAATTGTTAGATTGATATCCTGGTATGAACGCCTTTATGTCTGCTGATTCTGTACTGTGCACTTTCATGTATATAGTTCTAGTTATAATTATTATAATCAGCATCTCCCCATTGATGCTTGTTATATCTAAGGGCTCCTCCCGAAGATTATCTATATGTTACTGAGTTCACCATCTTTATTTGTTATATGTAAGGGCAATGCCCAAAGTTTTATGTTCACTGTGAACCGATACGATGTGCGAACGGATATCGGTATATAAGAAATGTTAAATAAATAAATAAATAAAAAAAAATTGTCTGATTTGTTTTAAATGAGCTACTTGCTAACTTCATGGAGTGCCCCCCTGGTCCTTCTATTATCTGAGAGTGTAAATAACCAATTTACATTAACTTGTTCAAGACCTCTCATGATTCTATAGACCTCTATCATATCCCCTCTCAGTCGTCTCTTTTCCAAATTGAACAGCCCTAACCTCTTCAGCCTTTCCTCATAGGGGAGCCGTTCCATGCCCCTTTATCATTTTGGTTGCCCCTCTCTGCACTTTCTCCAGTGCAACTATATCTTTTTTGAGATGCGGCGACCAGAATTGTACACAGTATTCAAGGTGCGGTGTCACCATGGAGCGATACAGAGGCATTATGACATTTTCCGTTTTATTCACCATTCCCTTTCTAATAATTCCCAACATTCTGTTTGCTTTTTTGACCTCCACAGCACATTGAGCTGACGATTTTAAAGTATTATCCACTATGATGCTTAGATCTTTTTCCTGGGTGGTAGCTCCTAATATGGAACCTAACATCGTGTAACTACAGCATAGGTTATTTTTCCCTATATGCAACACCTTGCACTTATCCACATTAAATTTCATCTGCCATTTGGATGCCCAATCTTCCAGTCTCACAAGGTCTTCCTGCAATTTATCACAATCCGGATGAGATTTAGCACTCCTAGCAAAGAATGTGTGCTGAAATATCATGTAACTTTAAAGTTAGGGCTGTTCAGTTTGGAGAAGAGATGACTGAGAGGGGATATGATAGAAGTCTACAAAATCATGAAAGGACTTGAAATTTGAACTGTTACATCAACCACCTATGGCTTTACTAGCTAATTATAGGGACGAACAGGCGAGAATGAATGAAGTAATGGGAATTAATGATGCATAAACTTCAAACCTTTTCTGTTGGAAAGGAAACAGTAGAACTAGGGGTCACGAAATGAAACTGAAGGGGGGATGACTCAGAACCAGCATCAGGAAATATTTCTTCGATGCCTGGAATGCCCACCTGAAAGAGGTGACTAGGACAAAACAGGAAATGACTTCAAAAGGGCATGGGATAGATACTGAGGATTGCTAAATACTAGAAATGAAGAAAGGGAGCATGGGGTTAACCTGCACAAAGCAGCAGTTACTACCCTTTACAGAAGATATGGGAGGGGTAACCAGCAGGGAGTGGCAGTTACTACCCTTTACAGAAGATATGGGGTGTAACCTGCAGGGAGCGGCAGTTACTACCCTTTACAGAAGATATGGGGTGTAACCTGCAGGGAGTGGCAGTTACTACCCTTTACAGAAGATAAGGGGGGAGGTAACCTGCAGGGAGCAGCAGTTACTGCCCTTTACAGAAGATATGGGGAGGTAACCTGCAGGGAGCGGCAGTTACTATCCTTTACAGAAGATATGGGGTGTAACCTGCAGGGAGCGGCAGTTACTACCCTTTACAGAAGATATGGGAGGGGTAACCAGCAGGGAGTGGCAGTTACTACCCTTTACAGAAGATATGGGGAGGTAACCTGCAGGGAGCGGCAGTTACTACCCTTTACAGAAGATTTGGGAGGGGTAACCTGCAGGGAGTGGCAGTTACTACCCTTTACAGAAGATTTGGGAGGGGTAACCTGCAGGGAGTGGCAGTTACTACCCTTTACAGAAGATATGGGGAGGTAACCTGCAGGGAGTGGCAGTTACTACCCTTTACAGAAGATATGGGGAGGTAACCTGCAGGGAGTGGCAGTTACTACCCTTTACAGAAGATATGGGGAGGTAACCTGCAGGGAGCAGCAGTTACTATATCCTTTACAGAAGATATGGGGGGAGGTAACCTGCACGAAGCAGCAGTTACTACCCTTTACAGAAGATATTGGGGGAGGTAACCTGCACGAAGCAGCAGTTACTATCCTTTACAGAAGATATGGGGAGGTAACCTGCAGGGAGCAGCAGTTACTACCCTTTACAGAAGATATGGGGGGAGGTAACCTGCACGAAGCAGCAGTTACTACCCTTTACAGAAGATATTGGGGGAGGTAACCTGCACGAAGCAGCAGTTACTATCCTTTACAGAAGATATGGGGTGTAACCTGCAGGGAGCGGCAGTTACTACCCTTTACAGAAGATATGGGGTGTAACCTGCAGGGAGTGGCAGTTACTACCCTTTACAGAAGATAAGGGGGGAGGTAACCTGCAGGGAGCAGCAGTTACTGCCCTTTACAGAAGATATGGGGAGGTAACCTGCAGGGAGCGGCAGTTACTATCCTTTACAGAAGATATGGGGTGTAACCTGCAGGGAGCGGCAGTTACTACCCTTTACAGAAGATATGGGAGGGGTAACCAGCAGGGAGTGGCAGTTACTACCCTTTACAGAAGATATGGGGAGGTAACCTGCAGGGAGCGGCAGTTACTACCCTTTACAGAAGATTTGGGAGGGGTAACCTGCAGGGAGTGGCAGTTACTACCCTTTACAGAAGATATGGGGAGGTAACCTGCAGGGAGTGGCAGTTACTACCCTTTACAGAAGATATGGGGAGGTAACCTGCACGAAGCAGCAGTTACTACCCTTTACAGAAGATATTGGGGGAGGTAACCTGCACGAAGCAGCAGTTACTATCCTTTACAGAAGATATGGGGAGGTAACCTGCAGGGAGCAGCAGTTACTACCCTTTACAGAAGATATGGGGGGAGGTAACCTGCACGAAGCAGCAGTTACTACCCTTTACAGAAGATATGGGGGGAGGTAACCTGCACGAAGCAGCAGTTACTATCCTTTACAGAAGATATGGGGGGGAGGTAACCTGCAGGGAGTGGCAGTTACTACCCTTTACAGAAGATATGGGGGGGGGGGGGAGGGGGAGAAAACCTGCACGAAGCAGCAGTTACTATATCCTTTACAGAAGATATGGGGGGAGGTAACCTGCACGAAGCAGCAGTTATTACCCTTTACAGAAGATATGGGGGGAGGTAACCTGCACGAAGCAGCAGTTACTACCCTTTACAGAAGATATGGGGGGAGGTAACCTGCACGAAGCAGCAGTTACTATATCCTTTACAGAAGATATGGGGGGAGGTAACCTGCACGAAGCAGCAGTTATTACCCTTTACAGAAGATATTGGGGGAGGTAACCTGCACGAAGCAGCAGTTACTACCCTTTACAGAAGATATGGGGGGAGGTAACCTGCACGAAGCAGCAGTTACTACCCTTTACAGAAGATATGGGGGGAGGTAACCTGCACGAAGCAGCAGTTACTATCCTTTACAGAAGATATGGGGGGGAGATAACCTGCAGGGAGTGGCAGTTACTACCCTTTACAGAAGATATGGGGGGAGGTAACCTGCACGAAGCAGCAGTTACTACCCTTTACAGAAGATATGGGGGGAGATAACCTGCAGGGAGTGGCAGTTACTACCCTTTACAGAAGATATGGGGGGAGGTAACCTGCACGAAGCAGCAGTTACTATCCTTTACAGAAGATATGGGGGGGAGGTAACCTGCAGGGAGTGGCAGTTACTACCCTTTACAGAAGATATGGGGGGGGGGGAGGGGGAGAAAACCTGCACGAAGCAGCAGTTACTATCCTTTACAGAAGATATGGGGGGGGGGGGAGATAACCTGCACGAAGCAGCAGTTACTATCCTTTACAGAGATATGGGGGGGGGGGGGGGGGGGGGGGGGGAGATAACCTGCACGAAGCAGCAGTTACTATCCTTTACAGAAGATATGGGGGGGGAGATAACCTGCAGGGAGTGGCAGTTACTATCCTTTACAGAAGATATGGGGGGGGGGGGGAGATAACCTGCAGGGAGTGGCAGTTACTATCCTTTACAGAAGATATGGGGGGGGAGATAACCTGTAGGGAGTGGCAGTTACTACCCTTTACAGAAGATATGGGGGGGAGATAACCTGCAGGGAGTGGCAGTTACTACCCTTTACAGAAGATATGGGGGGGGAGATAACCTGCAGGGAGTGGCAGTTACTATCCTTTACAGAAGATATGGGGGGGGGAGATAACCTGCAGGGAGTGGCAGTTACTACCCTTTACAGAAGATATGGGGAGGTAACCTGCACGAAGCAGCAGTTACTATCCTTTACAGAAGATATGGGGAGGTAACCTGCAGGGAGCAGCAGTTACTACCCTTTACAGAAGATATGGGGGGAGGTAACCTGCACGAAGCAGCAGTTACTACCCTTTACAGAAGATATGGGGGGAGGTAACCTGCACGAAGCAGCAGTTACTATCCTTTACAGAAGATATGGGGGGGAGGTAACCTGCAGGGAGTGGCAGTTACTACCCTTTACAGAAGATATGGGGGGGGGGGAGGGGGAGAAAACCTGCACGAAGCAGCAGTTACTATATCCTTTACAGAAGATATGGGGGGAGGTAACCTGCACGAAGCAGCAGTTATTACCCTTTACAGAAGATATGGGGGGAGGTAACCTGCACGAAGCAGCAGTTACTACCCTTTACAGAAGATATGGGGGGAGGTAACCTGCACGAAGCAGCAGTTACTATATCCTTTACAGAAGATATGGGGGGAGGTAACCTGCACGAAGCAGCAGTTATTACCCTTTACAGAAGATATTGGGGGAGGTAACCTGCACGAAGCAGCAGTTACTACCCTTTACAGAAGATATGGGGGGAGGTAACCTGCACGAAGCAGCAGTTACTACCCTTTACAGAAGATATGGGGGGAGGTAACCTGCACGAAGCAGCAGTTACTATCCTTTACAGAAGATATGGGGGGGAGATAACCTGCAGGGAGTGGCAGTTACTACCCTTTACAGAAGATATGGGGGGAGGTAACCTGCACGAAGCAGCAGTTACTATCCTTTACAGAAGATATGGGGGGGAGGTAACCTGCAGGGAGTGGCAGTTACTACCCTTTACAGAAGATATGGGGGGGGGGGGGGGGGAGAAAACCTGCACGAAGCAGCAGTTACTATCCTTTACAGAAGATATGGGGGGGGGGGGGAGATAACCTGCACGAAGCAGCAGTTACTATCCTTTACAGAGATATGGGGGGGGGGGGGGGGGGGGGAGATAACCTGCACGAAGCAGCAGTTACTATCCTTTACAGAAGATATGGGGGGGGAGATAACCTGCAGGGAGTGGCAGTTACTATCCTTTACAGAAGATATGGGGGGGGGGGGGAGATAACCTGCAGGGAGTGGCAGTTACTATCCTTTACAGAAGATATGGGGGGGGAGATAACCTGTAGGGAGTGGCAGTTACTACCCTTTACAGAAGATATGGGGGGGAGATAACCTGCAGGGAGTGGCAGTTACTACCCTTTACAGAAGATATGGGGGGGGAGATAACCTGCAGGGAGTGGCAGTTACTATCCTTTACAGAAGATATGGGGGGGGGAGATAACCTGCAGGGAGTGGCAGTTACTACCCTTTACAGAAGATATGGGGGGGGAGATAACCTGCAGGGAGTGGCAGTTACTACCCTTTACAGAAGATATGGGGGGGAGATAACCTGCAGGGAGTGGCAGGTTGCTGGGCAGACTGGATGGACCATTAGGTCTGTCTCTCCTGTCTTTACTATTGGGCCGATACAGTAAAGCGCGGCCGCGGTTACCCTGTTTTTAACCCGCTTTGGACGCACATTTTGGATGCGCAAGACTAACCCGTATTCGGTATCTGGTTTTACGCGTCCTTTCCGCTTGCCGAAATGGACGCTTATCCGTCTCCGCCCGCCGCATGTATATGATATGTTAATGATCGGATTAGCTATTCCCTCCGATACAGTAACGTGCGCCTAGATTATTACCTTTTTAACCAGCTTATTTGCTGCGTCTTTAACCTGCATATTTACCGCCTACCCTGACCCTGGCGTTATTGTGTTCGGTCAGCTTCGTGCCGGACAGCACCATGGACAACATGTATATTATTGCTCTGGCGCTATTTTTCATTCGGTTCAGAAGCAGAATGAGAAATGCTCGAATGAGAAGCGCTCGAAATGCTCGGCAGGTTGGAGAGGCGAACAGGGAGGCCCAGCAGCGAGGAGAAGCCATTAGAGATGTGAATCGTGTCCTCGATCGTCTTAACGATCGATTTCGGCTGGGAGGGGGAGGGAATCGTATTGTTGCCGTTTGGGTGTTTAAAGTATCGTGAAAATCGTGAGCCGGCACACTAAAACCGCCTAAAACCCACCCCCGACCCTTTAAATTAAATCCCCCACCCTTCCGAACCCCCCCCCCCAAATGCCTTAAATTACCTGGGGGTCCAGCGGCGGTCCGGAACGGCCTCCTGCAATTGAATCGTGTTATCTTCAGCCGGCGCCATTTTTCAAAATGGCGGCGCAAAATGGCGGCGGCCATAGACCAACACGATTCGACTGCAGGAGGTCGTTCCGGACCCCCGCTGGACTTTTGGCAAGTCTTGTGGGGGTCAGGAGGCCCCCCAAAGCTGGCCAAAAGTCCCTGGGGGTCCAGCGGGGGTCCGGAAAACGATCTCCTGCCGCGAATCGTTTTCCGTACGGAAAATGGCGCCGGCAGGAGATTGACTGCAGGAGGTCGTTCAGCGGGGGTTCTGGGGGGTCCGCCCCCTTCCGGACCCCCCAGGGACTTTTGACCAGCTTGGGGGGGCCTCCTGACCCCCACAAGACTTGCCAAAAGTCCAGCGGGGGTCCGGAACGACCTCCTGCAGTCGAATCGTGTTGGTCTATGGCCGCCGCCATTTTGCGCCACCATTTTGAAAAATGGCGCCGGCTGAAGACAACACGATTCAATTGCAGGAGGCCGTTCCGGACCGCCGCTGGACCCCCAGTTAATTTAAGGCATTTGGGGGGGGGGGGTTCGGGAGGGTGGGGGATTTAATTTAAAGGGTCGGGGGTGGGTTTTAGGGGGTTTTAGTGTGCCGGTTTTCCTACCCTCCCCCTTCCCCCGATTTACGATTTTTTGACGATAAATCGGGGGAATTGGTATTGTATCGTGGCTCTAACGATTTTTGACGATTTAAAATATATCGGACGATATTTTAAATCGTCAAAAAACGATTCACATCCCTAGAAGCCATCCAACCGGAGAACCCAGCAGCAAGGAGAACCCATCCGACCGGAGAACCCAGCAGCAAGGAGAACCCATCCAACCAGAGAACCCAGCAGCAAGGAGAACCCATCCGACCGGAGAACCCAGCAGCAAGGAGAACCCATCCGACCGGAGAACCCAGCAGCAAGGAGAACCCATCCGACCGGAGAACCCAGCAGCAAGGAGAACCCATCCGACCGGAGAACCCAGCAGCAAGGAGAACCCATCCGACCGGAGAACCCAGCAGCAAGACCGGAGGAGGTATGTGATATGTTTCGGTTCAACTGTACCATCCATCCACATCTCTGGGCGTCTCTGAGGCTCCGGACATGGACTCCTTTACGGACGCCAGAGAGATGGGCATTCGCTAGGCGCCCTGAGGCTCCGGGTCCAGCGGAGGCATGGACTTTCCCGCTGCCTTCAGCGCCCGGCTTGATGTCCAAGGTCGCGGCTTGGATGTCCGGCGGGCGCTCAAGGCAGCGGGGTCTGTAGAAAAGCACCACCCACTTACCTGGTGGAATGACATCTGAAATGACCGGTACCAGCGCACCCGGGATACTGTACGGGCGCTGCACACCGCTCTATACAGTAAAATGGATTGAAATGACCGGTACCAGCGCACCCGGGATACTGTACGGGCGCTGCACACCGCTCTATACAGTAAGATGGATTGCGAGCGCCCACTGCTTCATGGACACGCTTTGGATGCCGCTTGCATTTGCGTCTAATTTGAATACCGAATCGAGCGGCTTGTGAACCAAAATGTGCGCGCGGCAAACGAGCGGGCACCCGGCCCTGCCGCACTGTTTCTTACGCGTCCTTACTGCATGGGCACGTATGTAAGTACGTTTTTCCATCAAAGAATGCGAGAACACATGAACTGCCCTGCACCTGAGAAAGAGTAAAACGTAACTTTCCCTGAACTCTGCGTAGACGCTTTACCACATGCCAAGATGAAAGGGCTCGCCAAAATAGCAAATATTTGGGCTTAGTAATGGAAGAGACGTAGGAGAGCTGACATTTAAGGTCTCACACAGTCTTTGGAGCTAGAAACACATCTATTCTGCCCTTCCCTGGGAAGTGAAACCTGCATTTTAAAGCAAAAAAAAAAAAAATCAGTGCACGACAACTGGTGAGCAACCGAACATCGCTCTCTGCTTCCACGGAAGGGTACGGAGGTGGCGGGAAAGAGGAACACAAGCCACGTCTTTATTATTTTATACAGTCTGGGACATGATGCGCAGACACCGGGGGAGGGGGGGGGGGGAAAAGCACAGGACGGCTTCTAGGGCCAAGTCCATAAGCAAAGCACGAGACCTGGGTAACCTGCAGGGCGCGGCAGATACCACGGCAAGCTTGCTGCGCAGACCAGATGGACGCTTGGTCCTTTTCTGCCGTCATTTCTACGTTTACCCTACGATGTGTGAGGGCAGTGGTTTCACCGTCTCTGGTAAACTGCAGATGTGCTAGAGGAGCAGAGAGTCAAACCGCTGTAAGCTGGATCCACCTGTGAGGTTTGTCTGGACAGTGAGACTGCAGGTGAAAAGCAATGAAATCGTAGCAGCACGGAGCACAGGCAGGGCCGCACGAATGAGTGGCGCTGCTCGAGGACTCTCCTGGATCAGGGGCACAGAGTCACTGAATACGTTGATGGTGCACCACAAACTTTGCTGCTGCTGCCCTAAAATACAGTAAACCCCCCTACATTACCCTGTGAGCACTACTTTCTTTGATGCACAGGTATTTAAGTAAAATGTCTTATTTACTAGCAGCATGAATATTTCAGCTTCAGTTTTCACCGGCAGTCCTACTGGGAAGCACCAAATACATTACAAAATCCCATGGTGCAAACAGATGCCCAAGTCGTTAACGTAAGTAAATAAATAAATCCATCCCAAAATAGAAACTGTGCATCTAGACCAGGGGTCAGGAACCTTTTTGGCTGAGAGAGCCATAAACGCCACATATTTTAAAATGTAATTCCATGAGAGCCATACAATATGTTTAAAACTAAATACAAGTAAATGTGTGCATTTTATGTAAGATCACACTTTTAAAGTACAATAAGTCTCTGAAAATATTACACCAGGCCTTAAGACACCAATACATCTCCTATTAGGAAAACGGACCAAGTCAGGCTGCTATAGAGTCCTACACAGAAACTACACGCCAGCAGAAAACCTCACCTGAATCACGTGCTGTCCCTCACCTAACATAGAATAAAGAGACCAAAACGCATAACAAGAAGCATGCAGAAAAAACTGAATTGGAAACTGCAACAAGCCAGACTCTCTGTATGCAGTGTAACAAAGGAAAAAGAAACATCACCCATCCTTATAAAACAAATCAAGAAATATAAAATCATCAGCAGTAAAACTGTACTAACAAAAAGAACATATTTCGAAACAGCTGATGAGTGGAATATCCAATAATTAAAAACTCATATAAAACATTTCCAGATACCAACAAAATATTTCAAAATAGCAGACACAAAGATCCAGTAATGAAAAATAATAAGGATACAAAAATTTTTTTGCTCTGCATACCTGGGAAAGTTTGATATCCAGGTGTCCTGAGATTGTTCTGAATTAGCAGGAGGCGGGGTGGTTTGCTTGGAACTTTCTCCTCTCTCAGTCACATACCAGCGCTCTCTCTCACACTGGCTCTCAATGACACACCTATACACACATGCTCTCAGTAATCACATATACACATGTTTTTTCTCTCTCATATAGGCTCTTAATTACACATTTACACACATGCTGTCTATCTTTTCACGCTTACACACACACAGGCTTTCAATCACATAAATACATGCTGTCTTTTTCTCTCACACACAGACTCTCATTCACATGCTTACAAACATGTCCTCTCTCTCTCATTTACACACAGGCTCTCAATCACATACTCACATGCTCCATCACCTAAACCAGCTCTCAATCACACACAGACACACATGATCTCTCTCTTACTTATACACACAGGCTCTTAATCATACATACACATGATTTCTCTCACACACAAAGGATCTCAATCATACACACATACTCTTTCACACAAACAGGTTTTCAATTACAAACTTACACATACAGGTTCCCAATGGTAAACTTACATTCATGCTCTCTCTCTCATAGGCAGGCTCTCAATCACAGACATACTCTCTTTCACATATACAGGCTCTCAATCATTCACATACATGCAATCTCTCACTCACACACACACACACAGGATCTCAAACACACATGCTTGCTCGCTCATTCACTCTTTCTCTCTCCCCCACCCCGGGAACTCGCGGCAGCAGCAGCCTCCTCCCAACGCTAACCTCCTTCATTTTCAGCCCTCGCGGAGGCGAAGCCGGAGTCCCATCGGCTGCGGTTGAAACTCTTCATTTTCCTCCGAGCCGCGCTGCAGTCTTCTTCCCGTCGGACACTAGCGTGGCCTCTTCTTCCCGCGCAGGCACCCGATGCTCTCCACTTCCTCTTCCGGGCCGCGGGAAGAAGAGGAAGTGGAGAGCATCGGGTGCCTGCGCGGGAAGAAGAGGCCACGCTAGTGTCCGACGGGAAGAAGACTGCAGCGCAGGCACCCGATGACTCCAGCGCAGGCACCCGGCTGACACCCGATGACTCCCGCGCAGGCACCCGGATGACTCCAGTCGGCGTGCTCTCTTCTCCTCCCCCCCGCGGCCCGGAAGAGGAAGTGGTGAGCATCGGGTGCCGGCGCGGAAGAAGAGACCACGCTAGTGTGGTCTCTTCTTCCCGCGCAGGCACCCGATGCTCTCCACTTCCTCTTCCGGGCCGCGGGGGGGGGGGGGGGGGAGAAGAGAGCACGCTGGTGCCGCTGACTCCAGCTGTCCTGCCGCGTTCCGCCCGGGCTGACAGCATTTTAAGCCCGGGCGGCGGAGGACCGGGGAGCAGCTGGGTCAGCGGGGAACCGCGAAGTGTGGCGACACTTGTCTGCGAGCCAGATGCAGCCCTCAAAAGAGCCATATCTGGCTCGCGAGCCATGGGTTCCCGACCCCTGATCTAGACTATTAGACTTCCATTTTCGATGGCACAGTTGCAAATATGATTTAAAAAAATATCTTTGGAAGCGGTAGAAAAGGTATCCAGATGAGTCTGCAGTCAAACTGAGTCTGGGGGGAGTGGCTGTTTGGCTGGCCCCAGAGGTGACCCCCTTTCCCCTGCCCTGGCGTCCTTCCCAGGAGGTGAGGGCGCGCTGGGGTTAGCACCGTCCAGCGTGGGAGGAAATGGAGCCAAGCTGTAGCGATCCTACGAGGCCATGGGTGACCCTGCTGCTTCTGCAGCCCAGAGGGAGGAAACACAAGGCAGAAGAGCAATCCAAAAATTCTCCCCTTCCCCTCCTGTTCCCTACATGAGGTAGAAGGGTGGGTCTAGGGAGCAGCCTTGGCATCACTCAGACCCTCCCCTATTCTTCAGGCAACCTTAAGGAGAGGGGCTGAAGCAGAGGGATGTTAATTGCTGAGAGCCCGAGAGGAGTCTACACGTAGGGAAGTGGCAACAGCGAGAGAGAGATTGAGTAGAAGACAGGAAGCTGATGTTCAAACCTCAGGGTGACCACCACCCAGCTATCTTCACTAGATGAAACTGTCTATATACGATGCAGAAAACACAAAGCTTCAATTGTAAAACATCCTGCCCACAAGCTGAAGTGACTGCAAATCATAACATACATGCTGCATAATTGGCAGAACGTGGGCTCTCTTCTGTATATTTGGTTATGAGGTTTCCTCGCTTTATTTAATGCACACTGCGCGGTAGTGGTTATATTCAGCTTGTGGACAGGATGTTTTACAATTGAAGAATACCAGCCAGCTATGGCATTTGCAGAGAGGCGGCTCTGTGGGGGACGGGGGCTTGGAGGGATAGCTTGATGTTTCAGCGCACTAGAAATATAACCAGGCAGAGGGGTAAGGAGCCTGGGTTAGAAAACTGCCATAAAGCTTATAAGACATGTTGGACTCAGGGCAAATGGAGAAATCTAGTGAGAAAGTGTGAAACGTGTGGGTAGAAAAAGGAGCCACAGTCCCGGCAGTAAGGCTGATGCTGTATAAGTCCTGGCTGTAGGTGCTGTTATGGTATGGCAGGTTTACTATAAAGCTTCCCAGTCTGTGTTTGGCAGGGATTTGGGGTGCATCACAATGTGCCTGGTAGTGGAAAAAGAGTTTGCTTTGAGGTTAATGAGATCTAGAACCTAAATTAGTTTAATATAATAAAAAAAAAATCATTAATTCAAAAGAAGCAAAAAAAAAAAAAAAGAGTGAAGTCTAACATTTACATGGTCTATGGACACCACCATTTCTTCTCCTGACATAAACCCCCTTACGCCTCCCCTGCACTGATGGCTGCAGTATCCAGATTATCCTCAAGGTCTCCTCTTATGAAGCCTCCCATCATTATACTAGCCAGGAAGAGCCTTTTCTTCAGAGATGTGCTCTTGGATGCAGGCCCTGGAAACCAACCTAGCTGCTCAGACAACAACCAACAAGGACTGAACGTCACAATCTGGGTAAACAAATAAGCATGGGGGTAGCTTGCTTATTATGGCAATTACTACCCTAAATCAATTAAGCCTGATACATCATTTTAAATTCATATATAGCGTTGCTCTCTGCTTCAACTGCAGGGGGGAATGTGGAAAAGAGGATTTACATTCAGACAACATCCAACAAGGCATTGAGCTGTGCAGTCTGGGTAAACAAGCATTGGGTAACTTGCTTGATGCGGCGGTTACTACCCTTAACCATTAAGCCTTATGATTTACCTTTGATGCAACTCCAACATTACTCTCTGCATCAATGGCAGGGGGTGGCAGGAAATTTGAATCAAACAGTTACCAACAAGGGCCCTGAACTTGGTGGTTGGTGAAACAGATAAGTATGGGAAAACAAGTGTGGGAGCTTGCTGGGCAGACTGGATGGGCAGATTGGTCGTCTTCTGCCGTCATTTCTATGTTTCTTTAAGGAGGACTGAGAAACTGGGGCTATCGGGCCGATACAGAAAGCTTCGCGGGAGAGCAGGCACTTGCCTGCTCTCCCGGCACGCGCCCAGGCCACTCTCCTGGGCACGCGATCCAGTAAATAAATTTATGTAAATGAGGGCCCGTGGTAAAAGGAGGTGCTAGGGACACTAGTGCGTCCCTAGCACCTCCTTTTTGACAGAAGCGGCGGCTGTCAGCGGGTTTGACAGCAGACGCTTAATTTTACCAGCGTCGGTTGTCGAGCCCACTGACAGCCACAGGTTCGGAAAATGGATGCCGACAAAATTGAGCGTCCGTCTTCCAACCTGCGGGCAGATTTAAAAAAAATTTTTTTTTAATTTAAATTTATTTATTTATTTATTTTTTACTTTTGGGGCCTCCGACTTAATATCGCTATGAAATTAACTCCTGCCTTTCTGTATTGTGCAGGAATAACTAATAGGCCCATCAAAATGCATTTGCATGTTGCGAGCGTGATTAGTTTCGGGGGGGGGGGGGGGGGGGGGGTTAGCCGCACGTTTGATGCGCTATTACCCTTTACTGTATAAGGGGTAAAAATAGCGCGTTGAAAACGCGAGCTAACAGTGCGCTCCACTGGAGCACATTTTACTGTATTGGCCCATATGTGCGGTACTAACGGTAATGCAGGATAAAAATGGCACTCCCTGCAGGACAGAACATTTGCAGACATTAAAACCTGTGTGCTGTGAATTTTCCTATGGCTGCTTTACTCTCTCCACTGGATCTGTTTAAGTAGCTGTGTGAAAACATGAGCACTCCACAATCAAACGGAAAGCATGCTGGCAGATAAATATCACACAGCTCATCCACATCTCCTGCTTGCTTTTACAGGCCTGGAGAGAGGTCTTCTCCCCACACAGCATGCTGGCAGATAAATATCACACAGCTCATCCACATCTCCTGCTTGCTTTTACAGACCTGGAGAGAGGTCTTCTCCCCACACAGCATGCTGGCAGATAAATATCACACAGCTCATCCACATCTCCTGCTTGCTTTTACAGGCCTGGAGAGAGGTCTTCTCCCCACATAGCATGCTGGCAGATAAATATCACACAGCTCATCCACATCTCCTGCTTGCTTTTACAGACCTGGAGAGAGGTCTTCTCCCCACATAGCATGCTGGCAGATAAATATCACACAGCTCATCCACATCTCCTGCTTGCTTTTACAGACCTGGAGAAAGGTCTTCTCCCCACACAGCATGCTGGCAGATAAATATCACACAGCTCATCCACATCTCCTGCTTGCTTTTACAGGCCTGGAGAGAGGTCTTCTCCCCACACAGCATGCTGGCAGATAAATATCACACAGCTCATCCACATCTCCTGCTTGCTTTTACAGACCTGGAGAGAGGTCTTCTCCCCACACAGCATGCTGGCAGATAAATATCACACAGCTCATCCACATCTCCTGCTTGCTTTTACAGGCCTGGAGAGAGGTCTTCTCCCCACACAGCATGCTGGCAGATAAATATCACACAGCTCATCCACATCTCCTGCTTGCTTTTACAGGCCTGGAGAGAGGTCTTCTCCCCACATAGCATGCTGGCAGATAAATATCACACAGCTCATCCACATCTCCTGCTTGCTTTTACAGGCCTGGAGAGAGGTCTTCTCCCCACATCAGCAAATTTTTTCCTTCCCTTCTGGGAAAAAATCTGAAGTCTGAGGATCTGGAGGCGGATCATTCTTTCTTTTTTTTTTAATTTTTAAGTTTCAATAATATACAAAACACAAAATTTCTGCAAGGAAATGCATCAAAAGGAAGACCACAGAAATCCAAAAGAAAAACGCAACTGGAAAATGAAGGAAAAACAAAGCCTCCATCCCCACCTTAGACTTCAACTGGAGAGACCAAATGCAGCGTATAAGAAAGCAACACAATCCATGCTAATGCACAGCCCACGAAATTATCTGAGATGCCCAACTTGCCTCCGTGCATCTTCCACCAGACTGGAGGTAGCCCTAGTCTAGGCAGATTATTCTGGAGATGATGGACTTCTCAGAAAGATCTTACACTAATCAGATAAGATTACACTGCTGGTATTGTTTTCCCTCGGGAACAGAATGTTATCCTGCATTTGTATTTCATAACCAGAACCCTTTGTTTATGGGATACAAAGCCTGGGTTTTCCCAGAAAACATTTTTTGAGTTGCGTCAGGAGGTTATTTCCTTGGGTGCAACTTTCCTTATTTGCTTTTATTGTAAATATTTACAGACGTTATCTAAGGTACAATTCTGTATTCTTTGAGCCCTCTGTTACATTTTTCGACGAGCTAAGACCTTGGAGAGTAGAGTTGCTAGTGTTAAGTTTCCTTAAGGGAAAAAGTGATTTATACAGTTAATGTATTAACGGAGCGATTCCACGGTTGTCTCCTATTCAACTCCTGACTCTTGGCTTTCCTTTAGCTTCTCTCACTACCCAGGTCTTGTATGAAGTATGTGGGCTTCTTTATTTTCTTTTT
Source organism: Rhinatrema bivittatum (assembly GCF_901001135.1). NCBI lineage: Eukaryota > Metazoa > Chordata > Amphibia > Gymnophiona > Rhinatrematidae > Rhinatrema > Rhinatrema bivittatum. The sequence continues at coordinate 77,771,019 of NC_042628.1, read as the reverse complement.
ACATTTTCAACCAATTAAAAATAAAAAGTGGCACAAAGGTAACAGAGTTAGCACTTGTACAACATATAAAATAAAGTAAAGCTGTTAAAGTGTCAATTATGGTGAGACAATGGGATGGATAAAATGGCCCCACCCAGGAAAGTATCTAGGGCAAGATATCATGTGGTGGCGGGACGCCTTTGAAGAAAGGCGAGTAGACAGGTGAGTAGCCCAAACCCTACGCGGACCTCTATCATCAGTGATTTTTGTCCTGCAGATCAGGGGTTTTCAACCCAGTTCTCAGGGCACACCCAGCTGCTCTGTTTTCCAGGATAGCCACAACGAACACTCATGAGAGATTCTCATGCACTGTCTCTATTTTTCCAATTAATTCTTTATTTATATGCTTTATAGGCAGGTGTTCATTTCGGAGTGTAAAAATGTGCATTTCAGACATTTTTTTGTTGCATTGCGGGTGAATCGCTAATAGCCTCATCAACATGCATTTGCATATGATGAGTGCTATTAGTTTCACCGCACGTTGGACGCGCATTGTAGAGGCGCTACCCCCCTAATTGCATAAGGGGATTAGGTAGCAACTACATAACCCGCATCCAACTGTGGCGGGTTAAACAGTGCACTGGGCTGAGCGCACTGTATGACATCGGCCCCAATATCTGCTACCAGGTACCATGGTCGCTTTGAATGAAGTCAAAAGGTAAGCTGAATAAAAGGATAGCAAGAGGATGAAGTACACCTCCAGGCTTTTCTCTTAAGCTGCTCACAATTCCCACGATTCCTGGGTGGGTTCTGTACAGGTCTAGCAGTACTCGAGGAAAGAAAGTTATCAGGTAAGTACAGTAATTTCCCCTTCCTTTTCTTCTGCTAGACCACTCCATTACAACAGGGAGATACTAGAACTATTCCCTAAACCAAGTCCTGTCTTCCCCAATACTTGCCTCAAAGACAGTGTCTGCCTTGGCCCATGTGCCCCATCTATAGCATTCGCTAAGAAGGTGTAAGGATGACCGGATAACTGCCTTGCAAATTCCTTCCAGCGAGGCCAAGCTGCCTCTGCCCAGGATAATGCTTATATCCTTACAGAGTGAACTCTGAGCACTACCGGGGGCTGAGGCTACCCCCTTCAGGGTATGTCAAGAGAACCTGATGTTCTTCTCCTAGTTGGAGATTGTTATATATATTTTTGACAGGACTGGAGGGGATTCTGATTACTTTCCCTAGAAAGGCTATACTACTTTGAGGAAGAATATTGGACCAAATCCTCGTGGAGCTCCTAGATAAGGCTTTCTGCAGAGCAGAGCCTGCAGTCCTGTGATGCATCTTGACCAGGCCCAACTCCATTGAGGAAGCAAGTCCTCAGAAAAAAAAAAATGAGGAAAGGCTGAAGAAGTTAGGACTTTTCAGCTTGGAGAAGAGATGGCTGAGGGGGGATATGATAGAGGTGTTTAAAATCATGAGAGGTCTAGAACGAGTAGATGTGAATCGGTTATTTACTCTTTCGGATAGTAGAAAGACTAGGGGGCACTCCATGAAGTTAGCATGGGGCACATTTAAAACTAATCGGAGAAAGTTCTTTTTTACTCAATGCACAATTAAACTCTGGAATTTGTTGCCAGAGGATGTGGTTAGTGCGGTTAGTATAGCTGTGTTTAAAAAAGGATTGGATAAGTTCTTGGAGGAGAAGTCCATTACCTGCTATTAAGTTCACTTAGAGAATAGCCACTGCCATTAGCAATGGTTACATGGAATAGACTTAGTTTTTGGGTACTTGCCAGGTTCTTATGGCCTGGATTGGCCACTGTTGGAAACAGGATGCTGGGCTTGATGGACCCTTGGTCTGACCCAGTATGGCAATTTGTTCTTAATGCCTTTTTTGCAGTATTTTTTTTAAAATTCTTTATTTATTAGCTTTTAAATTACAAAGAAATTGCTTGTATTAGAAACACGTGGATTTCTGCATCTCTCACACACACAAAATATACTTATAGAAAAGATAATTCAATTTAACAATTATAATGCAGTTCTCTACTTCCAAGGAGTAAAAAAAGAATACAATGAGAGAGGGAAAGAAAGAAAGGGAAGTATAACCAAAGATGATAAAAATAATAAAAATAACAGGTATAACTTATCTATAACCAGCAATTATATACACACTTAGCACTACGATACTTGGGGAAGAGGTTAGTGGTCTTCGAGCCTCTATAAAAGGATTTTAATTGTTCAGGAAAGAAGAAAATAAAACCTTTGTTACCTCATTTAACAACACATTTCCAAGAGTAGCAAAGTACAAAAGAAAAACCTAAAGATATCATTTCCTGCCGAAAAGCTAGAAAGCCTTTCCTCCTAGCTTGAGGTGCTTGAGCAAGATCAGGAAAAATCCTCACTGATTGACCATAAAACAAAGATGGAAACTTCCTAAAGTAATTTCGAATTACATTATTTAAGTCCAAGGTTGAGATAAACGAGGCCAGCAAGGTACTCCTATCCCGAACGTCCAGTGCAGAATGAGAAAACTGGTCAAGGTTGAGATAAATGAGGCCAGCAAGGTACTCCTATCCCGAACGTCCAGTGCAGAATGAGAAAACTGGTCAAGGTTGAGATAAACGAGGCCAGCAAGGTACTCCTATCCAGAACGTCCAGTGCAGAATGAGAAAACTGGTCAAGGTTGAGATAAATGAGGCCAGCAAGGTACTCCTATCCAGAACGTCCAGTGCAGAATGAGAAAACTGGTCAAGGTTGAGATAAATGAGGCCAGCAAGGTACTCCTATCCCGAACGTCCAGTGCAGAATGAGAAAACTGCTCAAACTATCTTGAATTTGAGCATCTGCAGCAACCCCAGGAGTTTCTGGGGGAAGAAAAAGTATTTACTGATAGGGTAAAGCCTAAAACTTCTTGAAAGAACCTCTTCAAAGTTACAAACAGAATTTCCCCAATTAAGATGTCTCACATTTTCTAAAAATTCAATATGCCTAGAAAGAGCAATTTGATTTTTCACAGTGGTAACACTAAACTCCTAGATAGTTTTAACTGTATCTTCCACCTTAGAAACGGTAAAATTAACTTGCTCCTGAAAATCCAAGGCTTTTTGATGACAATTTAGGGAGAAGAGATCCATCTTAGAGTTCAGCAACTTTAGAGAACTCCCGAATCCAGCCAAGTCCCACAGGGCCTCAAGAGTCACCGCCTCAGGGTGAGATGGAATTGCGAAAGATTCACCACTTTCAGCAACCACGGCCTCCCGGGATAATCTAAGCAGGGTAGATCCCATCATCGGTCCCAAGTTCAACGGACTGTGGACTTGGCTCCAAAGGCCTGATCGATAAGACTCACCACTGCTCTCGAACAAGGAAGGCAGGGCCAACGTAGGCAGTGAAGCTCGAGAAGGCCCCCCCTCCACAGCAAATGCATCCAGTACATCATCGCTGTGCGACGCAGAAACGCTTTCCCCAGCGTCTCTTTGCGCCGGGGGGGGGGGGGGGGGGGCGCGAAGGTCCGGACTGAGGGACCCTTTCTGCCTGTGTTCATGGCTCACCCTCGCCACAACACATCAGAATCCTTGGCTCCCGAAAGAACCGCTGGCAAAGTCATGTACTGGGTAATAGCTTGTTGCCCAGATGGAGGAAGGGGGTCTGGAAGGAAGACCCACATCTTCCCCTTGCGCTTGGAATACATTCAGAACAGGAAAAAAGGTAAGCAGAGAAAAACCAGAGAAACAAACACTACACAACCTCCCTATGCCGCCACCTTGCCAGGGTGGCAGTTTAAGTGGCTCAACAAATCCATCTGCCCAAGGCCTTTAGCACCTGATTCAGCTCCCGCTAGGTCACAAATGGGCCAAATAATAGTATAATGTGAACTATCCCTCACATGAGACATTCTGTAACCAGATGCACCACTACTAGGGTGCCTTTAACTCAACCCCCATCCACGCAATGTTTGCTACCTGCGACTTCTTGAGACCAAGTGCCTGCCCGTCATTCAGGCCTTCTTGTAGGAGGTCTAGCCCATGGGACACTTCTTCCTAGAAGTGAAGGTCCTGCTTAGAGGAGTTATCCTCAAGGAAATTCTCCAAATATGACATGGTTAGGGACGTGGAACTTCATGCCCTTAATATGATTGGCATTACTGAGGTAGAATACCTCTTCTTTTGCTAGTGTCCTCTTACAAGGTCCAGATCACTAGCAAGAACTTAAATGGATTCTCCATCAGCCCTGGGTACTGCCAGATAAGGCTCTGATGCTTAGGCATAGCAGCTTTGGAAAAACTTAATACATACAACTTCATCCTAACAAGATTTTCAAAATTCTCGAGTATACGATGTAAATAATCTTTATCACTGATCAAAGCGAGCTCACAATCACTAAGCATCTCGCATTGTTTTTTTAAGATCAGTAATTTTGTCAATATGAGTCTTAAGAGTTTGTTTATTAATACTTGATTAATCACAATTACAAATGTAGAACAAAGCGATGCCCAAATAAAATAAGCAAAGCTAACAAAACAATATACAGATAAAATAGACAAAATTAATAAAAACTACAAATCAAATCTAAATAATAAATACAGATAAAATTCAAATAAAATAACTAAATCAGCCAGTATATGTTTTTGACAACAATCCATTGTGAAAAAGCATGTACAAACAAATAATATTTTTGTGTCTTCCTAAATTTTAAAAAACCTCTCTCAAGATGAATTCTAATAAGAATTCCAAAGGTGAGGAGGATAAAAGTAAGAAAATAAAATTACACATGAGCTTTCAAAATGAATATGTTGAATAGAAGTATCACCAAAAGTTCTTGTTGTGAAGACCATAATTGTCGAGAAGGAAGATACGGAGAAACTGGAGAGGCAAGATAAGGAGCACCCCCCACCTCAAAGCCTTACAAGTAAGGCATCCACGTCTTTTGTGCAACTCAGATGCAAGGCCGACAATTTTGACAGAGAAATATTTTTCCAGCCTTTTAGTAGCATTCCACAATGCCTCTAATGTGACCAGGGAATACCTTGCACACCATCTCAACCCTTCCTGAGCCCAAAGGAACAAAATTAGTTCCATGCACAGGACCAGCTCGGACATGAATATTAGCCAGAGAACCAAGACGTGAAGATCCAGTCAGTGGGACAGATACTCCCTCCTGCCTCCTCCCACAACGTTGTATGTACGTCAGAGCAGAGGGAGATTAATCATGCCGCTCTACAAGGGAATGTAATGCCAAGCTGAGCAGGCCTGGACAAGGTACCTGTTATCGGAGTCCGGCATATAAACTTCAGTGGTTGGCTGACTCACAGAAGGGGACTCCGTGGACCTGGATTGGCGAGTCCCTATGGCTCTTGCTCTCTTTTTCTCCATCACTATACACTGGAGTCAGAACAATGTGGCTGAAAGAGGTGAAGTCGCATGCAAAAGGTCTCCCCACAAAATCTCTCTCAGGGCCACGTCCCTTAGTGTGTGGCTTCGGCTGTGTACCGCAGCCAACTGAAATGTATGGAAAGAGAAGGCCCTTCCTGATTACATCGGCACCTTCCACACTGGAAAACCCAGTCCGGATCCACAGATGGTAAAGAAATGTAAGCCAAACAGCGGCCTCCAGCCACGAACCCCCTGTACTGTTACTATTGCATGCAAATCACTCCCATGCATACTCATCGCGGCTATCTTGAAAATCAGCCTGGAAGGGTATGTCTCAAGGACTGGGCTGAAGACCCCTGCCGTAGGATTATTCTAGCTAGGGAGATGCCTATCACTGATGGACAGTTAAATCCTATGAGATTTTTGAGATCTTGTGGAAAGAATGCTGCCATAATCCAAACAGCGGTCTAATCTGAGAAGGTTTACCTGGCTATTCTTCCTATCAGGTTTGAAAGCATGAAGCCAGTTTAGATTTGTATAGAAATATCAGCAAGCTATAGGTGATGTAAATGTATATAAATCCATTTTATCTTTAGGTAACTAGGCTTTTGGAGCTATGCATTTGTGACTAGCTTTCAAAGAGTCAGCACAATAAAATAAAACCCTTAGATCATAATGCTGGGTCCATCAACCCAGCATCCTGTCTCCAACAGTGGCCAATTCCTGCCCCTTGGAAGTGCCCGGCTGGTCCAAGTAAGAGGTAGGAAGCCCCAAGTCTACCTGTTACCTATTAGTGGACTTCTCCTCCACAAACTTGTCGAAATCCTTTTTAAATCCAGCTGAACTAGCAGCACTGACTACTGTCCAGCAAAAAAATGTCTGAAGTTCACTGTGCATTGACCAATGTTTGAAAAAGTAAATAATTCGTGCCACACCACGCTCACATCCCCTCCCAATCATCTCCTCTCTAAACAGAGAGATCTAACTTGTAAAGCCTTTCATAGCCTTTATCATTGTCGCAGCCCTTCTCTGCACTTGCTCTAGTTCACATATCTTTTTGGAGATGGGGTGACTAGGACTGCAGACAACACTCGATGGGAAGCTCTGACTGGGCCAGGAAAGGCCAAGGCCCTAACTGACCGCAGAATTTAAGCCCAGCAGCTGCAAGGTCCCTTGGCTGGCACAGCAGCATTTTGGGACTTGCTTCCTGGGACTCTGCCTGTTTTGTTCAGCCTCCTGGTTCGTGAACTGCTCACTCAGAGCTTGTGCCTGGGGTGAGCTAGGACCGCTGTCACTCTCACCGGTGAATCTCACTGCAGCTACTCAGACCACGGGAGAGGATTTCTCAAACTTGGCTTCCCAATTGCCCTCCACCTTAGGATGCCAGACCTCATCATGGACCCAAACTCCTGGATCACCGTACCCTGCCACTGCAGTGTGACATGCTGCAGAACATGAAAGTGGCTCGGGGCTTCCCAACCTTTATTCTGTGGCATACTTTCAGGATTACTCAGTCCTCTCCCTTTCACTGGCAGGAAGAAAAGAGAGTTCTGCCAGTTTCAGTTTGCATTGCGAGTCAGTCCAGCGCCATCCCAGAGCCCCCCATATGCAAGCATCAGACTGGCAGAGGAAGGACACACACATCTCTGAGCTGGGTTCTGCCACCAGAGGGAGGGTGGATCAGCAGAGTTCTGGGGGTGAATCTCAGGCGCCAGTAGTGAGAGCGGACAGTTCATTTCAGTAGGGGCGAGCCTGCTGGACTATCCCCCATGGACAGCTATACTAATCTATGCTGGACTGTCCCCCCCCCCCATGCACAGCTATACTAATCTATGCTGGACCGTCCCCCCCATGGACAGCTATACTAATCTATGCTGGACTGTCCCCCCCCCCATGCACAGCTATACTAATCTATGCTGGACCGTCCCCCCATGGACAGCTATACTAATCTATGCTGGACTGTCCCCCCCATGGACAGCTATACTAATCTATGCTAGACCGTCCCCCCATGGACAGCTATACTAATCTATGCTGGACCGTCCCCCCATGGACAGCTATACTAATCTATGCTGGACTGTGCCCCCATGGACAGCTATACTAATCTATGCTGGACTGTCCCCCCATGGACAGCTATACTAATCTATGCTGGACTGTGCCCCCATGGACAGCTATACTAATCTATGCTGGACTGTCCCCCCATGGACAGCTATACTAATCTATGCTGGACTGTCCCCCCATGGACAGCTATACTAATCTATGCTGGACTGTCCCCCCATGGACAGCTATACTAATCTATGCTGGACCGTCCCCCCATGGACAGCTATACTAATCTATGGCTGGACTGTCCCCCCATGGACAGCTATACTAATCTATGCTGGACTGTGCCCCCATGGACAGCTATACTAATCTATGCTGGACTGTGCCCCCATGGACAGCTATACTAATCTATGCTGGACCGTCCCCCCATGGGCAGCTATACTAATCTATGCTGGACTGTGCCCCCATGGACAGCTATACTAATCTATGCTGGACCGTCCCCCCATGGACAGCTATACTAATCTATGCTGGACTGTCCCCCCCATGCACAGCTATACTAATCTATGCTGGACCGTCCCCCCATGGACAGCTATACTAATCTATGCTGGACCGTCCCCCCATGGACAGCTATACTAATCTATGCTGGACTGTGCCCCCATGGACAGCTATACTAATCTATGCTGGACTGTGCCCCCATGCACAGCTATACTAATCTATGCTGGACTGTGCCCCCATGCACAGCTATACTAATCTATGCTGGACTGTCCCCCCCATGGACAGCTATACTAATCTATGCTAGACTGTCCCCCCCATGGACAGCTATACTAATCTATGCTGGACTGTCCCCCCCATGGACAGCTATACTAATCTATGCTGGACCGTCCCCCCATGGGCAGCTATACTAATCTATGCTGGACCGTCCCCCCATGGACAGCTATACTAATCTATGCTGGACTGTGCCCCCATGGACAGCTATACTAATCTATGCTGGACTGTGCCCCCATGGACAGCTATACTAATCTATGCTGGACTGTGCCCCCATGGACAGCTATACTAATCTATGCTGGACTGTGCCCCCATGGACAGCTATACTAATCTATGCTGGACCGTCCCCCCATGGACAGCTATACTAATCTATGCTGGACTGTGCCCCCATGGACAGCTATACTAATCTATGCTGGACTGTGCCCCCATGGACAGCTATACTAATCTATGCTGGACCGTCCCCCCATGGACAGCTATACTAATCTATGCTGGACTGTGCCCCCATGGACAGCTATACTAATCTATGCTGGACTGTGCCCCCATGGACAGCTATACTAATCTATGCTGGACCGTCCCCCCATGGACAGCTATACTAATCTATGCTGGACTGTGCCCCCATGGACAGCTATACTAATCTATGCTGGACTGTGCCCCCATGGACAGCTATACTAATCTATGCTGGACTGTGCCCCCATGGACAGCTATACTAATCTATGCTGGACTGTGCCCCCATGGACAGCTATACTAATCTATGCTGGACTGTGCCCCCATGGACAGCTATACTAATCTATGCTGGACTGTGCCCCCATGGACAGCTATACTAATCTATGCTGGACTGTGCCCCCATGGACAGCTATACTAATCTATGCTGGACCGTCCCCCCATGGACAGCTATACTAATCTATGCTGGACTGTGCCCCCATGGACAGCTATACTAATCTATGCTGGACTGTCCCCCCATGGACAGCTATACTAATCTATGCTGGACTGTCCCCCCCATGGACAGCTATACTAATCTATGCTGGACTGTCCCCCCCATGGACAGCTATACTAATCTATGCTGGACTGTGCCCCCATGGACAGCTATACTAATCTATGCTGGACTGTCCCCCCATGGACAGCTATACTAATCTATGCTGGACTGTCCCCCCCATGGACAGCTATACTAATCTATGCTGGACTGTCCCCCCCATGGACAGCTATACTAATCTATGCTGGACTGTGCCCCCATGGACAGCTATACTAATCTATGCTGGACCGTCCCCCCATGGACAGCTATACTAATCTATGCTGGACTGTGCCCCCATGGACAGCTATACTAATCTATGCTGGACTGTCCCCCCATGCACAGCTATACTAATCTATGCTGGACCGTCCCCCCATGGACAGCTATACTAATCTACGCTGGACCGTCCCCCCATGGAGGGCTATACTAATCTACGCTGGACCGTCCCCCCATGGACAGCTATACTAATCTATGCTGGACTGTGCCCCCATGGACAGCTATACTAATCTATGCTGGACTGTGCCCCCATGGACAGCTATACTAATCTATGCTGGACTGTGCCCCCATGGACAGCTATACTAATCTATGCTGGACTGTCCCCCCATGGACAGCTATACTAATCTATGCTGGACTGTGCCCCCATGGACAGCTATACTAATCTATGCTGGACTGTGCCCCCATGGACAGCTATACTAATCTATGCTGGACTGTCCCCCCATGGACAGCTATACTAATCTATGCTGGACTGTCCCCCCATGCACAGCTATACTAATCTACGCTGGACCGTCCCCCCCATGGACAGCTATACTAATCTATGCTGGACCGTCCCCCCATGGACAGCTATACTAATCTATGCTGGACCGTCCCCCCATGGACAGCTATACTAATCTATGCTGGACTGTCCCCCCCATGCACAGCTATACTAATCTACGCTGGACCGTCCCCCCCATGGACAGCTATACTAATCTATGCTGGACTGTCCCCCCATGCACAGCTATACTAATCTATGCTGGACTGTCCCCCATGGACAGCTATACTAATCTATGCTGGACTGTCCCCCATGGACAGCTATACTAATCTATGCTGGACTGTCCCCCCCATGCACAGCTATACTAATCTACGCTGGACCGTCCCCCCCATGGACAGCTATACTAATCTATGCTGGACTGTCCCCCCATGCACAGCTATACTAATCTATGCTGGACTGTCCCCCATGGACAGCTATACTAATCTATGCTGGACTGTCCCCCATGGACAGCTATACTAATCTATGCTGGACTGTCCCCCATGGACAGCTATACTAATCTATGCTGGACTGTCCCCCATGGACAGCTATACTAATCTATGCTAGACTGTCCCCCCATGGACAGCTATACTAATCTATGCTAGACTGTGCCCCCATGGACAGCTATACTAATCTATGCTGGACCGTCCCCCCATGGACAGCTATACTAATCTATGCTGGACTGTCCCCCCCATGCACAGCTATACTAATCTATGCTGGACTGTCCCCCCATGGACAGCTATACTAATCTATGCTGGACTGTCCCCCCCATGCACAGCTATACTAATCTATGCTGGACCGTCCCCCCCATGGACAGCTATACTAATCTATGCTGGACTGTCCCCCCATGCACAGCTATACTAATCTACGCTGGACCGTCCCCCCCATGGACAGCTATACTAATCTATGCTAGACTGTCCCCCCATGGACAGCTATACTAATCTATGCTGGACTGTCCCCCCATGCACAGCTATACTAATCTACGCTGGACCGTCCCCCCCATGGACAGCTATACTAATCTACGCTGGACCGTCCCCCCCATGGACAGCTATACTAATCTATGCTGGACTGTCCCCCCATGGACAGCTATACTAATCTATGCTAGACTGTGCCCCCATGGACAGCTATACTAATCTATGCTGGACCGTCCCCCCATGGACAGCTATACTAATCTATGCTGGACCGTCCCCCCATGGACAGCTATACTAATCTATGCTAGACTGTCCCCCCATGGACAGCTATACTAATCTATGCTGGACCGTCCCCCCATGGACAGCTATACTAATCTATGCTGGACTGTGCCCCCATGGACAGCTATACTAATCTATGCTGGACTGTCCCCCCCCATGCACAGCTATACTAATCTATGCTGGACTGTCCCCCCCATGCACAGCTATACTAATCTATGCTGGACTGTCCCCCCATGGACAGCTATACTAATCTATGCTGGACCGTCCCCCCATGGACAGCTATACTAATCTATGCTGGACTGTCCCCCCCATGGACAGCTATACTAATCTATGCTGGACCGTCCCCCCATGGACAGCTATACTAATCTACTTTCAAAAAGGACTTAGAAGTACATTCTTTAAAGTTTTGTTACCACAAAATAATTTTGGGCCCAGTGGATATATCCTGCATCAAATCCAACTATTCCCAACATGTTAATTCTATTATATAAAATTATATAACTGAAAACTGTGAATATTTATTAGCTAATTAACTTTCAATTTGTACCCAATTATTTTCAGATGGAACCTTACATTTTATTAACTGCAAAATACCATTAAAATGTATTCATTAAAATTCTTAAGAATCAGTCAGCATTTTCTACAGAAAAAGTCCCGCATTACTGTACGCAGACATGTTCGCTGGTTTCCTCTTTGAATTCTTTTCTAAAAGCTGCAGAAAATGAAATCCTTGGGGAAACAGAAGATGTGTTCTTTCAAATTCATGCAAGCAAGCTGAGTCATGAGGTTTTTCATCTCTAATTTTGTATCTTACTTTTCCCTGAAATGTAAATCTGGCCTGAAGTATTATGGCGGTGATGCTGAATACACAATCATTACTTTTCTAACAATGCTTTAGTGCAGATCAGGACACCCTCTGTACCAACCAGCCCTAATCAGGCATTATTTACTAAACATTAGTAATGACTGTTTGTCCTGCTGCAAGAGCGGGGTCTGAGTTTATAGCAAACACACTTAACTAGCTAAGGCATTCTCAAAATTTCAATATTGAAAGAATTGAAGTATCTTTGAATAATCACAAAATCTGGCTACGGAAACTTAAGAGTTCAGATTGCATGTCAGTCACCTCCACATACCTCCTGCTCCTATTGGGCTATGACTTTCATCTGTAAGTACTCACAGTGTTTTCCTGCTTTACAAGCCTTTCCTCTCCCAGCCCAGCCATGGCAATGACCGTCCTCAGGGTGAAAGTGATGATGGGAGTAGGTAGAAGGCTCTCTCTCCACTACTCTCCTCCACCATCCTCCTCCATCTCCCCCACCCCCCTGTCATTACCTTCTCCTCTCTCTCCCACGGTGGCACATTCACCTGTCCCTTTCCCACCCCCCAATCCTTGAATAGCAGATGTCTGGGAGCAGCTTACCCAGTGCTGCTTCCTCCTCCTTTGCCAGCTTCCCTCTGCAATCTGAAGTGCACGGGCCAGCAGGTATCACAAGACTATAGGGCTCCATGCGGGTTCCATTACAGAGAGCCAGCAGAGGGAAAGCAGGAGCCGATAAGTGCTGCTCTCCAGCGCCCCCTGCTGCTGGGAGGACATCCTGCAGGCCCAGCGGGAAAGGCAAAATAAAGATTGCAACCGCGGCCCACCTGCACGTCAGCCACGGCACAGCGGCTGGGAAACGCTCTAGATCAACACTTTCAAATGCAGCAGTGGGGTGCAGTCACGGCCTTCAAGGGATTCTGTGAATACCAAGCCCTGGAACCTTTTTTTTTTGTTTTCAGCTGCATGTCTCTGCAGCCAATAGAAACAGCAGCCTGTGGCTGCACCTCAGAGGGAGCCAATGAAAAGGCAAGCGGCAGCTCAGGCATTGATTGAAGCAGGAGTATGCCTGGGGGAAGGGCTCTGGAGGACGACGGCCGGGGGGGGGGGGCCTGGGAAGGTCTAGGTGAGGAGAGGGGGCTAGGGAACCTGACTACCAGGGGTCTGGGTGGGGAGGGGCGGTGAAACAAGACTGTTGGGGAGTAGGGGAGGTGGGTGAGGCGAGAGGGCTGGGGACTGGATGGGGAGAAGAGATTGGCAGAACGTGTATGGGAGCCGGGCAAAGGGGTGAGGTGTGCGAGAGGAAGCAAGAGCAATTACGAGTGAAATCATGTGCGTGTGAGGATAAACGTATCCCCCCTTCACCCAATCCATGACCATCTCAGGGTTTCTGGGAATCAAAAAATCCAAGGTAAGGAGAGCAGAAGATTTTTTTTTAATTCTTTGGCGTTTCATTATTGGATGTTTGATGCGTTTGCTCTTTTGAAATATCATATTGATGTTTTGGGAAACATTTGTATGTGGTTTAAATTATTGAATGTTCTTATTTATCAGTTGTCATGAAATATTTATTCTTTTTATTAGTTTTACTATTTTGATTGTTTTATATTTCTTGATTTTATTGCTGGTGACTAGGGGAAAGGATTGTGTAGTCAGTGGTTTCTATAGCAGTCTCTGGCTGGTTCTGTTTTCAATAGCAGATGTATTGGTTTTCTAAGGCTATGGTAACATTTGCAGTGCTGTTTGAATCCCGGGAGTTAGTATTGTTTTGTGAATGCAGATTTATTTCTTGGGGGAAGCTGTAGACTTGGCAGGCTGTGATAAACACAGTCCAATAAAAGTTAAGTATTATCCAGAATTACTGTATATGTGAGTTATTGAGAGCTGACTTGTGAATGTCTCTGATCTGACATCTGAAGAAGGGATGTGTGTAGTTTTAAGAGCTTTTGTACAATATTGTTAGATACATGTATTTTTACAGATATTTTTAGGCAGCCTGACGCTCTGTTTTCCTAATAGGAGGTGCACTGGTGTAATATTTACATTCTTGCCTTTTCATAGATGGGGCTGTAGCTTGAGCACTGTTTTAGCATGGGAGGTTTACTATATTCTAATCCCTTATTCATGCCTTTCTGAGGGCTAAACCCACACCCAATACATGTTAAACTGGGTCTAAGGACATATGGGCTCCAAATGCCTTCTGTGTCTTGGAGAAATAGGGGTTAAGGGAGTGAGGCTGCAGGAGACCTGGGGGAAGGAATAGGGGAGAGAGGAGAGAGACCTGAACTGCTGGTGACTCGGTAGGGTGGGGATAGGGGAAGGGGTAAGTGAGAGAATCCCCTGCTAGGTCACCATACAGCACTGAAATGCAGATAAGACTCTGTGATCGCATGTGGCCTTCAAAGATGAAAGAGTTAGCTAAAGATTAATGGCGTATTTTAGGGAAAACCGCAGACCGAGGCCACCAGAAACTATTCTGACAACCACTATAGCATGGACATATATAGGTCTCAAGTCCCCCCTCACAGAACCTAAATTCGGCCCCATTTTGCATCTTCCCTACCTATTCTTTTGATGTCCAAACTTTACTGTATTCCTATGAAGACCTTGCACCAATCATGCAAACAGCCCATGTTTACAGTCATAGCACACCAAAATGTTCATAACACCGAATCTTCATCCCAAGCTGGATCATGGCTCGTTAAACTATTCTTTATATTCCTGAAAGCTGCATACAGAAATTCAGTCATCTAGGGAGGGTGCAAAGTAACATACGATCATATTCAAATCCTAGCTGGCTAGAGAGGTTAGTCAGATAAACTTATCCGGGATATTCAGTAGTGAGGCTGCAAGGCAGAATATACCCTAAGTTAGACCTGATACTGGACAGGTCTAGAGTTATTCTGGATACCTTAGCCAGGTAAGTCTAAATATCACCGCTTATCTGGCAAAGTTAGCCGGGTGAGTAGCTCTTCTCAGTTACGCCCCCATCCTACCCACCAAGCCGGATAAGTAGTTACTGGGCTAAGTGGCAGCCTCTGAATGCATGAAGGGGTCACGGATAATTTTACCATCAAGTGTTCCCAATAATCAATGGTTCAATACTTAATCATGTACAGTAATGTAGATACAACACATACATTCCTCACACAGTAATATCAGTATAAATTTTTATTCTACCATTTGTTGCAATCTTAATTTAATATACACATCATAATTCTATTGATATTTTATCCATTGGACATGCAGAACTACTAGATCCATTTTAAAATAACCACATTCCCACATGCATCCATCCCCCATTCATACAAACCCCACAATACACCCTCCCATCCTAATAAAAAAAAAAGACGTCCAAAAACACTCTGTTCTTTACTATATCCGATGAGTATATTCCTCTTCATCGTAAGTGTTCCCCTTATCCTTCTTGTTACTTGTGTCTGTTCTGCACGAGATTCCCACAAACACACTAACTTCTGTTAATTAACTGCCTTACTGACTATTAAAAGCAAACACACACACACACACACACACACAGAGCAAGGTGACCCTCTCCTCTCTCCGCTCCTCAGTGCTCCCACTGAGAGGAGAGGATCACCTAAAATACCTGAATGCAATCCATTTTGAGGTATCAGAAAAGGCAGAATATAAATCAAAATTATTAGTTAGCCAGATAAGCTATCAGGGATAACCAGTGCGATAAATGTCCTGCTGAATATACATAAATAATTTTAGCTATATTCAGTTGATAGAGCTGGTTAAGTGCCAAATCCCCACCCCGTGCCCATTAAATGCTTTAAAGTTAGGTAGTGTATTGTCCTTTCCCCTCTTCTCCAAAAAATAAAGCTATGGGCCCTAACTTCCCTTCACAAAATATAATATAAGTGCCTTCAGCCCTCTCTTCAATCCCCCTCTTTATCCAGCATTGCCCCCAGGACCGCTGGAATCCTGGTGCAATCCTACCACTCGATTTCAAGCATTGCGTTTTGTCTGTAAACTGACTAGAAAAGTCGAAACCTTGTCACTGCTGAATTCAAGCCATATATTTACTGTTTTACACTCATTCTTGTAAATATTTCGTGGCATTCTTCATGCCTTTTTAGGGAGTTGCACATTAGTTACGTGGGTACAAATGAGGTACCTTGTGCAAACAATATTCTGCCTTGTCAGGCAGTACAAACATTGCACTATTTATCTCAAGTACACATTATACTTCTACCAGTACCAGACATCTGTAAATTATTAACTTGATAAGAAAATACTTTAACTTACTTCTGATAACTCCAGCTTCTAATGTTATATTTTTCATAACTCATTAAAAAGAATGTAATTACTTTCACTATAATTTACAGAAAGTAATCTAAAGCCTGTAACGCATTGTAAACAGTGGATTCCTTGCAGAGTGATATCTGTTATAGGAGCATTAGACCACCCCAAAGAGCCTTACAAATTTCTGTCAAAAACTCAGGCACTACTTCCTGATCAGATTACTTCTTTCTATAGCATTACTAGACATACCCAGTGCTATATAGACAGCAAAGCTAGACCATTCTCCATGGTCAAAATAGGTGAATAAAGCTATGGCAAAAGCAGGAAAGCTGCTTGGTTTGACAAGGAGAGGAATGGTCAGCAGAAAACGTGAGGCCCCTGAACACTTGCATTACTGGGTACAATTCTGGAGAGTGCACTTTCAAAGGAACACAAACAGGATGGAGGGTGGCTACACCCTAGGGGAGGTAGGATAAGGACATTTAAATACCTCTAAGGTTTCCATGGAAAGGAGGCTCTAGGATGCGGGTGAAAGGGAGCAGGCTCAGGAGTAACCCTGGGAAATGTTTCTTTCCAGAGAAGGTAGTGAATGCCCTCCCAGTGGAGATGATGGAGACAAAACCAATATCTGAATTCAAGAAAGCATGGGATCAACAGAGGATCTCTGGGGGAGAGATGAGAATTGTAAAGCTAAATTAGTTGGGCAGATGGACAGAGTGGATATGCTATACAGTCTCTTTCTGTCATCACATTTCTACCTTTCTAAGTAAACTTGGTTAAGAATAGACAAAGTTATGATAAAGGTGAGTCAGGGTTTAATATTAAAAAACAGCCTCAAGCCATAGAAAGAGTACTTGCCAGGTTCTTATGGCCTGGATTGGCCACTGTTGGAAACAGGATGCTGGGCTTGATGGACCCTTGGTCTGACCCAGTATGGCATGTTCTTATGTTCTAGATAATACTGCATACAAACTGAACCAAGACCAACAGATGTAAAAGCTATTATCTATCTGGAGGTTTCATATGCACCTTTAGAAATATATTATGCAATATATTTATTTATTTATTTAAAACTTTTATATGCCGGTTTAAGTATGCAAACATCATACCGGTTTACATTGTAACTGAAAGATTGAAAATACAATTAACAGGGAGGGGAAAGGGAGGAGTAAATACATAGTGCAGTAAGATGAAGGAGAGGGAACATCAACTTTAAGAGGTAAACAGGAAAATTAATTACAAAGGACTATATACAGTATTTACAGGAGGCTATTAACAGTGTATAATTTGAGAGTCGCTTATATGAGGATTGTTCGAGAGGGTTCGAGAGGGTTGAGAAGAGTAAGGTAAATGGAGACAATTTATTCTGGGAAGGCCTGTCGGAAGAGCCATGTCTTTAGTTTTTTTCTGAATTTGGAGTAGCATGGCTCAAGTCTGAGTGTAGTCGGGAGGGAGTTCCATTGTTTAGGGCCTGCAATGGAGAGAGCGCGATCCCTTGTGGTGGAGAGGTGGGTTTTTTTGATAGGAGGTACTGTTAGGGTACCTTTGTTGACAGAATGTGTGGGTCGGTCAGAGTGTACGGGGCAAAAGGGTTCATCTAGCCAGTTAGAGTTGTAGGAGTAGATTGATTTGTGTATTATGGTTAAGGTTTTAAAGAGGATGCGGGATGTTATGGGGAGCCAGTGGAGGTCTTTGAGTATGGGAGTAATGTGGTCTGATTTCCGTGAGTTAGCAATAATCCTGGCGATGGCATTTTGGAACATTTGTAGGGGTTTCGTGGTGGAAGCGGGTAGTCCGAGGAGAAGGGCATTGCAGTAGTCTAGCTTAGAAGAGAGAGTAGCTTGGATGACAGTGCGGAAGTCATGATAGTGGAGGAGGGGTTTAAGTTTCTTTATAACATTGAGCTTGAAAAAACCTTCTTTGAGGATGGAGTTGATCTGTTTTTTTAGATTGAGTTGTTGGTCTAAAATTACTCCAAGGTCTTTAACAGAGGGTTGGGATGATATGGGATTGAATGCTGGGTCATTGGAAATCAGGGGTTTGGTGTTGAGAGAGTAGAAGCAGCTCCGTTTTGGAGGAGTTTAAGGCAAGGTGGATGTTAGAGAGAAAGTCATTTATAGAGGCAAGGGTAGTGTTCCAAAATGCAGGGGCATCAGAGAGCGAGTTGTGGATGGGGATAAGGATTTGCACATTGTCTGCGTAGAGGTAGAATTTGAGGCCAAGATCTGTGAGAAACTGAAAGAGGGGTGTGAGGTAAATATTGAATAAAGTAGAAGAGAGCGAAGATTATACAACTGCAATTTCAATCATTCAAACATATCCCTTCTGATTTCCAGTCATTTTCAGAACATAAGAACATAAGAAAATGCCATACTGGGTCAGACCAAGGGTCCATCAAGCCCAGCATCCTGTTTCCAACAGTGGCCAATCCAGGCCATAAGAACCTGGCAAGTACCCAAAAACTAAGTCTATTCCATGTAACCATTGCTAATGGCAGTGGCTATTCTCTAAGTGAACTTAATAGCAGGTAATGGACTTCTCCTCCAAGAACTTATCCAATCCTTTTTTAAACACAGCTATACCAACTGCACGAACCACATTCTCTGGCAACAAATTCAAGAGTTTAATTGTGCGTTGAGTAAAAAAAGAACTTTCTCCGATTAGTTTTAAATGTGCCCCATGCTAACTTCATGGAGTGTCCCCTAGTCCTTCTACTATCTGAAAGAGTAAATAACCGATTCACATCTACCCGTTCTAGACCTCTCATGATTTTAAACACCTCTATCATATCCCCCCTCAGTCGTCTCTTCTCCAAGCTGAAAAGTCCTAACCTCTTTAGTCTTTCCTCATAGGGGAGTTGTTCCATTCCCCTTATCATTTTGGTAGCCCTTCTCTGTACCTTCTCCATCGCAATAATATCTTTTTTGAGATGCGGCGACCAGAATTGTACACAGTATTCAAGGTGCGGTCTCACCATGGAGCGATACAGAGGCATTATGACATTTTCCGTTTTATTCATCATTCCTTTTCTAATAATTCCCAACATTCTGTTTGCTTTTTTGACTGCCACAGCACACTGAACCGACGATTTCAATGTGTTATCCACTATGACACCTAGATCTCTTTCTTGGGTTGTAGCACCTAATATGGAACCCAACATTGTGTAATTATAGCATGGGTTATTTTTCCCTATATGCATCACCTTGCACTTATCCACATTAAATTTCATCTGCCATTTGGATGCCCAATTTTCCAGTCTCACAAGGTCTTCCTGCAATTTATCACAATCTGCTTGTGATTTAACTACTCTGCACAGTTTTGTGTCATCTGCAAATTTGATTATCTCACTCGTCGTATTTCTTTCCAGATCATTTTTATTTATTTATTTATTTATTTAATGTCTTTTTTATACCGATAACCGTTCACACATCGTATCGGTTTACAGTTAAACAGGAACCATTGGGCAGAACCCTTACATATAACATTGCAAACAGGTTAACTTTTGGGCAGGGCCCTTACATAAAATTGAGAACAGCAAAATCACTATATACATATCACCAAAACTATATACAAAAGATAAGTACATAAATAGCCGAGTCAAAGTACAAAATCGATAGGCATACAACGTAATCCGAGAAATAAATCATAAGTCGCGTATCAGATTCTAGGAGAATCACTTATTTAATCAGTAAGGATTTATGTAATGGGAGGTGATGTGTGGTAAGCTTGCTGGAAGAGCCATGTTTTCAGTTTTTTTTTGAAAGTGGGTGTGTATGATTCCAGGCGTATATCAGGAGGCAGGGAGTTCCATATAGAGGGGCCGGCTAGGGAGAAAGCTCTGTTTATAGTGGACGATAATTTGAAAGATTTGATAGGTTGTGCACGTAGGGTTCCTTGGAGGGCAGTACGTGTGGGTCTGTTCGAGGTGCGGGGGAGGAGTGGGGGGTTAATCCAATTCAGGTTAGAGTTCAACAGACTTTTGTGGATGATGGAACATCATCCACAAAATATATTGAACAGTAAGGGTCCCAATACAGATCCCTGAGGCACTCCACTGTCCACTCCCTTCCACTGAGAAAATTGCCCATTTAATCCTACTCTGTTTCCTGTCTTTTAGCCAGTTTGCAATCCACGAAAGGACATCGCCACCTATCCCATGACTTTTTACTTTTCCTAGAAGCCTCTCATGAGGAACTTTGTCAAACGCCTTCTGAAAATCCAAGTACACTATATCTACCGGTTCACCTTTATCCACATGTTTATTAACTCCTTCAAAAAAGTGAAGCAGATTTGTGAGGCAAGACTTGCCCTGGGTAAAGCCATGCTGACTTTGTTCCATTAAACCATGTCTTTCTATATGTTCTGTGATTTTGATGTTTAGAACACTTTCCACTATTTTTCCTGGCACTGAAGTCAGGCTAACCGGTCTGTAGTTTCCCAGATCGCCCCTGGAGCCCTTTTTAAATATTGGGGTTACATTTGCTATCCTCCAGTCTTCAGGTACAATGGATGATTTTAATGATAAGTTACAAATTTTTACTAATAGGTCTGAAATTTCATTTTTTAGTTCCTTCAGAACTCTGGGGTGTATACCATCCGGTCCAGGTGATTTACTACTCTTCAGTTTGTCAATCAGGCCTACCACATCTTCTAGGTTCACCGTGATTTGATTCAGCCCATCTGAATCATTACCCATGAAAACCTTCTCCATTACGGGTACCTCCCCAACATCCTCTTCAGTAAACACCGAAGCAAAGAAGTCATTTAATCTTTCCGCGATGGCCTTATCTTCTCTAAGTGCCCCTTTAACCCCTCGATCATCTAACGGTCCAACTGACTCCCTCACAGGCTTTCTGCTTCGGATATATTTAAAAAAGTTTTTACTGTGAGTTTTTGCCTCTACAGCCAACTTCTTTGACAGACAAATTATGCTGAATCTCCATTGTGCATGGCCAGAACTACTCAGATCATGACAAACTGAAGAGCAAGGAAAAGGCAGACAAAAGGTTTAGCAGACAAAAGGTTTACCAGAGTTTAACAGGTGTTCTCCGAGGACAGCAGGATGTTATCCTATCATGGAGCCTGATGCAAAAACTGATCATGCCCAGCATGCCCTATACCATATCTCCACGCAGGGTCCCCTCTTCAGTCTCGCAACATAAAATTACGATTAAAATTAAAGAAAATAGGAGAAACCCAATTCCACGGGTTGGCAGGTGGGTTTCCTGAGGACTAACATCCTGTTATCCTCTGAGAACATCTGTTACAGGTAAGCAACTTTCTCCAAGGACAAGCAGGATGGTAGTCCTCACACATAGGTGTCTCCCTAGCTACAGGTTGCTCCCCAACACTAAAGGGGACCAAGAGACACCTAACCAGGTGTCAATGGGCACAACAACAATGGTGCTTGTTGGTAACAGAGGGGGGAGACAGCCTGAACCCACACAATGGGCCCTGTATACCTCAAAACAGGTTCCGGAGGACAGACTGGCCCGAGCCTACTGGCGCGTTGGCCATCCCTATCCAGATAGTAAATGTGAGGAGCGAAATCCATGTTGCAGCCTTGCAGATCTTGCAAATGGGCCACCGATGCTGCCATGGCTCTGACAGAATGGGCCTTGAGAGGACCCCCAAGATGCAGTCCCGCCTGGGTAAAACAGAAGGAGATTCAATCTGCTAGCCAATTGGATATAGTCTGATTGGCAATGGTAACACCTAATCTATTCTTATCAAATGGAACAAAAGGTTGGGTGGTTTCTGCATGCTTCAGATAGAAGACTAAGACTGGCATGCTGTCCAAACTGTGCAGTGCTGTTCATCTTGATGCAAATGGGGTCTGGGAAAGAAAATTGGCAGAACAATTGACTGGTTAAGATAGAAATCCATCACCACCTTAGTCAGGAACTTATAGGGTGCATACGTAAGATCACTCTGTCATGATGGGGATGGAACAGCTCCCCTATGAGGAAAGGCTGAAGAGGTTAGGGCTGTTCAGCTTGGAGAAGAGACGGCTGAGGGGGGATATGATAGAGGTCTTTAAGATCATGAGAGGTCTTGAACGAGTAGATGTGACTCGGTTATTTACACTTTCGAATAATAGAAGGACTAGGGGGCATTCCATGAAGTTAGCAAGTAGCACATTTAAGACTATTCGGAGAAAATTCTTTTTCACTCAACGCACAATAAAGCTCTGGAATTTGTTGCCAGAGAATGTGGTTAGTGCAGTTAGTGTAGTTGGGTTCAAAAAAGGTTTGGATAAGTTCTTGGAGGAGAAGTCCATTAACTGCTATTAATCAAGTTTACTTAGGGAATAGCCACTGCTATTAATTGCATCAGTAGCATGGGATCTTCTAGGTGTTTGGGTAATTGCCAGGTTCTTTTGGCCTGGTTTGGCCTCTGTTGGAAACAGGATGCTGGGCTTGATGGACCCTTGGTCTGACCCAGCATGGCAATTTCTTATGTTCTTATGATAAAAAACTCACTGACCCTGTGCGGTAATGTGACCACCACCAAAAATATGACCTTCCATGTCAGATACTTCAGGTGCGCAGCGGCTCAAAAGGAGCTTTCATCAGCTGAGCTAACACGTTGAGGTCCCAAGACACAGCAGGAGGCCTTAGGAAGGCTTCAACTGAAGCAGGCCCTGCATGAAACGTAAAACTATAGGCTGTACAGAGATGGGCATACCATCTACACTATGGTGGTATGTGCCAACTGCATGAAGATCAACTCTGATAGAGTTGTTTAAGCCAGCCTCCAAACATGTAGAAGGTAATCAAGCAGTTTTTGTGTGGAGCAGGAGAACAGATCTAGGGCCTTCTGCTCACCCAACATGGAAAACCTCCTCCACTTCAGTCCATAGGACTTTCTATTGGAAGGCTTTCTAGAAGCCACCAGGCCAGAGACATCCTGAGAAAAATCAAGCAGCTGCAGGATTAACCTCTCAACTTCCAGACTGTGAGCGACAGGGTCTGAAGGTTGGGATGCAGCAGCCTGCTCTGATCTTGTGTGATGAGATCTAGGAAGTCTCCAGACTGATTGGTTTCCGGATGGACAACTCCTGCAGAAATGGAAACTAGACCTGTCTCAGCCAATGAGGGGCTATGAGGATCATAGACCCCCTGTCCTTGCGAAGCTTCAAGAGAGTCTTTGCCACTAAGGCAATCTGAGGATATGCGTGCAGGAGACCTTGTCCCAATGACAGGCCAGGATATCTAAGGCTGGTTTGCCATCTGACCTGGACAGGGAGCAGAACTGAGGTACCTTCCTGTTGCAGGGGAACACAAAGATCTACATTTGGGTTCCCCCAGAGGTGGAATATCCGATTCGCTACCCCCTGGCCCAGGGACCACTCGTGGTCTCAGCCTGTCCGCCACCATGTTCTCCATCCCAGCCAGGTACATAGCCCTGAGCACCATCCTGTGATACAGGGCCCATGACCAAATCTGGATTGCTTCCTAACACAGGAGGTACGATCCCATGCCTCCCTGTTTGTTGACATACCCAATGGCTATTCAGTTGTCATTCTGGATCAAGACAACCTTATTGGACAGTCAATCTCTTGACAAATCAACTTCCTGATCGCCCGGAGCTCCAGGAAGTTAATTTGACAAGAACGTTCCTGAGCAGACCACAGGCCCTGGGTGCTGAGCCCATGTACATGAGTTCCCTAACCCCAGGGTAGATGCATCCGTGATTAGCACAATTTGAGTAGGGAGACTCCGAAAGGAAATCCCCCATTCCAGATTGGAAAGTATCCGCCACCAGGACAAGCAGTCTCTAGGAGATACTGTGACAGATGCAATCCTGTAGTCTCCTAGCGGCTTGGCATAACTGTGACGTCAGGGTCCATTGGACTCTGCACAAGTGCAAGCGTGCCAAGGGAGTGACATGAATGGTCGTGGCCATGTGGGACAACAACCTCAACACATACCAGGCTGATACCTGCTGCTTCTGATGAACATTTGTGGCAATGGTCACATGGTGGCGAGGCAGAAAGACCTTGGCATGAGCTGTTTCTAGCAGGGCTACAATGAAGTCCAACTAAAGTGAATGACAGATGGAATTTTGGGTAGTTGGGAACGAACCCTAGTGACCGGATAGTCAAGTGCATGGACCTGGTGGCCCCTGCCTGGGACAAGCTCTTGACCAGCCAATTGTCCAAATACGGGAAAACATGCTTCCCAGCCGGAGGTGCACCACAGTCAGCTTGGCCAGGCATTTCGTTAAGACCTGTGGGACGGATGCAAGCCCAAAGGCAACACTCAGTCCTGTGTTGGAGTAGAATCCCCGCCCTCTTTGCCCTGGTGGTATGGGCTCGACAGCTCTGACCATTAAGAGGGAGGAGAGCTCTGCTTGTAGTACTTCCTGATGCGCTACTGGCCCCCAAAACAGGCACGGAGGACATTTTGACAGGACGCCCAATAGATTTAATTGGTACCCTTGGCGAACAATGGCCAAAACACACACTGGTTCAAGGTTACACTGGGCCACTAGTTTTCAAAGAACCGCAGCCTGCCCCCGAGCAGAGGGTCCATCGGTCTTGGGTACAGGCAACTGGCTTACACTCTCTACTACCCACTGAAAACCCCATCCCTGAAGCTTGCTGGGGCTTGGGAGCTCTCTGCTGCTTAGGACAACTATGGGAGCTCCGATGGTGTGGACAGGATGGAGGAGGTGGAGGATAGTACTTCCTTTGTTGAAAGAAAGACTTCCTAGGCCCCAGCCTCGATGGCCTCCAGGAGGAGGAGGTTGGGTCAGGAGTACTGGCGGAGGGTTTCATGATGGTTCCAGAGTTGGGCCACAGCATCCCTCCAGTACACAGCACATGAGTCGTTCCTGTAACTCTGGTCAGAGATCAGAGGCCTGCAGCCATGCCATTCTGCGGGTGCCAATTCCTGCTGCAGAAACCCTCGATACTGTCTTGAAAACATCGTAGGTCGCACGGACCTTGTGTTTCCCGATTTCCAGCCCCTTTTATACCAGCCTCATTAAGGTGTCTTGCTGCTGTTGAAGCAGCTGCTCAGTCATCTCCGGCACCTGCTTCCAGATGTCCCATGAGTATTGGCTCATGTAGGAGTTGGTAGGTAGCGATGCAAGCATTAAGCATGGTGCCTTGGAACACCTCTCACAAGAGCATCCATTGCTTTGTGGTCCTTCCCCAGGGGTGCAGAGGATTGGATTTGAGAGCGCATTGCCCTCTTGAGGACAGATTTGACCACCGACTCGTGAGGCAGCTAATGCTAATGAAATCTGGCAGCCTTCTTATTAATGGGAGGCACTGTGACGAGTTCCCAAATCCTCAGCAGCAACTCAAGGATCTCGTGCCCCAGCACCGCCACGATCTCCTTAGGAGAACATAAGAACATAAGAAATTTCCATACTAGGTCAGATCAAGGGTCCCATCAAGCCCATGACCCTGTATCCAACAGTGGCCAATCCAGGCTACAAGTACTTGGCAAGTACCCAAACACTAAGTAGATCCCATGCTACTGATGCTAGTAATAGCAGTGGCTACTTCCTAAGTCAACTTGATTAATAGCAGTTCATGGACTTCTCCTACAAGAACTTATCCAAACCTTTTTTAAATCCAACTACATTAACCACATCCTCTGGCAACAAATTCCAAAGCTTAATTGTGCATTGAGTGAAAACATTTTCTCTGATTAGCTTTAAATGTGCTACTTTCTAACTTCATGGAGTGCCCACTAGTCCATCTATCATCCAAAAGAGTAAATAACCGATTCACATTTACCTGTTCTAGACTTCTCATGATTTTAAAAACCTCTCATATACCTCATCAGCTGTCTCTTCTTCAAGCTGATCAGCCCTAAACCTCTTCAGCCTTTCCTCATAGGGGAGCTGTTCCATCCCCTTTATCATTTTGGTCACCCTTCTCTGTACCTTCTCTAGTGCAACTATATCTTTTTAGAGATGCGGTGACCAGAACTGTACACAGTACTCAAGGTGTGGTCTCAACATGGAGAGATACTGAGGCATTATGACATTTTCTGTTTTATCCTCCATTCCCTTCCTAATAATTTTTAACATTCTGTTTCCTTTTTTGACTGCCGCAGCACACTGAGCCGAAGATTTCAATGTATTATCCACTATGATGCCTAGATCTTTTTCCTGGGTGATAACTCCTAATATGGAACCTAACATCGTGTAACTACAGCAAGGGTTATTTTTCCCTATATGCAACACCTTGTCCACATTAAATTTCGTCTGCCATTTGGATGCCCAATCTTCCAGTCTTGCAAGGTCCTCCTGAAATTTATTACAATCTGCTTCTGATTTAACTACTCTGAATAATTTTGTATAATCCGCAAATCTGATTACCTCACTCATTATATTCCTTTCCAGATCATTTATAAATATATTGAAAAGCACCAGTCCAAGTACAGATCCCTGAGGCACTCCACTGAGAAAATTGATCATTTTATCCTACTGTTTGTTTCCTTTTAATCAGTTTGTAATCCACAAACGTAAGGATCTCAAACACTTTGTGCCTGGCATACTCTTCTGTCAAAAGTTGGAATGGGATGCCATCACCTCACAAACCCTGCGAAGGTTAAGTCCTCAGGCTGAGACTTTCTTTGCTCATCTGGAGGAGAAGGATCTGACAGGAGACCATCCGAATCCTCAGAGGAGGACTCTGATCAGCCCCCCAGAGGTCATAGGGTCTCTCATCCTCACTGTATGCCACAGAGTATGGGGACCTAGGTTCTTGGCCTATGTCCAGAGCTGCAGGCACAGATTGAACTGGACCGGGGATTATAGCTTCGGTGTCTCCGCTGGCCTCAGCGGAGCTTCTTCCTTGGAGGAACCGGAGATGACCACCGTATCTGTAGGGGGAGACCTTGGTTATGCGGCAAACTCAGATGTCATGCGAAGCCCCAAGGCAGAGGATGCAAACGTCATCAGGATCAGTGATCGACGTGGTGGTCTGGCACTGGGGGCCACTGGCAAAAAACGGATACGGCCATGACGGGGCAAATAAAAGGACAGAATCCTTATCCACTCATCTCCTCCTGCTTAAGACTATTGCAATCTGCTCCTCACAGGTCTCCCAGTTATCTCTCTCCACTGCAATCTGCCCTAAATTCAGCCGTGTGGCTTATCTTTCGCCAAAGTCGCTATGCTAACATAACCCCTCTTCTGAAGTTAGTGCATTGGCTCCCTGTCCATTCCTGCATACAGTTTAAGCTCCTCTTTCTCACCTACAAATGCCTTCACTCTGTAGCACCTCACTACCTCTCTTCTCTCTCTCTCTACACTCCTACTCGTGCATGCTGCTCATCGGATAAATTACTCCTATCCGTGCCCTTCTCTACTGCCAATTCCTGACTCCGTGCTTTCCACCTGGCTGCGCCGTGTGCTTGGAATAGTCTTCCTGAACTGGTGATTCATGCTCCATTCTCTTGCCATGTTTAAATCCCATCTAAAGACCCAACTTTTTATCTCAAGTTTAATAGTTATCTGTAAACACTGCTGCTATTGCATAGCGCTGTTGTGAGTTCCTGTTGAATGTAAACCGATGTGATGTTACTAAACGATTATCGGTATATAAAAGCCTCAAATAAATAAATAAATAAATAAATAAATAAATAAAATCTTATCCCTGATTGTCTGTTTTTAGTCTTAACTAATTTTCTTTTCTTTTAATCAAGTCTTATCCTGTATGTTTGTCTTATTAGATCGTAAGTTCTATTGAGCAGGGTCTGTCTTTTTGTATGTTTGTACCGCACTGCGTATTTTGTGTAGCGTTATAGAAATGTTAAGTACTACAACTACTACTACGACTACACAGATTTCCATCAACCTTTTTTAACGCACTGAATACATTTTCTAGGGTTATCAAGGATGGTAATTTTAACCAGAATCCATGCCTCCCGCAAGGTTTTAACCTGGTTAATTCTAAAAGGCTAGAGGATGGCAATAAATAAAAGAGCTTAACTGGCACAAAGAAGCAGTTACTACCCTAAGAGAAACGTGGGGGTAACCTGCACGGAGCAGCAGTCACTATCCTAAGAGAAACATGGGGATAACCTGCACAGAGAGGCAGTTACTACCCTAAGAGAAACACGGGGATAACCTGCACAGAGAGGCAGTTACTACCCTAAGAGAAACATGGGGATAACCTGCACAGAGCGGCAGTTACTACCCTAAGAGAAACACGGGGATAACCTGCACAGAGAGGCAGTTACTACCCTAAGAGAAACACGGGGATAACCTGCACAGAGCGGCAGTAACTACCCTAAGAGAAACACGGGGATAACCTGCACAGAGCGGCAGTTACTACCCTTAACAGAAACGTGGGGGTAACCTGCACGGAGCGGCAGTTTCTACCTTGGGAAGCTTGCTGGACAGACTATATGGACCATTTTGGTCTTTTTCTGCCGTCATTACTCTGTTACTTTCAGTTTTTTCTAACGACTTTCCTTACTTTATTTCCCTTTTTATAGGTAAATGCTACAGCAACAGCCTTCCTTAGTATTCGCCCTCCAGTGATTATGTCAAATGTTATTAAAATTATAATCACAGTTGCTAAGCAGATCCGCTTTTATCTCTTGCACCCGATCTAATATTGCTCCCCCTCTTGTTGGTTCCATGATGTAGTCATTTATTGCATCCAGAAACTGTGCCTCCCTTCAATGCCCCAGCATAACATTTATCCAATCAATACTTGTATAAATGAAGTCTATTATTGTGCTGTACGTTTCCCTGGTGGGTAGTAACATACAAGAACATAAGAAAATGCCATACTGGGTCAGACCAAGGGTCCATCAAGCCCAGCATCCTGTTTCCAACAGTGGCCAATCCAGGCCATAAGAACCTGGCAAGTACCCAAAAACTAAGTCTATTCCATGTAACCATTGCTAATGGCAGTGGCTATTCTCTAAGTGAACTTAATAGCAGGTAATGGACTTCTCCTCCAAGAACTTATCCAATCCTTTTTTAAACACAGCTATACTAACTGCACGAACCACATTCTCTGGCAACAAATTCCAGAGTTTAATTGTGCGTTGAGTAAAAAAGAACTTTCTCCGATTAGTTTTAAATGTGCCCCATGCTAACTTCATGGAGTGTCCCCTAGTCTATCTACTATCCGAAAGAGTAAATAACCGATTCACATCTACCCGTTCTAGACCTCTCATGATTTTAAACACCTATCATATCCCCCCTCAGTCGTCTCTTCTCCAAGCTGAAAAGTCCTAACCTCTTTAGTCTTTCCTCATAGGGGAGTTGTTCCATTCCCCTTATCATTTTGGTAGCCCTTCTCTGTACCTTCTCCATCGCAATTATATCTTTTTTGAGATGCGGCGACCAGAATTGTACACAGTATTCAAGGTGCGGTCTCACCATGGAGCGATACAGAGGCATTATGACATTTTCCGTTTTATTCATCATTCCTTTTCTAATAATTCCCAACATTCTGTTTGCTTTTTTGACTGCCGCAGCACACTGAACCGACGATTTCAATGTGTTATCCACTATGACACCTAGATCTCTTTCTTGGGTTGTAGCACCTAATATGGAACCCAACATCGTGTAATTATAGCATGGGTTATTTTTCCCTATATGCATCACCTTGCACTTATCCACATTAAATTTCATCTGCCACTTGGATGCCCAATTTTCCAGTCTCACAAGGTCTTCCTGCAATTTATCACAATCTGCTATAACTCTTCCCTTAGTGAGGTTTATTTCCTGCACAACATTTATCCTACTCAACTCTGTGCCACCCCCTAAACCAATTTTATCTGCCTTGTTGTGTCAATATAATTTGTACCCTGGTGTCACAGTATTCCATTCTTATCCTCCTCCAACTAAGTCTCCGAGATGCCCATTGTGTTTATCTGCATGCTCTATATTTAAATATACCTGGGCTTTTTCAGTGTTTACAACTCTCTCTCATGGGACATTTTAACCTACTTGGGTTTGTCAGTATTCTATGAAGATGGCTCCCATCGAGCCATGCACTGATGGACTGACTGCTTCCCCCTTTGTTCTGCTTTAAAAGCTGCTCGATCTCCTTTCGAGAACTTAGGGCCAGCAGCCTGGTTCCACCCTGGTTAAGGTTGAGCCCATCGCACTGGAATAGGCTCTCCCTTCCCCCCTGCACCTCATCTCTTCCATGAATCGAGACGCTAGAGCTTGGCCTGCCTCTGGATTAGGGAACAATTCTAAGAATGCAATCCTGGAGGTTTTGGATGTCGATTTCCTACCTAAGAGCCTAAATGTAGCCTCCAGAAGCTTCCTATATCATTAGTACACACACACGTAAGCATTTCAGCCAGCTCCTCCCCAGCACACTCTAAAATCTTATCTAGGTGGTGTGTGACATCTGCCACCTTCGTGCTAGGCAGCCAAAATTACGAAACAATCCTCACAGTCACCAGCTACCAACTATTTCCTCAATGACTGAACCACCTATCACAACAGTCACCCTAACCCTTCCCTCCTGGGCACACGGCTCTGCAGAAACATCCTTGCTGCGAGAGGATAAAGCATCACCTGGAGGGCAGATCATAGATACAGGAACTCTTCTTGCCACACCAAAGTGATGGTTTCCTCTCTCTCCCCCACCCTGGTATCCACGCCAAGTCCTTGCTCTGCTGCAGAGGTCCCAGCAGAACCGTGCACGATACCTGCTCCTGCAACAGGCTCAGGTTCCTGGCTCCTCCAACTTCACGCCCCCCCCCCCCTCAGGTTCCTGGCTCCTCCAGCTTCACGCCCCCCCCCCCCTCAGGTTCCTGGCTCCTCCAGCTTCACGCCCCCCCCCTTTCAGGTTCCTGGCTCCTCCAGCTTCACGCCCCCCCCCCCCCCCCCTTTCAGGTTCCTGGCTCCTCCAGCTTCACGCCCCCCCCCCCCCCTCAGGTTCCTGGCTCCTCCAGCTTCACGCCCCCCCCCCCCTCAGGTTCCTGGCTCCTCCAGCTTCACGCCCCCCCCCCTCAGGTTCCTGGCTCCTCCAGCTTCACGCCCCCCCCCCCCCCTCAGGTTCCTGGCTCCTCCAGCTTCACACCCCCCCCCCCCTCAGGTTCCTGGCTCCTCCAGCTTCACGCCCCCCCTCCCATGGGCCGCGGCAGCGCTGGGTACTATTATATTACTGAGAGGCCGCTACCTTTCTCCTGTAGGCCTGTTCTACTCTCTCTGTACCACGAGGAGGTGGTGGTGGATGCCTCTGCAGCAGGAGGAAAGTGCCGTGCTGACTGAGGGGCGGGCATGAGAGCACCACAGCTGAAGGGGGGGAAAAAAAGCAATGTGAGCTCAGGGTGGGGAGAAGGTTACAAATAAAGGGTCACTTGCCAGGATCAAAGCCCTGACCACCACTCCATTCCAGCTGTGCCATTTTATGGCTAGAGCCTCTACATTTTCTTTTTCATTGCTCTCTAGGGCAGTGGTTCTCAACCTTTTTTCGGTCGGGACACACCTGAAGATGGTTCTCACATGCGTGACACACTGACCCATGATCGTCACGGGGTTAAATGTAAACATACACTATGCATTCCACAGGAAGCCCCCTCGACCCCCAACAATGGGTGCAGAGCAGAACTAGGACATTCCCCGTTCAATTTCCTATAAAAAAAAAAAAAAAAAAAGATATTCTGGTGACATGTCAATACCAGCAACATAAACACTCTCCCCTACCAGGTGCAATAGCCCTCCTTATGAAAAAACAGTAACATCAAGGCCCAACATCCTGATGGGCCTTGACAAAGGCCAATCCTACCTTCTAGCTCTCCTCGACATTTCAGCCGCGTTTGACACTGTAAATCATTCAATCCTCATTAACCGTCTAAAGGAAATAGGCATTTCTGGCTCTGCACTTCTCTGGTTCAAATCCTTTCTTTACAACAGGTACTACAAAGTCAAAATAAATGACAAAGAATCCCACCCAGTCCCTTCTAATCAAGGAGTACCACAGGGTTCATCTCTCTCTTCCACCCTGTTTAATATTTATCTACTTCCGTTATGCCAATTACTCAACGGCCTCAACCTCACCCACTATATTTATGCGGATGACATGCAGATACTTATCCCCATCTCGGACCCCATCTCCATTACACTAAACTTTTGGTATAACTGCCTGCATTCCATCAACCTCCTTCTCTCGAGTCTCAACCTGGTTCTTAATACTTCCAAAACAGAACTCCTTGCCATCTCCCCCAGCGATAATAATCCCGTTGCCAACAACGCAACCATACCACTAGCAACCCAGGTGAGAGACCTTGGAGCAACCCTAGACTCAAGATTGAACTTCAAAAAGTTCATTAATACAACAACTAAAGAATGCTTCTTCAAGCTACAGGTCCTAAAACAGCTAAGACCACTCCTACACTTCCATGATTTCCGTTCTGTGCTTCAAGCCATACTATTTTCAAAAATTGACTACTGCAACGCACTACTACTCGGTCTCCCTGCTTCTTCTACTAAACCTCTACAGATGCTGCAAAACGCAGCGGCCAGGATTCTTACAAACACATGACGTAAGGACCACATCACACCAGTCCTAAAAATCCTACACTGGCTACCCATCCACTATAGAATACTCTTCAAGACTCTTACTATTATTCACATATCGGTCCACCAGCAATCCTCACTCCAACTCTCCATCCCTCTTGAACTTCACACCTCCACAAGGCCGATCAGATCCGCATACAAAGGTTCTCTCCAGGCTCCCCCAAGCAAATCCTTGGTCCACAACTCCATTCATAAACGAGCACTTTCGACAGCGGGTCCGCTCCATTGGAATTCTCTTCCCCCAGATATACGCCAGGAACAATGCCATCTATCCTTCAGAAAGAAAATGAAAACTTGGCTGTTCGCCCAAGCTTACAGTTGAAGGAGCCTCTTTCAACCAACATTGACTCTCTCCTCCTACCTACCCATTCCCTATTCCCCCCCCCCCCCCCCCCCCCCGGTTACCTCCCCTGTTCTTCCCTCCTCAGGAAATATTATGCTAACTGCCTAAGATAAATCTCCAACCTTATGTTATCCTTTATATGTCTCGCTACTTAAATGTTTTCGATGACTATTTCAGTACTCTCCAGTTGTATTAGTTTGAAATCTTTACTTTCTTCCTAAGTCCATGTTTATGCTCCCTGTTTAATGTAACTTTACCTTCTTTATTGTTGTTAATTGGTTTCCCCTAGTTCCATTGTAAACCTGTTCGATAAGACATCATCTTGAGCATCGGTATATTAAAAGAAGTTAAATAAATAAAATAAATTTACCACCAATGCATGTTCTCTTGAGAAAACACAACAAATAATATTGATGCAAATGCCTACATGCTAGTAAAATACTTCACCTCGGTCACACACACAGAATCAACCTTCACCAAGTACAGAAAGACCACAAATTACAAATATGGAAACAGAAACCGCAATGGAAAGCCAAAAAAGCCACTCTGCATTCTGTGCAAAACAAAAATATAGCACCTATCAGACTTCCAGGATCTGAAATAATGCACACAAACTAATGCGCACTAAGTAACACCTGCATTATGGAACTCAAACAGTAACAGCCCTACCTTTGAAAAGGCAGCACTGCAAAAATTACACCAGGACCTAAACACCAATACACCTCCTACTAGGAAAAGAGAACAAGCCAAGCTGCTATAGATCCCTACACAGAAACTACAAGCTCGCAGAACACCCTTAGCTGGGTCACACACGCAGAACACAGACAGACCCTCACCAAATACAGAATAAAGTGACCATAAAGCTAATGTTTGTGTTGTTGCACTGCACACAGAGTTTGGCTTCTTGCTGTTTCCAGTTCAGTTTTTGTCTTCCCACTTCTATTTATACATTCCCCGAGAAATATAAAATAATTCTAAAACTAGAATATAATAAATGTTTCAAAACAACTGATAAATGGAACATCCAATCATTAAAAATTCTCCAAACACCAATAAAATATTTCTATCACATAATACCTAATAATTAAAATGGCAGTCAATCAAGAAAGATAAACTTAAAAAGCCACCTTTACTTACCCTCTCCAGTAACTCTCCTACTCCTTTCCATTGTAGGCCAACAGCACATACCAGAAGCAGCAAGGGCTGCTGAAGCTCTGCCCTCATGCTCTTCTTCCTTTGAGCCCATGACTAGTCTATCTCACACACATACGCACCAGCCAGGCACCTGCCTGACCACTCTCTCTCGCTCTCACACACGTCACTTGCCTGACCACTCACTCTCTCACACACACGTCACCTGCCTGACCAATCTCTCTCTCACACACACACGTCACCTGCCTGTCCAATCTCTCTCTCTCTCACTCACACACGTCACCTGCCTGACCAATCTCTCTCTCTCTCACACACACGTCACCTGCCTGACCTCGCTCTCTCACACACACACACGTCACCTGCCTGACCTCGCTCTCTCTCACACACACACACACACACACACACGACACCTACCTGACCACTTTCTCACACACACACACCAGTGACTTTCCTGAGCAGTCCCTTGCTCTCACACATTCTGTCATACACTTACACACATGCCGACTCACTGTGTCTCACTCACCCCCACCCACAGCACACATAGCAGCTACAGCACAAGGTAGCCGGTATGCTGCCATTTAAAGCAGCGACCTGAGAGGCTGGAAACTGCAGCAGGAGTGACCTCCCCAGCCCCACAGTGCTAAGAAGGCAGCACTTAGCTGTTTGCTTGTGCTGCGATCGATCACGGCACAGAGCAATCAGCTGAGATTGTAATTTTATTCTTTTCTACCCACCCCCTTTTTTTTTTCAGTTTGATTATTATTTTCTTGCTGGTGTCGCGCTGGCGCGAGTAGGAGGGAGGTCGGAGCAGCAGCGCCATGCTCCTTCTGCAGCAGCAGCATGCATGGCCTTTTCTTCTCCCCGCGTGCCCGGTAAACATCACTTCCTCTTCCGGGCCACATGGGCAGGAAGAAGAAAAGGTCACGTTCCTGTTGCCGGCTTCCACAAACCCTGCTGCCGTTCCCCTCGGGGCTTGAATGTGCTGATAGCCCGGGCAGGAACGGCAGCAGTGTTCGTCTCGCTGAGGTGAAAGGGGGGGTGAAGAGCAGCAGGTGTGCGACACATCAGTTGAGAAGAGCTGCTCCAGGCTGCTGCCCTGCTCATGATCTGTGCAGGAGATTAGAGAACAATGCAAGACTGCAGAAAGATTAAAAATACTGTAATGCAAGAAAGAAAATGTGGCCCAGAGAAGAGAGGAAAGACAGATTGAAACAGGAGGAGGAAGACGTTTGAGCTAGGAGATCCTAAAGCTGGAATGATGAGTTTATTTTTAGAAAACACACATCTATTTTGCTTATAGCCAAATGTTTCACACAGATGTTTACTGTAAACCATCTAAAGGATGTCCCATCAGATAGGAATTCAAATTAAAAGATTTAAAGCTTACAAAATCCCATAAAAACAGAACTTCTATGTTGTGAGGCTACACTTCATTTTTCCCAAAAAAACAGTGATGGAAAAAGTAAAAAAAAAAAAAAAAAAAAAAAGTAAATAGAAGTGCCTAGCTATACTTTATAAAATGTCCAGAGGCCAAACGTTCCCAAACTGCCTGTCAGCAGCTTGCGGGTTGAAATACTATACCTAGGCAACCTTTGGCAATGTATTCTGGGCTGCACTACAGCAGCAGATCATCCTAACGAGAAATCTACCATTAAAAACATTCTTTACAGGACTTGGATAACTTTTTCACTATTCAAAAATAGACGGATGTGCTTAAAACCTGAATTCAAGTTATGAAACAAATTTACTCAGACTGCATTTTTGTATCTGCAGAAACAGAAGTCAAACAAATGTTAATCACACATGTTCTTCTTAAACTGAACATATATACATGTGTGACTTACTTTGCAGACATATCCTATCAGGTAACTCAAAATTAATGCAGGGGTGTTAAGTCATTGGATGACTTTGCTCTAAAGATGTGACGTAATACATTCACAAAAATTAGAACTAGTTTTTCACTGCCAATTTTTATTTCTACACCTCCTGAGAAATGTTCACTTTACGTCAGATGCAATAAAATGAGATATATAACACTTACAATTGTGCAGTGAATCAAAACAAAGTGTGAAAAAGTGTAAAATATAACAACTCGCACCTTTAACCACTGAGCTGAAAAGAACTGGAGGCTCTCTGTTCCAGTCCCGTATGACCTGGGACCTCTAAGCCAAAGAGACTCTGGCCCAGCAACAGTCTCTCTCTTCCCACACACACAAAGTCACCTACGTAACCCAACTCTTGTCCCTTCCAATCAAATACTTTATAGGACCTCCTAGAATAGCACCTGCTTTCTGCCTCACAGACCATTTTAAAAATAGCACTGGTTAGCTGAAGTCAATGACAAATAAAACGGAAAATGTCATAATGCCTCTGTATCGCTCCATGGTGAGACCGCACCTTGAATACTGTGTACAATTCTGGTCGCCACATCTCAATAAAGATATAATTGCGATGGAGAAGGTACAGAGAAGGGCGACCAAAATGATAAGGGGAATGGAACAGCTCCCCTATGAGGAAAGACTAAAGAGGTTAGGACTTTTCAGCTTGGAGAAGAAACGGCTGAGGGGGGATATGATAGAGGTGTTTAAAATCATGAGAGGTCTAGAACGGGTAGATGTGAATCGGTTATTTACTCTTTCAGATAATAGAAAGACTAGGGGGCACTCCATGAAGTTAGCTATTAGTCTTTCTGTAAGTAATAATAAGTTTGCACGTGTGAAAAAGGCAGAGTCCAGACTGTCCTCTGGCATGTTCCCTAAAGCCAAGGGCCACTCCCTTCTATTAGAGCTATTCTACAGAACAGGTAAGTGCAGGGCGTGCCTAGATTTGGACAGGTTAATTAGTGGCTGGCCTTAGGAAATGAGGCATGGGGGTATTGTATATTAGGGGCTAGGTCAGAAGTTGTGGGGACCCTGGACCCAAGATGTCCAGGTCCTTGAATCAGTGCCCTGGAGCTCAGGTCAGGGAGCCCCCAGTCTGTGGGTGAGTGATTTTGTTAACATCCATTTACTTTTCAAAGAAATAAGAAGTTAAAACTTTATTTCGTTTCAGAGGATGAAGTAAAGATTCAATGCTAACACAATGACAACTACTTAAGCTGAAACAAAAAAAAAATCCTTATAAATACGCTTCAAACAAACTCAAATATAAGAAAATGGCACAGAACCCAACAAGACCCCTATGATACAGTTGTGTCAGCGCAGGTCAGCGATCATCCAAAATAAGAAGGGTTGCATGCATGCTCCTCTCTAAATGCCGTTTACATGAGCCATTGCAAAACGTGTAAAACGATGCTATAGCTGTGAAACAAGTCAAAAATTAAACATAACAAGGCACTAGAGGAAAACAGAACAGCAGCTAGTTTCCTGAACCGTATTATAATCTTCTGGGCCAGATAAGGAAGGTAGAAGTGGGTCAAAGAAGGCTTTAGAAGAAGACCACACCATCTATGCTACAGCGCCCCCTTGCGAGACTGCCTGTTCCTATATAACGACAGCCCCCCCTTGTGGAGGGGTGGATTATTAGTTGGAGACCAGAAAAGGAGGCTCCTGATTTGTGGTTGAGAAGAAATCCTTGGCCCCACATCTGTGCCTGGATTTGGAGAATTTTTTCCCCTTTTGAGTAGGAGAGAACGGCTCATTCTGCATGTTAAGTTTTTCCATGCTTACACTCTGGGAGACAGTTCATACTGTTTTGTCTCTATCCAACCGAGTCATACAGCATCCACTTAATCAAATCACAAACGTAGAGCTCAGGCCCTCATCCAGTCTCTGAAGAAGAAAAGCTGCCAAGACCAGAGGAACAAAGCAGAGCCTATCCAGTTTATGGCCACCGAAATACCCATTTGGTAACTAGGGAAAGGAAGACCTACCCTCAGGGGGTAAAGGGGGCGATTACCAGATCATCCAAGTCAAGCTGTGGAAACGGGAGTTTGCTGCTCAGAAATGCCACCAATACTCACCCACTCTCACAGGCGAAGTTTCAAAGGAGTTGCACGTGCAAATTTATCATAGGAATCTTCAAAAGCAGGAAAAACAACGATTCAATGGCACATAGAGTAGCAATTCTCAAAAGCCCACTTACATGGGTAAAGTGCATTTACTCACGCAAGTGTGTAAATGCTTTTGAAAATCAGGCTCTTAAGAGCACAGCCAACGTGGTTTGGAGATTTTACACTTGCTGAAAATCCAGACAGATTTTGCCTATTGGATTTCTGCAACAAAACAGAGACTTCCTAAAAGCCATGTGTTTCGTCTTTAAAATATCTTTCAATAAAATTGTGCTGAGCACTCGTCTATATCCAGAGTGATTATTACTATCTAATCTAGAAACTGCAAAAGAATGCCCAGAGCCCATGAGGTTACCCTACAGAATGATCCGGTACGTTTGGGGCTGTTGGAACTATTATGGGAGTGACGTGCCTGGGAGGACTTCAGTCCAGGAGCCATATATGTACTAAGTAATTACAATACAATACAAGTAAAAGTACACAACATGTGCAACTCCTGGACTGGAGCATATCACAGCGCAGAAACAGTGCTATCAAGTCTGGTCAAGGCGCTCTGGTACTCCATCGCCTTATCCATCTGTTAGGCCAATGTAAGATCAACAGATACCATGACCCTAAGATTCTGCTCTGCTTTAATTTCATCCCCTGTACTCTACCTCTCCTATGGGTGTTTGCAGCCTAAATTTGGCCATTAATGTTCAGGGTTTCTTTCTGACACCAAAAAAAGAAAAAAAACACTTTGAAATTGCCAAAAATATCCTAACTAGAGAAAACTAAGAGGGGGCCAAAGAAGTCTGCAGCGAAAACAAATTTAAAGCTGAAAAATACCAAAAGGCAAGTAAAAACTGCCTGAAGAGAGGAAAATTTCATGAGTCCAATAACTCAAGTGGACAAAGACTGATGGGGATTGCAGAGGAATATCCATGTAACCCTTATTATTACTTCCCTGCATTTAGATCTTCAGAGAGGCAGCCATGTTAGTCTGGGTAGCAAAAATGACCAGAGGCGGGTGGCACCTTATAGATTAATCAATTTACTGAGGCTTGAGCTTTCAAGGACAGAGTCCACATCATCAGATGCATGAAGTGTAGAACAGATGTGGGGTTATATGCATACCATTGCCCTTCCCCAACTGAACAGGATTTCTCAAATAAAAAACAAGCCATCTACCACAAACATTTCACCACGCTCAAGAATCCAGCCTCCTACATATCACGCCAGTTCAAACAACGGATACTCCGAATTGCACCATCAATCTGTCCATCCACACACTGAGCCAGGCAGAGGAAGCTATTCTTGCACAGGGACTCTCCTGCCCTACCAAATCTACACAGATAATACAGTTCTGTAGTGACCGGGAATCCTACTTCCACTGTCTCAGTCAAAGAATACTTCTATACCAAGCAGCTCACCGACCCAAAGCCACACATGGAAGATGACACTGACACACCCTCTCCACCTACTCAGAACATCAAACACAAACTCCCAGTGGGCACCCTCAGATGGGTGTAACACTGGACTGGATTTTGCTGGAACCTCCTTCACTTCTAGCCACTCTGCCGTCACCTCTCCAGGCAAACTGAAGATTCTCGACGGTGGCTCTGGGGTAATCGGTGCGCCGGGGCTAAGAGATGTTTCCTCGGCCTGTGATCTCGGCGTCTGCTCTCCGTCTCACTGTCAACTTCTCCACAAACACAGTTTCCGTCTAGGTTTCTTCACAAGGTGATATAATCACATGTTCATGCCATGTCTCGCATCTAACATTTTTACTTATCTGTTTAACCCTTTCCACAACAATGCCTTCTCCACCCCACCCTCTCACCTCATTCTCTCCTTTCCTATCCGCCCTATTCCATTCAGAAGCCTCTTCATAACCCAACTGTATGGCCATTATCACTGAGCGCAAGGTTTCCATTCGAAAATGAGTCACCTGCAAATGACAGTTGACCTAACAGATCCAGGATGGGATGAATGGAGCCTTCCTTGTTGGGCACAACAAAATAAATGGAATCTCTCCCCATACTTTCTTGAGATGTAGGCACTGGAACCACAGCCCTCAGCCTAAGGAGCCTTAATAGCATAAATTCCACTGCCTGCTTCTTCTGCGGGGAGTGGCATAAAATACAGAGGTGGCCCCCTATCTCCTGCTCCCAGGGGTGGGTTGGCAAACCTTCATTGGGAGGCATGCGGGGATCCCTACCTGAGCCCGCACTCCTTCTGGGCTGTTGTCCAACATGTCGAGTTTTCTGAAAGGTTGCTCCTCTATAGGGTCAAAACTGCTTGGATCCCCCTAGCACCCTCTCATGCTAAAGGCATATGGCATCTGCTTCTTATCCTCCGGTAATCGAGGAACTGGTGATTCGCTCCCAAACAAGAGCGAGCCTTTAAAAGGCAACTTCGTAAGATTAGCTTTGGAGGTTGTGTTGGCTGACTAATTCCACAGCCACAGTTGACAATTGGCTGCTATCTCCAAAGCCACGCCTCTAGCCGAGGTACAGACTAAATCGCAGCGGGCTCTATAACTGCTCTAGAACTCACTCTAGAATCATCAACCTCCTGAGAGAGAAGAAAAGAGAGAGCCACCAGGGTGCAATAGGAAGCTATTTGTAAAGTCATCAACGGTTTTGCCTCAATCCTATCATGAACATCCTTCAAGGCCGCTCCTCCCTCTAGGAATAGTCATCCGCTTAGAGACAGCACAGTCAAGCGCCTCTACTTTCAGAAAACGCAAATGCTCTCTCACCACAGGATCCAGAGGGTACAGGCCTAATAATGTCCAACCCTTTTTAAAATTTGCATCCGGAGTGTCCCATTCAAGATCAATCAATTCTTGAATGGCTTCCATAACAGGGAAAAAAACAAGAAGCCTTACGCAAAGAAACCAAAATGGGATTTTTCTTGGGCTCAGAAAAGGAATCTGCTCCAGGTACACCCAGCATCTTCAAGATCTGGGAAATCAGGGCTGGCAGTTTCTCTCTATGGAAGAACCACAACATGGCCCATTACAGTTCCTGGAGGAATTTCCCCATCTTCCAGGATCTGCCTCATCAGTGCCATCCAGGTTCCCGTCGGGAATACCCACAGCTAACCGAGGAGTGTTTCAGTGCTTAAACATAGGACTGGAAGAGGGAGGGGCCAGCGGCTGAGAATCCGACCTAACAGGATTGGTCGAGACAGAGGACTGCGCCTGAAGAAATGATTGGAATCCTTGAAAAAAATTCTACCCAAGAAAAGGCAGAAGAACCAGGCCAAATCCGTAAGGTACTGGAAGGGGCCCACTGAGTTGCCGCCATCAGCGGAGAAGCCAGTAAAAGAAGTCCCAAGGTCTAGTGTACCGCCAGACAAAGCCTTAGCCAATCATCTTCAAGCTGGGAAGACACAGGCTTAGTAAAATAAGAAGACAATTCTCAGGCTGAGATGCCCAAATATGACGGCAACACAGAGAGAAAGGTGCTTATGTTTCTTGCTCACCAGCGCCATTAGCTCACAGGCAACGGAAAATGTGCGTCCAGCCGGCTCGCGCAGAAAAATTACAAGCATACAATTTATGCGCACAAAAATTAGGCGTCCCAGAGTAAGCGCCGCAAAAAACATTAAAAACACACACGCACAAACTGCACCAAAATCTGGGCATAAAAAAAGAATTATAGAATTCAGAAAAAAATGCCAAATGGAAGACATCATTGAAGCGCTCACAGAAGATCTCCATAAATTAGATCTCACTGATGCCAACTCGGCCTGTCTGACCTGGCATCAACTCACCAGCTGCATTGCAAATCGACTCTGTCCTCTACTAACAAAAGAGATCAACTCAGAGAAGAAAGATAAAAAACCATGGTACACCACGGACCTCAGAAATATGAAACGCGAACTCCGTAAACTGGAAAAGAGGTGGCATAGAAACCAAGACGCAACACATCTACAAAAATTCAAATCACTACTCCACAAGTATCGTAAAACAACTGATGAAGCCAAGAAAAACTTCTACACAACAAAAATTCATCAATACCAGTTCAATCCGCGTGCCCTCTTCCAATACGTTTCTAACATAATTTCCCCCTCAATAAACATCAACCCTGAAAATGAGGATAAAAATAAATGTGAGAAACTAGCCTCCTATTTCCACGACAAGATTACTAATATCATGGCTCGCTTTACCTCTCCATCTCTGCCGGTATTCTTATTGCCCTCAAGCACCACGAGCTCTTCACCCACACTCTCAAATTTTGAAACTTCAACTGCATCAGAAATTGAAGCAATTCTAAAAAAAATCAAACCGGCCTTGCACCCCATTGATATCATGCCAACAAAAACACTCCTTGCCATTCCTACTAGGATCGCCCCCGCTATTTCTAACATCATCAACAAATCCATAACAGATGGTGTTTTTCCTACGCAACCCAAACACGCAATAATAAAGCCCACTCTCAAAAAATCTGACCTGGATCCCTCTGAACTGGCTAACTATCAGCCAGTCTCGAACCTCCCGTTATTGTCGAAAATCTTAGAAAAAGTCATTAACAAACAACTCACAGACTTTCTAGACAAAAATCAATTACTCTTCCCTTCACAATATGGTTTCCGTAAGAACCATAGCACCGAAACCCTGCTTGTGTCCCTCTCAGACTCTATACTAAAAACCCTTGATACTGGTCACTCTTATTTACTGGCTCTACTTGATATCTCTTCGGCGTTTGACACTGTCAACCACAATACCCTCCTCTCTCTCCTCTCACAAATTGGCATCACCGGCACTGCCTTATGCTGGATCCAATCTTTCCTGAAAGATAAGACATACAGTGTCAGGCTGGGACACCAAACGTCGAAACCCAGAAATCTATCACAAGGTATCCCACAAGGGTCCTCTCTATCATCAACGCTATTCAACGTTTACCTATCTCCGCTTTGTCGACTTCTGGTGAAATTGGACCTCCGTCATTTCATTTACGCCGATGACGTACAGATCCTCATCCCCATCAATGATTCACTCGCTAATGCCCTGAAAACTTGGGATTCGGCCCTTGCGGAAATAAAAAATCTACTCACAGAAAACTTTCTTGCAATAAACACTAACAAGACAGAACTCCTCATCATCATGCCACACAAGAACATCACCGCTAACACCACACCTCTCTCAACTTCAGACCATCCCCATTTGCAGCAAGTCCGCAGCCTTGGCGTCATGATTGACAATCACTTTTCCTTAAAGAATTTCATCTCGACCACAATCAAAAATGGTTTCTTTAAGCTTCATACACTAAAAAGAATTAAACCTCTCTTACATGCTCAGGACTTCTGGACAGTGTTACAAGCCACAATACTACCGAAACTAGACTACTGTAACGCATTACTACTAGGTCTCCCGAAAAACACAATTCAACCATTACAGATGCTGCAAAACGCTGCCGCTCGCTTACTTACCAATACTCGCCGACACGAACACATCACTCCAGCTCTCATGTTCCTACATTGGCTTCCCGTAGCTTACAGGATTACTTTTAAAGTACTCTCACTCATCCATAAATCAATACACAACCAAGAGATGCAATGGTTTTCTGATCAGTTTATATTCCGCACATCTAATAGACCAATTAGAAATATCCATCAAGCTAAACTAGCCTCTCCTCCACTCAAACACATCAAATACGTGTCCACAAGAGACCGTTCTTTCTCCATAGCTGGTATCAACATCTAGAACAAAAT
This sequence comes from Rhinatrema bivittatum, assembly GCF_901001135.1. Classification (NCBI taxonomy): domain Eukaryota; kingdom Metazoa; phylum Chordata; class Amphibia; order Gymnophiona; family Rhinatrematidae; genus Rhinatrema; species Rhinatrema bivittatum. Next base: position 77,727,060 of record NC_042628.1, on the reverse strand, counting down.
GCCCTTGGACTTGCGTCTCGAATCCTGCCATAAAACTTTCAAACAAAACCTCAAAACCTGGTTGTTCGAACAAGCTTTCACTCAATAATCATTGATTAATCTGAAATGCAGTTTCATGTTTAATTTTTCACCAGCTCCCTGTTCATTTTCCCCATGTTTGTTTCAATCTGCTAATTTCTCTGTTCTCCATTTACTCCTACTCTCCCTATGTGCAATATCTATGACTTGACATTAACTTGACATTGGATTAGGCATTTAACAGGTTAATGGCATATTTTCTCTCCTGTTTTGTTGTTGAAATAGAATATGCTTTGGTTTTTATAGTTAAAGGAGCTATACTATGTACTCCTGAAACCCGTTATTTATGTAAAGCCTGTTGCTGTTATTTGTTTACTTCCTGTATTACCTGTTGTATGTAAAGCCTGTTGCTAATTTATTGTTTACTGTAAACCGAGGTGATGTATATCTATACGTACCGCGGTATATAAGAATCTCTAAATAAAATAAATAAATCATCAATTAACTAAAAGACTGCGCCCAAAGCTAAGTGCACAACGTGCGCACAGAGCTGGATGCATTGCACACACTAATGTTCCTGTAGAGGGTAGTCAAACACACAAAGGTGCACGAAAACGGCGCAGCGGCCTACCACATGGCATGCAGGAAAAAAAGCCTAACTGCAGGGCCTAGCCTCCCGGGCTACTCAACCCACCAGGCTGCCCGGTTCCATTAAACACCAACGGGAGTGGCAATGAACGTTGGAACGGTGGGCCAAGCACGGAGACCGAAGGAAGCCCTGCAAAACCCCTCTACACTGTCTCTGTCTTTTTTTTTTTTTTTTGTAAAGTTTACCTAAGCTCAGCCCTTACCGGCCGAGTACAGAGACGGACCAAGGGGGGAGAGGGCATGAGCCATCACCGCCATGTTCTGCTTCTTGCACCTGCTGCCTTTAAGCTGCACAATCAGCTAAATCCATGGCAAGAAACCCAGCTACCGGACCAAGGCACTCATCTAAGGGACCACGGAAATCACCTCAGGAATTCTCAACTGGAGGAGGAACCATCTGGTATCACCTCAGGAGAGTGGGGCTTTTTTAAAATTCTCCTTTCAAAATCTGAAGCAATCCCCATAGGGAGATGCACATCCACCATCTGCAGGAGATGGAGAATACTGGCAGGCTGGGGAATATATTATACTGTGATGTCAATTTACTCTGTCTCCATCTGCTGGCAGGGGAGCATAACCCTCTGGTCCTGAGTCCATTTGTCTACACGCTAGGAAAGATGCTATTCAGGGCTTCATTTGTAGACAAAAGAGGAAGTGGAAATGTGGAATGGGGGAGGAGGGAGCAGGGTCAGGGCTCATGTGACCTGTATGAGGGGGAAGCACCAGGTGTGAACTCTCTCCAGCGCGCGCACACGCACATATACACGAGAACATAGCCAGTAACATCAGAAGCACTGGAGCTGATAGAGGTGTGAACTCTCTCCAGCGCACACACACACACACACGGTTGTTTCAAGCAGCTCTCTCCCCCCATGCTTGGCACTCCTGCTGCTGTGACACTGCTTGTCGTGGGGAGTGTCACACCATCTCGCAAGGCTGACTTTCACCGGCGTGGAGTTGGCAGGGGAGAGGAGACGTTAACGCACCCAATGCCGATGGATAATTCCAAATTCAGGCCAGAGAAGAGCGCAGTGCAGTGAAGCTGCCGGGTCCACCCAAGGACCCCTCCAGATTTCACCAGCCTTGCTGAGCAATTGTTAAATAGGCCACTGGACCGGATGCCAGCTAGCCAGACACAAAGGGGTACGTCAAAGCCTGACCTTGTATCTGACCATTACAAGAGAGTACAGAAAAGGAAAAAATACTACAGCTAAATATTGAGTGCGCTACAAGCTGCAAGCGCATTGCCCAGGCGCACACACAAGAGCGTTCCTGCTCCATGGCGTTTACAATCTAGAAGTGAAGACGGAGGAGAGAGCCAAGCAGAAGACTTAAAATTTGAAGGGTAGTAGAATTTAACTGCAGAGGGGGACCATTTTACTTAAGTGGACAAATCTGCAAGAAGTTGAGAGAGTGGCCCAAACAATCACAGATTACTTTTTCTAGATGCTGCCTTTCAGTGCTCCAGCAAATGGCTACGTATCAAAGGACCCTGAAACAGAAGCTTTGTCAAAAACCGTAGCACCAGATTTCAAAGACTCATCTGAGAAGTAAACTGACGTTCCAGTGACCACACAAGCTAGTGCCAAACCAAGTGGCTCCCATTTCCTCCATGATTACATTCTCCAAAGTAATATAGATTAGTTTATCCCCTTTCCTCCAACAATCATAACCTGTAAAATGTTCAGCTACAACACAACACACACAATTATATACACACACAAGCATAGAAATCAAGGACGAGGCCAGCATAAAACCTGAATCACGCAGGCAGGTAGCATAGCTAAAGGAATCTGTACATCTTCCAGATACTTAAATATCGCCACTTTAAAGCCTCGCTACCCAGTCCGAATGTTTCTTGTCTGGGATATATTGTCAGAGTCCCAGTTTTACCAGCGGAAATTAAGCAGGGAGAGGAACAGTGAAAACTTTACCTATCAAACGAGCTCAGATAAACCAAAGCATCTTCCAAGGAACCAAGAACGTGAGGCTTTCATTGAAAGTGGAAAAGTCAAGGCTGATATTCAAGAACAGCTGAGCTCCTAAATCTAGCCTCCAATATTAGGTCCCTACGTTCAGACAAACTTAGAAGCCTAAATTTTAAGCTGAAAATGTTTCTAAATTTAGGAGCCTAAACCCCACCCTCCCATAAAACTTTGCCTATTCATTGCCGACAGCAGAGAATCCGTTCCTAACACGTCACTTACTGGACCCCCTGCAGCCACCCCTGTACTATCATCCTAAGTTAAAATAAATAACTCCTTTTCAGAAAAAATTCCTCTTCAGACGGGTGTACCTCAGGGCTCAACTCTTTCGGCAACTCTTTTTAATATTTATTTGTTACCAATTTGCCACCTCCTCACTGGTTTAAATTTAAAGTTTTATGTTTATGCAGATGACATAGTTTTTAGTCCCAATAGAAAATGATATAGATTTTACTTATAAATTAATAACAATTTATCTCAATGCTATAAAAAAACTTATATCCCAAATGAAATTAATATTAAATACTGAAAAAACTGAAATAATACTATTAGAAAGAAAATGTTTGCAAATTAAGATCCCTGCCTTCAGATTTGATGCCCTCATCTTCCACCAGAGATCTGGGAGTAATAATAGACTCAGAATTTAACATGAAAAAACATATCGCAACCAAGTTAAAAGATGGATATTTTAAACTTTTAACCTTAAGAAAACTGAAACCACTACTGGAACCTCCCGACTTCAGATCTGTATTACAGGCTCTACTGTTCGCAAATTTGGATTATTGCAATGCTCTCCTTTTAGGCTTACCTCAATCTACCATCAGACCTCTTCAGGTATTTCAGAATACAGCTGCTCGAATTTTAACAGGAAAAAAAAAGTTTGACCATATTACTCCGACATTGATAACCTTGCATTGGCTACCTGTTCATTATAGAATCTTGTATAAGGCTGCATGTATAATCCATAATATAATTTATGGAGAAAGAACAGAGTGGTTGAGTGCAGCTCTGAGACTGCATGTTCCACAGCGTCATTTGAGATCGGCAGACAAAGGTCTTTTATCAATTCCCACAATAAAATCAGCACATCTCAGCCAGATCCGAGAAAGAGCATTATCCATCGCAGGCTCAAAGATGTGGAACTCCTTACCAACTCAATTAAGGACACAGCGAGAAAAAAGCAAATTTAAAGCAGACCTGAAAACATGGTTATTTAATGCAGCATACATTGAAAATTAAGTGCAGGCCGCTTTTTATTAATTCGCAAGCAAGGCTACAATGTATATAGTTTTATCGTTTTTACTATATAGTTCTTATTGGTCTTATAGTTTTTTATTTACATTTTATATTTTAACAGCTATGAGTTTGTAATTTCTTTCTTTTAAATTTAGCTGTTTTTATCTTTTATGACTGAATTGTAACTTCTTTACTGTTTATTTATTTGTATTGTAAACCGCTGTGAAGGCTTGCTGAGACAACGGTATATAAATGATAATAAACCTTAAACACAGGAACTCTGCCCTAGTAAATCATCAAAAGGGCCAATGTAGGAGCCTAATTACCAGAGCCAGCAACATAAACCCTTAGGAAACTCAGCCTGTGAGAGATCCGTGTCCAGCCGCTGGCCGTCGAGGGAAGGGGTTTGTGTAAACTGATCCGGCTAAAACTTAGCTGAGAAATTCATCGTGCAGGAGCGCTGCTGACCATACCCTGGGATAACTTCAGCACTGCTCTCAGGCAATCCCAAAGGTTATCCGGCCGCCTCGGCTCCAAGCGCCACACTGGGCTGCCCCTGACATAGCTTAGTAAGTTCTGAGCTGGCTGACAAAATCATCCAGCCGTGTCAAGGGGCCGTCAGACTGCAGGGATTTCTAATTCCTAGCATTCAGACAGACATGCTGAATATGGCTTCCTTACAAAAGAGCACAAATTGCTGCCAGCTCTGATTTTGCATGACATTCCCATTTTGTGTACAAAATTAAGCTGATGAGCCACAGTAATGCTGGGGTGGTTTATAGGTTTAAATGCCTAGCTGATCTCCATCTTGCTGAGATGCACCGATTTATGATCTGGAATATTCTCTGCTGTGCCCCACTCCTAAAATTGTTCCTCTCGCATTGGTCTTCTACATCTACTGAATTCTCTAAACGTTTTACCTTATTTAGTAAACATTTAAGCTAGTCTAACAGGCAGTTATTCCAGATTCCAGCTGCAAAAGTACTTTAGTGCTCTTGTCTGCAAGCTAAGTCCTCCTTCTCTGTAGATCCACTCGATTATGGATGGAATGGTCTTCCATCGACTGTTAGAGAGGAGGGGGATCTATTGTGACTCTCGAAGGCTTTAAAAACCTGCCTGATGTTGAGAATGTTTTTTTAGCACTGACTAAATGGAACGCGAGGATGACTGGTGTAACGGTTTTATTTTTGAGTAATGTTAATTTTAAAATAAACCATTAAAATACATTTAAATTATGTTATAATCTTCCTAAGCAATGTACATCAATTAAGCGATTAATAAAAGACAAATAAAAAAACAAATAAATAAATCAAATGCAGAAATATGGTTCCAGCCAGATAATACTTTTGCCAAAACTGGAGAGTTTCTTGCTGGCAGGCTCCTTAGAAGGGTGCATGTTTGGGATCCAAGATGGCCGCCGCATAGGTTGGACGCTTGCAACCTTGTTCTGCGGAGACTTCTTAAAATTTTTGCCTAGAATTATTTACCTGTTTGTTTGCCATGCCTCACACAACGAGGAAGGCAAAAGTGAGAATCGCTTCAACATAGACGCAGACTCCTGAAAGACAGCCATGCATCGACGAGTTGCTAGCGAGACCCATGACACATTCGCCAGAGGGAGGAGCCGCGTTGGTATTCGACGGAGAGCAGACGCCGAGATCACAGGCCGAGGAAACATTTCTTAGCCCCAGCGCACCGATTACCCCGGAGCCACCTTCGAGAATCTTCAGTTTGCCTGGAGAGGTGACGGCAGAGTGGCTAGAAGTGAAGTAGGTCCCAGCAAAAACAACTTCCCTGAGAAGTGATAGGGAGCCCGCGGGTACGATGATCGTTTCGGAGAGCCTGAATATTCAAGGCTCCAAGGGTGTGGAGACTGAGGAACATCAGCAGAATGGAGGAGAAGGGGACCCTGATGGTACAGGGAGAAGTGAACCCGAGGTATACATTTTTTGCAATTTGCCTTTGACTAAACCACCAGTAATAACTTTGGATACTATTTGGACAGTATTACTATCAATGGATAGCTCTATAAAAGCCCTGACGGGCATGATAAAGGACAACTTACAAAACACTAAAAAGCTAGATTCTAAGGTACAGATATTGGAAAATACGGTGAAAGAGATTCAACAAAAAGTAGAAAAGTACAGCATAACTTAATTAAATCGGACATAATTAGTTCAAATAGAATGAAGAGATTGAAGAACAAACAAAGGAGAGCCAATTTGAGAATAATCAATTTTCCTAGGATGAGGGCAGTATCACCACGAGATATGTTTAAAAGTTTTTCTGAAGAGGGGATACCTGCCATGTCTATGATATACTATATTCCTGGATCTAAAGAAAAAAAAGGAAGAACAGCCATTACAACACAACAGGGAAGACAAGATTTTTCACCGTTGAATGTTTCCGCTTTACTGGATTTGACTTTAGATACAGTTATTGACACTAGGGAGACTCTCGTAGTATCCTTTGTGTTTATAGCGGAGAGAGATACAGTGCGTAATCAAGAGCGTGTGTTTCATGGACAGAGAGTCTGGATATATCCAGATGTAACCAAGGCTACCCAGGAAAAAAGGAGAACATTTCTTCAGATGAGGTCTGAAGTCACATCTAGAGAGGCTAAATTTATTTCACGTTTTCCTTGTAAATGTACAGTGCTTTATAAAGGTTCCAGGTACATTTGTTTTGAACCGGCACAATTAAGGGTATACTTAGATTCGAGGAGCATCAGGGATTCAATAAACTCTGTTTATTGAATCAATAAACAATTGAATAATAATAAATAATAATAAATAAATAAATAATAATAATAATAATAATGAATCAATAAACTCTGTTTATTGTAACGCCTTAACCGCGACAGTTTTGTTCTTTGGAAACTGACCTGATTTGATACTTGTATTAAGAAGGTCGGTATACAAAAATCCTAAATAAATAAATAAATAATTCGGTATTAGAGGGAGAATCATGGGGCGCACTCTATGCGGTTAACTTATTATATATGTAATATTTCCTTTATAGCTGCTTGTATAATCTTAGAACCCTATATTACTCCCAGGGAATTAGAAAACAAACAGAGATCCATAAAGAAGGAGTGTTTGTTAATTACTGCTTCCCTAAAAGGAATGCCACATACTAAAAGAAAGGCACGGCTAAGGGAGCTTCAAACTTCAACCCCCTTAACCACTCCATCACAGCCGCAAATATCTTCCTTTTTTATGGCTACAACTGAGAGGCCGGGGGAAGGAGCCGCAGTAGATGTCGCTTCAGAGCGAGAGGCAAATCTACAGGCTGAAGCCATCTCTCTAAGCCCCGGAGCGCCTATGCCCTCCTCTCCATCTATGAACATAGAAAATCTCATAGGCCCTCTTATTTTGGATGAGGGTATTGAGGAAATAAGTAAAAACACAAAAGATCCTTTAAGGAAAGGAGACTCTCCCACAGGGGGTGGGGAAGAAACCAGGGCAGAGGTGGAGATTATATTACATCAAACATCTTCACAGATTACCATGGACACATTATGGTCTGCAATTAAATCATTGGAACAGGCTATTATAAAACTAACTTTGAATACTAACAATTTTCAGCAGAGAGTATTAAAAGTAGAGAATTCAGCTTTGTTGTGCAATAATAAAGTAGCTGTAGTTGAAGATAGATTGGGTAAAGTAGAAAAAATGCAAACAACAATGATAAAACCTGAAATGATTAAGGGAAAAAAGTTAGAATTTCTTGAAAACTCATTAAGATACCCTAATCTTAGGGTATTGAATTTTCCTTTTCAGAATTTAACATCAGCTGTAGATATGTTCAAAGATTATATGCAGCATGTATTAAAAATGCCTATACAATCACTGCCTGCTTTAGCAAAGGCCTATTATATACATCCAAGGAATATAGAAGATCAATTGGGAAATATACAATCAGAAGGGCCACTCAATTTGACTGAGGTGATAGAAATGTCAATTGAAACTAATATTGCTACTAGAAGTACACTTTTTGTACCATTTCTGTTTACAACTGAGAGGGATACGGTTCTCCGATTATTTCTCAGACATCGTCTTGAGAAATTTCACGGACAAGAAGTATGGATTTATCCAGACCTCTCAAGGATCACTCAATTAAAAAGAAAAGAGTTTCTCAAGTTAAAATCAGAAATCCTTGTAAGGGGGGCTACATTTATACTAAAATTTCCGTGTAGATGTGAATTAAAATACTTAGATCAGAAATATGTTTTCCATGAGATATCTCAGTTACGGTCTTTTCTGGATTCTCACCCCCCAAATGTGGGAAGTAATGCATAGGGTAATTAAGGTTTAAGTTGGGTTTTTTTTCTCTCTATATGCGAAGAGAAAAGTGATTAATTTCTCTTTTCTTTCTTAATGCTGGATTCCTTAAATCGCTCATGTAAAAATTGTTTTTTTTCCCCTGGATTGCCTTGAGAAAATACAGATAATGTAGTTTACAATTACCCCTTGATATATTGGCGATTGTTATTATATGCAGTATCATAATCTGTATTCAGTTAATGTTTATTAACGTATGTTCTTTATTGAAAATTCAGAAATAAAAAAAAAGAACCCTATATTACTTATAATTAGCGGATACGTATTACTACTATCTAAAATTGTATTAAAACTCTATGCAAGAGAATAGTTATCTGTATTTCTATGAACATATAGTTCTGTTATATTTGTGAAATTTCAATAAAAATAAAATTTAAAAAAAAAAAAGGAAGGCTGCATGTTTTAGGTTGTGCTGCAATCACAGAGGTCCAATCAGAGGCACTGCAGGCCGATTCACTGTTCCCATTTGCCACTCTGGATTCTGCAAGTTTCAGCTTAGCCCTTCTCAACTTTTTTGTTGCAAACTCTTCCCTCTTACTTCTAGACATTCTAGTCCATAACCATTGCATCAAAATATAAGTAAGACTTGCCCAGATGCCTGTGATATTTGCAGATTTTTAGAGAAGTTACTAGGCTAACACCTCCAGCTCTGGAAGATCCAGCTAGCTCCAAGTTTAAGTTTAAAAGACCACAAACATCGCGTTTCCTACCTGTATTTTTAGGAGCTTCTGCGTATACTGGTCCCGGGGGAGCATTTTGCCAGCCATACTGCGGATAACCTTGGTAGCCTGGTTGTCCTGGCGGATATGGTCCTGCAGGCCCCGGAGGATAACCAGGGTAGGGGTTAGGACCCGGGCCAGGTGGCTGCTGTATGTAAGGTGGATACGGAGCAGATGGGCCCGGGCCCGAATATGGAGGAGGATTTTCGTAGTTCATGAAGCCCAGTAAATGTTTCCTGAAAGAAAAAAAAAAAAAAAAAAGAGATCTTCAATTGATTAGAACTATTTATTGTAGTTAGATCACAAGAATGGGATTTAAAAAGGAAGGGTTCCAGGGGTTTGCAGTCTGGTAATCACGGTTAGATTTATTTATCCGACAGCTTTTCTATACCGGCGTTCAGTAGCACCATCACAACGGTTTACACATCGAGCTATACAGAATTGCAAACACAAACATTTCTAATTAAAAATATTTAAATATCGAGTGCTTAAATGAATGCAGTATTAATATAAAAAGGTACTAAATACCTAAAATGGAGTATAAAAAATACAGAATAAAATCACAGATAGTAAGGAGTAACCGCTATCTGCTCTGAGAATCTCCTTTCGTATGTTTAAATGCCTGTGTGTGTGTATATGTAGCCAAGCTTTCAGATCCTTTTTGAATCGTATTCAGTCCAGTGGCATTGCATTGCAGATTTTTGGTCCTGCGAGGGAAGCTGCCCTGTCCCTGACCTGTGTGAGATGTGCCGATTATACCCATGGAATTGGTTAATAGGCCTTTGCTCGCTGACCGTAAATTCCTTTGGGGGTGTATGGAGGTGAATTGTCGTATTAAGCCAGTCTGCATGCTCGTCGTAAATTAATTTGTGTAATGTACTGAGAACTTTGCAATGTATATGATATTCAATTGGAAGGCAATGTAATTCAGCTAATATTGGGGTAATATGGTCCTTTTTCCTGCTGCCGGTTACTACTCTTGCCGTAGAGATCTAATGGTGGAAGCTGGGAGAGCAAGCAGACGCGAGTTGCAGTAGTCGGTACTGGCAAAGGTTAAGGATTGTAGGATGCTTCTGAAGTCATGACGACTTAATAATGGTATCATTCGTTTCCCATAGCCTTCCCTTACTTTGTGTGATATATATGTGCTGTTTTAAACTAAGTTCAGTATTGATAACGACTCCAAGATCACGTACATTATTAGATAATTTAACTGTTAGGATATCATTAATCACAATTGGCGTCTGAATAATCTGTGAAGTCTAAGTGAATAAATTCTGTTTTATCAATGTTAATTACCAATTCCATTTGTGTTAAAAGCTGTTTAATTATATTCAAATACATAGCTGCTAGATTAAAAGTATTCTCAGTAGTGTCAGTGATAGGTAAAATTGCTTGCTGAACCTGTCATGCCTGTACCTGGACTTACATTTTATCATTTGAAAACAAAATTCCTGATCAAATCAACTCTATAAAGTAATTGCTGTAGCTAAATTAAACTAGTTGCACGATTGCAACATTTACTGCATGGAAAGAAACCGGGCCAACTAGGCATGTTTTATCCATAGCAAGCTAAGTGCAATATTCTGTGACCACACAACTTGCAAACGACTGGCACAGGTTTTCCCAAGGCATCTTGCATACATTTTGTTATGCAATGACTCAAACATTCAGGGCATAGATTGATGCACATGTGACACTATAAGTAGGGTCAGGGACATGCCATGGCGTCTTCTTTTCATCCTGCAGATACTGGAACTTGCCAAGATCAGTTTGGGTTTATTAGGAGCAATAGTCTGCATGGCCAGTATCCTCCTCTCCTTTTGATTCATATGCAAAAAAGTATCTTTCACTTCTTTTTTCTGACTGAATAAGTGTAATGGCATGGAAGTGACAATGTTATATGTTGGAACTGTGATTTTTCCCTTGCATGTGTTTTGCAGACAGATTTTTTGCTAAAGAAACCAAGGATGCAAGATGTTGGCATCAACTTGTGATAGTGTTGCTAAATTTTCCAAAAGGTTCCAGTCCATAGTGAAAGATAACAGAAGCCAGTGAAAAATGTTTCATGCCTGAAAGCTTTTTGAACACACTTTGCACTCATCTACATCAAAAGATCCTGTACTTTTGAATTTTAAGTGACAATTTTCAAAGCTACGCAGATATTTGCAAAGAGCACAGGCTGCAGAAAATTCTCAGAGAGAATGTATGCACAGATTTTCCCTGTGAGAACTGCCTATGGAAAAACAAACCGTGCTCCCATGGAGATTTGCAGCTGTTTTAATCTGCAGATGCTTTTCCCCTAAAAAAAACCCCCATCCATATGGTTTTGAAAATGCAAAATCTGTGCACTGTTGCCCGTCTGATCTAATCCCGCTTCTGAGCCCATCTACTTTCCCTGGGATAAAACTATGGAGAGTTATTTACTAAAGAATTTCTCCCATTTCCTTTCTATGGAGAAAAAGGCTTAATAAATAGGGCCCGCCCTATGTTCACTGTTGATTTCAGAGAGGCTTTTCTCAGGGTGCATGGCTTTTGATTTTTGCCCTCAAATTGTGTACCTCTTTATAAATGGGCTACAGGAACTCAAAGCTGAGGTTTACAAGAAATCTGAGTTTAAAAATGAAAGTAGTAATTTGTCATCACAGAAAGGTATGCAGGTTACAAAGTTAAAATGGAGAGGGTGAGAAAGCATTGCAGCCATAAGGGAGCTGGGCAACCCTAGGTAACACTGCTGCTGTGCACACACTAAATGTGTTAATATTCAGCCCGGAAGAGCCAAGCATCAGCAAAGCCCTGAAAACCCAGGGCAGGAAGGGTGAGGTAAAACCCTGCCCTTTCAGGGTAGTCACACTGACGTAGGTGCATATAATGACATACTCTCTCTCTAGACAGTAATTTATCACTGGAGAATAATTATTAGTATTGGAGCTGACAGCAGTATATTATTACCATGGATATCATTCCCTTGCTCAGACTGCTCTACAGGAAAGAGCTGCAAGGCCCAGGCAAAACAGAAGACCTTCAGCATCCTCTGACAATAAAGGCAAGCTGAATTACGAGTACCCTGCACGGATGCATGCACCCACAGCATTGCCATAACTGCCACTGTACCCTGCACGGATGCATGCACCCACAGCATTGCCATAACTGCCACTGTACCCTGCACGGATGCATGCACCCACAGCATTGCCATAACTGCCACTGTACCCTGCACGGATGCATGCACCCACAGCACTGCCATAACTGCCACTGTACCCTGCACGGATGCATGCACCCACAGCATTCCCATAACTGCCACTGTACCCTGCACGGATGCATGCACCCACAGCATTCCCATAACTGCCACTGTACCCTGCATGGATGCATGCACCCCCAGCATTCCCATAACTGCCACTGTACCCTGCACGGATGCATGCACCCACAGCATTCCCATAACTGCCACTGTACCCTGCACGGATGCATGCACCCACAGCATTCCCATAACTGCCACTGTACTCTGCACGGATGCATGCACCCACAGCATTCCCATAACTGCCACTGTACCCTGCACGCATGCATGCACCCACAGCATTCCCATAACTGCCACTGTACCCTGCACGGATGCATGCACCCACAGCATTTCCATAACTGCCACTGTACCCTGCACGGATGCATGCACCCACAGCACTCCCATAACTGCCACTGTACCCTGCACGGATGCATGCACCCACAGCACTCCCATAACTGCCACTGTACCCTGCACGGATGCATGCACCCACAGCATTCCCATAACTGCCACTGTACCCTGCACGGATGCATGCACCCACAGCATTCCCATAACTGCCACTGTACCCTGCACGGATGCATGCACCCACAGCATTTCCATAACTGCCACTGTACCCTGCACGCATGCATGCACCCACAGCATTCCCATAACTGCCACTGTACCCTGCACGGATGCATGCACCCACAGCATTGCCATAATTGCCACTGTACCCTGCACGGATGCATGCACCCACAGCACTCCCATAACTGCCACTGTACCCTGCACGGATGCATGCACCCACAGCATTCCCATAACTGCCACTAATGTTAATAGGACTATCACAGGACACTAAATATGCTGTTTATAGTAATAGGATACTGCCGAAAGACCTATCTGAATTGTGGGCCTTTATGCTGTCTGGCTGAAGAGCGAGAGACAGGTGAAACCTGGAGCAGCCACATCATTCAAAAGTATAACTACAGGCACACAAGGTTCTCTCTTCTGATCTTCATAGCAGTCTGGGAAAACTATGGGGGAAAGTTAACGGAATTAACCGAGCGACAATAAGAGTCTCGTTTCTGAAAAGCCAATAATTTCCTTATAAATAAAAACAATGCAGTAAGAGAATATTGTGAGCTGAAGTGAAAATGAGAAAGATTAGGAAGATTCAGCGACAGCTAACCTGATACCCACCGGTGGAGTCCCCTCTGCAGGACGGAGGTGGTAAAGTGGAAAAAACAGGGGGAATTATAAAGCAAGGCTGGCAGAGCCAGGGTGAAGCTACGCTGAAAGGTTAAAAACCTTCAGCGAGGCTCAGGCTACTTTATCATGACTCTCGGGTGCCTCTGCGATATCTTCATCTTAGTGCCCGAGAATGTTCTCAGCTTTAGATTGTGTGTTCACCCACGTTCCATAAACACGGTTGCTATAGCTGCGACTTTACGTCACGTCGCCCTTCTGCGAGAGTATATTTATATAAGGAAGCTGTAACTATTACTCTATTTCATGAAGTCGCTGTGCCTGAGAAGTAGGTTTGTGTCTCATCTGTAGGGCAGATGCATTGAACTTCGCCTGGCATTGCATGGGAATAAAGAATGGATATTTTGTGAATAAGAGAGTGTACGAGAGCATTTCCATACCTTGCTGAGGGATCTGGGAGAGGAGTAATTACAGGGAGCAGAGGTCGGTAAGACACAGAGGGTCCAGGGGTGTCCAGAGATCCAACCTCATTCTTCATCATACAGGGAAAAAAAAAAAAAAAGGAGGTCCTCACGCCTGTTACCATACCCACACCATCATATCACATATTACTGTTCTACCACAATATCCTATAATTATGTTTGGGGCAAAAAGGCTCAGCCAGGCCTTGAACCGGGAACCTGCACTGAGCCTTGCCTCCTGAGCCAGTGATGGATGAACTCCTGAATCCAGATTGTGCAAGGAAAGAGACTGCCCCTCAAAAAGCAAGCTGGACCTGCAGGAATGAGGAGGAACCTCGGAGAGCACCTTCCTGTCCCTGGTAACTCAAAGGCACAGCACAGACGTATACACAGAGGGTCTATATGAAAGCTGGACCTGCAGGAATGAGGAGGAACCTCGGAGAGCACCTTCCTGTCCCTGGTAACTCAAAGGCATAGCACAGACGTATACACAGAGGGTCTATATGAAAGCTGGACCTGCAGGAATGAGGAGGAACCTCTGAGAGCACCTTCCTGCTCCTGGTAACTCAAAGGCACAGCACAGACGTATACACAGAGGGTCTATATGAAAGCTGGACCTGCAGGAATGAGGAGGAACCTCTGAGAGCACCTTCCTGCTCCTGGTAACTCAAAGGCACAGCACACACGTATACACAGAGGGTCTATATGAAAGCTGGACCTGCAGGAATGAGGAGGAACGTCTGAGAGCACCTTCCTGTCCCTGGTAACTCAAAGGCATAGCAGACACGTATACACAGAGGGTCTGTATGAAAGCTGGACCTGCAGGAATGAGGAGGAACCTCTGAGAGCACCTTCCTGCTCCTGGTAACTCAAAGGCACAGCACAGACGTATACACAGAGGGTCTATATGAAAGCTGGACCTGCAGGAATGAGGAGGAACGTCTGAGAGCACCTTCCTGCTCCTGGTAACTCAAAGGCACAGCACACACGTATACACAGAGGGTCTATATGAAAGCTGGACCTGCAGGAATGAGGAGGAACCTCTGAGAGCACCTTCCTGCTCCTGGTAACTCAAAGGCACAGCACAGACGTATACACAGAGGGTCTATATGAAAGCTGGACCTGCAGGAATGAGGAGGAACCTCTGAGAGCACCTTCCTGCTCCTGGTAACTCAAAGGCACAGCACACACGTATACACAGAGGGTCTATATGAAAGCTGGACCTGCAGGAATGAGGAGGAACCTCTGAGAGCACCTTCCTGCTCCTGGTAACTCAAAGGCACAGCACAGACGTATACACAGAGGGTCTATATGAAAGCTGGACCTGCAGGAATGAGGAGGAACCTCTGAGAGCACCTTCCTGTCCCTGGTAACTCAAAGGCATAGCTGAGACGTATACACAGAGGGTCTGTATGAAAGCTGGACCTGCAGGAATGAGGAGGAACGTCTGAGAGCACCTTCCTGCTCCTGGTAAAAAAGGCATAGCACAGACGTATACACAGAGGGTCTGTATGAAAGCTGGACCTGCAGGAATGAGGAGGAACGTCTGAGAGCACCTTCCTGTCCCTGGTAACTCAAAGGCATAGCAGACACGTATACACAGAGGGTCTATATGAAAGCTGGACCTCGAGGAATGAAGAGGAACCTCTGAGAGCACCTTCCTGTCCCTGGTAACTCAAAGGCACAGCACAGACGTATACACAGAGGGTCTATATGAAAGCTGGACCTCGAGGAATGAGGAGGAACCTCTGAGAGCACCTTCCTGCTCCTGGTAACTCAAAGGCATAGCACAGACGTATACACAGAGGGTCTGTATGAAAGCTGGACCTGCAGGAATGAGGAGGAACCTCTGAGAGCACCTTCCTGCTCCTGGTAACTTAAAGGCATAGCACAGACGTATACACAGAGGGTCTATATGAAAGCTGGACCTGCAGGAATGAGGAGGAACCTCTGAGAGCACCTTCCTGCTCCTGGTAACTCAAAGGCATAGCACAGACGTATACACAGAGGGTCTGTATGAAAGCTGGACCTGCAGGAATGAGGAGGAACCTCTGAGAGCACCTTCCTGTCCCTGGTAACTCAAAGGCACAGCACAGACATATACACAGAGGGTCTGTATGAAAGCTGGACCTCGAGGAATGAGGAACGTCTGAGAGCACCTTCCTGCTCCTGGTAACTCAAAGGCATAGCACAGACGTATACACAGAGGGTCTATATGAAAGCTGGACCTGCAGGAATGAGGAGGAACCTCTGAGAGCACCTTCCTGCTCCTGGTAACTCAAAGGCACAGCACAGACGTATACACAGAGGGTCTGTATGAAAGCTGGACCTGCAGGAATGAGGAGGAACCTCTGAGAGCACCTTCCTGTCCCTGGTAACTCAAAGGCATAGCACAGACGTATACACAGAGGGTCTATATGAAAGCTGGACCTGCAGGAATGAGGAGGAACCTCTGAGAGCACCTTCCTGCTCCTGGTAACTCAAAGGCACAGCACACACGTATACACAGAGGGTCTATATGAAAGCTGGACCTGCAGGAATGAGGAGGAACCTCTGAGAACACCTTCCTGCTCCTGGTAACTCAAAGGCATAGCACAGACGTATACACAGAGGGTCTATATGAAAGCCGAATATGCTAGAGCTGCAGAAGACTGACACAAACTGGAGCTTTCCTGCTGCTCCTGGCTTCTCTGCCAGACTGCGCTGATTCTGAACCGGAAAAGATCAAGAACTCGACCTGACCTCACAGCCAGCAGGAGGCCTCTATTACTACCTCCCTGGGTTGCCATTTGGAAATACAAGAGGAGAACAGAAACCTTGCCTAGGTAAACAGAAAAGTTATTCTTTACTAAAGCGAGCTTGGAACGGTGAAATGCCACTTCTCCTTTGTTATGATTATCACATTAAGGTAGTGCTGTGATGCTGTACATTTGGGTTCAGTTCTTGGCTGGGCAGCAGCTTCTGGAGGAAGCAGAGTATCATTCACATGACGGTGATAACTCCGGGTGCCTGCTCAGGGTCTTCGCCTACCCCCTAACTCCCCAAGGTCGTAGCCAGGAAAGATTCCACCTGCAAGGCAACTGCACCCTAAAGGGGTCGTAGCTACCCCGGGAGCTGAATGGGCCGAACCCTGGGAGCTTTCTGCAGTGCATCCGCACCCTGCCAGGTTACTGAGAGCACCTACAACCACCCCCCCTTTCATAACGAGGAGCGAAGTCACCGAGGGAGCGTGGACTCTGCCTCCAAACGTCCCGAGTGTAATGGGCCGGCCTGGCACGCGATAAGGATTGCATGTTTGGGCTTTCAGAAACAGGAGAGGCTCCTCAGGAAATGAGTCACGGGACAGGAGGCAGTGGCTCGTTGGAAACTGTTAAAAGTGCCAGAAACAAAATGGAGAAAGGCTGCTAGTGGAGAACCCCAGGAATCGGTATTTGGACCCTTACTGTTTAATTATTCATAAATGAGCTGGTAAAGGGAGCGATGTGATTAGATTTGCAGACGATAAAAAAGAAATGTAAATCATTTTGTAATTGGCAGCAGATTGTGAGGAGCTGCAGAAGTTCCTTGAGAGGGAAAAATAATTCCAGATACAGGTAACACTCTGCTGGGCTCTGTGCTGAGAGTCGCTACCCTGCAGTCCTCGTGGGCAACGCCTTGAAATCCTCAGCTCAGGATGCGGCAGCAACAACAAAAAAAAAAGCAAATAAAAAGTTGGGAATGATCCGAAAAGGAATGGGAAATATATTCCCTCCGTATCGAGCCACGTGCAGCACAGTTCACAGATCCGGTCGCCCCATCTCAAGAAAGACGTAGCAGCACTAGAAAAGGTGCAGCGGAGGGCAACGAATGACAAAGGAGGTGCAAGATCCTTGCTAAAATGAGAGGCTACACAGCTCCTCAGCTTGGAAGAGAAGGAGCTGAGAGAGGGCCTGATAGAAATGAATAAATCATGAGTGGGGTGCAACAGGAGCAAAATAAAGGATGGTTCTTTTACCCTGTCAAATAATACTAAAACAACTCCATGAACCTAAGCACCAGCAGATTTAAAACAAATCTTATAAAGTAGCTTTTCACTCGGCTATGGAATGCTTTGCCAGAGGAAGTGGTGCAGGCGACGAGCAGAGCGCGGTTTAAAAGAGGCTTGGACAAGCTGTTGGAGGAAAAGTCCAGAACGCAGTATTAGCCAGGCAGACTAAGGAAAGCTCTGGGATCCCAGGGAGGGAGCAACAGGAAACAGATCTACTTTATGGGATCTGCCGGGTGCCTGTGACCAGGACTGGCCACTGTCGGGAACGGGATGCCGGGCTCCATGGTCCTTGGTCTGACCCGGCATGGCATTGCTTATGAGAAAAGGGCTACCTTGCAACCTGTGGGTGCACGATGGCTCACAGGCCCCCGTGATTTTATCTTCAAATGTCTGCAGCTACTGCTCTTACCACAGGAGGGGGCTGCCACGAGGGAAGGGCAGGAGCTTGAGGGGGAGGAGAGGGACTGCTAAGGGAGGAGAGAGGAAGAAAGGCTCTGCTGGGGCAGGGGAGAGCTGCTAGATAAGGTACGGGTGATGGGGGGCTGGTGCATGAGAAGAGAGACGCTGCTGGACAAGGAATGAGAAAGGGAGAAGGATCCAGGGCAAGGGGAGAGAGAAAGCAAATACAGGGCAAGAATTAGACAGAGAGAGAGAGGGAGGTCCAGGGCAAGGACTGGCCCGGGAGAGGGGAGAGATTTCCGGGAAGAAAGAGTGGAAAGGGAGAGAAAGGGGAATGCTGGGCAAGGGGTGAGAGAAGGGGATATGTACTGCTGTAGTTACCCCCACCAGAGGGGCAGCTTTTCCTCTGCCGCCAAAGGAGAATGAGCTGTGCCCAACAGCCACAAGTCAGCAAATTCTGAATATCTGCCCTGGGTGCACAGAAAGTTAGTCCTGGGCTCACGCTGGCCCCGAGGCCTCTCCCTTCTCTCATTCAGATACAGAAATTCTGAATATCTGCCCTGGGTGCACAGAAAGTTAGTCCTGGGCTCTCGCTGGCCCCGAGATATATCTCCAATCCTAAAAGATCTCCACTGGTTGCCTGTTCACTTTAGAATCCTCTACAAATCTCTTTCCATAATATACAAAACCATCCATCAACACACCCCACTCGACTTACAAGTCCCATTCCAAATTTATAACTCCTCCAGACCAACAAGAGACACACTCAGAGGATCTCTTCAAGTGCCCCCAGCCAAAACTACCAAACACATTACCTTGAGAGATCGGGCCTTTTCAACAGCCGGCCCCCTTCTATGGAACTCCATCCCACCGGACCTTAGACAGGAGCCCAGCCTCCCAACCTTCAGGAAGAGACTTAAGACCTGGCTGTTTAAAAAAGCTTTCCCGGACACCGATTAATTCTATTCAGCCAGATTCTACCACTTCCACATGTAAAAATGTTATTACTAATGTAAATACCTATACCTAATGTTATTCTCTTTCTTTTCTTCTCTCCTCCCAGTTCTATTACCTTGTTATTTGTAACTGCTTCCTTCTACACAAATAGGTTATTGAATTGTTTACTGTACACCCCTGTTATATGTAAACCGGCATGATGTGTTTGCAACATGAATGCCGGTATATAAAAATTTTAAATAAATAAATAAATAAATATCTGCCCTGGATGCACAGAAAGTTAGTCCTGGGCTCTCGCTGGCCCCGAGGCCTCTCCCTTCTCTCATTCAGATACAGAAATTCTGAATATCTGCCCTGGGTGCACAGAAAGTTAGTCCTGGGCTCTCGCTGGCCCCGAGGGCTCTCCCTTCTCTCATTCAGATACAGAAATTCTGAATATCTGCCCTGGATGCACAGAAAGTTAGTCCTGGGCTCTCGCTGGCCCCGAGGCCTCTCCCTTCTCTCATTCAGATACAAAAATTCTGAATATCTGCCCTGGGTGCACAGAAAGTTAGTCCTGGGCTCTCGCTGGCCCCGAGGCCTCTCCCTTCTCTCATTCAGATACAGAAATTCTGAATATCTGCCCTGGGTACACAGAAAGTTAGTCCTGGGCTCTCGCTGGCCCCGAGGGCTCTCCCTTCTCTCATTCAGATATAGAAATTCTGAATATCTGCCCTGGGTGCACAGAAAGTTAGTCCTGGGCTCACGCTGGCCCCGAGGGCTCTCCCTTCTCTCATTCAGATACAGAAATTCTGAATATCTGCCCTGGGTGCACAGAAAGTTAGTCCTGGGCTCACGCTGGCCCCGAGGGCTCTCCCTTCTCTCATTCAGATATAGAAATTCTGAATATCTGCCCTGGGTGCACAGAAAGTTAGTCCTGGGCTTTCGCTGGCCCCGAGGCCTCTCCCTTCTCTCATTCAGATACAGAAATTCTGAATATCTGCCCTGGGTGCACAGAAAGTTAGTCCTGGGCTCTCGCTGGCCCCGAGGGCTCTCCCTTCTCTCATTCAGATATAGAAATTCTGAATATCTGCCCTGGGTGCACAGAAAGTTAGTCCTGGGCTCTCGCTGGCCCCGAGGGCTCTCCCTTCTCTCATTCAGATATAGAAATTCTGAATATCTGCCCTGGGTGCACAGAAAGTTAGTCCTGGGCTCACGCTGGCCCCGAGGCCTCTCCCTTCTCTCATTCAGATACAAAAATTCTGAATATCTGCCCTGGATGCACAGAAAGTTAGTCCTGGGCTCACGCTGGCCCCGAGGCCTCTCCCTTCTCTCATTCAGATACAGAAATTCTGAATATCTGCCCTGGGTGCACAGAAAGTTAGTCCTGGGCTCACGCTGGCCCCGAGGCCTCTCCCTTCTCTCATTCAGATACAAATATTCTGAATATCTGCCCTGGATGCACAGAAAGTTAGTCCTGGGCTCACGCTGGCCCCGAGGCCTCTCCCTTCTCTCATTCAGATACAGAAATTCTGAATATCTGCCCTGGGTGCACAGAAAGTTAGTCCTGGGCTCTCGCTGGCCCCGAGGGCTTTCCCTTCTCTCATTCAGATACAGAAATTCTGAATATCTGCCCTGGGTGCACAGAAAGTTAGTCCTGGGCTCACGCTGGCCCCGAGGCCTCTCCCTTCTCTCATTCAGATACAGAAATTCTGAATATCTGCCCTGGATGCACAGAAAGTTAGTCCTGGGCTCACGCTGGCCCCGAGGCCTCTCCCTTCTCTCATTCAGATACAGAAATTCTGAATATCTGCCCTGGATGCACAGAAAGTTAGTCCTGGGCTCTCGCTGGCCCCGAGGCCTCTCCCTTCTCTCATTCAGATATAGAAATTCTGAATATCTGCCCTGGATGCACAGAAAGTTAGTCCTGGGCTCTCGCTGGCCCCGAGGGCTCTCCCTTCTCTCATTCAGATACAGAAATTCTGAATATCTGCCCTGGGTGCACAGAAAGTTAGTCCTGGGCTCTCGCTGGCCCCGAGGCCTCTCCCTTCTCTCATTCAGATACAGAAATTCTGAATATCTGCCCTGGGTGCACAGAAAGTTAGTCCTGGGCTCTCGCTGGCCCCGAGGCCTCTCCCTTCTCTCATTCAGATACAGAAATTCTGAATATCTGCCCTGGATGCACAGAAAGTTAGTCCTGGGCTCTCGCTGGCCCCGAGGCCTCTCCCTTCTCTCATTCAGATACAGAAATTCTGAATATCTGCCCTGGATGCACAGAAAGTTAGTCCTGGGCTCTCGCTGGCCCCGAGGCCTCTCCCTTCTCTCATTCAGATACAGAAATTCTGAATATCTGCCCTGGGTGCACAGAAAGTTAGTCCTGGGCTCTCGCTGGCCCCGAGGCCTCTCCCTTCTCTCATTCAGATACAGAAATTCTGAATATCTGCCCTGGGTGCACAGAAAGTTAGTCCTGGGCTCACGCTGGCCCCAAGGCCTCTCCCTTCTCTCATTCAGATACAGAAATTCTGAATATCTGCCCTGGATGCACAGAAAGTTAGTCCTGGGCTCTCGCTGGCCCCGAGGCCTCTCCCTTCTCTCATTCAGATACAGAAATTCTGAATATCTGCCCTCGGTGCACAGAAAGTTAGTCCTGGGCTCTCGCTGGCCCCAAGGGCTTTCCCTTCTCTCATTCAGATACAAAAATTCTGAATATCTGCCCTGGGTGCACAGAAAGTTAGTCCTGGACTCACGCTGGCCCTGAGGGCTTTCCCTGCTCTCATTCAGATACAGAAATGAGTTGAATTAGCAGAGGTTTGGAACTTGTGAAGAGTCAGACCCATCATTAACACTTCAAACTTGGCTACTTTTCTTTAGATAAAACTGGACAGCAGAGGTAGACCTGCTCCTGATTTCGGTCCCTGTTGTATCTGATGTTTACAGTCACAGCATTTTGAGTGTTACTTTTTACCCACGTTACATGGAGAGTTGTTTTTGGACAGGGAAACCTGCCCACATACTCGTTACAGTCCAGCTTGTTAATTACATCCTACAGCGTCAGGACCTACAGAGAAGCGTTTGTGCCGGGGGCCCCGCGCACACAGGACTACCTCTTTGCCTCTTTGGTTTGTTTTCCTGCTTTTGCCTGGGGGGGGGGGGGGTTCCCCAGACAGTTGGAGGGAGGCAGCAGGTGCAGAGACTTCCTGAGATGTCTATAAGAGAAAGTGAACGGGGGTAGATTGGGCCTGGGGTGCCAGGAGCCTCTTTCCATCCCCTTCCCCACTCGCTACCTAGCACTATCATCTAAGCCACATGCACAGCAGCTCCTCACCCCACTCCTTTCTTATTCTAATAATAATACATCAGTATCTGCAGGTAATCTGCTTGCCATCGTTTCTGCCAAAAGACAACACTGACTGCAGTCTAGGACCCTCTAAGCTTGGTTACGCAGCCACTTTTATGCTTCATTTTGGTAATCTTACTTTATTGTATGCTATGTTTAGTTATTTATTGCTGTTTGATTGTATTGTGCATGTGTATTTTCTATTACCTGCTGAGAGCTGTGGATCAGCAAGATAGAAATGTTATAAATAAATCTGCTTTGAAGTGCCTGAAAAGCAGAATATAAATTAAAAGAATATTTATTTTTATAGCAGAATAGGATGTACACCATGCTGTACAATGGTGATAAGTCCCTTCCCCAAAGAGCTTATGATCTAAGTGAGTACCTAAGGCAAAAGCAAATAAAAGTGATTCCTGTGCATTACTCCCACACCGTGGGGCCAATGCATCTCAACGTGGGTACTTGAGAAAAGGATCTGAACCCTGGCTCCCCCAGTTTCTCTAACTGGAAGATAAATAAAGTAACTAGATGGGCCATCCTCTCACTAAATTTCTCCTGGTCTACCATGTCTGTGTCCTTCACAGCTGCCTAGTTTTCTAACACAATCTCTTCCTTTTTATGAATAGGATCGGCACTTACCCTACCTTAGGAAGGCACTGCCAGTCCCAGTTAGACTGGGTGGTGGTTGTATGTGATCTGAAACTCCTCAAACTCCTTTTCCCACCCAACTACCTATCCACAAAATCTCCTAACCACTACAGGCCCAACAAAAATATATGTCTTCAAGTACAAGGTATCCAAGGGTTAATATCTCAAGCTGCTGGAGAGCGATTGTGTAAGCAGACTTCCATGCAGCCCAAGCATTCCTGAACTTTTAAGGGGCTGGGGGGGGGGGGGGATTAAGTCAACAGGCGGCCTATGGTGACCTCAGACTTGAATAAGTCTAGTGGGGAGTCCAGTCCGAGCCCGCTCCTTACAGGCACAGAGGATCAATGCTGGGACCCTCTAACCCCATGCACCTTTAAGGGGGAGGCCTCGGATGAGTGCCGACTGCTGCCAGCCTTGCACTGCACTGCCTCTCCCACTGCACCAGTTAGCACTGGCGTTGACCGGCCGATCCGCCCCTGCAAGCCCAGGCTGTTTCAGGAGCACGGCGACGTTGCATCACAGGGCGATACCGGTTCACCAAAACTCGGGAGGAAGGGAGGGAGAGAAACCCGAGGAGCCTCCTGCCAGTTTAACAAGAGCAATCGGGCCGGCGCCCACTGGGAGCAATTAACTCTGGGAGCCCGGGCTGGGGGGGAGGGAAGCGGCTCCGGGGACTGCACGAGCCCTCATCGCGTGCAACCAGACTGGGAGCTTCGGCTCCAGGCCACCGAGACCTGGCCCCGATTCTTTTGGTTCTGTTTTCTACATTTGCAACCCTCAAACACTTTTCACTGTGAGCAGCGTGGAGCCGTCTTGGTGCACCTCGCATTTAAATTTCTTGGTTTTTTTTGCTTGTGCTCTTCATTTAGCACGAATTTAATCCTAATGCATTTCTATTTTATGTGCGATTCTGCTGCCCATCTGTCCAATTTCGCTATATTTCACGTCCTTTCTGATGCCTCTGAAGCTGAGCAAAAGGCTCCTTTGTGCGGGAATAGAACAGCTCAGGTGCAAGTGACCGCAGGGTCTCTGTGAACAGGGGGACGCCCTGCATCCCTACACCGCCACCTCCCCTCCCCCAACGAAAAGAGCCTGTTTGTTGCTCTTCTGTGTGTGAGGGGGGGAGAGGGGACCACCCATATTTCCTTAATTTTATTATATCGTAGGCCTTCCCTCCCTCGGTGGCCTGTAAAATAAATAAAGGAGAAAGCCGGCGATAAATCCGTACCAGCCAGGACGAATCCTGCGCCACTCACCCGTGCAGAGAACGCAGCCGCTCCGCCCTCCTCTCTCCCCGCGCCCGCAGTCTCCCCCTTTTCCTGGCTCGCGCTGCTCTCCCTCCGCATGCACCTGCGGCTCGCGCCCCCAGACTGAGCAGGCTCGCGCTCCCAGCCGGCGCTGCCGCTCGTCGACGTCAGAGCCTCCGGCGAGGCCTCGGGTCACCTGACCCGCCCGTTGCCAGGGCGGCGTCTTGCAGCAGCAGCAGCAGAGCTGCCGCCGATGCGCGTGCCGGGCGCCTCGTGCCCTGGGAGCGAGCGGGCGGGCAGGCAGGCGCTGGGCTTGCTGAAGAAGAAAGGGTCCGGGGGGAGGCTGCGGGGACGGTTTGTTTGTTGGACGTCGAAGGGAATTCTGTGCACGGCGCTGGATGTTGATTTGGCAAGATGACAGAATTTTTGGTAATACCGTCAGCCTGCATTTCAGTACAAGCCAGTGTGTTCGTTTAAATTACAGTACAGAAAACACATATTTACCAAAGGGCCAGTCTTTGAAAGGGTCCAGCTGACCGAGCACAAGATGTAGCAAGCGTTCTCTCAGGACAAGCAGGATGTTAGTCCTCACATATGGGTGACATCATCAGGATGGAGCCCAATCACGGAAAACTTCTATCAAAGTTTCCAGAACTTTGACTGGCACCTACCTGGCATGCCCAGCACGGCACCAACCCTGCAGCCAGCAGGGGTCCCCCTTCAGTCTTCTTTTTTCCACTCGGCAGTAGCCTCGCGGTTTAGGAGCTCTGTGGAGATTCCTGACAGGAATTTTCCTCACAGAATTAACTAACATTAAATTGCCCCACAGGGGTCCCTCCTCTAACTTCTCTCTAGCCGCGGTACTCCGATAAGTTTTTTGACAGTTTTCCGTCGATTACCGTCGAGTTTGGCCCTTGCGGCCTACTGGCCGTCGTCCGTCCCGTGGCTCGATTTTTTCTATGGCCATGGCGTCGGGGTTCTGCCGGTGCCCACACTGTACTCGCACCATGTCTATCACAGACCCTCATGGTGTCTGTGTAATGTGTTTAGGCCACGAGCATGATGTCCTGACTTGCACCAAATGTGCCCTCATGACACCCAAAGGTTGCAAGGCAAGGATGGAGAAGATGGGACTCCTCTTCCATGCTCACACCCCGACGCCGTCCATCGCATCAACGTCATCGGAACCGGCACCGTCAAAGTCGCTCCAGCATCGACCACCATCCGGTGACCATCCGCCATCAATGTCTTCACAGCCATCGATGCCCGTTACTCCCCCTCAAGATTGAGGGGATCGTAGGGAGAAACATCGGCACCGTAAGACTCGGACCATCGAGGGAGCGAAATCAACCTCGCCACCGTCCGAGCCACCATCCAGGAACGGCACCGACCATTCCTGCGACCGGGACATTGAGGCTACCCTCACCCGATCGGGGTTTGGGAGTCGCGATTCCGCCTGTAAAGGTGGTCCTTCCAACTGTGCCTCCGCCTCCCTCTTCTGTCATGGAGCTGGGGCTGCTTGCTCCAGGTCTCCGGGAAAAACTGGACCGGCTGGTCCAGGAGGCCATCGACAAGGCGATGCAACGGCTCCAGGTTCCTCCGGCACCGACAGTGGAACCGGTCACCAACCCGATTGCAACAGCGCTGGCACTGCTGCTATCCTGGATGGAGGCGCTCATGACCGCCCTTCCACCGGTGATTCCCAGGTCTCCGATGGCTCCGGTGCGCTCCCCGTTGACAGCTTCATCGGGAGGAGAAACACCATTCCGCATTCCTCCTTTGGGAGTTTTGCCTCAGCCATTGATGCCACTTCGTCCCTCGCCACCGATTCATTCATCGGGGGCAATAAGCACATCGGCGCCTTCGATACCGGCACCGATGCCCTCCAGGCCATCCACGGTGCCCCTGGCAATTCCTTCGATTTTCTCGGAGCCTCAGCCGGGGCCTTCGGGTATCCAACCCCCTTCTCGTCCTACAGGTCAGTCTGCTGATCCTTATGACACCTGGTGTGATGATAATTCCACAGACACCAATGACTTACCTTCACCTCCTTCTACTGAAAGTAGAAAGCGTTCTCCTCCAGAGGACCTTTCTTTCATTACTTTTGTGAAGGACATGTCTGAGTTGGTTCCTTTTTAGCTTCAGATGGAGCAGGATGATAGGCACCAGATGATGGAGCTTCTCCAATTCCTGGATGCCCCTAAAGTGATCACTTCTATTCCCATTCATCAAGTTCTTCTTGACCTCCTCAAAAAGAACTGGGAAAACCCTGGATCCACTGCCCCAGTCCATAGAAAAGCTGACACTACCTATTTAGTACAGTCAGCCCTCGGCTTTCAAAAATCTCAGCTCGACCACCACTCAGTTCTGGTAGAATCAGCTCAAAAGAAAGCAAAAAGGACGAAGCCTCACTCATCTACCCCTCCTGTTAAGGAACACAAGCTCCTAGACAATATTGGTCAACGAGTGTTCCAAGTGGCCATGCTCATCTCCAGAATTGCTGCTTACCAGCTGTATATGACCCAATACAACAGGGTCCTATTCAAACAGATACAGGACTTCTCTGAAACCCTGCCTGAACCATTCCAAGAACAGCTTCAAATCCTTGTCAACAAGGGGTTGAGGCAGGAAAGCATGAGATACGAACAGCTTACGATATCTTTGACACCTCTACTAGAGTGTCTGCAGCTGCCATTTCTGCAAGACGATGGGCCTGGCTCAAATCTTCAGACCTTCGCCCAGAAGTACAAGACAGGCTATCTGACCTACCATGTGTAGGAGACATTCTGTTCGGTGAACAGATCCAGCAAATAGTGGCTGAATTAAAGGACCATCATGAGACCCTTAAACAGCTCTCATCGATACCTTCCAACTTCCCCTCAAGACAGCCCTTTAGGAAGGACTCTAAGAAGTCATTCTTCCGTTCAAGAAAGTACTATCCTCCTCCAGTAAGGTCCTGAACTACGAGACCTTATCAAAAACCTCAGCCTCGCTAGGCCCGAAAGCAAAAGCCACAAGCAGCTCCCCAGCTGGGGCTTGCTTCAGGTTTTTGATTTTCACTTGGAGAGCAGCAGCCTAATTCCTCTGCCAAGCATACCAGTGGGAGGTCGATTGTGCCACTTTCACAGCATGTGGCAATCGATCACAACCGACCACTGGGTGCTAGTGATCATTGCTCAGGGTTACCACCTAAACTTTCTTGCACTTCCACCGGACTCACCACCTCTGCAAGCGTGGAGAGTATCCGACCACTCTGTCCTTCTGGAGCAGGAGGTTTCCCTTCTTCTCCAGTTAAGAGCAATAGAACCCATCCCACTCTCGCAGCAAGGCCTAGGGTTCTATTCCCGGTACTTTTTGATCCCCAAAAAGTCCGGGGGAGTTCGTCCAATTCTGGACCTACGTGATCTCAACAAGTACCTCCAGCGGGAAAAAGTTCAAGATGGTAACCTTGGGCTTGCTTCTACCTCTTCTACAAAGAGGAGACTGGCTCTGCTCTCTGGACCTCCAGGACGCAGACACACACATTGCGATCACCCCAACTCATCGCAAGTACTTCAGGTTTTTAGTAGGCCCAAAGCACTATCAATACCGAGTGCTTCCGTTCGGCCTAGCGTCTGCACCTGACGGCATGGATGTTGAAAGGTTAATCCTTCAACCACTTCGCAGTCCCGTGATCCTTTTTCCTGTCCAATCCCAAGGTTTTTGGACTATCTCTGGCATTTGTCAGAGTCAGGTCTAAAGACCTCTTCCATCAGAATGCATGTCAGTGCGGTAGCCGCCTTCCATAAAGGTGTCGGGGATGTCCCTATATCAGTACAACCCCTCGTCACACGCTTTTTAAAGGGCTTGCTCCATATCAAGCCACCTTTACGTCCTCCGGCCCCTTCTTGGGACCTTAATCTGGTTCTTGGTCAGCTCATGAAAACTCCATTCGAGCCTCTTCA
Organism: Rhinatrema bivittatum; assembly: GCF_901001135.1. Lineage (NCBI taxonomy): Eukaryota > Metazoa > Chordata > Amphibia > Gymnophiona > Rhinatrematidae > Rhinatrema > Rhinatrema bivittatum. The sequence continues at coordinate 77,698,665 of NC_042628.1, read as the reverse complement.
CTCCTGTGACTTAAAATATCTCACATGGAAAGTGATTTTCCTTTTGGCTATCACTTCAGCTCGCAGGGTTAGTGAATTACAGGCCCTAGTTACCTATCCGCCTTTCACTAAGCTCCTACAGGACCGGGCGGTACTCCGCACTCACCCTAAGTTTTTACCCAAGGTAGTTTCGGAGTTTCACATTAATCAATCCATCATACTACCTACCTTTTTTCCCAGGCCCCATTCCAATCCAGGGGAACAGGCTCTGCATACCCTTGACTGTAAACGGGCTCTAGCTTTCTATCTAGACCGTACACTTGCCCACAGGAAGAACTGTAATGTTGCTGGGCAAGTAGGAAGGAACTTAGGCTAGCACTGATTTTCAGAACTATAGAGCAAAGTATCGAGTGTATCGAGTGCCTAATTCTAGAGGACTAGATGTGAAGGAAAACGAACTGGCCAAAATCTGGCTGGTTAAGACACTCAACTCTCTTTTGAATATATTTGTTTTCCGTCAAATCTAGTCCTCTAGAATTAGGCACTCTCTACAAACTTTGCTCTATAGTTATCAGCCTTTAAGCTTTTCCCCGTAAACACACAATGGGATAAAAGGCATAGTATATCAGGCCCTTGGTGATGTCTTTCTGGAAGAAAAGAGAACAAATGGCACTGTTGCTTCATTCCATCTTCACCCTCTTCTCGTTCAGTTTTGCTGTCTGAACTCTTCAGATCCCCGTGTTGGCACCATGCAGTTCCTATTTCAGGGCTGTTAGGAACCGTGCCTTGCAACAAAGGAGCAAAATGCAGGCATGAGTGATTGAAGTTGGGTGAATAGGGTGAAGGCCCAGGATGGAGGAGGAGGGCAAGGATATGGAATGAGGGGCATATGGCATCAGAGGAGATGAGATTGGGGAGGTAGGAGGCTGGAGACCTGAGTTTGAGGGGGATAGGAGGCAGCAGAAGATATGGGATGCGGTAGGGGCTGCAGTAGAAGGGAGAAGATGGAAGAAGAAGAAAACACAAGATGCTAGAAGGAACTAGAATAAGAACATAAGAAATTGCCATCGCTGGGTCAGACCAAGGGTCCATCAAGCCCAGCATCCTGTTTCCAACAAAGGCCAAACCAGGCCACAAGAACCTGGCAATTACTAAGAAGATCACTAAGAAGATCCCATGCTACTGATGCAATTAATAGCAGTGGCTGTTCCCTAAGTAAACTTGATTAATAGCCGTTAATGGACTTCTCCTCCAAGAACTTATCCAAACCTTTTTTGAACCCAGCTACACTAACTGCACTAACCACATCCTCTGGCAACAAATTCCAGAGCTTTATTGTGTGTTGAGTGAAAAAGAATTTTCTCCGATTAGTCTTAAATGTGCTACTTGCTAACTTCATGGAATGCCCCCTAGTCCTTCTATTATCCAAAAGTGTAAATAACCGATTCACATCTACTCGATCAAGACCTCTCATGATCTTAAAGACCTTCCCTGTACGTACCCAAATCAGTCAAGACTCTTGAATTTAGCCTCCCTTCCAGTAGATGGAGACAGAAAGTTATATTTACACTGCCATATAACCTAGTGTGCCACCTGCAGTCCCTCAGTATTTCTCTTGTCTCCAACAGATGTTAGAAGTGCAAAACTTGCAGTCTATACCTATTAAAAAACAAAACAACAACAAGAAAGGACAGAAGTTGGTGAATTCCTTCCAGGAGGTTGGTAGGTCCTGGTGGGGCCATCCCTTCTGGTCCCAAGGTCAACAAGCAAGGCTTTGGGACTCATAGTTTGCTCAGTCCTTTGTCGCCAGAAGCTGAAAGCTGATGGAGCCAGTTCCCTCTCCAGAAGGGACAACAGAGCCTGCTGCCATCTTCAATGCAGGGAAGTGTTTCTTTTTTACATTTTGTTTGATTAAAGTTTAAAAAAAAAAGAAAAGAAGACAAATGGAGTTATTTTTTTGCTGTCTTCCTGCAGCTGTTATTGTTTGTAAGGTTTTGGGTGGACCCTTGGACACTGTGGCAGCTGACCACGCCCAAGGGGGGAAGTCCCGTGAGGGGCCACAGGTCAGGCTCAGATTTAGGACACACAACACAGAATTATCTTTTATTAAACAGAGTTGAGGAGCCACCAGAGGTGGCAATAGTGAGTAGAGATGAAGCCCGGCTGGGCTTTTAGTCTCTCAGGATACTGGAACAGCGATCCCTCTAGCTGTGCTGTAGTGGAGAGAAACTGAGATAGTGAGTACAGTGGAGCATACACAGGGTTCTGGTATAGAGCCTCGTTGGTGGATTACTCATGCAGCGGTTTCTCCTGGAAAGAAACACAGAAGCTGGAATAGAGGCAGCCCTCGAGGAGTGAGTACCTGGTTCCAGGGAACAGCTCTGAGAGAATGTAGATGGTAACTCACTGATGGTGTAGGCAGCGGTATCTTCCAAGCAAAAGTGAAGCTCCGGCAGCGAGTCCGAGAACATGGGCCCTCGAGGAGCAAGTACCGGTTCCAGACAGCGATCTGAAAGAAAAGAGAGAGGCCCCCGAGGAGCGGGTACCCCGATAGAGAAAGTCCAATTAAGGAGGGCAGAGTAGCTAGGTACGGAGAGCAAATCCCATCCGTAAGGAGTTCCCTGTAAGGAGTTCCCTTGCTAACTCGATTAGCTAGCAAACAGAGTAGGCTTTTGTATCCGGGATGCGTGACGTCATCACAGGGGGACGCCCCTGAGGTTCGCGCCAAGGAAAGCATAAGAAGCAGGGCCGCGTGGCGTGCGCGCCCTATGGCAGCTGAACAACATAGCGGGATGCAGCACCCAAGCCGGACCGGGGATGCCGGAGAGGACGGCAGGCAGACGCCACGGCAGCCGGACGTCCATCAACCGTGGGAGGAGTTGCAAAAGAGGTAAGGAGGGCAGAGTGGAGACGTTGGGCAGCGACAGTCATAACAGCAGCTTGGCTGCAGAGCGGGGCTGACGCCGGCCAGGGCTCAGTTTTCGCGGGCTCTGATAATTGTTTTCCCTCAGGCATGCCACGAGCGGACGTCCAGTGGCATGCCACACGGCAGCAAATGCGCAGCATATGGAGAATCGTGTGCGCAGCTCTCCTGGAACAATCTCTGCTCCTTCTGCCTCTCTGAGGGAGAGGACAGTTCAGGATCGCTTGTGGTGGGTGCGAGCGGCAGCGCATGTCTAGTAGGGCCCTGGCCATGCCACGGGAAGCATAAACCCGTTGCCCGTCAACGCAGGAATGACAGCCATCTTAGCTTCCTTTATGGCTGCTACAGAGGCCGCGGAGGGGGAGAGGGATTTCCCTCCAATACTGTCTCCCGCTGATCTGAGCCCCGTGGAGGCTTGGGGGCCCAAGGGGATCATTCGGGGGTGGAAGATGTCCTCTTGGGGGAGGCTTCAGACAGTTCTTCCACTCTTTCGGCAGATTTTGTGCTTTTATTGCACAAGGCTTCTTTGGCCCAGAAAGCTGCAGGGGCCCAAGCCTGAGGCTTTGTTTTGTCCACAGCCCAAGAAGAGATCTAGGGTCAGGGACTTTGGGGTGCTACCAGCATTCAGCAAGCCCTTGGGGTGCCCTCGCAGGATTCCGCAGTAGACGATGTTCAGAGGTCGGGGTGCCGGCAGGATCGGGCCCTCCTGATGTGCATCCTTTCCTTGGGGGAGAAGGGAGGCAGGATCTGGAGGAGGGATGGGGAAGTCCCACCTGTGGAAGGAGACGATCCTAAGTTGGAGTGTCTGTTCCACAGGGAAGAGTTGGGACCCCAGATCTCCCCCCCCCTACGTTTTGGGGGAGTTAGGAATAAAGGTTCCACAGGAAGAGTCCGATCAGGAGGCTGTGGATCCAGTCGTTGGATGGCTTACAGGGTCCAGTAAAGGCGATTCCTTTTCATGTCCATTAAGAATTTGGTGGTCAGGGAATGGGAGACTCTGGAGACTGGCTTGAAGGTTGGAAGGGCTGTGGATAAGTTATATCCTTTGCCTGAGGACACTCTGAAACTCTTGCGACTCCCAAAGTTGGATGCCTCATTGTCAGCCGAGACTAAGAAGATGACTATTCTGGTGGCTGGTGCAGTGGCTTTAAAAGATCTGCAGGATAGAAAGCTCAAGGTCCATCTGAAAAAGATTTTTGAAGTGTCTGCGCTCTGCATACGATCTGCGATGTGCAGCAGTTTTATGCTTCAAGCTGGGCTGCGTTCAGTGCAGCAGCTGCAGGCTGACAAGTCCATGTCTTCCCAGGAGGCGAAGCAGGCAGAGCGCTGGGAACTGTGGTCACCTATGGCGCTGATGCGCTGTATGACCTCATTAGGATGTCCTCTAGGACAATGATGTCAGTGGTCTTGGCCAGGAAACTTCTTTGGTTGAGGAAACGGTCAGAGGATGTTTCATCCAAGCCTCAGTTAAGAGCATCACCTTTTATTTATTTTTTTGTTTTTTTGATTTACACATCACATCGGTTTACATGTAGCTTGAGGGTGCAAGAGGAAAAGTATTTCCTTTTGCCAGGTACAAAAACAATTAGAGAGAAGTAATATGATGTTATAGTGGTAACATGAGTAACAAACTGTGCTAGTAGTAGCAGTAATCCATATTAAACAGTGCTAGAAATGGCTGTAATCAGTATTGATAGAGGAATGGACAGCATAATTAAAATAGAGTAGCAATAATTTACATTAGAGTAACATTAGAATAACAGTAATTAATATTAGATAAGGAATATACAGCATGAGCAAGAATAGAACAACAATAATTAATATTAGAATAACATTAGAATAAAAATAATTAACATTAGATATGTGTTGTCTCAGAGATAGTAATGAGACCTTAAATATATGTGGAATTAAAGAGAGTGAAGAGAGACTTATGTTGGGCGGATCGTGATGGAGAGGAAAATGTGTTGAGGGGAGCTTGGTGTCTATTGTGTGGATGGATAGATTCGTTGGTGTGGTGGTGGAGGGCGGTGTTTACCCTGAGTGCGGGGTTGGGGCCTGTTTTGGGGGTTGGTTTGTGTGTGTTGCTGGGAAAGCTTTGCGGAATAACCATGCTTTGAGATTTTTCTTGAATGATTGGGTGAATGGATCTGTTTTTAGTTCTGTGGGGAGTTTGTTCCAAAGGATGGGGCCGGCAATTGTAAAAGTTCGATTCCTTGTAGATATCCATTGAGTGGCTTTAGGGGGCGGCGTTTGTAGAGTCCAGAGTTTGAGGAGCGAAGATTCCGTGTGGGATTATGGAGGAGAAGGGGGGAGGGTAGCCAGTTGGTTTTGTTGTTGTGGAGGATTTTGTGAATGATGTTTTAAGATTTTGTACTATATTCTCTGGGGGATTGGAAGCCAGTGTAGGTCTTTAAGGATGGGTGTGATGTGATCTGATCTCTTGCAGTTTGTGAGGGCTCTGGCAGCAGCATTTTGGAGTAGTTGAATGGGTTTGAGGGTGGAGGCTGGGAGGCCCAGTAGTAGGGCATTGCAGTAGTCCTTTTAGAGAAGAGAAGAGCCTGTAAAACTCCTAATACTAGGCATCCAAAAAACTAATTTTTTGGATGCCTAGTATTTTTGGGCATACAAATGGCTGCCGCTCAAGCGCACTGTTGGCCAAAATGGTGCCTATGCCTAAGAAACCTAAACGCCTTTCTCTTTGCACTCACTGCCTGTCATATTCAGGCATCTCAGCCAGGAGTGCCCGCTTACTTGTGCTAGCATTGTTTGGAGGCTCAGGGAGAATTGCCTTCATCTGATTTCACTAAGCCTGGCTCTTCCCAGCTGAATATAGGCCTGGGTACAGACCGCTTAGGTGGGGCGCTTGATTTTGGAACTCCCCTAACTCGTTCCTCAGCAGGGTACGGTAGCTCAGTGAGTATGCCTCAAGTACTTCCTGCATTGGATACTTCTATCTTTTTGTGGGTAGAGTTTTTCCAGGGATTGCAGTCCTTTCTTCAAGCACAATCTTCAGCCCTCTCTAATACTCCCAGAGCAGAGTTGCAGGTAGGAACGGCAGCAGGACTTCCTGATGAAGGTCCGGATGGCACAGATGATGACGCTGATCCTGACTCCCTTGAGGATGGTGAAATTCCTCCAGGATGAGAGGAGAGGATCATCTTGCTCGTGGCTGAAAGGAATCAGTAAGATTTGCTTGGGAAATTATTTTTAAAAGTATTGGGGAGAAGTAAACTATTGGAGTATATTATTTAGTGTCGGGCCAATCCTGTAAAGTGCGGCCGTGTTTACCCTGCTCCTAAGCCGCTTCTAACTCACGTTTCGGCCGCGTTAGCCCTTCCTGCGATCCCGAATCCCCTTTAACCTACTCCTACCGCGTCCTAAATTCCCGGGGTAACCCCTTCCGCCCGCGGCATGTATATTGCATGCAAACGAGCGAATTAGCGCGATATTGCATGCAAACGAGCGAATTAGCTATTCCCCTAGCATCCCGTAACCCGCGCCCCGACTAACGCTACCTTTCCCTGCCGCTTTGTCGCGCGTTTAACCTGCAAACTTACCGCCTACCCTGACCCAGGCGGTAGAGGCATGGGTAAGGGTAGGTGGCAAGCTTTCCCCCAGCCCCCGCTCACCTGCCCCGGCCGCGATCGTGGGTGCCGGTCCCCGTGGCAGCCCCAGTCCTCTCCCCTGCTCCCGAAGCAAAAAAAAAGCGAAAAAAAAGTTGCAGCCCCCCTCCGATGTCCGGAGGGGGCTGCAAAGTTTTTTTCGCTTTTTTTTTTGGCTTCGGGAGCAGGGGAGAGGACTGGGGCTGCCACGGAGACCGCTTTCCCCGTGCAAGTAAGTTGTTTCGCCGCTTGTATTTTCTCCCCCCTCCCGGAGGGCGGGGGGAGAAGAGACAAGCGGCGAAACTGAGCGGCAAAGCCCGAACCCGACCCGGCGAAGCCCGAACCCGACCCGGACCCCCAACCGGACCCGGCCTGACCGCTGTCAGTCTGTTCTCCCTCCTCTCGGAGCAAGGCTGCTTTTCGCGCCCTGCTCCGGGAGAGGGGAGAAGATGACAGCGGCGAAACTGAGCGGCAAAGCCCGAACCCGACCCGGCGAAGCCCGAATCCGACCCGACCGGACCCCCAACCCGGACCCGACAAGCGGCGAAACTAAAAAAAAAAGAAAAGCAATTTTTTTTTTCAAAATTGACAATTTGGGGTTTTTTCCAAAAGCGACTTACTTTTGGGATCTGTCAAGATCCCAAAAGTAAGTCGCTTTTGGACGCAAGCAAAACTTACTTTTTGCAGCCATCGTCAGTAACACGACCTGGCTCCGTAGCTCCTCCCGACAAGATGGCCGCCTGCACGGGGAAAGCGTACAATTGGCCGCTGAAGACGTGACGTCACGATGTCACGATGTCACGTCTTCAGCGGCCAATTGCACGCTTTCCCCGTGCAGGCGGCCATCTTGTCGGGAGGAGCTACGGAGCCAGGTCGTGTTACTGACGATGGCTGCAAAAAGTAAGTTTTGCTTGCGTCCAAAAGCGACTTACTTTTGGGATCTTGACAGATCCCAAAAGTAAGTCGCTTTTGGAAAAAACCCCAAATTGTCAATTTTGAAAAAAAAAAATTGCTTTTCTTTTTTTTTTAGTTTCGCCGCTTGTCGGGTCCGGGTTGGGGGTCCGGTCGGGTCGGGTTTCGCCGGGTCGGGTTCGGGCTTTGCCGCTCAGTTTCGCCGCTGTCATCTTCTCCCCTCTCCCGGAGCAGGGCGCGAAAAGCAGCCTTGCTCCGAGAGGAGGGAGAACAGACTGACAGCGGTCAGGCCGGGTCCGGTTGGGGGTTGGGGGTCCGGGTCGGGTTCGGGCTGGGGGAAAGCTTCGCCGCTGTCAGTGTCTCTTCTCCCCTCCTCCCGGAGCAAGGCTGCTTTTCGCGCCCTGCTTCGGGAGGAGGGGAGGGGGACTGGCAGTCCCGACTTCTGGTATCTGTCATTTCCATTTGAAATGACAGATACCAGCGTGGCGTGAAGCCTTAGGCCCGCGCACCCAGGATCCTGTATAGGCGCTCTATCCAGTATCCTGGGTTGCGCGGGCCTAAGGCTTTTTGGACGCGGCTTACATTTACATATAATTAGGCTTCAGGATCGAGCGGTAGGTGAGCTGCACTGTGCGGGCGGTAACCGCGGGTGCCGTAGGCACTAACGCAGCTCTTCCTACCGCACGATACAGGATTGGCCCGTATGTTTGTGTGTTTGTGCTTTTAATAGTCAGTAAGGCAGCTAATAAACAGACATTAGTGTGTTTATTTTTTAAATAGTCAGTAAGGCAGCTAATAAGCAGAAGTTACTGTGTTTGTATTTCCCAATCCTCCCACTCCTCTCCCACCCACCCCCTAGCTCATTCTTTAATTTATAGGCAGGTGCCACTTTCACACAAAAAAAATAAAATAAAATCAGCCATTTAACTTCAGTTCACAAATTCCCCACACCTTATTGAGAGTTTGATCATTCCCCTGTAGGCCACTGCCAGACATATAGTAAAAAAGAACTTTCTCCGATTAGTTTTAAATGTGCCCCATGCTAACTTCATGGAGTGCCCCCTAGTCTTTTTACTATCTGAAAGAGTAAATAACCGTTTCACATCTACCCGTTCTAGACCTCTCATGATTTTAAACATCTCTATCATGGAGCCCTTTTTAAATATTGGGGTTACATTAGCCACCATCCAATCTTCAGCTACAATGGATGATAGGTTACAAATGTTTACTAATAGATCTGAAATTTAATTTCTGAGTTCCTTCAGAACCTTGGGGTGTATACCATCTGGTCCAGGTGATTTGCTAGTCTATAATTTGTCAATCTGGGCTACCACACCTTCCAGGTTCACAGTGATTCAGTTCATCTGACTCATCACTCTTGAAAACCATCTCCAGAATTGGTATCCCCCCAACATCCTCATTAGTAAACAAAGAAACAAAGAATTCATTTAGTCTTCTTTAAATGGGTCTGACTCAAGGTTTTCTAATGTCCACAGCAGTTCCAAGCTATCCTTAGAGAATGACTTATAGTACCAGTCACTACACCTACTGAGTTCAAGGGTTGAGCAAAATTTCTCCTAAGAAGGCAAGCTTCTGGGAATTCAGGCCTAAGATGTCTGTTGCATGCGAGACAACTTCACTATAACTGTACACTAGTATGATAAAATCAGGTAACTAGACAGAAAACAACTTGAATATTCATGTTGAGAGAGATGTCAGAGTTGAAGCTTCTTAATCATGTGTAGGTAATTTTTTATTTCTCCAAAAGATAACAATCTATGCAGATCTGTAGCCAATTATGTTCATAAGGACCGAAGAAGAAACTGATAGAACGTACAGACCTATAGACATAAATTCGTCATATATACCTATATAGTAGCTGTGCAGATTATAATTAATCTTTGGCTGAATCCTTGCTTCTCTGTTGCTAAGGAGCCTCTGTATTTATCTCATGTCTCCTTGAATGCTGTTACTGTTTTTGCCTCTGCGACTCTATGGGATGCCATTCCAAGCAACTATATATGACTCTTTCAGAAACTTCTTTTTCCACCAAAAACAATACCTTTTATACATTATTTATATTTTTGAGATATTTAAATGTCTCTCTCACATGCTTTCTTCTTGCCTTCCTTTTGTATATGAGTCTTTAAATCTCTTCTCTTAGGATTTGTGGTCCAGACTAATAGCTCGTCTGTCCATGGTAAAAAGGTTTCTCCAGTTAAAAAAGATTTAAATTCATATACACACAGTTCTAGATCATAATAGGAAAGTGTCAAGAGTCCAGAAATTATTTTTCTTTGTAATTATTTGGGTTGGGTCTTCTAATAGTTTGCTGTTATGTGCTCTGCAGGCTCTTTTCAGGCACATAGGTATTGGTGGTACAAACAGATAAAAATGAGAGCTAGTAGCATTCACTGTTACAATGAATCTTTAGACGTGTTCTTTACAGCTGTGATCTAAACTTTGACTGTTTAAGATATTGAAACCAATTCCATTTGTGTGTGGTGTTCCCCTGTGATTTACTTTTTCCCAGTGGTTCTGGATTAGTGTTTGCTTCCTACTTAGTTTATAACAGGAAATGTTAAAGCTGATCAGAAGTGATATTTCTGGAAGATCAAAAGCAACATTTAACAAAAAGTGCTTCATAAATCAAAGTGACAACGAACAGATGAATATAGGAAACAGAATCTCCAAATTCTCTCTGACAATTATGCATTTTATTGTTTAATCAAGTTTTTTGTATTTGTTATTACATTTTCTCATATTTATCATATGACAGTAATCTACATTTGTGTTACTACGGTTACAGATTAAATTTTGAAATAAAACCAAATAGAGAACAAAGTATAAATCCTCTGAAGCTAGGACTGTTGGAAGCAGAGGGTAGATGAATCCTTGGAAATTCAAGATGATTCAGTTGTCCAGGAATTCTAAATGGAACAATAAAAGATTAAATAATTACAATCATAAACAATAATATCTATTTAAATATACCACTGAAGATTGTTTCTTGGTTAAAAGAAGAAATATACATTCTCTGGAAGGATCATTATTTAGTGTATGCCTTCATTAATTATTACATTCTTGAAGTCACTTTTTTTGTCATTTTGCAACATAATTTATAATCCGTTGAGTCTTGTCACTAAGTTGAAAAAGGGCTGCCACTAGCTAGAGTACAGTGAAGCAATTTGCTTCCCGTTTTGGATAGCCAGATTCATTTAATAAAACTTGCCTTTTGCTAAAATAAAGTTTACTTCCAAATTTAAAAGAACAAGAGGCAGAACAAGCTAGAAAGATGCTAAGAACCACAAAGTCTGACTTCAGCATTTCCTGTCCATGCTATGATATTCTTTCAGTGTAGGTAAAGAGTGAGAAATCAACACACTGTGACATGTGCCTCTTATCAAGACAGCAATCTGTCAATTTACTTCACTTTAAGACAACATCTAAGTGGGGTCTACATAGATCCATGAATCCTATCATTTCATTTGAGGTTGCTTAAAATCTTTAATGTAATTTTCATTTTGGACTATGTTTGATTTTACATGTTTAGCAGGGCCATTATCTTGATGCTGCTGTTTGAAATTGAATTTTAAATTGATTTTAAATTGACAGATTTCTATTTTTAATTGATGATTTTGTTTTTGCATTTATTACTTAGGGTCTTATCTGTCAATTGAATGTTTGTATTGTGTCTGTTATGGATAAAATGTTTTTGATTGTTTATTATAAATGAGCTGTCTACCACCCATGGCTGTGATGGCATACAAGCAATAAATAAGCTCATTTTACATTGGCCACCATATTAGATGTAATGTGGACCAGCTGTAGATGCCTCACCATGGTCAATCTGCACTCATCCCAAAGATGCTGCCATGCCTCGTTCTTCCGCTGGCATTCCCCATAGATGTGTGTGTATCACATGCTAGATTATGAAGGCCCTGCAGCAGGAGACCCAGAACCAATGAAGAACTTCCTCTGGGCCTCCTCTGCTTATTGAAACCCCGCCTCAGTGCAAGGGCTCACCAACAGTGACAAATTGCTGAGGCCATGAGCTCTGCAGATTGCTCAGCAGCTCAGGCCATACCAAGCTTAGTGTTACGGGTGCAAAAGCAGCCGGAGCAGCTTCACAGATTGCAGGCTTTCTTCAGGAGATAGCTGGCTGTATGGAAGCCGCCTTCCAGCGCTGGCCCTTTCTGGTCCACTACTGTTGGTCCCTGTTCAGGCCTCAGGGCCTATTCCAAACCTGGCTCCACCACCAAGTTTCAATGGAGACCCAAAGTCATGCAGGGGTTCCTGAACCATTGCCTTATGCATTTTGAGTTACAGGCCTCCATCTTCTCCAAACAAAGATTACCTTCATCCTGTCCTTATTTTCAGGTTCCATGTTAACCTGGGCCTCACCACTCTGGGAGCATAATGACCCCTTGATGAGGAATCTAGATGAGTTCCTTGCCCACTTCAGGTACATTTTTGACAAACCCGAACATTCCTCCTCCGGCACCTCTGAACTCCTGTTCCTTAAACAAGTAATTGCAATCATGAGGGACTATGCCCTCCGGTTTAGAACCTTGGCCCCAAATTGAACAGGAATGATGAAAGTCTTTGGGCCATATTCTAGCAAGATCTTGTTGATCACATGAAAGATGATCTCGCCGGACAATCCATCCCTACCAGGTTTGGAGGATCTCATTGCATTAGCCATCAAAATAGATCTGTGGTTCTAGAGGAGGGCAAGAGAGAAGTTTTTAATGTCAGTAGTTCAGGCTGGCCCCAAAATTCCAATGTCCCATGGTAGCTCCTTCCAAAGAACTGTCCCTGTCCCCAGAGGCCAAAGAACCTGTATAGCTTGGGAAAGCCTGATTAACTTCAGAAGAGAAATGGGAGGAGAACCCGTAATCTGTGGCTCTATTGCTTCAATTCCAAGCATTACACAACTCGCTGCCCTGAGAAGGCAGGAAGCTACCAAACCTAATGTTGGTTGCAGAGGCAACCCTAGGCCACTTCTCTGTCCACAGTTGCTAGTTCCAGTGACCCTTTTTATTGACAACAGGGAAGTTCACACCAAATCCTTCCTAGACTCAGAGGCTGGAGGTAACTTCATTGAAGAGGCCTTGGTACAACAGTACCAGCTCTCAGTGAATGCGTTGGAGACAGTCACAATTTCATGTTTATGGAGAACCTCTGCCAGACCGTGTATCCCGAAACACCATCTCACTCTGTTTTCTAAGGCAGTAAACCTAACATTTTGGGCCTACTCTGGTTAGTGCCACATAACCCCCACCATCGATTGGCCATCCCTTCATCTCAAAAAGGATATAGTTACACCAGAGAAAGTAAGAGAAGGACAACCAAAATTATAAAGGACATGGATCAGCTCTCCTATGAGGAAAGGCTAAAGAGGTTAGGGCTGTTCAGCTTGGAGAAGACACGGCTGAGGGGGGGATATGATAGAGGTCTACAAAATTATAAAAGAATTTGAATGGGTAAATGTGAATCAGTTATTTACTCTGTCAGATAATAGACTAGGGGGGGGTCACTCCATGAAGTTAGCAAGTAGCACATTTAAAACAAATCAGAGACAATTCTTTTTCACAATTAAGCTCTCTCAGGCCACAATTAAGCTCTCTCAGGCCACACACCGCAAGACCACGCTCTCATCAGGCCACACACCGCAAGACCACGCTCAGCAAAAGAAGGCTTATCCCAATACACACCCTCACACGCACTCAAGCCATCAGTCTATCACTCATTTCCATTATCCTATTTAACGCACAATCACTCCAAAAGAAAACCCATCTCTTACACGATATTCTTACAGACTCTAAACCAGAAATATGTGCTGTCACAGAAACATGGTTCAAACAACATGACACTCCCCTCATCAACCACCTACCTTTAGAAATCTACGATGTTTTCTCTATCCCTCGGAAAAAGAAAAGAGGTGGCGGCATACTCTTGGCTGTAAAAAAGGAATTTCAACTACTATCCCAGAAATGTGATATTCCAAACCAGTACGGAATTGGCTTTTTCAAATCGAAGTCACTCCAACTGTGTCTCATTTATACACCCCCAGGTCTCCTGGAGAAAGATTCATCTCCTCTTATCGAATTTTTTGCAAACTCACTATCCCCTGACATACCCACAATTCTCCTAGGAGACTTTAACTTACACGTGGATACCTCCCCGCAATCCCCAGCATGTGAAGCATTCCTCTCCTCCCTTGAAGCAATGGGCTTCCAACAAATAGTGAACTCTCCCACACACAAAGCTGGCCACACACTTGATCTTATCTTTGTCAATTCCCCCATCAACATAAGCAATCCCCCTTCATGCATTACAGTACCCTGGTCTGACCACTACCTGATTCAGACTAAACTCTCACTCCCGCAAATCTCCCCCACCACGCCCCATCAGCCCATTTCATTTAATTTCCGCAAACCATGCGCTATAGATACAATCTCACAAGCATGCGCTGACATAGACAGTCACATTGACGTCTCATCCCCAGACAATGCCATCTCTACCTGGCTCAACCTCACCCTCAGCATTGCTGACAAACACTGCCCTCTTACAATAAAAACTATCAACCCAAACCGTAGAAACAGAAAACCCTGGTATACGCCTGAACTTAGGAATCTTAAAATCCAACTCAGAACAGCTGAGAGGTCATGGCGCAAATACCAATCCCCCGCAACTAAAACATTATACTACCAACGAATGCATGAATATAGAAATTCCATCCTCCAGATTAAACGTAATTACTATGCTAAAAAAATACATGGTATGCAATATAACCCTAAGGCCCTATTCACCATGGTTGCGGACCTCACTTCTCCTACCCTCAAACAACTACCTGCTAATCCCTCTAAAAATCGTTGCAATGAATTAGCACAATTTTTCAAAAACAAGGTCTCCTCCATCACTGCACAATTTTCACAGAATAACAGCAATATCTGTCTGCCCACCATCAACTCTCCAGTCTCCCTCTCATCTTTTGACTCTTCATCCTCTCTTGAAGTACAAAACATCCTTAAAAAATTAAAACCATCATCTCATCCCTCCGAAACCATCCCCACTAAACTCCTGCTAGCTATCCCCGAGGTGATTGCCAAACCTCTCTCAAATATCCTTAACTGTTCCCTAGAGCATGGCACAGTCCCTAATGTTCTTAAACAAGCAGTAGTAAAACCCCTACTCAAAAAACCCAATCTTGACCCAGACACCTTATCTAATTACAGACCCGTCTCTAACCTACCCCTCCTAGCTAAAGTTATTGAAAAAGTTGTCAACTCCCGTCTCTCCGATCACCTGGAACAAAACAACATTCTCCCATCTACACAACACGGTTTCAGAAAGCACTTAAGTACTGAAACCCTGCTGCTCTCCCTTCACGATACCCTCATTAGAGGAACCGACTCAGGTACCTCTTATCTTATTGCCATGCTTGACATCTCGGCGGCATTTGACACAGTCAATCACGATGTCCTCCTCAACATCCTCAGGAGTATCGGGATCACTGGCAATGCCCTATCCTGGATACGATCGTATCTCCAGGATCGCCTTTTCACTGTATTAGTAGATAACAATGAATCTGACCCCATCAATCTTCCCCAAGGTGTTCCCCAAGGTTCCTCCCTCTCCTCCACCCTATTTAATATATACATGCTTCCCCTCACTACCCTCCTCACTAACCTCCACATCAAGCATTTCATTTATGCCGACGATGTGCAACTCATCTTCCCATTCTCTGACTCTCTCCATACTGCTCTTCTTAACTGGGAAGCCTGTCTTTCCTCTATCAACAAATTACTAAATGACATGCAACTAGCTCTAAATCCCAGCAAGACTGAACTCTTAATCATATCTAATAGGCCACCGCTCCCAAACATCCCACCTGCATACTCGTCCACATCTTTCCCATCACACGTTCGCAACCTTGGTGTCCTTATTGATAACCATCTTACTTTCAAACCCTTCATCAAATCTATCATCAAGGAATGCTATTTTAAGCTCCAAACCATAAAAAAACTTAGACCACTGCTACACTTTTCTGATTTCCGCACTGTACTCCAGTCTATCATTTTATCTAAGGTAGACTATTGTAATGCACTCTTTCTAGGCATTCCCGCCACCTATACCAAACCCTTACAACTACTACAAAACGCTGCCGCTAGGATACTATCAAATTCAAAAAAAAGAGATCACATCACCCCCACACTTATCGAACTTCATTGGCTCCCTATACACTCTCGAATTCTCTATAAAGCCCTTTCCATCATCCACAAAAGTCTGTTGAACTCTAACCTCAATTGGATTAACCCCCCACTCCTCCCCCATACCTCGAATAGACCCACACGTACAGCCCACCAAGGAACCCTACGTGCCCAACCCATCAAATCTTTCAAATTATCATCTACCATAAGCAGAGCTTTCTCTCTCGCTGGCCCCTCCATATGGAACTCCCTGCCTCCCGATATACGCCTGGAAACATACACACCCACTTTCAAGAAAAAACTGAAAACATGGCTCTTCCAGCAAGCTTACCACACATCACCCTCCATTACATAAACCCCCACTGTTTAACTAAAAATTGAGTAACTAAGAATTTGCTACATGACTAGGAATCTCTTTCTCGGAATACGTCTCATGCCCATCGATTTTGTACTTTGACTCGGCTACATATGTACTTAGCTTTTGTAAATAGTTGTGATTTTGCTGATTTTGCTGTATCTATTTATTGATTTCACGGACGCTGCTCGGCATAGTCAGCTCTATACCCTATCCCAGTTTTAACCTCCTTGTTCTCAGTTACATGTAAGGGCCCTGCCCAAAAGTTAACCTGTTTTTTCAATGTTATATGTAAGGGTTCTGCCCAATTGTTCCTTTTTAACTGTAAACCAATGCGATGTGTAAACGGTCATCGGTATAAAAGAAATTTTAATTAAATTAAAAAAAAAGCTCTGGGATTCATTGCCAGAGGATGTGGTTAAGGCAGTTGGTGTAGCTGGGTTTGAAAAAGGTTTGAATAAGTTTCTGGAGGAGAAGTCTAAACTATTAATCAATAAGGCATAGCCACTGCTTGTTACCAGCATTAGTAGCTTGGGATCTATTTAATGTTTGGGTACTTGCCAGTTTCTTGTGACTTGGCTTGGCCACTGCTAGAAACAGGATTCTGGGCATGGTGGACTTTGGTCTGATCCAGTATAAGAACATAAGAAATTGCCATAGCATATCTTATGTACTTGGTAGAGTTCTCACTGCCAGTAACACTGCCTACCTCGCATTGACCCTTCAGTCCAGATGGCCTGAGTCTCCATTCCTGTACCATCTGGGCTTCCGATTCAGTATTCGGAGTTTGTAGACGTATTTAGCAAAAAGTAGGCAGAGACATTACCATCTCACAGATGTTTCAACTGCCCCATCGACCTTCTCTAAGGCAAGCTGCCCCTATGAGGCACAGTGTACCTGCTTTCTGTGCCTGAAACCAAGGCCATGTTGGAGTACATAAAAGAAAATCTGGGGCGTAGTTTTATTCGGCCATCCTCTTCACCAGCTGGAGTAGGCTTTTTCTTCGTGGGCAAGAGAGACAGTACCCTGAGGCCCTGCATCAATTACAGAGATTGTATCACCATCACCTGGAAAAATCATTACCCTTTACTTCTGGTTTCCGAACTATTTGATCAGCTGCTAGAAGCCCATATATTTACCAAGTTAGACCTCAAAGGTGCCTACAATCTGATATGGATAAGAGAAGGAGAAGTGTGGAAAACAGCATTTAACATGTGTCATGGGCATTATGAATATCTGGTGATGCCATTTGGCCTCTCCAATGCCCCTGCTGTGTTCTAGCACATGGTAAATTAAATCTTCCGAGACCTTCAGTCTTGTGTGTTGATATACTTTGACAATATCCTAATCTTTTCCTGATCTCTCCACCATTGTGAACACGTCAAGCAAGTACTTCGGAGGCTTCAGGAGAACCAGCTGTATGCCAAGCTCAAGAAATGTATGTTCAAGCAGACTGAGCTACCTTTCCTAGGGTATATAGTATCCCACCATGGCCTACATACTGACCCTTAGAAGTTGGAAGTGATTCAGAAATGGCCCCAATCGGTGGGTCTTAAGGCTTTAGAGCAGTTCCTAGGCTTCTATAACTATTACTGCCAATTTATTCACAATTACTCATGGCCCTCACCAAAAAGGAGATAGATGCTAGAAACTGGCCTGCAGGCTTTTATCCAGTTAAAGATGGCTTTCCTTAAGGCTTCAAGGCTCCAACATCCTGACACCTCCAAGCTCTTTATCTTAGAGGTAGAAACCTCCACCTCTAGGGTAAGGATTGTCCTCTCCCAGCACAATGACAAGGGTACCCTGCTTCTTTTGCTCCCAAACAGTTCTCGGAGGCAGAAGAAAACTATATTATCGGAGACAAAGATTCCTGGCGGTGAAACTAGCATTGGATGAGTGGCACCACTTGCTCAAGGGAGCCATGCATCCCATGACCATCTACACTGATCACAAGAACTTATAATACCTACAACAGGCTCAATGCCTGAACTCCTGCCAAACTCGTTGGTCATTATTCTTCAACTCTTTTGAGTTCACGATGAAATACCGGCCAGCAGAAAAGAACCAGTGTGCTGACGTGCTCTCACACTCATTTGAAGCCAAAGAGATATCAGACCTATCACGACACATCATTGATCCGGCTCATAATAGTAGCCTTCCTTGCACCTCTGAGAAAACAATAGTTTCCACACGCCTCTGTGAGAAAGTACCTCATTATGCACATGACTCTTTTCTGATTGGTCATGCAGGAATTTGGAAAACCCTAGAATTACTATCACAGCACCAGTCATGTGAAACTCGACATACTGAAATATGTACAATTCTATCCCATCAGTGTGGCCCATAAACCATCTCATGTTTGCCCTTGGGGTCTGCTGCAACCCTTACCTGTTCTACACAAACTGTGGTCTCTAATTGCAATGGACTTCGTGACTGACCTTCCATCATCTGGGTAGCTGACTAATTTTCTAAGCACATTTCATTCCGCTTCCTGGATTGCCTTCAGCACAAGATTTGGCCAAACCCTTTGTTATACGTCCTTCAACTTCATGGTCTCCTAGCGATCTCTTTCTGTCCCCCTTCCTTTCTGCTCGGTGTGGGGATTAAAAGCTATTTTTTAAAGAGGCACCACACCAGGCTCACCCAAAGGCTCTGCAAATGCATCTGCTGCCTGGGTTGGCTCTGAGACACCCCTGCCACCCCATCCTATCCCAGCTGTTGGATGCGGGATGGCTTTGGGAGCATGTGCTGCTGACGCATGGTAGGGTCAGGCTGGTGTTTCCTGAAGGCAGTGATTTCTGGCTGTGAGCAGCAAGGCATCAGGGCATCAACCCAGATGTTTTCAGACTGGGGGACACAGTTCATGTTGAAATTTTAGAAAAGCTTGAGCCAGAAGTTCAATATTTCCTTGGATTTGTTCTAGGGATACTACCCTCAAACCAATGGACAAACAAATCAAATTCTCAAAGACTTTCTACAAGCCTTCGTGAACGAACGGCAGGACAATTGGGCACCTTTACTACTCTGGGCAGAGTTCTGCCATAAAACCACATGAGTGAAGCAGCCGGATCATCACCCTTCAGGTTAGTCTATAGCACCTCGCCTTACATTGCCACTCCCATTGGCAGTACCGTCCTCAGCAGCAAACTGTATAGGTCAACAGTTGGGGGAACTCCTCCAAAAATCTAAACAACTCCTAACTGCAGCTATGGATAAATATAAGAGACAAGCAGACAAGACCCATTGCCACGCACCAAACTTTAAACCCACTAAGCACTAGTAATCTGCGACTAAGGGTCCTATCAATGCTGTTAGAAGGGTTTTAAAATGTAGAGATGGTGATTGGATTTTAGAATGATTGATATCAGCATGAAGCAATAGAATTGCATGAATTGCAAGTTTAGCGTTACTATATAAACTGCTGCCTTTCAGTTGTTTGAATGAGTGGTAGACGCTTGTCACTGATAAATACCGTGTGTTACTTGAAGAAATATACATCGTTTTAAAAGATGAGTTTGAGGAGGTTATTACCAAAGAGATGTTCAACTGATGTTATTAAATGATTTCTTTGATTATTTTGTTAGGAGTATTGATTGTATAAACGAATCCCCCTGACACAGTCACCATGGCAAAACACTGGCCAGATTGTCGGAGTTCGTTATAAAAGAGGAAAGTTATTGTGTTCGATCCATTGGAAGTTAAGTGCATCATTTTTCTATATAAAAAACATTGGATTGCATATTGAAGAAAAGGTTTCGTCTAAAGGATTATATCTCCATTTCTATAAGCACTCGAAGGAAGTAATTCCACGAAAAGCATATTAGGAGTATTTCTGATGGATTTCTACATTGAATATTCTTTGATCAGTTCCATTTTTTATCAATTGATCAAAAATGTTTTCTAAAAAAATTTTTCACAAGACAATTTTTTTCACAAGACTTTATTTTTTAACTTTTTTTTTTTTTTTTTTAGCATAAATAAAGATATAATAACATTTCTTTCAAACAGGGTTTTTTTCTGACTGATGATTATACCCTCCACTAAATCCTCAGTTGTTAGGATTGTTGATTTGGTATCTGAAGTCTTTTCCTCCTGAAAGTTTCTTTACAAGAAATCAACACCTTTTGATGATGTTGAAAAGTTAATAAGGTGTGGTATATACTGTTTTATATTTTGATAAACCGCATTGGACGCCTGTGATTATTGAGTCTCTCTCTCTCAAGAAATTAGGTACAAACTAGGGAAGCCAGGTTTCAAATCCCACTGCCACTCCTTGTGACCTTGGACAAGTCACTTTACCCTCTGTTGCCTCAGGTAAAAGGTTAGATTGTAACCTGTACTGAAACGCAAAATATAAATTTAAAAAAAAGTAAGATCCATAATGTTTTCCATGCTTCTCTGCTCAAGCCATAATCATGTCCATCTTGCACCATCCCTGACTTCACCATGATGGGCATGGAGGAGGATACAGAATATGAGATGGAGGACATCTTAAATTCAAAACGTATCCAAGGCAAACTACATTACCGCATAACATAGCATGGTTTCAGCCCAGAGGAAAACTCCTGGGAGCCAGTTTCAAACATCCATGCCCACAGTTAACCAGGAGATTCCATAGTGTCTTCCCTCATAATTCCAAGCCAAGGGACTTGGGGAGGGGGATGAGAAGGGGGATATTTAAGGGTGGGCCGGTCTGCATTGTCCCCAGGGCCCCCGCCATGCCTTGCTTTTCCTGTCAGTACTTCTCATAGACACATGCTAGTGAAGGCTCCATGGCGGGACCAGGGCCAGCACTTGATGATGTCAGCGTAGCAGGAAATTTAAACCCCTGCTGCACCTCCAGCCACAGCCTTAGCCCTTGCCTTGCCACAGTCTGTGTTGATCCTGACCCTGCCTTCGTTCGACTTCCTGTTCCTGCTTTTGTTTCTGCTCCTGACCTTTCCTCCGCCCCAATTCCTGTCCCTGCCCACCAGCCCGATCTTGCCTTGCTCTGGGCCCAGCCTTTTTTTCTTTATCTGGCTCCTCCTTGCCTCTTTTCCCTGTCCTTGCACCTCTCTCTGCATCCTTGCACTTCTGCTTCCTTGCCCTTCAGACTGATCTCTCATGCCTGACCCCTGCTTGTTTCTTAACCTTGCCTGTATGCTGCCTGCCCCAAATTCTGCCTGGAATTCCAGTTGTGTCTGAACGTTGCCTGCTCCAGTTCTTGCCTGGCACCATCTACGCTTATATACTGCCAGCTCTAACTACTGTCTGGAATTCGACCTAGCTGGTATGGAGCCTGCCCTGACTCTTGGCCTAACTCTGGACCTCCTCTGCTCATTGGGACCTCACCTAAGTCCTGCTGGCCTCCAAATCCAAAGGCTCAACCTGCAGGGAAAGCGATTGGTACAGGTGAAAAACTAGCCTTTGTCCCCAAGAGTGTCCGCCTACTGATGGTGTGGGCCTAGTGTTTTCATTTACTAGGCAGTACCAAGGACTCACCGACCATGACATTAGATGACAGTGATTTTCGTCTACTACCAATTGAAGCGAAAGAAAAAGCAGTGATCAAATATGAAAAACTGCATTCCTGTGTCCGTTCCTTAAGCCATCCACTTTGGTATAGCCTGATATACCCACATATTCCCCAAGAAAGCATTACAATAAAAAGACTATAGCAACATAGAGAAGAAACTTAACATACCAGAGAACATGATCTGCAAAGGCTTTTAACAGCAGAAGAAATCCCCAGGTTTCCAGCGATAGATGACCTGAGAAATTGTATCAGCGCGTTGTCCATCAGGGGTTAACAAATCATCCACTCTGACTCCATTGAAGTTTCCACAGGGGCCACACAAGGCATTAGCAAAGACCTGGTTGACTTGGAGGATGATGCCTCCATTGGAGTTGACATGCAGCTGCATCTTCAATGCTCGTGTTATAATAACCGCATCTCCTGCTATAGTTACTGTGATGCCCTCAGCTATGGTGGCTGAAGATTTAACTTGACGTCCTTGAACCTAAAATATTATATTTGTCTTGTTAATGTTAGGAGAAAAAAATAAGGCTTCCTGGCTAATTTCAAAATCTTACACATCCTGGCAACGCTGCATACACCCTCGCCTAAACTCACAAAACTTATGTCCACCAAAGACCATGCACTCTCCATCGCATGTCCTGCTCTTTGGAACAACATGCCCTCTAGTCTTCACCAGGAAATATGCCCAAAGAAATTTAAACAGAATCTCAAGACCTGGCTATTTAAACAGGCCTACACCTGAACTATCTTATCCACTACCCTCCCCAAGTCACTCGCCTCTACTGTGCCTTCTTTTGTAAATACTCTATTACATTATCTTTAAATCTTTACTGTAATTTACCCTTATTGTACATTTCTCTATCAGGTTACAGCGATTTACCTTGAATGTAAATAACCATCTTGATAACTTACTCTGATTGTACATATTTCTTTCTGGTCATTGTGACTTACTTTGAATGTAAAGCAAATGTTGCTTACCTGTAACAGGTGTTCTCACAGGACAGAAGGATGTTAGTCCTCACATATGGGAGACATCACAGGATAGAGCCCAATCATGGAAAACTTCTGTCAAAGTTTCCAGAACTTTGACTGGCCCCTACTGGGCATGCCCAGCATGGCACCAACCCTGCAGCCAGCAGGGGTCCCCTTTCAGTCTTATTTAAAAGCTACAGGCAGTGCCGAAAAATAAAATAATAAAACATTATGAACCCTACACCACGGGGCGGCGGGCGGGTTTCGTGAGGACTAACATCCTGCTGTCCTGTGAGAACACCTGTTACAGATAAGCAACATTTGCTTTCTCACAGGACAAGCAGGATGGTAGTCCTCACATATGGGTGAGTACCGAGCTGAGGATGTCCGAACAGCACCAAATGTACCCAACGGCGTGCAACAGGCACAACAACTGGGGTGGAATTTGGTAGAGGGCATCCTGAACCCCACGGGGCAGGCGGAAGGGTGTTGGTACGTCACGTTGGAAACAGGTTAGGCAGGACAGACTGGCCGAAGATGGAATCTTGTCTTCTGGCTTTGTCCAAGCAATAGTGGGCTGCAAAGGTGTGGAGAGAACTTCAGGTGGCAGCCTTGCAAATGTCAGGAAGCGGCACCAATCATTGGTGTGCTACTGAAGTCGCCATGGCCCTCACAGAGTGTGCTTTAACACGGTCTTGAAATGGAATGCCTGCTTGCTGATAGCAAAAGGATATGCAGTCTGCCAACCAGGAGGAGAGAGTCTGCTTACCCACACTAACTTGTTAGGGTGGAAAGAGACAAACAATTGAGTGCTTTCCCTCTGGGCAGCTGTATGGTCTAGATAGAATGCTAGAGCCCGTTTACAGTCAAGGGTATGCAGAGGCTGTTCTCCTGGATTGGCATGGGGCCTGGGAAAAAAGGTAGGTAGTATGATGGATTGATTGAGATGAAAATCCGAAACTACCTTAGGTAAGAATTTAGGGTGAGTGTGGAGTACCGCCCGGTCCTGCAGAAGTTTAGTGTAAGGCGGATAGGTAACTAGAGCCTGTAATTCACTAACTCTGCGAGCTGAAGTTATGGCCAAAAGAAAAATCACTTTCCATGTGAGATATCATAGAAACATAGAAACATAGAAATGACGGCAGAAGAAGACCGAATGGCCCATCCAGTCTGCCCAGCAAGCCTCACACATTTTTTCTCTCATTCTTATCTGTTACTCTTAGCTCCTTGTTCTATTCCCCTTCCACCCCTACCATTAATGTAGAGAGCAGTGATGGAGCTGCATGCAAGTGAAATATCTAGCTTGATTAGTTAGGGGTAGTAGGGGCAGTAACCGCCGCGATAAGCAAGCTACACCCATGCTTATTTGTTTTACCTAGACTATGTTGTACAGCCCTTGTTGGTTTTTTTTTTTCTTCTCCCCTGCCGTTGAAGCAGAGAGCCATGCTGGATATGCATTGAAAGTGAAGTATCAGGCACATTTGGTTTGGGGTAGTAACCGCCGTAACAAGCCAGCTACTCCTTGCTTTGTGATTGCGAATCCTTTTTTTCTTCACCCCTGTCGTTGAAGCTATGCAGGATATGCGTGAAGCATCAGTTTATTGTTTGTTTTTTTTTTTCCCCCTGCCGTTGTTTGTTGTTTGTTTATTTTTTTTTTTATTTTTTTTTTTTCCCCTGCCGTTGAAGCAGAGAGCTATGCTGGAAATGCGTGATGTATCAGTCTTTCTCCCATGCCGATGCAGCAGAGAACCATGCTGGATATGCATGGAAAGTGAAGTATCAGGCACATTTGGTTTGGGGTAGTAACCGCCGTAACAAGCCAGCTACTCCCCGTGTTTTGAGTGCGAACCCTTTTTCTTCTCCCTTGCCGTTGTAGCAGAGAGCTCTGCTGGATGTGTGAAGTATCAGTTATTCTTCTCCCCTGTCATTGAAGCAGAGAGCTATGCTGTATATGCATTGAAAGTGAAGTATCAGGCATATTTGGTTTGGGGTAGTAACCGCTGTAACAAGCCAGCTACTCCCCTCTTTGTGAGTGCAAATCCTTTTTTCCATTACCTCTTGCTGTTGAAGCTTAGAGCGATGTAGGAGTCACAGTAAGCATGTGTATGTTTATTTAATAAGGGTATTGTGTCAATAGCCATCATTCTGGCGAGTCACCCACTCTTCATTGGCGGCCTCTTGACTATTGAAGTTCACAAGATGAAGAGGCTCGAATGGAGGTTTCATGAGCCGACCCAAAACCAGATTAAGGTCCCAAGAGGGGGCCGGTGATGTAGTGGAGGCTTGATGTGGAGCAAGCCCTTCAAAAAACGTGTTAGAAGGGGGTTGTACTGATATAGGGACATCCCCGACACCTTTATGGAAGGCGGCTACTGCACTGACATGCATTCTGATGGAAGAAGTCTTAAGACCTGACTTTGATAGATACCAAAGATAGTCCAGGAACTTTGGGATTGGACAGGAAAAGAAGTCAAGGGACTGAGAAGAGCACCATGACGTGAATCTTTTCCATTTGTAAGAGTAAGATTTTCTCGTGGAAGGCTTCCATGAAGCAATCAAGACATGGGAAACTGGTTCAGAAAGGTTAAGTGGCTGAAGATTTAACCTTTCAACATCCATGTTGTCAGGGACAAGGCGTGAAGATTGGGATGGCGTAGGCACCCGACATTTTGAGTGATCAGGGAATGCGCCTGCGAATGGAGTGATCAGGGAATGCGCCTGCGAATGGAGAGATCCTGAAGTACTGGAAACCACACTTGGCGTGGCCAGTGAGGTGCTATCAGGATCATGGTTCCCTCGTCCTGACGTAACTTCATGAGAGTCTTCGAGAGAAGAGGAAGTGGAGGGAATGCATAGAGCAGACCAGTTGCCCATGAGAGGGAGAATGCATTTCTGGGTTGAGAGCATTTGCTGCGAATGATAGAGCAGTAGTTCTCTCCTTTGCATTTTGAGGAGATGCAAAGAGGTCTATCCGAGAAGATCCCCATTGTTGGAAGATGGAGTTCGCTACCGAAGGGTTGAGAGACCACTCGTGCGGTTGAAAGATGCGACTCAGCTTGTCTGCCAACACATTGTCCACTCCCGGCAAGTAGATGGCCCTGAGATACATCGAATGGGAGAGAGCTTCCGCCCAAATCTGTGCAGCTTCCTGATACAGAAGGAAGGAGCCTGTGCCTCCCTGTTTGTTGATGTACCACATGGCCACCTGGTTGTCCGTCTGAATCAGGATGACTTGATTTGAGAGGTGATCCTGAAAAGCCCTGAGAGCATATCTGTTTGCTCGAAGTTCCAGGAAATTTATTTGGTGTTTGGCTTCCTCTGGAGACCAAGTTCCTTGTGTTTGCAGATTGGCCACATGGGCTCCCCATCTGAGGTTGGAAGCATCGGTGGTGAGTGTGACTTGAGGGCCTGGAGCTTGGAAGGGCAAACCCTGGAGGATATTGATCTGATTTTTCCACCAGGCGCGAGAGACAGACAGAGTGAGTCGGTGACGTGGACAGCAGTTGACAGGGGCTGAATGGATTGAGTCCATTGTGACCTTAGAGTCCAGTGCATGAGTCTCATGGCCAAGCGGGCCATTGGTGTGATGTGGACTGAAGACGCCATGTGTCCCAGAAGAATGAGAAATTGGTATGCAGTCGCAGAGTGCTGGGACTGCAGCTGGTGAGCAAGAGACAAGAAAGTTAGTGCTCGCTGTTGAGGCAGAAAAGCCTTTGCCTGCAAGGTTTCCAAGACTGCCCCAATGAACTACAAGGTTTGAGATGGGACTAAATAGGATTTGTCGTAGTTGACGAGAAATCCTAATGAAATTAAGGTGTGTAAAGTTAGATTGAGGGCGACAGAGCATCTTGCTGAGTGGGAGCCCTGACTAACCAGTCGTCCAGATAGTGGTAGACATCAACACCTTGAGTCCTGAGGAAGGCTGCAACGACTACGAGGTATTTTGTGAAGACTCGTGGCACAGATGCTAGGCCGAATGGAAGCACTCGGTATTGATAGTGCTTGGGGCCTACTAGAAACCTCGGGTATTTGCGATGAGATGGAGTTATTGCAATATGAGTGTATGTGTCCTGGAGGTCCAGAGAGCAGAGCCAGTCTCCCCTTTGTAGAAGAGGAAGAAGCGAGCCCAATGTGACCATCTTGAATTTCTCTCGCTGGAGGTACTTATTGAGGGTCCGTAGGTCCAGAATAGGGCTAATGCCTCCCGATTCTTTGGGGATTAGAAAGTACCGGGAATAGAACCCTAGGCCGTGCTGAGAGTATGGTACGGGTTCTGTTGCGTTGGACTGGAGAAGGAGGGAGACCAGAAGAATGGAGTGATTGGATGTTCTCCACATCGGCAGAGGTGGGGAGTCCGGAAGCACGGAGAGAAAGTTCAGATGGTAACCCTGAGCAATTATTGCCAATAGCCTTTGGTCTGAGGTGATTGAGTGCCATATGTTGTGGAAGTGGCACAATCGACCTCCCATTGGTATGTGAGGCAGTGGAATCTGGCTGCTGCTCTCTAGGTGGAAGTCAAAACCCTGAAGCAGGCCCTTGTTGAGGAGCTGCTTGTGGCTTTTGTTTACGTGTTTGACGAGACTGTGATTTTTTAAAAGGTCTCTTGGCACGGGATCTGGTTGGTGGCTGGTAGGACTTCTTCGGGTGGAAGAAAGACTTTTTAGTGTCTTTCCTGAAGGGCTGTTTAGAAGAATAGTTGGAAGGCATCAGAGAGAGCTGTCTTAGGGTCTCATAGAAACATAGAAACATAGAAATGACAGCAGAAGAAGACCAAATGGCCCATCTAGTCTGCCCAGCAAGCTTCACACATATTTTCTTTCATACTTATCTGTTTCTCTTAGCTCTTGGTTCTATTTCCCTTCCACCCCCACCTTTAATGTAGAGAGCAGTGATGGAGCTGCATCCAAGTGAAATATCTAGCTTGATTAGTTTGGGGTAGTAGCCGCCGCAATAAGCAAGCTGCACCCATGCTTATTTGTTTTACCCAGACTATGTTATTAGCCCTTATTGGTTGTTTTTCTTCTCCCCTGCCGTTGAAGCAGGGAGCTATGCTGGATATGCGTGACGTATAAGTTTTCTCCCATGCCGTTGAAGCAGAGAGCCATGCTGGATGTGCATCGAAAGTGAAGTATCAGGCACATTTGGTTTGGGGTAGTAACCGCCGTAACAAGCCAGCTACTCCCCGCTTTTGTGAGTGCGAACCCTCTTTTCTTCATGATGGTCCTTTAGTTCCGCCATCGTCCGTTGAATCTGTTCGCCAAACAGATTATCTCCAACACAAGGCAGGTCGGATAACCTGTCTTGTACTTCAGGGCACAGGTCAGAAGACATGAGCCAGGCCCACCTTGTCGCCGAAATAGCAGCAGCAGATACTCTAGTAGAGGTATCAAAGATGTCATAAGATGTTCTGATCTCATGCTTGCCTGCCTCAAAAACCCTTGTTTACTAGGGTTTGGAGCTGTTCTTGAAATTGTTGAGGCAGGGAGTCCGACAAATCTTGTATCTGCTTAAAAATGACCCTGTTATATTGGGTCATATAGAGCTGATAGGCGGCAATCTGGGAGATGAGCATTGACCCTTGGAAAACTCGGCAATCAATGGCATCTAGGAACTTCTGTTCCTTGCCAGGGAGAGCAGAAGAGTGAGGCTTTGACCTCTTTGCTCTGTTTTGTGCAGACTCCACCACTACAGAGTGGTAATCTAATTGTGATTTCTGAAAACCTGGAGCTGACTGCACCAAATAGGTAGTATCAGCTTTCCTGTGGACTGGAGGAATGGAGCCAGGATGTTCCCAGTTCTTCTTCAGGAGATCCAGAAGAACCTGGTGGATAGGAATAGAGGTTATTACCTTGGGAGCATCCAGGAATTGGCGCAACTCCATCATCTGGTGCCTATCATCCTATTCAGTCTGCAATTGGAAGGGAACCAATTCAGACATATCCTTCACAAAGTTTATAAAGGAGAGGTCCTCTGGAGGAGAACGCTTCCTACTTTCAGTGGGTGAATGTGGTGAAGATAAATCATCAGTGTCTGGTGAGGAATCATCAGTCCAGGTATCATAAGGATCAGCACCTGTCCCTCTAGGAACTAGAGGGGACGGGGTGGTGGGATACCTGAAGGTCTCGGTCTAGGCTCTGAAGGAATTGGAGGAATTATCAGAGGCACCGATGAAGGCATCGAAGGCACCGGCGCAGGCATCGAGGGCATCAATTGCTCGGTGGCGCTGGTGGACGTATCAGCACCGATGGTTGGATCGGTGGTGAGGGACGTATCGGCATTGATGGCTGAGGCAGAACTCCCGATGGAGGGATGCGGACCGGTGTTTCTCCTCCTGATTACAATGTAAGCGGGGAGGGCACCGGAGCCATCGGAGACCCGGGATCCATCGGTGGAAAAGCGGCAATGAGCGCTTCCATTCTGGAGAGCAGCGGTGCCAACGCTGAGAATTTTGATCTTATATTTCAGATTCTGATCATTTGTCTTTCTATACCCTGAGGAAGGAATGTTTCTGAAACACGAACCGTGTTGGGCAGACAAATATTATGTTGCAGTCGGGCAGAAACATGTCTTGTTGAAGTTCAGATAAGTGTCCTTGGTTGTTTAAATACATTTCATAAATAAAAGGATTTTTTCAATTTTTAAAAAAAGAAAAAAAGTGTATGAGACCTATGATTATACATTTAAATGGATGCTTAATCAGGTGGTTTTATAAAAAATTTAAGACAAACCACGATAAGTGAAGTTAAAACAATGCACCCATTTTACGTATGAGGTCCTGGTCGTTGTAAAATAATGACGTTTCCTGCATGTATGGTTCTTATGATTTTTTGAATGTTGGTACAATCAATTTTGATTTTTGGTATTTGTTGTCAGAGATATAATGCGGCAAAACTAGGACAGCTTCGGGCATCTTCAGTGGACATGCAGTTACCCTAATTCCATTGTAAGTGGAACCACTTCTACGTTTGTACAATACCATATTAATGAGGAGAAAAACAAGTTTAACTTTT
Source organism: Rhinatrema bivittatum (assembly GCF_901001135.1). Lineage (NCBI taxonomy): Eukaryota > Metazoa > Chordata > Amphibia > Gymnophiona > Rhinatrematidae > Rhinatrema > Rhinatrema bivittatum. Next base: position 77,669,178 of record NC_042628.1, on the reverse strand, counting down.
ATTACTACACTTAGTACTACTAGTAGAAGTAGTAACTTAAATGTTTAATGTCATAGCAAGTCTGTGCTTCGTCTTGATTTCCCTATCTAGACTGAGGAGTTACTTTGCCATGGGCACATTGTTCAAGTAGCACTTCCACTCCTGAGAGAGAGAGGGGGCAAGCAGATCTTGGCCAGAGAATAATATTAGTTGGAATTTGTTCTAGTAATTGGCATGTATATTAGAGAAAGTATGTTTGTGGGACCTGCGCACAGTCAAAGCTTAATAAAAAGCTGCATGATGGTTTCCTGATAACCAGATTGGGAAAGGTAAGGAATCAGGTCCTGCCTGATACAGTAGCTCCCTGATGAGACCTGGATGAAAAGAAGTAAAAGGAGAGGCTCTTCATGATGTCTTTTTTGGGATAACTAGGTGGGAAGAAGAAAGGAATCTCACAATAGGCAGAAATTTCCAAACATTGGTCTGGCATTAAATTTCTATTATAGTGAAGCTTAGTTATTGAGGAGTCAGGTACTTTGATATTAATATATGTGACTTTTACTGGAAAGCAACATTTTTGGTCAAAGTATTGTCAGAGTCCAGCAGTCACGCCTTTTATGATGGCCTGATTTAACTGTTTTACAGTTTGGTGTTCAGTGATCATTGCAATCTTCATATCTTACCCAAACTGCGTTCTGCCGGTTTATGGCCACAAATGCATTGTGGAACATGATGTAGACTGCTGTCCCAGGAACTCGATCCTTCTTTTTAGGAGTGACAGACACGACCACCCGGAACCAGTCTGCTGAATCTGCATTGCAATGGGAAGCTATCTCGTAATACTCATCTGATAACATTAAGCCAGATACGCCATCGAAGGTAGAGAACTGCCCATCTGGAGTGATGGTACACTGGCCTTCCATGGTAAAGCAGCCACGCAGGCCATTCTTCAGCATGCAGGACTCGCCTTCCCCACAGGTTAGTGCCTCACACTGCAGCCCACTTCTAGGCTGACAGATGCATTTTCTGCTGCAGTCCTCTAAAACGAAGGCCTCTCCTACCTGGAATAGAATAGTAACTTATCATAAAGCAGAATCTGTACTCATCTGGCACATGGGCTATATGCCCTAAACAAAGCATCCCACTTGTCTCCAACTTCACTCCATGTCATCTGGACAGGCTGAGCCACTTGACTTTTCTATGGACTTGTAAGTCCATTTTTTCTAAGGAAGTCATAAATATACTGTGATAAAACCAGGACCAAACTCAGGCTGTCTGGTTAACCTAGAGCGAGTTGAATAGACAGAAGAATATCTTTGTCATAAGAACTTATAAAAATAGAATATGACAGCAAATAAAGAACACCAGGCTCATTTTCCATTACTGTTGCAAAACTGCAGAGCTGATCTCTGATTTCACCATTGTTTCCTTGTGACTAGTGTTATCCCAGGCTGCTTTCTTGAACTCTGAAATTCTGATACTGCTAATGACTCCATCACCTCCAATGGGAGGCACCCATCCCCCTTTAAAGGGAAGAAAAATCTAACTCCTTTTAGCATTATATTATGGTCTCTTGTTCTAGAACTTCTTTTCCACTGAAAAATGCTTGTGGCTTGAATGTTATTCAGACCCTTCAGGTATCTGTGTGTGTCTAGCAGTGTCTCACTTTAATGGGCTTATGATGCACCATTTTGTTAGCCCTTTTTGTACTCTTTATCCTTTGGGAGATGCAGCTTCTGGAATTGGACACAACAGAGCAGATGAAATCTCAGCAGTGATTTGTACAAAGACCTTTTCATTCTGTCTATGCATTGCACCAGAACTCTGAGTTCCACTGCCTTCTTGCACAGTTTTTATAACTTTCAAGTATTGCATCAGGCCCAGATCGTTCACCTCTAATATTGCTTTCTAGGATTACTGAATCCAAATGAATGACTGTACTTTTGCAGAAAATTTTAACCGACAAATTCTTGTGCCTTCCCTCTTATATTTCTCATTTGTTGTACTCTGTCTGGGGGTTAAACCCTGTTGCAGATCTTAGTATCATATATAAAAGAGCTACAGTTTTTATTAACCTCTCTGCAATCTGAAAATATTGCTCTCTACTGATGATAACCGCCCTTCTTTGCCTTAGTGTGAGCTTCATTTACCATAGTCTTGTTGTTGCCTGTCATGAGTTTCTAGCCCAGTTTAACATTATATGAGTTACCTCTAGGATGCTCGATTTTGAGCCTTCTGAGTGGCTCAATTACACAAGCAGAACTTGCTCCCAATCTAATTTTTTGGTTGGTCACTCAACTCATTTTTCTTATGAATTCAGCTTTTCCTGAAAGGAGTAATACCACTGAAACCTAGTCACAATGTATTAAATTAGCATAACAAAAAAGCAGGGCGTTATAGTCATCATGCAATAGTGACACCTAGTGGCCAGGTTCAGGAAACCCTTGTGTGTGCTCCCTAGCTGAGCACTGTTACTGCAACCCAGTCCTCAGGGCACACTTACCCAGGCTTTCAAGATATTCACAATGAATATGCACTGCCTCCACTCATTATAGATATGCTGAAAACCTGACTGGATAGATGTGTCCTGAGGACTGGACTACAGAGTAACATGGGAGGGGATATACTGTAAACTAAAGGAAACAAATCCACGGATACTTGTGGTGCCAAATCATAGCCCTGGTTCTAAATGAACTGGAATTCCCAAGGTCACACAAAACAAAAGAAAGGAAAGTTTTTACTGCCAGATTACTAAAGAGCAGAAAACAGTCCTACATATGCCAATGTAGTAAAGATAAACTGAATGCACTGTCACAACATATCTTCCAGTACTATAGTGAAAGATTTATCTGTACTGGAGAAATTTCCTGAATGATCTCATCATCATACCACAACATGTAACTGAATGTGTATAAAATGACTTATAAGCAGGAAATAGAGCATAGCCGAGAAGTCACAAAAAACTTTCATGTTAGAACCACAAGGCATGAACTGGATAAAGTGACTTTTATATCTGGAAGACCTCCTTCACAGCAGTGTGTCCTTGGAAATTAACTTCTAAGCAGATACATATATGTTAATGCAGAAATCAAATCTTACTTTTATGTACATGCCATTGTACAGACAGCCACATTTGTCCATGGTGACACACTCTTCTCCACTGAATAAATATCCAGTGTTACACTGGCATCCCTCAAAGCATTTATTAGTACATTTTTGATGGCGGATGATGCCAGCGCAGGTGAAATCACAGGTGTTTATGCAGAGTTTGTAGTGACTGTTGGGAGGACAGCTGACAGCTGAAATGGAAAAGCATAACTCCATATTTCATAAACCAGATAGTGCAGCATGCTAGTGATGCCAGAAAGCTCCAACTCACAGACAACATTCCTGCTTTAACCCACTGCATTTTTAACTTCTAGCACTGCCTTTCTTAGAGAAATTGGAACTACAAGTCTGTCAGAAATATAGACAACCAACTAGGAGGGTCATTCATCAAATCGCGTTAGGGCGTTATCACCCGCGATAACGTATCGCAAAATGTGTATGCAAATTTTGAAAATGTAGTCAACTGGGAGGAGTTAATGAAAATGAGGGGTGCTTAATGATTCATGAGATAGAGTAACACACGCTATCACATGATTTTGCACTGGAAATAAGTACACTGTTTTTATACTTCTGCAAGAAGGGCAACTAATACCTCAGGGTGAGGTTTTGGTGGTGGGCTAAGTTTCGAGGGCCAGGTTTACATGCACAGTCAGAGGTACGAACAGCACAGTAGACAGCAGTGAAGATTTCATGTGATTTGGAGTGAGGAAAGGTATACAAAATGAGATTTTTACAATGTACTCTCGACCTAGCTTGATGCACGCTCTACCTAGATGCTATTAAGCAGACTGGAAGGCAGACCTGGGATCTAGATGGTAATCTAGGCTGGTATCCAGGTGGCCAATCACAAGAGCAGAAATCAGGATTCTGGTCACATTAGCAAGGAAGGTAGAGCAGCCTGAGCTTTAAATACTCAAATCAATCAAGGATGGTTCTTTTCTGGGACCAATGGGAACCTTTTATTTCCTTTTTCATCCACAGGCTTGTCATGGTCTCAAATATTAAGAAACCCTTACCCTTTAAGAAAAGACCAATAGATTTTTATTTTAGATTTATATTCTGCTTTTTGCACTTTTTTTTCAGTGCTTCAAAGTGGATTACATTCGGGCACTGTATGGAACGGAGCTATGCAGACAGCTACCTCTGAAATATTTCATTTAACCCTCAAGCACACACGAACGGGCTACAATGAGATAATGAAATTTCTCATAGATACTGTCCCTGCTGCCACAACCATTTTCTTTCCCAGATCTGGCAGATGTCCTAGAATACAACTTGATGCAAAATTCTTTGTAAGCAATTGAATTGTTATGTTTTGTCATTAAAGAGAAGCAACAGTTTCTTTTTTAAAATAAAGAAAACAGCTTATAGGCTAATACTTAATATTTAGATGCTCTTAACTAGTGAAATAAACTACCAGTTATATAACTGCAATGTAGCAACACATTCTTATTGTCCGTGCAGAAAAATATAAGATTTGAATTGTGAGCTTGTTAGTGCTGTCGTATCTCTGATACATTAAAGGATAGCAGACAGGGGTAAACCAAGATTGGCTCAACTTGTACTTTACGAAATGGAGCTTGTTGAGAAACTGTTATGGGACTGCATGGGAGAGTAAGTAAATGAGACATCACAGAAGGGTAAGTAAATGACAAGTCTTGAAAAACAGAGATCAGTGATAGAAATTGGTAACCAGAGGAATGAGGAAAGAAAGAACACAGTATCATAATACCGTAGACCACAGAACCTAAAGATAAGAAGTCAATGTAAAGGACTAGGTAGATGGCCATCACTTACGGCAGAAGTTCGATTGTCTCCATGCTGTGATCTTGGCCCCCACAGCTTGGCATGCAGTTGAATAGGCCTGCAGGCTCTTACACAGGACTTCTATAGCACCATTCAAAGCACCCATGTCGTACATACAGTTGCGCATATATTCCACAGGGCTGATTCGACCATGGCAATCTTTAAATGGGCCTTTGTCTGATGAGATTATTCCACACTTGTCATTTCCAGCATATACACCTAGTTGGACCAAATCAAAAACTGGACACTTTGCCTCACAGCCATCCTTGCAGAGGGACCCTGATGTCGGCACTTTCCAGTTTGCACCAAACTCATCAATGTTTTCAGTGAGTTGATTGCTTGGCAGCATGAACTCATCATTCTTGTTATCATTGAAATTTCCACATAGACCTTGTAGGCTGCCCTGGTAGGCACTAGGGACTTGCACCAGAATATAATCACGGTTGTATAGGATCTTTAGATTAAAATGAGTCTGTAGAATTATATTATATCCCTCTTGGCTGACCCATATTTTGTTGTTATAAATAGAAACTGGCAGGTTGAAAATCTGGTTATTGATCTGTAATAGGAAAACAAAAATAAGTCTGTTATTTTTTGTTTTTAAATAATTGTTTTAACTATTGATTGTATATGTTTTATTGTTAACTACTTAGGGCCATGGTATTGGTGATATACAAATAAAAATAAACAAATATGCACACTCTTAACATAACTTAGACCAAATAGACATAAACCAAGTGCTTTTATTGACATGAAATAGGAAATTTTAACAAAACAAAAAAAAACAAACAATGCTTCATTTGTTTTTCTTTGTTTTGTTCAAAATAAATTGCCCACTCCCTGCCCCCCTGAAAAAACATCTCCTGTGATCTTCCCTCATGCCCCTAGTTAATCCCAAACCATTTTGGTCGATCAAATCTTTAAAATTGAAAATCTATGTGCGGACTCCCTGATCGCCCACTAGATGGCCCTAGATCCCTGTGAAAGGAAGTTTACAACAAGAGAGGGAGATACCGTCCTATTAGCACCAACCCCTGAGGATGACTGAGATGCTTGTATCCCTGCCTTGAAGTGGGAGCTAGGAGTAGTTTAGGAATGTTTTTTTTTAGTTTATTTTTCCCTTTCAAAGTAAGGCCTATCCCCCACACTTGGTGAAGTCTGGTTAAGGAAAATCCATGCTAGCCTCTGCCTGCCAGTTTGGGGTTGACCCTAGGTTAAAAGAGAGATTTAGAAAACTGTATACGAGAGGGCTTGGGGACCCTACTGGAAATATATGGAGACAGAAGGGCTGGCACTTATTGCTGCATCAGAGGAGGGGATGAGCCTGCAGAGTATGCCAGGGGGGAATGAAGATACTATTAAAGTTTGTGTATGATGTGACACCAGAGTACCTAACATATCTATCTATCTATTACTGTATCAATTCTGATCACTGAGTTGATGTTTGTCTGTTTTACAAATAAAGTTTAAAAAAAAAAAGACAGACTTTGTTCAGATTTGCATACATTTTAAAGGAATTTTTTTTTTTATTGGAGGTGAAGACGGAGTCTCCATGGTGATGGCCATTCCCCAGAACTGAAGACCTGTGAGCACGCGGCCAAGGAAAAAAGGGGGCTGCAGTGACAGCACTCACTCCAGAGGATGGTCAGAGAGTTTTTCCATCTTTTTGTGATGGTGAGGGGCTTGTGCTGTAATAGCTCAGTTCCAAATGCTAACGTCAGACCTTTCCCTCTGAAAGGCCTCCTTCATCAGGAAGAAGGAGAAAGACACTGGAGACTCAGAGAGAGTTCTCCATCCTAAGAGACTGGGCACAGGCTCAGGTAGGATGTTTCCCAACTGAAGGGGATTTCCCTAGTCATCTGGGACCCTTCTGAACTCCAGGCTTAAAGTCTAGGGGGCCCGTGTTCAGTAACACCTACACAGATGAAGACCAAACAGTAGCTGTAATAGGATTGGAGACTGCTGGACAGGAAGCTCAACCCACAGTCTGGACTGATCCGTGGTACTACAGGAAGAAAATTAGGTAAGAACCCATGAATAAAGAGTTACATCTATTTAAATTTTCATCAAGAGTGATTTCTGGTCGCTCCTGTCCTGCCACTGCTACTATTCAATGGGTGCCATTGTTACTTGGTACCAGCTTGAGTATGGCTGGTGTGTCCATCTCAGTCTGCCAGTGCCATTTGAAAAAGTGGCAATGGAGGGACAGATGTGACTATGGATAGCTCCTAATTCATGAAGATGGATTTTAAAGATTTCACTGGGTAAGAGAGAATGGGAGAGACTAGGGAAATCGGGAAGGTTCCAGGAGATATGTTTTTTGTCCTGGGCAAGACTGGATAAATTATTTTTACCGTAATTTATTTATTTTTTTTGTTTCAAGTCAATGAAAAAAGAAAAAAAATCCTGAAAAACGAAATGAAAAAATGTCTGTGTGCACCCTACTTCTCATTGGCAGGGCCACTATGGAATTATGGAAAAAGGTTTATTTCAGAATATTTCAGAAATGTTTGTGCTCTGTCCAACTGGAGTCTAAGCCTTACTACTTTTCTATTGAGTTTTAGGAGGACAGAGTCTGGAATCTGACTTTCTATATGCAACTGTAGTGTAAAGCTTGCAAAAAGAGAAATTGCAATGAAAAACTAAACATGGAAGTACATCAGTAGAAGAATGCAAGCCCCTCCTAAAAAAGAAAATTCAGAAAAACTTGAAAATTGCAGGGAAGGCTACACATTCTAGCATTTTTGCCACCATTTTTTCAAGAAACCACCATAGTAGTGGCACCAATGCTTAAATGCTTACCTTAATGTTCCATTGCATTCCTCTTTCAATTCTGATAGTATGGCCATACACAAATACCTCCACTCTCTTGGTATTTTCAGCTTTGCCATTAGGTTGTCTTTCATTTTCTAGAACAACAGAGAATGTCGGCAGTCTGGGGTTGTCAACCACAGCTTTGGCCACAACATATGTACAGGTACCATGGAAGTTGAAAGCAAACCCATCAAATGAACGGTAGTGAGAACCACTAGAGACTATGCATGAGCCACATTTCTTGGAGTGGCAACCTTTAAGACCATTGGCCACTTTGCACTCCTCACTCTTGCCACATGACACCTGCTGGCATTCATTGATTCCGTTGTCTCCACATCTACATTGTTCTCTGCATGATTCATCAGGGTAGAATATATCTCCTTTCTTGTAGTACGTCCCCTGGTGCACACAGCCACAATCAGCGATGGGGACACATGTGTCTCCACTTAGGAGGAACCCGTTATCACAAAAGCAACCTTCTGTACATGGGAGGTCACAGTTCATCGGGGACGAGAGGCCACGGCAAGTGGCAGGACAGCCAGGTCCACAGAGTTCATAGTGGCTGTTTTTGGGACAGCTGTAACCTGGGAAAAGTTGGAGAAACAGATTTTAGGCGGTCATTTCTTTGACTTAATTTTAATCTGATTCAAAAACTGGAAGGGTACTTTTCAGTCACTTCCATGGGGAAAACAGCATTTTACCCAATGGATTTGGGCTTGTGGAAAATTATCTCTATGCGTGTAGGGTTTCTGTGCTCGTACGTTTATCCACAGTGTGAAGGGTATTCCTAGAGGAGGGGTTGGCACTTAGGACACATACTTTAAAATTTTCAAAACATATGCATACGTTTTCTTGGAATATGTGTAGGTAGTTTCCCTGGGAAAGTATACACATATTTTTTCTTGGAAAAACATGGGTGTACATGTGTGTGGGTAGTTTTCCTGGTATAATTTTCAAAGTGCAAAATTGGGAGTTACAAAATTACCCCCTCAGAGATCAATTTTCCAAGCTTTTTAGCAGGTAAAATACCTGTTTACCTATGGAAAAAGATCTGCTGAAAATTGCTCCCTCCCTTTCCACCCCAGCGCAGGTAATTTTACCAATAATAAAGAGGTGAGCAGGGGAGGGGCAGCACGCACACTTTTGGCAGGTACAACTCAACATGCTGAGGTTTAGGCCACATTCCTTTAACCAGCCCTGTGCAAGGTTTCTTGTTGAAAAAAAGTTGTAGTCCTGTGGATACATTGGTATCCCACAGAGACTCAAAATTGCCTCTTAGGGGTCAATGTTCAAAAGGACCAAGTCAGCTGGGTAAATCTAAGCCTTTGATAACTGATCGGGGTTGTACCTCAAAATTTAGCTCTCTAGATCCATTTCACAGCTAAATTTAGCCAGTGAAACTGATTGGGCCAAGGAGAAATTGTAATTGGTTAGAAGTGAGTTTCACTGCTGATTAGCTAAGTTTAGCTGTATAGTTAATCTGAAATCTAACCTGCTAAATGTATCTTTACTTGGCCTCTACTGTGCTTAGCTTGCTATCTTTAATCAGATAACTGTATGTAGCCAGCTAAATAAAGTATGTAGCCAGCTAAATAGGGAGGAGGAATAGCCTAGTGGTTAGAGCAGTGGACTATGAACCAGGAGACCAAGGTTCAAGTCCCGCTGTCGCTCCTTGTGACCTTGGGCGAGTCACTTTACCCTGCATTGCCTCAGGTACAAAAACTTAGATTGTAAGCCCTCTGGGGATAGAGAAATACCTACAGTACCTGAATGTAAACCGGTGTGATATCTCAATTGAGATGAATGTCGGTATATAAAAAAAATAATAAATAAATAAATACGGTTAGCTGGCTATCTTCAGCAGATAACTGGTTACTTTATAAAGACAATCCCAGCCACATTAATTTTGACCAGCTAGGTTTAGGTGAATTTTCAGCTGAAGACCTAGATGGTTAGGGTTAGCTAGAAATCCTCCTAACGATAACTAGCTGCAATTAACCAGTTATCATACCCACTTGGTAGGTCTTTGAAAATTGACCCTTCAGGCTTGGTGATGCTGTCAACACAGAGATAAATAATGCAGATTGACAATCAGGAGCTTGAAAAACTGTCCTGGGATCTTGTGTCCCACATCACACCGTGTGGTACATTTGCATTGATTCAATAAAACAAGAGCAATAAGCACTGTAGATGACTGAGAGTAGTTGCATTGAAAGTGCACCTCTATTTGATCCACTTCGTTCAGAGGGAACACATAGTTTACATACTGGAGGAGCAAGGACAATGATTTCTTAGAATGGCTGCCAATGCACAATACACAGAAACATAAGAAATGTGATCGCAGAAAAAGACCATAAAGCCTCTCTTGTGTGCCCATCCACACTACCTTCTCTAAGCCCTATAATCCCTATACTCCCTCAGAGACGCCTGTACTTGCCCTATGCTTTCTGGAAGTCAGATACTGTCCTTGTCTCTACCACCTCCACAGAGAGGCTGTTCCATGCATCTACCACCTTCTCTGTAAAAATATATTTTCTCTGTTTACTCCTGAGTCTAACCCCCCCCCCCCCTCACACTCATCCCATAACCCTTCATTCCAGACCCTCCTTTCCATTAAAATAGGGCTACCTATTGGGTATAGAAAACTTGGAGCTATGATATCTCCCCTATCCCAGCTTTCCTTGACATCTGAAAGTCTGTCCTCCTATTCTTTAGAATGACGACCACTATTTTAGTAGCCACCCTCTGGACCGACACCAATCGGTTTATAACCTTCTAAAGGTGCGGTCTTTAGAACAGTACACAGTGGGGTCTGTACAGGAAGACTTATGAGATGAGACTTAAGGTCCTAAATATGCATACCCTGGAGGAGAAAAGGGAAAGAGGAGATATGACAGATTTTTAAGTACCCGAAGGGTATTAATGAAGTAAGGGAATCAAAGGTTTTCCAATGGAAAGGAAGCTGTAGAAATAATAGTCATAATGGGGTAGATTTTAAAAAGGAGCGTGCGCACGCACATGTATGCCCGATTTTGTAACATGCGTGTGCAGGCGCACGCTTGTTATAAAATCCAGGGTCAGCGTGCACAAGGGGGTGCAAAATTGTGCATCTTGCGCAGGCCGAGCCAGCTCCGAGCCGCGCTGCCTTCCTCTGTTCCCTCCCAGGCCACTCCGAAATCCGAGTGGCCTCGGAGGGAACTTCCCTACCCCCCACCCCACCTTCCTTTCCCCTACCTCCCCTTCCCATACCTCCCCCGCCCTTTCCCCCCCCCCCCCTATCTTTGATGACTTCTTTTTTTTTTTGCAAAGCTTACTTCAGCCCTGGGGCTGAAGTAAGTTGCGCACGCTGGCCAACTGCAGGCATGGGATCCCAAGCCCAGCGGCAAAGGGCCTGGAGCCTCTGGCAATGCCCCGCCCCCAGACCGCCCATGTCCCCCCCATTTCCCTCTCCTTTTTGCAAGTCCCAGGACTTTATCCACTTTAAGATCATCAGATATGATCACCCCCACTACTGTCTTTACAAGTGTCATTGTTAATGGAAAAGTAGTTCAGTTGAATACAACTTACGTAAAGATAATATTACTCTCCAGTCCTCGATTTGGATGTCCTGTGCTTGACATGCAGTTGCATACAAAGAAATCATATAGCCTAGAGTGAAGTAGTGACCTTTGTATTCACAGGTGTCAGAGACGCAGTCAATGAAGAAGGACATTGGGTCAATGATTGCATGGCATAACTTGAATGGCCCATCTTTTTTAATGATAAGTCCACAATACAACTCGCCCTTGTACACTTCTTTCTGTGCATCTGTGCACTGCAGACAATTCTCTGTGCAACTCGACAGGCATCCGGGGACTTCCGCAACTTTCCAACTGTCTCCAAACTGAGCCTTATCCGGTGCCTCTTTTCCATTTTTCATCTTCATGTCATCATTAGCATTCTTGTTATTGTTGCCACAAAGGCCAATAATTGCACCAGCATAGGTGACTGGCACTCTTACAGTAAGATGCCCATTACTATCAAATGCAACAGTGACATCAAAATCTGTATGACACCTAACACCAGTGCTAGTGCTGAAAGCCACTATTTTATTAGTTTGGAAGTAGAATGGCAAAACCATAAAGATCCCGTTGACCTTGAAAAAGATAACAGAAATGTTAATATTAATTTTGCAGCATATGGTGTACTGGAAACAACCATTCCACATGATGACTCATGATACCCAGATGGCATCATGGTGATTATGTTTACTTGCATCAGTGTATTCCCTAGATTTCTTATAGTGCCCATGCTTTATCAAGAGGATGAGTCACTGGGAGATAGCATCATAGGGTTATTTTATATATGCCTAGCAATTTCCTTTTGCCCCTTTGAGCTTCTTTCTTAATCTCTACCTGCCTCTACTAATCTATGGCACCATGAGCCTTCATGTGCAATTCCTCAGGATTTTCTCCCCTATTCTATAAACACTCTCCCCTCTCAAACATATACACACAGCAATTTCATTTCAGTGACAGTTCTTGGCCAGGAGCCACAGACATCTTTTTCCAGAATCCAGTACATGAAGAGGTCTATATTCAGACACAGTCCAGTATATTCAATAGTGAAACCACACTACTGAATACTAGGAATGTGCATTCATTTTTGACGAATTAGGAAATTTGTACATTTCCTATTTCGTCATAGATCGGTAAAACCGACAAATGATTGCATTTTCCATTAATTTTCAGAAAAATATCGTTTTTCGGTTTAGCACGCACTAACGGGAGTTAGCACCAACTCCCGTTAGTGCGCGCTAAACCGAAAACGATTCACCATGAAAAAAGAAAATTCCAAACCACGGGAGATATGAAATTTCCCGTGGTTTTACAAAAACAAAACCGGAAACGATTCCGGCATCCGATTCACATCTCTACTGAATACAACCGGTTAACTTTAAGATAGCCGACTAACTATAGCCACCTAACTTTTGGATAGCTCTTTGGCCTGACCAGACCTAGCCAGCCAAGTCACCCTGCTAACTCTGAATATCGGAGGTAGCTAGCCAACTTAACTGGCTAATTCAACTCCTCCCAGTTACGCCCCTAACATTCATCAAAGTGCGTTATGGTGATAACGCATGCATTAATGCCATAACGCATGCGATAAACGCTAGTGCATGAAGCAAATGCATATTTTGGGAAGGGGCAGGATTAGAGAGGGGCAATATCTCATGGTTTTAATACCGTAAATAACTACACCTGTTTTCCTGGCGTTAAGCTGTGCGATATGACCAATATGACCGAAATGGCCATATCGCAATTCGAGATACATTTTTTGAATTCCATTTGACAGAGAGAGAGAGCACGAGACTGACTCTGACTCTGGGGAGGCCCTCACAGTATGCAACTATTTATATGCTTATAGCAGCGGTTCTCAACCGGTGTGTTGCCAAGCACCGGCTGGTGTGTCGCGTGCTCCCGGTCTCTCCTGTTGCTCTTTCTTCTCTGCTGTCGTTGCCGCCGGGCTATCAGCACATTCAAGCCCAGTGGGAACGGCAGCAGTGCTAAAAGAAGCTGTGGCACCCGCAGCTGGCATTTTCTTCTTCCTGCGCCTGCCCCCCCCCCCCCCCCCGTGACCCGGAACAGGAAGTGATACGCGGTGCGCAGGAAGAAAAAAGAGCCGTGCCGCATGATAAAGTAGCAGCGGCCGCTGCAGCATCTGCCCCTGAGCAATTGAAGCAGCCGGTAATCGAGAAAGGAGACAGCAGCATGAGCCTCCCGCGGTCGATGGGATTCTTCCTTCTTGGCCTGCGGGGGCTGCTGCAGCTACCATTTGTGCTGGGGGGGGGGGGGGGAAGAGAGGAAGTGAGTGAGAGAAAGAGAAAGAAGCAGCCAGCCAGCCAGTGTGTAAGTGAGAGAATGTGTGTGATTGAGAGCCTGTGTGTAAGTGAGAGAATGTATTTGATCGAGAGCATGTGTGTGATTGAGAGAAACTGGTCAGAGAGCTGATGTATGTGTATATGTGAAAGACAATGAAAGTGACTGCTCAAGGAGATGACTGATGTGTATGTGAGAGTGTGAGACAGTCAGGTGTGGGTGTGTGTGTGTGTGTGTGTGTGAGAAAGAGAGAAAAAGCATGGAAGTGAGAAATCTGGGTATGTGAAAGAAAGCATGGAAGTGAGACATTTATTTTTTTTTATTTATTTTATTTAACGCTTTTTATATACCGGCATTCGTAGGACACATCATGTCGGTTTACAGGTAACTGTGAAAGGAAATTACAATGAACAATGAAAGAAGGCTAACTAGATAATATACGACAGTGCAAAGATAGAGAGTCAATGAGCAGAAATACAACTTGGTAGAACGAAATGGATTTTGATTATCCATAATAAAATTAGATATGCAAATGAACTTATAAACAATGTTAGGGAGGCGTGTGCACTTATGAACTTAGCATATGAACTTATAAACAATATGAAGAAAGTATGTGCACTACTGTACAATTGAATGCAGGGGCGGGGGGGCAGGGAGGGATGGAGCGAGGAGGGAAAAAGGGCAGAAGGGGTGGGGGAATAGTGCAGGGGATGAAAGTGGGGCAAGGGGAAAAAGGGTACTTTAAAGCAGGGGTACTTTTGAGGACAAGTTGCTAGGGGGTGAAAGGGCGGGGTAGGGGGAGGCTGCGGGGCGCTGGGGAGGGTGAGGGGAAAAGGCAGGGAGAGTCTTAACTTTGCAGGGGATGAGGGTGAGGGATGGGGCAGGGAGGGTGCTAGGGTGGTACAGCGGAGGTCAATGAGGAGGATTGTGGGCCGGGCGGGAGCTGAGGTGGTTCAGGGGAGGTCATTGCCTAGGATTGAGAGGAGTTGGGGTAGGCCTGTTTAAAGAGCCATGTCTTGATTCCTTTTTTGAAATGGCTCAGGGACGGTTCTAAGCGGAGTTTGGCGGGAAGGGAGTTCCAGAGGGTAGGACCAGCAATGGAGAAGGCTCTATCTCTGGTGGTAGTAAGGTGACCAATTTTGAGTGAGGGGGTTTGGAGGGTGCCAGCAAGGGAGTTTCTAGTGGGGCGATTGGATTGACGGAATTGTGGCATATCTTCAAGCCAGGGGGAATTGTTTTTGTATAACGTGTTATGGAGGATGGTGAGTGTTTTGTATTGGGAGCGGAAGGTAATGGGGAGCCAATGGAGATCTTGGAGTATGGGAGTGATATGATCAGTTTTTCTGGTGTTTGTTAAGATTCTAGCCATAGCATTTTGAAGGATTTGCAGGGGTTTAATGGTGGAGGCTGGGAGGCCTAAGAGAAGGGACTTGCAATAGTCGAGTTTTGATAGTATAGTGGTTTGCATAACAGTGCGGAAGTCGTGGGCGTGGAGGAGAGGCTTCAGTTTTTTGAGGGTTTGGAGTTTGTAGAAACCCCCTTTTAGAAACGATTTAATGTGGGATTTGAAGCTTAATTGATTGTCTAGGGAGACTCCTAAATCTCTGACAGTGGGCGGTAGTGTGTGAGTTTGTGAGGCGTTTTGAATCATTTGGTGGATCGAGTTGATTGGTTGATTTGTTAGGATAAGGATTTCAGTTTTTGAGGCGTTGAGTGCAAGGTGGAGATTGGAGAGGAGGGAATTAATGGATGTCAGACTTGTTTCCCAGTACTGCAGGGTTTCTTTGAGGGATTTCTGAATGGGGATAAGTATTTGTACATCGTCTGCATATAAGAAGAATTTTAGTCCTAGTTTGGCGAGTAAGTGGCAGAGTGGGAGAAGATATATATTGAAGAGGGTGGACGATAAAGAGGAGCCTTGGGGTACGCCTTGTGTAAGGGGAATGTGAGCGGATTCGAAATTATCAATCTTGACTAAGTACTTTCTGTGGTCAAGGTATGAGGAGAACCAGGATAAGGCTGTATTTGCTATGCCTATCTCCGCTAAGCGTGATATTAGGATTTGATGGTTCACGGTATCGAAGGCGGCTGAGATATCAAGAAGGGCAAGTATGTAGGATTGGCCGTGGTCCATGCCTTTGAGGATGGTATCTGTTATTGCAAGTAGGAGTTTTTCGGTGCTTCGATCTTTATGAAAGCCATATTGAGCGGGGTGTAAAATATTGTTTTCTTCTAGGAAATCGGTGAGTTGCATGTTGACCACTTTCTCCATGATTTTGGATATAAACGGTAGATTGGAAATGGGCCTGTAGTTTGCAGGGTCATTTTGGTCGAGGGTGGGTTTTTTTAGTAGTGGCTTCACGATGGCAAGTTTAAGTGGGTCAGGGACTTTCCCGGAGGTGATGGAGCAGTTTATAATATCTGCTAATGGTTTTGCAATAGCGGATGGAATGGTGAGGAGAATTTTTGATGGGATGGCGTCTGCGATGTGGGTGGCCAGTCGCATCTTTTTTAGTATGGATTCAACTTCCTTCAAGGAGGTAAGGTCAAAGGAGTCGAGGTTAACTTTATTGTCGATAGGTAGTGGGTCTGTGGGGGCGGGATTGGAGGGGAGTCGAGTAAGGATTTTGGAAATTTTACTTTTAAAGTAGTCTGCTAGTTTCTCACATTTTTCTATGCTGTTTTCTTCTTGGGAGGAGGGAAAGGGGGACTTTGTGAGTTCTGCAACAAAGGAGAAGAGGGCGTTAGGATTGAATTTATAGCTATGGATTTTTGCTGCGTAGAAGTCACGTTTGGCGTGGAGTGTTGCTTGTCGGTATATATGCAAGGTATATTTGTAGGCCGCTTTGTGTGTGGGTGTGGGTTGTTTGCGCCAGGTACGTTCTTTGGATCTGAGGTCTTGCTTTAATTTTCTTAGTTCGTTGGTGTACCATGGTTTTCTCTCGGTTTGTGTAGGGGTAATTATTTTGTGGATGGTGGGGCAGATGTCATTGGCTATGTTGGAAATAGACTTATCCCATGACAGTAGAGCAGTATCTGGGTTAGTTAGGTCGAGGTTTTCACTTACTTTGTTGAAGGCTAGGGATAGTTCCTCCGAAGAACATGGTTTACGGAAAGAGATCGTTTTTTTATGTGAATTTGAGATTGGAGTGTTGGTATTAATGGTGAGGTGGGCATTGATGAGAAAATGGTCGGACCAAGGGATAGGGGTGGTGATGGGTGCTTGGGGTACTGTAATGCTTGTGTTAACAAAAAGGAGGTCGAGTGTATGACCAGCTTTATGTGTAGGCTCGGAGATTAGCTGTCTGAAGCCCAGGGCTTTGAGGGTGACAAGTAGAGTTTCGCAAGCAGGCGTAGTGGGGTGGGTATCTACATGGAGATTGAAATCTCCGAGTATCACTGCGGGTGTATCCGGCTTTATGTTGTCAATGATGTATTCAATGAAGGGGGATGGGTCCTGTTCAAGTATACTAGGAGGGGCATAGACAAGGCAGACCTGCAGGGATTTGGATTTAAAAAGACCAATTTCAAGTCTTGGGGGGGAGGAGCTGGTTTGTAGTTTGAGGTTAAGGTGTTTCTTGGTAGCTAGGAGTATGCCTCCTCCCCTTTTTTTGGGTCTTGGGATGGAGAAAATGTCGTATGTCTGTGTTGGGAGTTGATTGATGAAAACATGGTCTGAATTCTTTAGCCAGGATTCTGTGATGGCACAGATATCAGGGTTGGTTGTCAGTGAGCAAATCTTGGAGGATAGGGGCTTTCTTTAGGATGGATTGCGCATTGAAGAGGGAGATGGCTAGCGTGGCTAGGCCTAGCAGCTGTGTGAGGGGTGAAATCATGATGGGCACTAGGGATTTATGCTGGATAAAGGAGTGAGGGTGTGCTGGGCGGAGGATCCACCGATGGGGGTGGTGTATGACAGGTATAGTAGGGAAGCACATTTTAAGAGGAGAAGGACGGGTAGTTGGGAGTAGGGTGGGTAGAGGTTGGTCTCAGAGATTTTGGGACGATTAGGAGAGAGAGTGGGTATGGTGTATTCAGAGGTGGGGTTAGACCTGACACAGTTTAGGATGATGTGTAATTAGATGCTACATTGGAATTCTCTTCCCCAAGACTTACGCCAGGAACAATGCCATCTAACATTCAGAAAGAAACTGAAAACCTGGCTGTTCGCAGAAGCCTACCGTTGAAGGAACATCTTCAACCATCACTGACTCTCACCCTTCCACCCCTCCCTAATCCCTCCCCCCTCTTCTTTTCCCTCTCCCCCTCCCCCCCACTCACCTCACCCCTCTCCTTCTCCCACTGGACTTACCATGTTAATAATCGCCTAGGATAAATCTCTGTTTATGTATCTTTAACATATAGTTTTTTTGGTTGATTATATTTATCACTCTCCAGTTGTTTTAGTTTAAAATCTGTCCTGTCTTCCATCTCCCATGTTTTACGCTCCCTGTTTAATGTAACTTTACTTTCTACCTAGATGTTAATTGGTTTCCCCTCAGTTATATTGTAAACCGGTACGATAAGACCTGGTCTTGAGTATCGGTATAGTAAAAGAAATAAAATAAAAAAAAAAAAAAATTAGCATTTGCTGAGGATATAAGCATTTGCTGAGAATACAGGTTACAAAGTACAGTTACAAGTTACAAAGTACAGTTAGATGCAAGTAGATTAGATAGGGGGGTGGGGTTAAATGACTAGTAGGCGGTTTCAGTAAGTACAGGAGTGGCAATAGTTTCATAGAAAATGTGGAGGTTATCATAAGTTACTTGCGGTTGGAGGGATTGGTGTCTAACAGTTGCTATCACGGGTGGAAGAGTTGTGCACTGACTTCTTCTGGGGGTTGCGGAGACTGATGCAGCTGTCTTGTTGGGCGGGAGGTTGATGCAGTAAGCTGTGGTGGAGTTCAATGGTGCTCTTCGGGGCTGCACGAAGGGGCGCACAAAGGGGCCTGCCCCTTTGTTGCGCTCCTTCGGCGCGCGGCGCCTAGCAGCGCGAAGATTTAAAGCCCAGCCGGGCTGTCCCTGATAGAGTGGTGGCTTCTCTGTGGGCGGGCCTTGGCGCGGTACTTTTTTCTTTCTTTTGCAGGTTTTTTTATTTTTCCTTCTCTCGACGTGCGGCTGGCTCTGGAGCCCCCGGGTGAGGAGGGCGTACACTAACCTGACCTTCCCCCGGCGGGGCTTAGGCGCCGGTCGCTCAGGTCTCCGGTAGCGGATGCGGGCCGGGAGCAGCGAGAAAGAAGATGGCGCCTAGCAGCGCGAAGATTTAAAGCCCAGCCGGGCTGTCCCTGATAGGGTGGCAGCTTCTCTGTGGGCGGGCCTTGGCGCGGTACTTTTTTCTTTCTTTTGCAGGTTTTTTTATTTTTCCTTCTCTCGACGTGCGGCTGGCGCTGGAGCCCCCCGGGTGAGGAGGGCGTACACTAACCTGACCTTCCCCCGGCGGGGCTTAGGTGCCGGTCGCGCAGGTCTCCGGTAGCGGATGCGAGCCGGGTATGTGAAATCTGGGTATGTGAAAGAAAGCATGGGAGTGAGAAGCCTGATTATGTGAGAGAGAGTATGGGAGTGGGAAGCCTGTGTGTGTGTGCATGTATGAGAGAGAGGCTGGTTGGTAAGGTGGCGGTGTGACTGGTGTGTATGTGAATGTGAGAGAGAGAGAGAGAATGTGATTCAGGGAATGAGAAGCCTGTGCACGTGGAGAGCGAGCATGGAAATGAGAGACAGACTGGTGTGTGTGTGTGTGTGTGTGTGTAACAGAGAGAAAGTGATTATGGGAATGAGAAGCCTGTGCATGTGAAGAGAATGAGCATGGGAGTGAGAACCTGGGTGTGTGTGAGACACAGCATGGGAGGGAGAAGCCTGTATATGTAAGACAGAACATGGAAGTGGGAAGCCTGTGTGTGTGTGTGTATGCATGAGAGAGATCAGGTGACTGGTGTGCGTGTGTGTGTGTGTGAGAGAGAGAGAGAAAGTGATTATGGGAATGAGAAGCCTGTGCACGTGAAGAGTGAGCATGGGAGTGAGAAACCTGTGTGTGAGACACAGCATGGGAGTGAGAAGCTTGTATATCAGAAAGAGAACATGAGAGTGGGAAGCCTGTGTGTGTGTGTATATGCATGAGAGAGATCAGGTGACTGGTGTGTGTTTGTGTGTATGTGAGAGAGAGAAAGAAAGTGATTATGGGAATGAGAAGCCTGTGCATGTGAAGAGTGAGCATGGGAGTGAGAAACCTGTGTGTGGGTGAGACACAGCATGGGAGTGAGAAGCCTGTATATCTGAAAGAGAACATGGGAGTGGGAAGCCTGTGTGTGTGTATGCATGAGAGAGATCAGGTGACTGGTGTGTGTGTTTGTGTATGTGTGTGAGAGAAAGAAAGTGATTATGGGAATGAGAAGCCTGTGCATGTGGAGAGAACAAGCATCGGAGTGAGAGACTGGTGAGTGTGTGTGAGAAAGAGAAAGTGATTATGAGAGTGAGAAGCCCATATATGTAAGTGGAACACAGGAGTGGAAAGCCTGTGTGTGTGTGTATGGCATGAGAGAAACTGTTCAGGAAGGTGACTGGTTTGTTTGTCAAAGACTGTTTGGGAGATGATTGGTGTGTGAGAGACAGAAACTGGTCATGGGGGCATGACTGGTATGGTGGGTGTGTGAGAGAGACATGGGCCCTAAGGAAGAGGACCATGAGTATAGAGCTTAGCCACTACTGCTGCTTCTGGTGTGTGCTACAGCCTGCATGGAAGAGGAGTAGGAGAGCTGCTGGAGGGGGTAAGTAAAGGTGGCTTTTTAAGTTTATTTTTCCTGATTGACTGCCATTTTAATTATTTAATATTATGTGATGTGTCTGCTTTTTTTGAAATATTTTATTGGTGTTTGGAAAATGTTTAATAGTTTTTATGTGTTTTTAATTGTTGGATATTATTGTTTCATAGCTGTTTTGAAACATTTATTCTGCTTATTAGTATAGTTTTACAATTATTTCTGTGTGGGGATCTATAGCTGCTTGCTAGTTCTGTTTTCCTAATAAGAGGTGTATTGGTTTTTAGGACCTGATTTAATATTTGTAGTGTTGCCTTTTCATAGATAGAGTTGCTCCTGTTTGAGTGTATTCCATAATACAGGTGTAACTGTGTGCGGATTAGTTTATGTGCATTACTACAGATCCTGGGAGTATGTTAGGTCGGTTCTGTGTCTGTTACCGAGATATTTTACTAGCATGTAAGCGTTTGTATCAGTCTTATTTGTTGTGTTTTCTCAAGAGGACATGCATTGGTGGTAAACTGCTGTCTTTTCATAAGTAGGGCTATTGAGCCTGGAAGTAGGAGTTTGAGTTGCTGTTACTGAGATGACACCAGAACCAGAATATCTTTTTTGTAGGGTGAGTTGTATGGGGAATGTCATAATTCTGCTTTACATCCATTATTGTGGGTCAGGGGGGTTCCCGTGGATGCAAACTGTACTTTTACATCTAGCCCCGTGACGATCATGGGTCAGTGTGTCACGAATGTGAGAACCATCTGTCAGGTGTGTCCCAACAGAAAAAAGGTTGAGAACCACTGGCTTATAGGATGGGCATCTAATAGCTTGATGTGAGGTGTTGGTGATGGTGTAGGGTTTAGGGGGCCAGTTTTTCATGCAGAGTGAGACATATGAACAGCACAGTACACCTCAGTGAAGATTTGACATCATTTGGAGTGAGGAAAGTCTCACAAAGATGAAATTTTGTACTATGTTATCTTGGCCTATCTTGATGGTAGCCTGTTATAGAGTCCATTAGTCTCTTTGCAACACCACCATAAATTCACATGCTGTGTTTTTTCCAAGGTGGGCAGTTTAAAATGAGGAAAGCAGAAATGTTGAAGGTCAAATAAAAACAATAAATTAGTAATCATTTATAAGCATGCTACTATGAATTAACATATTGTATCGCTGACATGCATACCTGGATCCTCTGAGGATAATCTCTGCTCATAGTAATTGTTATGCCATAGGCCTCAAAGATCACCAGATAAATCAAGGAAGCAGCTCTGTTCCAATGGTGGCTATTCTGTACTTGGATGGTGAATGGGGTGAGGGTTGAATCTTTGGAAGCCATTCCAACTAGCTGGTAGATGCAGTCTCCCATGAAATCATACCTCTTGCCATCAAAGGTTGTATAGTGAAGGTCTCCAGAGATTGAGCAAGTAGAATAGTTAAGCGAATGGCAGCCTCGGATCCCGTTCAACACAAGGCATCTTTCAACGTCTTTGCAAGCGCTGTTCTTGCACACCACCTTGCCTGAAGAAGGGTCACAGTTACAGTAGACATGACAGTTCTCATCAGCCCAGAAAATCTCCCCAGGCTTGTAGTAAATATCATTGTAAGTACAGCCGCAGTTTCCCACAGGAACACATTTATCAATGCTGAAGACAAATCCATCGTTGCACTGGCAGATTTCCTGACATGGTTCTGCACATCGGTCAGGGGCAGTTCGATCAGAGCATGTGGCTGTGCAAGCATTTCCACAAAATTCATAGTGACTGTTCTTGTGACAGGGCAAGGCTGAAATACAGGTACAACATTTTTATACAAAACCATAGATTATACGTCAATGCTACAAAAACAACCCACAAGCCACTCAGTAAGTCACCATGCCTGGAAACTATTCTTAAAAACAAAATTATTGACCTCATAGATAGACATGTTTCATTGGGGGAGAGTCATTATGGTTTTTGCAAAGGGAAATCTTATCTCACCAATTTACTACATGTAGTGTAGAGTAGTTAAATCACAAGCAGATTATGATAAATTGCAGGAGGACCTTGTGAGATTGGAAAATTGTGCATCCAAATGGCAGATTAAATTTCATGTGGATAAGTGCAAGGTGTTGCATATAGGGAAAAATAACCCATGCTATGGTTACATGATGTTAGGTTCCATATTAGGAGCTACCATCCAGGAAAGAGATCTAGGCGTCATAGTGGACAACACATTGAATTCATCAGTTCAGTTTGCTGCAGCAGTCAAAAAAGCAAATAGAATGTTAGGAATTATTAGAAAGGGAATGGTGAATAAAACGGAAAATGTCATAATGCCTTTGTATTGTTCCATGGTGAGACCGCACCTTAATTACTGTGTGTAATTCTGATCGCCACATCTAAGAAAAGATATAGTTGCGATGAAGAAGGTACAGAGAAGGGCGATCGAAATGATAAAGGGGATGGAACTACTCCCCTATGAGGAAAGATTAAAGAGGTTAGGACTGTTCAGCTTGGAGAAGAGATGGCTGAGGAGGGATATGATAGAGATGTTTAAAATCATGAGAGGTCTAGAATGGGTAAATGTGAATCGGTTATTTACTCTTACAGATAATAGAAGGATTAGGGGCACTGCATGAAGTTAGCATGTAGCAAATTTAAAACTAATTGGAGAAAGTTCTTTTTCACTCAACACACAATTAAACTCTGGAATTTGTTGCCAGGAGATGTGGTTAGTGCAGTTAGTGTAGCTGGGTTTAAAAAAGGATTGGATACGTTCTTGGAAGAGAAGTCCATTACCTGCTATTAATTAAGTTGACTTAGAAACTCAAAGCAGAGTTGCTTACCTGTAACAGGTGTTCTCACAGGACAGCAGGATATTAGTCCTCACATGCGGGTGACATCATCAGGATGGAGCCCAATCACGGAACACTTTTGTCAAAGTTTCTAGAACTTTGACTGGCACCACTGAGCATGCCCAGCATGATACCAACCCTGCATCCAGCAGGGGTCCCCCTTCAGTGTCGTTTGTAGTAAAGTTTGAGCGAAAAATAAAATATGAAAATGTAACGGACCCAACTCCGCGGGGTGGCGGGCGGGTTCCGTGAGGACTAACATCCTGATGTCCTGTGAGAACACCTGTTACAGGTAAGCAACTCTGCTTTCTCACAGGACAAGCAGGATGGTAGTCCTCACAAGTGGGTGATTAGCAAGCTACAGGATGCCCGAATGTCAGGCACAACAACTGAGGTAGTTTTGGTGAATTGAGCAGCCTGATCATCTTCCTGGGTCGCAGGAAGGAGTTGGCATAAACAGGTTACGGAGGACCGATTGGCTGAAGATGGAATCCTGTCTACCAGTTTTGTCAAGACAATAATGAGCTGCAAAGGTATGGAGGAAGCTCCATGTGGCAGCCCTACAGATGACTGCAAGAGGAACGGAATGGAGGTGAGCCACTGACATTGCCATTGCTCTTACAGAGTGTGCTTTAACAGGGTCTTGAAGAGGAAGACCTGCTTGATGATAGCAAAAGGAAATGCAATCTGCTAGCCAGGTGGAAATGGTCTGTTAACCTACCGGAGTACCCAATTTGGTTTTATCGAAAGAGATACTTAATTGGGTGGATGTCCTGTGGGCTGTAGTATGATCTAAATAAAAAGCAATAGCATGTTTGCAGTCCAAGGAGTGTAGAGCTTGCTCACCTGGTTGTGAGTGAGGTTTGGGAAAAAAGGTTGGAAGAGTTATACACTGATTTAAATGAAACTAAGAGACACCTTTGGCAGGAATTTAGGGTGAGTACGGAGCACTACGAGGTCGTAAAGGAACCTAGTGTAAGGTGCATATGTGACTAATGCATGTAACTCACTAACCCTGCGAGCGGATGTAATAGCTATGAGAAAGATCACCTTCCAAGTGAGATGGCGAAGTTTGCAGGAATGCAAAGGCTCAAAGGGAGGCTTCATAAGTTGTGCTAGAACAACATTAAGGTCCCAGGTAAGAACTGGAGGATGTAGGGGAGGTTTAAGGTGTAGTAAACCCCTAATGAAGTGAGCCTCGAGTGGTTGTGTTGAAATCGTATTGTCGATACCTTTGTGATAAACCGCGATAGCACTAATGTGTGCTTGAATAGAGGAAGTCTGTAATCCAGATTCCGAAAAATGCTAAAGGTAGTCCAGGAATTTTTCTAGGGAACAGGAAAAAGGGTCTATTTCCTTTGTCTCGCACCACAAGGAAAATCTTTTCCATTTTGCACGATACGATCTTCTGGTAGAAGGCTTTCGTGAAGCTACGAGGACTTGTGAAACACTGTCAGATAGGATTAAAACTGCAAAGTCAAGCTTTCAACATCCAAGCTGTCAGGGATAGTGATTGGAGGTTGGGATGACGCAGTAGATGTTGTGTCCATCGGTGCCCGACGCCCTCTCTCTGCCCTCCTTACCTCTCTGGCACCTCCCTCTCCAACCGCAGGAAGATCGGCTGCCGTGGCGTTCATCTGCCACAAGTCCTCGGGCGTTTCCGGACTGGCTCGATGTTGCTATCCGCCATGTTCCTGGAGGCCTGGGGCGCACGCGCGGCATGGCCCCAACTGAAGTACCGGCAATGGCATGAACCTCGGGGGAGTCCCCCAAAGATGACATCACCTGCGACGGATATTTAAGGTCTCAGTATTTGCTAACAGATCGAGTTAGCAAGGGTTTCACTACCTAAGCTACTCTGCCTCCTCTGACTTACCAGAGGAACCCACTTCTCGGGGGCCTCGCTCTCTCCTTTGTTTTTCAGGTGACAGTCTGGAAGTGGTACTCGCTCCTCGAGGGCCTATACATTCCAGCTCCTGGGCTTTATTGGGACATTGTGTGAGTGTTACCATCTTTATCCCAGGACAAGCAGGATGCTAGTCCTCACATATGGGTGACATCGGTAATGGAGCCCTATGTACGGAAAACTTCTTTAAAAGTTTCTATGAAACTTTTGAATGGCACCGGAGTGCCTACTGAGCATGCCCAGCATGCTATGATATTCCCTGCCACAGGGGTCTCTCTTCAGTCTTCTTTTTTCCGCGAAGCGGTTAGCCTCGCGGTATAATTGGAGTCTGAGGTGAATTTTCATCTCCAAAAAATTCGGAAAATTTCGAAAAATACTAACTTCATCGCAGGGGTTTTTCCCATTAGTTACCGGCGGTAACTTTTTTCTCTCTCGAATCCCGGCTGGGATCGAGATAATTCGTTTTTTTCGCCGTCGACGGCCATCCGGCGTTATGGCCTCCGGGTTTAAAAAGTGCCCGAATTGCAATAGAACAATGTCGATTACCGACCCGCATTTCGAATGTGTTCTTTGCCTAGGCAAGGATCACAACATTCAGACATGTCCATCTTGTGCTGAAATGACCAGTAAGGGTCGGCGACTTAGGGCCGAGAAGATGGAACAGCTTTTTTCAGTTCAGCTGCTTCCAAGACCGTCCACTTCGACTCAGTCGTCTCCATCGGCCTCGGTTCGGCAACTGCTGTTAAAGAAAAAACTTCCAGCTGCGGGGGACGCATCCACTCCATCCCCGTTGATTTCATCGAAGGCATCGACTTCAGGAAGCGATAAGCAGCCCGAGAAGCATCGACATCGACGACGGCGGGAATCGGTGGCCGGAGACACTACCACAGGTACGGCCTCTCCGGCTAAGAAAACCCGGACGGAGGCAGAGGCTCCAAGGCCTACTGACGGGCGATCCCCACCGATATCGGTGCCGGGTTCCGAACCTCCTCAGGGCCCTGAGGAGGAATCGGCATCGCCAACACCGCCTCCCTCCACAGCTGCTCTGTTTTCACCAGCTGTGCGAGTGGAACTTGACTCCCTAATACGTCAAGCGGTGCAACAGGCTCTCCGAGAGGCGATTCCACCATCGATGCCGATTCCACATCCATCGATGCCCATCTCCGCACCAACGATTCCGGGGTCATCGACGATCCCACGGGAACCGATATAGATTCCAACCCGGGTGCATTCACCGATACCTCATACGCCCCCACCGATTCCTTCTTCGGTGCCACCGATGCCCATGCCAGTGCCCTCACCAGGAAGACCGATTCCAGCACCGATTCCTCAGGAGGATGTTCCCATTCTGCACCCAGTTTTCAACAAATTGGACACACTACTGGGAATCCTGACAAAACAATTACCACAGGATCCACTTCCAGGCCCTTCAGGGGTGCCAGGGCGCCCTAGGCCACATTCACCTGTAAAGACGTCAGTTCCAGGGCCACAGGATGAACCGGATGATTCTCATTCTGAATATTCTTCGGAGGAAGATTTATTCTCTGAACCGTCTCCAACTGAGGATCACAGAAAGTCTCCACCGGAAGACCTCTCCTTTACAAATTTTGTTAGGGAAATGGCTGATACCATTCCATTCCCTATACAAACAGAGGTGGATCAGCGACAAAAGACTTTGGAAGTCTTACAGTTTGTAGACCCTCCAAAGGAAATGTTGGCAATTCCGGTTCAGGAAGTCTTACAAGAACTTCAACACAGGATCTGGGAGCATCCAAGTTCTGTCTTACCGGTTAACAAAAGAGCTGAAGCCACGTATTTGGTACAACCAACTCCAGGATTCCAAAGAACACAACTGCCCCACCAATCAGTGGTGGTAGAATCCGCCCAAAAGAAGGCAAAGAGACAAAAGTCCCATGCTTCAGTGCCGCCTGGGAAGGAAAGTAGGTTGTTAGACAACCTAGGCAGAAAAGTTTTCCAGGGTTCCTTGCTGGTTTCAAAAATTTCATCTTACCAGCTGTACATGAACCAATACCAAAGAAACCTTTGGAAACAGGTTCAGGAACTTTTTCTTGCTCTTCCGGATCAATATCAAGAGGCTTTTCAAACACTCATACATAAAGGCCTTGACTCTGGCAAACACGAAGTCAGAGCAACTTACGACTGTTTTGAAACAGCAGCAAGGTTGTCAGCATCTGCTATAGCGGCAAGACGATGGGCATGGCTGAAGGCCTCGGATCTTCGCCCAGAAGTCCAAGATCATTTGTCCGATCTACCATGCTTAGGGGATAATCTCTTCGGAGACAAAATAAAAGAAGCTGTAGCGACCCTTAAGGACCACTCGGAGACGTTAAAACAATTGTCGTCTCAGCCTCAGGAGTCTCAGGCCTCTTCTAGAAAGTTTCCAAGAAGAGACACTCGACGGCCTTACTATCGCCAACGTAGATACTACCCCCCTGCAAGTAGACAAAGACCTAGCCGCCCAGCACAACGCCAGCAGCCTAGACAAAGACAACCGAGGGCTCAACCACCTCCACAAACGACAGCCACTTCTGGTTTCTGAACATCCCCAGAGAGCAGCAGCCACATCAATCCGTTCCCAGAAACACCTGTGGGAGGTCGCATTCAGCACTTCCTCAACAATTGGGCCTCCATCACCACCGACCAGTGGGTGTTATCCATCGCAACTCACGGTTACAGGCTGGATTTCTCAACTACCCCTATAGAGAATCCACCACTTCACTCTCACTCAATAAATCAACACTCCATAATTCTTCAAACAGAATTATCCACCCTTCTGAGAGCCAGGGCCATAGAACCAGTTCCTGGACCTCAAAAGGGCAGAGGATTCTATTCCAGATATTTCCTCATTCCAAAGAAAACAGGAGGCCTTCGTCCTATCCTAGACCTCAGGAATCTCAACAAATTTCTCAAAAAAGAAAAATTCAGAATGGTATCACTAGGCTCCATTCTACCTCTTCTTCAAAGGGGAGATTGGCTCTGCTCTCTGGATCTTCAAGATGCCTACGCTCACATCCCCATCTATCCTCCTCATCGCCAATACCTGCGATTTCGGGTACTGGATCAACACTTTCAATACAGAGTGCTGCCATTCGGTCTCGCATCAGCACCAAGAGTATTCACGAAATGCTTGGCGGCAGCAGTGGCACACCTACACAAACAAAAAGTGCACGTGTTCCCTTACTTGGACGATTGGCTCATCAAAAGTCAATCAAAAGAAGGAGCTGTCACTTCCCTCAAGCTCACCATCCAAGTCCTTCATGCCTTGGGTTTTCTCATCAACTATCAGAAATCCCATCTGTCACCAACTCATCTACTACAGTTCATAGGTGCAGAACTAAACACTACGCTAGCGACGGCTTTTCTACCAAGAGACCGTGCTCAAACACTTGTCCTCTTAACTCACGATCTTCGCAACCGATTCAAGGTGACAGCTCACCAGTGCCTCATTCTTCTAGGGCACATGGCTTCCACGGTTCATGTAACTCCCATGGCCAGACTGACCATGCGACTTCTACAATGGACACTCAAAACACAGTGGATACAAGCCACTCAACCAATGTCCACTCCTATTTACATCACACCAGAGCTCAGATCTGCACTTCTCTGGTGGACGCTAATGCCCAACCTGCTCAAAGGCCTACCTTTTCAGCAACCAGTTCCACAAGTGACGTTGACTACAGATGCATCCACCTTAGGGTGGGGAGCACACATTGGTCATCTAAAGACACAGGGCAAGTGGACACGACTCGAAGCCACTTTTCAAATAAACTTCCTAGAGCTTCGAGCTATACGCTATGCGCTGCATGCATTCAAAGACTGCCTATCACACAAGACTGTTTTAATCCAAACGGACAACACAGTAGCCATGTGGTACATCAACAAACAAGGAGGGACAGGTTCTTACCTTCTTTGTCAAGAAGCAGCACAGATTTGGGACTGGGCCCTGACACATTCAATTCTTCTACGGGCCACCTACCTAGCGGGCATACACAACACAGTGGCGGATCGCCTCAGTCGTCAGTTCCAACCACACGAATGGTCCTTGGATCCAGCAATAGTATCCAAGATCTTCCAACGCTGGGGACAACCGACGATGGATCTCTTTGCATCCCAGCTCAACTACAAAGTGAACAATTACTGCTCTCTACTCCGACAGCAGAACAGCCTACCAAAGGACGCATTTGCTCGCCATTGGAACTCAGGCCTGTTATACGCGTATCCTCCAATACCACTTATAACCAAAACACTAGTGAAGCTACAACAGGACAAAGGGACAATGATACTCATAGCCCCATACTGGCCTCGACAAGTATGGTTCCCCACACTGCTAGATCTCTCAGTCAGAGATCCGATTCGCCTGGGAGTAGCTCCCAATCTCATAACTCAGGAACAGGGTCAGTTGCGACAACCCAACCTTCAATCCCTGTCCCTGACAGCATGGATGTTGAAAGCTTGATCTTACAGCCACTCAACCTTCCATCCGCTATATCTCAAGTACTTATAGCTGCACGTAAACCTTCCACTAGAAAGAATTATTCCTACAAATGGAATATTTGTAGGAATACAGGTTTACGCTGTGGTGCACTCAAAAAGATTTAGATCCTTTCACTTGCCCCACTACCTCGCTACTAGATTACCTTTACCATCTCTCAGACTCTGGTCTTAAGACATCGTCTGTAAGGGTACACTTAAGTGCAATCTCAGCTTATCATACCAAGCTGGGAGATGCACCTATCTCCACACAGCCTCTCGTCAGTAAATTCATGAGAGGCCTAACTCACATTAAACCTCCGGTTCATTCCCCAAGCATACAATGGGATCTGAACGTAGTACTCACTAGACTTATGCGTTCTCCTTTTGAACCCATAAATACTTGTGACCTTAAATACCTTACTTGGAAAACGGTATTTCTCATAGCCATTACATCTGCCAGAAGGGTCAGTGAACTACAAGCACTAGTCACATATGAACCTTTTACAAAGTTCCTCCATGACAGGGTAGTCCTCCGGACACATCCAAAATTCCTTCCTAAGGTTGTCACGGAATTTCACTTGAACCAATCAATAGTTTTACCTACATTCTTTCCTAGCCCTCACTCTCATCAAGGAGAAAGAGCCTTACACACTTTGGACTGTAAGCGTGCATTGTCTTTCTATTTAAACCGCACTACAGCCCAAAGAAAATCCAATCAGCTGTTTGTCTCCTATGATCCCAACAAGCCAGGTAAAGCAGTGGGTAAGCATACTCTGTCAAACTGGCTAGCAGATTGCATACAGCTTTGTTATGAAAAAGCAGGCCTTACTCTTCAAGGGCGAGTAAAAGCACACACAGTCAGAGCAATGTCAACCTCAGTAGCACACCTTCGCTCTATACCTATTCTGGACATTTGTAAAGCAGCAACATGGAGTTCCCTTCACACCTTTGCAGCTCACTACTGCTTAGACAAAGAAGGAAGACAAGATTCAGCCTATGGACAATCCGTCTTAAAGAACTTGTTTCCAGTATAACCCCAACTCCTTCTACATCCAACCTGCTGTGATTTCGGCTGATTCATTTCAATAACAATACCTTACGGTTACTTCAGCACAAATGACTCAGCCTCTAGCTTGCTAATCACCCATATGTGAGGACTAGCATCCTGCTTGTCCTGGGATAAAGCAAAATTGCTTACCTTGTAATAGGTGTTATCCCAGGACAGCAGGATGTAGTCCTCACGAAACCCACCCGCCACCCCGCGGAGTTGGGTCTGATACGTTTTATTATTTTATTTTTGGCTAACGCTATTGCTACAAAACAAGACTGAAGAGAGACCCCTGTGGCAGGGAATATCATAGCATGCTGGGCATGCTCAGTAGGCACTCCGGTGCCATTCAAAAGTTTCATAGAAACTTTTAAAGAAGTTTTCCGTACATAGGGCTCCATTACCGATGTCACCCATATGTGAGGACTACATCCTGCTGTCCTGGGATAACACCTATTACAAGGTAAGCAATTTTGCTGCATACACTGCCTACTCACTAGATCTCAGTTTCTCTACAGCTCAGCCTCCAGGGATTGCTGTTCCAGTATCTAAGGGACTACAGCCCAGCCGGGCTTTCTAGCTCACTACTGCCATCTTTGGTGGTTCAGTATACTGTCTAATAAAAGAACTAGTGTGTGTTTGTCTCCTAACTCTGAGCCTGACCGGTGGTCCCTCTCGGGATCATTCCCCTGGGGCGTGGTAATTTGCCACTGGTCCAAGTATCCACCCACAACTCTCCTATAACAACAGATCTCGAACAGTAGACCGTTGTTCTGAGTTATTAGCATTGGGTCTGTGCCCAGGCGAATGGGACGCTGAACTGATAGGTTGCGAAGGATGGGAAACCAGACCTGACGCGGCCAATGAGGGGTTATGAGAATCATTGTTCCCTTCTCTTGCCGTAACTTCATGAGGGTCTTGCTGATGAGTGGAAGTGGAGGGTAAGCATAGAGGCGACCCATTGACCATGAGTGGGTGAAGGCATCCCGTGGGGGAGCTTCATGGCTGTGGTGGAGAGAGTAGAAAGTCATTACTTTGTGGTTGTGTATTGATGCAAAGAGGTCTACTTGCGGATGGCCCCACTGGTGAAATATGTGTTCTGCTACCGTGGGGTTCAGGGACAATTCGTGGGGATGAAAAGTGCAGCTGAGATTGTCCGCCATTACATTGTCCACGCCTGCTAGATAAGTCGCCTTCAACAATATGGAGTGGGAGAGAGCCCAGGCCCAGATCTGCGCCATCTCCTGACATAGTAGATCAGATCCTGTGCCCCCTTGTTTGTTTAGATACCACATTGCAACCTGATTGTCGGTTTGTATGAGGACCACTTTGATAGGCAATCCTAAAAGGCAGAGAGGGCATATCGAATTGCACGGAGCTCTAGAAAATTTATCTCATTCTTTGACTCTGCCTTGGTCCACAAACCCTGGGTCTGGAGGTTGCGCTCCCCAACTCAGGTTAGATGTATCTGTGGTTAGTATAATTTGGGATTGTGGAGGCTGGAAAGGTAGTCCTAGAAGGAGATTGGACTCCTGTATCCACCAATTCAGGGGGAGACGCAACTGATTGGTGACATGGATAATGTGAGACATCTTTTGACTTGACTGGGATCATTGGGATTTTAAAGTCCATTGAGACACTCTCATGGCTAAGCAGGCAATGGGAATTACATGAACTGTGGATGCCATGTGGCCCAGTAAAGTCAAGAGTTGATGAGCCGTAGTGGTCTGGCGAGATTGAAGGAATCTTGCTATGATGGATAAGGATCATGCCCTGGTCTGTGGGAGGAATGCTTTTGCCTGGAGAGTGTCGAGATCTGCTCCTATGAACGAGATTTTTTGAGATGGATTTGGGGTAGTTGATAAGGAACCCCAGTGATTGGAGCAGATCGATTGTACAACGGAGTGACTGAGGTGCTCCCCTTTGAGTCGGAGCCCTTATAAGCCAATCGTCCAGGTATGAATAGACATGGATGTTGTTTTTCCTTAAATGGGCTGCTACAACTGCCAGGCATTTTGTGAAAACCCTTGGGGCTGATGCCAGTCCGAATGATAGTACATAGTACTGAAAATGAGACTGACCTACTATGAATCTGAGGTATTTGCGATGAGGCAGATATATCGCGATATATGCGTAAGCCTCCTGCAGGTCCAGAGAGCAAAGTCAATCTGTTCTTTGAATCAGTGGGAGCAAGGTTCCTAAGGTTACCATTCTTAACTTTTCCTTTTTGATATTTGTTTAGGGCATGCAAATCCAAAATAGGACGAATGCCTCCTGATTTTTTTGGGATCAGGAAGTAGCGGGAGTTGAACCCTTGACCCCAATGCTGTTGAGGTACTGGTTGTACAGCACTGGATTGTAGAAGGGTCAAGAGCTTCACCTCAAGAAGCGGGGAGTGAATGTTTGAATTGTAAGAGGAGGGAATAAGCCGATTGGTGGTACAATGAGAAAGTTTAGATGGTATCCTTGGCTTATTACAGAGTACCCACTGATCTGTCGTGATGTGTGCCATAGAGTGGAGAAGAGGAACAAGCGGCCCCCCCACTGGAATGGCATGGGATGGAAGAGATTGGCTGTTGCTCTCTATAGGAGAGTCAAAAACCCGAAGCTGGCCCTGTTTGTGGGGCAGGTTGGGTTTCTTGTGTTCTAGTCCGATGAGTCTGTCCTCTTTGGGGAGGTTTAGATTGTTGTGGACGAGATTGAGGTGGATAATATCTTCTGGTTTTATATTGAAACCGTTGAGGATCTCGTCTGAAAGATCGCTTTGTAGTGGAAGGATAATCTGAAGGAAGAGCAGATAGTTGACGTAGGGTGTCATGGTGGTCTTTTAATTGTGCAACTGTTTCTTGGATTTTGGTACCAAATAAGTTGTCACTAGTATATGGCAGGTCTGCGAGATGATCCTGAACCTCTTGTTGCAAGTCAGAGGATTTAAGCCATGCCCAACGTCGTGCACTGATGCCTGCTGCAGAAACCCTGGAGGCAGTGTCAAAGATATCATAGACTGCTCTTATCTCATGCTTACCAGCATCTAAACCCTTGAGGAGGATGTTGTTAAGTCCTTCCTGGTATTCATCAGGTAAAGATTCAGAATATTCTTGTATTCTCTTCCAGAGATTTCTGGAGTACTGAGTCACATATAACTGGTATGCTGTAATGCGAGCAATAAGCATTGAGCCATAGAAGACCCTTCGTCTGAAGGCGTCTAAGGATTTCTGTTCCTTACCTGGAGGTGTTGAGGAATGAAGTCTGGACTTTTTAGATTTCTTTTGTGCCGACTCCACTACTGACTGGTGAGGTAGTTGAGATTTTTGGAAACCTGGGGCCGAGTGTACCAAATAGATAGCATCAGCTTTCCTATTCACAGGATGAACTGAGCCAGGATGCTCCCAGTTACAGTTTAAAAGGTTCAGCAGTACTTCATGAACAGGAACTGCCATAATCTCCATGGGTGCATCTACGAATTGTAGCACTTCAAACATTTTATGCCTGGCATCCTCTTCTGTTTGCAAATCAAAAGGAATTGTCTCGGACATTTCCCTAATAAAATTTGCAAAAGTCAAGCCTTCAGGTGGGGAACGTCGACGTTCATCTGGAGGTGAAGGTTGTGAAGGAAGGTCATCTGAATCATCATTGTCAGAAGTATCAACTCCCCATGGATTGTAAGGGTGGTCACCGGCACCTCCAGGACCTTGAGGTTGGGGTGGAGGTGCAAATCCAGCCGGATCTAGAGGTGGCACTGATGGAACTCGAGGGGGCACCGATGGAAGTCGAGGTGGTATCGATGGAGGCACCGAAGATGCTGAGGGCATCGATGGCATCAGTGTTTTCGAAGGCCGGTGCAATAGTACGATGCCCGTTGGTTCGGGCATTGGCCGATCCGGTTCCTCGTCCGAGGATAAAGGTATCAGCATCAGTGTTGGTGGCTTTGCGGGGGCCAATGACATGGCTGGAACTGCAGGAAGAGCACCTATTAACGAGTCCAGTCTATCTAGAAGAGGAGCTAGCATCATCGACATGGGATCAGGCATCGACACCGGTGCCTGTGGAGACTGGAATGATCGTAAAGCCTGAAGCACCATCTCTTGGACAATCCTGTCCAATTCTGCCCGAGAAGCCAGCATGGGGGGCACGGTTATTGGGGGTGGAGGCTCAGAAGGCAGAGCCGGAGGCTACACCGATGGCAGTGAAGTTCTGGATCCCGGCACCGATACCGGTGGGGAATGACTCAGTGCCTCGAGTCCAAACGGGGATGGGGCCTCGTCTCCTCATGGCTTTATGGTCAGTGGCTCAGTCGCCGATGTCGATAGCTTTCCGATTCCTACATCGGAGGAGACACTTCGTCGATGACGGTGTTGATGCTTCTCTCGATGATCTGTCCGCGGTTTGTCTGGCATCAAAGACGAAGATGTCGATGCTTGGGCCGGGCAGAGGAAGGTGAGTGGACATCACTGGTGGATGTTTGCCATTTAGGCTTCGGTGGCGACGGATTCTTCGAGGATAGAGGGTTTTGACTCAATGCGGTTTAGTAGAAGTCGATGGAGAAACCATGAAAAGGAGTTCCATCTTCGCCAAACGGGGCCCTCCGGCCTTTTGGAGTCATTTGTGAACAGCTTGTACACTGTTGCATGTCATGAACGGGTCCAAGACAGAGTACGCACACGTCATGCGGGTCTGTGATAGACATAGTTCTTGGGCACTCGGGACACTTACGGAACCCGGTGGCCATGATTATTGAAAAATAAACAGTCGCGTGATCGATGACGGTTGAACACCATGACAGAAAATCTCCGGGAACCAACCAAAAAACAATGGGAAGAAACTTACTGGTGTCAATGATGGTCGGCAGTTGATGGGGGACCCCCGGGATAAGGAAAAATACAAATTTAAGTTTAATTTCTGTGAGGAAAATTTGTGAGGTAAACTCACAGAGCTCCAAGATCCATGAGGCTACTGCTGCGCGGAAAGAAAGAGACTGAAGGGAGACCCCTGTTGGATGCAGGGTTGGTATCAGGCTGGGCATACTCAGTGGTGCCAGTCAAAGTTCTAGAAACTTTGACAAAAGTGTTCAGTGATTGGGCTCCATCCTGATGATGTCACCCACATGTGAGGACCGCCATCCTGCTTGTCCTGTGAGAATAAAAACTTTTTGTAATATATCGGCAAGAAACCTGTTTGGGAGTTGGTTGAACCATTAGATGACCGAGGGGTTAAAGGGGCTCTTAGGGAAGATAAGCCCATGGCAGAAAGATTAAATTAATTCTTTGCTTCCGTGTTTACTAATGAGGATGTTGGGAAGATACCAGTTCCGAAGATGGTTTTCAAGGGTGATGAGTCAGATGAACTGAACCAAATCACTGTGAACCAGGAAGATGTAGTAGGCCAGATTGACAAACTAAAGAGTAGCAAATCACCTGGACTGGATGGTATGCATCCTAGGGTACTGAAGGAACTAAAAAAATGAAATTTCTGATCTATTAGTTAAAATTTCTAACCTATCATTAAAATCATCCATTGTACCTGAACACTGGAGGGCTCCAGGGGCAAACCGAGTAACTATAGACCAATGAGCCTGAATTCAGTGCTGGGAAAAATAGTGGAAACTATTCTAAAGATCAAAATCATAGAGCATATAGAAAGACATGGTTTAATGGAACACAGTCTACATGGATTTATCTAAGGGAAGTCTCGCCTAACAAATCTGCTTCATTTTTTTGAAGGGGTTAATAAACATGTGGATAAAGGTGAACTGGTAGATGTAGTCTATTTGGATTTTCAGAAGGCATGTGAGAAAGTCCCTCATGAGAGGCTTCTAAGAAAACTAAAAAGTCATGGGATAGGAGGCAATGTCCTTTCTTGGATTACAAACTGGTTAGAAGACAGGAAACAGAGAGTAGGATTAAATGGTCAATTTCCTCAGTGGAAAAGGATAAACAGTGGAGTGCCTCAGAGATCTGTACTTGGACCGGTGCTTTTCAATATATATATATATATATATATATATATATATAAATGATCTGGAAAGGAATACAACGAGTGAGGTTATCAAATTTGCGGATGAATCAAAATTATTCAGAGTAGTTAAATCACAAGCGGATTGTGATACTTTACAGGAGGGCCTTGCAAGACTGGAGCATTGGCATCCAAATGGCAGATAAAATATAATGTGGACAAGTGCAAGGTGTTACATATAGGGAAAAATAACCCTTGCCGTAGTTACACGATGTAAGGTTCCATATTAGGAATTACCACCCAGGAAAAAGATCTAGGCATCATAGTGGATAATACTTTAAAATCGTCGGCTCAGTGTGCTGCAGCAGTCAAAAAAGCAAATAGAATGTGAGGAATTATTAGGAAAGGAATGGTTAATAAAACGGAAAATGTCATACTGCCTCTATATCACTCCATGGTAAGACCACACATTGAATACTGTGTACAATTCTCGTCGCCGCATCTCAAAAAAGATATAGTTGCGAAGGAGAAGGTACAGAGAAGGGCAACCAAAATGATAAAGGAGATGGAACAGCTCCCCTATGAGGAAAGGCTGAAGAGGTTAGGGCTGTTCAGCTTGGAAAAGAGATGGCAAAGGGGGGATATGATAGAGGTCTTTAAGATCATGCAAGGTGGTAAGCAGTATTTGAGGTGGGGTAGCCTGGAAGGGAATCCCCTGCTCCAGATTGGAGAGGATCTCCCACCAGGATAGAGAAACTCTCAGAGGTTGAGTGATGGACCTCAAGGTCCTCAGATGCCTGCAGCCATTGAGACCTGAACGTCCATTGTGCTCTGCATATGCAGAGACGGGCTAATGGGGTAACATGGAAGAGGCTGCCATGTGGCCCAGCAACTAAAGCAGTAGGTGAACACTGACCGCTACACACCAAGGCTGCCAGCAAGGAAACAGCAATAGCCCAATTGTGGGGCAAGAACCCTTTTTCCTGAACCATGTCCAATCTGGCTCCTATAAGTCTAGCTGGGATGACATGCAAAGATGGGATTTCGGGTAGTTGATAACAAAACCCAGAGACTGCAGCATCTGTATGGTCAGGTTAATGCAGCCAGCACTCCCGGTTGGGAATTGCTTTTGACCAGCCAGTCATCTAGATATGGAAAGATATGCACAGTGCCTAAGGTGCGCTGCCACCACTGCTAGGCATTTGGTGAAGATACGAGGGACTGAGGCCAAGCCAAATGGCAGCACCCTTTATTGATAGTGAGCCTTCCCCACCACAAAGCACAAATACTTCCTGTGACTGGAGAAGATCGTGATGTGGGCTTAGGCATTCTTGAAGTTGAGGTAGCAGAGCCAGTCCCCCTTTTTGAGCAGGGGGATTAAAGAACCAAGAGAAATCATTTTGAACTTCTCCCTTTTGAGGAATTTGTTCTGTGCCCTGAGATCGAGAATAGGGTACAAGCCCCCAGTTCTCTTGCATATCAAGAAACACCTTGAACAGAACCCTCGTCCCTGGTGGCGACAGGGGACTGGATCTACTGCTCCCGCCTGTAGCAGTGCAGAGAGCTCTGCGAGAAGTATGTCCTATTAGGCATACGAATCCCACAATGGACATAGGAAGAGTCCTCCAGGATTTCTCTGACGTTCAGTCGATACCCCTGATGAATAATCGTGAGGACCCATTGGTTCCAGGTGACGGTCAACCAACCATGGGTGAAGCAGAGAAGTCTACCCCCTACTGGGGGATTGGGTGTCAGGGGTACGATGTGCTGACTCATGCTCCCTCACCTCCAGTCAAAACCCTGTAGCCGGAGCCTGCTGGGGGGCTGGCTGGTATCTAGGAGTTCTCTGTTAATGAGAGCAGCCCCTGGAAGCAGTACGGGGTGCGCAAGAAAGTGCAGTTGCTTACCTGTAACAGGTGTTCTCCTAGGACAGCAGGATGTTAGTTCTCACATATGGGTGACATCATCCGATGGAGCCCAGCATGGAAAACTCTCCTAGGATAAGCAGGATGATAGTTCTCACATGTGGGTGATTACAGAGCTGCCCCATTTGATCAGAGGGACCCACAGTAGCCGAACAAGGTACCAACGGCACAACATAACTGCGGCACTGTAGGAAAAGCAGGGGCGGTCTGGTCCCACAGAGAGCACGATAAAAACAGTTGAGTTTAGGACTTGAATAGATTGCGGAGGACAGACTGGCCAAAAGCGCTGTCTTGACAACTATCCCTGTCGAGGCAGTAGAGAGCTGTCAATGTGTGGAGAGAACTCCAGGTCGCTGTCCTGCAGATTTTGGCGACAGGGACCGCATGCAGATGGGCCGCTGACACTGCCATAGCCCGCACAGAGTGAGCCTTCACCCTGCCAGCCAGCTGGAGACCTGCATGCTCATAGCAGAAGGCAATGCAATCCGCTAGCCAGTTGGATAGGGTCTGCTTCCCCATTGCTGCTCCCAGCCTATTGGTGTCAAAAATTACAAAGAGCTGGGTGGACTGTCTATGGTTCACTGTATGGTCCAAGTAGAAAGCGAGCGCCCACTTGCAGTCCAGGGTGTTTAAGGCACGTTCCCCTGGGTGGGAATGAGGCTGTGGGAAGAACGTGGGAAGGATGATTGACTGGTTGATGTGGAAAGCAGTCATCACCTTCGGCAGAAATTTCAGATGCATACGCAGCACCACACGATCATAGAAGAATTTTGTGTAGAGAGCATATGTGACCAGGGCCTGGATCTCACTGACCCTGCGAGCGGAAGTGATTGCCACCAGGAACATAGCTTTCCAGGTGAGGAACCAGGTCACAGGATTTGAGAGGCTCAAATGGATGCCGCATGAGCCTCGCTAGGACAACGTTGAGATCCCACGGGGATCACTGACAGGTGAAGCGGGGGCTTGAGCTGAACAAGGTCCCGCATGAAGCGCCCGACCAGCATTGGCCTGAGGTGGGTGCCCGACGACAACCTGGTGGTAGGCGCTGACGGCGCTGAGTTGTACCTGGACTGAGCTGGTTTGGATGCCAGACTCGGACAGGTGCCAAAGATAATCCAGTAGGCGGGGGAGGGGACAGGAGAAAGGGTCCAATCTGTGGCCGCCACACCAGGTGGAGAAACACTTCCACTTTGAGCTGTAAGATTTCCGGGTGGAAGGTTTCCAGGATTCAATCAAGACCCTGGAGACACCATCTGAGAGCTGCAAGGGTGGAAGGTCATGCGCTCAACATCCACGCCGTGAGGGCCAGGGCCTGCAGCTTCGGGTGGCGTGGGGTGCCCTGGTTCTGCGATAGGTCAGGAACTGTCCCCAGTGGGATCGGAGTGCTCATGAACAGGTCCTGGAGTAGAGAAAACCACACCTGCCTTGGCCAGGGGGGGGGGTGCCACCAGGATTATGCAGTTTCATTAGAGTCCTCGAGAGGAGTGGGATAGGAGGGTATGCGTACATGAGACCTTGTCCCCAGTGAAGGGAGAACACATCGCAGGCCGGATGGCACTTCCCCAGAATCAGGGAGCAGAACATGCTAAGAACATAAGAATATGCCATACTGGGTCAGACAAAGGGTCCATCAAGTCCAGCATCCTGTTTCCAACAGTGGCCAATCCAGGCCACAAGAACCTGGCAAGCACCCAAAAAACCAAGTCCATAATGCTTGGAAGGCTTTTCTGCCCAAGGATCTAGCATTTGCCCTCTCCTCGCTGGTCACCCTCGTTCACAACAGAAAAAGGGTGCCAGCCCATCTGCTGCTCCGCCTGCTATGCCATATGGCAGCCTTGCTCACCTTGTGATTGTGGGGAAAGGCAAATAAGTCCTTGTCTGGCATGCTCCAGTGATGGAATAAGTCAGCTAAAACTGCCAGGTGCAGGGACCACTTGTGTGGCTGGAAGGACTGGCTGAGGTATGTAGGTGGCCCGTAGATACATTCCTCTCGAAAGGGCCCAATTCCAGACCTGGATTGTCTCCTGGCAGAAGAGGAAGGAGCCCGTGCCGCCCTGCTTGTTGATGTACCACATTGCCACCTGGTTGTCCATTCTGATGAGGATGACCTTGAAGGACAGCCTGTCCTGGAAGGCCCACAAGGTGTACCGGATTGTCCACAGCTGGCAGTGGGCTTTGGCCACAGTCCAAAGGCCCTAAGTATGCAGGCCGTCCGCATGGGCCCCCACCCCTGAGGTGAGGCATCGGTGGAGAGGGTCATCTGGAATGGTGCAGGCTGAAACGGGAGCCGGGTTTTCAGATTGGGAAGGGCTCCCATCAGGTCAGGGAGAGTCAGAGAGGGTCTGTGACCGTCACTGGTGCCTGTAGATTCTGGGATGCCTGTCGCCACTGGGACCGCAAGGCCCATGCGGAGGCGGACCAAGGGGGCCACGTTGACCAAGGCTGCCATATGGTCCAGCAGGCGGAGCAGCAGATGGGCTGGCACCCTTTTTCTGTTATGAACGAGGGTGGCCAGCGAGGAGAGGGCAAATGCTAGATCCTTGGGCAGAAAAGCCTTCCGAGCATTATCCAACCTGATGCCGATGAAGTCTAACCATGGAGACGGATTGAGATGCGACTTGGGGAATCTGATGAAACCCAATGTCTGCAAGGTCTGAACCGTCAAGGCCAGTGAATTCAAGGCCCCAGAGTGGAAGTCGCTCCAGATCAGCCAGTCAACCAGTTATGGAAAGACATGGACCAAACGATGCCTGAGGTAGGCAGCCACCACTGCCAAGCATTTTGTGAAGACGCATGGGGTTGATGCCAGCTCAAAGGGCAGCACTTTGTACTGAAAATGTGCCATCCCCACCAGAAAGTGGAGGTACTTCCTGTGGTTGGGGCAACAGCAATATTTTGGAGCGCAGACTTCACCACCACTGACTGGTGGGTAGGTGCCGCCGTTCAAAGCCCAAGGCCTGTTGTACCGGATACGTCGCATTAGCCTTCCTGTTAACCGGGGACACCGACACAGGGGAAAGACTAAAGAGGTTAGGACTGTTCAGCTTGGAGAAAAAATGGCTGAGGGGGGATATGATAGAGGTGTTTAAAATCATGAGAGGTCTAGAACAGGTAAATGTCTAGAACAGGTAAATGTGAATCGGTTATTTACTCTTTCGGATAATAGAAGGACTAGGGGGCACTCCATGAAGTTAGCATGTGGCACATTTAAAACTAATCGGAGAAAGTTCTTTTTCACTCAACGCACAATTAAACTCTGGATTTTGTTGCCAGAGGATGTGGTTAGTGCAGTTGGTGTAGCTGGGTTTAAAAAAGGATTGGATAAGTTCTTGGAGGAGAAGTCCATTACTTGCTATTAATTAAGTTGACTTAGAAAATAGCCGCTGCTATCATTAGCATCAGTAGCATGGGATAGACTTAGTTTTTGGGTATTTGCCAGGTTCTTATGGCCTGGATTGGCCACTGTTGGAAACAGGATGCTGGGCTTGATGGACCCTTGGTCTGACCCAGTATGGCATGTTCTTATGTTTCCACATACAGAGGAGGAGCTCCTTAAAGATGTCGTGGAACGGCACCGCCACAATCTCTTTTGCAGCATCAATGAACTGGAGGACCTCCAGCATCTTGTGATGGGTATCCTCCTCTAACAGGAACTGGAAGGAGATGGCCTCTGCCATGGCCCTTTCGAAGCTGGCAAAGGACAGGTCTTCAGGTGGAGATCGACGCTGTTCCTCTGGAAGGGATGGCTCCGAGAAGGGGTCGTCGGAGAGCTCAGAGGGCTGGGAGGGGCAGTTGGCCTGCGCCCCAAGGGCACCGAAGGCTGTGGGGGCAGCAGCATCG
This sequence comes from Rhinatrema bivittatum, assembly GCF_901001135.1. NCBI lineage: Eukaryota > Metazoa > Chordata > Amphibia > Gymnophiona > Rhinatrematidae > Rhinatrema > Rhinatrema bivittatum. The sequence goes on along the minus strand of NC_042628.1, from coordinate 77,626,861 downwards.
AAGGGGACATCGACTGCAGTAAGCTGAGAGGAACCAGCGGCAGCCCGGGGAACTATGGGTAAGGACGCCCGGTTCCTGAGGCCTCATCCTCCTCGGAGGACCTGGGAATCGGGATACTTCGGTGGAGGGCGTCGGCGGCTGAGGACATATTGGATGCCTTTTGGGCACAGGTTGCATCGGTAGGCCACAAGAAGGACATCCAGATACTCCAGCAGGGGTGCAAGTACCAATGGTGGGGGCTCGGGCACCGGTATAGGGGTGGGTGGCGCTGGCAGCTCAACTCTCTGTAGTGCTTTGAGCACCACAGATTGCACCCTGTGGTTCAACAACTCCTGAAATTCCTGGGTGGTTAGGACTGATGGAGGGGGATGAGGCGTCACTGTCACATCCTTGGAAGGATCATGAGGAGGCACAGCGCCCAGCACCATTGCCGGTGGGGAACTCCTCGGGCTACCGGGGGCTCCAGAAGATGGGCCTCCGGTGGCCGGTGCTGCTTTGATGGAACCGTGGCAGACGGTGACTGGTATCGATGCTTCCTGGATTTCCGATGCCGAGGAAGACAACGACCCCGAGGTTAGGGAGAAGGGAGAGACCACCGAGGATCGATCCCCCTCTCCCCGATCCTTAGAGGTGCTGGAGAACAGGACCACCAGGGGAAGGGATGGGGACGGTTCCCCATGGTCCTTGCGCGTTGATGATACTAAAGCTGAAGTAGAAGGCTTTGGAGAGCCGAAGAGCTTTTCCATTTTGTCCTTTTTTGTCCATTTTGTGCTTGATGACCTTTGGGGGTCATTTGGTCACACAAATGACACCCCCTGGACATCTTACAAGGCCCTCAAGCAGAAGATACACACCTCATGCAGATCCGTGATGGCCATGGTCCACGGCCACTGGGGTCATTGTCAAAAACCTGATGACGCCATCGAAAAACGAGGCTGGCGTGTGGTCGATGACCGACGGGCACCACGGTGCGAAAATCGGGAATCGCAAAAGCTAAGGGTACCTACCGAACAGAGGAACCGAACGCGAAGGGGGACCTAACACAGAAAAACCCTGAAAAACAAATTTTATTTATTTATTTATTTAACATTTTTTTATATACCGAGGTTCTGGTAACAATCTTACCAATCACTTCGGTTTACATAGAACTTGGGATGACATAACACAAGTGTCTTACATAGAACAAGGAAATGAAGAACTGGGTGAATAATTAATTAAAATTAAATTAAATAGCATAAAACATTATGAGAAACAACATTTTAAATTACTGAAATCTAACATGCTAGAGATTCGGGTCAGTCATGTAAAAGTAGTCAGTTTAGGGCAGGAGGAGATTGTATTTGTATTCGGAGCAGTCATGTAACAAGTAGTCAATCTTAGGCAGGAGGAGATTGTATTTGTTTCTGGGATTATTGAGTAGTGGGCCACATGATGTAATGACCCAGACAGGAGAGTGTTGGAGAAGTCGAAATCAGGCGTATGCTTGGGTGAAAAGCCAAGTCTTGAGTCTTTTTTTGAAGTTTATTGGGCATTGTTCGAGCCTAAGGTCTGAAGGGAGAGAGTTCCATTGTTTGGGGCCAGCTGTGGAGAAGGCTCTATTGTTTGAAGATATTTTTGAGGAAATTTGAGGAAATCGCTTTCAATTTGAGGAAATTGAAAGCGATTTCGAGGATTTGGAGATCTACCACCGCGAGGCTACTGCACCGTGGAAAAGAAGAGACTGAAGGGGGGCCTCATGTGGATGCGCAGATAGCAGCAGACTGGACATGCTCAGTTTTCCATGCTGGGCTTCATCAGATGATGTCACCTACATGTGAGGACTAATATCCTGCTTGTCCTAGGAGAACGGGAGGTAGGGTGATAATATTTCTGCTGCCTATAGAAAGACCTCCTAGAACTGGGTCAGGAAGGTTTCAGTGTGGAGGATGGCAGGTCCAAAGCACTGGTGGATAGCTGTTGAAGAGTTTCATGGTGATCCTTCAACAGGGCTACCGCATCGCTGACCTTGTTCCCAAAAAGATTCTCTCTTGTACAGGGGCTGTCAGCCAACTTCTCCTGGACCTCTGGCCATAGGAAGCACAGAGCCAGGCCATCCTATGGGCACCGATGCCCATGGTGGCCACCCTGGCAGCGATCTCGAAGACATCGTAGGTGGATCTCACCTCATGTTTTCCTGCTTCGAGACCTTGTTGCGTGATAGCAGACAGCGACTCTTGCTGTTGTTGTGGGAGACGCTCTGCAAGTTCTTGGACCTGCTTCCAATAATACTGGGTCATGTACAATTGGTAAGAGGCTATCCAGGCAATGAGCATGGCACCCTGAAAAACCTTCTGCCCCAAGGCATCAAGCTATCTATGCTCACGCCCCGGAGGGGCTGAGGCATGGGTGTGGGAGCATTTGGCCTGTTTGAGAGCAGACTCCTCTACCACAGACTGGTGGGGGAGATGGCACTTCTCGAAGCCCAAGGCTTGTTCACCAGATAGATAGCATCCGCTGCCTATTTACTGGGGCAGTGGATATCGGGTGTTTCCACATCCGAAGAAGGAGGTCCTTGAAAATATTGTGGAATGGAATAGCCACTATCTCCTTCGGGGCATCCAAAAATTGGAGAACCTCCAACATCTTATGCTGCGCATCCTCCTCCGTGAGAAGCTGGAAGGGGATGGCCTTGGTCTGTAGAAAGCCCACAAAGGAGAGGTCCTCTGGGGAGACTGACATCTTTCCTCTGGGGGAGAAGGGTCCGAGTAAGGATCATCGGATATCTTGGAGGAAGACTTGGTAGAGTCATCTCCCCATGGATCATAGGGACCCTCTTCCTTGCTGAGGTCCCCGAGGGGCCTATGTGGGTGAGGTCTGCGTAAATCCATGACCAGGGCACAAAGGCCTTGAAGGAACCGAAGGCACCGATGGTCCCAGTGGTCCCGGTGGTAGCAGGGGCACCATGGATTTTGGAAGGCCAGATGGACCTGGTAAGGGCTCGGGAAATGAAAGCCTCGGGACCACTGCACCAGATGGTGCCAGTGGTCGGTGTGCGTCTTCCTCCTTGGAGGGCCCGATGATAGGGATTGCACCCGAGGGGGGCATTGGTGGCTGTTGGGGAACCAAAGGTCCCTCAGACACCAGCTGTGTCAGGAGTGCTCCAAGCAGGACAGCAGGGGCACCAGAATGGATGGCGCAGGCTCCGGCACCGGTTTGGGGGCTGGTGGAGGGGGAAGTTCAATGCTCCACGGGGCTCGGCGTACCACACATTGCACCCTGCGGTCCAACTCCTCCTGGAAGTCCTGTGAGGACAGGACTGATGGAGGTGGACGAGGCTTCACCGGTACTTCCTCGGAGCTTCAAGGAGGTATGGTGCCCGTAACCGGTATCGGTGGGGAATGTCTAGGACTCCTGGGCCTGTCGGAGGATGGAGTCTCCTCGCCGCAGGGTTGCTTCAGCGGCGGCATGGCTGCCACTGATGCCGGATCAGAACCAGTGCCATGTGACGATGGCAATCGGTGTAGGTGTTTTCGGGATCTCCCACAATGCTTGGCCCGGTCTCTCCCCGGCGCCGAGGCAGATGAGGATCCCGATGTTCTGGAAAGTGGAGAGACCATGGAAAAACGGTCGCCGACTCCGTGGTCCTTAGATGATGCTGCCGGGGTGTGGAAAGGGAGAGCATATGGAGCAATTCCCCTTGACCCCGGGGCATCGATGTTTCCGACGTAGGCGTGGACGGAGCAGACATTTTGGAGCCAGAAAGTTTCTCCATTTTACCAAGATGCGCATGACGGCCCTTGGGGGTCATCTGGTCGCATAGCTGACACGCTTGGACCTTGTACGATGCCCCCAGAGGATACAAATCTCATGTGGATCCGTAATGGCAATCATCCGCATGCACGGGGGACACCGTCAAAAACCGGACAAGCCCATGAAAGAATAAACAACCGATGAGCGGTCATTGGCCAGCGGGCCACCGAGGAGCAACGCATTGACTGCAGAGAAGGTACAAAAACTGGACCTACCACGCTGAGAAGGGGACACCATCTGAAGAAGGGGATCCGGCAACTGGATGGAAAACAACTGGGAAAAAACCCCAAAAAACACTGAGCTGAGCTCCAAACCTGTGAGGCAATTGCAGTGCAGAAAAGAAGAGACTGAAAGAGGACCTCGCATGGACGTGCAGATAGTGGCATGCTGGGCATGCTCAGTGTGCTAAAATCAAAGCTTCTAGAAAGTTTGACAAAAGTTTTCTGTGCCAGGCTCCATTTGATGATGTCACCCAGATTCTGTGAGGACTACCATCCTGTTTCTCCTAGGAGAATTGATGTAATGATGGTGAAAAAGGTTAGACAGGAGTAATGTAAGGAAATATTTCTTTAAATAAAGAGAGGGAAGTGGATGAATGGGACAGTCTTCTTGTGGAAGTGATGGAGACAAATACATGGGATAAGCCCAGAGGATCTCTGAGGGAGCAATAGGGAATTTAAGGCTGAACATTTGATATGGATGGGAAGACTAGAAAGGCCCTCACACCAGGGCCAGTGGTAGCACTAGCCAGACTAGACAGCTGCCTATTGATTCCACTGGCCCTGTTCAGACATGACCTTTAGATAGCAGATCAACTCTCCCAGCTGTTGCTTGTGGCAGAATTGCAGTGATTGAGTCCCTTTGTTCCCACACCCGTGGCTGGAAGCAGAAGGTGTATTGCATGGGCCAGAGGAGGGGGAAGGAGGCCCAATCACCACAGCCGTAAGGAGTAGGATGACTATATACGGATGCTGGAGGTGCAGCTGTGTAAGCCGACCCATGCAGTGGCAGTGGAAGAGAGGTGCAGCATTAGCTGATCCATGGTGGTGGCGGAAAAGAGGAGCAGCGTCAGCCGAGCTCACCCAGTGGCAGCAGTAGAGAGGAGCAGCATTGGTTGGGCACATGGTGAGGGTAGAAGAGAGAAGCAGTGTCAGCACGGCAGGAAGAAAAGAAAACTGGGCAGGCACAGTGTCAGTTGGGTCCACAGGCCTTCAAATAGGAGACAGGAGGCTTCCTGACCACAGGGCCTCTGGAGGCTGCTACCTTTGCTGCTTGAGAGTTGGGGGAGGAGGAAAGGAGAGGGAGAGAAAGAGCATGAATGTGTATCTGTGAGAGCATGTGTTGTGTAAGAGAGAGAGTGGAAAAGGTTTGCATCTGGGGCCGCCTTCTCCACTAATCCAGCACAATCTCAGGGGGACTGGAAATCAAAAGTTCCTAGGTATGGAGAGGGGAGATTTTAAAATCTTTATTAGTTTTAATTATTGAATGTTGTCTGTTTTGAAATATTATATTAGTGTTTGGAAAATGTTTAACAATTTGCATATTTTAATTACTGGATGATATTCAATTTTGTTGGCCTTTTTGAAATATTTATTTCTTAGAGTGGTTTTATTATTATGATTGTTTATATTTCTTGATTTTATTGTTTGATGTTTTGAGGAATGGTGGTGATTCTATTTTCCATTGTTGCGCTGCATACAGAGTCTGGCTTGTTGCGGTTTCCAGTTCCATTTCTATCTGCATGTTTCTGTTTCTACTTTATGGTCTCTATATTCTGTATTTGGTGTGTTCTGCATGTGTAACCAAGGTGAGGTATTCTGTTAGCTTATAGTTTCTGTGTAGCAATCTACAGTAGCCTGGCTTGATCTGTTTTCCTAAAAGGAGGTGTTTTATGGCCTGGTGCAATATTTGCAGTATTTTCTTTTCATAGGTATGGTTGTTATTGTTTGAGTGCTAGCAATTAGTGCTGTTTTGGCATGGGAAGTTTATAATGTTATAACTACAATGGCTTTTTGAGGGCCCAACCCATACCCAACACAAGTTACAACAGACCTAATCCTACTTCATTTCTTTTGCAGAGTTTTCTGGTTGGTGCCACAGTAGTGCATTAAATATAACACACGTGTTGTAAGTGATATTTGTGCCACACTGTCCTTTTTAATGTAAAATCTGTTATTATAAATGCATCAATTGTGTGTGGGAAGGTCCTTGCACTGGCCTGTTTCTAGGATTTATTTATTTATTTATTTAGCATTTTTATATACCGAAATTCATGTAGCAGAGTTACAAATCAATTCGGTTTACATTTTAACATTAAAATGCATGTAAGAATGCTATTACATAGAACAAGGAATATATAACTTGGAATAAATAAACTGGGAGACTGTTATCACCATATAACATGAACAATAAATAGTGTGATATTTTTGTGTAACAGGCTAGACAATAGTTAGACTTGTAATCATCTAAACAAAAATTAGATAGTGATCAGACTAGACAATCTGCGAGTTGATAAGCTGCTAATGCTAACTGGAGTGACGATATTGGTGTATTCTGAAGGAGACATAATAACTAAGGAAGGAAGTGAGTAGTGGTAGGTTATTGGCATAGATTGAACGCTTGCTCGAACAGCCAAGTTTTGAGTCTCTTTTTGAAGGTGATCGGGCATTGTTCCTGTCGGAGTACAGGGGGTAACGAGTTCCATTGTTGTGGGCCTGCTTTGGATAGAGTTCGTTTATTTAAAGTGGATTTAATGGCTGGGGCAATGAGGGTATTCCTGTAAGCTGTTCTCACCGGTCTATCGGGAATAAGAAGTCGAAGAGGGATGTTGAGTTCCAGTGGGATGAGCTTGTGGATATATTTGTGAATGATGGTGAGGATTTTGTAAGAGATTCTGAACTTGATCGGGAGCCAGTGTAGGTTTTTCAAAATGGGGACGATATGGTCTCTTTTGTTGGTTTTTGTAAGTATCCTGGCTGTGGCGTTTTGGAGGATCTGTAGGGGTTTTATTATGATATGATATGCTTATTTATCATATCATATGATATTTATTATGATATGCTTTATTCCTTCCTCTTATCTCCCCCTCCCTCCCTCCAGCTAATCAACAGCAATCTCAGAGAGACCACAACTCATAAGTTCACAGGTATGATTTTTTGATGCCCATGGGAAAGTGCAAGAACAAAATCTGCATAGAACGCAGCAATCAAGTAATTGCCTGATTAAGCTTCCCTCTAAGGATGAGAAACACAGAACCATGATCATGCATGACTTCATGCTTGCAGTCAGCTTTACAGATTGGACTCTCGTCCCAGAACAGCAAATTGCAGAGACTTTGCTTCAGACTGCACTAGCCCTTCTCAAGCCGGTCTGTTCAAGATGACTCCAGCAACCCAAGAGATTCTTACACTGGGTTCGAGGGAACCATGCAAGGGGGTTCCTGGACTGCTTTAATGGTACTCAAGGGGGGTTCCTTGAATTCATTGTTCCTGAAATGTCCTAAGGACATGAGGCTAAGGTGCCAATGTTGATTAGACTACTGTCTGAAAAGCATTTAAATTGGGCTTTACCCTTGCTAGATCATGAGTTTTGCAGATCAGCTGTTGCAGTTGATGTTGCTGGAGAAGATAGTGGACCCTTGGGCCGACCTACCTAGGGAGACAGGGTACGCCGGGAGGCGGAGCCACAAGCTGGAAGGGTTCACCCAGGAACCAGGGACCCCCCGGGAGGAGCCCGTAGGGTCCTGGGTCCTTGGGACTGGGAGCTGTTTACAGAATGCCCAGAAGGCTGTGGTGGGGCGTAAGCTGGGACCGGAGCAGGCAGAGTGAATAGGAAGTCCAAGGTACCCGGAAGGCTGGGGCCGGCTGCGCAGAGCCGAGGGCCGGCTGAAGGCAGGGCAGCGGGCGGCTACGGAGTCTGTAGCAAACCGGAGACAGCAGCAGGCAGTGGGTGACGCGGGGTCAGAAGCAAACCGGAGTCTTGAAGCAGGCTGCAGGCTGAAGCGGGGTCAGAAGCAAACCGGAGTCTTGAAGCAGGCTGCAGGCTGAAGCGGGGTCAGAAGCAAACCGGAGTCTTGAAGCAGGCTGCAGGCTGAAGTGGGGTCAGAAGCAAACCGGAGTCTTGAAGCAGGCTGCAGGCTGAAGCGGGGTCAGAAGCAAACCGGAGTCAGAGGCAGGCTGCAGGCTGAAGCGGAGTCAGAAGCAAACCGGAGTCAGAGGCAGGCTGCAGGCTGAAGCGGAGTCAGAAGCAAACCGGAGTCAGAGGCAGGCAGCGGGCTGAAGCGGAGTTAGAAGCAAACCGGAGTCAGAGGCAGGCAGCGGGCTGAAGCGGAGTCAGAAGCAGACCGGAGTCAGGGGCTGAAGCGGAGTCAGAAGCAAACCGGAGTCAGAGGCAGGCAGCGGGCTGAAGCGGAGTCAGAAGCAGACCGGAGTCAGGGGCTGAAGCGGAGTCAGAAGCAGACCGGAGTCAGAAGCAGGCAACGTGGAGATCAACAGGAACGCAACTGGAAGCAACTAAGAAGTTGTGAACCTCGTTGAAAGGCTTTGAGAGAGAGTCTGAATGCCGGTTATATCGGGAATCGGGCGTGACGTCAGCCGCGCGGGCGGGGCTGGGCTTTCGGGAGCTAGGCGCGCGAGACCGGTTGGAAGTAGGCCCGTAATGGCGGCCGCCACGTGGAGTGAGAGAAGCCCCCGGGGTCCGGAGCGGGCGGAACGCAGCGACTACTGAAGCGGAGGTAGGCGGGCCTGAGCCCTAACAGAAGGGAAGCGGTCGGGACCGCAACATCAGCGGGATATAAATGCGGTTATATAACTAAATAACCTTCTTGAAGACTACCCAGGATTTGACCTGATCTGGAGAAATTTCCATCTGTGCAACCAGGTTTTGATCTTGCCTTGTCTGGGTCCATGGCCAGAGAAGGTGCTATTCCATCTGTGTCTTCAATTCCAAAACAGCTTCCTTTGTCGCGTCATTTGAATTTGCACTTAAAGGAGGCACTTAGCTATATCTGGCCTCCGATAAAAGGCCAGCTCCTGCTGTCTTTTCATAAGATACCATGTCTGAACTTAATCCCCTAAAATCTTCAGAATTGGTGCTCAGAATAGCCCAGGGAAGAACCACATCCTTGACAACAGGACCTGCCCCTCTTTTCAAAAAGGGAACCGACTCCTGCTTCTATGACTTCTGAGGTAATACAAAAGCTTGCACTCATAGAAGACATCATACCTCTCCTACTGCAAGGCGAGGAGCCAACTAGGGTTCCCAGAATCCTTCTTTGTATCTGAACCTCTTGAAGGGAACATTTCTGTAACTTAGGCTCCTTTCGGTATAAAAAATGTTATAAATAAATAAATAAATAAATAAATATAACTCTGGATCCTGTACTAGTGAATTTAGTGCTCACTATCTGTACAGCTCCAGCTCGAGTCCCTGTATCAGTGAAAGCAGCTCCAGCTGTTTCTACAGCTTTGGTTTCAGTTTCTACGTCCATAAATCCTGCTCCGGTTGTCTCTATAGCTTCAGTTCCAATTTCTGCATCCATGAATCAACCTCTGAGTGTCTTTAAAGCTCCACTTATCTCCATACTGGTGAAGTCAGTGGCAGCTGAATGTACAGCTGCAGCTCCAGTTCCAGTCCTGGCATTGGTGAATGTACTGCCAGCTGTCCATAAATCCTCAGCTCCAGTGAACCCAATGCCAGCTGCCTTAGCAAGTTTAGGGCTGACAAATCTGGCTGTGGCAGTCTTATAGCCTCAGCTTAGTTTCTGCATCCATTAATCCAGCTCCAGCTGTCCTTACAGCTTCAGCTCCAGTTCCTCTGTCTATGAATCCAGCTCTGACTGTCCCTACTCCCTACAGCTTCAGCTCCAGTTTCTCTGCCCATGAACCCAGTTCCGGCTGTCTCTACAGTTTCAGTTCCAGTTTCTGTATCCATGAATCCAGCTCTGGTTGTCCCTACAGCTTCAACTTCAGGTCCTCTGTCCATGAATCCAGCTCATGCTATCTCTGCAGCTTCAATTTTAGTTCATGTGTTCATAAATCCATCTCGTGCTGTTTCTGTAGCTTCAGCTTCAGTTCCTGTGTCCATGAATCACCTCCTGTCGTGTCTATAGATTCACTTCCAGTTCTTGCATTCATTGGTCTAGCTCTGGCTATCTTTAAAGTTCCAGTACTTGCTCCCACACGGGTGAAGTTAGTTCCATTTATCTCATCTCTAGTGCCTGTCGTCGTACTGGTGAAGTTAGCATCAGTTTCACTCCTTGCATCAGCATATGGAGCACCAATTGTCCATAGATATCCAGCTCCAGAGAAGCCAGTGCCAGCTGCTTTTGCAGCTTCTAGCCTGACGTATCCCACTCCAGCCTCAGTTCCAGTTGCTGCAATGGTGATAGAGACTGTGACTGCTCTTGTCCACGCTCCATCTGCCCCAGAGACTGAAGCTGTTCTTGACTGTATGCTAACTCCAGCCTGACAAATTCTGGCCCCATGCCTACTTTGAACTGTGCTTCTTCAGGTTGGGTCTGGGACTTTGGGGACTGTTTAGGTGTCCAGAATACACCGGGGAGGCGACACATTTGATTTTGGACCCACAGCCCTGGAAGTTGCAGGCTGGAAAGATACAGTGGAGCTGTAGCAGCTGTTGATTCTCTGGGGAGTCATAGAATATTTACCCTGTAGACTTAGGAGAGCTAGCTATGCCTTTCAGGCTCCTAATGGACCAGCACTGAGTATGCCCCTAATTGAGACCCACATATAATGAACTCTCAGAAGGCACAAAGGTGCTGGTCCAACAAACTTCCTGGCATCTGCCTTGTGGAAGTTTTGTTAGTCTGGCCTCTGTTTCCTGACTGTGTTCCACTCTACACCTCTTTCCTGGTTCCTGCCAAGCCCTTGGGCTCCACCGTCTTGCCTTGGACTTAGCCTTTCCAGGAACGGCTCCTGATAACTGAGCCCTGACACAGACAGGTTAAGGTTCAAAGCTCTAAAAATGAACAAAAAAAAATCAATGCAGTGGTTCTTGGAAGTTATTTTAGATGACAACCTTCATACTGGATACTTTTTACATGTGGGTTTTAGAACAGTTTTCAAAGGGAACTCATGCTGGGCTTTTCCTTTGAAAATTACCATGGGTAGAAAGGATGTGCAGACATTTGCTCTTACTTTTTTGTGAAGGAGGATTTTTACTGGGAAGGTACGCACCTACATTAAAAAATGTCATCAATGTGAGTTCTTTTCCTCTCAAACTAAGCATGCCCTAGAATACCACCTCTTAATATGGTATTCAGATACCTGAAAGGTTTGAATTATTCAGAGTAGTTAAATCACAAGCAGACTGTGATACATTACAGGAGGACCTTGCAAGACTGCAAGATTGGGCATCCAAATGGCAGATGAAATTTAATGTGGACAAGTGCAAGGTGTTGTATATAGGGAAAAATAACCCTTGCTGTAGTTACACGATGTTAGGTTCCATATTAGGAGCTACCACCCAGGAAAAAGATCTAGGCATCATAGTGGATAATACTTTAAAATCGTCGGTTCAGTGTGCTGCAGCAGTCAAAAAAGTAAATAGAATGTTAAGAATTAGTAGGTAGGGAGTGGTGAATAAAACGGAAAATGTCATAATGCCTCTATATCGCTCCATGGTGAGACCACACCTTGAATACTGTGTACAATTCTGGTCGCCGCAACTCAAAAAAGATATAGTTGCGATGGAGAAGGTACAGAGAAGGGCAACCAAAATGATAAAGGGGATGGAACAGCTCCCCTATGAGGAAAGGCTGAAGAGGTTAGGGCTGTTCAGCTTGGAGAAGAGACGGCTGAGAGGTCTTGAACGAGTAGATGTGACTCTGTTATTTACACTTTCGAATAATAGAAGGACTAGGGGGCATTCCATGAAGTTAGCAAGTAGCACATTTAAGACTAATCGGAGAAAATTCTTTTTCACTCCATGCACAATAAAGCTCTGGAATTTGTTGCCAGAGGATGTGGTTAGTGCAGTTAGTATAGCTGGGTTCAAAAAAGGTTTGGATAAGATCTTGGAGGAGAAGTCCATTAATAGCTATTAATCAATTATACTTAGGGACTAGCCACTGCTATTAATTGCATCAGTAACATGGGTTCTTCTTAGTAAGAACATAAGAACATAAGAAAATGCCATACTGGGTCAGACCAAGGGTCCATCAAGCCCAGCATCCTGTTTCCAACAGTGGCCAATCCAGGCCATAAGAACCTGGCAAGTACCCAAAAACTAAGTCTATTCCATGTAACCATTGCTAATGGCAGTGGCTATTCTCTAAGTGAACTTAATAGCAGGTAATGGACCTCTCCTCCAAGAACTTATCCAATCCTTTTTTAAACACAGCTATACTAACTGCACTAACCACATTCTCTAGCAACAAATTCTAGAGTTTAATTGTGCGTTGAGTAAAAAAGAACTTTCTCCGATTAGTTTTAAATGTGCCCCATGCTAACTTCATGGAGTGCCCCCTAGACTTTCTACTATCTGAAAGAGTAAATAACCGATTCACATCTACCCGTTCTAGACCTCTCATGATTTTAAACACCTCTATCATATCCCCCCTCAGTCGTCTCTTCTCCAAGCTGAAAAGTCCTAACCTCTTTAGTCTTTCCTCATAGGGGAGTTGTTCCATTCCCCTTATCATTTTGGTAGCCCTTCTCTGTACCTTCTCCATCGCAATTATATCTTTATTGAGATGCGGCGACCAGAATTGTACACAGTATTCAAGGTGCGATCTCACCATGGAGCGATACAGAGGCATTATGACATTTTCCGTTTTATTCACCATTTCTTTTCTAATAATTCCCAACATTCTGTTTGCTTTTTTGACTGCCGCAGCACATTGCACCGACGATTTCAGTGTGTTATCCACTATGACACCTAGATCTCTTTCTTGAGTTGTAGCACCTAATATGGAAACCAACATTGTGTAATTATAGCATGGGTTATTTTTCCCTATATGCATCACCTTGCACTTATCCACATTAAATTTCATCTGCCATTTGGATGCCCAATTTTCCAGTCTCACAAGGTCTTCCTGCAATTTATCACAATCTGCTTGTGATTTAACTACTCTGAACAATTTTGTGTCATCTGCAAATTTGATTATCTCACTCGTCGTATTTCTTTCCAGATCATTTATACATATATTGAACAGTAAGGGTCCCAATACAGATCCCTGAGGCACTCCACTGTCCACTCCCTTCCACTGAGAAAATTGCCCATTTAATCCTACTCTCTGTTTCCTGTCTTTTAGCCAGTTTGCAATCCATGAAAGGACATCGCCACCTATCCTATGACTTTTTACTTTTCCTAGAAGCCTCTCATGAGGAACTTTGTCAAACGCCTTCTGAAAATCCAAGTATACTATATCTTCCGGTTCACCTTTATCCACATGTTTATTAACTCCTTCAAAAAAGTGAAGCAGATTTGTGAGGCAAGACTTGCCCTGGGTAAAGCCATGCTGACTTTGTTCCATTAAACCATGTCTTTCTATATGTTCTGTGATTTTGATGTTTAGAACACTTTCCACTATTTTTCCTGGCACTGAAGTCAGGCTAACCGGTCTGTAGTTTCCCGGATCGCCCCTGGAGCCATTTTTAAATATTGGAGTTACATTTGCTATCCTCCAGTCTTCAGGTTCAATGGATGATTTAATGATAAGTTACAAATTTTTACTAATAGGTCTGAAATTTCATTTTTTAGTTCCTTCAGAACTCTGGGGTGTATACCATCCAGTCCAGGTGATTTACTACTCTTCAGTTTGTCAATCAGGCCTACCACATCTTCTAGGTTCACCGTGATTTGATTCAGTCCATCTGAATCATTACCCATGAAAACCTTCTCCATTACGGGTACCTCCCCAACATCCTCTTCAGTAAACACCGAAGCAAAGAAATCATTTAATCTTTCCGCGATGGCCTTATCTTCTCTAAGTGCCCCTTTAACCCCTCGATCATCTAACGGTCCAACTGACTCCCTCACAGGCTTTCTGCTTCGGATATATTTAAAAAGGTTTTACTGTGAGTTTTTGCCTCTACAGCCAACTTCTTTTCAAATTCTCTCCTAGCCTGTCTTATCATTGTCTTACATTTCACTTGCCAACGTTTGTACATTATCCTATTTTCTTCTGTTGGATCCTTCTTCCAATTTTTGAATGAAGATCTTTTGGCTAAAATAGCTTCTTTCACCACCCCTTTTAACCATGCCAGTAATCTTTTTGCCTTCTTTCCACCTTTCTTAATGTGTGGAATACATCTGGACTGTGCTTCTAGAATGGTATTTTTTAACAATGACCACGCCTCTTGGACATTTTTTACTTTTGTAGCTGCTCCTTTCAGTTTTTTTCTAACAATTTTTCTCATTTTATCAAAGTTTCCCTTTTGAAAGTTTAGCACGAGAGCCTTGGATTTGCACACTGTTCCTTTTCCAGTCATTAAATCAAATTTGATCATATTATGGTCACTATTGCCAAGCGGCCCCACCACCGTTACCTCTCTCACCAAGTCCTGTGCTCCACTGAGAATTAGATCTAAAATTGCTCCCTCTCTCGTCGGTTCCTGAACCAATTTCTCCATAAAGCTATCATTTATTCCATCCAGGAACGTTATTTCTCTAGCGTGACCCGATGATACATTTACCCAGTCTATATTGGGGTAATTGAAGTCTCCCATTATTACTGCACTACCAATTTGGTTAGCTTCCCTAATTTCTCTTAGCATTTCACTGTCCATCTCACCATCTTGACCAGGTGGACGGTAGTATACCCCTATCACTGTAGTCTTCCCTGACACACAAGGGATTTCTACCCATAAAGATTCAATTTTGTATTTTGTCTCATGCAGGATGTTTATCCTGTTGGACTCTATGCCATCCCGGACATAAAGCGCCACACCTCCTCCCGAGTGCTCCTCTCTGTCATTGCGATATAATTTGTACCCCGGTATAGCACTGTCCCATTGGTTATCCTCTTTCCACCATGTCTCTGAGATGCCAATTAAGTCTATGTCATCATTTACTGCTATACATTCTAATTCTCCCATCTTACTTCTTAGACTTCTGGCATTAGCATACAAACATTTCAAAGTTTGTTTTTTGTTTGTATTTTTATTCTGCTTTTTAATTGATAGGGATAAGTTAGAATTTTTTAGCTCATGTGAGTTTTTAGTTACAGGCACTTGGACTACTTTTCTAATTAGTGGAACCTCACTGTTGGGATGCCCTAATTCTAATGCATCATTAGTATCCTTTAAAGATATCTCTCTCCGAACCATGCGCTGCTGAGCGACTGTCGGCTTTCCCCTTTGTTCTAGTTTAAAAGCTGCTCTATCTCCTTTTTAAAGGTTAGCGCCAGCAGTCTGGTTCCACCCTGGTTAAGGTGGCGCCCATCCCTTCGGAAGAGACTCCCCCTTCCCCAAAAGGTTCCCCAGTTCCTAACAAAACTGAATCCCTCTTCCTTGCACCATCGTCTCATCCACGCATTGAGACTCCGGAGCTCTGCCTGCCTCTGGTGACCTGCGCGTGGAACAGGGAGAATTTCAGAGAATGCTACCCTGGAGGTTCTGGATTTAATCTTTCTACCTAAGAACCTAAATGTGGCTTCCAGAACCTCCCTCCCACATTTTCCTATGTCATTGGTGGCCACGTGTACCACGACAGCCGGCTCCTCCCCAGCACTGTCTTTGGTTCTTGTGGCCTGGCTTTGGCCTCTGTTGGAAACAGGATGCTGGGCTTGATGGACCCTTGGTCTGACCCAGCATGGCAATTTCTTATGTTCTTATGGTTGTCAACAAACCTTTTCCATTGGAAACAATTTAGTAGAACTAAGAGTCACGATTTGAAACTCCAGGGAGGAAGATTTAGAACCAATGTCAGGAAATATTTCTTCACTGAGAGGGTGGTGGAAGCCTGGAATGCCCTTCCAGAGGAAGTGGTGAAGGCTAAAACTGTGAAGGATTTCAAAGGGGCATGGGATAAACACTGTGGATCCCTAAAAGGTTGGAGGATGGGAATAAATTAAAAAGCTAAACCGGCACGTAGCGGCAGTTACTACCCTTAACAGAAACATGGGGGTAACCTGCACGGAGCGGCACTTACTACCCTTAAGAGAAACATGGGGGTAACCTGCACGGAGAGGCAGTTACTACGTTAGGAAGCTTACTGGGCAGACTAGATAGACCATTTTGGTCCTTTTCTTCCGTCATTACTATGTTTTGTTACTATATTAAAAAGTAGAATAACACACAGACATCGCAACATTTAAGGAAGACAATTCTCACAGCTGATTAATATGGCAAAACATTTTTTATCTGCATTAATGACTTTCAAATTTTCCCTCCAGATGACTGCTCAAATAAAAATGATATGATACTCATCAAGCCCACAAATATAATACAAAAATGATGATACTGTACTTACGGCATCCAGACGGTGTCCTCCAGTCATATATTTTAACTCCTTCATCTCTGCAAGATGTTGCATAGGCATCAAGGGCCTGGCATAGGAATTGCTTTGCACCCTGGTTCATGCACACATCAAACACGCAGCTATCAAAGAAATTGTCAGGGCTTATCTTGCCATAGCACTCCCGGAAGGGCCCATTTTCTCTTTGATTGATCAGACCACAGTAGTTTTCACCCTCGTATTTCACCTTCTGATTGTCTTTACAGGTTGGACAGTTTCTTCCTGGGCAGTCGTCCCAGCAGAACAGGTCTCTGTCATTCACCCTCCAGCTTTTGGCCCATTCCACTATGGAAGATGCCTGGGTTCCGCCAGATGTTATCCTGTCATCTTTGGGATTCTCATTGAAGTTGCCACAGAGCCCCACCATGGTGCCATAGTAGCTACTGGGAATTATAATGATACAGTGGTCTTTCCAGTTGTAGGAAACCCGTAGGCCATTGTTTGCCTCCAGCAGAGCAGTGCGTCCATTTACTGTTACCTTTATCTTTCCTTGTTCCAAAGTGACTGGAAGGTTGGTGATTACATCATTTATCTAAAGTAAAAAAGCAAGCAATCGTGCAAATAATGACCTTGTTGTATTTGACTCCTTGCTAGAAAGACTTGAAAATTACATGAAAGTGTTATTGAATTATCCCATTGGCCAGGTAACTTTTGAATTAACCAGACAAACTACAAGATTTAAATTTCCAACTAAAGTTTACCCAAATAAGTCATTACCTGGCTAAAATTTAGCAAGATAAACTGGGGCTATATCTGGGCAGGGTGAAGTTATCCACAAAACTTACTCAGATAACATTCAAAGTTGTTCAGGTAAGTCTGGTCATGCTGTAGGTTATCCGGGTAAGCTTATCCACATACATTTGGGTATATTCAGAAATATAGCTGCACTGCTAAATAAACCATCTCAGTGACTCACATAAGTTTAGTCAAGAAACTTACCCAGACAGCCTTTGGCTGAATATGATTCTCTTTGTGTACTATGTAGTGTCTCAAAAGCATTTATGTATTTTGCTTATTTATTTATTCAAAATGTATACACCTATCAACATTTCTAGGCAGTTTCCATAAAAACAGTTTTCCTAAACATACCCAGAGCAGTCCAGACCAGTGGGTTTATCCATCCCTACCAGCAGATGGAGACAGAGAACAAAACTTTGAGGCACTGCCACCTGCAGTACTCAATATTTCTCTGTTTCCAGCAGATGGTAGAGGTGCAAATCTGCAGTCCTGACTGATCTGGAGTTGGAGTTTTGGAGCTGCTCCTTGACGTGTCAGGTTCCTTTGTGGGCCATCCCTCAAGTTGAGGGGAGTTGGATACCCCTGGCTGTAGCTGCCTGCTGGTTCCAGGGCCCCTGATAGCTAGGGCACTGGCTCCCTCTTCATGCCCCGAGTCCCCCTCTTATCCGCCACTGGCACCCTCAGGGAAGTATCCCTTTTAGGGTTTTTTTCTTTGTTTCTTTATTTGTTTTGGAAACAAAAAAGTTTTTTATCTTAATCTGGTGTTATAAAGTCTGCTGAGGGACAGCCAAGAAAGTCGGCCTGCGGTGCAGGGCTGGGGCGGTCGGCACTGGTGAGTGCCGTGTCTGTGAGAGTGGGAGCTGCGGCTGCTGGCATTCTTCTTGGGGTTTTCCCGATGGGGACCTGATCGCACCGGCGTGCCTCGGCTTGACTTTGCTCTGAGCGGCTGTTTCCTTTTTTAGCCAGCCTGTTTCTTGCTGTCTCTGTGGTTTAAAGGATTCCCTGCCAGGCATTTCCCTTGTGGCCGGCTGTGATTTAGAGCATTTTGGAGCCATTTCACGCATGCACGGTTCCCACAGCTGCCGACCTTCCCGGACGCCACTGGAGTTCGCGCAGCGACGCGGCCTCATTTAGCCATGTGGTGCGGCCTATCTCGGAGCAGAGGGCGCTTGAGTGTAGTGGCCGGGATGTTGGAGAAGCCACGTGTGGAGGCCTGTAGGGCCTGCGGCACCTGGTCAGCCCACCTCAACACCCTTTCCCTGTGCATTGGCTGTGCTTCTGGGGTAGAGGAATCCTCTGCTAAAGGTTCTAAGGCCCGGAGGCCCCCTCGGTCTGCAGGGGCCGTGGTAGGGACTAAGGTGGGGGCTTCTGTCCTTGCTGCTCCTGAGGGAGACCACAGACAGGGAATCCACCCAGCCATGAATCTGGTGACTCTCCTCTACCACTCTCTCCTGCGGTGCAGACTCGTGAGGATGGTGTCGATGAGGGGGGTGGTCTCCAAGCCCAGTAGCGCTGAGAGGATTACTGAAGGCCTGGGGAGATTTTTCTACTGAACTTGTTTTGCTTAAGCCCGAGGCCTTTCTGGAAAGAAAGGCGGCTAAGTGGAGGCCCATGGAGAAGTCTTCAGGTCCCTCCAAAAGATCTCGAGCATCCTCAGGGGCAGCCTCGAGGAGGCCGGACAAGCATCGTAGATTTTGGAATGCGCATATGGAACTGGACCACAGAGTTTTGGAATACTCTGATGATCCGCAAGAGGAGGGGATGATCTCTCCAGCTATGGATCTGCAGGGGGACCTGGATGCGGAGCAGAATCCGGACATGAATAAAGATGAACTGGACCTTGCAGAAGGAGCTGGACTGGATGGTGATGACCCCGGGTGGTGCGCTTGTTTAAAAAGGAAGAGCTGCGGCCGCTTATTCCTCAGGTGTTGGAGGAATTGGGACTGAAGTTGACTCAGGAGGAGTCAGGCAATAAGGGAATTAACCCATTTTTTGATGGTCTGTGGGGTCCCACTAGTGCCTTTCCCATTCCAAAGAAGATTCAGAAGTTCATTATTCAGGAGTGGGACTCCTCAGAAGCAGTATTGAAGGTTGGAAGGGCAATAGCAAAGCTGTATTCCTTGTTGGAAGAGCACTTGGATCGCCTTAAAATGCCTAAGGTCAATGCGGCGGTATCGGCAGTGACCAAGAAGACTACAATCCCAGTGGTAGGGGTGGCTGCTCTCAAGGATACTCAGGATCACAAGCTGGAGGTCCAACTGAAGCGCATGTTTGAGGTGTCGGTGTTGAGTCTCCGGGCAGCGGTGTGTGCTTGTACGGAGCACGCACTCAGGCCTGGTAGGAGCTCGGAAGCATGGTCCATCTAGAGAGGAATGTGAGCCCTTGAGCCATGGCATGACTCAGGGAGGATCTCCGAGACACACCACGGGAGGTGAGCTGGTACTAGCATAGGTGGAGCAGGAACAAGGCTGGAGCGAAGACAAGGCCGGCTCAGACCTCCACTGGACCTACACGCACCAATGAGATCCAGCAACACAATGCTGATCTCGAGGATGGTCCTCCGACTACTCAACAGCCCTTTTGGACCCGCAGCTTGGGAACATCGAATGAGTGAGGCCAGATGGATGCTGAGGACTGGAACATGAAGATTCAGACGAAGACGTAGGTATCTGGATGAAGACACAAGTTACTCAGGAGTTTCAAGCAAGGATACTTGGACGAAGGCGTAGGATCAAGGCACTGTAGACGAGGAGTCAAGATCAAAGTGCTGGGTTGAGACTGCGACGCAGCGTGCCTACACAGCCAACCCATGGGGCTGGTCATGGACCATGCTGGGCTTGAAGCAGACTCCAGACGAGGTGTAGAAGGCTGAGACTGGAGCATGGCGAAGAAACCGAAGAGACCAGCAATGGGACGTGTCCTACACAGCTGCCTGTGGCTGGTCGCGGACCACACCGGACGAAGCAGGTTCTGGCAGTGTCTTTGTCATGGATGGAGCAGATGCAAGGAACTCTGTAGACCTCTGTAGGCTTCAGGCGGAAGTGTTCCGGAGGCTTGTGCTGCGTTAGTGAAGAAGGCATTGTACCACAAGGCGCCCTACTCAGCCCACCCATGGGGCTGGTCGCGGACCACGACATGGCATGCCAGGAAAGGTGGGCACAAGGAACCTGGAAACTGGATGCAGAGGTGAAGAAGAGATGGACGAAGGCAAGATGGACCATCAGACATAAGGAACAAGGAATATGGCACCTCAGGACTTGGAACATCAGGAACAGAAGACAGGCAATGAGGGCACTCCGACGAGGGACGAGACCAGGAACATCAGGGAGACGAAGATCAGGAACACAGCAAACAAAGAACGAAGACCCATCAAGGCACAGGAGACCATGGAAGACCTGGAACGGAAGATCAAGGTGATGTGAAAACCCGATCCAAAGGCACTGAAGAAAGGCAAGGAGGGCCCTTTTATAGGGCTGAAGCAGGAAGTAGTGGATGACATCATCGATGAGGACCACGGTGTTTTTCCCCCCGCCAGCCCTTTAAATATCAGGGATTGGCGCGCACCCGCACCTATGGGCTTCAGGAGCATCAGGCAGGCTGGTCAGCAGCGTCCCTGATGGTGGGAATAAGGCCCGGCAGTGGCATCTGCCGCGAAGATGAGCAACAGACCGGCAGTGGCAGACGCAACCCCCTGCTGCAGGAAACAGGGGTCCTGGCGGCAGCACCATGCCGCGAAGAGGAAAACTGAGCGGCCTCCCTGCCACTCAGAGCAAAGGCAATGCTGGCGGCCTCAGGGCCGCGGAGGAGGAGTCTCGGCAGCAGTAGCCCAACTGCGGTGCGAAGAAATCTCTGCCGGCGGCACTAGGACCGCAGGGAAGCCTGGAGCGTCGCGGCTCAGCCTGCCATGGGACGGCATCGGCTGAGGCCTGGCTGGCCACACTTCAGGCTGGAGAGAGGTAGGGGGACTGTCCGCGGCTCGCGGGCAGTCCCACAATAGTGTTAGTATGATGCAGCGTGCTTGCTTATGATGGATCCAGAAGCTGCAGGAGCAGGCATCTCTGGGAGTGCTGTCATCCACACAGTCGGTTCGTCTGGAAATGGGGGCGGCTTATGTGGCAGATGCTTTATATGATCTGGTACGCACTGTGGCTAGGAGTATGGCAGCATGGTGACTTTTATGGCTGTGCAATAAAAGTGGTCAGTGGACATTTGGTCTAAGATTCAGTTGTGTAATCTTCCCTCTAAGGGAAAGCTTCCCTTTGGGGAGGACCTGGACCAGCTTATGAAGTCCTTGGGGGAAACCAAGGGCAATAGGCTACTGGAAGATAAAAAAGGCATTAAGAAGAGCTTTCCTGCTCGCCCTTACTTTTGAGAGTCGAGGAGGTTTTGGTCCGGTAGAGGCTCCTCTTCCTCAGGGTCTAAGCAATCGTCAAATCATAAGCATTCCTTTTGGGGGCTAGCCGGTCCTCCAGAGGTGGTTCCGGTTAGGGGGCCGAAGGAAGTAAGCTGACCCAATGCAGCCAGGGGCGCCCACTCCTTGTTGGTGGCGGTAGGCAGTAGGATGTCCCATTTTTACAAGGAGTGGGTCAAGATCACCTCAGACTTGTGGGTTCCTGGCGTCATATTGTTCTTCTCTAAGCAAACGTGACATGGTGGAAGAAACTCTGCACATGTTGATAAGCTTGGAAGCTATCCTCCTGGGTCCTCTGGGCGAGCAGGGGCAGGGAAGGTATTCCATCTACTTTGTGGTGCCAAAAAAGGAGGTCAACTTCTGTCCTATTTTAGACTTGCAGAAGGTGAAGTTGAGCTTATGGGTGCCACGATTCTGGATGGAGACACTCTGTACAGTAATTGCGGCCATCCGCAAAGGGGAATTCCTGGCATTGTTGGACCTCACAGAGACATATCTGCATATCTCTATCCAGAAAGAACACCAGAAGTTCCTGCGATACAAGGTGCTGGGTCAACATTTTGTTTCAGGTCCTTACCTTTGGTCTGACCACGGCTCCTCGAATCTTCAGGAAAGTGATGGTGGTGGCAGCGGCCTTGAGACGGGAAGGGGTGCTGGCTCAGCCATACCTGGACAATTGGCTCATCCAGGCAAAGACAGGATGGTGCAGCGAGTGAGACAGCTACTGAACTCCTTGGGTTGGGTGATCAATGTGGCGAAAAGCCAGCTGGTACTCTCGCAATCCCTGGAATACTTGGGAGCTTGCTTCGATACTCAGCAGGGCAAGGTATATTTGACAGCGGACAGAGTGGCAACATTTCAAGAGCAAGTTTCCCATTTGCTGCATCTCCCAGTTCCAAAGGGACCTCTTGCAGGTCCTGGGGTCCATGGCATCGATGTTGGACCTGGTTCCGTGGGCATTTACCTATATGAAGCTACTGCAGAGGGCATTGTTGTCTCGATGGAATCTGAGATTGGAAAAGCATTTTGTCCCCTTTCCTCAGTTGAGGGATGCCAAGTCCAGCCTGGTATAGTGGATGTCTCGAACCAATTTAGACAAGGAGATGGCCCTCGAAGTTCCGAAGTGGGTGGTGCTGACCTCAGATGCCAGTCTCAAAGGATGGGGAGCAGTGTGCCTGGGACCCTCAGCCCAGGGTCTCTGGTCAATGACTGAAAAGGCTTGGTCGATCAATCATCTGGAAATGAAAGTGGTGCGCAGAGCTCTGGAGGTGTTCCTGCCCCTGGTCCAGGTGCGAATGGTACAAGTGTTGTCAGACAATGCGACGATGGTGGCATACATCAACCGCCAAGGAGGAACTAGGAGCTATGCTGTGGATCAGGAAGCTCAGCTGCGGTTTGTGTGGGCAGAGCGTCACCTCGAAGGGATCGCGGCCTCTCATGTAGCAGGAGTAGACAACATGCAGGCAGATTTCTTAAGCCTACCAGCACCTGGATCCCGGGGAGTAGGAACTATCCCCAGAAGCCTGGAATCACATTTGTCCCAGATGGGGAGTCCCGCAGCTGGACCTTATTGCGACGAGGGCCAACTCGAAGACATTAAGATTCTTCAGTTGCAGAAGAGAAGTAGGTTCAGTGAGCCTAGATGCTCTAGTGTGTCCTTGGCTGACGGGGATTCTTTTGTATGTGTTTCCTCTGTGGCCGCTCATAGGACGAGTGCTGCGCTGCATAGAAACACACCCAGGTACAGTGGTTCTGGTCACACCGTGGTTCGTGGAGTTGGTGCATCTGTTGGTGAACGGTCCTCTCTGATTGGCTCATCTGCAAGGGCTGCTGTGGCAGGGTCCCATATTTTTGAATAGGGATGATCGCTTCTGTCTCGCAGCTTGGCTTTTGAGAGGCAGAGACTCCGCATGAAGGGTTATTCAGAGTCGGTTATCTCTACCCTTCTTCGAGTTAGACAGCCTTCTACTTCCATAGCTTATGTTAGGGTTTGGAAGGTCTGAGTCCTGGTGAGGTCAGCAGCAGGTGGATCCTCTGCTGGCTTCCATTCCACAGATTTTGTCCTTTCTGCAACATGGTCTCTCTAAAGGCCTGGATTATAATTCGCTCCGAGTCCAGGATTCAGCTCTGGGTTGTCTCAGGGGCAAGGTCCTGGACAGGCCCTTGGTGTCTCACCCCAATGTCATTTGTTTTTTGAAGGAAGTGAAGCATTTAAAACCTCTGGTTTGCAAGGTCTGTCCGGACTGGAATCTTAACTTGGTCTTGAGAGTTCTCTGTGAGCCTCCTTTTAAGCCTTTAGATCAAGCCTCTTTGAAGAACAGTTTTTCTGGTCACAATCTGCTCGGCCAGACGTATTTCGGAGCTTCAGTCTCTTTCTTGCTGCGATCCTTTATTAAGTATTTCTACCGACAAGGTGTCTTTGAGTATGGTACCTACCTTTCCGCTAAAAGAGGTTTCTGATTTCCATGTGAATCAAACAGTGGAGTTTCCAGGGTTTCCAGAGTGGTCTAGGGACTTGGCAAAGGGTAGAGATCTTCAACTTTTGGATGTTTGATGTGCCCTTTTGTGTTACTTGAAGGTTACCAATCCTTTCAGGAGGTTGGACCATCTTTTTGTTTTGTTCGGTGGAGCGAAGAAAGAGGAGAAAGAGTTGAAAGCTACTTTGGCCCGATGGTTGAAAGAGGCTATTTCTACGACCTATATTTCTAAGGGTCGTGTGGTCCCAAGTGGCCTTAAAGCGCAATCTACTAGAGCAGCAGTTCTCAACCGGTGTGTCGCGACACACCAGTGTATCACCAAGAACATGCAGGTCTGTCGCCACAATTCCCGGTCCCTTGCTGACCCAGCTGCTCCCCGGTCCTCCTCCGCCCGGGCTTAAAATGCTGACAGCCTGGGCGGAACGCAGCAGAACAGCTGAAGTCAGTGGCACCAGCATGCTCTCTTCTTCCCGTGCCCCGGAAGAGGAACTGGTGAGCAGCGGGTGCATGCGCGGGAAGAAGAGACCATGCTAGTGTGGGCAGCATCAGCCCGAAGAAAAGAAGAGAGGCTTGGCCTGAAGGATGAGCAGCGCAGCTCGGAGTAAAATGAGGAACAACGTCAACCCTCGCGGCCGATGGGGTTCCTTTCTCCGCGAGGGCTGAAAGTGAAGGAGGTTGCTGCTGCCTTTAGGGTTGGGAGGAGGCTGCTGCTGCTAGTTCAGGGGGGGGGGAGAGAAAGAGAGAGTGAATGAGCAATTATGTGTGTTTGAGATACTATGTTTGTGTATGTGAGTGAGATAGCATGTATGTGAATGATTGAGAGAGAGCCTGTATATGTGAAAGAGAGAATGTCTGTGATTGACAGCCTGCCTGTGAGAGAGAGAGCATGAATGTAAGTTTATGATTGCAAACCTGTTTGTGTGAAAGAGTATGTGTGTATGATTGAGATCCTTTGTGTGTGAGAGAGATCATGTGTATGTATGATTAAGAACCTGTGGGTATAAGTAAGAGAGAGAGCATGTGTGTCTGTGTGTGATTGAGAGCTGGTTTAGGTGAGGGAGCATGTGAGTATTTGATTGAGAGCCTGTGAGTAAATGAGAGAAAGAGTGAGAGCATGTTTGTAAGCATGTGAATGAGAGTCTGTGTGTGAGAGAAAAAGCCAGCATGTATGTATGTGATTGAAAGCCTGTGTGTGTAAGCGTGAAAAGAGGCAGCATGTGTGTAAATGTGTAAATAAGAGTCTTTATAAGAAAGAGAGCAAAAGCATGTGTATATGTGTGTGATTGAGAGCCAGTGTGAGAAAGAGCGCTGGTGTGTGACAGAGAGAGGAGAAAGTTCCAAGCAAACCACCCCTCCTCCTGCTAATTTAAAACAATCTCAGGACACTTGGATATCAAACGTTTCCCGGTATACAGAGCAAAACATTGTTTGTATCCTTATTATTTTTCATTACTGGGTCTTTGTGTCTGCTAATTTGAAATATTTTATTGGTATCTAGAAATTTTTTATATGAGTTTTTAATTATTGAATATTCCATTCATCAGCTGTTTTCAAATAATCTGTTCTTTTTGTTAGTATGGTTTTACTGCTACTGATTTTATATTTCTTGATTTGTTTTATGAGGACTGGTGATGTTTCTCTTTTTCCTTTGTTGCACTGCATTACAGAGACTCTGGCTTGTTGCGGTTTCCAGTTCAGTTTTTGTCTGCATGCTTCTAGTTATGCGTTTTGGTCTCTTTATTCTTTTTTAGGTGAGGGTCAGCACATGTGATTCAGGTGAGGTTTTCTGCTGGCGTGTAGTTTCTGTGTAGGGCTCTATAGCAGCCTGACTTGGTCCGTTTTCCTAATAGGAGGTGTATTGGTGTCTTAAGGCCTGGTGTAATATTTTCAGTGTTGCTTTTGCTTAGGTAAGGTGGTTACTGTTTAAGTGCTGGAAATTTGTGCTGTTTTGGTGTGGGATGTTTACTTTTTATGCAATTTCTGCTCAGACAGAATACGTATCTTTTCCTTCTGTCTTTCTTAATAATAAAAATAGTACCGGACCTTTACTTTTTATTTCCGCCGTGAATTGTAATGAGCAGTGTGTCACACATGTGAGCGTGACCTGTCCGGTGTGTCACGATGGGAAAAAGGTTGAGAACCACTGTTCTAGAGCTCAGGCAGCCTCTTGGGCAGAATCAGTTGGTGTCTCCTCAGAAGATATGTAGGGCTGCAGTGTGGTCCTCCTTGCATACTTTCACCAGGCATTACCGACTGGATGTTCGGGCGCCGGAGGATACGACTTTCGGTGAAAGTGTGTTGAGAGTGAGTCTTTCGAGTTCCTGCCCAGAGTAGGGTTGCTTTGGTGCATCCCACTGGTCTGGACTGATCTTGGCATGTTCAGGAAAGGAAAATTTGTTCCTAACTGCTAATTTTTGTTCCTCTAATACCACAGATCAGTTCAGAGATCTGCTCCGGTTTTGCTGCCGAAAGACTAATTTCCCTGGCACTATTATCTACGGTATTCCGTTGTCTTTGCCAGCTGGTTACAGTTAAGTTGCTTAAGTTAAACAGTTATGGTAAAAAACACAAGGGTATTCAATATCACACCATTAACATGTCATTACCCACAATACAAAAATTGGTGTACTTTTGAAATTTGAATTTACATTCACAGAATTCACTTTAAATACATACAACAATAAAAATCATCTCACACATAAATTTAAACACCCCCTCCCCCACCCCACACACACAGAATAAGACCATAACCCAACTAGAAACCTAGTTTCGACAAGCAATAAATAGTTGTCTTCTTCAGGGGACACCCATCCAGTTAAAAATACCCAAACCAAAATACATCTAACCCCACACATGTGCTTTCCAAAACCTATTTAATACAGATTTATATTTCAAAATGTATTTATGCACCATCACATATGGCAATATACAATACTTCATTTAATAGACCGCTTTCCTAATATCTGAAAGAAAAAACAAATATATACGGTAAATTAAAAAAACACTATATTATCTACATGTTGTACTAATATATTTGTTTAATTAACAACAAATTTTTAAATTTGCATCTTGATTAAGTCTTTGTTTCAAACCCTTTTTAAAAAAATTATCATACACATCTTCCCAAACTTGCGCCTCAATATATTCATACTTGTATACTATAAATGCGTCATATTTTAAAAACTAATAACTGAGGTTCTAATTGATATATAGCCCTAAAGCTTTCTCAAAACACCTCATTTCCAAGCTACATATATTAGCAATTTTCTTTTTGATGTTACTTTTAAATTATTAAACCATTTATGCCATCCATACAACTCACAGAGACCAGAAATACAGAACCTACATGTTATAAACTCAAATGAAGAACCCAAAAAAACATTATACTAGCCGTATAACCATATTATAAAATACAAATCCACTCACCCGCTACAACAACTCAAGGATTTTTCTCAGACTTGCTGTCCATGCTCTGGATTCAGTCACAAAAAACACCAGCGCATGCATATTTTCACTTGAACTCGATATGGAGCCAGTGTTTAACACCAGTGTGAAATCACCCTCTCATAAGGTTAACCATGTCTTTCCTTTAAAGATAGATATAATAGAATCTGATAACACACCAAACTAACATATCTGAAAAGGCTATCATATTCTATAGGGACTCACTTCTCCAACTCCAAACAAGTGATTAAAATTGTTCACTTGCGTAACACCAATGCATGCGTACATCCACGAACAACTCCATGTCTAACATGCCGACTTGAATGCAATGCAATCTAACAACCCACACCTTCATATTTTAAGTACCGTATTTTCCGGCGTATAAGACGACTGGGCGTATAAGACGACCCCCCCCCCCTTTTTTATACATATTTTTAAGAAAAAAAATAATTTTACACTCAAACAGGAGCAACCCTATCTATGAAAAGGCAACACTACAAATACCGTATATCAGGCCCTAAAAACCAATACACCTCTTATTAGGAAAACAGAACTAGCAAGCAGCTATAGATCCCCACACAGAAATAATTGTAAAACTATACTAATAAGCAGAATAAATGTTTCAAAACAGCTATGAACAGAATAACATCCAA
The DNA here is from genome assembly GCF_901001135.1 of Rhinatrema bivittatum. Taxonomy (NCBI): domain Eukaryota; kingdom Metazoa; phylum Chordata; class Amphibia; order Gymnophiona; family Rhinatrematidae; genus Rhinatrema; species Rhinatrema bivittatum. Next base: position 77,598,869 of record NC_042628.1, on the reverse strand, counting down.
CAATTAAAAACTCATAAAAACTATTAAACATTCTCCAAACACCAATAAAATATTTCAAAAAAGCAGGCACATCACATAATATTAAATAATTAAAATGGCAGTCAATCAAGAAAAATAAACTTAAAAAGCCACCTTTCCTTACCCCCTCCAGCAGCTCTCCTATTCCTCTTCCTCTTCCTTAGGGCCCATGTCTCTCTCACACACACACACACACCATACCAGTCATGCCCCCATGACCAGTTTCTGTCTCTCACACACCAATCATTTCCCAAACAGTCTTTGACACACACACCAGACACCTTCCTGAACAGTTTCTCTCATGCCATACACACACACAGGCTTCCCACTCCCGTGTTCTGCTTACCGTACATATACGGGCTTCTCACTCTCATAATATCACTTTCTCTGTCACACACACACACACCAGTCTCTCTCTCATTTCCATGCTCACTCTCCACGTGCACAGGCTTCTCATTCCCTGAATCACATTCTTTCTCTCACATTCACACACACCAGTCTCTTTCTCTCACACACACCGTCACCTTATCAACCAGTCTCTCTCTCATGCACGCGCACACACACACAGCCCTCCCGCTCCCATGCTCTCTCTCACATAATCAGGCTTCGTACTCCCATGCTTTCTCACATACCCAGATTTCTCACTTCCATGCTTTTTCTCTCTCTCACACTCACATACACATCAGTCATCTCTCTGAGCAGTCACTTTCATTGTCTCTCACATATACACACACATGAGCTCGCTGACCAGTTTCTCTCAATCACACACATGCTCTCAATCAAATGCATTCTCTCACTTACACACAGGCTGGCTGCTTCTCTCTCTCTCTCACTTCCACTCCCCCCCCCCAGCACAAATAGTAGCTCCAGCAGCTTCCTCCTCCAGCCCCCGCAGGCCAAGAAAGAAGAAACCCATCGGCCGCGGGAGGCTCATGCTGCTGTCTCCTTTCCCGATTACCGGCTGCTTCAATTGCTTGGGGGCCGATGCTGCTGTCGCCGCTGCTATTTTTTCACGCGGCACGGCTCTTTCTTCCCGCGCATCACTTCCTGTTCCGGTTCAAAGGGGGGGGGGGCGGGAAGAAGAAAAAGTCAGTTGCGGATGCCACAGCTTTTTTTTTTTTGCACCGCTGCCGTTCCCGCTGGGCTTGAACGTGCTGATAGCCCAGCGGCAACGGCAGTGCGGTGCGCGGGAAGGAGAAAGCCGTGCCAGCAGCATCGGCCCCCGAGCAATCGAAGCAGCTGATAATAGGGAAAGGAGACAGCACCATGAGCCTCCCGCGGCTGATGGGATTCTTCTTTCTTGGCCTGCGGGGGCTGCAGCTACTATTTGTGCTTGGGGGGCGGGGGAGAGGAAGTGAGTGAGAGAGAGAAAAGCAGCCAGCCAGCCTGTGTGTAAGTGAGAGAATGCATTTGATTGAGAGCCTGTGTGTAAGTGAGAGAAACTGGTCAGAGAGCAGGCGTGCCCTATATGACGATACCCGGCGTATAAGATGACCCCCGACTTTTGAGAAGATTTTCTTGGGTTAAAAAGTCGTCTTATACGCCGGAAAATATGGTACATTACAAAAAAGCCACACCTCCAATTATCCAACATGTTCATGAATAACATTACCTAAAGATGTTTACTAGAAACAATAAATCACATGCCTTCTCAATAAAGGATAAATGCTTAATCATTCTATTTAATTATAAAAATGCATTCCACTCAATCTCTACATTCGTTCCACCTGATTCAATCGTCTTCCAATAAAATATAAATTTTTGTTCCTTCCTGATCAGGCTTTCAGAAATATCGCACCCCCTTTTCAGATCCACATGTGCAATGATACAAAATTTTAGGTCCTCTAAACGATGATCCATTAAATAACAATGCTTCACCAAAGGAGCTCCTTCCTTTTTTGTACATACACAACTCAAGTGCTTCAGTATATGTACTTTCACCTTCATTTTCGCTTGACCAATATAAAACTGACTACACGGACACATAATTACATAAACGACCTGTTTTGATTGACAATCATATCTCATGGGTAGCTTATATGTCTGTTACTTGGATGCCACATATCACTATGATGTAACTTCCACAAAGGGGCACACCGAACAAGGTCCACATTGAAATTGGCGTCTCTCTTCTACCAAATTTAGATCCTCAGCACACAAATCAGACAAAACCAATTGGTCCCTTAAAGAAAGATTTTTCTTCTTAGCAAACACTGAGAACTCCTTAAATAAAGGGTCTAGCTGTAATAATGGCCAATGTTGTTGTGCGTTCCAGCTGTGTTGGCACCGCGGTTGGGCCTGCTCACCTCGCGCTTCCTTCGACCAGCACCGGGCACCCCCTCCCTTGCAGCCGCAGCCAGTTCATGGCATCCTTGGGCTCTCCGCTCACCGTCATCCTCGCAGGCCTCACAGTGGAGCTCCCGTTGGGGCTTCGCGTCGACGGCATCCTTGGCCATGCCCCTAGCGTGCGTGCGGCCGATGTGCAGCCCTTTAAAGGGCCCAAGATGGGAAAACCCATGGGAGTACCTCCTGATGACGTCACCTAGTTTCACTGTTGGCATGCTAGTTTGCCTTCGTGTTCCAGTGTGCTCCTGTTCCAGGGTTTCCTGTTACAGCGTCTCTGTGTTCCTGTATTCTTCGCAGGTAGTACCTTTCTGGACCATTCTCTTGCCTGCCGCCTGGAACTGACCTCTGCCTGCCTGACCATTCTCTTGCCTGCCACCTGAAACTGACCACTGCCTGCCTGACCATTCTCTTGTCTGCTGCCTAGTACTGACTGTCGCTTGTCTTGACAACGCCCGGACTGATCCTGGTATTTGACCCTCTGCTTTGGCTGACCTCTCCTGGACTGATACTTTGGCTCTGACTGCTTAAGGGCACTCTACCTCGAGGGACTGTCTCCGGCCCTTAAGGATGAACTGGCCGCCTGCAAGATTCCCGTATCTCTGGAAGACCTGATCTCCCTGGTCGGTAAAATTGACTACTGGCTCAGACAACAACATCAGGTGGTGAGGGTCCTCCGAGCTCCTGCCCCACGACCTTCATGTGCAGGCCTTACCGGCTCCTCAGCCACCCAAGGAGCCCATGCAAATCAATCATGGCCATCTGACCCCAGAGGGTCAGAAAATCAGGCCTCTGCTTATATTGCAGTGGTTCTGGACACCTTCTTCAAACTTGCCCTGTGTGTCCAGGAAAACTCCAAAGCCTGAGCCCGGGTGGGGTCCTCAGCTTGGGCGCTACTGTTTCTGGCCCTCAACTATTACTCCCTATCTCCCTCCTAGGGGATAAATGTTCTTTCGCTACCACCGTCCTCGTTGTTACTGGGGCGAGTGGAAATGTTATTATGGAGGATATCGTCAAGCTTCTTCAAATACCAGCCCAATCACTGGAACTAACCCTCCGTATCGCCTTGATCCAGGGTGAGCATCTCCCCGGTCGTATCACTCACCGTACCACACCCATTCGCTTCACCATTGGACCCCTCCATGATGAGGAAATCTCTCTCCTTACCCTGAAACGGTCCACGCACCCCGTAATCCTTGGATTTCCCTGGCTCCAGTTACATGCACCCCACTTTGACTGGCAGTCCCTGCAACTAACTCAGTGAGGCCCTCAATCTCAGAGCCACTGTTTGCGGCAAGTGTCTCCATCCCTGACCGTCTTAAACTCTACAACCCTTCCTGGGTTACCGGCCCCATACTCGGACTTGAAGATATGTTCTCCAAAATCAACACTGACATCCTGCCTCCATAAGAATATAAGAACATAGAAACATAGAAACATAGAAATGACGGCAGAAGAAGACCAAACGGCCCATCCAGTCTGCCCAGCAAGCTTCACACACTTTTTTCTCTCATACTTATCTGTTTCTCTTAGCTCTTGGTTCTATTTCCCTTCCACCCCCACCATTAATGTAGAAAGCAGTGATGGAGCTGCATCCAAGTGAAATATCTAGCTTGATAAGTTAGGGGTATTAGGGGTAGTAACCGCCGCAATAAGCAAGCTACACCCATGCTTATTTGTTTTACTCAGACTATGTTATACAGCCCTTATTGGTTGTTTTTCTTCTCCCCTGCCGTTGAAGCAGGGAGCTATGCTGGATATGCTTGAAGTATCAGTTTATTCTTCTCCCATGCTGTTGAAGCAGAGAGCCATGCTGGATATGCATCGAAAGTGAAGTATCAGGCACATTTGGTTTGGGGTAGTAACCGCTGTAACAAGCCAGCTACTCCCCGCTTTGTGAGTGCGAACCCTTTTTTCTTCTCCCCTGCCGTTGAAGCAGAGAGCTCTGCTGGATGTGTGTAGAATCAGTTTTTTCTTCTCCCCTGCCGTTGAAGCAGAGAACTATGCTGTATATGCATAGAAATTGAAGTAACAGGCTTATTTGGTTTGGGGTAGTAACCGCCGTAACAAGCCAGCTACTCCCCCCTTTGTGAGTGCAGATCCTTTATTCCACATTTCCTCTTGCTGTTGAAGCTAGAACGATGTTGGAGTCACAGTAAGCATGTGTACGTTTATTGAATAAGGGTATTGTCTCCAGGCAGTAGCCATCATTCTGGCGAGTCACCCACTCTTCATTGGCGGTCTCTTGACTTTATGGATCCACAGTGTTTATCCCACGCCCCTTTGAAGTCCTTCACAGTTCTGGTCTTCACCACATCCTCCGGAAGGGCATTCCAGGCATCCACCACCCTCTCCGTGAAGAAATACTTCCTAACATTGGTTCTGAATCTTCCTCCCTGGAGCTTCAAATCGTGACCCCTGGTTCTGCTGATTTTTTTCCTACGGAAAAGGTTTGTCGTTGTCTTTGGATCATTAAAACCTTTCAAGTATCTGAAAGTCTGCATCATATCGCCTCTGCTCCTCCTTTCCTCCAGGGTGTACATATTTAGATTCTTCAATCTCTCCTCGTACGTCATCCGATGAAGATCCTCCACCTTCCTGGTCGCCCTTCTCTGTACCGCTTCCATCTTGTCTTTTTCTTTTTGTAGATACGGTCTCGAGAACTGAACACAGTACTCCAGGTGAGGCCTCACCAAGGACCTGTACAAGGGAATAATCACTTCCCTTTTCTTACGAGATATTCCTCTCTCTATGCAGCCCAGCATTCTTCTGGCTTTTGCTATAGCCTTGTCGCATTGTTTCGCAGACTTCATATCATTAGACACTATCACCCCAAGGTCCCTCTCCTGCTCCGTGCACATCAGCCTTTCCCCCCCCATCGAATACAGTTCATTCGGGTTTCCACTCCCCATATGCATGACTTTGCACTTCTTGGCATTGAATCTCAGCTGCCATATCTTCGAACACTCTTCCAGTTTCCTTAGATCCCGTCTCATTCTCTCCACTCCTTCCGGCGTGTCCACTCTGTTGCAGATCTTAGTGTCATCCGCGAAAAGACAAACCTTGCCTTCTATCCCGTCCGCAATGTCCGCAGTCAGTAAAATGTTCCACCCCCACAAACCTCAACGGAACACCAGAACTTCTGACAAACGACTTCTCGAAATACCCACATATCCCATGGCAAAGCTTACGAACACCAGAAATAGAGCTCTCTCCATAGCTGGGCCAAAACTCTGGAATGCCCTACCATACTACCTAACCAATATCATCGATAATAAATCTTTCAAAAAAGAACTGAAAACCTGGATCTTCAGCCAGACTTTCAATGATGACTTAAGCAAATTACAATTGTGATGCCTTAAGCCTCCACCTCCTTCTCCCCTCTTCTCTTTTCCGCAGACATTTACCCCTTCCTCCTCCCACTGCATCCCACTGCATCCCCCTCTATCCCCCCGACCCCTACCTCCCACCCATTCCCCCCCCTTCTTTCCTTCATTTCCCACTCATACTTTCTTGTATTTGGAGCATGAGTCTGTATATACCTTCTTCGTTTTTCGTTTCTATATTCATTTTCGTTATTTGGATTAAACTATTTTAGTTATTTCTTGTTACAACCTGCTCCATGACCTGTTATATGCATATACTTTTGTTTCACTACTTGTTCTATGTATCATTGTTTCGTTTCAATGTAAACCGGGGTGAAGGCCTGCGTTAAACCTCGGTATATAAAAGCTTCAAATAAATAAATAAATAAATAAATGTCGCTCACAAAGATATTGAACAGGACCGGTCCCAACACCGATCCTTGCGGTACGCCACTTAAAACCGCTCTCTCTTCAGAGAAGGTTCCATTTACCATCACACATTGTCTTCTGTCCGTCAACCAATTTGCAATCCAGGTCACCACCTCGGCACTCACTCCCAAGCTTCTCGTTTTATTCACCAGTCTCCTGTGCGGAACCGTGTCAAAAGCTTTGCTGAAATCCAAGTATATGATATCGAGCGCTCTTCCTCGATCCAATTCCTTGGTTACCCAGTCAAAAAAGTCAATCAGATTTGTCTGACAGGATCTTCCCCTGGTGAATCCATGTTGCCTCTGGTCCATCAATTCTCCAGACTGTAGATAGTTCACTATTCTCTCTTTCAGCAGTGATTCCATTACTTTTCCCACCACCGAAGTGAGGCTGACCGGTCTGTAGTTGCCAGCCTCCTCCCTGTTCCCACTCTTGTGAAGCGGGACCACCACCGCTCTTCTCCAATCACTCGGCACCACTCCCGTTTCTAGGGATCTATTGAACAGGTCACACAGCGGAGCTGCCAGAACATCTCTGAGCTCCCTCAATATCCTTGGATGAATCCCATCAGGCCCCACGGCTTTGTCCACTTTCAGGTTCTTTAGCTCTTCCCACACATTTTCTACTGTAAAAGGATTTTCATCTATTCCACTTCCCACTAGTTTTTTGTTGTGTAGAGATGGTCCTTCTCCAGGGTCTTCTTTAGTGAACACAGAGCTGAAGTATTCGTTTAATATTTCTGCCATTTCTTCGTCTCCCTCCACACATTGATCATTACCACCTTTCAATTTCACTATACCACTTTGGATCTTTCTCTTTTCGCTGATGTATCTGAAAAATGTTTTGTCACCATTTTTTATCTCCTTGGCAATCCTCTCTTCCGCTTGACTTTTTGCCAACTTGATTAATTTCTTTGTCTCCCTCAGTTGATACAAATATTCTTCTTTGTGTTCCTCCCTTTGGGATCTTTTATATGTCTTGAATGCTGTTCTTTTAGCTTTAATTTTGTCAGCCACCTCCTTTGAGAACCAGATAGGTTTCAATTTTCTTTTGCTTTTCTTTACATTTCTAACGTATAGAGCAGTTGCCTTGGTGATTGCTCCTTTTAGATTGGTCCACTGCTGATCCACATCTCTCTCGTTCTCCCATCCTTTTAGTTCTTCCTCCAGGTACTTCCCCATTTCCTCAAAGTCTGTGTTTTTGAACTGTAAAACTTGGGTCTTTGTGGTTCTTTTCCCTATTCTTTTAGTGATATTAAACCATACCGTTTGATGATCACTGCTGCTGAGGTGGGCACCCACCTGGACATCTGAGACATTATCTGCATTAGTGAGTACTAAGTCGAGTATAGCTCCTTCTCTGGTGGGTTCCAACACCATTTGTTTGAACAAAGATACTTGCATGGCATCCACTATCGCTCTGCTGTTTTTAGTTTCTGCAGATGGGATTTTCCAGTCTACATCTGGCATATTAAAGTCACCCACGATCACCACTTCTCCCTTCTTACCTATCTTATGGATGTCTTCAACCAGGTCTCTGTCCAGCTCTTCCTTTTGGTTTGGAGGCCTGTAAACCACTCCAATATAAATGGACGCTCCGTCATCTTTTTTTAGGTCGAGCCATAGAGCTTCTTCCTTACCCCAACTTCCTTGTAGCTCAGATGCTTGGATGTTGTTTCTGACATAAAGAGCCACACCTCCCCCTTTTCTATCCTCTCTGTCCTTCCTTAACAAGTTATAGCCAGGTATTGTTGTATCCCAATCATGAGATTCTGTGAACCATGTCTCTGTGATAGCAACAATGTCCAATTCTGCCTCAGCCATTAGGGCCTGCAGATCTGGGATTTTATTTCCCAAACTATGAGCATTTGTGGTCATAGCCTTCCAGGTACTCTCTTTAAGGTTATTGCTTTTCCTGGACTCCTTATAAGATATTAGTTGAGATTTGCTATTCACTTCACTCTCTCTTTTTGTAGTTGTGCCACTGTTGACAGAGTTATTCATCTGAATTAGATTTTTCTTTTGGTTATGGATCTTGAAATACTGCATGCATTGTGTTTTTTCTCTCATTTCTGGTAACACTTCAATGTTTTTCTCAAGAACTTCTTCAGTTTTTAATATAGAGATGGCTTGTTGTTCTTTTTGCATTTGGTACATTGTGTGTCTCCTAATCACAGGTCTAATTCTACCTGAGCCCACTGTAATCCTGGATTGTAAAGAATTTCTTAATGACCTGTTTGAGTGTGGGGATATACCTCTTGGCTGCCCATCTGTCAAGAATGGGTGACTGTGGGTCCTACCTGAGCCTAATGAATCTCCTTTTCTTGACTCCTGGTTTTTTTGTGATATTGGGGAATTATGTTCTGAGTAATGCAATGTGGGTGTATTACTTTTAATTGAAGCTAATTGATCTTTAATCTCAGTCAGCTCCTTTTTCAAGGAAGAGAGTTGTGCACAAATTGGGCAAGCTCTAAGTGTCCAGATGCTTTCCCTCAGAATAAAGGCTCCACAGCAGTTACATTGGATAGTCCTCATCATGGGAATTTGTGAATTGTATTTTCTTGACTTTTACCAATGCACTAATTTATCTCGCCGCCAATGGTTCGTTAGGCAGTCTTTATTAGAAAACAAGCCCCAGGGGCAGGGTGGGAGGGAGTCAAACAGTTAAGCCTGGGACAAGCTGGGTTAAGCAGGGCACTTCTGGACGGCTCCTTGCTTTTTGGTCAATTGTTTTAAAAAACAGTCTTTATGCCCCAATTTTTTGTTTGCACAACTTATTTATGCCAGCTAATTTCAAAACAGAGAGACTTAAACAGTTTACAAGCTGGAGAGCGATTTGGTATGGGGGGTGGGGTTTTTTTTTTTTTTTCTTTTTTCAAATTATGCAGCAGATAGCAAAATTAACTTATAGAATAATATCTTACTATCAAGAACTGAAACACACACTATAATTAAAATTAAAACACAGACAGGAATTAAGAACAGAAGCTTTCTACACGACTTCTAAGCAACAGCAGAAATACTTAGCTCAATGCAATATACACTGCCTCCAAGAGAACACACTCCAACGTGTGCACAGGACCACAATGCCTATACTGGGTCAGACCAAGGGTCCATCAAGCCCAGCATCCTGTTTCCAACAGTGGCCAATCCAGGCCATAAGTACCTGGCAAGTACCCAAAAACTAAGTCAATTCCATGCTACTGTTGCTAGTAATAGCAGTGGCTATTTTCTAAGTCAACTTAATTAATAGCAGGTAATGGACTTCTCCTCCAAGAACTTATCCAATCCTTTTTTAAACACAGCTACACTAACTGCACTAACCACATCCCCTGGCAACAAATTCCAGAGTTTAATTGTGCGTTGAGTGAAAAATAACTTTCTCCGATTAATTTTAAATGTGCCACATGCTAACTTCATGGAGTGCCCCCTAGTCTTTCTATTATCTGAAAGAGTAAATAACTGATTCATATCTACCCGTTCTAGACCTCTCATGATTTTAAACACCTCTATCATATCCCCTTCTCAGCCGTCTCTTCTCCAAGCTGAAAAGTCCCAACCTCTTTAATCTTTCCTCATAGGGGAACTGTTCCATTCCCTTTATCATTTTGGTCGCCCTTCTCTGTACCTTCTCCATCACAAGTATATATTTTTTGAGATGCGGCGACCAGAATTGTACACAGTATTCAAGATGCAGTCTCACTAAGGAGCGGTACAGAGGCATTATGACATTTTCTGTTTTATTCACCATTCCCTTTCTAATAATTAGGCTTTTTTGTCTGCCGCAGCACACTGAACCGATGATTTCAATGTGTTATCCATTATGACACCTAGATCTCTTTCTTGGGTGGTAGCTCCTAATATGGAACCTAACATTTTGTAACTATAGCATGGGTTATTTTTCCCTATATGCATCACCTTGCACTTATCCACATTAAATTTCATCTGCCACTCCAAGAATTTAACTGCCTTATAGAACTATTACCAGGAACCATGCCTCCCAAGGGCAGAACCTATTCTCTTTCACTTCCTGAGACACAAGCCATGTCAGCATACACCAAGGAAAATTTGGATAAAGGATTCATCACACCCTCTAATTTCCCGGCAGGAACCGGGTTCTTCTTCATAAAGAAGAAGGATGACAGCTTGAGACCCTGCATAGACTACAGAGGATTGAACGCAGTGACTCGCAAAGACCGTTATCCACTGCCACTCATTAGTAAGCTATTTGATCGTCTGCAGGGTGCCAAAATCTTTACAAAATTGGATCTCCGAGAGGCATATAACCTTGTGTGAATCAAACCAGAAGACATATGGAATACCGCCTTCAACACAAGAGCAGCCACTACGAGTATGTAGTAATGCCGTTCAGGCTATGCAATGCCTAGCAGTATTTCAGCGCTTAATGAACAAGATCTTTCGGGATCTTTTATATTCATTTGTCGTGATATACCTGGACGACATACTAATATTCTCCAAAGACCTAAAGTCCCATCGTTCCCACCTCCAGACAGTCCTCCAATGTCTTAGGGACCATCATCTCTATGCAAAATTAGAGAAGTGTATTTTTGAATAACCCAGTCTTCCATTTTTAGGCTACATCATTTCCAACCGTGGCTTTACCATGGACCCCGATAAACTCCAGGGTATTTGAGACTGGCCTCAACCAGTGGGCCTCCGTGCCCTACAAAGATTCCTTGGGTTCACAAACTTACCGAAACTTTATTACTAATTAATTCTCTCTGGCCACTCCACTTACTGCCATGACTAGGAAGGGATGTGTTATTATTCGAATCTGTTTTCCATGTTTTCCAAGTTCTTTAACCTTGTTATATGTACCGCCTCTTGGCATAATTTTTATGTTTCAATGTAAACCGATGTGATCTGTATTTTAATACAGGAACACCGGTATATAAAAATCAAAAAATAAATAAATAAATAAATGTGACCTCCGAGTGTGGAGTCCCAAAGCCCGGTCAGCATTCCATGTCTTGAAGGAAGCCTTCTATACTGGTCCATGTCTATGTCATTCGAATCCTAACCATCTCTTCGTCGAAGTTGACGCATCAGCTATCGGAGTGGGAGCAGTCTTGAGTCAATACTCCACTAAAGGAACTTTAGTACCATGTTCCTTCTACTCACAAATTTTCCTCCACTGAACAGAATTATATGATAGGAGACCATGAAATCCTAGCCATGAAACTAACCCTCCAGGAATGGTGCCCCTGGCTGGAAGGGGCACAACACAAATTCACAATATTTACTGACCACAGGAATCTAGAACACCTGAAAGAGGCCCAGTTACTTAACCCCAGACAAGCCCGCTGGGCTCTGTTCTTTGAACGCTTCAACTTCGAGCTCCGCTACCACCCGGCATCTAAGAACCTCCAGGCATATGCGCTCTCTCGCTCCATCGAGCCAGAGGATACACCCGAGCCTCCTAGGCACATCATCGATCCAGCTTGCATCTCAATTGCAGTCACCACCAAGGTACCAGCCGGGAAGATGATGGTCCCCCGCCGCCTCCGTGAGTGTGTGCTCCGTTGGGCTCAAGTCTCTAAGCTAGCTGGTCACCCTGGCCGAGCCTGGACTCTCGAGATGCTTCAAAGACACTATTGGTGGCCTAGTGTTGCAGTTGGACACTGCTGGAGAGATAGTGGACCCTTGGGCCGGCCTACCTAGGGTGATAGGGTAGGCCGGGGGGCGGAGCCACAAGGAAGGAGGTGTTCACCCAGGAACCAGGGACCCCCCGGGAGGAGCCCGTAGGGCACCGGGTCCTCGGGACTCGGAATTGAGACAGAAAGTCCAGGGGCTCAGATAGGCTTAGACCGGGACCAAAGCAAGCAGGAAGGATAGAAAGTCCAAGGTACCCGGGAGCAGGGGACCGGCTGTACAGGGCCGAGGGCCGGCTGAAGGCAGGGCAGCGGACGGCAGCGGAGTCTGTAGCAAACCGGAGGCTGAAGCAGGCTGTAGGCTGAAGCGGAGTCGGTAGCAAACCGGAGGCTGAAGCAGGCTGTAGGCTGAAGCGGAGTCGGTAGCAAACCGGAGGCTGAAGCAGGCTGTAGGCTGAAGCGGAGTCAGTAGCAAACCGGAGGCTGAAGCAGGTTGTAGGCTGAAGCAGAAGCAGGCTGGGGTCAGAGGCTGGCTGCAGGCTGAAGCGGAGTCAGAGGCAAACCGGAGTCGGAGGCAGGCAGCAGGCAGAAGCGGAGTCAGAGGCAGGCAGCAGGCTGAAGCGAAGTCAGAAGCAAACCGGAGTCAGAAGCAGGCAACGTGGAGATCACCAGGAACGCAACTAAGAACAACTATGGAGTTGTGAACCTCGTTGCAAGGCAATGAGAGAGAGTTTGAGCGCCGGTTATATTGGAACCTGGGCGTGACGTCAGCAGCACGGGCGGGGCCAGGCTTCCGGGAGTTGAGCGCTCAAGACGGGCGTCCTCGCGCGCGAGACTGAAGAGAAGCAGGCACGTAATGGCAGCTGCCATGTGGAGTGAGGGAAGCCCCCGGGGTCCGGAGCGGGTGGAATGCGGTGATTCCTGAAGCGGAGGTAGGCGGATTTGGGCCCTAGGCGGAGGGAAGCGGTAGAGACCGCAACAGTACCCCCCCCTTTACAGCCCCTCTTGAGAGGCCCGGGTTTCTCCGGGTGGTCACAGTGGAACTGTTGCAACAAGGATTTGTCCAGGATGTTGCAGCTGGGTTCCCAGGTGTTGTCCTCATCGCCGCAACCCTCCCATGCGAGTAGATATTCCCACCTGCGGTTGTAGAAGCGAACATCCAGGACCTCGCGTACCTGGTAAATGGGATCATCGTCGATGGTGGTAGATGAAGGATCCAGAGGTTTTCAGTGATAGCGAGAGAGGACTACGGGCTTTAGCAAGGATACGTGGAAAACATTGTGGACTCGAAGAGAGGACGGCAACCTCAGCCGATATGAGACTGAGCCTACTCTCTCAGCGACCTGGAATGGCCCACAGAATCTGGGCGCAAATCTTCGTGAGGGGAGGCGGAGACGAATGTTTTTGGTGCTAAGCCAGATCCGGTCTCCTGGCTGATAGGTAGGAGCCGGTCGTCGGTGGCGGTCAGCCAGCTGTTTGGCGGAAGAGGCTGAGCGGATCAGTTTGTTCTGGGTCTTCTGCCACAAGGTCTGTAGCTGACGCGCCGTTAACTGGGCGGCTAGAGAGGCGCTGGGGGTAGCGATGGGAAGCGGAGGTCTCAGCTGTTTCCCGTAGACTAGCTGGAACGGTGAGAGCCCGGTGGCAGCATGAGCTTGATTGTTATAGGCAAACTCGGCCCAGGGCAGTAGTTCTGACCAGTTGTCTTGCTTCTCATTGGTGAAGGCTCGAAGGTAGGTTTTCAGAGACCAAGTCATCCTTTCGGACTGTCCGTTACTCTGCGGGTGGAAAGCTGTAGAGAAGCTGAGCTTTACCTTGAAGCACTTGCAGAGAGCCCTCCAGTAGCGTGCGACAAACTGGGGCCCCCGGTCGGAAACGATGTCTTGCGGGAGGCCGTGTAGCCTGAAAATATGCTGGGCAAAGAGGAGAGCTAATTCGGGTGCAGAGGGTAATTTAGTCAAAGGAACAAGGTGCACCACCTTAGAGAAGCGGTCTACTGTAACCCAGATAACCGTTTGACCGCGGGATGGGGGCAAGTCCACCATGAAGTCTGTAGCGAGATGGGTTCAGGGCTCTGTGGGGACTGGCAGAGGCTGTAGGAGGCCGCACGGGGGTCCAGGACTGGGCTTTTGATGAGCACAGGTGGGACAGGAATTAACATACGTGCTCACATCCTGTCGCATGTTGGGCCACCAGTAGAAGCGGTTAAGGAGTTCCAAGGTTCTTTCGTGTCCTACGTGTCCTCCAGTGAGGGAGTCATGAGCCCAGCGTAAAGTCTTTAAACAGTCTCGTCGGGAAACCACGGTCCTATCTTGGGAGAGGACCGTCAGGGCGGACAGGCAAACCTTACTAGGATCGAGAATGTATTGTGGAGGTTCTTGGTCTTCTTTGGATAAGGAGGTCCGAGAGAGAGCATCAGCTTGGAGATTCTTGGCCGCCGGGCGGTACTGTAAGACAAAATCAAAACGACAGAAGAACAGGGCCCAGCGGGCTTGGCGAGGGTTTAAGCGTTGAGCCTGGGACAAAAACTCTAAGTTTTTGTGATCCGTATATACGGTGGTCGTGTGTCGGGCCCCCTCGAGCCATTGCCTCCATTCTTCAAACGCGAGTTTGATCGCCAGTAGCTCTTTGTCACCGATGGAGTAATTAGTCTCGGCGGGGGAGAACTTCCTGGAGAAGTAAGAGCATGGCAAGAGTTGTCCGGATTCAGAGTGTTGACTGAGTACCGCTCCGACGGCAATACTGGAGGCGTCGACCTCGACTATGAAAGATCTGGCTGGATCGGGATGACGGAGACAGGTGTCCGTGAGGAACACCTCTTTCAAGTCGGTGAAGGCTGCGACTGCAGCGTCAGGCCAGTTCTTGGCGTCGGCTCCCTTGCAGGTCAGGGCAGTAAGGGGAGCAACCAGATGCGAGTACTGTGGAATAAAATGTCTATAAAAGTTAGCGAAGCCCAAGAATCTCTGGAGGGCCTTGAGACCCTTGGGTTGAGGACATCTAGTTATGGCAGCTACTTTTTCGGGATCCATTCGGAATCCTGTGGAGGAAATGATATACCCCAGGAAGGGCAGGGCCTCAGCTTCGAAAACACATTTTTCAAGCTTGGCGTAGAGGTGATTGTCTCGGAGAGCTTGCAGGACTTGTGCGACGTGATGACGGTGAGTATTCAGGTCTTTGGAGAAGATGAGCACGTCATCAAGATAGACAATCACATGGGAGTGGAGCATGTCGTGTAGGACCTCATACATGAGGTTCTGGAAGACGGCTGGGGCGTTGCAGAGTCCAAAGGGCATTACTAGGTACTCATAATGCCCATCCCTGGTATTAAAGGCCATCTTCCACTCATCCCCGGGGCAAATACGGATGAGGTTATAGGCCCCTCGGAGGTCTAGCTTGGTGAAGATGCGTGCTCCCTGAAGACGGTCCAAAAGCTCTGGAATCAGGGGAAGTGGATACCGGTCTCGCTTGGTGATGGCATTCAAGCCACGATAGTCTATACATGGACGGAGGGAGCCGTCCTTCTTGGCCACGAAGAAGAAGCCGGCTCCGGAGGGCGAACGAGAGGGACGAATGAAGCCTTTGGCAAGGTACTCAGTCACATACTGAGACATAGCAGCAGTCTCTGGCAAAGACAAAGGGTACACCCGGCCACAGGGAGGCGTGGTGCCCGGCAGCAAGTCAATTGGGCAATCAAAAGGCCAGTGTTGAGGGAGTATCTCAGCCATCTCTTTGGAGAAGACGTCAGCGAAGTCTCGATATGGCTCGGGCAGCAGAAGCGAGGAGCAGAGGTGCAAGGTTTACAGTGGACGTGGGAGACGTAAACAATGTTCAGAACAAAAGGGACTCCATCGGGTTAGCTGAAAGTTATCCCACTGAATAACGGGTGAATGCTGTCGCAACCATGGTAGTCCAAGAACCAAGGGGTGCACAGCTCGCTCCAAGACTAGCAGGGAGATTTCCTCCGAATGGAACAAGCCTGTCTGGAGAGTCAAAGGGGCTGTGGAGCAGGTGATGGTACCAGGGAGCAGCGTGCCCCGGATAGAGGAAATCCATAGCGGAGGAACTTTCTGTTGTGTGGGGAGAGACAGCTGATTCACCAGATCAGCCACAATGAAATTCCCCTCAGCACCAGAGTCGATGAAAGCCCGGATCTGGAGTTCCCCACCGGGGTATTTCAGAGTCACTGGCAAGGTACATAGAGGCAAGGTACATAGAGGTGTAGCTCCTCGGTACAACTTAGGCACGGTCGTTTCCCGGACGTTCCGGGCAATTGGCGAGGAAGTGCCCCTTGCCTCCGCAGTAGAGACAGAGGCCCAGCGAGCGGCGCCTCCTCCTTTCTTCGGGAGTTAGTGGAGATCTACCCAATTGCATGGGTTCTCCACTGCTGACAAAGGCCGGAAGAGCCTTAGGAGCCGGGGTTCTGGAGGCAGTGGACGACTGTGGTGATGCTTTACGGTAGGAGCGGGTCTCCTTACCCCTCTGCTGAAGGCGGCGATCCACCCTGCCAGCGATGTCAATTAAGTATTTAAGTCCTTCGGGAGGTCCCGGCCTGCTAACTCATCCTTGATGCGACTAGCAAGCCCCTCCAGGAAGATTCCCCTAAGGCAATCATCCCGCCAGCCAACTTCCATGGCCAGCGTGCGAAAGTCTATGGTGTAGTCGGCCACCGGGCGTGTCCCTTTCCTGAGGTGCAAGAGCTCCGAGGCCGCAGTGGTCTGGCGTGCAGGATCATCAAAAGCGAGGCGAAAGTTGAGGATAAATTCCTGCAGATTCTGTAGCAAAGGGTCCTGACGCTCCCACATGGGTGAAGCCCAGTCAAGGGCCTTACCATCCAGTAGCGAGAATATGTAGGCTACTTTAACTGCATCTGAGGGAAACTGTGCAGGCAGGAGGGTAAAACGCATGTAGCACTGATTTAAAAAGCCACGGCATGTCTTGATATCCCCAGCATACCGGGTCGGCGTGGGTAGCTGAGTCACTGAAGCTGAACTGGGTGCTGGAGCCGGAGGAGGGGCTGGAGGCGGTTCCGGAGGAGAGACCTCCTGGCGGGAGACCAGCTGTTCCACGGTAGCAGCAAGCGTGTCGATACAGTGCTGTTGCTGCTGGAGGCGTTGTGCCATCCCCGGGATGGCCTGCAGGCTTGGGGCCTCCGCCGAGTCCATGGCCTTGCAAACTGTTGCAGTTGGACATTGCTGGAGAGATAGTAGACCCTTGGGCCGGCCTACCTAGGGTGACAGGGTAGGCTGGGGGGCGGAGCCACAAGCAAGGAGGTGTTCACCCAGGAACCAGGGACCCCCTGGGAGGAGCCCGTAGGGCACCAGGTCCTCGGGACTCGGAATTGAGACAGAAAGTCCAGGGGCTCAGATAGGCTTAGACCGGGACCAAAGCAAGCAGGAAGGATAGGAAGTCCAAGGTACCCGGGAGGCAGGGGACCGGCTGTACAGGGTCGAGGGCCGAGGGCCGAGGGCCGGCTGAAGGCAGGGCAGCGGGCGGCAGCAGAGTCTGTAGCAAACCGGAGGCTGAAGCAGGCTGTAGGCTGAAGCGGAGTCGGTAGCAAACCGGAGGCTGAAGCAGGCTGTAGGCTGAAGCGGAGTCGGTAGCAAACTGGAGGCTGAAGAAGGCTGTAGGCTGAAGCGGAGTCGGTAGCAAACCGGAGGCTGAAGCAGGTTGTAGGCTGAAGCGGAGTCGGTAGCAAACCGGAGGCTGAAGCAGGTTGTAGGCTGAAGCGGAAGCAGGCCGGGGTCAGAGGCTGGCTGCAGGCTGAAGCGGAGTCAGAGGCAAACCGGAGTCGGAGGCAGGCAGAAGCAGAGTCAGAGGCAGGCAGCAGGCTGAAGCGAAGTCAGAAGCAAACAGGAGTCGGAGGCAGGCAGCAGGCTGAAGCGAAGTCAGAAGCAAACCGGAGTCAGAAGCAGGCAACGTGGAGATCACCAGGAACGCAACTAAGAACAACTATGGAGTTGTGAACCTCGTTGCAAGGCGATGAGAGAGAGTTTGAGCGCCGGTTATATCGGGACTTGGGCGTGACGTCAGCAGCATGGGCGGGGCCAGGCTTCCGGGAGTTGAGCGCTCAAGACGGGCGTCCTCACGCGCGAGACTGAAGAGAAGCAGGCACGTAATGGCGGCCGCCACGTGGAGTGAGGGAAGCCCCCGGGGTCCGGAGCGGGCGGAATGCGGTGATTCCTGAAGCGGAGGTAGGCGGATTTGGGCCGTAGGCGGAGGGAAGCGGTAGAGACCGCAACACCTAGTATGATAAAAGACTCCCGCGAATACATGGACTCCTGTCCAGTTTGCGCACAGCAAAAGCCTCCAACTGGGCCGCCCATGGGGCCTTCTCCAGCCCTTTCCTGCACCCACTAAACCCTGGTCAAGTCTCCACTGATTTTATCATGGACCTGCCTCCTTCAAAAAGAAATACTGTAATCTGGGTCATTATTGACCGCTTCTCAAAGATGGCCCACTTTGTCCCATTACCTGGTCTCCCTTCAGCTCCAGAACTTGCTAGACTCTTCTTAGCCAACGTGTTTCATCTGCATGGTCTACCACAAGAAATAGTCTCCGATCAAGGCCCTCAATTTGCTGCTAAATATTGGAGATCCCTTTGTAAAATGTTCAATATTACATTAAACCTAACCTCAGCTTATCATCCACAAGCAAATGGCCAAGCCGAAAGGACAAATCGTTCCTTAAAGACATTCCTATGATCATATGACAACGACCAGTAGGATAACTGGGCTGACCTCCTGCCATGGACAGAATTATTCCATAACACTCACATTGCCTCTACCACTGATGTCTCACCTTTTGCGCTAGCCTTTGGCCGCCAACCACGCCTACCACTACACCTGCAGCTCAGTCCATTGCCCAAACTATACATAGACTCTGGAACCAAGTAAAAGAGAGACTAAGCCAAGCAGCTGAGAGAGCTAAACGCTTTACTGACGTCCATCGTCGGGCCGCATCGCTGTTACAGCCTGGCCAGAAAGACTGGCTCAGTACAAAACATATTCCACTATGACTGCCGTCTCAACGGCTAGCACCCAGATTCATCGGTCCATTCCCTATTCTTCGAAGCATTGGAGCAGCCACTTACCAGCTGCAAATCCCTACCTTCATGGGAATCCTCAACACGTTCCACGTGTCATTACTTAAGCCTTTAGTCCTGTCCTGGCCATCTCGAAGGTCTCCTCCTCCTCCTACTCACTATACGGCGGAACCTGAGAATACCCTGCAGGTCAAGGAGGTCCTTGATGTTCAACATCATCGTGGCCATTGGGAGTACCTCCTGTCATGGGTGGGGGTTCGGCCCAGAAGAAAACTCTTGGGACCCTCTCACAACATCTTCGATAAAGACCTACTTCAAGGATTCCATTGAAACCACCCAGAGAAACCTAGACCGGTAAGGGGGAGGCCTAGAAGGGAAGGTACTGTTGCGCGTCTCGGCCACATTGGCACCGCGGTCGGACCTGCTCACCTTGTGCTTCCTTCGACCAGCACCGGGTACCCCTCCCTTGTGGCTGCAGCCTGTTCACGGCGTCCTCGAGCTCTCCGCTCACCATCATCCTCACAGGTCTCATGGCAGAGCTCCTGTCGGGACTCTGCATCGTCAGCGTCCATGGCTACGCCCCTAGGCAAGCACACAGGCAACGTGCAGCCCTTTAAAGGGCCCAAGGCAGGAAAACCCGCAGGGGCGCCTCCCGATGATGCTACCTAGTTTTACTATATAAGGTGAGGCCCTGTCCCCAGGACCTCGCCTTGGCAATTGGGTCAACAACGTTGGTGTGCTAGTTTGCCTTCTTGTTCCAGTGTGCTCCTGTTCCAGCGTCTCTGTGTTCCTGTATCCTCTGCAGGTAGTAACTTTCCGGACTGACCCTTGGTACTGACTTCTGCCTGCCTGACCATTTTCTTGCCTACTGCCTGGAACTGACCATTGCCTGCCTGACCATTCTCTTGCCTGCTGCCTGGAACTGACCACTGCCTGCCTGACCATTCTCTTGTCTGCCGCCTGGTACCGACCCTCGCTTGTCTTGACAATGCCCGGATTGATCCTGGTATTTGACCCCTGCTTTAGCTGTCCTTCCTGGACTGATATTCTGGCTCTGACCCTTGTGCTTCACTCGGATACTCTCTTCTGGCCTACAGTGACCATTGGGCCAACCTGCTTGGAAACCAACCACGGCTTCCACTTGACTAGACCCACAGGACCTTCCTGAACTCTTGCCTCTCTGAGGTCTCTGGAGCTTCTACTTTGGGTCTAGCCCATCCACTCTGTGTCAGCCACGCACCCTTGCTCATTGTGGGCACACCCCTCTGCTACCTCTCCGGGAGACCAGCAGAGGCCCACCTAAGTCCAGGTGGTACCCAAGGGCTCAACCTGTGGAAACCCCGGACTGTTATTGGTGAAGCTCCAGTTAGCCTCTGTCTCCTTGTGTGCTCCGCCTCCTGGTGGCAGACGCTCTCTGGGTCTGACCAGAGGGCCATACCAATCCTGCACCAGGCCAAGGGTCCACCTCCAGCGCAACAAATGTTTCCTAATAATCATCTGAAACATTCAAAAAAGAAAGTGTACACACAAAACGGGAAAGCAGAGACCTTTTGATTTCAAGTAAGAAGTCTCAGCTTTCCCATTTTGTGTTTACACTTCCTTTTTCAAATGTTTCAGGTGATATTAAAAAGATTATTAGGAAACAGTGGCCATTATTACAGCTAGGAGTGCAAAGAAATTATTGGTCCAAAACGTTTTTTCATCAAAACCAAGTAAGGTTTATTGAAACCAATATGGCAACTCCATTGCTCCAAAGCAGTCAAAACAGATAATTCTTTCAGGGTCCCCCGACACGGACCCCGTGTTTCGCCCGAAGGCTGCGTCGGGAGGGACAGAATTAATTCACAAGAACTAGAAAGAAACAGTAAAATTTATTTATTTATTTATTTAGCGTTTTTCTATACCGGCATTCATGATTAGAAACCACATCATGCCGGTTTACATGAAACAGGGGGTGAGAACAAGAAACGAAAAACAAGTGTAAGGAGAACAAAAGTTACATTACAACAGGGTCTTAAAACTGGGAAGAGAAAATAGAATAAGAGAGCCGAACGGTAGGGGTTAAAATATTTACATTATTTACATTATGATATGAATTTAACACACTTGCACAGTATGAATTTAACACACTTGCACAGTAGCAGCTTTAAAAATGAAACTTACGTTGTTAGAATGAAAGCCCCTTCAGTACATCTTTCCAAGGCTTTCCGCGCAGGTGGTTTTGCAGCAAATTCTATAAAACCTCTTCCAGTAGCTCTACCACGATCATCTACGATAACAACTGCTCTCTCTACTGGGCCAAAAAATGAAAAAGCTTCCTCAAGCAGCTCATTGGAAACCACAGGTGAAAGATTCTTTACAGACAAGGCAGCTCCATGTGTAGCAAACCGAATTCGAAGGGGTCTACTCTTCAGTATCGTACCATCTAGTTCTGCCTTCGCAATTTCAGCCAAAGTCCTTGATTCCAATCGGATGAAACCGAAACCCCGATCCCGGTTAATAAACACTTCGCTCGGCTCTCCATACTTTTCGAAAAGCTTCTTGAAATTCTCTTCCGTAATGTCCGTGGGCAGGTTCCCGACAAAGTTCTAATTACATTAGAACTATGGACCTAATTAAGGGTACAGGGTATATACAATAGCGCCGGGAGCACATACCTTTAAACTTGCTAAGGGATTCATACAGCTTGTGCGGCAAGGAGAGCGGGCGGATAGACAAAACACAGCGTTTTAAAACCGGCTATTTTGGCACGGTTTTTACAACCAGAGTACAAGAAAATCAACCAATCATAGCCAAGGTAAACCATACAGGAGCCAAAACCAAGATACAGACCCAAGCGATTCAGATAAAGTATTGCCATTCAAAACACAGCGTTTTAAAACCGCGCCAAAATAGCCGGTTTTAAAACGCTGTGTTTTGTCTATCCGCCCGCTCTCCTTGCCGCACAAGCTGTATGAATCCCTTGGCAAGTTTAAAGGTATGTGTTCCCGGCGCTATTGTATATACCCTGTACCCTTAATTAGGTCCATAGTTCTAATGTAATTTTGCTGTTGTTTCTTTCTAGTTCTTGTGAATTAATTCTGTCCCTCCCGACGCAGCCTTCGGGCGAAACACAGGGTCCGTGTCGGGGGACCCTGAAAGAATTATCTATTTTGAAGGCTTTGGAGCAATGGAGTTGCCATATTGAAGTTTCAATAAACCTTACTTGGTTTTGATGAAAAAACGTTTTGGACCAATAATTTCTTTGCACTCCTTTTGGATTTGATATTGAGTTGGCTGGAGTGCTATCATCGCTCCCTTTCTGTGCATTTGGACATTATTACAGCTAGGCCATCGTTTAGAGGACCAAAAATTTTGTATCATTGCACATATGGATCTGAAAAGAGGGGGCGATATTTCTGAAAGCCTGATTTGGAAGGAACACAAATTTATATTTGATTGGAAGACAATTGAACAGGGTGGAATGAATGTAGAGATCGAGTAGAATGCATTTTTATGATTATAAAAATAAATGAAAGAATTTAATAGAATGATTTAGCATTTATCCTTTATTGAGTGGGCATGTGATTTATTGTTTCTAGTAAACATCTTTAGGTAATGCATTATTCATGAACATGATGGATAATTGTAGGTGTAGCTTTTTTGTGATGTATTTAAAGTATGAAGGTGTGGGTTCTTAGATTGCATTGCATTCAAGTCGGCATGTTAGATATGGAGTTGTTCAAGAATGTACGCATGCGTTGGCATTATGCAAGTGAATAATTTTAATCACTTGTTTGTAATTGGAGAGGTGACTCCCTATAGAGTATGATAGCCTTTTCAGATATGTTAGTTTGGTGTGTTATCACATTCTATAATATTTATCTTTAAAGGAAAGACATGGTTAACCTTATGAAAGGGTGATTTCACACCGGTGTTAAAACGGTAGGCTCCATCTCGAGTTCAAGTGATAATATGCTCCCCCCACTCTGACCCAATCTTACCCTAACCCAAAATTCATACCCTGTATTATATATTTAGTATTAGGTTTAATATTCTATCATGCTTGTTTATTACAGTTTCATGCAACTTTAGCATTCTATGTTATTAGCATTAACATTTTATGTTCTATGTAATTAGCATGCTCTCATGCTTGTGTTTTAGTTTCAATGTAAACCGAGACGATGTGCAATATCTTGCATGAATCTCGGTATATAAAAATGTTAAATAAATAAATAAACAAATAAACAAATAAATAAATAAACAAACTGCCTTGTGAGTAATTCGCTTCTTCTGCTTCTGAGAGTCTACACGGCATACCCCATACCCTGGGCCACTACTGCTCTCCTACATCAGAAGCTGCTCTATCACACACTGTGTTACTGGACATTGGCATACCACCTATTGGGTCACCTCTGGGTTCCTGCACCTCAGTTCTATTACCCTCCATCTACAGCACATATACCCTCATCATACCCCGCTCTGCAGGCCACTACTGGATCTGCATTCCTGAGGTAACCGTGACTCGACTGAAGGACTCCTGGTATACCCCACTCCGCGGGCCACTACCGGATCTCCACACCAGTGCCCTCTACGTGGGTATTCCCCACTATTTGAACTGTGTCTTTATTCCCGCTTCGTGGGTTCTGTTTTCCTTCCTGCCTAATAAAGTCTCCACATTTAGCTGTATCCTATGCCTGACACCACGCCTGCTAACGGTGAGGCTCACAGGGCTCCTCCCTGTGGGCGAAGACAACTCTCATCTCGGCCCAGGGCCCACTCTCTTACACAAAACATAACAATACTGTATTAAATAGGTTTTGGAAAGCACATATGTGGGGTTAGATGTATTTTGGTTTGGGTATTTTTAATTGGGTGGGTGTTCCCTGAAGAAGACAACTATTTATTGTTCGTCGAAACTAGGTTCCTAAGAACATAAGAAATTTCCATGCTGGGTCAGACCAAGGATCCATCAAACCCAGCATCCTGCTTCCAACAGAGGCCAAACCAGGCCACAAGAACCTGGCAATTATCCAAACACTAAGAAGATCCCATGCTACTGATGCAATTAATAGCAGTGGCTATTCCCTTAGGGGTAGATTTTCAAAGGGTTACGCGCGTAACCCCCAAAAACATACCCCAAACCCCCCCCCCCCCCCCCCCGTGCGCGCCGAGTCTATATTGCATAGGCTGCCGGCGCGCACAAAGCCCCGGGATGCGTGTAAATCCCGGGGCTTTCCTGGGGGGGCGTGTTGCGGCCGGCGTGTCATCAGGGGCGTTCCGGGGCGTGGCCGCGGCCTCCGGACCAGCCCCTGGACCAGACTATGGCGCGCCGGTGGGCAGGCATAACTTGTGCAACAAAGGTAGGGGGGGTTTAGATAGGGATGGGGGTTGGGTTAGGTAGGGGAAAGGAGGGGAAGGTGCGGGGGGATGGAAGGAAAGTTCCCTCCGAGGCCGCTCTGATTTTGGAGCGGCCTCAGAGGGCATGGAGGCAGGCTGCGCAGCTCGGCGCACGCAGGCTGCCGATTTTGGGCAGCCTTCTGCGCGCTGACCCCGGATTTTAACAGATACATGCGGCTACATGCGTATCTATTGAAATCCGGCGTACTTTTGTTTGCGCCTGGTGCGCGAACAAAAGTACACGCGCGCGTAGTTTTATAAAATCTGCCCCTAAGTAAACTTGATTAATAGCCGTTAATGGACTTCTCCTCCAAGAACTTATCCAAACCTTTTTTGAACCCAGCTACACTAACTGCACTAACCACATCCTCTGGCAACAAATTCCAGAGTTTTATTGTGCGTTGCGTGAAAAAGAATTTTCTCCGATTTGTCGTAAATGTGCTACTTGCTAACTTCATGGAATGCCCCCTAGTTGGGTTATAGTATTATTATGTGTGTAGGTGGGGGTTTAAATTTATATGTGAGATGATCTTTATTGTTGTATGTATATAAAGTGAATTTGTGAATGTAAATTAAAGTTTCAAAAGTATACCATTTTTTGTATTGTGGGCAAGTTAAACAGTTGCCAGGACCTTGTGGGTCTTGGTGCTTTTTGGTAGGTCTCCAGTTCAGGGGAATCCGACCCCAGGGTTTTATAGTTCACCCGGGGAGAGGGGAATAGTATATAATCTTGGCTTGGGTACAGGTCAATACTGAGGGACTGCAGATGGCACACTTGGTTATGTAGGAGTGCCTCAAAGTTTTGTTCTCTGCCTCCATTTTCTGGTAAGGACGCATAAACCCGCTGGTCTGGACTGATCTGTAGTATTACAGGTATGAAAATTAGCAGGTAAGAACCAATTTTCCTATTCTTTAACTGTATCATATACAGTTTTCACCATCAAGACCTTCCTTTTGAGAATCTTAACATATCTGCCATAATTCATCTCAAAGACTAGGAACAGCCATATTGCCAAGAGAGTCATAAATTACAAATTGGACACAGTTGACACCCGCATGATGACACACATGTAGGCTTGATCCAATCAGACACCACGCCATACAAAACGATAATGTGTGGAGCACAGGAGCTCCTAGGGTTTCAGAGGAATTGTGGGTGGAAAAACTGAAAGAGCTTTAACAACAGCTGTGCAATATCAGTGAATTTTCAAAGGAGTTATGCATGTAAATGTAATTACTATCATAGCAATTTTCAAAATACATTTACACAATTAAGCCCAGATTTTAAAACCTCGATGGGCATAAATCCCAGGGCCTTACCCGCGCTGGGCCAATTTTCAAACGGGCCCGGCCACGCGTGCAATCCCTGGGACCCGTGTAAGTGCCGGGACCTTAAAAGGGGGCGGTCCGGGGGGGTGGGATGGAGCTACAGCTGCCCGGTACAGCGGCCATTTGCTGCTGTGCCGGCGTGCAACTTGCTCCTGCTCTTTTCGCAGGAACAAAAGGTGAGCTAAAAAAATGGGAGGGGGGGGGGGCTAGGATAGGGATAGGGGGAGGGTAGGATAAGTACCCGAGTTTGCTAAATTATATCTCCCTTGTGTGCGCCGACCTAGAATTTTATAACATGCGTGCACCAGCGCACGCATATTATAAAATCGCACATCCATGTGTGCGCGCAGGGTAGCATGCGCACATGGACGCACACGCGTGTTTTTTGGAAACCTCCTTAAAGTACACTTACGTGATTAAAAGAAAATTGGTTCTTACCTGATAATTTTCGTTCCTGTAGTACCCCGGATCAGTCCAGACTCCTGTTTTTTGCCCCCCCCCCCCCCTAGCAGATGGAGACAGAAGTTTATCAAACAAAACTCCGCCTTATATAGGATGGTGCCACCTACAGTCTGGCAGTATTACTTAATGTCAAAGCAGAACGGATCACAAAAGACCTCCAAACTAACTATATACAGTAAGCTAACAACCACAAACCGGCTCATGAACCCTCAAATGGATACAGAACTCGTGCTCTTCAGGTGAACTGCTCAGAAAAAAACAAGGTACAGTGCGGACTCTCCATTCCCTTTAAACAGCTAATGGGTGGGACTCTGGACTGATCCGTGGTACTACAGGAACGAAAATTATCAGGTAAGAACCAATTTTCTTTTCCCTGTAAGTACCCGGATCAGTCCAGACTCCTGGGATGTACCAGAGCTAACCTTACTTGGGATGGGATTTGGAGACGCCCGCTCTGAGCACCCCTTCTCCAAAACCTCCCATTCCTGGAGCCCGAATATCCAGACGATAATGTCTGGCAAAAGTATGTAGAGACTTCCACGTATCTGCTCTGCAAATCTCATTGGGGAAACCTGATGACGTTCTGCCCAGGATGCAGCCTGCGAACGAGTAGAATGAGCGTGAAGACCCACTGGCAAGGATCTACCTTCCAAAAAGTACGCAGAATTTATAGTCTCCTTCAACGAGCTATGGTAGTCTTCGAAGCCAAGTTGCCCTTCCATGGACCACACTTCTGCACAAAAAGATGATCCGATACCCGGAATCCATTGGTAACCTCCAGGTAATGCAGTAACGCTCTGCGAACATCGAGCTTCCTAAGTCCCTAGAAAATGGATCCGACCTGTCCAAGTCAGAAAAAGACGGAAGCCCACCGACTGATTTAAATGGAAGGAGGACATCACCTTAGGCAGGAATGAAGGCACCATACGTAGAGACACCCCAAACTCCAAAATTCACAAAAAAGGTTCCCTACATGATACAGCTTGAAGCTCAGGCAACCTGCATGCAGACGCAATAGCCACCAAAAACACCACCTTCAAAGTAAGGTCCTTCACGGTCACCCTGCGTAAAGGTTCAAATGGTGCTCCACACAAAGCCTTCAACACCATATTCAGATTCCAGGAAGGGCAGGGATGCTGGACCGGCGAACTCAGATGCTTTGCCCCCCCGACGGAAACGAGAGACATCAGGATGAATCGCTAAGGATGTGCCATGAACGTGACCACGTAACGAATCTTACGCTGCTACCTAGACACACAAGGAGCTACACAACAATTCCTTTGCCAGACCAACCTGAAGAAAACTCAAAATATCTGGGACTTCCACCTGAGTGGGAACAATATCTCTAGTGAGATACCAGGCCTCAAAGACCTTCCAAACCCGCACATAAGAGAGGGAAGTCGAAACCTTTTGGGAGCGCAAAAGCGTAACCACAGCATCAGAGTATCCTCTGGATTTCAAACGCCTCCTCTCAAAAGCCATGCCACTAGACAAAAGCATTCTACCTGGTCGAATCAAACAGGTCCCTGATGCGGTAGATTCGGCATGTCCAGGAACTGCAATGGAGGCACTACCGCTAGATTCACCAGATCCACAAACCAGGGATGCTGAGGCCACTCGGGGGCTATCAGAACCACCTCCATGGAATGCAACTCTATTCGGCAAAGGATCCTGCCTAATGAGCGGCCAAGGAGGGAACACATACAGAAGAACCCCTGTCAGCCAGGGAAGCATGAGGGCGTCCACGCCTTCCGCTCCCTCTCCCTGCGACGAGCAAAGAAACGAGGAGCCTTGGCATTCTTGAACATGGCCATGAGGTCCCCCGCCGGAGTGCCCCACTGGGCATAAATGATTTGAAAAGTGTCGTCTGCTAGCTCCCATTCTCCCGGGTCTAAATGATTGCAACTGAGAAAGTCTGCTTGGACATTCTCCACTCTGGCGCTGTGAGAAGCTGCGATGTAGGATAAATTCTGCTCCACCCAGGACATCAACAGACTAGCCTCCAATGCCACCGGCTGGCTCCTGGTTCCTCCTTGCCGGTTGATATAAACCACCGTGGTCACATTGTCGGAAAGGACTCTGTCCGCCTTTCCCTGAAGGAGCGGAAGGAATGCCTGCAGAGGCAATCTCACCGCTCTGGTCTCCAGATGATTGATGGACCAGTGAGCTTCCTCCCGGGACCACAGTCCCTGCACTGACTTCTGCAGACAAACCGCTCCCCAACCGGACAAGCTTGCATCTGTAGTGACAACCGTCCAGGACGGAACTACCAACAGAACGCACCTTCGTAAGTGGTCTGGCACTAACCACCAGTCCAGGCTGCCCCGCGCCAAATTCGTCAGAGGCAAAGGGAGATGAAATTGTTCTGAAATTGGATTCCATCGGGAGAGCAACACTGACTGTAAAGGCCGCATATGAGTGAAAGCCCAAGAAACCAATTCCAGAGTTAAGGTCATGGATCCTAGTACTTGTAGGTAATCCCAGACCGTCTGAACTGGCTTGGATAACAAGGCACGCACCTGTACCTGCAGCTTGCACATCCGCTCCTCCGTAAGGGATACCGTCCCTAGCCGGGTGTCGAATAAAGCTCCCAAACATTCCAGTGACTGGGAAGGAACAAGCCGGCTGTTAGACTCGTTGACTACCCAGCCGAGAGACTGCAACAACTGAAGAACCCGGTGAATCACCTGCTGGCAGAGTAATTCCGATTTTGCATGGATCAGCCAATCGTCCAGGTACGGATGGACAAGGAGGCCTTCCCTGCGCAATTGTGCTGCTACCACTACCATAATTTTGGTGAATGTCCTGGGAGCAATGGCCAGACTGAAAGGTAGCACCTGAAATTGATAATGCTGGCCCAATATGGAGAACTGCAGGAACCTCTGGTGATTGGCCCGAATCTCAATGTGTAAATACGCCTCTGTAAGATCGAGGGATGCCAGGAACTCTCCCTGTAGGACCAACACAATCATGGACCGCAGAGTCTCCATACGGAACTGAAGAATACATAGGCACTTGTTGACCTGTTTGAGATCAAGTATGGGTCAAAACATTCCCTCTTTCTTTGGCACCACAAAGTAAATGGAATACCGACCTCTGCGAAGCTCCGCTGAGGGTACTGGAACAATGGTGCCAAGGTCAAGAAGACGTCGTAGAATGTCCTTTACCGCCTTGCATTTTAGAGCAAAACCGCAAGGGGAAACCAGAAAGCGCTGGTGGGGCCGGTGTACAAAATCTAACGCGTAACTGAGTCTTATCACAGTGAGAACCCACTGATCCGACGTGATCTTGGCCCACTCCTCGTAAAACCGAGACAATCTGCCTCTCACCACTATAACCGAGGAATGGACCAGCCGCACATCATTGGGAGGGATTGCCGCTAGCCACAGTCTGCCCAGAACCAGGTCTACCAAAGCATCTGCCTCGAAAGGATTGAGAATATGTCTGCTGTCTGCCGACATTGTGTCGAAAGGACGAAACTGAACCCCTGGAAGTCCTAGGCCTCCGAGCTCCTTGAAATCGAGACCTGGAAGTAAAGTACCCCCTTGGCTTCGGACAATCTTCCAGCAGCCGATGCACCTTATTCTCTCCTAACGACTGAATCAGATCCTCCAGTTCCTTTCCGAACAAGAGTTTGCCCTTAAAGGGCAAAGATCACAGTTGAGATTTGGAGGACACATCCACCGCCCAGTTGCAAAGCCATAACAGACATCTCGCTGACACAGCCAACACCATGGACCTGGCCGACGTGCGAAGCAAATCATGAAAGGCATCCGCACTGTAGGCAATCACCGCCTCGAGTTGCCCAGCTTGGAGCGCTTCCTTTTGGGAAAGCGACTTATTGGTCAACAGCTGTTGGAACCAGCAAAGGCCGACGCGCAAGGAAAAATTACTGCACATTGCTGTGTGAATCCCCAGCGCGGACACCTCAAAGAGCTTCTTGAGCTGAACCTCCAGCTTGCGATCCTTCAAATCCTTCAGAGCCGTCTCCCCGGTAACAGGGATGGTAGTCTTCTTCGTAACTGCAGCCACCGCTGCATCCACTTTAGGAACCCTTAACAGTTCCAAGGCCTCCTCAGGCAGGGGGGTAAAGTTTATCCATTACCTTTGCCACCTTAAGGCCCATATCCGGAGTGTCCCACTCCTTGAAGAGCAAATCCGTTGCTGAAAAGTGGAAAGGGAAAGCCGACGGCGGACCCCTCAGGCCTACCACTGGGTCCATAGCCCCAACCAAGACTCTTCTTGGGGCAGCTGGATACCTAACTCACTGAGGATAGCCGGAATCAGCAGGCCCAGTTCATCTCTTATGAAGAGGCGAACAACCTTCGGGTCGTCTTCGTCCGCTCCTTGGGTTCCACGCAGGCTACCCTGCGGGTGCTCTGCTTCCCCTTCAACCCCCCTTGGGGGTGGGGCGGGTAAATCCTGGTCGTCCAATTCAGAAGAAGTATCCGGATCCGCCACCAGAGTCCGGGTGCTAAAGGAACATGGGCCCCC
The DNA here is from genome assembly GCF_901001135.1 of Rhinatrema bivittatum. NCBI lineage: Eukaryota > Metazoa > Chordata > Amphibia > Gymnophiona > Rhinatrematidae > Rhinatrema > Rhinatrema bivittatum. The sequence continues at coordinate 77,568,400 of NC_042628.1, read as the reverse complement.
CAAGGGACCCTGGTTCTGGCCAGACTTGGCTCGCTTCCAGGACCCTGTCACCGTCTGGACCCCTAGAAAGATCCTACCCTGGGTCGTAGAGGCTCCCTCTCCCTCCGGGAGACAGCTAGTGCACACCCCCTTGCACAACAAACGTGGCCGTGCGGTGCCGCAGGCCCTACACACGGCCCGGCGCGGCATGCTGCTACTACATAAACTCCCCTAACTCCTTCAGGAAGCGGCGAAACGGCACACAAAGTATCCCTAACGCGACCGGAGAGAAGGGAGAGTCAAGACGCACAATTAAAAGAACTATTTTTTTTTAAAATTTAAATACCTGACCAAAAGCCTACGGGTCCTGGATCAAGCTGGGGGGAGTGAGCCGGGCTCCCCAGTATCACCCCCAGTGACCTCCACAAGCTGGCAATAGTGGATAACCACCCAGTACCTCAGCTGCCTCTGAAACCAGGGGGGAATGGTCCCCTCAGAACCTTACCACCCCCTGGGAGGCTACAACTGGGACCTGAAGGCAACTCTCTGTGGTCCTAAGCAAACCTGATATGTCTTTTAAATTTGTTCTCTTTTTTTTTTTTTTTTTTGAACACCTAACTACCCTGTCTCAAATACAAACTAGGCCTTAAATCACAGACTGTAGGTTTTGCACCTCCTCCACCTGCTGGAGACAGAAGAATACTGCCAGACTGTAGGTGGCACCATCCTATATATGGCGGAGTTTTGTTTGATAAACCTCTGTCTCCATCTGCTAGAGGGAGGGCAAAATCCAGGAGTCTGGACTGATCTGGATACGTACAGGGAAATCCTATTGTCAATTCAATGGCATATATTGTGGCACTTTTCAAAAGCCCATTTACATAGGCAATGTGCATTTACATGGGTAAAACCCAATTTTAAGTGTGTTAATGCTTTTGCAAATCAGGCCCTTTGTTGGTACATGAGTATTCTTCTGAAATAAAGCATAGTATACAAAGATCACTTTCTTTGAAGGCCCAAAGAAGAAGAATTCTCAAAACAATGCAATTAAAATTGGAAATAAATTGACACTGTGCTCCTCCTGTAAGAACATTCCTTGACATGTTATTCCAAGATGTAGCAATGAAGTTTGTTAACTCACTGGTCTAGGAACCAGCAAAAGTATCTGAGCAAAATTTAACAAATAGATATTATTTTGACAATGAATTTAATTAGGCAGAATGCAGTTAGGTCATCTTCATAGTAAAGACCCCACAATTGTGGAGCTGAATAACTTACCCTGATTTTCCCAGTTTCACCCTTAACCATGGAAACCTTTATCCCATGGATATTGATGTTGATCTGTCGTACATAGGACACAGCCTGGTTCCCTCTGTTCTCATTCTTCTCATCTATGTTAAAGGGAACTAAGGTTGGGTCATTACCAGCATATTTAGCAAGGGTATAAGTGCAGGTGCCTTGCAGATCAAACTTGTATCCATCAAAAGATTTGTAGTGGGGATCTCCCCAGCCCCAGCAGGTGCCGGTGAAGTTTGGTATACACTGTGCTTTGCCATTCTTATTTTGACAGGTTTCATGTTCCCGGCATTTCAAGACTTTACATGGGTCTGCGGTAAAAAAGATGTATTTTGTTAGGCATTGCAATGTGATATAATTCAAAACTCAGTATGATTAATCAAAGAGTAACATAAGCTGTGGTTTTAGACATGAGTTTAGGGATCAGCCCAATGACTGAGTGAAAGCTTGACGTGATGCCCAACTTGTATTTTCTGCCTTTTGTTATCATGTAAACCGATATGATGTGTATTTTAATGTCGGTATAGAAAAAACTGTTAATAAATAAATAAATAAAGTGTCAGTTCCTTGTGTAAAGACTGCTGCTGAAGGAGCTCTGTCATTCCCTGACGAGAGAAAGAGCTATGCGTTGCCGTCATTCCATAAAATTGTTTCATTCTACACCAAGGTCAGCCACAAAAAGCATTCTTGGTACATGAGCACATTGGTATGCCAGTTTCTATCTGATGCATGTGCTGGCACTGAAAGTATTCAAATGGTCCACCTCAAGTTATTCCAATAAATACCATTGTTGATCATTTATCTACTATTCATTTAAATAACTCACTAGACTACTTGTAGCAAAAGTAATGTTTTAAAGATTTTGTTGACTATCATTTACTTATTGAAAGTCAGCTGGGCAGAAAGATCATGAACAATGTTTGAACAATGAGGTTTGGAAGAGTGTGTTCCTGAAATCATCCTCATAGGAAGGAGGAAAAGGAGAGCAAAGGCATATAAAGAAAGAAAAATAGGACAAAGACCAATTTCTAAATAAAGTAACATTTTCATTTCAAGAATAATTTTTCAAAAATGCCCTCAAGTTTGCATATTTGGAAAAAAATAAGACTGACTTGCAAGGGAGAATTTTGCTAAAATTTGCTGGGTTTATTTGTAATTCTTTGGGCATTGATAAGAAACTTCTCATACTGCACAATGTACATGGATGGCACCAAAGAGAGAATATTCCATTTGCTGGATGTGATAATATTGTATGGACTTTTTTCTCACACTCACCTATACTCCAGGATGACTCCATTTTGCATTAAAAATGTATTAAATGTATTAAGGGAGGTCATTGATTTTAAACTGTTAAGGGAATTTTATATAGAGCACCTTTTATGTAACTTTGTTCTTTTATCTAATTGTTATTGCTGATTGTTTATTGTTTGTTTATAATTCTGTTGTATGTGTATTTTGTAATCTGCTTAACATGGCATCGCCATTATAGACAGAATAAAAGTGTTTTAAATAAGTAATAAAATAAATATTGCCTTATTTCACAGTGATTCATTTGTGATTTTATGTTATTATAACAGCTTATCGTATTACTTATGGCTTCAAATGTATCAAGAGCTTTGGTCAATTTTGAGAAAATCTAAAATTAGTTTCTTTATTTATATTCATTAAAGGTTTCACCCTTAAATGCTATGGATCATCATACCACCCTGCAGCTTGCAAGATCACAGTTTCACTTGCATATCTACCGCTCGGGGTCACTTTTAATCATTGGTCCGCAATAATAATTTTTTAGAGATATGCATTTTTGGTTTTTTCTTTTAAAATCAGTAAATGGTACTTCCCTTGTCTTTGAAGTATTTGGTATCCGAGTCCAGAGTCCATCCCCTTTATCATTTTTGTTGCCCTTCTCTGTACCTTCTCCATCGCAAATATATCTTTTTTTGAGATGAGGCGACCAGAACTGTACACAGTATTCAAAATGTGGTCTCACCATGGAGCGATACAGAGCCATTATGACATTTTTTGTTTTATTCACCATTCCCTTCCTAATAATTCCTAAAAGAAAATTGGTTCTTACCTGCTAATTTTCGTTCCTGTAGTACCAAGGATCAGTCCAGAGAAGTGGGTTGTGTATCCCTACCAGCAGATGGAATCAAAGAACAAAGCTTTGGGCAGTGCCATATATACAAGAGTGGTTATCAAAAACTGTATAAATGTATGATGTATAAACTAGTCGCCAATTCAAAACAACATCATATATATCAACACAATTCTAAAGTTAGATGTGCTATTCCAAAGTAGGCTGAAAAGTTGGTTGAAACAGAGTTAACCTCATATAATTATTATGGCAGGCTCGTATTTGTTATGCCTTTATGCCATACATGTAATGGTGGTACATTTTTACGTCACCAAGTGTTTATAATCACTGGTTACTCTGCAAGAATATATTTTTAGGAAAAGAAATTTTTTTGCATTTGCAATGTCCCAGCGTTGCGGTGAGTCAGTGTAGCAGGAAAAAGACAGCTGTATAACTGGCTACGGCCCGACACGATTCGTGTTTCTGTTATTCTTCCTCAGGGGCCAACAATTGCAATATAGAACAAATTGCCATGTCTAAATTTAAGAAAAGAAAGTTTGTCTTATGGGTGAAACAAGCTGACTTCACAAAACATTATTGCACACTGTTATACATACGTTTTTCACCGTCTATACGTAGGTTGCTTCTGCTACCAAGGTGTAGCTATCGCCGGACAGCAGGATCCGCCATTTGAGATGCAGGTTTTAAACCTGCTAGCTTCTTGGGAAGGAACCAATCTTGGGAAGGACCTGGTTCTCAAGGATATTGCATTATTTGAAAAGAATCCCACTCATCCTTATATTAATTTTTCTCCATCATCTCGAGAAGCCCTCCGCTCATTATCTTCCAATTCCCAAATTGTAATTAAACCAGCGGACAAAGGTGGCAGTGTGGTCATTCAAGGCCGCGATCAATATATATCATCCATAACATCTCAATTATCAGACACCAAATATTATAAAGCTCTACCTGAAGATCCGACAGATCATATAGCTGAATTGATTAACACGTTGTTAGAAGAAAAACGTACCCCTTTTCTAACTCATAAGGAGCGCACATTTTTGCAGGTGAAGAATCCAAGGATCCCAATAATGTATGGGGTTCCCAAAATATATAAATCCCTGTTAGATCCACCCTTGAGACCCATTGTGGCCAGCAATGGATCTTTATTAGAACCCCTAGCTATTTTCTTGGACATTTTTTTGAAACCTATAGTGACTAAAACGCGGTCTTTTGTCCAGGACACCACGCATGTTCTCAGGATATTAGATACATATACAACTCTTGAACAACCCGTGATTTTAATGACAATGGACGTGGTGTCACTTTATACAAATGTATCTCATGAAACAGCTCTTTGTACTATTTGTGAATGTCTTCGAGATACCATGTCTGGATCCCGGATCCCTTTTGCATTTATATATGAGATCGCTAAATTAGTTATTCAGCACAATTATTTTTCTTTCATGGGTCATTACTATCTACAAACCCACGGTATTGCGATGGGTTCATCAGCAGCTCCATCCATAGCGAACCTGGTTATGGATAAATTTGAGAAACAACACATATATGATTCCCCAAGGTTCAAGCAGGTCCAGCTATGGATTAGATACATCGACGACCTTCTGATATTTTGGAAAGACGATCTTACATCTCTTGTGGCATTCACGGAATGGATCAATACCATAGATGATGATTTAAAATTCACATCCCAACACAGTTTTCAGAACATAGCATTCTTGGACATACTTATTACTATTCAAAATTTACAACTGTGTACTACCTTATATCGAAAGAAAATAGAGAGAAATAACCTATTGATGTATCACAGCTTCCATCCCAAAGCTTTTAAAAACGGACTCCCAGTCAGTCAATTTTTCCGAATCAGAAGACTGTGTTCTTCCGTTAGTGACTTCAAATTTCAAGCTAATATTTTAGCGACATGCTTTTTTGATCGCGGATACCCCTTTTCAGCAGTCCATAGAGCATATAAAAGGGCATGGTATTCCCCACGGCAAGCCCTCTTACAATACAAATCAAAGGAACCGATGACAAAAGATATATGCGTTCTTACACACACTGATAAATCCTATCTCATTATGGACAGTATCAAGAAACACTGGCACATTTTACAACTGCACTCTATATTTTCTGAATATCCAATATTCGCTTACAAACGTAGTCAAAATCTTAAAGACCTAGTAGTCCGAGCAGATTTGGATCTCCGGATGCCACTTAAAACAGCAGGGCAACATACTCGATGCGCGCAATGCGATATGTGTGCCACAACCATAGAAGGTACAGAATGGCATCATCCTCTAACAGGACACACATATTATAAGAGATCCAATACCACATGCAATTCCACATCTGTCGTGTATGTGATACAATGCCCCTGTTCCTATTTATATGTTGGCCGTACGAGCAGGAAAATCAAAATTCGTCTCCATGAACACAGGAGTCGGCTCAACACGGGTAACATGGAGGCACCAATGGTAAGTCATTGCATAACTGCAGGACATACTTTCGATCAACTGCATTGGACAATTCTTGAACAAGTAAACAAACATCCTCGCGGAGGTGATCTTAATTTTACATTAAATTACCGTGAACAATGGTGGATATTCACATTGGACTCAGAATCTCCAAATGGTTTAAATGACACTGTCGAATGGTCCTCTCTGTACTAGCATATGATTGGCTCCTGTTCTACCTAACCCTGTTTTTGATTGGTTCCTTCCCAAGAAGCTAGCAGGTTTAAAACCTGCATCTCAAATGGCGGATCCTGCTGTCCGGCGATAGCTACACCTTGGTAGCAGAAGCAACCTACATATAGACGGTGAAAAACGTATGTATAACAGTGTGCAATAATGTTTTGTGAAGTCAGCTTGTTTCACCCATAAGACAAACTTTCTTTTCTTAAATTTAGACATGGCAATTTGTTCTATATTGCAATTGTTGGCCCCTGAGGAAGAATAACAGAAACACGAATCGTGTCGGGCCGTAGCCAGTTATACCGCTGTCTCTTTCCTGCTACACTGACTCACCGCAACGCTGGGACATTGCAAATGCAAAAACATTTCTTTTCCTAAAAATATATTCTTGCAGAGTAACCAGTGATTATAAACACTTGGTGACGTAAAAATGTACCACCATTACATGTATGGCATAAAGGCATAACAAATACGAGCCTGCCATAATAATTATATGAGGTTAACTCTGTTTCAACCAACTTTTCAGCCTACTTTGGAATAGCACGTCTAACTTTAGAATTGTGTTGATATATATGATGATATATACAAGAGTGCCACCTGCAATCCCTCAGTATTGTCCTGTACCCAAACCCAGGCTAACAGAACTACAGAGCAAGGGGTAGCAATCAACAAAACCCTGACTACCCCTATGCCCGAACCAAAAAGTAAACTAAACCAACCGTGCATAACTGCTCCATCAATCCATTCTGCAAAAAGGAGCTTCATGAAATGCTTCAGGCCACATTATCGGCCAACAGTAGCCAACACAGTCTTTCGGAATCTGAAATAAGGGGTGGGCCTCTGGACTGATCCTTGGTACTTCAGGAACGAAAATTAGCAGGTAAGAACCAATTTCCTTTTCCCAGTACGTACCAGGATCAGTCCAGAGAAGTGGGATGTACCCAAGCCACCTTATACTGGGCAGACCCCCGAAAGACCTGCACGCAGAACACTCTCACCGAAAGACGACTCATCAGATGCCTTGACGTCGAATCGATAATGCTTAGTGAAAGTGTGAATCGAAGACCACACTGCCACCCTACAGATCTCCTGAGGTGACAAGAACTGACACTCTGCCCAGGAAGTAGCCTGGGCTCTAGTGGAGTGAGCCCTGAGACCCAATGGCACTTGCCGACCATAGGCAATGTACGCCGAGCAAATTACTTCTTTAATCCACTGAGAAAGAGTCGCTTTAGACGCTTTATCTCCTTTATTCGGTCCCCCAAAATGGATAAATAAATGGTCAGAATGTCTGAAGTCATTGATAACCTCCAGATACCGCATTAAGGCTCGATGCACGTTCAAAAGATGAAGATCTCTGTCCTGAGAAGGGTCTCGAGACCAACGTGGAAACCCAGGCAGTTCCACCGTCTGATTTACATGAAAGGAGGAAACCACCTTAGGGATGAATGATGGGACAGTCCTCAAAGTCACCTGATCCACCGATATACGGAGAAAGGGGTCCAGACACGACAGCGCCTGTAGCTCTGAAATCCGACAAGCTGAACAAATGGCCACCAAAATCACCATCTTCAAAGTTAGATCCTTCAGGGAAGATCCGCGGAGAGGCTCGAAAGGAGCACCACAAAGGACTCGGAGAACTAAATTTGGGTTCCAATCTGGGCATACTGGGCAGACAGGAGGCTGCAAATGCTTGACACCTTTAAGAAAATGGGAAATGTCCAGATGCGCTGCCAAGGAACAGCCATTAAACCGTCCCCGCAGGGTACCCAGGGCCGCAACCTGTACCTGAAGGGAATTGAACGCTAGCCCCTTAGTAAGCCCCTGTTGAAGAAAATCAAGGATTCGAGGGACCTCGACTGATAGAGGGTCGTAGGTCTGTTGACTACACCACGCCTCAAAAAGCTTCCCAACGCGCACATAAGCCATAGAGGGGGCCGGACGTCGCGCCTGCAGAAGGGTGGAAATGATCTGCTCAGAATAGCCCTTTAAGCATAAAAGTTGCCTCTCAAAAGCCAAGCCACAAGAGAGAAGTGATCCTCACGATCTGAAAATATGGGTCCCTGTCGGAGCAGACGTGGTAGATGAGCTATTTGTAAAGGGCCTTCATCAGCAAGATGCACGAGATCTGCGAACCACGGACGATGCGGCCACTCTGGAGCCACTAGGACTTTCTGGCCAGGGTTGAGTTCTATGCGGCGGAGAAGTCGACATATGAGCGGCCAGGGAGGAAAGGCATACAGGAGAATTCCCGTGGGCCAGGGACACACGAGAGCATTGATGCCCACCGAACCTTGCTCTCTTCGATGACTGAAGAAACGTTCCGTCTTCGTATTCGCCCGTGTTGCCATTAGGTTTAACTGGGGTTCTCCCCATTTGGCGTAAATGTGGTTCCACGCATTGGCAGACAGTTCCCATTCTCCTGGATCGAGTTGTCTGCTGAGAAAGTCCGTTTGAACATTCTCTACCCCCGTGACATATGAGGCGGCAATGCCCCCTAGATGACGTTCTGCCCAAGTGAACAAAAGTCGTGCTTCGAGCGCCACCACCGGACTTCGAGTCCCGCCTTGCCGGTTGATGTATGCCACCGACGTCGCATTGTCGGAGAAGACGGGCACCATTCTGCTCTGAATCCAAGGTAGAAAGGCTTGTAAGGCTAGACGCATTGCTTTTGTCTCGAGGCGATTGATGGACCATGATCCTTCCATCGCTGACCACAGCGGACCTTTCCGCACAGACTGCTCCCCAGCCGGTAAGGCTGGCATCGGTGGAGATGATCAGCCAATTCTGAGGGTCAAAATTTACCCCCCCCCCCCCCCCGTTCCAGATTGTTGCACGATAGCCACCATGAAAGACTGACCCGGGATTCAGGAAGGAGTCTCATTGGCAGGTGAAACTGTTCTGACACTGAGCTCGATCAAGACAGAAGTCCCCACTGTAATGGACGTAAGTGAGCGAAAGCCCATGGAACCAAATCCAGGGTAGAGGCCATGGAGCCCAGGACTTGAAGATGATGCCATACTGTGGGAGTGCTCCTCCAAAGAAGCGAGTGGATCTGGTCTTGCAACTTTGTTATGCGATCTGCCGACAGAAATACCTTGCCCTGCAAGGTATCAAATTTGGCTCCTAGATAATTCAACACCTGGGTAGGTTCCAAGTGACTCTTCTGTACATTGATCACCCAGCCCAATGACTGCAACGTGAACATCACCACGCAAACCGATCTCTCGCAGTCCTTCCGAGACTTTGTGCGGATCAACCAGTTGTCCAGGTTCGGGTGGACCAATATTCCTTCCTTGCGAAGGAATGCTGCCACCACCACCATTACTTTCGTGAATGTTTGAGGAGCCATTGCGAGGCCAAATGGAAGGGCCAAAATTGGAAGTGTTGCCCCAACACCTTGAAATGCAGAAAATTCTGGTGACTTAACCTGATAGGGATATGAAGGTACGCTTCGGTGAGATCCAGGGACGCTAGAAACTCCCCAGTCTGCACCGCCGCCATCACTGTCTGCAAGGTTTTCATCCAAAAACGAGGAATCCATAGGCAATGGTTCACTTTCTGCAGATCGAGAATGGGCCGAAACGTGCCCTCCTTTTTGGGCACCACAAAGTAAATCAAATAACGGCCCCTTCCGTACTGTGCCTCCAGAACCGGGGCAATAGCCTTGAGGTCGAGAAGTCATTGTAGGGTCCCCTGGACCGCCTCGTGCTTGCTGAGTGAAACAACTCTGGATTCCACAAATACCTCTCGTACCGGTCACAAGAATTCCAAGGCGTAGCCGTCTCTGATTACCTCTAAGACCCAACAGTCTGAGATAATCCTTGCCCATTCCATGTAAAAGCTGGATAATCTGCCTCCTACAGCTTCGACGACGGAATGGGTGCTCTTGGCTTCATTGGGAGGCTTTGGTGTTTCTTGCACCCAGATGTCCCGAGTCCCTACCCGGTCGGCGACCGCCACGAAAGGACTGCTGGTGCCCTATAGCCGGTTTAGAAGCAGCCAGTGTGGTGTATCTGCTAGACCTGTGTCCCGGAAACGAGCTCGAGGGGGAAATGCCTTCTTGGATGATCTCCTGTCTTCTGGCAACCGATTGCCCTTGGATTCAGCCAGCAATTTTACCAGTTGGTCCAGTTCCTCTCCAAACAGGAGTTTGTCTTTAAAAGGTAGGTTGCACAGCTGGGATTTAGAGGACAAATCCGCCGCCCAATTCCTCAGCCAAAGTAGACGCGGCGGCGACACCATGGAGACCATATTCCTCGCCGAGGTTCTCACTAGATCATCAGGGCATCTGCCACATAGGCGATACCCGCCTCCAAACGGGTGGACTGTAACACCCTTCTGCCGCTTGTTCCGGCACGGGTAGATGCCTCTTGCACCCAACACAGACATGCTCTCTTGCATGAGGCTGGGGCAGATTGCAGCCCGCAGACTCAGCGCTGCGACCTCGAATGCCCATTTCAACTGGATTTCCAGCTTCCGGACCCGCATGTCTTTCAGGGTGGCCGCCCCAGCGACCGGAATAGTGGTCTTTTTAGTGACCGCCGAGACTGCAGCATCCACCTTAGGGATCTTCAACAGGTCTAAAACATCTGACGAAAGGAGATATAGTTTAGCCATCGCTCTGCCCACTTTCAGACTGGCATCCGGAGCCTCCCACTCCTGGTTCACCAGTTTGCGCACCTTCTTCGGTAGAGGAAAGGAAGTCGTGGGACCCCTAATGCCGTCGAGAACTGGATTAACCCCCTCATTATCCGACTCTTCCTAAGACACCTTAAGGCCCAGGACCTGTGGAATGAGGGGACGCAGTTCGTCCCTTTTAAATAATCGGACCACACTGGGATCGTCACCCTCCGCTGGCGGTGTCTCGGAGTCATCTATATCCATATCCACATCCGTCTGATCCGGGTCCAACCCCGCTCCTGCGGGGCGGCCTGACCCTGAACCCGGCAGTGGGTCCTGAGCGCCCTAAACGGCTCCCCTGATTTAGGGGCAATGGATCCATAGGGCACTGCCCAGGATCTGCAGCCCTATCTAATTTCTCAGGGGGATGACCGATGTCCTCCTGGATTCCAGGTCTCTTCACTGCCATGCGTTTGCGAGCTAAGAAGGCTTCGTGCATGAGGAGGACAAACTCCAGGGAAAACCCCTCCGGAGCCCCCTCCCAGGGAATTTACCGGAGGTGAAATGTCCGTTCCTCCCGCGGGGTCCTCCCCTACGGGTGCTAAAACAGGGGGGGGGGGGCTCCTCCTCCCACGAGGCTAAGCCCGGGGCACCCGGGTCGACCCCGGAGGGAGGGCCCTCCGGTCCCGATAACTCTCCTACCTCTTGAGCGCAATCAGGGCACAAACACCCCATGTCCAGAACCTGCGCGCGAGTGCCACACATGTATTTATTTATTTATTTTTAATTTTTATATACCGGTGTTCCTGTATGCAGTACAAATCACATCGGTTTACATTGAAACAGAACATAATAATTCGCCTGGAGGCGGTACATGGAACAAAGGTTTCGGAACTTGGACCGGGGAAACTATTCAAGCTTAACATTATGAAATTTCGTGGATTACAAACACATGCGGCAGGCCGGCGATTTTGAGTGCAGCCCCATCTATGGAGTCGCGGCGCCTCATGGAGCAAGGAGGAAGAAGGCTGTGATTGCCACACCACCACGCGTAGCTGCAACACGGGAAAAAATTCAGGCAGTGAGGCAAAAAAATAGAGAAAAAACTGGTGCACCGACGGGCCGCAGTAAAAAAGCCTGCCTCTGAGTGAAAAAGCCGCTGCGGGTAATAAAACAACAGCTGGTCTAAAAGAGAAACTTACCCCATCCCTTTCCCAGCAGCCTGGAGCTCCGGGAGAGAAGGGAACCAGGAGCTGACAGCCTCCCCACACGGCCACTGAGGGTCCGATCCCACCATACCGACTCCTTACCTCACAGTCGACTGCATCAGGCCAGACGCGCAAAGTAAGACACTTTGCTAAAATTTTTTTTTTTTTTACACAAACTTTACTGAGGCCAAAACTGAGGATGCCCTAGCAGGATCAAGAGAGCAGCTGCAGCAGTGTCTGCGTTGAGTAACCAGGACCCCTGGCCTTCACACACGGACTCGGAGTGGACGAGACCCTGACAGGGATATCCAATCCCCCGGACACCCTGCTTCCATGAGGGATGGCCCACGAAGCTGCCTAACACCTCAGGAAGCAACCGCAAGAAAAAGAAAAAAATTACTAATTACTGAAAAATTCCGATAAAAAAACTTCAGGAGTGCATCTCTGCCATCTGCTGGAGTCAGAGAAATACTGAGGGACTGCAGGTGGCACTCTTGTATATATGGCAGTGCCCAAAGCTTTGTTCTCTGACTCCATCTGCTGGTAGGGATACACAACCCACTTCTCTGGACTGATCCTGGTACGTACTGGGAATATTCTATTTGCTTTTTTAACTGCCGCAGCACACTGAGGTGACGATTTCAATGTATTATCCACTATAAAGCCTAGATCTTTTTCCTGGGTGGTAACTCCTAATATCATGTAACTACAGCATGGGTTATTTTTCCCTATATGCATCACCTTGCACTTGTCCACATTAAATTTCATCTGCCATTTGGATGCCCAATCTTCCAGTCTTACAAGGTCCTCCTGTAATGTATCACAGTCTGCTTTGATTTAACTACTCTGAATAATTTTGTATCATCTGCAAATTTGATAATCTCGCTCGTCGTATTCCTTTCCAGATCATTTTTTTTTTCATTTTTTATTTATGCTAATTATATTTACAAACAAGCAGCAATATCAACTTGTCATTTCTACAGGTGCAAGCAAACAAATTTACAAACTTTAGAAACTTTTTATAAGAAATCAGACCCTGTTATAAAGCAACAAAAGAGCCAAGATAACATAGTTATGAGCAAATTTTGGAAAAGAAAAAACTAGGAAATATGTGGTACAACACTTTCATTACTGAGACTTGGAATCAGTGCAGGTAATTTGGCATCAAGAAATTTCCTTAACTCACTTGGGTCTAAAAACACATACCTTTGCTGCTGATGTTTCACAACACATTTGCATGGATAATATATTGTACTCTGAGCACCTATAGATCTTAATTCCTGATTCATCTGAAGAAAATTCTTTCTACGAATTTGGGTACCCCTCGTGATATCGGGAAAAGTCCAAACCTTTTGACCCAGGAAGATTTTGTCTCTATGTTTTAAGGATAATCTTAGTATCTTATCCCTCTCTGAGCTTTTTATAAACTTTACACATAAGGTTCCTCTAAAATCTACCTGCTCTGACATAGACTGTTCTAAGAAAGCAGTAAGATTATTTATATCATTTTGTGCTCTTATATTTTGCTGAGCTACTTCCGATATTTCATTCTTCCTTTTTCCCAATGAGATAAAGAAAATTTTTTCTATGGATGGTAGCTCAGCAATATCAAGCATTAGATTTTCCATCATAAATTTTTTATACTGTTCGTATGGTGATATAAGTTTGATGCTGGGGAAATTGAGAACTCTTAAGTTATTATATCTAATTGTATTTTCAATCATCTCAATTTTCTTATTATTTATCAATTCCCCCTGGATCAAACCCGCTTGAACCTTTTCAATTTGCTCACAACGATTTTCAAATCTTACAATCTTTTCTCCATGCAAAGACATTTCTGGTTCAACTTTCATTATCCGATTCTGTATATCAACTACTATATTATTCAAAGACAATATCACAGATTTTAAATCGGTTAAAGTAGACCAGACATTTTCTAAAGTTATAGGCTGTGATTGGGGCACAATTGAGTTATTAGGTAAATTCACTGTTCCGGGGGAACATGGTTCAAACCTCTTATCAGAGGCCACTGTTCTCCCCTCATGCCCCGATGGTGTAGATGTTAGGGGGAATTCATCCTTTCCATTAGAATTCCCTCTAATTTTTGGCCTTGCCCCTAATTTCTCCAGGTTTCCTCCGATAGTAGCAGCTTCCTCTAACAACTTAGGTTGATTCTGCCCTACCAAAACTGAAGAATGAGCAAAGTTCGGTGGCATAGGAGCCTCAGGTTCTCCGGGGCTTAAAGTGATGTTAAAGTCCAAAGGGGTAAGTGCTTGCTCGGCACTTAATCCCATATCTGGAAGCCCTCCCGGAGTCAACGTACCAGTTCGTGTGAAAAAAGAACCTATAGTAGGCTGAGGTGGGATAGGAGTAATTGGGGTCGGGGGTTCCCCTCTAACTCTCCCCTTCCTCTTTGAATGCGGCATTGAACAAAGAAATATATCTACGGTCTCTTTTCCACAAAATTAACAGTTACCTTGGACTCTCACTTGGCAGTCAAACTGTTTCCGGAGTCCTCCGTCGTTTCTCCGTCCTTCTCCGGACTAAGCCGGACAAAGCCGCGCACGCCCCTTAGGCTTTGGTGGCGCGCCGGCGACTAAGGCGCGCCTGGGAGCGCCGATTATATGGGCGCAGGCCCCTCCCGCTGACGTCCGAGGGACCAGGAAACGGAGCTCAGCTGTGCCTCTGGAACCAGGTAATGCCTCCGTTCACAGAAAGACTGCGGTTTCCCCTCCACAGTACCGCCGATTATATGGGCGCAGGCCCCTCCCGCTGACGTCCGAGGGACCAGGAAACGGAGCTCAGCTGTGCCTCTGGAACCAGGTAATGCCTCCGTTCACAGAAAGACTGCGGTTTCCCCTCCGCAGTACCGCCGATTATATGGGCGCAGGCCCCTCCCGCTGACGTCCGAGGGACCAGGAAACGGAGCTCAGCTGTGCCTCTGGAACCAGGTAATGCCTCCGTTCACAGAAAGACTGCCCCTTTCCAGATCATTTATATATATATTGAAAAGCACTGGTCCAAGTACAGATCCCTGAGGCACTCCACTGTTTACCCTTTTCCACTGAGAAAATTGACCATTTAATCCTACTCTGTTTCCTGTCTTTTAACCAGTTTGTAATCCATGAAAGGACATCGCCTCCTATCACATGACTTTTTTGTTTTCTTAGAAGCCTCTCATGAGGGACTTTGTCAAATGCCTTCTGAAAATCCAAATACACTACATCTACCGGTTCACCTTTATCCACATGTTTATTAACCCCTTCAAAAATCTGAAGTAGATTTGTGAGGCAAGACTTGCCTTGGGTAAATTTCTGATGACTGTGTTCCATTAAACCATGTCTTTCTATATTTTCTGTGATTTTGATCTTTAGAATAGTTTTCACTATTTTTCCCAGCACTAAAGTCAGGCTCATTGGTCTATAGTTTCCTGGATCACCCCTGGAGCCCTTTTTAAATATTGGGGTTACATTGTCCACTCTCCAGTCTTCAGGTACAATGGATGATTTTAAAGATAGCTTATACATTTTAACTACTAGATCAGAAAATTCATTTTTTAGTTCCTTCAGAACCCTGACTTGCATAACATCCAGTCCAGGTGATTTGCTACTCTTTAGATTGGCAATCTGGCCTACTATGTCTTCCAGGGTCACAGTATTTTGGTTCAGTTCATCTAACTCCTCACCGTTGAAAACCATCTCCGGAACTGGTAACTCCCCAAAATCCTCATTAGTAAACACAGAAGCAAAGAATTCATTTAGACTTTCAGCAATGGCCTTATCTTTCCTAAGATCCCCTTTAATCCCTCCTCACAACCAACTCCCTCACAGATTTCTTGCTTCGGATATATTTTAAAAAGTTTTAATTATGAGTTTTTGCCTCTATGGTCAACTTCATTTCAAATTCTCTCTTAGATTGCTTTATCAATGTTTTACACTTGACTTGCTTATGCATTTTCCTATTTTCTTCTGATGGATTTCTTCTTCCATTTTTTTGAAGGATTTTTTTTTAGCTAAAGTAGCCTCTTTCACCTCACCTTTTAACCATGCTGGTAATCATTTTGCCTTCCTCTCACTATTCTTAATGAGTGGAATGCATCTGGACTGCACTTCTAAGATTGTATTTTTAAACAATGTCCATGCCTGTTGTACACTTTTAACCTTTGCAGCTACACCTGTCAGTTTTTTTCTATTTTCCTCATTGTATCAAAGTTTCCCTTTAGAAAATTTAGTGTTAGAACTGTAGATTTATATATTGTCCCCCTTCCAGTCATTAGTTCAGATTTGCTCTTTCTTAGACTTCTGGCATTGGCATACAGACATTTCAAAGTGTGTTTTTGTTTGTATTAACAACCTGCTTTTCAGTTGTTAGGGATAATTTAGAAATCTTTAGCTCAGGTGATTTTTTACATATAGGCACATGGACTGTGTTTGCTTTTATTGGAACATCTCTGTTGGGATGCCCTAACTCTCCTGTTTCATTAGTATCCTTCAAGGATACATTCCTCCAAACCATGCACTGCTGAGCGACTGTCAGCTTTCCCCCTTGTTCTAGTTTAAAAGCTGCTCTATCTCCTTTATAAAAATTAGTGCCAGCAGCTTGGTTCCACTCTGGCTAGGGTGGAGTCTATCCTTTGGGAAAAGTCTCCCTTTCCCCAAAAGGTGTTGCATATAGGGAAAAATAATCCTTGCTGTAGTTACACAATGTTAGGTTCCATATTAGGAGCTACCACCCAGGAAAAAGATCTAGGCATCATAGTGGATAATACTTTGAAATAGTTGGCTCAGTGTGCTGCAGCAGTCAAAAAAGCAAACAGAATTTTAGGAATTATTAGGAAGGGAATGGGTTATAAAACGGAAAATGTCATAATGCCTCTATATCGCTCTATGGTGAGACCTCACCTTGAATACTGTGTACAATTCTGGTCGCCGCATCTCAAAAAAGATATAATTGCGATGGAGAAGGTACAGAGAAGGGCTACCAAAATGATAAGGGGAATGGAACAGCTCCCCTATGAGGAAAGACTAAAGAGGTTAGGACTTTTCAGCTTGGAGAAGAGATGGCTGAGGGAGGATATGATAGAGATGTTTAAAATCATGAAAGGTCTAGAACGGGTAGATGTGAATGGGTTATTTACTCTTTTGGATAATAGAAAGACTAGGGGGCACTCCATGAAGTTAGCATGGGGCACATTTAAAATTAATCGGAGAAAGTTCTTTTTTACTCAACACACAATTAAACTCTGGAATTTGTTGCCAGAAGATGTGGTTAGTGCAGTTAGTGTAGCTGGGTTCAAAAAAGGTTTGGATAAATTCTTGGAGGAGAAGTCCATTAACGGCTATTAATCAAGTTTACTTAGGGAATAGCCACTGCTATTAATTGCATCAGTAGCATGGGATCTTCTTAGTGTTTGGGTACTTGCCAGGTTCTTTTAGCCTGGTTTGGCCTATGTTGGAAACAGGATGCTGGGCTTGATGGACCCTTCGTCTGACCCAGCATGGCAATTTCTTATGTTCTTAAGTTGTTTTCTAAAACACTTTAAGTCTCGTTGTGCCCTTAATTCTGCTGGTAACTCATTCCACAAGAATACTGGAGTTTGAGTCCGCTGCAGCTTATGTTCTCGTAAAGGAGGAATATCTAATAAGTTAGTACTATTAGATCTCAAAATACGAGAGGGATCATAAAACTGCACTTTCGTACTTAGGAAGTTGGAGGCATCTGAATGATGAGTAATCCTAGAAATCTGATGTGCTGGAGGTAGTCCTTTGGCCTGGCGCAGGATTGGTATGGCCCTCTAGGGGGACCCAGAGGGTTCCTGCCACCAGGAGACAGAGGCTAGCTGTATCTTTATTTATTTATTTATTTATTTATTTATTTATTTAAAAACTTTTCTATACCGTCGTTTATTATTGCACCATCACAACGGTTTACAGGGCGGCACGCATATATGTATTTGATTAAATTCTTACTACCAAAGTGCCAAAACATTTACGGTAACAATTTCATAATCTAAGGTATATAATGTGAGTTGTGGATCTTGTCTTTTATATATGATTAATAGGAAATCATATAATAATTGAACTTTAAACTGCATGTTTCTTAAATTATTCTATAGTGATGAATAGACAATTATGCTCATAGGGTGACTTTAGCTTAGTGTAGATGTATATTCGCTTATTCCTTTAAACTTCTTGTTCCCCATTCATATTGTAGAATGCTTTTTTGAAAAGCCATGTTTTTAAACTTTTTTTTAAAGCTTTTTAAATCACTTTGTAATCTTGTTTCGAGTGGCAATGAGTTCCATAATGCTGGTCCGGCTAAGGAAAGGGCTCTATCTCTAACTTGGGTAAGTTTTGCTGTCTTGACTGAGGGGATGGTTAGTAGAGCTCTGTTGGCTGATCTAAGATTTCTTTGTGGGACGTGTAAGCGTAGTGCTGTGTTTAACCAAAAACGGCCTGGGGGCTCCACGGGTTGAACCCTTGGATTTCTGGACTGCCTGGGCTTAGGTTGGCTTCTGAGACTCTCCTGGAGAGATGGTGGAGAGGTGTGCCCACGACCAGAAGAGGTGCACGGCTGAAGATGAACAGATGAGCTAGGCTGGAACCTGGAATACCGGAGACCACGGGTATGAGGTAGGGACTGAAAGTCCTCCGGGTAGGATAGGCAGCGCCTAGTGGTGTAGCTTGAGGAAGGCCGCGGATGGCGTCAGTGCAGGCGGACTGGGTGGTCACAGAAGGAGCAAAGAGAGTGTCCGAAAGAAGCGCAAGGGTCAAAGCCAGGGTATCCAATCGAGGAAGGTCAGCCAAAGCAAGGGTCAGTTCCAGGTATCAGTCTGAGCATGGTTAGAGGTGAGCAGAGGTTGGTTCCAGGTATCAATCCAAGCATAGTCAGAGGCAAGCCAAGGTCCATATCGAGTATCAGTCCGAGGGATACAACATGGGTTGTGAAAGGTGGAACGGAACTCAGGAGTGAAGAAACACAGGAATAGGCACTGGAACACAAGGAGGACCACAGGAATACAGGAGCAGACTCAGGAACACTGGAACAAGCACAGGAACACAGGAACAAACGCAGGGATGCAGGAACACTGGAACAAGCATGGGAACGCAGGAATGAGGACAGCAACTAGCTTCACCGGGGATGATGACCCGTTTGCCAAGGCGAGGGACTGAGGTGCAGGCCCTCGCCTAAATATGGTGCTCAGGTGATGTCATCTGTGCGCGCCGCGGAGCGGTTTCCCACCCCTGGCCCTTTAAAGGGCTGGGCAGTCCGCGCGTGCGTGCCTAGGGATGGGCCTGATGCGGAGGAGGACGCCAAGCCCCAGCGTGGGGCGAGCTCGGAGGATGGAGGCCCCGAAGGCCCTGGGGACGCCGCCACGGGACACCGTGGGCAATGAGAGCTGGCTGCGACAGCAGGTCCCAGGACCTGCTGGAGCGAGGTTAGCAGGCCCAGGCGCGGGCCTACGTGGATGAGATGCGCAACAAAACCATAATTCATTTAACAGACTATCTAAAATAATATCCTTTTAAACAGTGTCCTGCTACTGCACTTTTAAACCTTTATAAAGCTGATCTTCCACAGACCTTAGGCAAGAAACTTTCCATCCTTTACAAATAAAGAAAGAGAGGCCAAAATCCACAGAATATGAATGTATGTCTACCCAAGTGCAGGGGTGGGCAATTAATTTTCCCATGGGGCCGCATGAGAAATTGGGATGGTTTTAGAGGGTCGGACTAATATAATTAACTCAGTTCTCAATAGCCCTACTTATGAAAAGACAGCAGTTTACCACCAATGCATGTCCTCTGAGAAAACACAACAAATAAGACCGATACAAACGCTTACATGCTAGTAAAATATCTCATCTCGGTAACAGACACAGAACCGACCTAACATACTCCCAGGATCTGTAGTAATGCACATAAACTAATCCGCACATAGTTACACCTGTATTATGGAATACACTCAAACAGGAGCAACCCTATCTATGAAAAGGCAACACTACAAATATTAAATCAGGTCCTAAAAACCAATACACCTCTTATTAGGAAAACAGAACTAGCAAGCACTATAGATCCCCACACAGAAATAATTGTAAAACTATACTAATAAGCAGAATAAATATTTCAAAACAGCTATGAACAGAATAACATCCAACAATTAAAAACTCATAAAAACTATTAAACATTCTCCAAACAACAATAAAATATTTCAAAAAAGCAGACATCACACAATTAAAATGGCAGTCAAGAAAAATAAACTTAAAGCCACCTTTACTTACCCCCTCCAGCAGCTCTCCTACTCCCCTTCCCTGCAGGCAGTGGCACACACCAGAAGCAGCAGTAGAAGCTAAGCTCTATACTTATTAGGGATGTGAATCGTGTCCTCGATCGTCTTAACGATCGATTTCGGCTGGGAGGGGGAGGGAATCGTATTGTTGCCGTTTGGGGGGGTAAAATATCGTGAAAAATCGTTAAAAATCGTTAAAAAATCGAAAAATCGAAAAACCGGCACATTAAAACCCCCTAAAACCCACCCCCGACCCTTTAAATTAAATCCCCCACCCTCTCGAACCCCCCCCCAAATAACTTAAATAACCTGCGGGTCCAGCGGCGGTCCGGAACGGCAGCGGTCCGGAACGGGCTCCTGCTCCTGCATCTTGTCGTCTTCGGCCGGCGCCATTTTCCAAAATGGCGCCGAAAAATGGCGGCGGCCATAGACAAAAAAGATTGGACGGCAGGAGGTCCTTCCGGACCCCCGCTGGACTTTTGGCAAGTCTCGTGGGGGTCAGGAGGCCCCCCACAAGCTGGCCAAAAGTTCCTGGAGGTCCAGCGGGGGTCAGGGAGCGATTTCCCGCCGCGAATCGTTTTCGTACGGAAAATGGCGCCGGCAGGAGATCGACTGCAGGAGGTCGTTCAGCGAGGCGCCGGAACCCTCGCTGAACGACCTCCTGCAGTCGATCTCCTGCCGGCGCCATTTTCCGTACGAAAACGATTCGCGGCGGGAAATCGCTCCCTGACCCCCGCTGGACCTCCAGGAACTTTTGGCCAGCTTGTGGGGGGCCTCCTGACCCCCACGAGACTTGCCAAAAGTCCAGCGGGGGTCCGGAAGGACCTCCTGCCGTCCAATCTTTTTCGTCTATGGCCGCCGCCATTTTTCGGCGCCATTTTGGAAAATGGCGCCGGCCGAAGACGACAAGATGCAGGAGCAGGAGCCCGTTCCGGACCGCTGCCGTTCCGGACCGCCGCTGGACCCGCAGGTTATTTAAGTTATTTGGGGGGGGTTCGGGAGGGTGGGGGATTTAATTTAAAGGGTCGGGGGTGGGTTTTAGGGGGTTTTAGTGTGCCGGCTCACGATTCTAACGATTTATAACGATAAATCGTTAGAATCTGTATTGTATTGTGTTCCATAACGGTTTAAGACGATATTAAAATTATCGGACGATAATTTTAATCGTCCTAAAACGATTCACATCCCTAATACTTATGGTCCTCTTCCTTAGTGCCCATGTCTCTCACACATACACCATACCAGTCATGCCCCCATGACCAGTTTCTGTCTCTGACACACCAATCATCTCCCAAACAGTCTTTGGCACACACACACCAGTCACCTTCCTGAACAGTTTCTCTCATGCCATACACACACACACACACACAGGCTTCCCACTCCCGTGTTCTACTTACATATATGGGCTTCTCACTCTCATAATCACTTTCTCTGTCTCTCTCTCTCTCTCACACACACACACACACACAAACACCCACACACTCACTCACCAGTCTCTCACTCCCATGCTTGTTCTCTCCACATGTACAGGCTTCTCATTCCCATAATCACTTTCTTTCTCTTACACACACACACTCACCAGTCTCTCACTCCCATGTTCTCTTTCAGATATACAGGCTTCTCCCTCCCATGATGTGTCTCACACACACCCAGGTTTCTCACTCCCATGCTCACTCTTCACATGCACAGGCTTCTCATTCCCATAATCACTTTATTTTTCTCTCTCTCACACACACACACCAGTCACCTGATCTCACTCATGCATACACACACACACAGGCTTCCCACTCCCAAGTTCTCTTTCATATATACAGGCTTCTCCCTCCCATGCTGTCTCATACACACCCAGGTTTCTCACTCTCATGCACAGGCTTCTCATTCCCATAATCACTTTCTCTCTGTTACACATTCTCATTTCCATGCTCACTCTCCACGTGCACAGGCTTCTCATTCCATGAATCACATTCTCTCACATTCACACACACCAGTCTTTTTCTCTCACACACACCGTCACCTTACCAAGCAGTCTCTCTCTCTCATGCATGCACACTCACCCAGGTTTCTCACTCCCACAACACCAGGCTTCTTACGCTCATGCTTTCCCCACATACCCAGACTTCTCACTTCCATGCTTTTTCTCTCACACACACACACATCAGTCACCTCCCTGACTAATGTCTCACACTCTCACTTACACATCAGTCATCTCCCTGAGCAATCACTTTCATTGTCTCTCACATACACACACACAACAGTTCTCTGACCAGTCAATCACACACAGGCTGGCTGGCTGGCTGCTTCTCTCTCTTTCTCTCTCTCCCCCCCCCCCCCCCCCCCCCCCGAGCACAAATGGGAGCTGCAGCAGCCCCCGCAGGCCAAGAAAGAAGAATCCCATCGGCCGCGGGAGGCTCATGCTGCTGACTCCTTTCTCAATTACTGGCTGCTTCAATTGCTCGGGGACCGACGCTGCAGCCGACGCGGCACGGCTCTTTCTCCTTCCCGCGCACCGCTCCGTGTATCACTTCCTGTTCCGGGTCACGGGAGGGGGGGTGCAGGCGCGGGAAGAAAAAAAGGCCAGCCGCGGGTACCACAGCTTCTTCTAACACCGCTGCCGTTCCCACTGGGCTTGAACGTGCTGACAGCCCAGCGGCAACGGCAGCGGGAGAGACCGGGAACTCGCGCCGCGGACCGGCAAAAAACTCCCGCGGACCGGTGGTTGGGGACCCCTGAGATAAAAGACCACGAAAGGCGGAACTGTGACATATGTAGGAAAGAAACTCGAGCGAAGGCACGCTGCCCGATTGGCCGGTGCTGGGCAAGGCTTGCCCAGCACCGGCCAATCGGAGAGCGTGCCTTGGCTCGAGTCACTCCCTCTCCCCCCACCGGACACTGTAAAAAAACCAGTTCATTCTCCGCTCCCTCGCTCCCCGATTGGCCGGCCAATCGAGGAGCGAGGGAGCGGAGAATGAACTGCTGCCTTCCCTCTGCAAGGGAAGGCAGCAGTGCCTCATTCCCCGTCTGCTCTCAGCAATGGGCGGGCCGGTCACAGACCGTAGGCGGGCCGGATTCAGCCCGCGGGCCGCCCCTTGCCCAGGTCTGCCCAAGTGGTATACATACAAAGAAAACATAACTATTAGTAAGATGGTCAGTGATAATTAATAAATAGAAATAGAAATGAAAATAGAAAAGACACAATATAAAATATAAAAGGCACCCAATGATAAATAAAAAGGCACACTTTCTGACTGCTCCTGTGAAGGGAGCATACAGTTTTACAGCCGGACGGACAGGGTACTTGTGCTCCCTTTCAAAACCATAGTACACTGCTGCCTTAGTCGCAGGACAAGCTCCTGAATGCAACAAGCGACCAGACATTTTGCAGTCAGAAAATCGATTAATAATAGTTTCTACGCTCCTGCTCTCCACATATATAATGATGAATAGACAATTATGAATATGAATTATGAATATGAATTTCGAACTTCGCCCCTCCAATACTCACCTCATTTACTAGTTTGCTACCCTAATAAGCTAACTAGCTCTAGACCAGGCTCGGACATTTCACAATGTATTTAATTTAATACCCTCTTAAGGCTTCTCTTTTTCCAGCTGAACCAGCTTCCAAGTTCAAGGTCCTTGTTATTATGTAACTTTTGCTTCTTTGCTTTTGTCTCCGCTAATTATAAAAAAGTTGTTCCTTATGTTACGTTATGTTATACTGATCTACCCCTGTTCGATGTAAACCGACCTGATATGGTATTCAACCTTGAAGGTCGGTATAGAAAAATGTTAAATGTTAAATATAAGGCATTTAAAAGGACACCTATTTATATTTGACAGCGCGATTCTATTTCTAACGAAGATCGTTAGCCATCTCATACCTGTGATAGAATCTAAATGTTTATTTATTTGATTTGATTGTAAAATCAAATGGTATTAAATCTATATATACATATATTTTTATCGTTATGTGACTTTTATAATTGTATAATTTTATCATGTCTATTTTAATTTATATTAAATTATATTTATTATTTATTATGATTTTAGCAATTATTATCATTGACCATCTTTTGCAAGTTGCGGAGGCATGGTCGCTTCTTGAGGGGGATTGTGAGCTCTTGGATCACGGCGTAGCTCAGGGAGGAGCCCCAAGACACACCGTGAGAGGTGAGCAAGTACAAGCATGGCCAGAACAGGAACAAGGCTGGACTGAAGGCAAGACAAAGAACGTCTGGAGCAGGAACAAGGTAGGCTCAGCCCTCCACTGGACCTACACACACCAAAGAGACCCAGCAATGCAATGCTGGTCTCAGAAGTAGCCCTCTGGCCACTCAATAGCCCTTCCGGACCCGCCGCTTGGGAATGACAAGTGCATGAGGCCAGATGGAGGCTGAGGGCAGGAACAAGAAGACTCAGACTTAGACTCAGGATACTCGGAAGACTCAGACAAGGATTCAGGTTGCTCAAAAGACTCAGACAAGGATTCAGATTACATGGAGGTCTCTGGCAAGAATTCAGGATACTTGAAGGTTTCAGGCAAGGGTTCAGGATTCAGGAGAAAGTACTGGGTGAGTGCCGAAAGCGAAAGCAGACTCCAGATGAAGCAGTGGAACTTGAAGTCAGGACATGACAAAGATTTAGGCCACGCCCAACATAGCCACCTGTGGCTGGTCACAGATCACGGTGAAGTGGAGCAGATTCTTAGGCATGGACGGAAGCAGGCACAAGGAACTCCGAAGACCGGGATAGGA
The DNA here is from genome assembly GCF_901001135.1 of Rhinatrema bivittatum. Classification (NCBI taxonomy): domain Eukaryota; kingdom Metazoa; phylum Chordata; class Amphibia; order Gymnophiona; family Rhinatrematidae; genus Rhinatrema; species Rhinatrema bivittatum. The sequence goes on along the minus strand of NC_042628.1, from coordinate 77,543,460 downwards.
TTCAGGATTCAGAAGCTAGGCATTAAAAACAGGAGCCTTCCGGAGGCTTGCGCTGCAGACGAGAAGGTAGGCCTTGTGCCACGAGGCACCCTACACAGCCCCCCATGGGCTGGTCACGGACCATGACGGTGGCATGCCAGGAAAGGTGTACAGACAAGGAACCTGGGAAATGGACGAAGAGCTGGAGACGAGGAAGACGAATTCAGGACTGGAACATCGGACATCAGGAACATCAGGACATCAGGGCATGGAACATCAGGACGACTGGACAGCAGGACATCTGGAACATCAGGAACAAGGAACACGTGACGATGGATGTCCAACGAGGGACGAAACCAGGAACATCAAGATGAAGGAAACCAGGAACACAAAGAACATAGAGCAAAGATCCATCAAGGCACAGGAAGACCACGGAGGACCTGGACCGGAAGAAGACCACAGACACTGTGAAGACTGGATCCGAAGGCCCTGAGGAACAGAAGCAGGACCCTTTTATAGGGCTGGTCCAGGCAAGGATAGATGACATCATCAGTGAGGGCCTCGGGTCTTTTCTTGCCGCTGATCCTTTAAATGAAGAGGAGAGGAGGCAGGAACCTGCGGTGGCATCCTGCCACGTGGGAGGCCGGGTAGGCAGCAGCAGCGGCACCCCTTGCTGCAAAGAGGAAACAGGCAGCGGCAGCAGCGGCTTCTTGCTGCGAAGATGAGAGGAGGCATCGGGCCGGCAGGCGGCGCTAGGACCACAGAGGCACCGACAACGCGGAGGCCTCTGGGCCTTGCGAAGACTGCGGCGGCAGCAGCTTGCTACCAGAGGTAAGGGATTGCCTGTGGCTAGGCCCTCAGACAAACTCCTAACACCATCTTACTAGTAGTTCTGGATTCTTTGTGTATACATCTCTTGGTTTTGAATTTCTACCTTTCATACCAGCAATTTTGGGGAGGATTTGTAATGGTAACAGCCTTCAAAAAAACATGGGATACATGCAGAAAATCCTTATTTTCAAAAGTGAAGGAATAGCTAAACCATGAACATGGGGTAGTCAATTGGGGCAATGTCCAGAGAGTGGCAGTTATGACTCAAAAAGCCATATGATTGCATCGGGCTTCTAGGAAAGACTGGGGAACCTGAATAGCGGGGACCATAATTAAAGCCCAAGCTTCCATGAGCACAGGGAGGTTAAATGTTTTGAAAAATGGCAGCTGAGTAGCTTGCTTGAAAGCACGGCGGATCTGGACTTTGGATTAGGTGTTGGTTTTTAAAAACAAAAGAGGAAGTTGGTAAGGCCTGACATGGATGGCCAGAAGAGATGATGGAAGTCAGGGTTTTAGCAGATTTGGGGCAGGCTTTGTACTGATATGAACTGCAGTGATGGGAAAAGGTTTGAAGGTTCACATAAGAGACAGGATGGCGGGGGCAGGGGTAAGGTGCTTATCTACTCAATGTGAAAGAATCTCAACTGAGCAGACTGAATGGGCCAATTTGATCTTTTTCTGCCTCAATTACTGTGATTCTATTCTATAGTTCAGAAAATAAATATTAGAGGGAAACGTTTCTAAGGGTCTATAACACACAACATTTCCCAAGGTAATGTCCTCAAGAGGTAACCTAGTCATCAGTGATCAGTACAGATTCATGCGAGGCAATTCCATAGTGTGTATAAATCTGATTTAATACTCACCCGGAATCTCTGTCTGCTTTGGTTTGGGAGGTTCAGGTACTGAAAACAAAATGAATGGTTCAGTGTGAGGTAAACTTAACTTGCAAAGGTTTTGATATTATTTAGTTCATGGATATGGAAATGGTTTGATAGTGGGAAAAGTTATGAAATCAATATGGAAGTAAAGAATACTGCAGTAAATAAGTTGAGAACAGATAGTGCTTGAGATGTAAAAAGTTAACAGATGAAACACCTCCCAAGGTCTTAATCCACAGCTATCTCTCCTCTCCCCCCAACAAAGGCTTTGGGGTCCATCACTGAGCCTTATTAGGCCCCTACCAATTCCTCTCTTCTTCCTCTTCCCATCTGGGATGCTATTTTTCCAGATGCTACATGCTCTGAGCCCACTCTCTAGCTGCTGCTGTGAGGGTCACCCTGTTCAATATTCCTGCTTCTTCCTGCCTATTCCCTGGCCATTCTGCAGGATGATGAACAGGGACTGTTTTTATTGAATTCTGCCAATTTCATCAAAAGAAAAGGGCATATAAGAAAATTGGTTCTTTCCTGCTAATTTTTGTTCTGTAATACAACAAATCCTTCCAGACAAGTGGGTTTATGCGTCCCTTCCAGTAGATGGAGGCAGAGAACAAACCTTCGAGGCACTGCTACATAACTGAGTGTGCCACCTGCACTCCTTAGTACTGACCTGTACCCAAGCCAAGATATATAAAAAAATTCAACCCTCCCGAGCGAATCAGAAAAACCCCGGGGTTAGAGTCCCCTGAACCAGAATAGCAACACAAAATCGCAAGGCCCCCAAAAAATGCCCTGCCAATGAGAAACTAAAAATAACTCAACTGTTGCAGCGGTGATATTCAAATAATATCGCACATCTTTCGGTAACAATACCTGGTCAGGCCTCTGGACTGATCTGTGGTATAACAGGAATGAAAATTTGCAGGTAAGAACCAATTTTCCTTTCCTGAATATAGCCAGATTTGTCCAGACAAGTGAGATGTACCAAATCAAACCTAAACTGGGTGGGAACACAAAAGGCCCATTCTCAAAACACTTTCACCAAAGCCCTCATCTTCAGGCACCCGAACATCTAAATAGTAATGCCTGGTGAAAGGATGCAGGGAGGACCACATTGCGGCCCTACAAATTTCCTCTGGAGACCCCAGCTTACACTTGGCCCAAGATGCCACCTGTGCTCTAGTAGAATACGCTTTAAGGACACTGGGAAGCACACGATCCTTAGCAATATAGGCCGCAGAAATATCCTCTTTTAACCATTGGGCTAAAGTAGCTTTCGAGGCCTTGTCTCTCTTCTTCGCTCCACCAAACAGCACAAAAAGATGATCCAACCTTCGAAAGGAATTGGTGACCTTCAAGTACCGCAAGAGTGCTCATCGAACATCCAAAAGGTGAAGATTTCTAATCAAGGTCGAGCATCTGGACCAATCTGGAAACCCCAATAACTCCACTGATTGACTTGGAAGGCAGAGACCACCTTTGGCAAAAAGGAAGGCACCGTACTCAGAGACACTTTGTTGGTGGAAATATGTAAGAAAGGGTCATGACAGGAAAGAGGCTAAAGCTCCGAAATGGCTGAGCAGATTGCGACCAGAAACACCATCTTTAGCGTAAGATCCTTCAAGGAGGCTCAACTGAAAGGCTCAAAGGGAAGTTCACAGAGAACCAGGAGGACCAGGTTAAGATTCCAGTCCTGACAGACCTTGCAAAGCAGATGATTCAAAACCTTCACTCCCTTGACAAAGCGAACAACATCTGGATGAGACGCCAAAGGCCTGCCCCACACCTTGCCCCTGAGACAACCCAGAGCTGCAACCTGGACTCTGAGCAAACTATAAGCTAGATCTTTGGATAGTCTGTGCTGCAGTAAGGACAAAACCTGTAGAATAGAAGCTAGTAGAGGATCCACCGCCTGTTGGCTGCACCAGGACTCAAACACTTTCCACACTCTAACATTAGCCATGGACGTGGAAGGCCTCCTGGCCTGAAGAAGGGTAGAAATTGCCAGCTCCAAATATCCAGAGTATCTAGTCCAGAATGCTGCAGCATGCATTTTATCAGGTACTTCTATCAGAAATCTTATCTCTCCAGTGCTACAGGCTTATCACTGGTTACCAATAAAATTCAGAATACAATATAAAGTCCTTACCATCATCCAGTCTCTTATTTACAATTCCTCTTCTAACTGGCTCTGCTCTTTACTCCACATTTATAAACCCACCAGACACCTGAGATCCTTAACAAAATACCTTTTGGACATTCCTTCACCTCGACTAGCTAGACTAGACATTGCAAGGAAAAGGGCCTTTTTAGTAGCAGGCCCCACCCTTTGGAATGCACTATCTGACTCACTACAATTATTATCAAACCGAATACAATTCAAGAAATCCTTAAAAACATATTTGTTTCAAAATGCCTTCAAAATTACATCTACTAAACACGAATTTCTTCCTATATACAACTTGGAAATTCCCCTCCTATTAATCCTCATGTATACTTTGAAAAATAACTTCCCTAAACTCCTTTTCCCCTGACATTTGCAGTGGCTACAAGATGACACCTGATTATTGTTTTGGTATGTTTGATTTAATCATTGATTATTGTTATTGATATGTTTAGTTTTTTGATAAATTATTAATTTTATTTTATTATTATGAGATTTATGTAAATTTTTAGCTATTACTTTATTTTATTTTATGATTTATATTTATGTAAACCATTTTGCCTAAACTTTGTTTGTAAAAGTGGTATAAAAACACTTTTAAATAAATAAATAAATAAAATCTCAAAAGCCAAGCCGCGAGACAAAAGTGATCCTCCACATCCGAAAGTATGGAACCTTGCCGAAGCTACTCCGAAAGGTGAGCCAGTCGAAGACTCCCATCCACCGCCAGATGCATTAGGTCCGCAAACCATGGACGATGCGGCTTCTCCAGATCAACCAGAACCACTGACCCTGGATGCATTTCAATGCGATGAAAGGGAAACACATACAGAAGACCTGTCAGCCAGGGATACACTAGGGCATCTAGGCCTATGGAGCAGATTTCTCTTCTGCAGCTGAAGAACCTGAACATCTTCAAAGTGGCCCTGGTTGCCATGAGATCCAGCCGAGGAACTCCCCATTTGGCACAGATGTGGTTCCAGGATTCCTGGGACAGTTCCCAGGAATCACCGGGGTCTAGTTTCTGTCGGCTTAGAAAATCCGACTGCACGTTGTACGCTCCCGCGAAATGAGATGCTGCGTTCCCTTCAAGGTGAACTCCGCCCATGAAAACAGCAGTTGGGCCTCCCAGTGAGACATCTTGTACCTCCCTGACAATTGATATATTCCACCATCGTCACATTGTCCGACAACACTCGAACCATCCGATTCCGGACCACGGGCAAAAAACGCTCCAATGCCCTGCACACCGCTGTAATCTCCAAACTGTTGATCGACTAGGTCTTTTCCACAGCCAACCAGAGACCCTGGATCGAGCGCCCCATGCACACTGCTCCCCAGCCTTTGAGACTGGCATCCGTGGTCAATATCACCCAGTTCAGGACTTCCATGCCCTTGCCCAGATTGGTCCAAGGCAACCACCACTCCAGGATGGTCTTGGTCTCCCGTGTCAGAGCTAAGGGGACATGATACTCCTCGGACATTGGGCTCCATCAAGACAGCAATACTCTCTGTAATGCACGCATATGGGCAAAGACCCACGGAACAAGCTCTAACATTGCCACCAAGGACCCCAGCACCTGCAGATAATCCCAGAATTTCGAGTCTGGCAGATTCAGTAATTGGGAATCCTGCTGCTGTCAGAAATAACTTGCCCTGCCGGGTATCAAAGAGCTCCCCCAAGTACTCCAGAGATTGAGTGGGCACCAGGTGGCTTTTTGCCACATTGATAACCCAGCCCAGGGAGCTCAGGAGTTGCCTCACCCTCAGCACGGAATGAGCGCAATCCTCCTCCGACTTCACCTAATTGAACCAGTTGTCTACATAGGGGTGAACCAACACCCTCTCCCATCAGCCAGCCACCACCACCACCACCACCATCACCTTCGTGAAAGTACGAGGAGTGGTAGCCAGACCGAAGGGAAGAGCTTGAAATTGGAAATGGCATCCAAGCACCTTGAATCGCAGGAATCTTTGATGCTCCTTTCAGATAGGAATAAGAAGATAAGCCTCGGTGAGGTCCAAGGATGCCAGAAACTCTCCTTTTTGGACAGCCGTGATCACCATACGCAGGGCCTCCATCTGTAAGCGTGACACTTGTAAGCTCAAGTTCACTTTCTGCAAATCCAGGATAGGCCGGAAAGTGCCCTCCTTCTTTAGTACCACAAAGAAGATGGAATACCTTCCCTGCCCCTGCTCATCCAGGGGAACCGGGAGGATGGCTTCCAGGCTTATCAGTCTGCATAGAGTTTCTTCTACTGCATCACGCTTGTATTGAGAAGAACAGTGCGACTCCAGAAAGGCATCGTTGAGTAAGTGAGAAACCTCTAAGGTGTAACCATCCCTTATTACCTCCAGTACCCACCGATTGAAGGTGATCTTGCCCCACTCCCCATAAAACTGAGACAACCTGCCCCCGACTAGAACCAATGAGGAGTAGGTGCCCCTGGATTCATTGGGCCGGCTGCTAGCTCTAGAGCGCTGACCGGAGTCGCCTCTAGCGGAACGGCCGAGGCCCCAAAAGGTCCGCTGGCAACTTGATGACAATTTCGGGCCCACAGTGGAAGCACTTCTACTGGTCTGAAACTTCTGTGACTCCCAAAAACAAGAGCGAGAGGGAAAATTCCTCCTAATGACCTGCTTATCCTCCAGGAGCTTATTGTCCTTGGTTTCACCCAGAGATTTTATGAGCTGGTCGAGGTCCTCTCTAAAGAGCAGCGTGCCTTTAAACGAGAGGTTACATAACTGAGTCTTAGACCACATATCCGTCAACCAATTACGCAGCCACAAGAGGCGAAGAGCCGCCGTCACTAAATCCATGCTCCTAGCCGTAGTACGGAAAAACACAAGAATAGATGCCTGGAACTTTTTCAATGTTTATTAAACAGAGACGTATATTAAAAAACTTGCCCGACTCTGGCCGAGTTTCGCAGCTCACATAGCCGCTGCCTCAGGGGCTACAAGCAAACCAAACAACAATCAATATAAATAACAACCAATCAAAAAATTTTTTTATAAAATCAACAACATCCTTAAGATCTCATAAATATTAAAAAGTATTTAATAAAACCTTAAAAACCTTTTTAAATTTCACTAAGATCTAAGATATTGATTAAAATTAAAATTAACTTAAAATGATGACAAACTTAACATAAAACCAAACATACCAAAAAATAAATTATCTTAATATATAGCATCATAATCACTTAAAAAGCATAATTTATGTTGTCCTTTAACAACAAAGAAAAGGAAAATGCTTTACCTTCAACACTTCACAGCTGCCAAATAGCATTCATTTGTGCAAAATCTTCCAACATGCAACCATTAATTATCAGCAGTGCATTGAAACACTGAAATATATATATAAAAGACAGCTTAAGAAATCTCTAATTGAATACTAGTATAATTCTGTTACAAATGAACAAGTGGCAAAAAATGAATATTAACATGACAAATTAATTAAAACAATGTTGTATCAAAATTCAATTTACAATATAGACATTCCCATACTTAATAAAACCTGTAGCATTGTATTATTTATAGAAGTTGGTAGCTTGAAAAATCTCTCATTAAATACTAGTTACAAGTCAACAAGTGGCAAAAAATGAATCCAACATAACACATTAATTGAATGATGTTTTTCTAAATTCAGAGACCAATTTATAATATAGGCTTAACCATATTTTATAAAATCTTAAAAGGGGCAGTACATCACTATTCGCTAAAAACACAAATATTTTTTAAAAAACGCCAATTTTTTAACCAAACGCACATTTTTAAAAAACGCAGATCTTTAACCCACATCGCCTTAACTATAAAAACGCCCATTAAAACCATATAGTGGTCTTAAGTAGAGACTACATGCTGCACGTCAGTGCGAGAGGTAAACTTTTTAGCAATTTGTTTAATCATCTTGGATTGAGCTTTTTTGTTATTTGTCTCCCACGATTTTTTCAGCAATGTTTCAGAGATAGTAAATTTATCGATGTTGCTTCGGTCTAGCTTTCTAATTATGACCAGTGTATTTCACATATTCATTTTTTATTTAAGAGAAAAGATAGTGTAATATAGAATCTACTTAAGACCACTATATGGTTTTAATGGGCATTTTTATAGTTAAGGCGATGTGGGTTAAAGATCTGCGTTTTTAAAAAATTGGCGTTTGGTTAAAAAATTGGCGTTTTTTAAAAAATATTTGTGTTTTTAGCGAATAGTGATGTACTGCCCCTTTTAAGATTTTATAAAATATGGTTAAGCCTATATTATAAAATTGGTCTCTGAATTTAGAAAAACATCATTCAATTAATGTGTTATGTTAGATTCATTTTTTGCCACTTGTTGACTTGTAACTAGTATTTAATGAGAGATTTTTCAAGCTACCAACTTCTTTAAATAATACAATGCTACAGGTTTTATTAAGTATGGGTATGTCTATATTGTAAATTGAATTTTGATACAACATTGTTTTAATTAATTTGTCATGTTAATATTCATTTTTTGCCACTTGTTCATTTGTAACAGAATTATACTAGTATTCAATTAGAGATTTCTTAAGCTGTCTTTTATATATATATTTCAGTGTTTCAATGCACTGCTGATAATTAATGGTTGCATGTTGGAAGATTTTGCACAAATGAATAGGGATGTGAATCGTTTTCCATATCGTCTTAACGATAGAAATCATGTGGCAGGAGAAGAAAATCGTGTTTGGCACGATTATTTCATTGAAAAATCGTTAAAAATCGTTTTTTCCGATTAGTGCGCACTAACTCAAAATGATACAAATAGACACTTTCCAGGTCACTGAAGGTCAGTTAGGAATGAATATGTGTTCCTATTGGCTGGCTGCCCTCTTATCTATTGATGTTACCAAGGTTACCACTGAGGTGATGGTTGGGGGGATGGGAAATGGAACTGTAAACTCATGAACACCAACAGAAAATGAAACAAAGTGTTCACACTTCCCAGGTCAGTAAAGGTCACTTAGGAATGAATATGTATGTATGTATTCCTATTGGCTGGCTGTGCTCTTATCTATTGATGTTACCAAGGTTACCACTGAGGTAATGGTTGGGGGGATGTGAAATGGAAACAGTTGGAAGCTTGACATGTGATGATCAGCACTCACGTGACTAGAACTTCTTTGTTTATTATTTTTGTTAGCAGGCACCTGAAATGCTAGTGCATGTTGAATTTGCCAAACACTGTGCATTTTAGAAAGGTGGTCCTGGCTGGAACTGTACACAGTTCAAATATATGTAATTGATTGTTGGTAAGTGTATTTTTTAAGTAGCCACACTGGCACCAGTATGTTTACTTTTCCTCCTACTTAACTCACTAGCTCAGCTTTGTAAGAAGGGCTTCTCTGCTTGAGTGAGGGTCAGGCAGCTCCCCCCTGTCTATGAAGCCAGCCTCTCACTAGTAATGCAGGGAGGGAGCTGTCTCAGACTTCACCATCCTCCTCCCCCCCCCTCACCCACACACCATTCACTAGCTGGGACATGGGGGAAGTCAGGAGTGAGGGTCAGGCAGCTCCCCCCTGTCTGTGAAGCCAGCCTCTCACTAGTAATGCAGGGAGGGAGCTGTCTCAGACTTCACCATCCTCCCCCCCCCCCTCACCCACACACCATTCACTAGCTGGGACATGGGGGAAGTCAGGAGTGAGGGTCAGGCAGCTCCCCCCTGTCTGTGAAGCCAGCCTCTCACTAGTAATGCAGGGAGGGAGCTGTCTCAGACTTCACCATCCTCCCCCCCCCCTCACCCACACACCATTCACTAGCTGGGACATGGGGGAAGTCAGGAGTGAGGGTCAGGCAGCTCCCCCCTGTCTGTGAAGCCAGCCTCTCACTAGTAATGCAGGGAGGGAGCTGTCTCAGACTTCACCATCCACCCCCCCCCCCTCACCCACACACCATTCACTAGCTGGGACATGGGGGAAGTCAGGAGTGAGGGTCAGGCAGCTCCCCCCTGTCTGTGAAGCCAGCCTCTCACTAGTAATGCAGGGAGGGAGCTGTCTCAGACTTCACCATCCTCCCCCCCCCCCTCACCCACACACCATTCACTAGCTGGGACATGGGGGAAGTCAGGAGTGAGGGTCAGGCAGCTCCCCCCTGTCTATGAAGCCAGCCTCTCACTAGTAATGCAGGGAGGGAGCTGTCTCAGACTTCACCATCCTCCTCCCCCCCCCCCACCCACCCACACACCATTCACTAGCTGGGACATGGGGGAAGTCAGGAGTGAGGGTCAGGCAGCTCCCCCCTGTCTGTGAAGCCAGCCTCTCACTAGTAATGCAGGGAGGGAGCTGTCTCAGACTTCACCATCCTCCCCCCCCCCCCCCTCACCCACACACCATTCACTAGCTGGGACATGGGGGAAGTCAGGAGTGAGGGTCAGGCAGCTCCCCCCTGTCTGTGAAGCCAGCCTCTCACTAGTAATGCAGGGAGGGAGCTGTCTCAGACTTCACCATCCTCCTCCCCCCCCCCCTCACCCACTCACCATTCACTAGCTGGGACATGGGGGAAGTCAGGAGTGAGGGTCAGGCAGCTCCCCCCTGTCTGTGAAGCCAGCCTCTCACTAGTAATGCAGGGAGGGAGCTGTCTCAGACTTCACCATCCTCCCCCCCCCCCCCTCACCCACACACCATTCACTAGCTGGGACATGGGGGAAGTCAGGAGTGAGGGTCAGGCAGCTCCCCCCTGTCTGTGAAGCCAGCCTCTCACTAGTAATGCAGGGAGGGAGCTGTCTCAGACTTCACCATCCTCCCCCCCCCCCCCCTCACCCACACACCATTCACTAGCTGGGACATGGGGGAAGTCAGGAGTGAGGGTCAGGCAGCTCCCCCCTGTCTGTGAAGCCAGCCTCTCACTAGTAATGCAGGGAGGGAGCTGTCTCAGACTTCACCATCCTCCCCCCCCTCACCCACACACCATTCACTAGCTGGGACATGGGGGAAGTCAGGAGTGAGGGTCAGGCAGCTCCCCCCTGTCTGTGAAGCCAGCCTCTCACTAGTAATGCAGGGAGGGAGCTGTCTCAGACTTCACCATCCTCCCCCCCCCCCTCACCCACACACCATTCACTAGCTGGGACATGGGGGAAGTCAGGAGTGAGGGTCAGGCAGCTCCCCCCTGTCTGTGAAGCCAGCCTCTCACTAGTAATGCAGGGAGGGAGCTGTCTCAGACTTCACCATCCTCCCCCTCCCCCCTCACCCACACACCATTCACTAGCTGGGACATGGGGGAAGTCAGGAGTGAGGGTCAGGCAGCTCCCCCCTGTCTGTGAAGCCAGCCTCTCACTAGTAATGCAGGGAGGGAGCTGTCTCAGACTGGTATCAGGGTTAGGGCACTGTGTGCAGGAAGATCACAACACTCCTGGTATTAATAGGGATAGGGCACTGTAAGAGATGACTGTAGTAGATTGAATAAAGATCTGATGTTTCTGCTCTCCTCACACCAAACAAAAACAACACACAAGCAGAGAAGCCCTTCTTACAAAGCTGAGCTAGTGAGTTAAGTAGGAGGAAAAGTAAACATACTTGTGCCAGTGTGGCTACTTAAAAAATACACTTACCAACAATCAATTACATATATTTGAACTGTGTACAGTTCCAGCCAGGACCACCTTTCTAAAATGCACAGTGATTGGCAAATTCAACATGCACTAGCATTTCAGGTGCCTGCTAACTAAAATAATAAACAAACAAGTTCTAGTCACGTGAGTGCTGATCATTACATTACTTTTTTTGTCAAGCTTCCAACTGTTTCCATTTCACATCCCCCCAACCATTACCTCAGTGTTAGCCTTGGTAACATCAATAGATAAGAGCACAGCCAGCCAATAGGAATACATACATACATATTCATTCCTAAGTGACCTTTACTGACCAGGGAAGTGTGAACACTTTGTTTCATTTTCTGTTGGTGTTCGTTAGTTTCCAGTTCCATTACCCATCCCCCCAACCATCACCTCAGTGGTAACCTTGGTAACATCAATAGATAAGAGGGCAGCCAGCCAATAGGAACACATATTCATTCCTAACTGACCTTCAGTGACCTGGAAAGTGTTTATTTGTATCATTTTCAGTTAGTGCGCACTAAATCGAGTTAGTGCGCACTAACGGGGAGTTAGTGCGCACTAACTCGAGTTAGTGCGCACTAACACGATTTAACGATTTTTAACGATAAATCGTTAGAATTTCTATTGTATCGTGTTCTATAACGATTTAAGACGATATAAACATTATCGGACGATAATTTTAATCGTTGAAAAACGATTCACATCCCTACAAATGAATGCTATTTGGCAGCTGTGAAGTGTTGAAGGTAAAGCATTTTCCTTTTCTTTGTTTTTAAAGGACAACATAAATTATGCTTTTTAAGTGATTATGATGCTATATATTAAGATAATTTATTTTTTGGTATGTTTGGTTTTATGTTAAGTTTGTCATCATTTTAAGTTAATTTTAATTTTAATCAATATCTTAGATCTTAGTGAAATTTAAAAAGGTTTTTAAGGTTTTATTAAAGACTTTTTAATATTTATGAGATCTTAAGGATGTTGTTGATTTTATAAAAACTTTTTTTGATTGGTTGTTATTTATATTGATTGTTGTTTGGTTTGCTTGTAGCCCCTGAGGCAGCGACTATGTGAGCTGCGAAACTTGGCCAGAGTCGGGCAAGTTTTTTAATATACGTCTCTGTTTAATAAACATTGAAAAAGTTCCAGGCATCTATTCTTGTGTTTTTCCTGACGGCTATCATAGATCGCCTACCTCTGTTTTCTTGGACCTAGCCGTAGTACATACTAGATCATACCAAGCATCTGCCACATAGGCCACGCGGTCTCTGAATCCAACATAAGCATGCTGTATCAAGCTGGCGCACACCGCCGCCCGAAGGCTCAGCAAAGAGACCTCAAACATGTGCTTCAATTGGACCTACAGCTTGTAATCCTATACATCCTTGAAGTCCGCCACCAAAATTGTAGATTTCTTGATGACAGCCGATACCGCAGCATTGACCTTAGGCATTTTAAGGCACTCCAAGTGTTCCTCCAACAAGGGATACAGCTTCCCTATGGCCTTTCCAACCTTCAAGCTTGCCTCTGGGGAGTCCCACTCCTGACTAATAAGCTTCTCAATCTTCTTTGGAATGGGAAAGGCAAGAGGAGGGCCCCACAAACCATGCAGGACAGGGTTAACACCCTTGTTATCCAACTCCTCCAGAGTCAGTTTGACCCATAATTCCTCCAAGATCTGAGAAATGAGTGGCCAAATTTCCTCTTTCTTAAATAAGCACACCACCCAGGGGTTGTCCCCTTCCACTTCAGCCACTTCTGGGAGGTCCAGGTCATCCTTGCCACCTTTCTCTTGAGGATGGTCCTAATCTGGGTTAGAACCCAGGTCTGTAGCCAGAGAGGCAGCCCCCGCCTCTAGCGGATCGTCAGAGTCCCCCAGGACCCTAGGGTCTTGATCAGGAAAAGTGGCCCATGACACGCGTCACCCGTCAAGTCTCCGAGCGGGCACTCTCAAGGTCGCTCGAGCTCTCTTGAATGGTCGCACAGAGGGCTCCTTGGGTCTCCACTTGGCTGCCTCATTCATAATCAGGATAAATTCTGGAGAAAACCCAGAAAGGCCCTCTGAAAGGACTGAGGGATGCTAGGCTCAGAGACTCCCCCCTTAACATCCTCCACATAAACCTGCGCCAGAGGAAAAGCATTCCAAGCCCAGTAAACACCCTCCCCCCCCCCCACCAGAGTGCCAGGTACTACAACTCCTCACTCCTGAATCCCCGACTGATGTGGTCCTGTACCGCTGGCCAACTCTCCTGGCTGCTCCTCAACACAGAACCTGAACCTGTTTTCTTTCTTTCTTTTTTTTTTTTTTTTTTAACAAATCTTACTCTAAATACAAAGAAATAAGAATAAGGCACCCCCCCCCCCCCAGTGGGGAAACTTCCCTGAGGGTGCTGTCGGCAGACAGGAAGGAACTTTGGGGCTCGAAGAGTGAGCCAGTCCCATGGCTAGCAGGGGACCCGAAGCTACAGGCAACACCAGCCAGGGGCATGCTCGGTTATGTAGCAGGGCCTCAAAGTTTTGTTCTCTGCCTCCATCTGCTGGTAGGGATGCATAAACCCACTTGTCTGGACTGATCTGGGTATGTTCAGGAAATTACATTTTTTATTTTACATACGTGACCTTTTATCCTTGTCTGTCTCTGCACTTCCTCACTGTATGTCTCTGCTCTGCCCTCTCCCTCTCTATATATCTCTCCCCTTGTGTCTTTGTCATTCCTCACCCCTCCCTCAATCTCTGCTTTTCTCTCCCCCCTGCATCTCTGCTCTTCTCTCTCACCCTCCCTGTGTCTTTATTCTTCTCTCTCCCCGCCTTCTTATGTTTCTATTTGCATTCTTCTCGCTCTCCCTTCTCTCCCTATATGTCTCTGCTCTCCTCTGTCCCCCCCCCCCCCTTCTCTTGCTATCTATCTTGAAGGAGTGCTAACACAGAGGCAGGCATTAGGTAAAACTTGCAAAAAGTATATTTGTTTTTGCTGATAAAACTACAAGGGGGTAATTCTGTGACATCCCACATAAGTTAGCTGACAAATACGTGCATAAATTACAGCAATTTTAAAATCAGATTTACACACATAAGTCCCTACTGAAATTTATCGCAGCAGAATTAGAAACACAAAATCACACCTGCTATTTGGAGTTCTCAGAATAAAAAGTGATTTTGTTGGCCTTAAACAAGGGTCTAATCAGCAAGGGTTGGCCTGTTCTGTATAAAGCCACAGACTGCCTCAGAGTAAGCCAGCCTCAGACTCCAGGTAGCCCACTAAATGGACCCATCCCACTAGAAGGATGAGAGCTGTTGAGGGGGAAGTGTCCAACACTGGTAACACATCTGCTTGGTACATAACTCTTAATGCAGTACATTCTGTATTATGAGCTTCAGAAGTATTACCACTCTCAAATACTCACGCTTAAGCATTTCTGACACAGACCACGGAAGCAGCTTTAAGTGAAGCTCATTGACTGAAAAAGAGACAGGACAAGTGAGAGGGAATTAATACGAAAGGATCGTGGCATTCCTACTGCAAAACATTTAAAAGTCCCTACTGTACTGTATGAATCCATTGGGCACCATTAAGATAACAATCCTACTTGTCAAACAGGGCCAGATTTAGGTACAGGCCTATGTTGCCAAATACTGAAGGTGCCCAAAGATTGGAAGTCCCCTTCCTCCCAATCCACTGCTCTCCGATCCCTGAGGAAGATACCCCTGCCCCCAGTATCCAATGGGATTCCACTCTCCCCTGCCCCATCCCAAGCCATTTGCCAATAGGCAGCAAAATCTTAAATCAGGCGCAATTCTCAAACTCTTCATGTGATTGATCCATGTGCAGCATCATTACAGGGATCATAACTTATATAAATTAGTCAGATCCCGTGACTGGTACAATTTATTACCATCTCAGAAGTGTTCAGGGAACTGGCAGAACAACAATTTAATAAATCCCAATTATGCATTTCATGGAAACATAATGGGATGTATTTCCTAGTTATTCTCCCATTTTGTCTCTATGCGAAATATAATTAGTACATTGGGCCATGTGTAATTTTGTTAAAGATGGACAAAGGTCAGCCAGCTGATAGAGTGTATCTGGATTTCCAGAATGCATGAGAGACTTCTTAGGAAACTAAAGTGTCATGGGATGGGGGCAGCATCCTATTGTGAATTGCTAGCTGATTAAAAGATAGAAAAAAGAGAGGAGGGTTATGGTAAAATTTCCCAGTGGAGAGAGATGAACAGTGGGCTGCCCCAGGGATCTGTTCGGGGACCACTACTTTGTAATATATTCATAAATAACCTGGAAATGGGAACAACAACTAAGGTGATCAAATTTTCAGATGACACAAAATTATTCAAAGTTGTTAAATCACAAGAGCATTGTGACAAATTGCAAGAGGACCTTGCAAAACTGGGAGACTGGGCATGCAAATGGCAAATGAAATTTAATGTGGCCAAGTGCAAAGTGATGCACTTAGGGGAGAGTAACCCAAATTGTAACTAAACAATGCAAGGTTCCACATTAGAAGTCACCATTCAGGAAAGGATCTAAATGTCATTGTTGATAATACATTGAAATCTTCTGCTCAGTGTGCAGCAGCATCCAAGAATGGAGAATAAAACAGAGACCATAATAATGCCTCTGTATTGTTTCATGATGTGACCTCATCTTGCGTATTGTGTTCAGTTCTGGTCACCACATCTCAAAAAAGATATAGCAGAATTAGAAAAGGTACAGAGAACGGTGACCAAGATGATAAAGGGGATGGAACGTTTCCCCTATGAAGAAAGGCTAAAGAGGTTAGGACTCTTTAGCTTGGAGAGGAGATGGCTGAGGGGAGATATGAGAGAGGTTTATAAAATAATGAGTGGAATGGAACAAGTAAACCTTAATCAGTTGTTTACGCCTTCAAAAAGTACTTAGAGTATTTATAGTACTATTTGAACTAGGGGACACAAAATGAAGTTACTATGTCATACATTTGAAACTAATAAGAGAAAATATTTTTTTTACTTAACACATAAGCTCTGGAATTCATTGCCAGAGGATGTGGTGAAAGCTCTTAGTGTACTTGCATTAAAAACGGTTTGGACAAGTTCTTGGAGGAAAAGTCCTTAAACCGTTATTAAGGCGGAGGTGCAGATATCCGGTGCTTATTCTTGGGATAAGCAGCTTGGAATCTATTTCCCCCTTGGGATCCTGCCAGGTACTTGCGACCTGGATTGGCCACTGTTGGAAACAGTATACTGGACTTGATGGACCCTTAGTCTGACACAGTATGGCAAGTCTTATGTTCTCATGTAAAAGCATGCATCTCCTTTGATGAAACAATATGCCACACATAGGTTTGTACTGTGCAAAAGTTATAATTAGTACATTTCAATGTTTCATTCCTCTATGTTCTGTGCCTCCAAATATTTTCACTTTACGATTTACCCATGCTGATATACAGATATGATATCTAATGCTGCCTTGGTACACGGCTTACAGTTAGGTGGGATTCCTTGCAGTGAATGCAAATCATACTAATAATGACATGGTTCAGTAAGTCTCTTTTTTCAGGAGGTCTATTTACCACTGCCCTTAAAAAGTTTTAATAGCAGGAATTGCTGAGCACATTACAAATAAGTAGCAGATGTTTAGATGCTGAAGAGCTTACTTACAGCCTGTACAAAGGCCACGAGATCCACTGCCAGATCTTTCTGAGAAGCTGGCTGTCAGCAATGCAAACGGAACTGTGGGATGCTGTAGAGTATGGAAGCCATATCCACGGACAAATTTAAGTTGTCCAAAAGAATAGTCTGTTCTTGCAACGCGTGTCCACTGGATGTTGCTTAACGTTTGCCCATCAAAAAGTATTTTAGAGGTTGCTGAACTATTGACTATTATAACCGCATAATTGAGGTCATTTGATTCCTGCTCATACATGATGTAGGAGTTACAGTAGGATGCAGTGTCAGTAATATCCACTAGGAAGGGATCAATCTCCTCTCCTTCCACAACTCCTCCTGTAGATAAAAAGAATAACTGAATTCCATGACTGGCATGGACAGCGAGAGTCTCAGGACCTTTCAGTTCCATCTGCCAAACCTCTCCGGGAACCAAATTCTTAGTTCCTTGTTTATCCCCTACTTCATAATTCACCTGAGTGTTCTTGCTAGCAACTATGGATACTATATCAGAAAGTTGCTGGAAAGGTCTGGGTGGGACGATGTAATCGGTACCCCAGCTGGAGGCAGGCTGCGCCTGTTTAATGACAAGGTCACAGCCACTGTTTTTGCTGAAACAGCTGTGACCACACATTACAGTCACAGGCTTCTGGCATAAAATTCTGGTGCCGGACAAGTCACCACTGCTTTGCATCTGTAGAACGTCATAGGTTTCTAGGGAAACAGTCATCTTGCTCCCTTTAGGATAACTTCTATTCCGGTGAGTCACAGGAGCTGTAAGGTAGATATCAACTATGTTGGGACAGTTAGTTATGATTGCAAACTCTGACTTAAATGATGTTTTCTCTACACTCGGAGTGGATATATAGTATTCTTTGCCTGAATACTGTACTGGATATATTATGGCCTTTTCAACAGAGCGATATTTAGAGTTTACTGAGTTCGCGGTGATTGGCTTATCAGATTGAACTATGATGGACTTTTTGGAGATGTCCGTTCCATGTAACTCAGCGGCTTGCGGTATAGAGATAGCCACTGTCTCCCATTTGTTCATGGTGACTTTCTTCTTAAAGTCAGATTTGTTGACCCAGATGGTGACAGAAGTAGGCGAGTGGAAGCACTGAATCCATATCTTAAAATCCCCGGGTACTTTAGGATCTTGATTAGCCATGAAGGTCGTTAGGAACTCCAGTCCCATAGGTCCATCTGTAAAAATATACCAGGCATACTCAGAATACAAAATTGGTGCAAGTAATAATCAGTTCAATTAATCTCTTCCTTTCCCTCCCAAATCCGCAAGAAAGGTGGCCTCACAGAGTAAAAAAATGTACATTTGAATTGCAGGCCCACCGGGAAATATTTAGAAAGAAATAGATGTTTTTTGCCTTTATTTTCTACCCCAATTTAGCAAAGTTTTAGTGCCTCACCCAAGGATGTTGTATTACTTTTTCTGAAAATCCATCAAAATTCACAATTCCCCTTTTAGACACAGGATTTTGCCTTCTACACCTAGAGCTACATCTCATTTGATGTATTTTCACCATTGATTTTGTTTCTCACACTGCATCATCAGTGTTGCTTTTCATGAAGGGTGAATAGTTACATTTTCCTGGACATTACACGTAACTCTTTAGTGAGAGAGAAAGATGAGGAGCAGAAGAGAACAAGGCAGATACCATCCATTTATTCCCAATAGATCTCTACTGCTTTTCTTTTCAGCTTTCTAGAATTCTCTTGACATTCACATATGTCACAGAAATGAGCGGTCCAGAGGATTTTCCTCTTAGTGTGCATTAATTAACAGTGCAACACATCAGCATTTCCCATTTAAACCAATGAAACAGGCCAGCTGTTATCAGAGGTGCCTAATCCCGCTGCACTCCCATAGTTCGATTTCACAATCGGGTCAGCAATGTTATAGGAGTTGCCTTCTCCTGGAGTCCTGGGGGCCTGTCTAAGCCTCCTCTGCACAGATTCTTCTCCCCAGGTGTGGGATCCTCCCTGGGACCATAATTCCCCTTGCTACACTCAGCTTTAAGGTGGAATGACTTCAGTTAGCCTGACTTCAGTGCCAGGAAAAATAGTGGAAAGTGTTTCCTGGCACTGAAGTCAGTTAGCCTGACTTCAGTGCCAGGAAAAATAGTGGAAAGTGTTCTAAACATCAAAATCACAGAACATATAGAAAGACATGGTTTAATGGAACAAAGTCAGCATGGCTTTACCCAGGGCAAGTCTTGCCTCACAAATCTGCTTCACTTTTTTGAAGGAGTTAATAAACATGTGGATAAAGGTGAACCGGTAGATATAGTATACTTGGATTTTCAGAAGGCGTTTGACAAAGTTCCTCATGAGAGGCTTCTAGGAAAAGTAAAAAGTCATGGGATAGGTGGTGATGTCCTTTCGTGGATTGCAAACTGGCTAAAAGACAGGAAACAGAGAGTAGGATTAAATGGGCAATTTTTCTCAGTGGAAGGGAGTGGACAGTGGAGTGCCTCAGGGATCTGTATTGGGACCCTTACTTTTCAATATATTTATAAATGATCTGGAAAGAAATACGACGAGTGAGATAATCAAATTTGCAGATGACACAAAATTGTTCAGAGTAGTTAAATCACAAGCAGATTGTGATAAACTGCAGGAAGACCTTGTGAGACTGGAAAATTGGGCATCCAAATGGCAGATGAAATTTAATGTGGATAAGTGCAAGGTGATGCATATAGGGAAAAATAACCCATGCTATAATTATACAATGTTGGGTTCCATATTAGGTGCTACAACCCAAGAAAGAGATCTAGGTGTCATAGTGGATAACACATTGAAATCGTCGGTACAGTGTGCTGCGGCAGTCAAAAAAGCAAACAGAATGTTGGGAATTATTAGAAAGGGAATGGTGAATAAAACGGAAGGTGTCATAGTGCCTCTGTATCGCTCCATGGTGAGACCGCATCTTGAATAGTGTGTACAATTCTGGTCGTCGCATCTCAAAAAAGATATAATTGCGATGGAGAAGGTACAGAGAAGGGCTACCAAAATGATAAGGGGAATGGAACAACTCCCCTATGAGGAAAGACTAAAGAGATTAGGACTTTTCAGCTTGGAGAAGAGATGACTGAGGGGGGATATGATAGAGGTGTTTAAAATCATGAGAGGTCTAGACCGGGTAGATGTGAATCAGTTATTTACTCTTTCGGATAGTAGAAAGACTAGGGGGCACTCCATGAAGTTAGCATGGGGCATATTTAAAACCAATCGGAGAAAGTTCTTTTTTACTCAACGCACAATTAAACTCTGGAATTTGTTGCCAGAGGATGTGGTTAGTGCAGTTAATATAGCTGTGTTTAAAAAAGGATTGGATAAGTTCTTGGAGGAGAAGTCCATTACCTGCTATTAAGTTCACTTGGAGAATAGCCACTGCCATTGGCAATGGTTACATGGAATAGACTTGGTTTTTGGGTACTTGCCAGGTTCTTATGGCCTGGATTGGCCACTGTTGGAAACAGGATGCTGGGCTTGATGGACACTTGGTCTGACCCAGTATGGCATTTTCTTATGTTCTTATGTTCTTATAATGAGCCAGAAACTAGAGCTGGTTCTTAAGGTATTCTGGGGCTCTTCGACACTCCGACTTAGGACCTTAAAGACTAAGGCTTTCACTGCCATTCTCTGACTTTGAGCAAAGAGCTTCCTGAATCAAGACCTTAACCAGTTAATGCCAGCTCATAAATTCAAAACTTGTGGATGCTGCTGGAAGAGCTTCTCGATGGAGGCAGTAGGGGCAAAAGCAGTTCCAGAATTCTAGTAAGAACTAGAAGCCCAGAGGGTCCTGCTTGACCGTAGAAAAGAAAGGGTAAAGCAGGAAACTATTTGTATCCCCACAACTCTAATGAGACGCTGCTCCATATATCCATCATACTTTGAGGAAACGCTTCCATACTTCAATTTTGGGGCTATCCCTCAGCCTAATACCTCATTTTTTTCCAAGTCTATCAACTGAAAACAAATTTGCCTCTTGTATATTTTCTAATATTTCCAGGCATTTTAATGTTTTCACATAACCTCTCCTCCTGCATTTATAATTTTCAGCTCTCAAGTCACAATGCAAGGATACATTGCATAGCAACTCTGCAGCCTTCCAGCACTTCAAAAACAAAGAGCTGTACATTGGCCATTATTATTAATTTGCTGAATGTAGGATATCCACAACGTGCTCACCAAGCCTTTGCTGCTCTCCATTACCCTTCTGCAGCAAATCATTTCCCCCTCACAGCCCTCCATGTTCCTCTACCCAACTCCTTTACAACCCCTCCCCCCATCCCCATGTTCTCACCAAAATCCTCAGGGTCCTTCATTTTGGATTTCCTTCCCGTCGGCCCTGCCCTGTGACCTTCCTCACTTTTGCAGCCCGCCCTTCCCCCTTCCCATGTCCTTCCTTATCAAGCCCCAATATCATCTGCCTCTACACCTCTCCTTAACCCCTTTCCCCAAATCCCACCATCAGTTCTCTACATTTCCCTATCTATTTTTCCTTTCTAAATCCCCCTTTCTGATCCCTCTATTTCCCTTGCCCTCTTCCCCCCTCATTATCCCTCTCTCCTGCTCCACTATCTTCCCTTTCAGCTCCCTGTTTCTCTCTATGCCACTATGTCCTCTCTCCCTTCCTTCTTTCTCTCCCGTTTTCCTTCTTTCCTCCACTGGAAGGCAGCCTCTTTGGTCTCCATTTTTCCATTACCAGGCTTTCTTTCTGGGGAAAAAAGGTTCCAGGACGCATGCAAAATGCATGGGGTTTTGGTTTTTTTTGAGGACCACAAGGAAAGTGAAGCAGATGGAGGAAAAAGGTGCCAGTATGCAGTTGTGGCAGGCACCCCCAGACAAAATCCTGGTCACAACCATAGCTGTATTAGATTTATGCAGCACTGTGACATCAGGGAGTGAAAGAGAGGTAAGAAGTCCACATTTAAAACAGTTTGTCCAACTAACTGGACAAAGAGGGATTTAAAAATCCAACCAGTCTGACGGCCCCTGACATAAGTCAGGGACAGTCTGGTTGTGCTCTGGGGTGGAGCACCGTTATCCAGCTAAGTGAGTCGCATAACACAAATGTTAGCTACAGATCGGTCCTAAGGTTAACCAGATAAGCTTAGCTGGCACCTCAAAGATAGCCAGGTATATTCAGTGGCAGGCCTGCGCTGGTGAATATCACAGCTATGTCATCTGGATACGTTTATCCAACTCATTTTGCCAGGCAAGCAGCATTTGAATACAGACCTCATAGGGGACAATATTCAGCGCTACTTAACTGGATGAATGATGACTTATCCGGCTTCAGTGGCAGCTGCTGAATATTCAGCTATGTTCAGCAGTCGCCACTTAGCTGGAAAAGTACTTTGGGACTGAATATCGAGGCCTATAGTTTTTTTTCTCAGTTTTCAAGCTCTTCTCAGATTTTATCATGCTCATCATCTCAATTCCTTTTCTCTGAAAACTTGTGTAAAGATTGTGGGTAAAATGTCCCCTCTTACCCCCCAAAAAAGTCCCCACATCCCGAAAGTCCATCTCAAATTTTCCCCACTTTCTCCGGTTCTTTACGCTCTCCCTAGATCCCCCACACTCTCTCTCTTAGTCTCTCTGGCTTCCCACTCCCACCTTGACACAACAATATGATGTTATGCTCACCAGTGAGAAATTGAGCTGGAAGGTCTGGTAGTGCTTGTCTATATATCCAGTTTTCTGAAATAAAGCAGATGTGTTAAATAGGAGTAAACATGAAGGATGCCAGGATATTTCCACTAAACCGATAAATCATCTTTTCAGTATATGAAAACAAGTGATTTCGTTTATTTAGAAACAAAATGAAAAGTTTATGATGAGTGTGAGATTGCAATAGGAAAGAATTCCTGAGGTGCTCATGGATGATATCAGTGTTGTCAGTGAGAGGGATGGTAGGATACAGAGTGGTAGATGGGTAGAGGAAAGAAAGCATGGGTGAGACCTCATTTGGTAACTCTAAGAACGATATTTCTTTCAGCAGAGCTCAGGGAAGTGCAGTTTTACTGACAGTCATGCAGAGAGGTGCACTGGCTTAACCCCTGCTGTCCTAATGTTGGAAATTTTACTCCTGGTCTGAGTGGGAGAAAAGTTTCCAGTGCTCATGGCAGATGCAAGAGTTCCAGTATGGGGCCCTATAGTCAGTGTTTTATGTGTAGAAAACATGCTGTGTGTACATAAACCAGGTTTTCAACACATTAATCAAGTTTTTCTATGCACTAAAGCACCGATTTTCCATACCCACCACGCGAGGCCGGACCTTGCGCATGCCGAGCCCAGTTTCGAAAAGGCACAGCTACGCGCATAAAGGCCGGTACGTGCACAAGTGCCAGGCTTCCTGTAAGGGGTGGGCCGAGGGGGCGGGGAGGTGCAGAGTGGGTGTGGGCCAGGACAGCGCCATTGTTCGCTGGCCTGGCCCATACAACTTCAACTCGGGAGATGAAGTTGCAAAAGAAAGATTACTGCAAAAAAAAAAAAAAGGCAGAGTTTAGGGGAAGAGGGAGGGAGAGTAGGTAGGGGAGTAGGAAAGTTCCCTCTCAGTCCTCTCCTTGATTGGAGTGGACTGGGAGGTAACTGAGGAGCGTCGCCATGCAGAAATTGCAAAAAATCCCCTCACTTGGACACGTGGGTGCAAAGTGCAAAGTCTACCCCTCAGCTTTTTCTTTGTGCACATTTTCTGGTTTCTCTGCATTTTCTAACTCCAGATGCATTAGCATTTCGTTAGCTTCAGCATACGTTTTTAACGCTCAGCTAATTACATTGGTCTCAAGACTGTGATGCAAGGCCCTTTTTTCTGTCACTTTCTACCTCCACCCCATATTGTAAATTCTCTCTCAACTATTTATCTGCGAGAAAGCGAACACATTTTTGTGAACAAGATATGAGATTAGAAGCTCATCAGCTCATTCATTTAAATAATTAGCATATGCTTAATATGTTTCTGAGCCACTTGACCAGCAAACTTCCTGGTGCAACACCAACTTCAGCAGTCACCTGCACCTATTTGAAAGTGAGATGCCAAACTCACCTGTAACCATTGCCATCGGAGGAAGCAAAAACATTGTTGTGGATGGCCGTGGTTCTGAAAATACAATGGAAAATTTAGTTTTAATCAATGGCTTTAATTCCTCATTAATGAAGATTTTCATGGTCTGTACTCAAAATCATGCTAGTTCATGTTGGCTTTGGATCATCTACCTCCATAGCCTTCACTCTTGGTTAGGTCATGATGACTGCAAGAATGTAGCTTATCTGTCAGTAAGGTTTTGACACTCTTCCACATCAAATATTGCTGAACAAGACAGTCATTCTTGTAACTTGAAAAATATATATTAACTGAGAAGCAGATTAAACATCAAAGAATAGTGAAGAGAACGTGGCCAGTGGAGCACCACAAGAATCAGTTCT
Organism: Rhinatrema bivittatum; assembly: GCF_901001135.1. NCBI lineage: Eukaryota > Metazoa > Chordata > Amphibia > Gymnophiona > Rhinatrematidae > Rhinatrema > Rhinatrema bivittatum. Next base: position 77,518,917 of record NC_042628.1, on the reverse strand, counting down.
AGGCCCAGCCTTCCTCTATATCTTTTTAAGTAAATCTTGAAGAAGCTAGAAGATAAAATGAAACCTAGAAACACAGAAGACAGCTGACAGACAGCAAAAGCTAAGGATCCTCCATGCTTATTACACGAGTTCTTCCTTTTACTGCTCTTCTTCCACTACCACCAACAGGTAAGTTTTCTGGCTGAATTCAACTGTGGAGACCTGACTTGGAAGGGGGATAATTTTTATTAATAACTTTTTATTCTTTTAATTTTTGAAAAGGGATTTTTGCATTGTTTGTGTCTTAGGTATTTTTCTACTTAGAACCTATCACTTCTTTCAACCACTGGGCTATTTTGAAGCCTTATGTGCCATCTTTGCAGCACTCCATAGCACAAAAAGGTGAGGGAATTAAATGCCAAACCCTTCACCAATCCTCATTGCAAGAAAGTCAAAATGTGTGCCACCAACGCTTGAGAAGGATGGATCCCCATCTGCTGGAGACAGAGAAATACAAGTCAATGCTGAGGGACTGCAGGTGGCACACCACGTTGTATGCCAGTGTCAGCGAAATTATGTCTGTCTCCATCCTCTGGAAGGGGAGCAAAACCCAGGAGTCTGGACTGATCTGGGTATGTACAGGGAAGGATAACCAATGGGTAGTGCTACAACAGTTCCAAAATATATTGCGATGACAGAGAGGAGCAACTTGGTGGCGCGGTGGCACTTTATGTCCGGGATGGCATAGAGTCCAACACGATAAAGATCCTGCAAGAGACTAAATGCACAGTCAAATCTTTATGGGTAGAAATCCCTTGTGTGTTGGGGAAGAGTACAGCGATAGGTGTATACTACCGTCCACTTTGCCAAAATATGAGAAGGACAGTGAAATGCTAAGAGAAATTATGGAATTATAGTGCAGTAATACTGGGAGATTTCAATTTACCCAATATTGACTGGGTAAATGCAATATCAGGACATGCTAGAGAGATACAGTTCCTGGATGGAATAAATGACAGTTTTATGGAGCAACTGGTTCAACAACCGACACAAGAGGGCACAATTTTAAATCTAATTCTCAATGAAGACCAGGATCTAGTTGCTGCGCGTCTCGGCCGTGCCGGTCCCGCACCCAGGCCTTCCCTACCTTCCGATGCCACGTCCAGCACTGCCCTTTCTTCTGCGGCCTAACCGGCGACCAACATCGTGAAGCGATGGAGCCACCGCCACTCTTCCTCTGGGCCTTCTCTGCAGCAGAGACGCTGCCGCCGATATCTCTTCCTGCCTGGGGTTCCCCAGGCGCATGCTCCTCACCTCTATTTAAAGGGTTATGACACCCGATGGTTGTCGGCCTCCTGGATGACATCATCTCATCAGACCTATTTAAGGCAAGCTCTGACATTCAGAGCTTGCCTTTACAAAAGGTTTGTTTTGCTCTTTTTTGTCTCCTTGACGATCTCTTGATTCCTGAACCCTGTTTCAGCCTCTGCCTTCTCCAAGCCTGACCTCAGCTATGTCCAACCTCGTCTGCCTTCTCCAAGCCTGACCTCAGTTTTGTCCGACCACGCTTGCCTTCTCTAAGCCTGACCTCAGCTACGTCGGACCACACCTGCCTTCTCCAAACCTGACCTCAGTTACGTCCAACCTCATCTGCCTTCTCCAAACCTGACCTCAGCTATGTCCAACCTCATCTGCCTTCTCCAAGCCTGACCTCAGCTACGTCCGACCTCATCTGCCTTCTCCAAGCCTGACCTGAGCTACATCCGACCATGCCTGCCTTCTCCAAGCCTGACCTCAGCTACGTCCAACCTCGTCTGCCTTCTCCAAGCCTGACCTCAGCTACATCCGACCTTCCCTTCGCTTCCTCTAGGAGACCCTGCAAGGCCTATCTAAGATCAGGCGACCCAGATAACCAAGAACAAAATCTGAGGGAACCCCGGGTTGCTACTGGAGCTCCAGCTAGCCTCTGTCTCCCCCTGTGCTCCGCCTCCTGGTCTCTCCGTAGGGTCATACCAATCCTGCACCAGGCCTGGGTCCACTCCCAGCGCAATACTAGTGAGAAGTAACAGTGATAGAGCCGCTTCGCATTAGTGATCATAACATGATCAAATCTGAATTAATGACAGGAAGGAGGACCTATCATTAAAATTGTCCATTGTACCTGAAGACTGCAAGGTGGCCAATGTAACCGCGCTAGTGAAAAAGGGCTCCAGGGGAGAGCCAGAAATCTATAGACTGGTGCTCCTGACTTCAGTTCCAGGGAAAATTGTGGAAATGGTTCTAAATACTACTTTGTATATATTTACTCTCCTTGCCCTTTGTAAGTTATTATTATTTATTTTTCCAAGTTCTATTTACCTTGTTCATTGTAAGACATTATTCTATATACTGTCAATCTATTTGTTGTAATGTAAACCGAAGTGATTGGTAACCTTGTTACCAGAACTTCGGTATATAAAACTGTTAAATAAAGAAAGAAAGAATAATATCACAGAACATTTAGATAGACATGGGAAAGAGCCAACATGGATTTACCCAAGGGAAGTGTTGACTCAGAAATCTACATTTTTATGAAGGGGTGAATAAACGTGGACAAAAGTGAACCAGTAGATATCGTATTTTTGGGTTTTCTGAAAGCGTTCAACAAAGAACCGCATGACAAGTTTTGAAGAAAACTAAAAAATCATGGGATAGGAGGAGATGTCCTTTTGAGGATTACAAACTGGTTAAAAGACAGGAAACAGAGAGTAGGACTAAATGGTCTGTTTTCACAATGGAAAATGGTAAACAGTGGAGTGCCTCATAGATCTGTACTATGACCGGTGTTTTTTCAAATATTTATAAATGATCTGGAAAGGGGCATGATGAGTGAGGTGCTTAAAGTTGCGGATGACACATAATTATGCAGAGCAGTTAAATCTCAAGCGGATTGTGATAAATTGCAGGAGGACCTTGTAATACAGGAAGATTGGGCATCCAAATGGCAAATGTATTTAATGTGGACAAGTGCAAGGTGATGCATATAGGAGAAAATAAACCTTGCTGTGGTTACACAATGTTAGGTTCCATATTAAGAGCTACCACACAGGAAAAAGATCTAGGCATCATAGTGGATAATACTTTAAAATCATCGGCTCAGTGTGCTGCAGCAGTCAAAAAAGCAAACAGGATGTTAGGAATTATTAGGAAGGGAATGGCGAATGTCATAATGCCTCTGTATCGCTCCATTGTGAGACCGCACCTGGAGTACTGTGTGCAGTTCTGATCACCGCATCTGAAAAACAATAAAGTTGCACTGGAGAAAGTACAGAGAAGAGCGACCGAAATGATAAAGGGGTTAGGACTGTTAAGGTCCCAGGCCGTTCCCCGGGACCTTCTCCTACCTCGCGGCCCGGGCCAGCTGGAGCGTGCCTCCTTCTGGACGTCCCTGCCGCAGGGGTTCCTGCGGGGGTGACCGGGCCTGGTTCGCAGCCTGGTGCAGCGCTCTCCAAGGAGGGAGATGGCACCGCCCTCTAAGTGCGCACGCGGGCCAGGGGCTCCCCATTTAAAGGGGCCAGCGCGGGAATTGCTGGTCAGCTCCTCGGGTGATGTCAGATGCTGCCGGGTTATTTAAACCCGGCAGCCACTACAGGACCGCGCCTTGCAACGAGGTTCCTCAGGTTCACTGACTGCTAGTTGCTGCTACTCTTGGATTGCTTCTGTCTTCGACCCGGCTTGCTTCCCGTACTTGTCTCCTGCTTCTGCCCCTTGGTTTTGGTATCGACTTCTGGCTTCTGACCTGGCTCCACTCCACGACTTCGTCTTCGACTTCTATTCCTGGCTTGGTATTGACTTCTGACCTTCTGGCTTCCGACCGGGCTCCGTCGACGACTCCGTCTTCTGCTTTGTCCCTGGCTTTGGTGTGGATCTCTGACTCCTGGCTCCCGACCCGGCTTCATTCCTGGACTCCGACTTCGGCCTCTTCCTCATCTCACGTATCCGCTGCTTGCTGACCCAGAGGATTCTCCTACGTCTCAGCGGCTCGGGCTCTCACGGGCTCCTCCCGGGGGTGCCGCGGGCTTCCGAGGGTGAAGACTCTTCATCTACCTGGGTTCAGTCCTCATCCATCTCTTCAGCCGTGGCCTGGATCCTTGGTCGCATAGGACTCCACCTAAGTCCAAGAGGTCCGGGTCCCTACGGGCTCCTCCTGGGGGACCTTGGACTTCCAGTGGTGAAGCCTCCTCTGAGTCTCTTCCGAGCCGCCTCCTGATCGGGACGCTTGCTATGGCTTTCCATAGCATACCACCCACTGTCCCGACCGACCCAAGGGTCCACGAACGCAACAGTTTGCAAGGCCATGGACCCGGCGGACCTTGCCGGCCTGAAAGTCATTCCTGGTATAGCCCAGAGGCTGCAACAGCAGCAGACCTGTCTCGACGCACTGACGGCGACTGTACATGACTTAGCCGAGCGTGTCGGCGGAACCACGGCTGCCAGCTCTGCGGTACCTGGAACTGGGGCCACTTCCACAGTTACAGCACTCATCCAGATGCCTGTACTTTCGTTGTATTCAGGGTACGTGAAACTATGCTGAACCAGTGCTATATTCGCTTCAACCTGCTTCCGCTTCAGTTTCCAACTGACCTGGTCAAGACAAGTTTCATTATCTCTCTGTTGGATGGGAGACCCCTGGCATGGGCCTCCAACCTTTGGGAGTGCCAGGGTCCTCGCCTGGAGAACCTGGTGCACTTCGTCTGTGCCTTTAGGCGAGTCTTTGACGAAGCCTCCCGCAAATCCACTGCTGCCTCAGAGTTACTCCAGCTATGGCAGGGTAACCGGCCTCTGGCAGAACATGCCATGGACTTCCAGACTCTCGCCGCCGAACTAAATTGGGGAAGTGACAGCCTGCATGGCATTTTCCTGGAAAGTCTCTCCCCAAAGCTGCAGGATGAATTGGTGGCCCGAGACCTCCCTGATGACCTGGATGTTCTTATTGATCTTGCAGGCCACGTGAACCGCCGCATTCAGCGCCAGTTTCGAGAAAAGAGGCCAGCTCATAGGCCTTGGTCCTTTGGATCTACTCCTTCCCGCAGTGGGAGTTCCCCACCCATTTCGTCAGGTGCCCAAGACATCGAACCCATGCAAGTAGGTCGGGGACCTATTTCCCAAGAAGAAAGAAGGAGATGCCGGTTACTGGGCCTATGCCTGTACTGCAGTGGCAGGGGCCATTTCCTTGCCCATTGTAGTGAACGTACAGGAAACGCTCAGATCTAGGGACAGGCGGGGAGCTAACCCTAGGTCACACTGCTTCCGACTCCCCATGCTTTGTGCCGGTGACCTTACTCCTCCCGGAGGGAGAGTTTGAGATGCAAGACCCGATCGACTCCGGAGCCGAGGGTAACTTTATACTTCAAGATCTGGTTCAGCAACTCCAGATCGGAGTACAACCCCAAAGACCCCATCTCAGCGTGTCCTCCATTCAGGGGAAAATCCTTCCTGATGCCATTACTACCCGCACCGAGCCTCTCATCTTACGCACGGGCATTCTGCATCAGGAGGAGATCTCCTTCTTCGTTCTAGAGAAGTCCATGCATCCGGTCATCCTGGGACTACCTTGGCTTTGGAAGCACTCGTCCATAATCGCTTGGGATTCCCTCCAGGTGGCATCCTGGGGGCCAGTGTGCTTTGATTCCTGCCTAGCCACGGTTACTTGGCCACCGATTTCTCTCCTGACATCAACCCTGGTTCTGCCACCTCACTATCAGGATTATCTCGACGTGTTTTCCAAGGAGAAGGCTGAGATTCTTTCGGAGCACCGCCCCTTTGACTGCGCGATCAACCTGCTCCCAGGTACCACGCCGCCACGAGGACGGGTCTAACCGTTGTCCCTTCTGGAAACTCAAGCCATGTCTGCATACATCCGGGAGAACCTGGACCTAGGGTTCATTCGACCAAAGTCTCCAGCTGGAGCAGGCTTCTTCTTCGTAGCAAAGAAAGACGGGTCTCTCCGACCCTGCATAGATTACCATGGCTTGAACAGCATTACCCGGCGGGATTGGTACACTCTGCTTTTGATACCGGAACTCCTGGACAGGCTACAAGGGGCCAAGGTGTTCATTAAACTGGACCTCCGAGGAGCATACAACCTGGCACGAATTCGTCCTGGTGACGAATGGAAAACCGTATTCAATACGAGGGATGGCCATTATGAATATTTAGTCATGCCCTTTGGCCTCTGTAACGCCCCGGTGGTTTTTCAAAACCTCATGAATGAGGTTCTCAGAGACATGCTTCACTCCTCGGTCATCGTTTATCTCGACGATGTGCTTATCTACTCCAAGGTCCTGGAGACGCACCGCCAGGATGTCCGAGTACTACAGAAGCTGCCAGATAATCAATTGTACGCCAAGTTTGAGAAGTGCACTTTCGAGCAGGACTTCTTACCCTTCCTAGGGTACATTGTATCCTCCACCGGGTTTCTTATGGACCCTGAGAATGTCGCAGCAATCAAGGACTGGCCACAACCACAGGGAGTGAAGGCACTCCAACGCTTCCTAGGTTTTGCCAACTTCTACCGGCAGTTTATCCCCCACTATTCCCAAAAGGTGGCCCCACTTTTGGCCCTTACCAGGAAAGGCGCTGACGCTAAGCACTGGCCGCAGACTGCCATACGAGCCTTCCAGGACTTGAAGGAGGCTTTCCTCCAAGACACCTGTCTTCGTAATCCAGACCCCCAACGGCTGTTCATCGTGGAGGTTGATGCCTCCGACGTGGCAGTTGGGGCCGTTTTGAGCCATTTATACAAGGGAGGGAAATTCTTGCTGTGCTCCTATTATTCCCGCAAGTTCTCCCCCGCTGAGAGGCACTACGGCATAGGGGATAAGGAGCTGCTGGCCATTAAACTCGCTTTTGAAGAATGGCACCAATGGCTGGAGGGGGCTCAACACCTGATAACTGTCTACACAGATCACAAGAACCTGGAGTATCTGTGTCACGCCCAGCGCCTTAACACACGGCAAGCACGCTGGTCGCTCTTCTTCAGCCGGTTTGATTTCACCCTGCGTTATCGACCCGCCTGTACCACTGAGACAGAAGATGATACCCCTCTGCCACAGTACATTCTGGACCCGGCCAAGGTCCTCCTAGTGGCTGCTGAGCTGGCTCCCGCAGGGAAGACTATAGTCCCCATCCATTTCCGTAGGAGAGTGTTAGCCTGGGCCTACGATTCCCTGACCGCAGGACATCCAGGAATAGCCAGGACCCTGGACCTCCTATCTGAATTCTACTGGTGGCCACAACTGAAGGACGTTCGACTCTATGTCCAGTCATGTCCCACCTGTGCTTGGCAAAAACCCCTGCACGGACGTCCCTAGTGTCTTCTTCAGCCGCTACCGATTCCTACTGAGCCCTGAACCCACCTGTCCTCCGACTTCATTATTGATTTACCGGTTTCTGACGGGAAGACTGTGATCTGGGTCACGGTCGATCATTTTTCCAAGATGGCCCACTTCGTGCCCCTCGCTAAACTGCCATCTGCACCGGAATTGGCCATCCTTTTTACTCAACACGTCTTCCGCCTCCATGGACTCCCATTGCACATAACCTCCAGCCGCGGTCCGCAGTTCACTGCAAAGTATTGGAAGGCTCTCTGCAGGAAGTTCGGCGTGCAGCTTGACCTAACCACGGCCTTCCATCCCCAGGCCAACGGGCAAACCGAGCGCACCAATAGGACATTGAAGACATTCCTTCGGTCCTTCATGGGGGATCTCCAGGACAATTGGGTGTCCTTATTACGATGGGCGGAATTCTCCTATATCTGTCACAAGCACTCTGCGACTGACCAATCCCCGTTCCAGTTGGTCTACGGGAAGGTCCCGAGACCTTCTCTACCTCTGCCTTTGACGGTGCCATCTCCGGCAGTTCAATTCACGGCACGACATTTGCGCCATTTATGGCAAGTCACCCAGGAGAAACTCCGCCTGGCGGCAGCCAAAACAAAAAAATATACGGACAAGTCTCGGCAGCCCACTCCGGTCTTCCTTCCGGGGCAGAAGGTATGGTCGAGTACCAGAAACATTCACTTATAAACTCACTTTATGCGCATGGCTCCCGGGTACATCGGTCCATTCACGGTAGTTGAGCGAGTAGGGCCAGTCTCCTACCGATTGCATCTGCCGTCCACCTTGAAGATCCACAACGTGTTTCACGTGTCCCTATTCAAACCAGTGGTCCTCTCAGCGTTTCATACCAAGCCTTCTGAACCTACCTCCGCTACTACTGACCCTGATGTTATCTACACCGTAAAAGATGTCCTTGACGTTCGCTTTCACCACTGCCGGTGGGAATACCTCCTCTACTGGGAGGGGTATGGCCGGAAGGAGAATTCCTGGGAGCCATCCTCCAATATCCTGGATAAAAATCTCCTTCGCCAGTTCCATGTGGATCACCCGTGTAAACCCAGGCCTCCCGGGAGGGGGCGTAGGAGGGTGGTTACTGTTATGGTTCCGGGCCGTTCCCCGGGACCTTCTCCTACCTCACGGCCCGGGCCAGCCTCAGCGCGCCTCCCTCAGGGAGCTCCACATTTAAATGGGCCAGCGCGGGAATTGCTGGTCAGCTCCTCGGGTGACGTCAGATGCTGCCGGGTTATTTAAACCCGGCAGCCACGACAGGACCGCACCTTGCAACGAGGCTCCTCAGGTTCCCTGACTTCTACTTGCTGCTACTCTTGGATTGCTTCTGTCTTCGACCCGGCTTGTTTCCCGTACTTGTCTCCTGCTTCCGCCCCTTGGTTTTGGTATCGACGTCTGACCTCTGGCTTCTGACCTGGCTCTGCTCCACGACTTCGTTTTCGACTTCTATTCCTGGCTTGGTATTGACTTCTGACCTTCTGGCTTCCGACCTGGCTCTGTCCACGACTCCGTATTCTGCTTCGTCCCTGGCTTTGGTGTGGATCTCTGACTCCTGGCCCCGCTTCGTTCCTAGACTCCGACTTCGGCCTCTTCCTCATTTCACATATCCACTGTTTGCTGGCCCAGAGGATTCTTCTACATCCCAGCAGCTCGAGCTCTCACGGGCTCCTCCCGGGGGAGCCGCAGGCTTCCAAGGGTGAAGACTCTTCATCTACCTGGGTTCAGTCCTCGTCCATCTCTCTTCAGCCGCGGCCTGGGTCCTTGGTCGCATACAACTCCACGTAAGTCCAAGAGGTCCGGATCCCTACAGGATCCTCCTGGGGGGACCTCGGACTTCCAGTGGTGAAGCCTCCTCTGAGTCTCTTCCGAGCCACCTCCCGGTTGGGACGCTTGCTGTGGCCTTCCATAGCATACCACCCACTGTCCTGACCGGTCCAAGGGTCCATGAACGCAACAAGGACAGCTTGGAGAAGAGACGGCTGAAGGGAGATATGATACAGGTCTACAGAATAATGAAAAGACTTGAATGGGTAAATGTGAATTGGTTATTTAGTCTTTCAGGTAACACAAGGAATAGGGGGCAGTCCATGAAGTTAGCAAGTAGCCCATTTAAAACAAATCAGAAAAAGTCATTTTCACTCAATGCATAATTAAGCTCTGAAATTCATTGCCAGAGGAACTGGTTATGGCTGTTAGTGTAACTGGGTTTAAAAAAGGTTTGGATAACTTCCGCACACAGGTCTTAAAATCTACCCCTTAATGTTTGGGTACTTGCCAGGTACTTGTGACTTGGTTGACCACTGTTGGCCACAGGATACTGGACTTGATGGACTCTTGGTCTGACCCATATCTGATGTTCTTATGTCTCAGCTATGAGGTATACATGAAGAGGTCAATATTCAAAGCTGGCCATTTAAGAAACTTGACCAGATATAATTTACAAGGTATCCTCAGCAGCACAGTAGTGTCACAGAATATATATATATATATATTCCTGCTTAGCCACACAAGTTCTAACCGGCTAAATGGCATGTATCCCAAACTCAAAATGTCCCCTTTTGTGGATGTTCCCATTTCCCACAAACATGATTAAGTACTCACTTGGTAGCATTTCAGCTGGGATGTGGCTATTTTTAATTATCCATGATGCTGAAAGTAAAGCAGATTAACATATTTTAGTCTTATTTTCTTGTAAAAGAAGTTCACGCCCCATCTGCATATCTGGAACAGACTCCCCAGCAGATTTCAAACCTTTTACATTTAACCTGCTCTGGAGGACTCATGGAGCATGGAAAACCCCATACGGATAAAGACTGGGCTATAATATACGAACGTGGTGCAGAGACCTGTAACTGGACTTAGGAATTAAGGAAAAAAGCCAATCAATGTGTGAACTTCAGTAAGTCACTTCTGTACAATGTAGTCAAGAGTGATTAATCAGAAAACTAAGAACAATGAGGTCAGCTATGTCCAGAGGTTTCTATGAGCACTTCTGCCAAAGCGATACTCCAACTGATACGCTTTCAAATAGGTAGAAAGCTAGCCATTCCTCTTCTAAATATAATGACATTCATTTAATAACAAAAGAGGGAAAGCTGATGCTTTACCTTCACAGCATGAGCATGAGGAGCAGAAGCACAGTCTTTCTCCGTATATTAATCAAGAATGAATATTTAGCACAGACATACCAATTTTCTTAATTTCTTTTCTTAATAGTACAGCGACACTTTAGGAATAGGCTAATTTTTATTCAATTAATCAAAATAAATTACAAATGAAATCTATTTATAAAAACAATAAAATACGAGAATTTCTTTAGAGTTCTTTAGGAGTCTGTAAAATAAATTTGTGTAAGAGGAATCTTTTGGGGCTGATTATCCAAGCACTTTTATGCACAGAAAACTGTTTAATACTTATACATCACAATTTCCTAATAAACCTGAGGTTTCTGCACTTAAAAGTACATGTGAAACCTGATTTTGCGTGTATTTTCACCTGTAGTAGGAGCTGGTGTTCTGGGAGTGGAGCTGGGGTGTGTAAATCTGTATGCTCAGGAGCAGATGGAACTTTGTACATATATGTTCATGCACATTCCAGGCAAACCCACAAATTTTCACAGCTGACTTAAGCCACTTTGAAAATTCAGCTTTGAGCCGTCTGTGAGTAGGAAATACTTCCTCCAGCCAGTCCACATTTCTAGAATTGTAATCGAATCTCACCTATTTCCATACTTGTTGGGAACTGAATATGTGCACCTGGTTCTGAAAGGAAAGTGGATAATTTTACTTAAACATACTTGACGTGTACATGCATAACATTTGAAGTTACACATATAAGTAGCTTGTACGCACACAAGTAGTATTTTATAAAATTGTAAGGTATGCATGCACTGGCAGTGTCGCAAAGGGTGAATCAGGGGCATTACGTGGTGGGGTTTGGAAGCTCACGTACCAGTTGCTATTTTGTAAGCAGAATATGAGCCAATATTACCGAACTTGTTGGTATGCTGTCACATCTGCTGATTTGCAAAAGTGAGATTGCATCACCGTTATCTGTACTTTTTTGGTGGCAGGTCCAGGTGAACTGGTGGGAATTCAGGGTATATGGAGACAGATATTAACTATGTGCATGTACCATTTTGCACACCAGTTGTCTGATACCTCTGCCAATTCATCAGGTCCAGTTCATCTAGACCTTCTAGAACTTCATCCTGTTTCACCCAGACATTCCATCTAAATACTGCAAACAATAGAAGGGTTGGTAAGGGTGAAGCTCCAGACATCTCTTTCCTGCATAGCTCCATCAGCTGTCGCTAAGCACCTAAGGGGCCTTCTCCGTACGATGAGTTAACCTCCCCACAGCAACAAACGTCCATGAATCTTATAGGTAGAAGGGCGAGTTGAAAACTTCCCAATTTTCTCCAATGCCTCTACTTTTAGCTTCATTTTCACAGGGGAGATCCTGAGTTGGGTTTAGATTGGGGGAGGGGCGTGGTAACAATGCATTTATGTTTACATTTTCAAAACTATCCATATTGTTTTTGCTGGTGTAGCAAAATGATCACAATCTGACAACCCCAGATCATAAACTTAATGTTACCAAACTCAAGAAAGGAACCTTTCAACAGTACAGTTTTGGAGGAGTTCTTAGTGGATATCCACATTATTCATAAATATTATTTAATACTCACTCATTAGGGTTTCTTTTGAAATGCTGAACAATCTCAATATCCACGGTGCTATAAGTGAAACAGATAGATTAGCAGCATAAACACAGATTTGGTTTCATTATTCTATGTTGAATTAGACACCTGAAAATCTGGAGACGCACGATTCTAGCCCACTTTCAAATTTTGGCTGTACTGATTCTTGGAGAAAACACAAACTATAGAAAGCCATATTAAAGATAAAGATTGGGTCACATTATATTCCCAATGCTGAAGAGTCCTGTGCAGTGGTAATTTTCTAAAATAAAAACCAAGGTAAACGGTCAAGGCCGGTGGAAGCTTTCATCTTCTACTCCAGCTGCAAAGAGCAAGAAGAATCAACTAAAGGAACCCAAGTCACCATACTTGGAGGAGAAGCCCATTAACGGCTATTAATCAAGTTTACTTAGGGAATAGCCACTGCTATTAATTGCATCAGTAGCATGGGATCTTCTTAGTGTTTGGGTAATTGCCAGGTTCTTGTGGCCTGATTTGGCCTCTGTTGGAAACAGAATATGCTGGACTTGATGGACCCTTGGTCTGACCCAGCATGGCGATTTCTCATGTTCTTACTTGGGAACTCTCCAGGTTTGGCCTGGAGACTCAGGGTTTAGAGTCCCAACTCCGGGTCTCTGGGAGAGCACTCAGGATCTCCGGGTCTTAAACATTTTCTTTTTTAATTCAGCCAACTGTGCAGTGAGCTGGTCTGCCATTATCATTGAGTTAATCGGATAAGTAGCGCCATCCCGATCCATTTGTTCTACATCAACTATCTGGGTAAGTACTTAGCCAGCCAGATAAGTAATTTGTCCGGTTAAGTGGTGGCAGCTGAACATAATCTGATATTCAGCATCCACCACTTAGCAGGAACAGTAGGACTTATCCAGCTAAGTAGCATTTGAATATTGGGGCCTATTCTTATGCAATCCCCTTTCCATAAATAGGATTTAATACTCACTTGATTTCTCTTCAGGCTTCCCATGGAAAATATTATACATCCATGTTTCTGAAAGCAAAGCAGATCTGTTAACATGATTAAGACATAATCTGTGTCTTGAATCCATAGTAAAGTTTTTGAGCCCCATATCTACAAATCTGAAGACTTGTGGATTTCCTGGTTCTTGGAGAGGGCCCACAATATTGAAAAACTCGATAGGACTACAAAACTGGGCCAGATTAGCTGAAACATGTAGGAGGGTTCTGTGACTGGTTGCAGGACTTATTTAGCTCAGTGGCGCTAAATATCAGATCCAAGGAGTCATTTAACGCCTAACATGTCAAGAATAATTGAACAGAAAATGAATGAAAAGAACTCAGTTCTGACTGAAGATGACTGAGGGTGATCATGGGAAAAGGAATGCTCAAACACTTTCTGATCCTCCAATAGTCATACAGTGCCATTCCCTGTAAGTACCCGGATCAGTCCAATCTCCTGAGTTTATGCATCCCTGCCAGCAGATGGAGACAGAACATTTCACTGACATTGCTTCATAATTCTGGTGCCACCTGCAGTTCCTCAGTATTTCGCTGTCTCCAGCAGATGGTGGCTGATGCATAAACCTGCAGTTCTGAGGTTTGTAAATGTTTTTCTTTTTTTGGTGTGAGCCTTTCCTCCCAGGGGTGTTTGGGTCCTGGTGGATCCTTCCCTGTTTGGTTGAGGTGGACAAGCTGGAGTTCGGTGGCCTTTTTGTATGCTCGCTCCTTTAGTCCATAGGGTGTAAATCCGGTGATCCAGATCTCTCCCTTCATGAGGCTCCTTAGGTGGCTATAGGCTCAGGGTGGCTAGTAAATTTTTTCTTTCATCAGCTTGCCTTTCTTTCTTTAAATTTCTGTTTTCAGTCTCTCCTTATTTCTTTTTGCCTTTTCCTGAACCAGAGCTGGACAGCTCTATGTTTTCTGCAGAGGTGAGGCTGACCAGATTTGTAAAGTTGTTTTAAAAAAGGAAAAAGAAAAAAAAAAGGTAAGACTCTCTCACAGGTGGTTCTCTCCCTCCGGTCCCTGTTTGTAGTAGGTGTGCAGGCTCCATTTTTTGCTACCGTTTACGCATTTGTTCAGGGCTCAGCAGAGGGATTTTCCCGCGGTTTCATCATGTTTCGCATCTCTGTTTGCGGCGCATGTGGTGCAGGATTCCAAGCGGCTCAACCGCTTTAGTTTATGTGCAGCCTGCGTTTCAGGGGAAGAGGGTCCGTCAGAGGCTCCGGCAACTGCAAGAGGCAGGAACCATCATGCGGGCTCTCCCCAAATGTTTCTGTGAAGTGCCGTTGTGCGGCAGGCCTCCAATGTCCTCCCATGCAGGAATGGTGGTGATTTTGGCTCCCCTGGCAGTGCAATCTGTTCAGACGGAAGATGGGGGAGATTTCCCTCCGCCTCTTTCTCCAGCCCACCTGACCATGGTAGAAGGTCGGGAGGGGAGCAGATAAGGCAGTGCACTTAGATCTGCCAGTGTGTGCATCCATGGAGAATGCACCCTCACAGTTCTCACAGGCTACTTGGGCCTTCTCTGTTGATTTTGTTCTACTACTGCATGAGGCATATTTACCTCAGCAGGCAGGTTTGGGTAGCCAGTCTCATACTCTAGGGCAGGGGTCAGGAACCTTTTTGGCTGAGAGAGCCATAAACGCCACATATTTTAAAATGTAATTCCATGAGAGCCATACAATATGTTTAAAACTAAATACAAGTAAATGTGTGCATTTTATGTAAGATCACATTTTTAAAGTACAATAAGTCTCTGAAAATATTACACCAGGCCTTAAGACACCAATACATCTCCTATTAGGAAAACGGACCAAGTCAGGCTGCTATAGAGTCCTACACAGAAACTACACGCCAGCAGAAAACCTCACCTGAATCACGTGCTGTCCCTCACCTAACATAGAATAAAGAGACCAAAACGCATAACAAGAAGCATGCAGACAAAAACTGAATTGGAAACTGCAACAAGCCAGAGTCTCTGTATGCAGTGTAACAAAGGAAAAAAGAAACATCACACATCCTTATAAAACAAATCAAGAAATATAAAATCATCAGCAGTAAAACTGTACTAACAAAAAGAACATATTTCGAAACAGCTGATGAGTGGAATATCCAATAATTAAAAACTCATATAAAACATTTCCAGATACCAACAAAATATTTCAAAATAGCAGACACAAAGATCCAGTAATGAAAAATAATAAGGATACAAAAATTTTTTTGCTCTGCATACCTGGGAACGTTTGATATCCAGGTGTCCTGAGATTGTTCTGAATTAGCAGGAGGTGGGGTGGTTTGCTTGGAACTTTCTCCTCTCTCAGTCACATACCAGCGCTCTCTCTCACACTGGCTCTCAATGACACACCTATACACACATGCTCTCAGTCACTCACATATACAAATGTTTTTTCTCTCTCACTTATATAGGCTCTTAATTACACATTTACACACATGCTGTCTATCTTTTCACGCTTACACACACACAGGCTTTCAATCACATAAATACATGCTGTCTTTTTCTCTCACACACAGACTCTCATTCACATGCTTACAAACATGTCCTCTCTTTCTCTCATTTACACACAGGCTCTCAATCACATACTCACATGCTCCCTCACCTAAATCAGCTCTCAATCACACAGACACACATGGTCTCTCTCTCTCATTTAAACACAGGCTCTCAATCACATACTCACAAGCTCCATCACCTAAACCAGCTGTCAATCAGACACAGACACACATGATCTCTCTCTTACTTATACACACAGGCTCTTAATCATACATACACATGATCTCTCTCACACACAAAGGATCTCAATCATACACACATACTCTTTCAAACAAACAGGTTTTCAATTACAAACTTACACATACAGGTTCCCAATGGTAAACTTACATTCATGCTCTCTCTCTCACAGGCAGGATCTCAATCACAGACATACTCTCTTTCACATATACAGGCTCTCAATCATTCACATACATGCAATCTCTCACTCACACACACAGGATCTCAAACACACATGCTTGCTCGCTCATTCACTCTCTCTCTCTCCCCCCCCCCCCCGGGAACTCGCGGCAGCAGCAGCCACCTCCCAACGCTAACCTCCTTCATTTTCAGCCCTCGCGGAGGCGAAGGCGGAGTCCCATCGGCCGCGGTTGAAGATTTTCATTTTCCTCCGAGCCGCGCTGCAGTCTTCTTCCCGCGCAGGCACCCGATGCTCTCCACTTCCTCTTCCGGGCCGCGGGAAGAAGAGAGCACCGGCGTGCTCTCTTCTTCCCGCGGCCCGGAAGAGGAAGTGGAGAGCATCGGGTGCCTGCGCGGGAAGACCCGCGCAGGCACCCGATGACTCCAGCGCTGGCACCCGGCTGACACCCGATGACTCCCGCGCAGGCACCCGGATGACTCCAGTCGGCGTGCTCTCTTCTCCTCCCCCCCGCGGCCCGGAAGAGGAAGTGGTGAGCATCGGGTGCCTGCGCGGAAGAAGAGACCATGGTCTCTTCTTCCGCGCAGGCACCCGATGCTCACCACTTCCTCTTCCGGGCCGCGGGGGGGGAGGAGAAGAGAGCACGCCGGTGCCGCTGACTCCAGCTGTCCTGCCGCGTTCCGCCCGGGCTGACAGCATTTTAAGCCCGGGCGGCGGAGGACCGGGGAGCAGCTGGGTCAGCGGGGAACCGCGAAGTATGGCGACACGTGTCTGCGAGCCAGATGCAGCCCTCAAAAGAGCCATATCTGGCTCGCGAGCCATGGGTTCCCGACCCCTGCTCTAGGGGGTCAGAGAGGCAGTCCGAGGCATGATCAGTCCCCATGTTGGAACCCTCCATGGGACAGTGCTCTTAGTGTCCTTGGTTTGCTGATGCAGGCTCGGATGACTCAGTTGGGTCTCAGGGCAACCCCCGGACGCAGGAGGCCTTCTTCTCGCAGGATCAGGGTTTTGATCCAAATGACGTTGGTGTCTCTCAAGGAGATGATCTAGATCATATTCCTATCTTGGAGGCTAACGACTCTAAAGTGCACTGCTTGTTCTGGAAGGAGGAGTGAGACGCTTGGATTCCTCAGGTTTTGGAAGAATTTGGGCTGATAGTCCTACAAGGAATACTCAGATATAGAAAGTGTGGATCCGGTTTTGGATGGGCTTCAGGCTATAAGTCAGTGAAAAAGATGGTGGATCGAGAATGGGGAGTACCCGACTCTGGCTTGAGAGTGGGAAGTGCGATGGCTAAGCTTTATCCCTTGCTGGAACAGACATTGGATCTATTTTCCCTTACAAAGCTGGACACTGGTTTCAGTGGTCACAAAGAAGACAACTATCCCTGTTGTGGGTTACATAGAAACGTAGAAATGACGGCAGAAGAAGACCAAACAGCCCATCCAGTCTGCCCAGCAAGCTTTCACACTTATTTTTTTCATACTTATCTGTTACTCTTGGCCCTTATAAGTAACCTTTTGGTTTTATTTCCCTTCCACCCCCGCCATCGATGTAGATAGCAGTGCTAGAGCTGCATCTAAGTTAAGTATCTAGCTAATTGGTTAGGGGTAGTAACCACTGTAATAAGCAAGTTACTCCCACGCTTGTTTACTCAGCCTGTGCAATTCAGTCCTTGTTGGTTGTCTGAATATAAATCTTCTTTTCTTCATTCTCCCCTGCTGTTGAAGCAGTGAGCTGCGTTGCATATGTTTTCCAAGTGAAGTATTAGGCTTAATTGATTCGGAGTAGTAACCGCCGTAACAAGCAATCAACACCCATGCTTATTTGTTTACCTAGACTATGTAATTCAGTCCTTGTTGGTTGTCTGAATATAAATCCTCTTTCCTTCATTCCCCCTGCCGTTGAAGCAGAGAGCTATACTGGATTTACATTGAAAGTGAAGTATCAGGCTAATTTGGTTTGGGGTAGTAACCACTGTAAAAAGCAAGCTACTTCCCTGCTTTTTTGTGGATGCAAATCCTTTTTTCCCAACATTTCTTCTTGCCGTTGAAGCATAGAGCAATGTTGGAGTCGCATTAACCGTGTGTATGTTTATTGAATTAAGGATATTAATCTCCAGGTAGTAGTCGTCAATCCCGCAAGCCACCCCCATGCCTCTTCTCTTCATTAACATCCTCTAGACTATGGATCCACAGTGTTTATCCCATGCCCCTTTGAAATCCTTCACAGTTTTGGTCTTCACCACTTCCTCTGGAAAGGCATTCCAGGCATCCACCACCCTCTCCTTGAAGAAATACTTCCTGACATTAGTTCTGAGTCTTCCTCCCTAACTTCCTCCCTGTCTTCCTCCCTGGGTTCCGTGGTATTGAAGGATGTTCAAGATCAGAAGTTGGAAATTTTCCTCAAAAGGATTTTTGAGGTATCAGCCCTGAGTCTGCAGACGGCTATCTGCTAAGGTTTCATGCAAAGGGCTTGCCTGCGCTGGGTTAAACAGCTTCAGGACAGGCAGGCAAATTTGAGTGTCAAAGGAGATAAAGCAGAGCGCTTGGAGGCGTCGGTTGCTTACATGGCAGACGCCTTTTTTTGACTTGGTCAGAACTTCCTCTCGTATCATGGGTTCCATGGTATCAGCCGGGTGGTTATTGTGGTTACGCAACTGGTTCATGGATGTCTCGTCTAAGTCACATTCAGGATCTCTGTTTGGTGAGGATCTGGAGCACGTGAAGAAAGACCTGGGTGAGAATAAGGTACATAAGTTGCTGGAGGATAAGCCTATGGGCATGCGGCCTTTTCAATCTCTGTTGCACTTTCGGGATATTTGGTTGCATCAGGCGAGAGGAGCCCCACCTGTGCAAAAGCAGGTCTCTTCTCGAGGTCAGTCCTGGGGGCAGTCCTTTCAAGCTTCCTTCAATAGTGGGGCCACTTGAGGCAATCCTCACAATGAGGCGAGGCCAGTCCACTCTACCATTCCTTTTATAGGGGGTCATCTAGCGCGATTTTACAGGGAGTGGACCAAGATCACTCAGGATCAGTAGGCCCTCAGCGTAATAAGAGACTGTTACACATTAGAATTTGCTCAGCCCATTTGCAACTTGTTTGTAGATTCCCCCTGCGGGTCACTGGAAAAGCGTCAGGCGGTCCGGGGAACATTAGGCAGGTTACAGGCGTTAGGAGCAATGTTTCCAGTTCCACAGAGCGAACAAGGGAAAGGTCGGTATTCCATCTACTTGTAGTTCCAAAGAAAGCAGTCTCTTTTCTCCCCATTCTGGATTTAAAATGAGTTTCAGATGGAAACTTTGTGGTCTGTAATCGCAGTAGTGTGCAAAGACGAGTTTCTGGCTTCTTTGAATCTGACGGAGGCCTACCTACATATCCCTATTAATTCGGATCACCGGCATTTCCTGAGGTTCATGGTACTGGGTCAGCATTTCCAGTTTCAGGCTCTCCCATTTGGGCTGGCTACAGTACCCCACAAATTCACAAAGGTCATGGTGGTGGTGGAGATGGCATCATGACACGAAGGTGTCTTGGTGCACCCTTATCTATACGATTGGCTCATCAGCGCAAAGTCATAATTCGCTTGTTGTGCGGCGGTACAGAAGGTAATTACCACCCTAAAATCTCTAGGCTGGGCGGTGACTTTGGCTAAGAGCCAGCTGATCCCGTCTCAGACCCTAGACTATTTGGGGGCTTGGTTCAACATGCTGAAAGGCAAGGTGTTCCTCTCAGAGGAGAGAGCTTGCAAATTACAGATGCAAACCCGGTGTCAGTTGGCTTTGCAGGTTCCCAGAGCTTGGTGATTTTTTGCAGGTTCTCTCCTCGATGGCCTCAACGATGGAGTTGGTGCCGTGGGCTTTTTCGCATATGAGACCGTTACAGAGAGCTCTGTTGGCACAGTGGAATCCGTTGTTGGAAGAGTTTCATATCCCTTCTAGGTCCTGGTTAAGCGTGGTAGTGTGGCTTGGTAGCTACAGATGTCCACCCTAGTACATGGGTCAATCTGGAGGTCCCGGAATGGATAATTCTTACTACCAATGCCAGTCATTCTGCATGGCGGAGGGGGGGGCAGTATGCCAACGACAGTCGTTCCAGGGCATTTGGTCGGTGGAAGAAAGTTCTTGGTCTACCAATCGCAGAGAGACCAGAGCAGCACGGTTAGCATTGCTTGTTTTTCTACCTTTGGTTCAAGGCCGACAGGTGAGGGTCTTATTGGACAATGCAATGACTGTAGCATAAATCAGTTGGCAGAGAAGAACCAAGAGTCGTGTGGCGGCCCAGGAGGGTCAGGATATAATTCTTTGGGTGGAACAGCACTTGATTCACATAGAGGCGTCTCATATCACAGGGGTTGAAAATGTCCAAGCAGATTTCCTATGTCACAGAACTCTAGATCTAGGGGAGTGAGAGTTGTCTGAGTCAGTGATGCAGCTCATCTGAGAGAGGTGGGGCAGTCCCGACTCCCCATGTGGCTTCAATGGCGACATGTCTCAATGCAAAGACATGTCACTTTTTTAGTCGAAGCTGGGAATACGGGACGAAGGAGTCGAATCTCTGATAATACCCTGGCCTCGGGGGTTCTACTTTATATATTTCCCCCTTGGCCCCTGATAGGCAAGGTGTTGCTTCGGATACAGAGACACCCGGGAGAGGTGTTGTTGGTCACCTCTGAGTGGTCTCTTCGGTCGTGGTTTCCGGATCTAATCAACATGGCAGTGGACGATCCGGTACACTTCAGTCGTCTTCTTCGGCAGGGCACCATATTTTCAAACCAGGCAGATCGCTTTTGTCTAGCGGCCTAGCTTTTGAGAGGCGGCATTTGAGACCATGAGGGTACCCAGAGGCAGTCATTACTACTCTTCTGCAAGCTAGATGGGCGTCTACTTCATTGTCGTATGTCAGAATCTGAAAGGTCTTTGAAGCATGGTGTATAACTATCGGTGACAGGCCTTATGCTCTTTGGTATCTCAGATTTTTTTCTTTCTTTCCAGAAGGTTTGATCAATGCCTACCTTTCAACTGCCTCAGAGTACAAGTAGCACTCTGGCTTGTTGACATGGTAGACTTGAGGGTTACATGTTGTCCTCTCATCGCGATCTGGTGAGATTTCTTCGCGGGATTAAGAATATGTGCCCAAGGTGAGGAGAGTTTGTCTATCCTGGAAATTTAATCTCCTTTCTGAGGTTTGTGTGAGCAACCATTTGAACCTCTCCGCAGAGTGACTCTTAAGGATTTGACCTTAAAGGTTATTTTCCTGGTAGCCATTTGTTCTGTGAGGAGAATCTCTGACTTGCAAGCTTTATCTTGCTGCGATTCATTCCTTCAGATCATGAACTCAGGAGTGTCCATGAGAACAGTTCCCATCATTTCTTCCAAAGGTGGTATCGACTTTTCAGAAGCATCCAATTCTGGGAAAGCTTCTGGCTTTCCCAGAATTGGATGCTTCTGCACCTCATGCGCAGGAGCTTAGGCTGTTAGACATCCATAGAACTTTGCTGAGGTATCTCAAGGTAACGAATGATTTTATGACGTCTGATCATCTGTTCATTTTATGGAGTGTTTCGAAAAAAGGTACCTAGGCTTCCAAAGCTACCATTGTGAGGTGGTTTAAGGAGACTATTGGGTCGGCATACATTCTCAAAGGCCATCATATGCCTGAAGGTTTGAGGGTTCACTCTACACATTCTCAGGTGGCCTCATGGCCGGAGGCCCAGTTGATTTCACCACAGGAAATTTCTAGGGCAGCAACTTGGAAGTCGCTGCATACTTTTGCAAGGCACTACCATCTAGATGTAGGGGATCTGGAATCTCTGTCTTTTGGTGAGAGTGTCTTGCGAGTGGGACTCTCCAAAGTAGGTAGCTTTAGTACATCCCAGGAGTCTGGACTGATCCGAATACATACAGGGAAAGGAAAATTGGTTCTTACTTGCTAATTTTCATTCCTGTAGTACCACGGATCAGTCCAGAACCCACCTGATCTATGGAAGTTTTGGTACAAACTTTTAAGATTATAGAATATAGACTCTTGGAAGGAGTTTTTCAAGGTTTTACAAGTTTTGCAATTGTTTTACGCTTGGATATGGGTCACTTCTGAGGAACTGCAGATGGTACCAGCCATTATGAAGCAGTGTCAGTGAAACTTTCTCTGTCTCCATCTGCTGGCAGGGCTGCATAAAGCCAGGAGTCTGGACTGATCCGTGGAACTACAGGAACAAAAGTTAGCAGGTAAGAACCAATTTCCCCTCAGTTTATTAATATCTCAAGCATGCATATGATTTGCATCCAAAGAGCTTAATAAAGAATCTTTAGTCAGTATAATAAGGTAACCTCACAAAACGCCAGATACTTTTCTCTCATTTTTGTAGGATTACCATTGTTACAAACTTCAAAATTGGAGCTCATTTGCAGTAAGCAATGTTGTGCCACTCTTACTGTATTTAAAAAAAGTCTCTTTGTAAGAACAAGGAAATAAGATAAGCGCTAAGATTCTTCAGGAATAAAGTTTTGAGATTTCATTTGATTTTGGGTAATCACCCCACTATTTGGCAAACATAGAAGATTTATTGATACATTTTTATATACCGACATTAGATCAAAGATATCACATCGGTTTACAGATAACAAAAAAGGAAATAAGCGGGGGGGGGGGGGGGGTTTATACTTATTTCTTACAGTGAAACATTTTCTTTAACAGAGCAAGGAAATGAAACTTGAGGTTTAGCCTTTACCCTTGGGTGAAACTTGAAGATCAACCACACTTCATGCAAATCATTCCCAACGTGAATTATCCAGCTGAATAGGATTGTAAGGACCATGTTCTAAGGTTGAAAGTAGCAAAGCAAACAAAAGACCAATACTTGCATATGAACACCTCACCTGTATTCACTCCACTTGGAGGCTCCGGAAATGATTCTATTGATGTGACTGGTTTGGAAAAGAAAATGGGAAATTTTGTTTAACTGAATATATCTGACATTACAATTCCTCACAGACTGATGTATTAAGCTTCAAAAAAGTTTTTGCAAAAAGGGTTTTCATGTGAAAAATAGTACAAAACTCCTGCAATTGCACACAAATGCCAACTTAATGAGCTCCTGTAATGCAAATTCATAGCAAAGCAACTCATTAATATGCTATTTTGTGAAACCAGGCATGTGAAAAAAACTTCATAGTACCGTTTCTACAAAAAGAACAAATGCACTTCAGCAATGTAGTTCTGTTTGCTACTGCAGTGCTTTGTGTACACCAGCTTATATTTATATATTTATTTGATTTATATTCTGTTTTTTTAACTTTTCAAAGCAGATTAATTCAGCTACTCTAGGTATTTCTCTGTCCCCAAAGGGCTTTTAATCTATGTTTGTAGCTCCTCTGCATAAAGGGGGAAGTTGGCCTCCACCACACCCCAAACTATACTTACAAAACTCCCTGGTTATTCCAAGGGCCCCACTCTCAACCCTGACTCTCACGCTCCTCATGGCTGTAAATATGCCAAATATCGTAAGCCCCATCTCTCATCCCACAAAAAGAATAAAAGCTCAAATCTGAGGCATCCACCGTACACCTAATGCTAACCCTGTTAAATGAGTCATCATCCAGGTGCAGGATCAATCCCCACTTGCTGCTACCCCACCGGTGAAACTTTCCAAAAAGGCACCAGCTGATCCCAGGTGTTCCTTTACCCTTGGGTGAAACTTAGACCTCGGCTTCTCAAACTATGGGTCCAGACCCTAAATGGGGTTAGAAAACCTTCAGATTGAGATCACAATTACCTCTTCAGGCACCAGCAGCAGTAGTATTAGTAGTAGAAGGGAGCATGGGCCCTGTGAGTCAGCACGCATTCACAGGGCACTTCCCTTGCAGGAATTTCTCTGATAAAAGGAAGCCCTGCACAAGGAGGGATCAAAGTCTCTGCAGGGCCTGCAAGTTTGCACTATCTCACAGGTCCCAAGCTGACCTTCATTGGTAATGCTGCTGCCCCCTGCAAATCACCGTTGGGCTTGGGACCCGCCATGAAGGGAAGGGAAGAATGAATGTGCATGGGCCACTGGAGATTGCCACTGTACCTTTCTCCTCCCACACCAATGAACCTACTCAAGAGAATAAATTTGCCCCTGACATCAGCTTGCCCTCTTCCTACCAGATGTTATCCACCTTTGGCCCAGGGCTCACAGGAAAAGTTTGTTGGGAGGAGGGGTTATTTGAAGAGAATGATGAAAGCAGAAGGGCTTGAGGGATTGATAAGGTGGAGAGGAATTGGCTGTGGAGGGTGAGAGACGGGGGAATATGAGGGATTTATTTATTTATTTAAAACATTTATATACCGTTTCACCAAATACATGAAATGACCGAAGCGGTTTACAATACATTTTCAAAATAAAAATTAACTATAAAATAGCCCCCCAACTGAGTTAAGTAAATTAAAAATTAAAATTATAAATTATAGTAGAGAAAAAAATTACATAAACTCATGATCAATTTTCAAAATAAAATTAAATACAGTAGTTTAATCATTAACTTATAAACAAGATTAAAAAAGGTAATAATCCAACACTTACTAAACGTAAATGATTAAGCAAGAATAATGTTTAGAAATCAGGATCTAGTTTTTAATGGGATCTAAATTTTCAAAAGCTTCTTTAAAGAAGTATGTTTTTCAAGCTTTTTTGAATTCTTTTTTGTTTTGAATTTGTCTCAGAAAGTCAGGTAAGGCATTCCACATTAATGGCCCTGCGACAGAAAATGCCCTTTGCCTGGTGACGTTTAAGGCGGTCTTTTTTATTGTCGGAACTTCTAATAAATTTTTTCCTGCAGACCTAAGGTCCCTAGATGGTTTATACATTCGCAATTCCGAACAAAGCCAAACAGAATCAATACTATTTAGTAAGGAATGTTAGAATATTAAAGTAAGGAATGTTAGAATTTTAAATTTTATTCTATATTTAACCGGAAGCCAGTGTAACTTCTGCAATACTGGAGAAATATGCTGTCTAATGGGGGTTGCCGTTAAAAGTCTAGCAAGAGGAGTTGGGTTATGAAATGTGATCAGCTGAGGCATTGTGAGAGAGGGTTGGAGAAGAAGAGGGGAGGCTGGGAGTTGAGAGAGAGGATGGGGTGAGAGGTAGAGGATGACAGAGCATCAGTTGGGGGTTATAAGAAGTGTATGGGGGTGAGAGAGGATCAGCTGTGGGATGTGAAAAGTGCTGTAGTGGATGAGAAGAGGAAAGGGAGGTGAGAGGAGCAGAGTTTGAGAGACTGAGTACACTGGAGGGGAGGAGATTGAGAGACAGTCCTGTGGAGGGGGTGAGGTTGAGATGGATCAGGTAGAGTATGGGGAAGGTGAGGCATGATTGATGGAAGGAGACCGCACCTCTACTAATTTCTTTTGCTTGTCATGTGACATTTCAAGTGATAAAATGGGTTCACACTGGGAAGCCCTGACTTAAAGACAAATGGTGCAGGGAGGAAATGAGTGAGTGGGGATACCCATGCCCCTGGCAGATGACCCTTTTGTTAGAGTAGGCTTTGGGTACACAGAAGGATGGGGGGGAATGTGAGGAGGCCCCTCAAATTGATTTTTTACTCTTTGTGAGTACAAGAGGAAGGGCTTAAGGCAGGGGTCAGGAACCTTTTTGGCTGAGAGCCATAAACGCCACATATTTTAAAATGTAATTCCATGAGAGCCATACAATATGTTTAAAACTAAATACAAGTAAATGTGTGCATTTTATGTAAGATCACACTTTTAAAGTACAATAAGTCTCTGAAAATATTACACCAGGCCTTAAGACACCAATACATCTCCTATTAGGAAAACGGACCAAGTCAGGCTGCTATAGAGTCCTACACAGAAACTACACGCCAGCAGAAAACCTCACCTGAATCACGTGCTGTCCCTCACCTAACATAGAATAAAGAGACCAAAACGCATAACAAGAAGCATGCAGAAAAAACTGAATTGGAAACTGCAACAAGCCAGAGTCTCTGTATGCAGTGTAACAAAGGAAAAAAGAAACATCACCCATCCTTATAAAACAAATCAAGAAATATAAAATCATCAGCAGTAAAACTGTACTAACAAAAAGAACATATTTCGAAACAGCTGATGAGTGGAATATCCAATAATTAAAAACTCATATAAAACATTTCCAGATACCAACAAAATATTTCAAAATAGCAGACACAAAGACCCAGTAATGAAAAATAATAAGGATACAAAATTTTTTTTGCTCCGCATACCTGGGAAAGTTTGATATCCAGGTGTCCTGAGATTGTTCTGAATTAGCAGGAGGTGGGGTGGTTTGCTTGGAACTTTCTCCGCTCTCAGTCACATACCAGCGCTCTCTCTCACACTGGCTCTCAATGACACACCTATACACACGTGCTCTCAGTACTCACATATACACGTTTTTTCTCTCTCACTTATATAGGCTCTTAATTACACATTTACACACATGCTATCTATCTTTTCACGCTTACACACACACACACAGGCTTTCAATCACATAAATACATGCTGTCTTTTTCTCTCACACACAGACTCTCATTCACATGCTTACAAACATGTCCTCTCTTTCTCTCATTTACACACAGGCTCTCAATCACATACTCACATGCTCCCTCACCTAAATCAGCTCTCAATCACACACAGACACACATGGTCTCTCTCTCTCATTTAAACACAGGCTCTCAATCACATACTCACATGCTCCATCACCTAAACCAGCTCTCAATCACACACAACACACATGATCTCTCTCTTACTTATACACACAGGCTCTTAATCATACATACACATGATTTCTCTCACACACAAAGGATGTCAATCATACACACATACTCTTTCACACAAACACGTTTTCAATCACAAACTTACACATACAGGTTCCCAATGGTAAACTTACATTCATGCTCTCTCTCTCTCACAGGCAGGCTCTCAATCACAGACATACTCTCTTTCACATATACAGGCTCTCAATCATTCACATACATGCAATCTCTCACACACACACACACACACACACACACACACACACAGCCCCCCCCCCCCCCCCCGCGGCCCGGAAGAGGAAGTGGAGAGTATCGGGTGCGTGCGCGGCAAGAAGAGGCCACGCTAGTGCGCTCGGCATCGGCCCGAAGAAAAGAAGACTGCAGCGCGGCTCGGAGGAAAATGAAGAGGTTCAATCGCAGCCGATGGGACTCCGCCTCCGCCTCCGCGAGGGCTGAAAATGAAGAGGTTAGCGTTGGGAGGAGGCTGCTGCTGCCGTGAGTTCCCGGGGTGGGGGAGAGAGAGAGTGAATGAGCGAGCAAACACACATGCTTGCTTGCTCATTCACTCTCTCTCCCCCACCCCCACCCCAGGAACACGCGGCAGCAGCAGCCTCCTCCCAACGCTAACCTCTTCATTTTCAGCCCTCGCGGAGGCGGAGTCCCATCGGCCATGGTTGAAGCTCTTCATTTTCCTCCGAGCCGCGCTGCAGTCTTCTTTTCTTCGGGTCGATGCCGAGCGCACTAGCGTGGCCTCTTCTTGCCGCGCACGCACCCGATACTCTCCACTTCCTCTTCCGGGCCGGGGGGGGGGGGGGGAAGAAGAGACCATGCCGGTGCCGCTGACTCCAGCTGTCCTGCCGCGTTCCGCCCGGGCTGACAGCATTTTAAGCCCGGGCGGAGGAGGACCGGGCAGCAGCTGGGTCAGCGGGAAAGTGTGGCGAAACTTGTCTGCGAGCCAGATGCAGCCCTCAAAAGAGCCATATCTGGCTCGCGAGCCATGGGTTCCCGACCCCTGGCTTAAGGGATGGGGATTATGAGCTATCATCTTGGTCATCTTTAGAGTGCAAATTTCCTGACTATTGCAATAAGTGAAAAAACCATGGTCTCCGAGGCCACTCTGGAGGTACTAGGATAACCGTTCCTGGGTGAGCTTCCATGCGTCCCACCAGAGGCCATGGAGGAAACACATAGAGTAGAACGTCGTCGGGCAAAAGTACTAGGGCATCCATCTCTTCCGCCCCATGCTCCCTTCTGCTGCTGAAAAAGCGTGGGGCCTTCACATTTTTCTGAGTCGCCATCAAGTCTACATGAGGAGTGCCCAACTGGGAAGAGATGAACGTCATTTCTTCCCAGGACAGCTCCCATTCTCCGAGGTCCAGTTGCTGACGGCTGAAAAAATCCACCTGCACATTGTCGACCAGTGCTATGTGAGAGGCCGCCAACAGGGCTAGATGTCATTCCGCCAAGGCCATCAGCTTCCCTGCTTCTAAGGACGACTCTTGGTTCCCTCTTGATGGTCGTCACATTGACTGACAAAAATCAGGGACAAGAGGGAGAGACCTCTGCAACACCAAGTGCACAGCTCTCATTTCCAGGCAATTAATGGACCATTGCACCTCCTTCTGCAACCACTGGCCCTGGGCCGACTGAGATTGGCACACAGCTCCCCAACCGGAGAGACTGGCAACCATGGTTACTATTACCCATTGAGGCACCTCAATATACACACACTGCATCTCAAGTGGTTGAGGACAAGCCACCAACCAATACTGGACCTGGCGGACTCAGAGTGGCAAGGGAACCTGGAATTCTTCTGACATCAGATCCCAGCAGGAAAGCAATGCTCTCTGCAAAGGCCTCATATGAGAAAACGCCCACGGGACCAACTCCAGAGTGGACGCATTGGAGCCAAGAACCTGCAAGTAATCCCAGCTCTGGGAACTGGCTGTGACAGGAGATGCTTAACTTGTGACGTCAGCTTGGTTATCCGGTCCTTCCTGATGAAGACTTTGCTGATTCAGGTATCAAATCATGCTCCTATGGAGTCCAGGACCTGGGAAGGAAGCAGATGGCTCTTGGACTAATTGATGACCCATCCGAGACTTTGTGTATTGCCAGCCTGCAAAGATCTTCTAACTTTGCTCGAATGAGCTAGTCGTCCGGGTATGGATGAACCAGCATTCCCTCCCACCGGAGAGCTGCAGTCACCATCACCAGCACCTTGCTGAAGGTACGGGGAGCTGTCGCCAAACTGAATGGTAGGGCATGGAACTGAAAATGCCTCGCAAGGTCCATGAAGCAGAGAAATCTTTGATGCTCCATGCGGATCTCGATGCGAAGATATGCTTCCATGAGATCCAGGGAAGCCAAAAACTCACCGCTGCGCACCGCTGCAATAACTCAGCACAGGATTTCCATCCAAAAGTGTCACACTTTGAGAGCTTTGTTCACTTTCTTGAGATCCAGGATCGGAAGGAAAGAACCTTTGTTTTTGAGTACCACAAAATAGATAAAGTATCTCCCAGTCTTGCACTCGTCTAGAGGAACAGGAACAATGGACCCAAGAATTTTCAGCCGGCGCAGGGTCTGATTCACGATCTGCGTCTTTATCGTTGACCCGCAGAGAGATACCAGAAACAGGTCTCGCAGAGGCCAAGCAAATTCTAATGCGTAGCCATGTTCTATGATGTTTAGAACCCACTGGTCTGACGTTATTTTGACCCGCTCCTCGTAAAACAGGGACAGCCGTCCCCCTATGACTGGAACACAGGAGTGGGCTGGCATTGTCTCATTGAGAGGAATTGCATCCCAAAGACCCCTGATTGAATCCATCACGGTTCGGTCTATGTCCCCGAAAGGCGTGAGACCAAGATTCAGATCTATCCAATGACTGTCTCTGTCCCAGGAGGGCGCCCTACTCTGATAGAAACGACTGTGACCTCGAAAGTGAGGTCGGGGAGGAGATGAAAATTTATAGGCCTTCTAGGCTTGTCCTCAGGTAGCTTATGCACCTTATTCTCCCCTAAGGACTTGATCAGTTGCTCTAGATCTTCCCCAAACAGAAAATTGCCCTGGAAGGGGAGAGCCCTTAGCTGAGGCTTGGACGAAACATCGGCCGACCAGTTGCGTAGGCACAAGATCCTTCTGGCCGAAACCGCAGACACCATAGTCCTGGACGAGGTACGGAGGAAGTCATAAGGCATCCGCGCCAAACAACACCACTGCCTCCAAGTGTTCCGCCTGCTCCGATGCCTGAGGAGAGAGAACTTTCGCACTGAGGAGTTGTTGAACCCACCTCAGGCTTGCTCGCTGCATAAGACTGCTGCAGACAGCAGCCCTAACGCCGAGCGCTGAAACCTCGAATATTCTTTTGAGATGGATCTCTAGTTTTCTATCTTGAAGATCCTTAAGAGCCGCCGCTCCTGCCACCAGAATAATTGTCCTTTTGGTGACAGCTGACACCGAAGCGTCCACCTTAGAAACCTTCAGGAGTTACAAGGAATCCTCAGGCAGCGGATAGAGATTGTCCAAGGCTCGTCCCACACGTAGGCCGGATTTCGGAGTAACCCACTCACAATGCAGCAGCTGTTGGGGCATAGAATAAAAGGGGACATAGTAGCTGGACTACGCAACCTGGCTAGAACAGGGTCCACCGTGTCGTGGCCCGGGACATCCTGAGGAAACGAAATCCCCATCATGGGTCAAGCTCATCCCTCTGAAACAAGCTCATCCCTCTGAAACAAGCTCACGACCCTCAGATCGTTGCCATCCAAGGGCTCAAATCAGCGGGAGAACGGGAAGGAGGGAGATCCCCTCCCCCAGCCGCTATATCCGATGCAGGAGCAAAGGAACTCAAAATGGCCGCCATTCCCGCTCTCAACGAGAACGGGGCAGCCACGTCTCCTGCCTGTCCGGCCGTTTGCCCGCACCACAGGACCTAGCTGCTGTTATCTTGTGAACATCCAATGTCACTTCCCCGCCAAGGAGGCACCGGGAACAGAGGCCTGTGCGGGAGAGCTGCAAAGTTGACTCCCTGCAGCCGAGCACAGTAAGGCATGCAGCAGAGCCGCCAAAAAAGAAACTCCGAAGAAGCAAGCGGCAACAGAGCTCAGGAGACAAATACGCAGGCACTACAGAGCACTGCTCCTGAGTGCGCAGTCGCCGTGGCAGGAGAAAGAAGGAGCGCACCTGACTTTTTTTTTTTTTAACGATATACTCGGAAAACTTTAATGGAGCAAGTTGTGTGGCGATGTCGCCGGGACCGGGATCAGAGATGGGGAGGGACTGGACAACCGGTTTGCACACCTACCGCCTCATGGAATGAAGGCAGGGTATCC
Organism: Rhinatrema bivittatum; assembly: GCF_901001135.1. Lineage (NCBI taxonomy): Eukaryota > Metazoa > Chordata > Amphibia > Gymnophiona > Rhinatrematidae > Rhinatrema > Rhinatrema bivittatum. Next base: position 77,487,840 of record NC_042628.1, on the reverse strand, counting down.
AACCCCAGTTCCAGGTACCTTCTATTAGGGGGTATGGTCCCACAAGGACCTGCCAAACCACTGGGAGGATTAAACTTGCTGTCCTGCTTGATCTGCCAAGGAGAAAGAAAGAAAAATCTCATCCCACTTTTTCTTTCTTTTTTTTTTTGTAAGTTCAAGACCGCAGATTTTGCACCACCTCCATCTGCTGGAGACAGAGAAATACTAAAGAGATGCAGGTGGCACAGCAGTTTAAGAGGGGGTGCTCTTCAAGTTTTTCTCTGTCTCCATCTGCTGGAAGGGAGGCAAAACTCAGCAATCTGGACTGATACAGATATGTAGAGAGAACTGCAGTTTCGTTCTTAGGAAGTTGGAGGCATCTGAATGATGAGTAATCCAAGAAACCATAATTCATTTAACAGACTATCTAGAATAATGTCTACTGCACTTTTCAACCTTTATAAAGCTGATCTTCCACAGACCTTAGGCATGAAACATTCCATCCATCACAAATGAAGAAAGAGAGGCCAAAATCCACAGAATATTAAGAAACAAACCCAAGTGGTATACATACAAAGAAAATATAACTATTAGTAAGATGGTCAGTGATAATTAATAAATAGAAATAGAAATGAAAATAGAAAAGACACAATATAAAATATAAAAGGCACCCAATGATAAATAAAAAGGCACACTTTCTGACTGCTCCTGTGAAGGGAGCATACAGTTTTACAGCCGGACAGACAGGGTACTTGTGCTCCCTTTCAAAACCACAGTACACTGCTGCCTTAGTCGCAGGACAAGCTCCTGTATGCAACAAGTGACCAGACGTTTTGCAGTCAGAAAATCGATTAATAATAGTTTCTATGCTCCTGCTCTCCACATATATAAGGCTCATTTAAAAGGACACATATTTATATTTGACAGCGAGATTATATTTCTGACATAGGTCATAGCCGAAACATGGTCATCTCTGGTCTGTGATTGAATCTAATTCTTTTTTTATTTATTTAATTTGATTTGATTGTAAAATCAAATGGTATTAAATCTATATATACATATATTTTTATCACTGTGTCTCTTTTATACTTTTCTAATTTTGTCATGTCTACTTTCAATTATATTAAATTATATTTATTATTAATTATGATTTTAGCAATTATTATCACTGAACATCTTACTAGTAGTTCTGGATTCTTTGTGCATATATTGATGTGCGTCCCGTCCGCACTCTGCACACGCCCGGGCCTGCTCACCTCACTCCTGGTTCAACGAGTCCTGGGCCGTCCTCCCCCGCTGCTGCTGCTAGCTCGGCTCGGCTTCAGTGTCCTGCGGTGGCGACCGCCGAGCCTTCCACCTCCCACCAGGCCTCATGACGGGGCTCGCGTCCTCCGTGGCATTTGCCCCGTCCCTACGCATGCGCGCACGGACCGCCCGACCTCTTAAAGGGCCAAGGGCGGGTCCCAGTTCCACGGCACGCCCTGATTGTATACTTAAGGAAGTGGTCAGTCACCACTTCTTTGCCTTGGCAATCGGGTCGTACACTCCAGTGTGTCTAGTTTGCCTTCCAGCGCCTCTCGTTCCAGCGTCTCCTGTGTCTCCTGCTCCATCATCTCCTGTGTCTCCTGTTCCTTCATCTCTCCATCCCTGGTAGTACCCTTCGGACTGATCTCACGGTACTGACCTTTGCTTGATCCTGACTATTCTTGATTACTGTCTGGATCTGACCTCTTCCTGTTCTCCGACTACCCTTGATCGCGGCCTGGAACCTATCTCTGTCTGACCACTGACTACTCTTGATCGCTGCCTGGAACCTGACCTCTGCCTGACTTGACTACTTCCGGATTGATTACAAGGTACTGATCCCTGCTTTGGCTGACCATTCTGGACTGATACTCTGGCCTTGATCCTTGCTATACACTCAGACTCCCTGTTCTGGATTCCTGAGACCTTTGGACATTCTGCTCTGAACATCGACTGGGCACTGTTGTTTGTGGTGGGCACTCCCCTGTACTTCCCCTCTAGGAGATCCTGCGAGGCCCACCTAAGACCAGGAGGCCCGGGTAACCAAGGGCTCAACCTGAGGGAACCCCAAGTTGCTATTGGTGAAGCACCTGCTAGCCTCTGTCTCCTCCTGTGCTCCGCCTCCTGGTGGAAGGCGCTCCCTGGGTCCGACCGGAGGACCGTACCAGTCCTGCACCAGGCCAAGGGTCCACCTCCAGCGCAATATACATCACTTGGGTTTGAATTTCTACCTTTCATACCAGCAATTTTTGGGGGGATTTGTAATGGTAACAGCCTTCAAAAAAATGGGATAAATGCAGAAAATCCTTATTTTCAAAAATGAAGGCATAGTGAAACAATGAGCATGGGGTAGTCAATTGGGGCAATGTCCATAGAGTGGCAGTTTTGACTCAAAAATCCATATGACTGCATCAGGCTTCTAGGAAAGACTGGGGAAACCTGAATAGTGGGACCATGATTAGGCCCAAGCTTCCACGTGCACAGGGAGGTTGAATGTTTACAAAAATGGCAGCTGAGTGACTTGCTTGAACGCACGGCGGATCTGGACTTTGGATTTTAAAAACCAACACCTAATCCAAAGAGGAAGTTGGTAGGGCCTGACATGACTGGCCAGAAGAGATGATGGAAGCCAGTACTATAGCAGATTTGGGGCAGGCTTTGTACTGATATGAACTGCAGTGATGGGAAAAAGTTTGAAGGTTCATGTAAGAGACAGGATGGCGGGGGCAGGGGGAAGGTGCTTATCTACCCAATGTGGAAGAATCGCAACTGAGCAGATGGAATGGGCCAATTTGATCTTTTTCTGCCTCAATTACTGTGATTCTATTCTATGGTTCAGAAAAAAAATATTAGATGGAAACTTTTCTAAGGGACTATAACACACAACATTTCCCAAGGTAATGTCCTCAAGAGGTAACCTAGTCATCAGTGATCAGTACAGATTCATGCGAGGCAATTCCATACTGTGTATAAATCTGATTTAATACTCACCCGGAATCTCTTTCGGCTTTGGTTTTGAAGGTTCAGGTACTGAAAACAAAATGATTGATTCAGTGTGAGGTAAACTTAACTTGCAAAGGTTTTGATATTATTTAGTTCATGGATATGGAAATGGTTTGATGGTGGGAAAAGTTATGAAATCAATACGGAAGTAAAGAATAGTGCAGTAAATAAGTTAAGTACAAATAATGTTTGAGATTTAAAAAGTTAACAGATGAAACACCTCCCAAGGTCTTAATCCACAGCTGTCCCTCCTCTCCCCCCAACAAAGGCTTTGGGGTCCATCACTGAGCCTTATTAGGCCCCTACCAATTCCTCTCTTCCTTCTCTTTCCATCTGGGATGCTATTTTTCCAGATGCTATATGCTGTGAGCCCACTCTCTAGCTGCTGCTGTGAGGGTCACACTGTTCAATATTCCTGCTTCTTCCTGCCTATTCCCTGGCCATTCTGCAGGATGATGACCAGGGACTGTTTTTATTGCATTTCTGCCAATTTCATCAAAAGAAAAGGGCATATAAGAAAATTGATTCGTGCTAATTTTCATTCTGTAATACCACAAATCCTTCCAGACAAGTGGGTTTATGCGTCCCTTCCAGTAGATGGAGGCAGAGAACAAAACTTCGAGGCACTGCTACATAACTGAGTGTGCCACCTGCAGTCCTCAGTACTGACTTGTACCTGAGCCAAGATATATATTGTTGCAACCGTTGCTGCCCGACGTCTCCACTCCGCCTTCTTTACCTCTGTGGCGACTCCCTCCAGGTCTGAAGGACGGCTGGCTGCAGCGGTGTCTCCCTGGCGTCTCTTTCCGGAATCCCCAGACCGGCTCGATGCTGCAGATCCGCCATGTTGCCTGAAGCCTAGGGGTGTGCGCGTGCTCCAAATGAAGTACCAATAAGGGTGTGAACCTCAGGGGCGTCCCCCTGAGATGACGTCATCCGCTTCCGATAGTTAGCAAGAGTTCGGGTTTGGGTTAGGACAAGGTTTACTCACGTTACCCTGCCTAAGCTACTCTGCCTCCTCGGACTTACCAGACGTACTCGCTCCTCGAGGGCCCTCGTTCCTGACTATCTGCTGATTCTCTTCTGCTGGAAGCCATCACCGTCTACATCATTGTGAGTTAACATCGCTCTTTCAGAGCTTTCTCCTCGAGGGCCTATCCTTTCCAGCTCCTGAGCTCCATTGAGACCTTATGTGAGTTTTGTCATCTAGTTCTGTTCATGAACTCTGCATACCCTGCCTACTCACTGTCTACAGTTTCTCAACAGCTCAGCCATCCTGGATCGCTGTTCCAGTACCTGAGGGACTACAGCCCTGCCGGGCATTCCAGCTCACTACTGCCACCTCTGGTGGTTTCAAGACCTGTTTAATAAAAGAACTAGTGTGTGTCTGTCTCCATACTCTAAGCCTAGCCGGTGGTCCCGCTTGGGATATTCCCCCGGGGCGTGGTCATCTGCCATCGGTCCAAGGATCCACCCACTACTCTCCAGCAGTCTATAACTACAGATTGCTACTACGCCTACTGAATACATCAGATTGCTAATCATATTTGGTTGCTCCTCCTATCAACATAACGGATTATGACAGATAGCTACCTCCATGGATCCAGCTTAACTCCAGCACCTGGCATAAGTCTATGGACTTGGCTTGACTGCACTGACAGGGCCTATCTCCATGGATCCGGCACAACTCTCGGCCTTGCAGGCCATACCAGGTCTGGCCCTGCGCATCTCGGAGCAGAAGATGCCTTGGAGAAACTTACTGCAGCATTTCATCAGCTACACACACAGAAGGTTCAAGGCACAGCTTCCAACCATGAAGGTCAGTTTGATCTTTTTCTGCCTCAATTACTATAATTCTATTCTATAGTTCAGAAAAAGAATATTAGAGGGAAACTTTTCTAAAGGTCTATAACACACAACATTTCCCAAGGTAATGTCCTCAAGAGGTGGTACTGCCGGGTAACCTAGTCATCAATGATCAGTACAGATTCAATCGACGCAATTCCATAGTGTGTATAAATCTGATTTAATACTCACCTGGAATCTCTGTCGGCTTTGGTTTGGGAGGTTCAGGTACTGCAAACAAAATGAATGGTTCAGTGTGAGGTAAATTTAACTTGCAAAGGTTTTGATATTATTTAGTTCATGGATATGGAAATGGTTTGATAGTGGGAAAAGTTATGAAATCAATATGGAAGTAAAGAATAGTGCAGTAAATAAGTTGAGTACAGATAATGTTTGAGATGTAAAAACTTAACAGATGAAACACCTCCCAAGGTCTTAATCCACAGCTGTCCCTCCTCTCCCCCCACCAAAGGCTTTGGGGTCCATCACTGAGCCTTATTAGGCCCCTACCATTTCCTCTCTTCTTCCTCTTCCCATCTGGGATGCTATTTTTCCAGATGCTACATGCTCCCACTCTCTAGCTGCTGCTGTGAGGGTCACCCTGTTCAATATTCCTGCTTCATTCTGCAGCATGATGACCAGGGACTGTTGTCATTGCACTTCTGCCAATTTCATCAAAAGAAAAGGGCATATAAGAAAATTGATTCTTTCCTGCTAATTTTCATTCTGTAATACCACAGAATAGTCCAGACAAGTGAGTTTATGCGTCCCTTCCAATAGATGGAGGCAGAGAACAAAACTTCGAGGCACTGTTACATAACTGAGTGTGCCACCTGCAGTCCTCAGTACTGGCCTGTACCCAAGCCAAGATACATATATATAGAATTCATCCCTCCCCGGGCGAATCACATAAACCCCGGGGTTGGACTTCCCTGTACTAGAATAGTAAGGTATAACAGGAATGAAAATTTGCAGGTAAAAACCAATTTTCCTTTCCTGAATATACCCAGATTTGTCCAGACAAGTGAGCTGTACCAAAGCAAACCTAAACTGGGCAGGAACCCAAAAGATCTGTTCTCAAAACACTTTCAAAGCCCTCATCTTCAGGCGCCCGTACATCCAAATGGTAATGCCTGGTGAAAATATGCAGGGAGGGTCACATTGCGGCCCTACAAATTTCCTCTGGAGACACCAACTTACACTTGGCCCAAGAAGTCACCTGTGCTCTAGTAGAATTATACATATAGAAACATAGAAATGATGGCAGAAGACGACCAAACGGCACATCCAGTCTGCCCAGCAAGCTTTCACACTCATTTTTTTCATACTTATCTGTTACTCTTGGCCCTTATAAGTAACTTTTTGGGTCTATTTCCCTTCCACCCCCGCCATCGATGTAGATAATGCTGGAGCTGCAACTAAGTGAAGTATCTAGCTAATTGGTTAGGGGTAGTAACCGCCATAATAAGCAAGCTACTCTCACGCTTGTTTACTCAGCCTGTGCAATTCAGTCCTTGTTGGTTGTCTGAATATAAATCATCTTTTCTTCATTCCCCCTGATGTTGAAGCAGAGAGCTATACTGGATATGCATTGAAAGTGAATATTTGGTTTGGGGTATTAACCACCGTAACAAGCAAGCTACTCCCCTGCTTTTTTGTGGATGCAAATCCTTTTTTCCACATTTTCTCTTGCCGTTGAAGCATAGAGCAATGTTGGAGTCGCATTAACTGTGTATTTGTTTATTGAATAAGGATCTTAATCTCCAGGTAGTAGCTGTCATTCCCGCAAGCCATCCCCATGCCTCTTCTCTTCATTCACATCCTCTAGACTTTATGGATCCACAGTGTTTATCCCATGCCCCTTTGAAATCCTTCACAGTTTTGGTCTTCACCACACAACCCTTAACAATATAGGCTGCAGAAATATCCTCTTTTAACCATCATGCTAAAGTAGCATTTGAGGCCTTGTCTCTCTTCTTCAATCCACCGAACAGCACAAAAAGATGATCCAACCTTCGAAAGGAATTGGTGACCTTGGATGTTCGATGTGCAAGAGTGCACGACGAACATCCAAAAGGTGAAGATCTTTATTCAAGGCCAAGCATCTGGACCAATCTGGAAACCCCAGCATCTCCATTGTTTGATTGATGTGGAAGGCAGAGACCACCTTTGGCACAAAGGAAGGCACCATACTCAGAGACACTTTGTTGGTGGAAATACGTAATAAAGGGTCACGATAGGAAAGAGCCTGAAGCTATGAAATACCTCTGGCCGAGCAGACTGCGACCAGAAACATCATCTTTAGCATAAGATCCTTCAAGGAGGCTCAACCCAAAGGCTCAAAGGGAAATTCACTGAGGACCAGGTTAAGATTCCAGTCCGGATAGACCTTGCAAAGCAGAGGCTTCAAATGCTTCACTTCCTTGAGGAATTGAATGACATCTGGATGAGATGCCAAAGGCCTGTCCCACATCTTGCCCTTGAGACAACCCAGAGCTGCAACCTGAACTCAGAGCAAACTATAAACTAGATCTTTGGATAGTCTGTGCTGCAGGAAGGACAAAATTTGTGAAATAGAAACTAGCAGAGGATCCACTGCCTGTTGGCTGCACCAGGACCCAAACATCTTCCACACTAACATAAGCCTTGAAAGTGGAAGGCCTCCTGGCCTGAAGAAGTGTAGAAATGACACAGTCACCGCCTCTCAAAAGCCAGGCCGTAAGACAAAAGTGATCCTCCCAATCCGAAAAATTGTCAAAGCAACCCCTGAAAGTGAGACAGCCGAAGAGGCCCGTCCACCGCCAGATGCTTCAGGTCCGCAAACCACAGACAATGCGGCCACTCCAGAGCAACCAGAACCACTGACCTTGGAAGCATTTCAATGCGATGAAGCACTCAACCCATGAGAGGCCAATGCGGAAACACATTTAGAAGACCTGTCAGCCAGGGATACGCTAGGGGGTTAGGTGCGCAACAGTGCAGGCAATCCCAGGGGAGGAGGAGGACCTTCCCCCAAGTTTGTCACCTCAACGTGGGGCTCCCGAGGGGGACAGACCAGCGCCGAGGGTCAGTGTGAATGGTGATGATCCGGCTGCAAGGAACACGGATGATACCTCTTCCAAGTCTTCCTTTTCTTCAGATTTTGTCCTGCTCATTCATAAGGCCTTTAAGGCCCGGAGGGTACATTAGAGAAGATCCCCTCCCTTGTAATCCCAGCCTCTTCCTTCAAAGCAGCCTCTGGGCCCTCCTAATGCAGGGACCTCGTCCGACCAGAGAACAAAGCTCCTAAGGACCCCAGTGCTTGACCCTGAGCCTTCCTCAGATTCGGAGGAAACGGAGGACCTGGACGAGCGGGAGTTACCTTCTCAGCCCCTACGGGGGTGGAGGGAGAGACCAAGATGCAACAGGACGGGCTCAGGGGGGCCCATGGAGCGGACCGGGATGATCCCAAGGGGTCCACCTGTTTCGAAGGGATGAGTTAGGGCCTCTCATTCCGGCTATTTTGGGGGAGCTAGGGATTCAGCTTCCTCAGGTGGACTCACGTCTAGGAGCTATGGACCCAGTGGTTCTGGTTTTACGACAGCCTCCTTCGTCCTTTCCCTTTCATTTTTCAGCCACGGATTTACTGTTTAATGAGTGGGACACTCCGGATTTGGGTCTTAAGGTGGCGAAAGCGATGGACAAGTTATACCCCTTGCCTGAGGAGGCTTTGGAATTCTTGCGGGGTCCTATGGTGGATGCAGCAGTGGCGGCGGTCACGAAGAAGACCACCATCCCAGTTACGGGGAGCACGGCCCTTAAGGACCTGCAGGATCGTAAACTGGAAGTTCAGCTTAAAAAGATCTTTGAAGTGTCTGCCCTAGGGATACGAGCAGCGATGTGTAGCAATTTTTCATTGAGGGCAGGTCTACGCTGGGTACAGCAACTAATAGCCAATATCTCATTGTCCCAGGAGGAAGCTCTTCAGGCGGGTCGCCTGGAGGCTGTCATTGCCTACAGCGCGGACGTTTTTTACGATTTGCAGCACACATCGGCCAGGTCTAAGGTTTCAGTGGTGTCCGCATGCCGGCTGTTGTGGTTATGCCATTGGGTGGTGAATGTCTCTTTCAAGGCTCGCCTGGGTTCCCTGCCATTCAAGGGTAAGCTTCTCTTTGGTAAGGAGCTAGAGGACCTGATTCAGTCCTTGGGTGAGAATAAGGTACATCGGCTGCTGGAGGATAAGCCGAAGTCGAGAGGCACTTTTTCTTCCAAGACTCGGTTTCACGGGGGTCGGAAGTCCCGGACTTCTTGGGGATCGGCTTCTTCTATTCGTCACAATGCCAGCAGGCAGCAGTCCTATACTCCATCCTTTCATGGAAGGCGTTTCGGTAGACCTGGCTCTGGACAGAGTGTACCGAGTGGAAAGCCTTCGCAATGATGGGCGGTCGGCTCAGTCCTCGATCCCAGTGGTGGGAGGCAGATTGACTCTACTTCGAGGAGTGGGCCAAAATCACGTCCGACCAGTGGGTCCTTTCTGTGATAAAACACGGTTACGTGTTAGAGTTTGCACACAGGCACCAACTGTTGTGAACGGGGGTGTTTAGTGTGCCCTTGGGCCTCAGCCCGACCCCAGGCGAACACAGGACCAACCCGAGGGTTGATGGTGTATTCCAGCGTGGCTAACGGGCTGACCCTCTGCCAGGCCTGCAAGCTCCCAAGGCCAACATCCGAGGTTGTTGGAAGTTGAATGGTCCTCCGACCATTCCGAGCCCTTTCGGACCTGCTGCGAACAGCATGGAGCAGCAGGCCTGGCTTGAGGTAGAGGGCAGTCGAGGACCTTGACACGAGGACAGGACAATAATACTGGAACCAGGCTAGAACAGTAGCAATACTGTAACTGGGTTCGGGTTCTGGAACCAGGCAGGAACTGTAGCAAGACTCAGGTACGAAGACATCAGGAACTGTAGCGAGACTCAGGTACGAAGACATCACAGAAGACAGTTGGGCGGAAGGACAGTTGCACAGTCTCTCAGGGCGCCCTACTAAGCTCACCCGCGGGACTGAGTCGCGGACCACCTGTCCCACTGCGTGCCCTACACAGCCCAAAGGCTGGTCGCGGACCACGAGGAGAGCGGGACATGGGCAGGGAAGATCCAGGTGAGGAGGAACTCCGATGTCGGGAGCAATGGCATGTCGAAGCCCCAATGGCTGGTGGGAACAGAAGCTCCATGCACAGGGACGAATCCCACCTGTTGGTCACTCCTAGGCCCAACAGGTCAGAAGGCCAGGAGCACAAACGAAGACAGGGAAGAACATCCGGGAAGGCAGAAACATCAGGTCGTAGAGGAACATGGCAGGACATCAGGACGAAGATCAGGACAGGTACATCAGGATACCTGGACGGGACATCTGAACTGAACATCTGGACAGGACATCTGGACGGACATGTAGACAGGAACCTCAGGCACGAAGACAAGATGAAAGAACAGGAACCGAACAGGAACTGAACAGGAACTCCATGGAGAAGACAGGAAGGCCTGATGGAACTCTGGCAGGCAGGAGCCTCCAGAAGGGTAACACTCTGATGCAAGGTGAAGAACAGACTGACGAAGCAACCCTTTATAGGGCAGAAGCAGGAAGTCCAATTAGAGGTGGGGTCAACCACACTTCCTGTGGCTGACCCCACTGACCAGCCTCTCTCTTCTCTGCCTCTTTTGTTCCCCCGTTTATTGATTGTTTATAGTTCTCTGTAAAACAAAGTTCGTATTATTGATTGTTCTCTGTAAAGCTAGTTTACCTATTAATGATTGTTCATTGTTCTCTGTATTTATTTATTTATTTATTTAACAGCTTTTAATATACCGGTGTTCGTGCGAGCACATCATGCCGGTTTACAATAAACTTGAGAAAGGAGGAAATTACAAAAAACAGGGGGTGGGAGATGGAGCAGGAGCAAAAAGAGGGGGGGAAAGAGGGGGAGAAGGTAAAGGAGGAAAGATAGCAGCTGAGAAGGTAAAAGGAACGTAGCAGTAGCCGTAAAGCTCGTTAGCTGCATTTTGTTTATTGTGAACCGATAAGATGTTCCCAACGTTCGTCGGTATATAAGAGATTATAAATAAATAAATTAAATAAATAAATTGCAGTTACTAAATGCTCTGGGTTGGGTAGTCAACCCTGCCAATTGTCATCTGGTCCCCTCCCAGTCCTTGGAGTTTTTGGGAACTCTGTTCGATACTCGACAGGGCACTGTATACCTCATGGAGGAGCGTCAGGTGAAACTTCAGCAGCAGGTAAGGTCCCTACTAGCCAATCCCTCTCAGATTGTTTGGGATTACTTACAGGTGCTGGGTTCCATGACTTTGACTCTGGAATTGGTTTCTTGGGCCTTCGTTCTTATGCGGCCCTTGCAGTCAGCTTTACTCTCCCGCTGGAACCCTGTCTCACAACAGTTTCATATTCAGTTACCCATGATGGGTTCCGCTCGTTCCAGCCTTGCCTGGTAGCTCAACATGGACAACTTAAGGCGGGGAGTGCCTTTGGCAATTCCAGATTGGACGGTGGTCACCATGGATTCCAGGCTATATAGTTGGGGAGCAGTTTGTCAATGGACGTCCATGCAGGGCAGGTGGTCCTCACAGGAGGCTCGATGGTCTATCGGTTTAGAGACCAGAGCGGTGAGATTAGCACTTCAGGCATTCCTGCTGAATCTCCGCGGCAAGTCAGTAAGCATTCTGTCCGACAATGCGACCATGGTGGCGTACATCAACCGTCAGGGGGAACCAGAAGTCAACCAGTAGCATTGGAAGCCCGGTTACTAATCGCTTGGGCGGAACGAAATCTGTTCAGCTTAGTGGCCTCTCACATTGCCGGGATCAACAAAGTTCGAGCGGACTACCTCAGTCGACATTACCTAGATCCCGGAGAATGGGAACTCGTGGACGAAGTCTTTCATCGCATTTGTGCCTGTTGGGGAACACCTTGGATGGACCAAATGGCAACGTTCTGGAACGCCAAGGCGCCCCGCTTCTTTGCCCATCGCAGACAGCTGTGCACGGACGGCATGGACACGTTGGTTCTCCCCTGGCCAAAGGGGATTCTGCTATATGTGTTTCCTCCTTGGCCACTCATCGGGCGAACTCTTCGCAGAATAGAAGTGCATCCATCGGAGGTAATTCCCGTCGCTCTTGAGTGGCCGAGGCGTCCATGGTTCGCGGACCTGATCAATCTAGCCATCGATGGTCCCTTGCGGTTTCTAGACCTACTGGACCTACTCCGTCAGAGTCCAGTTTATTTTGATCAGGTCGAATGCTTTTGTCTAGCGGCATGGCTTTTGAGAGGAAATATCTGACTTCCCAGGAGTAGTCCCGTAAGCTCTCCACTTCCTTGTCTTATGTCAGGGTCTGAAAGGTTTTCGATACTTGGTGTTGCGCCAGGGGCATTGAGTCAACCCAGGCAGGCGTCTGAGGTCTTGAGCTTTCTTCAAGATGGTGTATCAAAAGGACTGTCCTGGAGTTCGTTACGGGTGCAGGTGGCCGCGATCGGTTCTTTGCGCAGTAACATACGTGGCCTAAGTGTGATGGCGCACCCAGATGTCTCCCATTTTTTACGTGGGGTAAAACATTTGAGACCTCGTGTACGGGATCCATTTCCATCTTGGAATTTGAATTTGGTCCTTAAGGCCTTGTGTTCGGCACCCTTTGAGCCTCTGCGTAGGGTAACTTGAAAGATATCACTTTGAAGGTTGTATTTTTGGTGGCGATTGCCTACGCTCGCAGGCTGTCGGAGCTTCAAGCGTTGTCCTGTAGGGAGCCTTTTCTGAGGATTTCTGTTTCGGGTGTTTCCCTGCGTACAGTTCCAGCCTTTCTACCCAAGGTGGTGTCTTCTTTCCAAGTGCATCAATCAGTGGAGTTACCAGATTTTTCTGAGCACGACCGATCGGATCCTGCTTTTAAGGATTTAAAGAAGTTGGATGTTCGCCGAACTTTGCTCCGCTACCTGGAACTTACCAATGAGTTCAGGGTGTCTGATCATCTGTTTATGCTCTGGAGTGGTCCTCGTCGGGGTAATATGGCTTCCAAGACCACGATGGCTCGTTGGTTAAAGGAAACCATTAATTCAGCTTATTTGTAAAGTGACCGACCATTGCCGGTAGGCCTTTGAGCACATTCAACTCGATCTCAGGCTGCTTCACAGGCGGAAAGTCATCAAGTGTCACCCGATGAGATATGTAGGGCGGCTACATGGAAGTCGCTTCACACCTTTGCTAGACATTACCGTTTGGATGTTCAGGAGTCTGGTACAGGGACGCTTGGATCTGGGATAAGGCGTGCGGGCCTCTCTGGATCCCATCCCAAGTAGATAACGCTCTAGTACATCCCAGGAGTTTGGACTGATCCAGGTACGTACAGGGAAAGGAAAATTAGTATCCTTACCTGATAATTTTCGTTCCTGTAGTACCACGGATCAGACCAGAGTCCCGCCCTGATTTCGGGTCTTAACAGTTTGGAGAGTCCCCGCTATTGTATTGCTGTCTCATTTCTTGCAGATCATTTGGTTGTTCGGCAGCCCATGGGTGCTGATCCCAGCTGGGGGTTTCATGAGCCAATGTTTCTGGTTGTTAGGTTACTGTATATAGTTAGTTGGGGTTTTTTATAATCCATTCTACTTTGACATTAAGTAATACTGCCAGACTGTAGGTAGCACCAGCCTATATGCGGCGGAGTTTGTTTGGCCCCCCTCCATCTGCTAGAGGGGAGCCAAACCCAGGAGTCTGGACTGATCCGTGGTATTACAGCAATGAAAATTATCAGGTAAGGATACTAATTTTCCATTAACTTGCAAAAAGTATATTTGTTTTTGCTGATAAAACTACAAGGGGGTAATTCTGTGACATCCCACATAAGTTAGCTGACAAATACGTGCATAAATTACAGCAATTTTAAGAGCAAATTTACACACATAAGTCCCTACTGAAATTTATCGCAGCAGAACTAAAAACACAAAATCACACCTGCTATTTGGAGTTCTCAGAATAAAAAGTGATTTTGTTGGCCTTAAACAAGGGTCTAATCAGCAAGGGTTGGCCTGTTCTGTATAAAGCCACAGACTGCCTCAGAGTAAGCCAGCCTCAGACTCCAGGTAGCCCACTAAATGGACCCATCCCACTAGAAGGATGAGAGCTGTTGAGGGGGAAGTGTCCAACACTGGTAACACATCTGCTTGGTACATAACTCTTAATGCAGTACATTCTGTATTATGAGCTTCAGAAGTATTACCACTCTCAAATACTCACGCTTAAGCATTTCTGACACAGACCACGGAAGCAGCTTTAAGTGAAGCTCATTGACTGAAAAAGAGACAGGACAAGTGAGAGGGAATTAATACGAAAGGATCGTGGCATTCCTACTGCAAAACATTTAAAAGTCCCTACTGTACTGTATGAATCCATTGGGCGCCATTAAGATAACAATCCTACTTGGCAAACAGGGCCAGATTTAGTTACAGGCCTATGTTGCCAAATACTGAAGGTGCCTAAAGATTGGAAGTCCCCTTCCAGCCAATTCACTGCTCTCCGATCCCTATGGAAGATGCCCCTGCCCCCAATCTCCAATGGGATTCCACTCTACCCTGACCCATCCCAAGCCATTTGCCAATAGGCAGCAAAATCTTAAATCAGGCGCAATTCTCAAACTCTTCATGTGATTGATCCATGTGCAGCATCATTACAGGGATCATAACATATAAATTAGTCAGATCCCGTGACTGGTACAATTTATTACCATCTCAGAAGTGTTCAGGGAACTGGCAGAACAACAATTTAATAAATCCCAATTATACATTTCATGGAAACATAACGGGATGTATTTACTAAAGTTATTCTCCCATTTTGTCTCTATGCGAAATATAATTAGTACATTGGGCCATGTGTAATTTTGTTAAAGATGGACAAAGGTCAGCCAGCTGATAGAGTGTATCTGGATTTCCAGAAAGCATGATAGACTTCTTAGGAAATTAAAGTGTCATGGGATGGGGGCAGCATCCTATTGTGAATTGCTAGCTGATTAAAAGATAGAAAAAAGAGAGGAGGGTTATGGTAAATTTTCCCAGTGGAGAGAGATGAACAGTGGGCTGCCCCAGGGATCTGTTCGGGGACCACTACTTTGTAATATATTCATAAATAACCTGGAAATGGGAACAACAACTAAGGTGATCAAATTTTCAGATGACACAAAATTATTCAAAGTTGTTAAATCATAAGAGCATTGTGACAAATTGCAAGATGACCTTGCAAAACTGGGAGACTGGGCATGCGAATGGCAAATGAAATTTAATGTGGCCAAGTGCAAAGTGATGCACTTAGGGGAGAGTAACCCAAATTGTAACTAAACAATACAAGGTTCCACATTAGAAGTCACCATTCAGGAAAGGATCTAAATGTCATTGTTGATAATACATTGAAATCTTCTGCTCAGTGTGCCGCAGCATCCAAGAATGGAGAATAAAACAGAGACCATAATAATGCCTCTGTATTGTTTCATGATGTGACCTCATCTTGCGTATTGTGTTCAGTTCTGGGCACCACATCTCAAAAAAGATATAGCAGAATTAGAAAAGGTACAGAGAACGGTGACCAAGATGATAAAGGGGATGGAACGTTTCCCCTATGAAGAAAGGCTAAAGAGGTTAGGACTCTTCAGCTTGGAGAGGAGATGGCTGAGGGGAGATATGATAGAGGTTTATAAAATAATGAGTGGAATGGAACAAGTAAACCTTAATCAGTTGTTTACGCCTTCAAAAAGTACTTATAGTATTTATAGTACTATTTGAACTAGGGGACACAAAATGAAGTTACTATGTCATACATTTGAAACTAATAAGAGAAAATATTTTTTTTACTTAACACATAAGCTCTGGAATTCATTGCCAGAGGATGTGGTGAAAGCTCTTAGTGTACTTGCATTAAAAACGGTTTGGACAAGTTCTTGGAGGAAAAGTCCTTAAACCGTTATTAAGGCGGAGGTGCAGATATCCGGTGCTTATTCTTGGGATAAGCAGCTTGGCATCTATTTCACCCTTGGGATCCTGCCAGGTACTTGTGACCTGGATTGGCCACTGTTGGAAACAGTATATTGGACTTGATGGACCCTTAGTCTGACACAGTATGGCAAGTCTTATGTTCTCATGTAAAAGGATGCAGTCATCTCCTTTGATGAAACAATATGCCACACATAGGTTTGTACTGTGCAAAGGTTATAATTAGTACATTTCAGTGTTTCATTCCTCTATGTTCTGTGCCTCCAAATATTTTCACTTTACGATTTACCCATGCTGATATACAGATATGATATCTAATGCTGCCTTGGTACACGGCTTACAGTTAGGTGGGATTCCTTGCAGTGAATGCAAATCATACTAATAATGACACGGTTCAGTAAGTCTCTTTTTTCAGGTGTTCTATTTACCACTGCCCTTCAAAGATTTCACAGCATGAATTGCTGAGCACATCACATATACGCAGCAGACGTTTAGATGCTGAAGAGCTTACTTACAGCCTGTACAATGGCCACGAGATCCACTGCCAGATCTTTTTGAGAAGCTGGCTGTCAGGAATCCAAAGGGAACTGTGGGGTGCTGTACAGTATGGAAGCAGTATCCACGGCCAAATTTAAGTTGTCCAATCGAATAGTCTTTTCCTGCAACGCGTATCCACTGGATGTTGCTTAACGTTTGCCCATCTAGAAGTATTTCAGAGGTTGCTGAACTCTTGGCTATTATAACCGCATAACAGAGGTCATTTGATTCCTGCTCATACATGATGTAGGAGTTACAGTAGGATGCAGTGTCAGGAATATCCACTAAGAAGGGATCAATCTCCTTTCCTTCCACAACTCCTCCTGTATATAAAAAGAATAACTGAATTCCATGACTGGCATTGGCAGCGAGAGTCTCAGAACCTTTCAGTTCCATCTGCCAAACCTCTCCAGGTACCAAATTCTTAGTTCCTTGTTTATCCCCTACTTTATAATTCACCTGAGTGTTCTTGCTAGCAACTATGGATACTATATCAGAAAGTTGCTGGAAAGGTCTGGCTGGGACGATGTAATCGGTACCCCAGCTGGAGGCAGGCTGCACCTGTTTAAAGACAAGGTCACAGCCACTGTTTTTGCTGAAACAGCTGTGACCACACGTTAAAATCACAGGTTTCTGGGATCGAATTATGGTGCCGGACAAGTCACCACTGCTTTGCATCTGTAGAACGTCATAGGTTTCTAGGGAAACAGTCATCTTGCTCCCTTTAGGATAACTTCTATTCCGGTGAGTCACAGTAGCTGTAAGGTAGATATCAACTGTGTTGGGACAGTTAGTTATGATTGCAAACTCTGACTTAAATGGTGTTTTCTCTACGTTCGGGGTGAATACATAGTATTCTTTGCCTGAATACTGTACTGGATATATTATGGCCTTTTCAACAGAGCGATATTTAGAGTTTACTGAGTTCACGGTGATTGGCTTATCAGATTGAACTATGACGGATTTTTTGGAGATGTCCGTTCCATGTAACTCAGCGGCTTGCGGTATAGAGATAGACACCGTCTCCCATTTGTTCATGGTGACTTTCTTCTTAAAGTCAGATTTGTTGACCCAGATGGTGACAGAAGTAGGCGAGTGGAAGCACTGAATCCATATCTTAAAATCCCCGGGTACTTTAGGATCTTGATTAGCCATGAAGGTCGTTAGGAACTCCAGTCCCATAGGTCCATCTGGAAAAATATACCAGGCATACTCAGAATACAAAATAGGAGCAAGTACATAAATTTAATAATCAGTTCAATTAATCTCTTCCTTTCCCTCCCAAATCCGCAAGAAAGGTGGCCTCACAGAGTAAAAAAATGTACATTTGAATTGCAGGCCCACCGGGAATCATTTAGGAAGAAATAGATCTTTTTTGCCTTTAATTTCTACCCCAATTTAACAAAGTTTTTTGTGCCTCACCCAAGGATGTTGTATTACTTTTTCTGACAATCCATCAAAATTCTCAATTCCACTTTTAGACTTACAGGATTTTGCCTTCTACACCTAGAGCTACATCTCATTTGATGTATTTTCACCATTGCCTTTGTTTCACACTCTGCATCATCAGTGTTGCTTTTCATGAAGGGTGAATAGTTACATTTTCCTGGACATTACATGTAAATCTTTTGTGAGAGAGAAAGATGAGGAGCAGAAGAGAACAAGGCAGATGTCATCCATTTATTCCCAATAAATCTCTACTGCTTTTCTTTTCAGCTTTCTAGAATTCTCTTGACATTCACATATGTCACAGAAATGAGCGGTCAAGGATTTTCTCTTTAGTGTGCATTAATTAACAGTGCAACACATCAGCATTTCCCATTTAAACCAATGAAACAGGCCAGCTGTTATCAGAGGTGCCTAATCCCGCTGCACTCCCATAGTTCGATTTCACAATCGGGTCAGCAATGTTATAGGAGTTGCCTTCTCCTGGAGTCCTGGGGGCCTGTCTAAGCCTCCTCTGCACAGATTCTTCTCCCCAGGTGTGGGATCCTCCCTGGGACCATAATTCCCCTTGCTACACTCAGCTTTAAGGTGGAACGAGCCAGAAACTGGAGCTGGTTCTTAAGGTATTCTGGGGCTCTTGGGCACCCCGACTTAGGGCCTTAATGACTAAAGCTTTCACTGCCATTCTCTGACTTTGAGCAAAGAGCTTCCTGAATCAGGACCTTAACCAGTTAATGCCAGAAACATTAGTTAGTGGAGAAACATAGCAATACCCGTCCAGTCTGCCTGCGTTCTTCATCTGCAGCTCTACTGTGGATGCTGCTGGAAGAGCCTCTCGATGGAGGCTGCAGGGCAAAAGCAGTTCCAGAATTCTAGTAAGAACTAGAAGCCCAGAGGGTCCTGGTCGACCGTAGAAAAGAAAGGGTAAAGCAGGAAAGTATTTGTACCCCCACAACTCTAATGAGACGCTGCTCCATATATCCATCATACTTTGAGGAAACGCTTCCATACTTCAATTTTGGGGCTATCCCTCAGCCTAATACCTCATTTTTTCCCAAGTCTATCAACTGAAAACAAATTTGGCTCTTGTGTATTTTGTAATATTTCGAGGCATTTTAATTTTATCACATAACCTCTCCTCCTGCATTTATAATTTTCAGCTCTCAAGTCACAATGCAAGGATACATTGCATAGGAACTCTGCAGCCTTCCAGCACTTCAAAAACAAAGAGCTGTACATTGGCCATTATTATTAATTTGCTGAATGTAGGATATCCACAACGTGCTCACCAAGCCTTTGCTGCTCTCCATTACCCTTCTGCAGCAAATCATTTCCCCCTCACAGCCCTCCATGTTCCTCTACCCAACTCCTTTACAACCCCTCCCCCCATCCCCATGTTCTCACCAAAACCCTCAGGGTCCTTCATTTTGGATTTCCTTCCCGTCGGCCCTGCCCTGTGACTTTCCTCACTTTTGCAGCCCGCCCTTCCCATGTCCTTCCTTATCAAGCCCCAATATCATCTGCCTCTACACCTCTCCTTAACCCCTTTCCCCAAATCCCACCATCAGTTCTCTACATTTCCCTATCTATTTTTCCTTTCTAAATCCCCCTTTCTGATCCCTCTATTTCCCTTGCCCTGTTCCCCCCTCATTATCCCTCTCTCCTGCTCCACTATCTTCCCTTTCAGCTCCCTGTTTCTCTCTGTGCCACTATGTCCTCTCTCCCTTCCTTCTTTCTCTCCCGTTTTCCTTCTTTCCTCCACTGGAAGGCAGCCTCTTTGGTCTCCATTTTTCCATTACCAGGCTTTCTTTCTGGGAAAAAAAGGTTCCAGGACGCATGCAGAATGCATGGGGTTCTTTTGGGTTTTTTTTTGAGGACCACAAGGAAAGTGAAGCAGATGGAGGAAAAAGGCGCCAGTACGCAGTTGTGGCAGGCACCCCCAGACAAAATCCTAATCACGACTATAGCTCTATTAGATTTATGCAGCACTGTGACATCAAGGAGTGAAAGAGAGGTAAGAAGTCCACATTTAAAACAGTTTGTCCAACTAACTGGACAAAGAGGGATTTAAAAATCCAACCAGTCTGACGGCCCCTGACATAAGTCAGGGACAGTCTGGTTGTGCTCTGGGGTGGAGCACCGTTATCCAGCTAAGTGAGTCGCATAACACAAATGTTAGCTACAGATCGGTCCTAAGGTTAACCAGATAAGCTTAGCTGGCACCTCAAAGATAGCCAGGTATATTCAGTGGCAGGCCTGCGCTGGTGAATATCACAGCTATGTCATCTGGATACGTTTATCCAACTCATTTTGCCAGGCAAGCAGCATTTGAATACAGACCTCATAGGGGACAATATTCAGCGCTACTTAACTGGATGAATGATGACTTATCCGGCTTCAGTGGCAGCTGCTGAATATTCAGCTATGTTCAGCAGTCGCCACTTAGCTGGATAAGTACTTTGGGACTGAATATCGAGGCCTATAGTTTTTTTTCTCAGTTTTCAAGCTCTTCTCAGATTTTATCATGCTCATCATCTCAATTCCTTTTCTCTGAAAACTTGTGTAAAGATTGTGGGTAAAATGTCCCCTCTTACCCCCCCAAAAAGGTCCCCACATCCCGAAAGTCCATCTCAAATTTTCCCCACTTTCTCCAGTTCTTTACGCTCTCCCTAGATCCCCCACACTCTCTCTCTTAGTCTCTCTGGCTTCCCACTCCCACCTTGACACAACAATATGATGTTACGCTCACCAGTGAGAAATTGAGCTGGAAGGTCTGGTAGTGCTTGTCTATATATCCAGTTTTCTGAAATAAAGCAGATGTGTTAAATAGGAGTAAACATGAAGGATGCCAGGATATTTCCACTAAACCAATAAATCATCTTTTCAGTATATGAAAACAAGTGATTTCGTTTATTTAGAAACAAAATGAAAGGTTTATGATGAGTGTGAGATTGTAATAGGAAAGAATTCCTGAGGTGCTCATGGCTGATATCACTGTTGTCAGTGAGAGGGATGGTAGGATACAGAGTGGTAGATGGGTAGAGGAAAGAAAGCATGGGTGAGACCTCATTTGGTAACTCTAAGACCCATATTTCTTTCAGCAGAGCTCAGGGAAGTGCAGTTTTACTGACAGTCATGCAGAGAGGTGCACTGGCTTAACCCCTGCTGTCCTAATGTTGGAAATTTTACTCCTGGTCTGAGTGGGAGAAAAGTTTCCAGTGCTCATGGCAGATGCAAGAGTTCCAGTATGGGGCCCTATAGTCAGTGTTTTATGTGTAGAAAACATGCTGTGTATACATAAACCAGGTTTTCAACATATTAATCAAGTTTTTCTATGCACTAAAGCACCGATTTTCCATTCCCACCACGCGAGGCCGGACCTTGCGCATGCCGAGCCCAGTTTCGACAAGGCACAGCTACGCGCATAAAGACCAGGCTTCCTGTAAGGGGTGGGCCGAGGGGGTGGGGAGGTGCAGAGTGGGTGTGGGCCAGGACAGCGCCATTGTTCGCTGGCCTGGCCCATGCAACTTCAACTCGGGAGATGAAGTTGCAAAACAAAGATTACTGCAAAAAAAAAAAAAAAGGCAGAGTTTAGGGGAAGAGGGAAGGAGAGTAGGTAGGGGAGTAGGGAAGTTCCCTCTCAGTCCTCTCCTTGATTGGAGTGGACTGGGAGGTAACTGAGGAGCGTCGCCATGCAGAAATTGCAAAAAATCCCCTCACTTGGACACGTGGGTGCAAAGTGCAAAGTCTACCCCTCAGCTTTTTCTTTGTGCACATTTTCTGGTTTCTCTGCATTTTCTAACTCCAGATGCATTAGCATTTCGTTAGCTTCAGCATACGTTTTTAACGCTCAGCTAATTACATTGGTCTCAAGACTGTGATGCAAGGCCCTTTTTTCTGTCACTTTCTACCTCCACCCCATATTGTAAATTCTCTCTCAACTATTTATCTGCGAGAAAGCGAACACATTTTTGTGAACAAGATATGAGATTAGAAGCTCATCAGCTCATTCATTTAAATAATTAGCATATGCTTAATATGTTTCTGAGCCACTTGACCAGCAAACTTCCTGGTGCAACACCAACTTCAGCAGTCACCTGCACCTATTTGAAAGTGAGATGCCAAACTCACCTGTAACCATTGCCATCGGAGGAAGCAAAAACATTGTTGTGGATGGCCGTGGTTCTGAAAATACAATGGAAAATTTAGTTTTAATCAATGGCTTTAATTCCTCATTAATGAAGATTTTCATGGTCTGTACTCAAAATCATGCTAGTTCATGCTGGCTTTTGATCTTTTACCTCCATAGACTTCACTCTTGGTTAGGTCATGATGACTGCAAGAATGTAGCTTATCTGTCAGTAAGGTTTTGACACTCTTATCTGTCAGTAAGGTTTTGACACTCTTCCAGTAATCCTATTTCAAATATTGCTGAACAAGATAGTCATTCTTGTAACTTGAAAAATATATATTAACTGAGAAGCAGATTAAACATCAAAGAATAGTGAAGAGAACGTGGCCAGTGGAGCACCACAAGCATCAGTTCTAGGCCCAGCCTTCCTCCATATCTTTTTAAGTAAATCTTGAAGAAGCTAGAAGATAAAATGAAACCTAGAAACACAGAAGACAGCTGACAGACAGCAAAAGCTAAGGATCCTTCGTGCTTATTACACGAGTTCTTCCTTTTACTGTTCTTCTTCCACTACCAACAGGTAAGTTTTCTGGCTGAATTCAACTGTGGAGACCTGACTTGGAAGGGGGATAATTTTTATTAATAACTTTTATTCTTTTAATTTTTGAAAAGGGATTTTTGCGTTGTTTGTTTTTTAGCTATTTTTTCTACTTAGAACCTATAACTTCTTTCAACCACTGGGCTATTTTGAAGCCTTATGTGCCTTCTTTACAGCACTCCATAGCACAAAAAGGTGAGGGAATTAAATGCCAAACCCTTCACCAATCCTCATTGCAAGAAGGTCAAAATGTGTGCCACCAACGCTTGAGTAGTATGGATCCCCATCTTCTGGAGACAGAGAAATACAAGTCAATACTGAGGGACTGCAGGTGGCACACCATGTTGTATGCCAGTGTCAGCGAAATTATGTCTGTCTCCATCTGCTGGAAGGGGAGCAAAACCCAGGAGTCTGGACTGATCTGGGTATGTACAGAGAAGGATAACCAATGGGTAGTGCTACAACAGTTCCAAAATATATTGTGATGACAGAGAAGAGCAACTTGGTGGCGCGGTGGCATTTTATGTCCGGGATGGCATAGAGTCCAACACGATAAAGATCCTGCAAGAGACTAAATGCACAGTCCTTTATGGGTAGAAATCCCTTGTGTGTTGGGGAAGAGTACAGCGATAGGTGTATACTACCGTCCACTTTGCGAAAATATGAGAAGGACAGTGAAATGCTAAGAGAAATTAGGGAATTATAGTGCAGTAATACTGGGAGATTTCAATTTACCCAGTATTGACTGGGTAAATGCAACATCAGGACATGCTGGAGAGATACAGTTCCTGGATGGAATAAATGACAGTCTTATGGAGCAACTGGTTCAACAACCGACACAAGAGGGCACAATTTTAAATCTAATTCTCAATGAAGACCAGGATCTAGTTGCTGTGCGTCTCAGCCATGCCGGTCTCGCACCCAGGCCTTCCCTACCTTCCGACGCCACGTCCAGCACTGCCCTTTCCTCTGCGGCCCGACTGGCATCCAACTTCGTGAAGCGATGGAGCCACCGCTGCTCTTCCTCTGGGCCTTCTCTGCAGCAGAGACGCCGCCGCTGATATCTCTTCCTGCCTGGGGTTCCCCAGGCGCATGCTCCTCACCTCTATTTAAAGGGCCATGACACCCGATGGTTGTCGGCCCTCCTGGATGACATCATCTCATCAGACCTATTTAAGGCAAGCTCTGACATTCAGAGCTTGCCTTTACAAAAGGTTTGTTTTGCTCTTTTTTGCTTTCTTGACGATCTCTTGATTCCTGAACCCTGTTTCAGCCTCTGCCTTCTCCAAGCCTGACCTCAGCTTCGTCCAACCTCGTCTGCCTTCTCCAAGCCTGACCTCAGTTTTGTCCGACCACGCCTGCCTTCTCTAAGCCTCACCTCAGCTACGTCGGACCACACCTGCCTTCTCCAAACCTGACCTCATTTACGTCCAACTTCATCTGCCTTCTCCAAGCCTGACCTCAGCTATGTCCGACCTCATCTGCCTTCTCCAAGCCTGACCTCAGCTACGTCCGACCATGCCTGCCTTCTCCAAACCTATCCTCAGCTACGTCCGACCACACCTGCCTTCTCAAAGCCAGACCTCAGCTACATCCGACCTTCCCTTCGCTTCCTCTAGGGGACCCTGCAAGGCCTATCTAAGATCAGGTGACCCAGATAACCAAGAACAAAACCTGAGGAACCCCGGGTAGCTACTGGAGCTCCAGCTAGCCTCTGTCTCCCCCTGTGCTCCGCCTCCTGGTGGCAGGCGCTCTCTCCGGAGGGCCATACCAATCCTGCACCAGGCCTGGGTCCACTCCCAGCGCAATATTAGTGAGAAGTAACAGTGATAGAGCTGCGTCGCATTAGTGATCATAACATGATGAAATCTGAATTAATGACAGGAAGGAGGACCTATCATTAAAATTGTCCATTGTACCTGAAGACTGGAAGGTGGCCAATGTAACCGCGATAGTGAAAAAGGGCTCCAGGGGAGAGCCAGAAACTTATAGACTGGTGCTCCTGACTTCAGTTCCAGGGAAAATTGTGGAAACGGTTCTAAAGAATAATATCACAGAACATTTAGATAGACATGGGAAACAGCCAACATGGATTTACCCAAGGGAAGTGTTGACTCACAAATCTACATTTTTATGAAGGGGTGAATAAACGTGGACAAAAGTGAACCAGTAGATATCGTATTTTTGGGTTTTCTGAAAGCGTTCAACAAAGAACCGCATGACAAGTTTTGAAGAAAACTAAAAAATCATGGGATAGGAGGAGATGTCCTTTTGAGGATTACAAACTGGTTAAAAGACAGGAAACAGAGAGTAGGACTAAATGGTCTGTTTTCACAATGGAAAATGGTAAACAGTGGAGTGCCTCATAGATCTGTACTATGACCGGTGTTTTTTCAAATATTTATAAATGATCTGGAAAGGGGCATGATGAGTGAGGTGCTTAAAGTTGCGGATGACACAATTATGCAGAGTAGTTAAATCTCAAGCGGATTGTGATAAATTGCAGGAGGACCTTGTAATACGGGAAGATTGGGCATCGAAATGGCAAATGTATTTAATGTGGACAAGTGCAAGGTGATGCATATAGAGAAAAATAACCCATGCTGTGGTTACACAATGTTAGGTTCCATATTAGGAGCTACCACACAGGAAAAAGATCTAGGTGTCATAGTGAATAATACCTTAAAATCATCGGCTCAGTGTGCTGCAGCAGTCAAAAAAGCAAACAGGAGGTTAGGAATTATTAGGAAGGGAATGGCGAATGTCATAATGCCTCTGTATCGCTCCATTGTGAGACCGCACCTGGAGTACTGTGTGCAGTTCTGATCACCGCATCTGAAAAACAATAAAGTTGCACTGGAGAAAGTACAGAGAAGAGTGACCGAAATGATAAAGGGGTT
This sequence comes from Rhinatrema bivittatum, assembly GCF_901001135.1. Classification (NCBI taxonomy): domain Eukaryota; kingdom Metazoa; phylum Chordata; class Amphibia; order Gymnophiona; family Rhinatrematidae; genus Rhinatrema; species Rhinatrema bivittatum. Next base: position 77,462,363 of record NC_042628.1, on the reverse strand, counting down.
AGGACTGTTACGGTCCCGGGCCGTTCCCCGGGACCTTCTCCTACCTCGCGGCCCGGGCCGGCCGGAGCGTGCCTCCCTCTGGTTGTTCCTGCTGCAGGGGTTCCTGCGGGGGTGACCAGGCCTGGTTCGCAGCCTGCCGCAGCGCTCCCCACGGAGGGAAACGCTGTGGATGGCCCGAGGCTGGCACCGCCCCTTAAGTGCGCTCGCGGGCCAGGGGCTCCACATTTAAAGGGGCCAGCGCGGGAATTGCTGGTCAGTTCCTCGGGTGACGTCAGACGCTGCCGGGTTATTTAAACGCGGCAGCCACTACAGGACCGCGCCTTGCAATGAGGTTCCTCAGGTTCCCTGACTGCTAGTTGCTGCTACTCTTGGATATCTTCTGTCTCCGACCCGGCTTGCTTTCCGTACTTGTCTCCTGCTTCCGCCCCTTGGTTTTGGTATCGATATCTCACTTCTGGCTTCTGACCTGGCTCCACTCCACGACTTCATCTTCGACTTCTATTCATGGCTTGGTATTGACTTCTGACTTTCTGGCTTTCGACCCGGCTCCGTCCACGACTCAGTCTTCTGCTTCATCCCTGGCTTTGGTGTGGATCACTAACTCCTGGCTCCCGACCCGGTTTCATTCCTGGACTCCTACTTCAGCCTCTTCCTCATCTCACGTATCCGCTGCTTGCTGGCCCAGAGGATTCTCCTAAGTCCCAGTGACTCAGGCTCTTACGGGCTCCTCCCGGGGGAGCCGCGGGCTTCCGAGGGTGAAGACTCTTCATCTACCTGGGTTCAGTCCTCGTCCATCTCTTCAGCCGTGGCCTGGATCCTTGGTCGCATAGGACTCCACCTAAGTCCAAGAGGTCCGGGTCCCTACGGGCTCCTCCTGGGGGACCTTGGACTTCCAGTGGTGAAGCCTCCTCTGAGTCTCTTCCGAGCCGCCTCCTGATCGGGACGCTTGCTATGGCTTTCCATAGCATACCACCCACTGTCCCGACCGACCCAAGGGTCCACGAACGCAACAGTTTGCAAGGCCATGGACCCGGCGGACCTTGCCGGCCTGAAAGTCATTCCTGGTATAGCCCAGAGGCTGCAACAGCAGCAGACCTGTCTCGACGCACTGACGGCGACTGTACATGACTTAGCCGAGCGTGTCGGCGGAACCACGGCTGCCAGCTCTGCGGTACCTGGAACTGGGGCCATCTTCCACAGTTACAGCACTCATCCAGATGCCTGTACTTTCGTTGTATTCAGGGTACGTGAAACTATGCTGAACCAGTGCTATATTCGCTTCAACCTGCTTCCGCTTCAGTTTCCAACTGACCTGGTCAAGACAAGTTTCATTATCTCTCTGTTGGATGGGAGACCCCTGGCATGGGCCTCCAACCTTTGGGAGTGCCAGGGTCCTCGCCTGGAGAACCTGGTGCACTTCGTCTGTGCCTTTAGGCGAGTCTTTGACGAAGCCTCCCGCAAATCCACTGCTGCCTCAGAGTTACTCCAGCTATGGCAGGGTAACCGGCCTCTGGCAGAACATGCCATGGACTTCCAGACTCTCGCCGCCGAACTAAATTGGGGAAGTGACAGCCTGCATGGCATTTTCCTGGAAAGTCTCTCCCCAAAGCTGCAGGATGAATTGGTGGCCCGAGACCTCCCTGATGACCTGGATGTTCTTATTGATCTTGCAGGCCACGTGGACCGCCGCATTCAGCGCCAGTTTCGAGAAAAGAGGCCAGCTCATAGGCCTTGGTCCTTTGGATCTACTCCTTCCCGCAGTGGGAGTTCCCCACCCATTTCGTCAGGTGCCCAAGACATCGAACCCATGCAAGTAGGTCGGGGACCTATTTCCCAAGAAGAAAGAAGGAGATGCCGGTTACTGGGCCTATGCCTGTACTGCAGTGGCAGGGGCCATTTCCTTGCCCATTGTAGTGAACGTACAGGAAACGCTCAGATCTAGGGACAGGCGGGGAGCTAACCCTAGGTCACACTGCTTCCGACTCCCCATGCTTTGTGCCGGTGACCTTACTCCTCCCGGAGGGAGAGTTTGAGATGCAAGACCTGATCGACTCCGGAGCCGAGGGTAACTTTATACTTCAAGATCTGGTTCAGCAACTCCAGTTCGGAGTACAACCCCAAAGACCCCATCTCAGCGTGTCCTCCATTCAGGGGAAAATCCTTCCTGATGCCATTACTACCCGCACCGAGCCTCTCATCTTACGCACGGGCATTCTGCATCAGGAGGAGATCTCCTTCTTCGTTCTAGAGAAGTCCATGCATCCGGTCATCCTGGGACTACCTTGGCTTTGGAAGCACTCGTCCATAATCGCTTGGGATTCCCTCCAGGTGGCATCCTGGGGGCCAGTGTGCTTTGATTCCTGCCTAGCCACGGTTACTTGGCCACCGATTTCTCTCCTGACATCAACCCTGGTTCTGCCACCTCACTATCAGGATTATCTCGACGTGTTTTCCAAGGAGAAGGCTGAGATTCTTTCGGAGCACCGCCCCTTTGACTGCGCGATCAACCTGCTCCCAGGTACCACGCCGCCACGAGGACGGGTCTAACCGTTGTCCCTTCTGGAAACTCAAGCCATGTCTGCATACATCCGGGAGAACCTGGACCTAGGGTTCATTCGACCAAAGTCTCCAGCTGGAGCAGGCTTCTTCTTCGTAGCAAAGAAAGACCCTGCATAGATTACCATGGCTTGAACAGCATTACCCGGCGGGATTGGTACACTCTGCTTTTGATACCGGAACTCCTGGACAGGCTACAAGGGGCCAAGGTGTTCATTAAACTGGACCTCCGAGGAGCATACAACCTGGCACGAATTCGTCCTGGTGACAAATGGAAAACCGTATTCAATACGAGGGATGGCCATTATGAATATTTAGTCATGCCCTTTGGCCTCTGTAACGCCCCGGTGGTTTTTCAAAACCTCATGAATGAGGTTCTCAGAGACATGCTTCACTCCTCGGTCATCGTTTATCTCGACGATGTGCTTATCTACTCCAAGGTCCTGGAGACGCACCGCCAGGATGTCCGAGTACTACAGAAGCTGCCAGATAATCAATTGTACGCCAAGTTTGAGAAGTGCACTTTCGAGCAGGACTTCTTACCCTTCCTAGGGTACATTGTATCCTCCACTGGGTTTCTTATGGACCCTGAGAATGTCGCAGCAATCAAGGACTGGCCACAACCACAGGGAGTGAAGGCACTCCAACGCTTCCTAGGTTTTGCCAACTTCTACCGGCAGTTTATCCCCCACTATTCCCAAAAGGTGGCCCCACTTTTGGCCCTTACCAGGAAAGGCGCTGACGCTAAGCACTGGCCGCAGACTGCCATACGAGCCTTCCAGGACTTGAAGGAGGCTTTCCTCCAAGACACCTGTCTTCGTAATCCAGACCCCCAACGGCTGTTCATCGTGGAGGTTGATGCCTCCGACGTGGCAGTTGGGGCCGTTTTGAGCCATTTATACAAGGGAGGGAAATTCTTGCTGTGCTCCTATTATTCCCGCAAGTTCTCCCCCGCTGAGAGGCACTACGGCATAGGGGATAAGGAGCTGCTGGCCATTAAACTCGCTTTTGAAGAATGGCACCAATGGCTGGAGGGGGCTCAACACCTGATAACTGTCTACACAGATCACAAGAACCTGGAGTATCTGTGTCACGCCCAGCGCCTTAACACACGGCAAGCACGCTGGTCGCTCTTCTTCAGCCGGTTTGATTTCACCCTGCGTTATCGACCCGCCTGTACCACTGAGACAGAAGATGATACCCCTCTGCCACAGTACATTCTGGACCCGGCCAAGGTCCTCCTAGTGGCTGCTGAGCTGGCTCCCGCAGGGAAGACTATAGTCCCCATCCATTTCCGTAGGAGAGTGTTAGCCTGGGCCTACGATTCCCTGACCGCAGGACATCCAGGAATAGCCAGGACCCTGGACCTCCTATCTGAATTCTACTGGTGGCCACAACTGAAGGACGTTCGACTCTATGTCCAGTCATGTCCCACCTGTGCTTGGCAAAAACCCCTGCACGGACGTCCCTAGTGTCTTCTTCAGCCGCTACCGATTCCTACTGAGCCCTGAACCCACCTGTCCTCCGACTTCATTATTGATTTACCGGTTTCTGACGGGAAGACTGTGATCTGGGTCACGGTCGATCATTTTTCCAAGATGGCCCACTTCGTGCCCCTCGCTAAACTGCCATCTGCACCGGAATTGGCCATCCTTTTTACTCAACACGTCTTCCGCCTCCATGGACTCCCATTGCACATAACCTCCAGCCGCGGTCCGCAGTTCACTGCAAAGTATTGGAAGACTCTCTGCAGGAAGTTCGGCGTGCAGCTTGACCTAACCACGGCCTTCCATCCCCAGGCCAACGGGCAAACCGAGCGCACCAATAGGACATTGAAGACATTCCTTCGGTCCTTCATGGGGGATCTCCAGGACAATTGGGTGTCCTTATTACGATGGGCGGAATTCTCCTATATCTGTCACAAGCACTCTGCGACTGACCAATCCCCGTTCCAGTTGGTCTACGGGAAGGTCCCGAGACCTTCTCTACCTCTGCCTTTGACGGTGCCATCTCCGGCAGTTCAATTCACGGCACGACATTTGCGCCATTTATGGCAAGTCACCCAGGAGAAACTCCGCCTGGCGGCGGCCAAAACAAAAAAATATACGGACAAGTCTCGGCAGCCCACTCCGGTCTTCCTTCCGGGGCAGAAGGTATGGTCGAGTACCAGAAACATTCACTTATAAACTCACTTTATGCGCATGGCTCCCGGGTACATCGGTCCATTCACGGTAGTTGAGCGAGTAGGGCCAGTCTCCTACCGATTGCATCTGCCGTCCACCTTGAAGATCCACAACGTGTTTCACGTGTCCCTATTCAAACCAGTGGTCCTCTCAGCGTTTCATACCAAGCCTCCTGAACCTACCTCCGCTACTACTGACCCTGATGTTATCTACACCGTAAAAGATGTCCTTGACGTTCGCTTTCACCACTGCTGGTGGGAATACCTCCTCTACTGGGAGGGGTATGGCCGGAAGGAGAATTCCTGGGAGCCATCCTCCAATATCCTGGATAAAAATCTCCTTCGCCAGTTCCATGTGGATCACCCGTGTAAACCCAGGCCTCCCGGGAGGGGGCGTAGGAGGGTGGTTACTGTTATGGTTCCGGGCCGTTCCCCGGGACCTTCTCCTACCTCACGGCCCGGGCCAGCCTCAGCGCGCCTCCCTCAGGGAGCTCCACATTTAAATGGGCCAGCGCGGGAATTGCTGGTCAGCTCCTCGGGTGACGTCAGATGCTGCCGGGTTATTTAAACCCGGCAGCCACGACAGGACCGCACCTTGCAACGAGGCTCCTCAGGTTCCCTGACTTCTACTTGCTGCTACTCTTGGATTGCTTCTGTCTTCGACCCGGCTTGTTTCCCGTACTTGTCTCCTGCTTCCGCCCCTTGGTTTTGGTATCGACGTCTGACCTCTGGCTTCTGACCTGGCTCTGCTCCACGACTTCGTTTTCGACTTCTATTCCTGGCTTGGTATTGACTTCTGACCTTCTGGCTTCCGACCTGGCTCTGTCCACGACTCCGTATTCTGCTTCGTCCCTGGCTTTGGTGTGGATCTCTGACTCCTGGCCCCGCTTCGTTCCTAGACTCCGACTTCGGCCTCTTCCTCATTTCACATATCCACTGTTTGCTGGCCCAGAGGATTCTTCTACATCCCAGCAGCTCGAGCTCTCACGGGCTCCTCCCGGGGGAGCCGCAGGCTTCCAAGGGTAAAGACTCTTCATCTACCTGGGTTCAGTCCTCGTCCATCTCTCTTCAGCCGCGGCCTGGGTCCTTGGTCGCATACGACTCCACGTAAGTCCAAGAGGTCCGGATCCCTACAGGATCCTCCTGGGGGGACCTCGGACTTCCAGTGGTGAAGCCTCCTCTGAGTCTCTTCCGAGCCACCTCCCGGTTGGGACGCTTGCTGTGGCCTTCCATAGCATACCACCCACTGTCCTGACCGGTCCAAGGGTCCATGAACGCAACAAGGACAGCTTGGAGAAGAGACGGCTGAAGGGAGATATGATACAGGTCTACAGAATAATGAAAAGACTTGAATGGGTAAATGTGAATTGGTTATTTAGTCTTTCAGGTAACACAAGGAATAGGGGGCAGTCCATGAAGTTAGCAAGTAGCCCATTTAAAACAAATCAGAAAAAGTCATTTTCACTCAATGCATAATTAAGCTCTGGAATTCATTGCCAGAGGAACTGGTTATGGCTGTTAGTGTAACTGGGTTTAAAAAAGGTTTGGATAACTTCCGCACACAGGTCTTAAAATCTACCCCTTAATGTTTGGGTACTTGCCAGGTACTTGTGACTTGGTTGACCACTGTTGGCCACAGGATACTGGACTTGATGGACTCTTGGTCTGACCCATATCTGATGTTCTTATGTCTCAGCTATGAGGTATACATGAAGAGGTCAATATTCAAAGCTGGCCATTTAAGAAACTTGACCAGATATAATTTACAAGGTATCCTCAGCAGCACAGTAGTGTCACAGAATATATATATATATATATATATATTCCTGCTTAGCCACACAAGTTCTAACCGGCTAAATGGCATGTATCCCAAACTCAAAATGTCCCCTTTTGTGGATGTTCCCATTTCCCACAAACATGATTAAGTACTCACTTGGTAGCATTTCAGCTGGGATGTGGCTATTTTTAATTATCCATGATGCTGAAAGTAAAGCAGATTAACATATTTTAGTCTTATTTTCTTGTAAAAGAAGTTCACGCCCCATCTGCATATCTGGAACAGACTCCCCAGCAGATTTCAAACCTTTTACATTTAACCTGCTCTGGAGGACTCATGGAGCATGGAAAACCCCATACGGATAAAGACTGGGCTATAATATACGAACGTGGTGCAGAGACCTGTAACTGGACTTAGGAATTAAGGAAAAAAGCCAATCAATGTGTGAACTTCAGTAAGTCACTTCTGTACAATGTAGTCAAGAGTGATTAATCAGAAAACTAAGAACAATGAGGTCAGCTATGTCCAGAGGTTTCTATGAGCACTTCTGCCAAAGCGATACTCCAACTGATACGCTTTCAAATAGGTAGAAAGCTAGCCATTCCTCTTCTAAATATAATGACATTCATTTAATAACAAAAGAGGGAAAGCTGATGCTTTACCTTCACAGCATGAGCATGAGGAGCAGAAGCACAGTCTTTCTCCGTATATTAATCAAGAATGAATATTTAGCACAGACATACCAATTTTCTTAATTTCTTTTCTTAATAGTACAGCGACACTTTAGGAATAAGCTAATTTTTATTCAATTAATCAAATTAAATTGCAAATGAAATCTATTTATAAAAACAATAAAATACGAGAATTTCTTTAGAGTTCTTTAGGAGTCTGTAAAATAAATTGTGTAAGAGGAATCTCTTTGGGGCTGATTATCCAAGCACTTTTATGCACATAAAACTGTTTAATACTTATACATCACAATTTCCTAATGAACCTGAGGTTTCTGCACGTAAAAGTACATGTGAAACCTGATTTTGCGTGTATTTTCACCTGTAGTAGGAGCTGGTGTTCTGGGAGTGGAGCTGGGGTGTGTAAATCTGTATGCTCAGGAGCAGATGGAACTTTGTACATATATGTTCATGCACATTCCAGGCAAACCCACAAATTTTCACAGCTGACTTAAGCCAATTTGAAAATTCAGCTTTGAGCAGTCTGTGAGTAGGAAATACTTCCTCCAGCCAGTCCACATTTCTAGAATTGTAATCGAATCTCACCTATTTCCATACTTGTTGGGAACTGAATATGTGCACCTGGTTCTGAAAGGAAAGTGGATAATTTTACTTAAACATACTTGACGTGTACATGCATAACATTTGAAGTTACACATATAAGTAGCTTGTACGCACACAAGTAGTATTTTATAAAATTGTAAGGTATGCATGCACTGGCAGTGTCGCAAAGGGTGAATCAGGGGCATTACGTGGTGGGGTTTGGAAGCTCACGTACCAGTTGCTATTTTGTAAGCAGAATATGAGCCAATATTACCGAACTTGTTGGTATGCTGTCACATCTGCTGATTTGCAAAAGTGAGATTGCATCACCGTTATCTGTACTTTTTTGGTGGCAGGTCCAGGTGAACTGGTGGGAATTCAGGGTATATGGAGACAGATATTAACTATGTGCATGTACCATTTTGCACACCAGTTGTCTGATACCTCTGCCAATTCATCAGGTCCAGTTCATCTAGACCTTCTAGAACTTCATCCTGTTTCACCCAGACATTCCATCTAAATACTGCAAACAATAGAAGGGTTGGTAAGGGTGAAGCTCCAGACATCTCTTTCCTGCATAGCTCCATCAGCTGTCGCTAAGCACCTAAGGGGCCTTCTCCGTACGATGAGTTAACCTCCCCACAGCAACAAACGTCCATGAATCTTATAGGTAGAAGGGCGAGTTGAAAACTTCCCAATTTTCTCCAATGCCTCTACTTTTAGCTTCATTTTCACAGGGGAGATCCTGAGTTGGGTTTAGATTGGGGGAGGGGCGTGGTAACAATGCATTTATGTTTACATTTTCAAAACTATCCATATTGTTTTTGCTGGTGTAGCAAAATGATCACAATCTGACAACCCCAGATCATAAACTTAATGTTACCAAACTCAAGAAGGGAACCTTTCAACAGTACATTTTTGGAGGAGTTCTTAGTGGATGTCCACATTATCCATAAATATTATTTAATACTCACTCATTAGGGTTTCTTTTGAAATGCTGAACAATCTCAATATCCACGGTGCTATAAGTGAAACAGATAGATTAGCAGCATAAACACAGATTTGGTTTCATTATTCTATGTTGAATTAGACACCTGAAAATCTGGAGACGCACGATTCTAGCCCACTTTCAAATTTTGGCTTTTCTGATTCTTGGAGAAAACACAAACTATGGAAAGCCATATTAAGGATAAAGATTGGGTCACATTATATTCCCAATGCTGAAGAGTCCTGTGCAGTGGTAATTTTCTAACATAAAAACCAAGGTAAACGGTCAAGGCCGGTGGAAACGTTCATCTTCCAGTCCAGCTGCAAAGGGCAAGAAGAATCAACTAAAGGAATCCAAGTCACCATACTTGGAGGAGAAGCCCATTAACGGCTATTAATCAAGTTTACTTAGGGAATAGCCACTGCTATTAATTGCATCAGTAGCATGGGATCTTCTTAGTGTTTGGGTAATTGCCAGGTTCTTGTGGCCTGATTTGGCCTCTGTTGGAAACAGAATATGCTGGACTTGATGGACCCTTGGTCTGACCCAGCATGGCGATTTCTCATGTTCTTACTTGGGAACTCTCCAGGTTTGGCCTGGAGACTCAGGGTTTAGAGTCCCAACTCCAGGTCTCTGGGAGAGCACTCAGTATCTCCGGGTCTTAAACATTTTCTTTTTTTAATTCAGCCAACTGTGCAGTGAGCTGGTCTGCCATTATCATTGAGTTAATCGGATAAGTAGCGCCATCCCGATCTGTCTATTCTACATCAACTATCTGGGTAAGTACTTAGCCAGCCAGATAAGTGATTTGTCCGGTTAAGTGGTGGCAGCTGAACATAATCTGATATTCAGCATCCACCACTTAGCAGGAACAGTAGGACTTATCCAGCTAAGTAGCATTTGAATATTGGGGCCTATTCTTCTGCAATCCCCTTTCCATAAATAGGATTTAATACTCACTTGATTTCTCTTCAGGCTTCCCATGGAAAATATTATACATCCATGTTTCTGAAAGCAAAGCAGATCTGTTAACATGATTAAGACATAATCTGTGTCTTGAATCCATAGTAAAGTTTTTGAGCCCCATATCTACAAATCTGAAGACTTGTGGATTTCCTGGTTCTTGGAGAGGGCCCACAATATTGAAAAACTCGATAGGACTACAAAACTGGGCCAGATTAGCTGAAACATGTAGGAGGGTTCTGTGACTGGTTGCAGGACTTATTTAGCTCAGTGGCGCTAAATATCAGATCCAAGGAGTCATTTAACGCCTAACATGTCAAGAATGATTGAACAGAAAATGAATGAAAAGAACTCAGTTCTGACTGAAGATGACTGAGGGTGATCATGGGAAAAGGAATGCTCAAACACTTTCTGATCCTCCAATAGTCATACAGTGCCATTCCCTGTAAGTACCCGGATCAGTCCAATCTCCTGAGTTTATGCATCCCTGCCAGCAGATGGAGACAGAACATTTCACTGACATTGCTTCATAATTCTGGTGCCACCTGCAGTTCCTCAGTATTTCGCTGTCTCCAGCAGATGGTGGCTGATGCATAAACCTGCAGTTCTGAGGTTTGTAAATGTTTTTCTTTTTTTGGTGTGAGCCTTTCCTCCCAGGGGTGTTTGGGTCCTGGTGGATCCTTCCCTGTTTGGTTGAGGTGGACAAGCTGGAGTTCGGTGGCCTTTTTGTATGCTCGCTCCTTTAGTCCATAGGGTGTAAATCCGGTGATCCAGATCTCTCCCTTCATGAGGCTCCTTAGGTGGCTATAGGCTCAGGGTGGCTAGTAAATTTTTTCTTTCATCAGCTTGCCTTTCTTTCTTTAAATTTCTGTTTTCAGTCTCTCCTTATTTCTTTTTGCCTTTTCCTGAACCAGAGCTGGACAGCTCTATGTTTTCTGCAGAGGTGAGGCTGACCAGATTTGTAAAGTTGTTTTAAAAAAGGAAAAAGAAAAAAAAAAGGTAAGACTCTCTCACAGGTGGTTCTCTCCCTCCGGTCCCTGTTTGTAGTAGGTGTGCAGGCTCCATTTTTTGCTACCGTTTACGCATTTGTTCGGGGCTCAGCAGAGGGATTTTCCCGCGGTTTCAGCATGTTTCGCATCTCTGTTTGCGGCGCATGTGGTGCAGGATTCCAAGCGGCTCAACCGCTTTAGTTTAAGGGCAGCCTGCGTTTCAGGGGAAGAGGGTCCGTCAGAGGCTCCGGCAACTGCAAGAGGCAGGAACCATCATGCGGGCTCTCCCCCAAATGTTTCTGTGAAGTGCCGTTGTGCGGCAGGCCTCCAATGTCCTCCCATGCAGGAATGGTGGTGATTTTGGCTCCCCTGGCAGTGCAATCTGTTCAGATGGAAGATGGGGGAGATTTCCCTCCGCCTCTTTCTCCAGCCCACCTGACCATGGTAGAAGGTCGGGAGGGGAGCAGATAAGGCAGTGCACTTAGATCTGCCAGTGTGTGCATCCATGGAGAATGCACCCTCACAGTTCTCACAGGCTACTTGGGCCTTCTCTGTTGATTTTGTTCTCCTACTGCATGAGGCATATTTACCTCAGCAGGCAGGTTTGGGTAGCCAGTCTCATACTCTAGGGGGTCAGAGAGGCGGTCCGAGGCATGATCAGTCCCCATGTTGGAACCCTCCATGGGACAGTGCTCTTAGTGTCCTTGGTTTGCTGATGCAGGCTCGGATGACTCAGTTGGGTCTCAGGGCAACCCCCGGACGCAGGAGGCCTTCTTCTCGCAGGATCAGGGTTTTGATCCAAATGACGTTGGTGTCTCTCAAGGAGATGATCTAGATCATATTCCTATCTTGGAGGCTAATGACTCTAAAGTGCACTGCTTGTTCTGGAAGGAGGAGTGAGACGCTTGGATTCCTCAGGTTTTGGAAGAATTTGGGCTGATAGTCCTACAAGGAATACTCAGATATAGAAAGTGTGGATCCGGTTTTGGATGGGCTTCAGGCTATAAGTCAGTGAAAAAGATGGTGGATCGAGAATGGGGAGTACCCGACTCTGGCTTGAGAGTGGGAAGTGCGATGGCTAAGCTTTATCCCTTGCTGGAACAGACATTGGATCTATTTTCCCTTACAAAGCTGGACACTGGTTTCAGTGGTCACAAAGAAGACAACTATCCCTGTTGTGGGTTACATAGAAACGTAGAAATGATGGCAGAAGAAGACCAAACGGCCCATCCAGTCTGCCCAGCAAGCTTTCACACTTATTTTTTTCATACTTATCTGTTACTCTTGGCCCTTATAAGTAACCTTTTGGTTTTATTTCCCTTCCACCCCCGCCATCGATGTAGATAGCAGTGCTAGAGCTGCATCTAAGTTAAGTATCTAGCTAATTGGTTAGGGGTAGTAACCACTGTAATAAGCAAGTTACTCCCACGCTTGTTTACTCAGCCTGTGCAATTCAGTCCTTGTTGGTTGTCTGAATATAAATCTTCTTTTCTTCATTCTCCCCTGCTGTTGAAGCAGTGAGCTGCGTTGCATATGTTTTCCAAGTGAAGTATTAGGCTTAATTGATTCGGAGTAGTAACCGCCGTAACAAGCAATCAACACCCATGCTTATTTGTTTACCTAGACTATGTAATTCAGTCCTTGTTGGTTGTCTGAATATAAATCCTCTTTCCTTCATTCCCCCTGCCGTTGAAGCAGAGAGCTATACTGGATTTACATTGAAAGTGAAGTATCAGGCTAATTTGGTTTGGGGTAGTAACCACTGTAAAAAGCAAGCTACTTCCCTGCTTTTTTGTGGATGCAAATCCTTTTTTCCCAACATTTCTTCTTGCCGTTGAAGCATAGAGCAATGTTGGAGTCGCATTAACCGTGTGTATGTTTATTGAATTAAGGATATTAATCTCCAGGTAGTAGTCGTCAATCCCGCAAGCCACCCCCATGCCTCTTCTCTTCATTAACATCCTCTAGACTATGGATCCACAGTGTTTATCCCATGCCCCTTTGAAATCCTTCACAGTTTTGGTCTTCACCACTTCCTCTGGAAAGGCATTCCAGGCATCCACCACCCTCTCCTTGAAGAAATACTTCCTGACATTAGTTCTGAGTCTTCCTCCCTAACTTCCTCCCTGTCTTCCTCCCTGGGTTCCGTGGTATTGAAGGATGTTCAAGATCAGAAGTTGGAAATTTTCCTCAAAAGGATTTTTGAGGTATCAGCCCTGAGTCTGCGGACGGCTATCTGCTAAGGTTTCATGCAAAGGGCTTGCCTGCGCTGGGTTCAACAGCTTCAGGACAGGCAGGCAAATTTGAGTGTCAAAGGAGATAAAGCAGAGCGCTTGGAGGCGTCGGTTGCTTACATGGGAGACGCCTTTTTTTGACTTGGTCAGAACTTCCTCCCGTATCATGGGTTCCATGGTATCAGCCGGGTGGTTATTGTGGTTACGCAACTGGTTCATGGATGTCTCGTCTAAGTCACATTCAGGATCTCTGTTTGGTGAGGATCTGGAGCACGTGAAGAAAGACCTGGGTGAGAATAAGGTACATAAGTTGCTGGAGGATAAGCCTATGGGCATGCGGCCTTTTCAATCTCTGTTGCACTTTCGGGATATTTGGTTGCATCAGGCGAGAGGAGCCCCACCTGTGCAAAAGCAGGTCTCTTCTCGAGGTCAGTCCTGGGGGCAGTCCTTTCAAGCTTCCTTCAATAGTGGGGCCGCTTGAGGCAATCCTCACAATGAGGCGAGGCCAGTCCACTCTACCATTCCTTTTATAGGGGGTCATCTAGCGCGATTTTACAGGGAGTGGACCAAGATCACTCAGGATCAGTAGGCCCTCAGCGTAATAAGAGACTGTTACACATTAGAATTTGCTCAGCCCATTTGCAACTTGTTTGTAGATTCCCCCTGCGGGTCACTGGAAAAGCGTCAGGCGGTCCGGGGAACATTAGGCAGGTTACAGGCGTTAGGAGCAATGTTTCCAGTTCCACAGAGCGAACAAGGGAAAGGTCGGTATTCCATCTACTTGTAGTTCCAAAGAAAGCAGTCTCTTTTCTCCCCATTCTGGATTTAAAATGAGTTTCAGATGGAAACTTTGTGGTCTGTAATCGCAGTAGTGTGCAAAGACGAGTTTCTGGCTTCTTTGAATCTGACGGAGGCCTACCTACATATCCCTATTAATTCGGATCACCGGCATTTCCTGAGGTTCATGGTACTGGGTCAGCATTTCCAGTTTCAGGCTCTCCCATTTGGGCTGGCTACAGTACCCCACAAATTCACAAAGGTCATGGTGGTGGTGGAGATGGCATCATGACACGAAGGTGTCTTGGTGCACCCTTATCTATACGATTGGCTCATCAGCGCAAAGTCATAATTCGCTTGTTGTGCGGCGGTACAGAAGGTAATTACCACCCTAAAATCTCTAGGCTGGGCGGTGACTTTGGCTAAGAGCCAGCTGATCCCGTCTCAGACCCTAGACTATTTGGGGTCTTGGTTCAACATGCTGAAAGGCAAGGTGTTCCTCTCGGAGGAGAGAGCCTGCAAATTACAGATGCAAACCTGGTGTCAGTTGGCTTTGCAGGTTCCCAGAGCTTGGTGATTTTTTGCAGGTTCTCGCCTCGATGGCCACAATGATGGAGTTAGTGCCGTGGGCTTTTTCGCATATGAGACCGTTACAGAGAGCTCTGTTGGCACAGTGGAATCTGTTGTCGGAAGAGTTTCATATCCCTTCTAGGTCACTGGTTATGCGTGGTAGTGTGGCTTGGTGGCTACAGATGTCCACCCTAGTACATGGGTCAATCTGGAGGTCCCGGATAGTTTAATTCTTACTACCAATGCCAGTCATTCTGCTTGGTGGAGGGGGGAGCATTATGCCAGTGACAGTCGTCCCAGGGCATTTGGTCGGTGGAAGAAGTTTCTTGGTCTATCAATCGCTGAGAGACCAGAGCAGCACGGTTAGCATTGCTTGTTTTCCTACCTTTGGTTCAAGGCCGACAGGTGAGGGTCTTATTGGAGAATGCATGACTGTAACATAAATCAATTGGCAGAGAGGAACCAAGAGTCGTGCGGCGGCCCAGGAGGGTCAAGAGTTAACTCTTTGGGTGGAACAGCATTTGATTCACATAGAGGCGTCTCATATCACAGGGGTTGAAAATGTCCAAGCGGATTTCCTATGTCACAGAACTCTAGATCTAGGGGAGTGAGAGTTGTCTGAGTCAGTGATGCAGCTCATCCGAGAGAGGTGGGGCAGTCTCGATTCCCCATGTGGCTTCAATGGCGACATGACTCAATGCAAAAACATGTTGCTTTTTCAGTCGAAGCCGGGAATACGGGGCGAAGTAGTCGACTCTCTGGTAATACCCTGGCCTCGGGGGTTCTACTTTATATATTTTCCCCTTGGCCCCTGATAGGCAAGGTGTTGCTTCGGATACAGACACACCCGGGAGAGGTGTTGTTGGTAACCTCTGAGTGGCCTCTTCGGTCATGGTTTCCAGATCTAATCAACATGGCAGTGGACGATCCGGTACACTTCAGTCGTCTTCTTTGGCAGGGCACCATATTTTCAAACCAGGCAGATCGCTTTTGTCTAGCGGTCTGGCTTTTGAGAGGCGGCGTTTGAGACCATGAGGGTACCCAGAGGCAGTCATTATTACTCTTCTGCAAGCTAGATGGATGTCTACTTCATTGTCGTATGAATCCGAAAGGTCTTTGAAGCATGGTGTATAACTATCGGTGACAGGCTTTATGCTCTTTGGTATCTCAGATTTTTTCTTTCTTTCCAGAAGGTTTGATCAATGCCTAGCTTTCAACTGCCTCAGAGTATAAGTAGCACTCTGGCTTGTTGACATGGTAGACTTGAGGGTTACATGTTGTCCTCTCATCCCGATTTGGTTAGATTTCTTCGCGGGGTTAAGAATATGCACCCAAGATGAGGAGAGTTTGTCCATCCTGGAAATTTAATCTCGTCTCTGAGGTTTGTGTGAGCCACCATTTGAACCTCTCCGCAGAGTGACTCTTAAGGATTTGACCTTAAAGGATATTTTCCTGGTAGCCATTTGTTCTGCGAGGAGAATCTCTGACTTGCAAGCTTTATCTTGCTGCGCTTCATTCCTTCAGATCATGGACTCAGGAGTGTCCATGAGAACAGTTCCCATCATTTCTTCCCAAGATGATATCGACTTTTCATGTTAATCAAACAGTGGAGCTTCTGGCTTTCCCGGAATTGGATGCTTCTGCACCTCATGCGCAGGAGCTTAGGCTGTTGGACATCCATAAAACTTTGCTGAGGTATCTCAACGAATGATTTTATGAGATCTAATCATCTGTTCATTTTATGGAGTGTTTCGAAAAAAGGTACCTAGGCTTCCAAAGCTACCGTTGTGAGGTGGTTTAAGAAGACTATTGGGTCGGCATACATTCTCAAAGGCCATCATATGCCTGAAGGTTTGAGGGTTCACTCTACACATTCTCAGGTGGCCTCATGGCCGGAGGCCCAGTTGATTTCACCACAGGAAATTTCTAGGGCAGCAACTTGGAAGTCGCTGCATACTTTTGCAAGGCACTACCATCTAGATGTAGGGGATCTGGAATCTCTGTCTTTTGGTGAGAGTGTCTTGCGAGTGGGACTCTCCAAAGTAGGTAGCTTTAGTACATCCCAGGAGTCTGGACTGATCCGAATACATACAGGGAAAGGAAAATTGGTTCTTACTTGCTAATTTTCAT
Organism: Rhinatrema bivittatum; assembly: GCF_901001135.1. Taxonomy (NCBI): domain Eukaryota; kingdom Metazoa; phylum Chordata; class Amphibia; order Gymnophiona; family Rhinatrematidae; genus Rhinatrema; species Rhinatrema bivittatum. The sequence continues at coordinate 77,445,926 of NC_042628.1, read as the reverse complement.
TCCTGTAGTACCACGGATCAGTCCAGAACCCACCTGATCTATGGAGTTTTTGGTACAAACTTTTAAGGTTATGGAATATAGTCTCTTGGAAGGAGTTTTTCAAGGTTTTATGAGTTTTGCAAGTGTTTTGTTCTTGGATATGGGTCACTTCTGAGGAACTGCAGATGTCACCAGCGATTATGAAGCAGTGTCAGTGAAACTTTGTCTCCATCTGCTGGCAGGGCTGCATAAAGCCAGGAGTCTGGACTGATCCGTGGAACTACAGGAACAAAAGTTAGCAGGTAAGAACCAATTTCCCCTCAGTTTATTAATATCTCAAGCATGCATATGATTTGCATCCAAAGAACTTAATCAAGAATCTTTAGTCAGTAGAATAAGGTAACCTCACAAAACGCCAGATACTTTTCTCTCATTTTTGTAGGATTACCATTGTTACAAACTTCAAAATTGGAGCTCATTTGCAGTAAGCAATGTTGTGCCAGTCTTACTGTATTTAAAAAAGTCTCTTTGTAAGAACAAGGAAATAAGATAAGCGCTAAGATTCTTCAGGAATAAAGTTTTGAGATTTCATTTGATTTTGGGTAATCACCCCACTATTTGGCAAACATAGAAGATTTATTGATACATTTTTATATACCGACATTAGATCAAAGATATCACATCGGTTTACAGATAACAAAAAAGGAAATAAGCGGGGGGGGGGGGGGGGGGGTTTATACTTATTTCTTACAGTGAAACATTTTCTTTAACAGAGCAAGGAAATGAAACTTGAGGTTTAGCCTTTACCCTTGGGTGAAACTTGAAGATCAACCACATTTCATGCAAATCATTCCCAACGTGAATTATCCAGCTGAATAGGATTGTAAGGACCATGTTCTAAGGTTGAAAGTAGCAAAGCAAACAAAAGACCAATACTTGCATATGAACACCTCACCTGTATTCACTCCACTTGGAGGCTCCGGAAATGATTCTATTGATGTGACTGGTTTGGAAAGGAAAATGGGAAATTTTGTTTAACTGAATATATCTGACATTACAATTCCTCACAGACTGATGTATTAAGCTTCAAAAAAGTTTTTGCAAAAAGGGTTTTCATGTGAAAAATAGTACAAAACTCCTGCAATTGCACAAAAACCTCCTTTGAGAAAACATTTTGCAAAACAGAGCTCTACATTGGTAAACTTTCACATACAATACACAACACGAAGATTTTTTTAAATGCCAACTTAATGAGCTCCTGTAATGCAAATTCATAGCAAAGCAACTCATTAATATGCTATTTTGTGAAACCAGGCATGTGAAAAAAACTTCATAGTACCGTTTCTACAAAAAGAACAAATGCACTTCAGCAGATGTAGTTCTGTTTGCTACTGCAGTGCTTTGTGTACACCAGCTTATATTTATATATTTATTTGATTTATATTCTGTTTTTTAACTTTTCAAAGCAGATTAATTCAGCTACTCTAGGTATTTCTCTGTCCTCAAAGGGCTTTTAGTCTATTTTTGTAGCTCCTCTGCTTAAAGGGGGAAGTTGGCCTCCACCACACCCCAAACTATACTTACAAAACTCCCTGGTTATTCCAATGGCCCCACTCTCAACCCCGACTCTCACGCTCCTCATGGCTGTAAATATGCCAAATATCGTAAGCCCCATCTCTCATCCCACAAAAAGAATAAAAGCTCAAATCTGAGGCATCCACCGTACACCTAATGCTAACCCTGTTAAATGAGTCATCATCCAGGTGCAGGATCAATCCCCACTTGCTGCTACCCCACCGGTGAAACTTTCCAAAACTATGGGTCCAGACCCTAAATGGGGTTAGAAAACCTTCAGATTGAGATCACAATTACCTCTTCAGGCACCAGCAGCAGTAGTATTAGTAGTAGAAGGGAGCATGGGCCCTGTGAGTCAGCACGCATTCACAGGGCACTTCCCTTGCAGGAATTTCTCTGATAAAAGGAAGCCCTGCACAAGGAGGGATCAAAGTCTCTGCAGGGCCTGCAAGTTTGCACTATCTCACAGGTCCCAAGCTGACCTTCATTGGTAATGCTGCTGCCCCCTGCAAATCACCGTTGGGCTTGGGACCCGCCATGAAGGGAAGGGAAGAATGAATGTGCATGGGCCACTGGAGATTGCCACTGTACCTTTCTCCACCCACATCAATGAACCTACTCAAGAGAATAAATTTGCCCCTGACATCAGCTTGCCCTCTTCCTACCAGATGTTATCCACCTTTGGCCCAGGGCTCACAGGAAAAGTTTGTTGGGAGGAGGGGTTATTTGAAGAGAATGATGAAAGCAGAAGGGCTTGAGGGATTGATAAGGTGGAGAGGAATTGGTTGTGGAGGGTGAGAGATGGAGGAATATGAGAGATTTAAGAGGAGTTGGGTTGTGAAAGGTGATCAGCTGAGGCATTGTGAGAGAGGGTTGGAGAAGAAGAGGAGGGGAGGCTGGGAGTTGAGAGAGAGGATGGGGTGAGAGGTAGAGGATGACAGAGCATCAGTTGGGGGTTATAAGAAGTGTATGGGGGTGAGAGAGGATCAGCTGTGGGATGTGAAAAGTGCAGTAGTGGATGAGAAGAGGAAAGGGAGGTGAGAGGGGCAGAGTTTGAGAGACTGAGTACACTGGAGGAGAGGAGATTGAGACAGTCCTGTGGAGGGGGTGAGGTTGAGCAGCTCCATCACTGCTCTCTTCATTAATGGTGGGGGTGAAAGGGAAATAGAACCTAAGGTTACTAAGAGCCAAGAGAAACAGATAAGTATGAGAAAAAAGAAGTGTGAAGCTTGCTGGGCAGACTGGATGGACCGATTGGTCTTCTTCTGCCGTCATTTCTATGTTTCTATGTTTTTATGTGACATTCCAAGTGCTAAAATGGGTTCACACTGGGAAGCCCTGACTTAAAGACAAATGGTGCAAGGAGGGAATGAGTGAGTGGGGAATACCCCTACCCTGGCAGATGACCCTTTTGATAGAGTAGGCTTTGGCTACATGGAAGGATGGGGGGAATGCGAGGGGGCCCCTCAATTTGAACTTTTACTCTTTGTGAGTACAAGGGGAAGGGCTTAAGGGATGGGGCTTCTGAGCTATCATTTTGGTCATCTTTAGAGTGCAAAGTTCCTGGCTATTGGAACAAGTGAAAAAATGGTTGCTGAATTTTGGTACAAATGCTATTGAGCTCCAAACTTCCAATATAGTTTGGCATTTTGGGCTGCTCCTAAAACTGCATACATGACGAAGTAATCAACATCTAAAACCAGCCTTTCAAATGAACAACAATAAAAACATTGATTAAAAGCTTCCTTAATATATAAAGCTTTAAGTTGTTTTCTAAAACACTTTTCATTGTCCCCTTCATTCTGCCCATTCCACAAGAATGCTGGAGTTTGAGTTTGCTGCAGCTTATATTCTTGCAAAGAAGGAAAATCTAATAAGTTAGTACCAGTAGATCTCGAAATACGAGGAGGATTATAAAACTGCAGTTTCGTACTTAGGAAGTTGGAGGCATCTGAATTTATTTATTTATTTAAAAGTATTTGTATACCGCTTTTCAAAACAGGGTATCTTGTCAAAACGGTTTACAATAAGAATAAAAGTAAAATAAAATAAATGAAACGAGCTTAAAAAAATACTATAAAAATACATAAAACTGATATATACCTTATAGGTAAAAAATAAAATATTTAACAAAAATGGCTAATAATGGAGCTGGGCCTAAATTCAAGTTAAGATCAGAAAGGGTAACGGAATGGGGGGGGGGGGAGTTAGGAATGAAGGAAACAATGAAATAAGGATATGGGAATTGAGAAGTTACTAGGTTGTGGAGTGATGATGAGTTGTTTGTGGAGGAGTATTGAATGCCATTTGGAAAAAATGTGTTTTTAATGATTTTTTGAATTGTTGAGTAGTCAAAGAATCATAATTCCCTGTAAGTACCCAGATCAGTCCAATCTCCTGAGTTTATGCATCCCTGTCAGTAGATAGAGACAGAGAATGTTTCACTGACACTGCTTCATAATCCCTGGTGCCACCTGTAGTTCCTCAGTATTTCTGTGTCTCCAGCAGATGGTGGCTGGTGCTTAAACCTGCAGTTTTTGGCATTTTTTGCTGTTTTTCTTTTTTCTTAGGAGCTCTCCTCCCAGGGGTAGGGTTCCCAGGGAGAACCTTTCCCTGTTTGGTTGAGGTGGATGAGCTGGAGGTCGGTAACCTTTTTCTACGCTTGCTCCGGTTTGATCTGTGGGGTGCAAATCTGGTAGTCCAGATCCCTCCCCTTCATGAGGCTGCCTAGGTGGCTTTTGGGCTCTGGTCAGCTGCTTTTTTGGGACTGTCTCCTTTTGAGTTCAGGCTGGGCTGAAGTTGGACAGCTCCCCTCAGCCTTAGGAGAGGAGGGCTCCTGTCTCTGGAGTAAAATAAAAAAAAAAAAAAGTGCAGTTTAGTGCAGATGGCAGCTGGAGTTGAGCGGTCTTTTCTTTGTCGGGGGAATGTTTTTGAGCGCGATCTCCGTGCTCGATTGAGGACTAACATTCCAGCCGCGTGGTCATGTTTCGGGACCAGGCCTGCCGCACGGTTTCCACACCTTTAAGCCACCTTTCTCTTTGCTCGGCGTGCATCTCCAGATGTGAGGATGTGAAGGGCCTTCTCTGCCCCCCCCCCCCTCCCATGAAGCTTTGGCGACTTGGGGCTGCCTCTGCCTCGCATGTTGCTTCTGTCAAGGACAGCGTTTCTCACGTCGGGCCCTCGGCTCCGGTGTGGGAACAGCGGCCAACTTAGCTTTCCCGGCAAGCTTGCCCGTGCTATTGGAGGGGATGGGGGAGTCTACCTCGCAACTTTCCCCATTTCACCCAGGCCCTGTAGAGGGGCAGGGGAGCACAGGTGAGGCTCTGCCTCTCAGGTTTTCACAGTTGGGGAGCGGCAAGTCTACGGGGTCGGCTCCCCACAGCTTTTCTCCGGAGTTTATTTTATTGCTCCACCGTGCCTATTTGGCACAGCAGGAGGGTCTGGGGCGCGAACAGGTAGGGCTGGCTCCCATCTCCTTCATCCCCTGGAGCTCAAACTCCAATGGCTGGTCCTGCTTGCTCCCAGGGAAGTTTGTCCTCTGGGATTCAGCATCTGTTGTGTCCACTCCGGACAGATTGTGATATGGATGATTCAATAGGTTCCCTGGAGAACCCCATGGATTCAGGGCTGCTATTGTCGAGGACCCCGGCTCCTGATCCCAAGGTGGGTGATCCAGATGTGAGCAACCCAGGTCATGGGGATGCTGCAGATGACGTGCCGGTGTCCGAAGGAGACGATCCCAAGATTCTTCGCTTGATTCGGAGAGATAAATTAGCTCCCTTAATTCCGCAAGCACTCGGTGAACTAGGGTTGAAACTCCCTCAGACAGATTTGGACCTGGATGGGGCAGATCCAGTCTGGTCCAGTCCCCATCTGTGTTTCCCTATCATAGGTCTGTGCAGAGGATGGTGGATCAGGATTGGAGTTCTCCGGATGCCGGTCTGAGGGTGGGTCGAGCTATTTTGAAGCTTTATCCCTTGCCCGAACAGACCTTGGAGCTTTTTGCTATGCCAAAAGTGGACATGGTGGTGTCAGCGGTCACCAAAAAGACAACTATTCCCATGGCGGGGGCCACAGCTTTAAAGGATGTCTAGGATCACAAGCTGGAGGTTCATCACAAACGGATCTATGAGGTATCTGCTTTGATTTTATGGGTGGCTATCTGTTCCAGCCTCATGCAACAGGCGTGCTTTTGTTGGGTGCAGCAGCTGCAGAGCAATCAGGCTAAGCCCAGCGTGGACAGTAATCACGCTGAATGCTTGGTGGCATCAGTCGCATACTTAGCAGATGCCTTGTATGACTTGGTGCAGACATCTTCTTGGCTTATGGCCTCTGTGGTGTCGGCCCGTAGACTGTTGTGATTGTGTCACTGGTTGGTGGATGTGTCGTCAAATCCCAATTGGTTTCCCTACCATTCAAAGGCCGTCTTTTTTTTTGGCGAGGATCTGGAACAATTGATAAAACAATTGGGGGACAATAAGGTCCACAAGTTGCTGGAGGATAGGCCTAAGTCCAAGCAGTTCTTTCTGTTCCATTCCTGTTTCTGGGAAGGCAGAAGGCCTCTTCATAAGAGGGGTACCCAGCACATCGCAGAAACAGTTTGCACGCCGCGATCAGTCCTGGGCACTGGCCTTTCGGGGATGTCATCGGCTCTTCAGAGCGTCTAGAGGAGGGGGAGCTCCAGGGAGAAATCCTCCCAATGAGGTGAGACTGCCCACTCCTTCGTTACTTTTTTAGGAGGCATCTGGCTCATTTCTAAGGGGAGTGGGCCAAAGTCACTAAGCATTAGTAAGTAGGTACTCATGGTCATGCTTTAGAATTTGCACGTCCCATTTGCGACCTCTTTTTAGTCTCCCCCTGTGGTTCAGTGGAAAAATTGTTGGTGATTCAGGAGACGTTAGTTAGGTTGCAGGGTTTAGGGGCCGTGGTGCTGGTCCCTCCAGAGGAATGGGGCACAGGTTGGTATTCCATTTACTTCGTGGTTCCGAAGAAGGAGGGCACCTTTCACCCCATTCTGGATATAAAGTGGGTAAATGCAGCGCTGAAGGATCCGAGATTTCACATGGAAACCCGGAGGTTGGTAATTGCAGCGGTGCGCAGTCGGGAGTTCCCCAGCTTTGTTGGATCTAACGGAGGCGTATCTTCACATTCCCATTCATCAGGATCACCAGCATTTTCTGAGATTCATGTTTCTTGGTCAGCATTTCCAGTTTCAGGCCCTTCCTTTTGGGCCGGCCACGGCACCATGGACCTTTACCAAGATCCTGGTGGTAGTGGCAGCTGTCTTGTGGCATGAGGGAGTTTTGGTCCATCCTTTTCTCAACGATTGGCTAATAAGGGCAAAGTTGGAGGCCAGTTATCACACAGCATTCCAAAAGGTGATTCAGCTCCTGCAACCTCTAGGCTGGGTGGCGAACTTCACAAAGAGCCATCTCAGTCCGTTGCTGAGTCTCAAGTATTTGGGAGCTCGCTTCGTCACAAATATGGGCAAGGGGTTTCTGAAGGAGGAGAGAGCATACAAGTTACAAACGCAGGTTCACCGTTTGTTGGCATTGCATGTACCCAGAGCCTGGGATTTTTTACAGGTTCTGGCATCCATGGCCTCCACCTTCGAGTTGGTTACCTGAGCCTTTGTGCATATGAGACTATTACAGAGAACTCTGTTGGCACAATGGAATCCACTGTTGAAGGCTTTTCATCAGCCGTTATCGCTCGATGCTCTCACACGGGACAGTGTCTTGTGGCTACAAACGGCCAACCTAGTGTAAATTGTCGACCTGGAGGCACCAGATTGGATTGTTATCACTACCGATGACAGTCTCTCTGCTTGGGGTGGTTTGCCAGTGTCATTTGGCTCAGGGCACTTGGTCAGAGGAGGAACGCTCCTGGTCTATCAATCTCTTGGAGACCAGGGCAGTGAGATTAGCATTACTAGCTTTCCTACCAGTGGTTCAAGGTTGCTCAGTCAGGGTCTTATCAGACAATGTGACAACCCTGGCCTACATCAAATGGCAGGGTGGAACCAAGAGTCGAATGGTGGTGCAGAAGGCTCAGGAGTTAATTCTTTGGGGGGAGGAAGAAGACTTAGTCCAGATAGTGGCATCTCACATCGCAGTGGTCTAAAATGTCCAAGCGTAGTTTCTAAGTCACAGACATCTAGATACAGGTGAATAGGAATTGTCAATCGGCAATGCAGCTCATTCATGAGAGGTGGGGTTGCCCCCATGTGGTTCTAATGGTGGCTAGCCACAATGAAAAGGAATCTCACTTTTTCAGCCGCAGACGAAAATACGGAGCTGAGGGAGTCAACACTCTGGGGATTCCTTGGCCTCAGGGAGTTCTACTTTACATATTTCCCCCATGGCCACTGGTAGGGAAGATCTTGGGCAGGATAGAGAGACACCTGGGGGTCTTTGTGTTGGTAGCCCCGCAGTGGCCGTATCAGCTGTGGTTCGCAGATCTGGTCAACTTAGCAGAGGAAGGTCCGCTACAGTTCAGTCCTCTTCTTTGCCTGCTTCATCAGGGCCCCATATTTTCCAATCTTTTGAGAAGCGGTGTTTGAAGCACAGGGGATACCCTGGCGGACATCTACATCGTTGTCTTATGTCCAGGTCTGGAAGGTCTTTAAGGCATGGTGTATAGCTAAGGGTGTTCAGGCTTTATAGTCTTTGGTGTCTCAGAATTTATCTTTCCTTCAAAACAGGCTTAGCTTTTAACTCTCTTCGAGTTCAGTTGGCAGCTGTGGTTTCTTTACATGGGACAATTAAAGGGCAGACTTTGTCCTCTCATCCAGATGTGGTCAGATTTCTTTGAGGGGTTAAGAATTTGCACCCTCCGGTAAGGAGTCTGCCCATCCTGGAATCTTAACCTTGTCCTTTGAGTTTTGTGAGAGTCACCCTTTGAGCCTCTCCACAAGGCGACTCTTAAGGATGTGACTTTAAAGGTTGTTTTCCTGGTAGCCATTTGTTTGATGAGAAGAATATCAGAGTTGCAAGCTTTATCTTGACATGATCCATTCCTTCAGATTTCAGATTCAGGCGTATCATTTCGCACGGTTCCCTCCTTTCTTCGCAAGGTGGTCTCATATTTTCATGTTAATCAGACAATAGAGCTTCCAACTTTACCATATTTGGATGCTTCTGCACTTCATACACGATAGCTCAGATGTTTGGTCTTCCAGGGAGCCTTGATGAGGTATCGCGAGGTGACAAATGACTTTAGGAGATCGGATCACCTGTTTATTTAGTGTAGTGCTACGAAGAAAGGTACCCATGCTTCCAAGGCTACCAATGTGATGCGGCTTAAGAAGGCTATGGGGTTAGCCTATCAGTTACCTGATGGTTTGAGGGCACATTCTACTCAGTCACAGGTGGCCTCATGGACAGAGGCTCAGTTGGTGTCGCCACAAGAAATTTGTAGGGTGGCAACTTGGAAGTCGCTGCATAAATTTTTGACACATTATCGCCTAGATGACCAGGATCCAGAGGCTCACTCTTTCAGTGAGTGTTTTGTGAGCAGGACTCTCCAGGTCCCACCCCGAGTAGGGAGCTTTGGTACATCCCAGGAGTCTGGACTGATCTGGGTATATACAGGGAAAGGAAAGTGGTTCTTACTAGCTAATTTTCATTCCTGGAGAACCACGTATCAGTCCAGAACCTGCCCATTCTAGGGAATGGAGAGTTATCCGCTTGACTCTGGTTGCTTCCATTACTGTACAATTTTTCTTTAATTTTCTAAGAGGTTTTAAGCTGTCTGACTATTTTCCTAACAAGTTTTAACCAGTATTATTTTGGCTTGGGTACAGTTCAGTACTGAGGAACTGCAGGTGGCACCAGTGATTATGAACTAGTGTCAGTTAAACTTTCTCTGTCTCCATCTGCTGGCAGGGATGTATAAACCCAGGAGTCTGGACTGATCCATGGTACTACAGAAATAAAAATTAGCAGGTAAGAACCATTTTTTCCTTTCATTTAACAGAACATCTAGAATAATATCCTTATATAAACAGTGTCCCGCTACTGCACTTTTCAACATTTATAAGGCTGATCTTCCACAGATCTTAGGAAGAAACTTTCCATTCTTCACAAAGGAAGAAAGAGAGGCCAAAATCCATGGAATATTAAGAAACAAACCCAAGTTGTATACATACAAAGAAAACATAACTATTAGTAAGATGGTCAGTGATAATTAATAAATAGAAATAGAAATGAAAATAGAAAAGACACAATATAAAATATAAAAGGCACCCAATGATAAATAAAAGGTACACTTTCTGACTGCACATGAGAAGGGAGCATACAGTTTTACAGCCGGACGGACAGGGTACTTGTGCTCCCTTTCAAAACCGCAGCACACTGCTGCCTTAGTCGCAGGACAAGCCCCTGTATGCAACAAGCGGCCAGACGTTTTGCAGTCAGAAAATCGATTAATAATAGTTTCTACGCTCCTGCTCTCCACATATATAAGGCTCATTTAAAAGGACACCTATTTATATTTGACAGCGCGATTCTATTTCTAATGCAGGTTGTAAGCTGAAACATGGTCGTCTCTGGTCTGTGATTGAATCTAAATGGTTTGTTATTTATTTTATTTGATTGTAAAATCAAATGGTATTAAGTCTATATATACATATATTTTTATCATTGTGTGCATTCTATATTTTTATAATTTTGTCATATCTATTTTCATTTATATTAAATTATATTTACAATCACTGAACATCTTACTAATAGTTAAGAACATGCCATACTGGGTCAGACCAAGGGTCCATCAAGCCCAGCATCCTGTTTCCAACAGAGGCCAAACCAGGCGACAAGAACCTGGCAAGTTCTGGATTCTTTGTGAGTTTGTATTTCTATCCTTTATACCAGCGGTTTTTGGGGGGATTTGTAATGGTAAAAGACTTCGGAAAAACATGGGATAAATGCAGAAAATCCTTATTTTCAAAAATGAATGTATAGTGAAACAATGAGCATGGGGTAATCAATTGGGGCAATGTCCATAGAGTGGCAGTTTTTACTCAAAACGCCATATGACTGCATCAGGCTTCTAGGAAAGACAGGGGAAACCTGAATAGTGGGACCATGATTAGGCCCAAGCTTCCATGTGCACAGGGAGGTTGAATGTTTACAAAAATGGCAGCTGAGTGGCTTGCTTGAACACACAGCGGATCTGGACTTTGGATTTTAAAAACCAACACCTAATCCAAAGAGGAAGTTGGTAGGGCCTGACATGGCTGGCCAGAAGAGATGATGGAAGCCAGTACTATAGCAGATTTGGGGCAGGCTTTGTACTGATATGAACTGCAGTGATGGGAAAAAGTTTGAAGGTTCATGTAAGAGACAGGATGGCGGGGGCAGGGGGAAGGTGCTTATCTACCCAATGTGGAAGAATCGCAACTGAGCAGATGGAATGGGCCAATTTGATCTTTTTCTGCCTCAATTACTGTGATTCTATTCTATGGTTCAGAAAAAAAATATTAGATGGAAACTTTTCTAAGGGACTATAACACACAACATTTCCCAAGGTAATGTCCTCAAGAGGTAACCTAGTCATCAGTGATCAGTACAGATTCATGCGAGGCAATTCCATACTGTGTATAAATCTGATTTAATACTCACCCGGAATCTCTTTCGGCTTTGGTTTTGGAGGTTCAGGTACTGAAAACAAAATGAATGGTTCAGTGTGAGGTAAACTTAACTTGCAAAAGTTTTGATATTATTTAGTTCATGGATATGGAAATGGTTTGATAGTGGGAAAAGTTATGAAATCATTACGGAAGTAAAGAATAGTGCAGTAAATATGTTGAGTACAGATAATGTTTGAGATGTAGAAAGTTAACAGATGAAACACCTCCCAGCTGTCCCTCCTCTCCCCCCACCAAAAGCTTTGGGGTCCATCACTGAGCCTTATTAGGCCCCTACCAATTCCTCTCTTCCTTCTCTTTCCATCTGGGATGCTATTTTTCCAGATGCTACCTGCTCTGAGCCCACTCTCTAGCTGCTGCTGTGAGGGTCACCCTGTTCAATATTCCTGCTTCTTCCTGCCTATTCCCTGGCCATTCTGCAGGATGATGACCAGGGACTGAGGTTGCCGGCAGCAGGCAGAAGGTGACTTCAGGGCTCGAAGAGTGAGCCAGTCCCCTGGCAAGCAGGGGTCCCGAAGCTACAGGCAACAGCAGCCAGGGGCATGCTCGGTTATGTAGCAGGGCCTCAAAGTTTTGTTCTCTGCCTCCATCTGCTGGTAGGGATGCAAAAACCAAGTTGTTTGGACTGATCTGGGTATGTTCAGGAAATTACATTTTTTATTTTACTTATGTGACCTTTTATCCTTCTTGTCTGTCTCTGCACTTCCTCACTATATGTCTCTGTTCTGCCCTCTCCCTCTCTGAATATCTCTCCCCTTGTGTCTTTGTCATTCCTCACGCCTCCCTCAATCTCTGCTTTTCTCTCCACCTGAATCTCTGCTCTTCTTTTTCTCACCCCTCCCTATGCCTTTATTCTTCTCTCTCCCCGTCTTCTTATGTTTCTATTTGCATTCTTCTCGCTCTCCCTTCTCTCCCTATATGTCTCTGCTCTCCTCTGTCCTCTCCTTCTCTTGCTATCTATCTTGAAGGAGTGCTAACAGTGGCTTTTCCAGATGCAGTGCAGATTTTCATCAGAAGATCGAAAAACGACCAACGGGCAACAGGTAGATGCGTTACATTGTATCCTGCTCGTACAGAAGCCATATTTAATGGTGTGCCCACCGGGGAAGGGCCTCTTGTTAAAACATCAGGATGGAGCTACTTTGTCGTGTTACCAGTTGATTAGTATCTTGCGCAGAGGATTAGCAATGATAGGGGAGTAGCCACGTGAATATCACACCCATTCCTTCAGAATTGGTGCAGCATCATTTGCAAGCAGCAGTGGGTTAAGAGAAGCACAGATCAAAGCTGTAGGGTGTTGACAATCGAGTAAATACAAGTCATACATCCGGCCCGTAAAACAGTCCTCCTAGGACATGCATAGTCTGGCAGATCGTTTGCTTACCCTGCTCACCCTAATCTTGCTGTTCTTATTTGTCATAGACTCTTCACCTGCAGTCGCGAAAGTGCCATGGATCTTGGGGCACTCATACATGTATTGGGCACACATTAGAGCCAGAACAAAGAGCTCCAGTGAACAGATGGGCATACCACAGAACAAAGCCAGCATAATTTGACTAGGCTGAGGGATGAGGTGGGTCCAATTAATGCCATCGAACCTCCAATATGCTACGGAGCTTCAATGGCCAGACATTATCATCTTCCATTTAGGGGGTAACGATTTGGTCTCGGTCAAAAACATTGACTTCATCATTGCCATTAAAAAAGACTTGGCAATTGTCAAGGCTCTCTGGCAGTCTACGGAGTTGGTTTGGTCCCACATTATCCCTTGCTTGATATGAAGAGGAACGAAATCCTGCAGAGGCATTGAGAAAAGGAGGCGTAAATTAAATAAAGAAGTGGGAGCTTGGGTCATGTCATCACACACGACGATATTTCACCTAGCTGTGCGGGCATGTACAGGCCAGATGGGGTTCATCTATCAGACCTGGGCATGGATCTCGTTATAATCTTCCTGCAAACGGCCACAGAAGCGCTAGTGGGTTGGGGGGGGGGGGGTAGGGACCAAGTAAGGTGTTACTGGTCACTACTATGGCAGGGCCCTCACCGGCATATAGGGGGATGTTTTGGTATCCCCCTATATGCTGGGCACCAATGAATATGCATAGGGAGAAGCTTGGGGATGGTTATATGCAAAGCATGGCCCAGACCGAGATGATGGCCGGTCTGGGGGTGGCCAAATGGAGGCCAGGCAAAATAAATAACTAATACATGTGGCCTGCAAGGACAGCCGAGGGACGAGGCTGCAGTGGCCATAATGGCGTTCACAAAGCGGGATGCCTGTGGTATACCACCTTCATGGAGCGGAAGGCTGGAGGGCTGCCACCTCAAGCAAGCGGAGGGGTGGGTAACAGCTTAAAGATAACACAAGCTTATTTTGAATAGTTAAATAACAAGCTGATTGTGAGGAACCGCAAGAGGACCTTGCCAGACTCAGGGATTGGGCATCTAAATGTGAGGAGCCTTTAGGATCAGCACTATAGGCAGTGGAGGGAAGGGTGCACCATTTCCACAGAGGAAAAAGCTGAATCATAGCTAGGTGCGGCATTTTCAATTATGGGAGAAGGAGCTGCTTTTGTGGAGTTGAATTTTTTCCTATTTTTGCTGTGCTAGGCCTCACAGCTTGGGATTTGCACTGAATAGAAAGCGGAAATTGCCTTCTTGGTACACAACTTATCCAGTAATGGTGTCCTGGGGTTTGCTTAAAGGATTTTTGGACTTGTTCTGAGAGTTATTCCTAGAGATCTACAGTTCTTTGCCTGGGTGAGGGGACTTTCAGGGAATTTCCTATGGGGCCGATATAATAAGACCCTCGGTAAAATTGGCACTAGTTGTCTGCGAGTATTTTTTTTAGTGCGTGCTGCAAAAGGAGGCGCTGTCTCCACAGGATGTAATAAGGGGATGGTATGCAATTTAGATACACACAGAAAATCTGTGCCTAACAAATATCCGTGCAGATATGCACGCTAAAATGCGAGCTGAAGACCCTGTGCAATAAACAGAGCATAAACTGCATTAATGTGTTGATCCATGATTGATTCTCTTGTAAGCAGTAGTGAGTTAGTGGTCTGGGAGTGGGACTGAAGGAGGGTAGAGCAATGTGATACACCTTCATGATCCATCACCCACTGCTATAATGGCAGTTGCCAGTGAACAGAGTAATGATACAGATTTGGAAGGCGTACAAAAGCATTAACCATTTCTGACATGTGCCTATTCCTTCTCCGACCTCTTTTCTGGCTTCTGCCACTTAATGTTTTTACCTCCAGACAGGCACTTACCCATAACTCATGCTGTGACCCAGCCACTAAAATATGGGTTTCTGCACAGGTTTTTTCGTGCTAAGCACAGAAAAACGTGCGTAATACTACAAGCACAAATCCGAGGCAGGTCTACCACAGTTTATTACATCAGCCCCTTAGAAAGGCTATGAGTAGAGGAGATCCCGCTGGTTCCCACATAATCTGAGGATGAATCAATGGTGACTTGCTACAGGTCAGTTCCAGTTTTGACTTTTTGAGAAGATATGGTTTATGTGGGGAAAACCAGAAGAGATGATTGCTCCCTGCTGCCTGGAAAGATCCTGTGTGTCATCGGGAGAAAAAGAATAGTGAATAAAATCCTTTTGTTACATCTAGAGTCCCCCAGGAGGAGTCTTCACCTTAGGGAGAAGAAATAAAAGTGGGAGTCGTATAGTGTTTGAGACCCTGTTTTTGCTTTTAGAAGGGGAATTTTGCCCATAAAAAGGACCCCCTGGAGGGTCGGTTCTTTCCTAAACTCATTAAGTGAGAGGCACTTGCACAGTTAAGGAATGTTGGAGAACTGTGATAACAAAACTATTTTGTACCAAGAACTTGCATGTCCAGTGTCACAACTCCCTTCTGAATAATTGCTATGGGCACCCGAGCCAAGCGTCCTCTTAGTTCTTCACCCTGAACTCCCCCTATTTTACCCAGACCTCGCACCCAACCAATAGCAGACATCAGACAAGTCTGACATCAATTGTGTGAGATAATTAGCAGGAGTAAAATTGCACAAGTAATTAGCCAAAAGTACTCGCCTAAGTTTCCTATAAAATAGCAACTTACACACATGGGGTAGATTGCGCGCATGTTATAAAATTCCAGGTCGGCGCGCGCAAGGGGGGTATAATTTAGCAAATTCGTGCGGCGACACATCGGGGCCTTCCCCAGTTCCCAACACCCTACCCTAATCTCCCTTCCCTATCCTACTACTCTCCCCCTATCCCTCTCCTAGTCCCCCCCCCACCCCCCCCCATTTTTTAACTCACCTTTTCCTCCTGCAAAGGAGCAGGAGCAAGTTGTGCAAGCCGGCACCCTGCCGGCTTGCAATCTCCCGGCACAGCGGCAAATGGCTGCTGTACCAGGCGGCTCTAGCCCCGCCACGGCCCCGGACCACTTCCTTTTAAGGCCCCGACACTTACACGCATCCCGGTGTTTATGCACATGGCCGGGCCCGTTTGAAAATTGGCCCAGCGCACATAAGGCCCGGGATTTATGTGCTAGGGTTTTAAAATCCACCCTATAACTCTTAGTCCCATCTTGGAACATCTCTAGGCCGCCCATTGTTGGCCTGTGTAAATGTGTCCAAAACAGAAAGAAAGCGCTTACTTTTGATGTTTATAAAATAGCATATACATGAATATGTGCATATATGCTAATTTTATGCATGTAACTCCTTTGAAAATTCACCCCTATGGTTTTATGAGGGCTATCTTGTCAAATATTATTAAGTTTGTTAATGAGGCAACTACTGTAATGTGGGGTGCAGTGGCTATGGCTCTTTGACACTTGCACATGGAAGGCTGGGAAACACCAGATGAGGAACTGGTTAAGCAACAGACCTCAGAGAGCTGTAGTCAGGGAGCTCTACTATGGTATAGGAGAACTGATCAGTAGGACTTCTCAGGGTATAGTGTCCAGGCCAATATTTGTCCATCTCATTTTTAGAACTGCTATGGAATGACCTAAATAAAATGTCTGCCTGTCTATGGATGGCATAAAAATCTGTAACAGACTAAGCATGATGGAAGGGGTGAAAAAGATTAAAACCGAACAGAAGAAACTGGAACAATAGTTAAGGGTTTTGAAGCTGTAGTTCAATGCAGATTAGTGGTGAATTATATATTTTGGAAATAACCCATTTATCATTAAGGACAGCAAGATTGGCAGGTAGATAATTGTCAGGACATTGGAACATGATGCTACTAGCTTCAGAAGCATTACTCACATTTTCCCTCTTCAGATGTAGTCCAGGGAAGCAGCTTTATGTGAATCTCAGTAACTGAAAAGAGAGGGATAAGGGGTCAATTTTCAAAAACTCCTCAGGTTCCTATATCTTTGGCTGAATCTTGCTTCAATGTAGGCATTTAAATGTAAGAGGTTTTGTTACTCCATGGTACTAAATACATTTCAGAGGGTGGCAGAGAATAAAAATAATACCAATCAAACAGGCCGATACAGTACAGTGCGCTCTGCTGGACGCGCGTTTTCCCTTACCCCTTATACAACCCGCTGAACCTAATAGCGCCCTCAACATGCAAATGGTCCTATTAGGCATTCCCGCACGATTCAGTAAGTAAAATGTGCAGCCATGGTGATATTAAGTCGGAGGTCCCGAAGAGTAAAAAAAGTAAAAAAATTTGAAGTTGGCCCTTGGCTGTCGGGCCGAAAACCGGACGCTCAATTTTGTCAGTGTCCGGTTTCCGAGCCCGTGGCTGTCAGCGTGCTCAAGAACTGACGCCGGCAAAATTGAGCGTCGGCTGTCAAACCCGCTGACAGCCGCCTCTCCTGTCAAAAAGGAGGCACTAGGGCCTAATTTAAATACTGTATCGCGCGCACAGGCTCTCCCGTGGACTTTACTGAATCGGCCTGAAAGTAAATAAAGAACATAAATATAAATCTCATAGAGGGAGCTACATTTATGGTCGTGTTTCATTTGCCTACATTTAGGAGCCAAAAATAAGCATTAAGCATGTACATTTTTCCCTGACAGAACGAGATATATTCCATAATTAAAATGGAAAAGGGATCCAAATGAAGAAAATAGGAATAAGCATAAGAACTGGCAAGTTAGATGCAAAGCATTGATAAGGAAGGCAAAGACAGAATTTGAAAAGAAGCTTGCCATGGAAGCAAAATAATCATAATAAAATCTTTTTCAGGAAACAAAATGCCAGCAATAAATAAGCTTAGAATTGAAGACCCTGAATATTATAACATGTACTTATATAGACATGTACTTATATAGACATCTATATAACAGGTCTCTTTTTAAGCAATAAATAAGCAACATTAGATGATTGAGAGGTAAAGGGGGAATTGAGAGAGGACAAGGCCACAGTAGAGAGGTTAAATCAATTCTTTGCTTCAGTCTTTACTGAGGAAAATATAAGACAGGTACCATGCCAGAAGTGATATTTAAAGGTGATGATTCAACAGAGCTGGAACAAATTTCAGTGAACCTGAAAATGTCCTAGGGCAAATTGACAAACTAAAGAGTAGCAAATCACCTGGACCAGATGGTATATATATACTATGAATGCTGAAAGATCTGAAAAATGAAATTGAAGTCCTACTGTTGGTAATCTGTAAACTAGCATTAAAATCAGCTCTGGTACCTGAAGATTGGAGGGGGGGGGGGGTGTCAATGTAATGCCAGTTTTTGAAAATGATCAAGGGATTATTGGGGAAACTACAGACTGGTGAACCTTATGACAATGCAGTGTAAAACTATTCTAAATAACAAAATTACTGAAAATGTAAATAGACACGGTTTAATGGGACAAAGTCAACATAAATTTAGCCGAGGAAGTCTTGCCTCACCAATTTTCTATGTTTTTTTTAAAGTATGAATAAATGGGGATAAAGGTGAGCCAGTTAATATAATGCTTCTAGATTTTTAAAAAGTGTGTAAGAAAGGAGAGAATCTTGAAGAAATAAAAAGTCATAGGACAGGAGGCAATGTTCTATTGTGGATTGGTTAAAAGAGAGTAAGGTTTAATGATTCATTTTCTCAATGCAGAAGTAGGAATAGTGGAGTGCCCCAGGGATCTGTTCTAGGACTGCTGCTTTTTAACATATTCATAAATGACCTAGAGATGGGAACGATGAGTGATGTAATCAGATTTGCTGATGATGCAAAATTATTGAAAGTAGATAAATCAAAAGAGGATTGTGAGAAATTGCAAGAGGAACTTGGAAGGCAGACTGGGCATGCAAATGGCAGATGACATTTAATGTGGACAAGTGGAAAGTGATGCATTTAAGGAATAGCAACCCAAATTATAGCTACACCACCCAGGAAAAAGATCTAGGTGTCATAGTGGATAATACGCTGAAATTGTCTACTCAGTGTGTGATGGTGGCCAAAAAAGCAAAAAGAATGATAGGAATTATTAGGAAAGGAATGGAGAATAAAACAGAGACTATATTAATGCCTCTGTATCACTCCATGGTGCGTCCTCATCTTGAGTATTGTGTGCAGTTCTGGTCACCACATCTCAAAAAAAGATATAGCAGAATTAGGAAAGGTACAGGGAAGGGCAACCAAAAAGATAAAGGGGATGGAAAGATTCCCCTATGAAGAAAGGCTAAAGAGGTTAGGACTCTTCAGATAAGAGAAGAGACGGCTGAGGGGGGATATGATAGAGGTCTATAAAATAATGAGTGGAATGGAATGGGAAAACACAAATCAGTTTTTTTTACTCTTTCAAATAGTACAAAGACACACAATGAAGTTATTAAGTGATACATTTAGACAAATATGGGAAACTATTTTTTCTACTCAACACATAATTAAAATCTGGAACTCATTAGCAGAGGACATAGTAAAAGCTGTTAAATTAGCTGGGTATAAAAAAGATTTAGACACATTCCTGGAAGAAGCTCCATAAACCATTATTAAAGTGTACTTGGGGAAACCTACTCCTTATTTCTGAGATAAGCATTCCAGTCAATCAGATTTCGGCAAAGATTTGAGGTAATTTGTTTCTCTATACTAAAGGGACTCAGAGCAATGGGAGGACACACTGAGCAGATGAAAAAAAGATCTACTTTAATGCTATTTTAAAATCCTTCAGGCAGTACCATCCCACCTCTATACACTGTGAGAAGTACATTGCATATGCTAAAGAATTATTTGTCTCACAGAAAGAAAATGAAAGCCTAATTGAGAAAGGAAATGAATCTATGGATACCTACAGATAAATCAAGGCATGTCTAAATATAGATTTAAGTGTAAATACAAAGGATATAGGCAAATGTAAAAGAACTGTGTACCTTACACCTGCTACTTCTACCAGTCAATTCAGCACTGGAAAACATATGTGTGTATTTTCAAAATAAATCTATGCTTATTGTCCTTACGTCGACCTTACCCCACCAGCTGGAATGCCCTTTTCCTCTACAAGTAAAGATAACTAGGTGAGAATATTTAGCCACTCAGCAGAGAATAGCTGGGTAACTGCTTAGATATCCAGCTACATCCTTCTGAAAATGGCCCTTCAATGTAACATTTTCAGTTGTACAGCAGAGTCGTGGTTACTTACGGCCTGTACACAGCACAGGAAACGCGTAGCTAGCCTTATCTGAGAAGCCCATACTCGTGAGTCCAAAAGGAACCGTGGCATGCTGTACAATATGGAAGCTGGATCCGCCACCATATTTAAATTCCCCAAAAGAATAGTCTGTTCCTGCAATCGGCTTCCATTGGATGTTGTTTATTGATTGCCCATCAAAAAGGATTCCAGAGGTTGCTGAATTCTTGACTAGTATAAGTGCATAATTTCTTTCAATCGATTTCTGTCCATAGATGATGTAGGACGTGCAGAAGGTCGCAGTGTCATGAATATTCATTTGGAAACTATCAATTTCCTTTCCTTCCACAAGCCCTCCTGCACTGTAAAGCACTACCTGAATTCCAACATCAGCTGAAAGACAGAGGGCATCGCGGTGTACCAACTGGAATGGTATAACCTGGCCAGCTACCAAATCCTTAGTTCCTTCTGAAGGCCCATATTTATAATGCAGCTTACAGTTTTTGCTAGCGATTACCTCTACTACGTCATTCTTTGTTTGGAATGAATAGTTCGGGACAATGTACGAGGTGCCCCAGATGGAGACAGGCTGGAGCTGGGTATACTTATGGGCACACCCTCTGCGCTGCCCGTAACAGTTATGACCACTCAGTACAACCGCAGGTCTTTGACACACAACTCTGCTACCACTCAAATTATCGCTGCTTTGTATCTGGGCAACTTCCAAAGACTTGAAGGGAAGAGTCAGCTTGCTCCCTGCAGGATATTTTCTATTCTGCAAAGTAACTGCACCTGTAATGTACAAGTCGCATTG
The DNA here is from genome assembly GCF_901001135.1 of Rhinatrema bivittatum. Taxonomy (NCBI): domain Eukaryota; kingdom Metazoa; phylum Chordata; class Amphibia; order Gymnophiona; family Rhinatrematidae; genus Rhinatrema; species Rhinatrema bivittatum. The sequence continues at coordinate 77,425,355 of NC_042628.1, read as the reverse complement.
GTTATCATAGTTGTAAGTTATGACTGCGATCTCTTTCATATTCCCTGATGCTTCGCCACTCGGGGTGGATATATAGTACTCATTTCCCAAAAAGTGTAGTGGATACACTATGGCACTATCAGCAGAAGGACCTTTAGAGTTTACTGAGACCAGAGTAATCGGTTTATCACACTGTACTTTGACGGAAGATGAGAACATGTCTGATCCAGCCAACTCAGCCTCCTGAGGTATGGGAATGGATATCGTTTCCCTCTTCTCCACAAGGACCTCCATCTTAAACTTAGATTTGTTGAGTATGATGGTGCAACGAGTGGCCGGCTGGAATCCAGTGATCAACAGCCTAAGATCTCCTGGGACTTTCTGGTTGGAATTAGACATGTAAGCTGTGATGAATTCCATTCCCAAGGGTCCATCTGTAAAAAATATATCAAGCACACTCAGAATATAATAGAAGAACAAGTACATGTATTTATTTACTGCACACATTCAAAGAATTCATTTGTTTCTCTCCCAAGTCAGGAATAACGTTTGACCTTGCAGAGTAAAACTGTAAATTATTCAGGAAAAACAGAGCTTTCGGACTTCATTTTCCACCCCAAATGTATCCACGCTTTCTGCATTCTGCATTATTCTTTTGAAAACAATCAGTTATAATTCTTAGTGGCTCCACTTCTTCTGACAATATTTCACTTTTACAGAACCACTTGTATCACATTTTGGACACTGGAACTATAGATTTCGGTTTCTCCTCTAAACTGAGAGATAACTTGCAAAGGGAGATAATCTTCCCCACACCTGAACTGTGGAACGAGAGAGTCAAAAAAGCAGGAATTGCAGACTATGGGAAAAGTAATAAATGTATGGCCAACACTTCTCAATCACATTTCATTTATAGCTTTGAAAATCCTCAACATTCCCACCCTAACTCAGACTAATACACAATACTAGCTGAAATCTGCGTACATTCCCCAGACATCCCTATTTATTATCCTTCTCCCTATTCCTTGCACCCTCCCCAGCCTGATCTCAGCATTTCCTTCCCTTCTCCTCAGCTTGTCCTCAGTCCATTCCCAGCACACTCGGATCTCCTTCCCCGCTCCATCCCCCCTGCACTAGTCCAATCCAGCGCTCTCTTCTTCCCTTTCCAGACTGCCCCCACAGCACACCCTGACCCCCCTGCTCCATTCTACATCCACCGCCTCAGGCCCCTGTCCAGGCGCACTCAATACTTCCTTCTATCTCCCCACAAACCTTAATACCACCAGTCCCTTCACCCTCCCCAGCTTCATCTCAGCAGATCCTGCTCACCTGCCCAGCCTGACCCTCTCTTCCCTAAGCCAATCCCAGCAAACTTTGACTCCCAGCACACTCTGCCCGCCACTTCCTCAGCAGCACCCCAACTCACTCTGAAACCCCCCACTTTGACCACAGCACAGTGAGCCCCCCCCCCTCCTCTCCCCAGCTCGCCTCAACCACACTGGCCCCCCTTCCCCGCAGCTCAACCCTAACATACTTGCCCCTTTTCTCCCTAGTTGGACTCCAGCACATTGCTGATCACTGTCCCCAGTCAGCCCAGCACATTCCTAACCCTCCTTCCATTCCCGAAAAGAGAGGACAGCATTAGAAAAAAACCTGAAAAATAAAAAAAAAGTTCAGGTTTCTCATTCCCCCCATCGAGCAAACCCGATTCAGTCAAGGCCCCTCTTCCATGATGCTCTGGCCTCCTCCCACCCCATTGTTGGTGTTCCTGGAACCGGAGCCATCCCCCGTTATCCCCATCCCTGAACTCTGGTTTTACAAAATGGCCGCCGGTAAGCTGAGACTCGCAGCATGATGTTGTAGGGCCAGTTCTGCTTAAACAGCATCATGGGCTGGCCCTTGGGTTGTCCGTCTCTATTTCTTATCTGCAGCCATACAGCAAATGCTACTGGAGGAGAATCTGGGAAAATCAAAGAGGATCTTCGCTTGTAGGAGTGCAAGTTGAAAGGAGGAAATCATTTTTTCCCCTACAAACTCTATTGAGAAGCTCATCCATGCATCCATCACCTTTAATACTTGAATCCCAGGACTACAACTTTCACTCTGCCCTGGGCTAATAAATCTCAATAGTTTTTCTACTACCTTCTATGAAATGAGTAATTAGTGCCTATTGTGCATTATTTTATTGTGAAGACTAAACATTTTTCTCATGCCTTCCCTTTTCTAAGTTATCCATAGGGTTCATTTTCAGCTGCTGAGTTCTGAGGTCACAATGTAAGAGGAATGCATATTCATTTACAATAAACAAAGGGAAAAAGGCCATTTTTAGTTTGTTGAAACTAGAACAAACTGAAAATGCCCTTGTATGAAAACATCTGAAGATTTCAGGTATTTATAATTTGTTTCCCAGGACTTCAGGTATTTATAATTTGATTCCCAGGACTTCCCCAGCCCCTTCTTAGGCCCAGTGCAACGGTGTTTGCATACTGTGCATTTGCACGGGGCGGCACACATGTGGGGTGGGGAGGGGGAGGCAGTGGAAGTTCCTGGGTTTGTGTGTGTGTGAGAAAGGGAGCCTGCCTGGGTTGTCTGTGTTTGTGTTTGTGTGGATGGAATTCTGCCTAGGTTATGTGTGTGTGTGTGTGTGTGTGTGTGTGTGTGAGAGTCTGTGTGTATGGGAGCCTGCTTGGATTCTGTGTGTGTGTGTGAGTCTATTTATGTGTATGGGAGCCTGCTTGGATTCTGTGTGTGTGTGTGTGTGTGTGTGTGTGTGTGTGTGAGTCTGTGTGATGGGAGCCTGTTTGTATTCTGTGTGTGTGTGTGAGTGTTTGTGTGTATGGGAGCCTACTTGGATTCTGTGTGTGTGAGTGTGAGTCTGTATGTATGGGAGCCTGCTTGGATTCTGTGTGTGTGTGTGTGTGTGAGTCTAGTTATGTGTATGGGAGCCTGCTTGGATTCTGTGTGTGTGTGTGTGTGTGTGAGTCTGTGTGATGGGAGCCTGTTTGTATTCTGTGTGTGTGTGTGTGTGTGTGTGTGTGAGTCTGTTTGTGTGTATGGGAACCTACTTGGATTCTGTGTGTGTGAGTGTGAGTCTGTTTGTATGTATGGGAGCCTGCTTGGATTCTGTGTGTGTGTGTAAGTCTGTTTGTGTGTATGGGAGCCTGCTTGGATTGTGTGTGTGTGTGTGTGTGTGTGTGTGTGTACACACATGAACAAAGTTTGTACCATCTTCACTAATTCATGATAAGCTCAAGAAGACAGGATATCAAATTATTTCAGATATGGAGTGTGGGGGATTTTTCTATTCTTATTTGTTTTTTATAATTGGGTGTTTGATGTCTCTGCTATTTTAAAATATTTTATTGCTGTTTAGAAAAATTATAAATATTTTATATGCATTCTTAATTATTGGATGTTATTCTGTTTGTCACCTCTTTGTCAATATACTTTTTATTAGCATTATTTATTGTGCTTGGGTTATATTTCTTGATTTTTGATGAATGCTTCTGTTTTTCCATTGCTACATTGCATACACGATCTGGCTTGTTGCAGTTTCCAGTTCAATTTCTGTCTATCCATTTCTATTTATACTTTATGGTTTCTTTATTCTGTATGTGATGAGGGTAAGTCTGTGTTTGGCATCTGTGACCGAACTGGCGCATTCCGCCAGCATGTACTTTCTATGTATGGATTTACAAAGCCTGGGTTGTTCTACATAGGAGGCATTTTAGGGCCTGATGCAATATCTGCAGTGTTGCTTTTTCATAGATAGGCTAGTACCTTTCTGGTACAGGAAGATTACTATATCTTATTGTCATTTAGTTTACCCAAGCCTATGTGAGAGCAAAGCCCACACCTACAAATATTACAATAGACCTCATTCCATATAAGTTCCAAATGTCTTTTTTTGCAGGATTTTCTGGATGGCACCACAGCAGTGCATGCTATAGAGCTCAGTCAATGCCATTTTTATGTACCGGTAGGGTGGCGCAGGAGCACCTGGGGATCACTTCTACACAATTTAGGCTTTTTTTGACCTGTGGATGGGACAAGATAGGTTCGGGGGGGGGGGGGTGTCAATTTTGAAAGTTTGGATTATTGGAGGGCACAGGGCTTCTGATAGCAGGAAAGGGGTCTAAGACAGTGTGAGTGACAGTTTCTCGTGTCTGTTGGTTATTGGGAAAACAACAACAATTCTGTATTTAAAAAAAGATAGAACTGGGGAGCAACATGGCGGCATAGCTGAAGTCATAAAGCTCTGCAGCTCCAATTCCACTTTTTCTATTTACCTGTTTCCTTGTTTAATGCCTCCAAAATGGAAAGGAAAGGATCTCTTCAGAAATGTAATGCTTCCACTATCAAAGATCGTAATACTCTCTCTAGACGAGGTGAGTACTTGGAAAATAACATAAGACTTTTTTTGAACTTTCTAAAAGTTTTAGGGGAAATACTATTTGTGACTTTCAAGATATATTTTCAGGATGTTTTAGTCTTCTTAACTGAGTCAATGCCATCTGTTAATACTTGTTATTTTCTCCCTAATTAGTTATCTGTTTCTTCTCAAAATGTTGAAGCTCAAGTTCCTAATGACAAACTTTCATGAGAATTCTTCACTGGAGGTTTTGATCATTGTACTTTATTGGTTTCCTTTATTTTCTCTATTGTTTTAAGTAATGCAATGTGAAGATATTACAGAAATGTTTCTTCTCAGTTTTATGATCAGTGTACAGTTTTCCTGACTTTGCTTAGGCTACCCAATTTAGAAGGAAAGGCTTCCTAACTTTAAGGCAGGAAACCATATTTTTAGGTTTTTCTTTCATTTTACGTTAACCCTGCAAGTGCGTTGTTAAGCCGCAGAACTGAATGTTTTATTTTTTTTTCCTGCCTGACTACTGAAAGTTTTTTTGGAAGCTAGAAGACATGTAACCTCTTCCCCAGTGTCTAGTAATTAATATGGGCCTTGTATTATTAGCTGCAACTTTATAACTGTTATGGACGGTTCTTGTGATTAGGGTTTTCTTTTCTTTTATACTCCCACGTTTTCTTCTTTGCTACTCTTCTAAGTTGTACTGCTCGGTTTTGGAAGATAGCATTTTCTTTTGGCTTCTTTTATTATTTGTTTTCCTTATGCTAATGTTATATCTTATTTCTAAATTACATATAGTTCTGTAACAAAGGAATTTCTTTGATTATAATTTGAAAACTTAAAAAGAAAAAAAGAGAGAACGGGGGTGATGTCAGCATGGTAATTGTTGCACAGGGAAGCAAAAATGCTAGCACCAGCTCTACCCTTCCAATCTCCCATCCATATCCCCTACAGAAAGCAGTGGGATCAGCACCAACCCAGGTCAGTTGAGCAGAGCCCATCCATGGCCCTGCTAGAATCTTGCAAACCCTCTCCTGGTCCCTTCTAGTTCCCCAGGAAAAATTTGCAAGGGCCGGGGACCTCCCCTTTTCCCACCCACCCCCTTCCCAGGGGGTCAATCGTGAAGAAAGAAGCAGGAGCAATGCCTGTTTGTTCTTACCCTTTGCAAGTCCTTTCAAAAATGGCGCTAGTGGCCTTCGGGGCTGCTGACATGGGGCAGGACTAAACAGGAATCACTCCTGTCCCCTTCTTCTAAATCAACCCCCATGGAAGAGAACAGTGGGGAGGGGGGGAGAATATCTTCAGCCCTAGCAAATTTTTCTGTGGGGAAGGGGTTGAGAGGGAAGTTTGAGGGGCCTGGGGAGACCCTGGCTGGGCTTGGCTCAGCCTAGCTAGGTAGGCCCTTGCCCTGTAGCTTTCTTTAGGGGGGAAGGGGATCAGAGGGGCTCCCTGAAGCACTGACTAAGTTTTGCAGCTCACTTGGTGGGATAGACGGGTTGGATTATCTCTTTTTTTGTTTGTTTTGGGGGGTTGTTGTTTTCTTTTTTTTTTTTTTGTCAGTTCAGGAAATGCATTAACATCAACAATATCTATGTAAACCACTCAGGAGCCTGCATACAGCTCATATACATAGATTTGCTTGCACGAAACAGACCTTATTGGCTACAAGATTGTTGGATTCCACAGTATCAATAAGATACCAATCCCAGCAAAGGACATTTAATGTGCTATTCTCTAAAGGGAGTAAAGCCTTTAGTGAATACCACATTGAAACAGTTGGAGCACAAGCAGTAGCAGATGTACATTGATGGTGGTGATAAGACATCTGCATGACCAGCCTCAGTAACCAGTCTTGATGAAGGCTCAAACATCCTTCCCCCATGGATCATGAAAGGGGAACCATACCCTAAGGTCTCAGAATAGATAAGGGGTACCATAGTCCAGTATATTCCCATGGTGCCCTGCCATGATACCTCCTTTCCATTCCATCAGCCCCCTCCCTCCCTCCTTCCATTACTACTTATTACAATGCTGCAAAAAGATTTGGGGAACTTATCCTCCTTATTCTCTCATCGTCCTTACATCTGTTCCTCCTTTCTAAGAGGTCATTTACTATGCCTCAGTATTTATTCGCAGAGAGGGTAAAATTACCACAAGCTCTTCCTTGCGGTGTTTTGCCATAGCTCATAGTATTTTCCCACTCCACAGAAAAGCATCATGGGAAACAAATTGCAGGCAAACAGGAGAAAAAAATCCCGAGATGGTGGACCCCTTTTTCTCAGGATCATCATCTTCTTAAAGGGCCAGCACCTACCCAAAATCACCCATTCCCACCATGTCAAAACCTCATCCTTTGGTGAGACCCACAGCCACCCCCATCCTCCTCTAGAGACTTCCCAGCAATCAAAAAAGTGTGAAAAAATAGATTTTACAAATGCCTGAAATCCCACTCCTTTCCAAAGGGCTCTCCTTTCAAAAAGGTCTCCTCCCCCCCCCTTCCCAGCACCTCCATAGAAGATAGCCAACTACCCCTCAGTAAAAGGCAGCCAACTCTTCCCCCAGGACCACCCCTACTGGCTATACCTGTTATAAAATCCCGGTCAGCACACGCAAGGGGGGGTATAATTTCACAGCAATGGGCTTCCCCAGTTCCCTACCCTCTACCCTAACCTCCCTTCCCCTATCCTACCCACCCCCTAACCCTATCCTAATCCCTCCTCCCTCCCTCTATTTTTTAACTTACTTTTTCCTCCTGCAAAGGAACAGGAGCAGGTTATGCGCGCCGGCATCCTGCCAGTGCGTGATCCCCCAGCACTGCGGCAAATGGCCACTGTACCGGGTGCCTCTAGCCCTGCCCTGTCCCCCAGACCACCCATCTGCTGAGGCCTGGCTCCTGTGCGCGTAACCCCTGTGTTTTATTCACACGGGCCATTAAAAATCTGGCCTTAAATGCTTATCACAACTTAGTAAATATACTAAATCAGAAGCTTATTCCATTGTAGGAATTTAGCTTTAGGGATATAGAAGCTTATAGTTTATAAGTGTCCCTCTGGCATATCATGACACTGTTGCAATTTCGGCACTTCCATCTCATTTCCCTTCTTTCTCTTCACCTCTATGCTGCTTCCCCCCTACTCCCTTTGCTCTTCTATTCATCTCTCCCAATGGGAAAAAGAAGAGGATGAGAGAGTCAAAAAGGGGTTGGCTTCAGTCGATGCATCCTTAATAAGAGAAACTATGAGCCTCTAATCCAAAGGATAGAAAGATTATTAGTTTACTGTTTAGGTAGAACAGAGCTATTGACTTGACAGTACTTTATACTATGTTCTGAAGATGGTGTCAATTAATAAATGCTTTTAAGGCTAACTATTTCTCTTGGGGGCAGAAATTTTGTATATTATTTTCTATATGCCTCAGTGGTTGTCCATATTTAGCAACAATATTATTTCAAACTCACCAGTTACAAACTGAGAGGGAAGATCAGAAGCATTCTTATATAGCCACCATTCTGAAAGTGAAGCAGATTTATTAGTTTGAATAAGAGGAAAGAACACTTGCATGTGAATCAGTAACTTAGAGTTCTGTACTGGCCTTCTACCCTATAGCTATCCCTTCAATTGCTTGTGCATAAGTCTTCATTTATAATTACCATTTGGATCCAGTATAGCTCCTGCTACTCAGGTTTCATCCTTTGCTGATTTATTTACACTATAACACTGCTACTTGGAAGATCTGTTGTAGTAATAGCAGTTCGGTTGGACCTGCCCTATCTTTTGCTTCCAGTCATAAAGTCACCTGTTTTCATGATTCATGACCGCTGTTTGCTACTGCCTCTCTTCTGCCTCTCTTTGTTTGACTCTTAGATTTACTCTCTTCTTCTCACCTGGCCTGGCCAGGTCTCTTCCTACTTCACTTTACAGACTCAGAATATTTTAAATATCCTTTTAAATATTCTTATTACAAACACTATGCTTGACCTGGCTACTTGACAGGTCTATACATTACATTAAGAAATATTTAGCATCATATTTCAATGTAAACATGACTAGAGCATATGTTTGCAAATCTGGAAACTCCCAATTTCCATCCAATCAATGCTTCCTTTGAGCTGTATTTGGACCCACCAACAGCCATCTAACCACTGGGCATTCTGCAGTCATCATACAATTGAAGCAACATGGGGCCAGCAGCTCCCACAAGATAATAGGGTCCCCCATAGTTCAAAATTCAGCTGATGCACACTAAGCAGTTAGATGGATGTTCGTGGGTTCCTGCACAACTTAGAGATAACATTGGTCCCAATACTTCCAATCTGTTGGTTTGCTGCTTCTTATAGGAACCACACAGCATAGAAAACCCTGCTAATGATATAGAGTAGGCCTTATTTGTTCTTTGTTACTGTGATGAGAAAAACAAACACAATCACTGTATGAGCATCAGTAAATCACTTAACCTTTACATAGTCAAGAAAGATTAACGTGAAACTGCAGAGGACCTCAGCTGTACCTAGCAATAACTGTGGGTGCTTATGGCAAGTGGAATGCTTTGAAACCCATAGTTACTAAAAGATAAAAATCCAGGTAATCCAGTAATAAATAAATTGTAACATTCCATTTCCAAAGAAGCTTTATCTGAATCTATGTGCCATCTTTTTAAGCATATTAAATAATATCATTCAATTTATAAATCCAAAAAATCAGTTTTTCACTGGGATGAGATACTAATGTGTACCAGATAGGAAAGAGATTTCTGCATGATCGCATTTGATGATCTCAAGGTTGCAAAACACTTTGTGTTCAAACGATTTTTAATAATAAAAAAATAACATAACTATTCTCGGCATGCATGGACACTGATACACCCCAAGCAATGAAGGAATATCATTTTTCAGAACAGCACATACAACAAACAGCATTGCAGCCCACCCTCCCCAGTATCCTACCCCACTCCCCACCATAGTGAAGGACAATACTGTGTTATCAGTGAAATGTTAAGATAAATAGGGAAAGCTATAATAGGAGTCGAGAGAAGGTATTAATCCCTTTGAGGTAATCATTGGCAAGAACTCAATTGGATTCTATGACCTCTCTTTTATTCGAATGCTCTCATTAGGAGACAATGATGTCTTTGTTATGGCTTGGTGGCAGTCCGTAATTTCTTTAAGATTTCATACTCACCTGTAACCACTTGATCTGGAGGTAACAGAAAGAATATTGTAGATGGATTTAGTGCTGAAAACAAAGTATATAAATATGTTTAAATTAAACATATTTAGCCTTTTAATTCCTTGCAAATAGGCTTTTGATGACTCGTACTCAAGATGGAAAATCATATTTTGTGATGGCTTTTGAGGTCTTACAAACAAACATTGAAACAGGGCTTGTGCAAGAAGAATGGATAGAGTAATGGAGAAGAAATGAGAAAACCAATGTCCTAATCCTGTTTCTTCTACTGACAAACCTTGGGCAGATCACTTTCTTTCCTCCTACAACCTTACACACTCTATGGGGCAGGAAGCTGCACCTATATGAAATTTATTGTAATATACTGAAATAAATACATTTATTTATTCATTTGGCACTCAACACCAACAAAACTGAACTCCTTATTATTTCCCACAATCCCACCACACATTACCCCACACTTACTAGCACATCACCCCTCCCAACCCCCCTTACTCAACAAGTACGCAACCTGGGTGTTATCATTGACAACCAGATGACCTTAAAGCATTCATAAAATCAACTTTAAAGGAATGCTATTTTAAACATGTGTTAAAGAAAATTGGGTCTCTCCTACATGCCCATGATTTCCGCACCGTTCTTCAAACCTTAAACTTCGCCAAGATTGACTACTGTAATTCTCTCCTACTAGGCCTCCCCGCCTCCACCATCAAACCCCTCCAGTTATTACAGAATGCCACTGCCAGAATACTCACCAATACCCGGAAAAAATACCACATCACACCCATCCTAAGAGACCTACACTGGCTCCCGATCTCATCTAGAATTCTTCACAAAACACTCTGCCTTATACACAAAACCTTAAACAACCAGAACATCACCTGGCTAAATAACTCTTTCCACTTCAATACCTCTAACAGGCCAACCAGATCTGCCTATAAAGGAACCCTTCACATCCCTGCCCCTAAAACTACACAACAAACCTCCACTAGGGACAGAGTGCTCTCAATAGCAGGACCCATCAACTGGAACTCTATGCCTCCCGACCTACACATTGAACCCTGCACACACAAATTTAAAAAAAAACTGAAATCTTGGGTTTTCAAGCTAGCCTACCCATAATACCTACCATTACCCCCAGCCACCTACGCTCTACCTTAAAGTTATAAACTGCTCTCTGAACATGCCTTCTCACAAAGCCTTATATACCTGTACACATATTTTATTTTATTTCAACAGCCATCTACTCGCTAGTTTTAATGATATATACCCTCCCATTCTCCTGTTCATTGTAATTTCCATACTTTAGTTCTGCTGTAAACCGATATGATGTCCCCACTAATATCGGTATAGAAAAGTTTACATATAATAAATAAATAAATAAATATACCACACTTTAAGCATGCCTGTTACCAAAATACTTAACCAAATATTGTATAGAGTGTACAATATATATATGCCTATATCCACAGTTATATTCACTCTGCATATAACGTTATGCACCTTTTTCTAGTTTCAATGATATATACCTCACTTTAAACAGGCCTTGTTACCAAATTTTTATCCATACAGTGTATATAGTTCCCATTACATATAAACTTATATCAACAGTTCTGTTCGCTCTTCATATAAAGTTATTCACCTTTCTCTGTTTGACATGTAACCAAATTGTTCAAAGTATTTTCTCTATCATTATTTTACATTCTATGTGAACCAAAAGGATGTGAATACGGTTATCAGTATATAAAAACACTTAAATAAATAATAAATGTTCTAAGACAGATAGTAGGAACATGGTTAGGAGGTTGCAGTGTTGCAAACAATCCACCCCTCCCTCTCACAAGACCAAAAAGGAAAAAGTGATAAGGATAAAACAAAGGACAGAAAATGGAAATAAGCCTGGCAATATACTGCAAGCCATGGTGCAACCAGATTTCTACCAGCAGGGTATAACTCCCCAGAAAGTCAGTTCCATCTGGCTGATGGTGGCTGAGTATCATCCAGCACATATCTAGGTGGTTGGATGTTCAGGCAACAGCCGCATAGTTTTAGTAGCTTTCCTTCCACCCCCCCAACCTTCCCTTCCCTTCCCCTATCTAACCGGCCCCCCAGCCCTATCTAAATCCCCCCACCTCTGTTTTATTATTTATGCCTGTCTCCGGCCCACGCCCAGCCCCTCCCCACCCATTTTTTGAAGCCCGGGGACATACATGCAAAATAGGCTCAGCACGTGCAGGAGGGGTTTTAAAGGGTTACGCACGTATGTTAAAATCTGCCCCAATATGTGCAGTCCTCCTATATTTCCAATGCTCAAACAAAAGAGCACTAAGGCCCGGATTTTAAAAAGTTTACATGCATGTCCAGCCTTACCCGTGCAGGGCCTATTTTAAAAGTCCCGGTCACGAGCGTATGTCCCGGAGCATTGGGGAGTAGGCGGAGAGTGGGCGGTCCAGGGGCGGTCTGGGGGGCAGGGCTTAGCTAGAGGCCCTCGGCACAGCAGCCATTTGCCTGCAGGGTGCCGGCGCGCACTACTTGCGCATCCCTCCAGGCAGGTGCAACAGGTAAAATAAAAATTTGAGGGGGTTAGGTTAGGGTTAGGGGGCGGGAAGGCTAGGGAAATGGGTAGGAAAGTCAGGCTAGGAGGTAGGGAAAGGTGCACCCCTTGCCTGTGCTGACCCCCGATTTTATAACAGGCGTGCACTGGCGCGTGCATGTTATAAAATTGGGCGTCCATGTGTGCACGCCGGGTAGTGCGCCCACATGGACACCCGCGCATACCTTTTAAAATCTACCCCTAAATGAATTCAGCTGATCAAATATCTGCAATTTTAAAATGCAAGTTACTTTATGAACATAAAAACTTATAATATGTTTTCAAAACTCTTCTGGAATAGAGTCTTGAATTTTCATTTATTTTCAGGAATTACCTACTTATTCAGCTGCATAAAACTCTCACAATTTGACAACAGAAGATTATCTAATTCTCATTATCATTACCTAGAGAACTCAATCAATATCGCCTTCCTTGAAAACTATCTTCTTGCAATAGGTTCTGATGAATGACCATATTTTCCATAATCAAGATTTAATACTTACTTGATTGCTCTCCAGTTGCCTTCTTTAATTGAAAGTGTTTATATAGCCATTGTTCTGAAAACAAAGCAGATTTGTTAATGTCTTTCAGACAAATTTATCAATCTTATTGACATCTAAAAATAGTTGAAGCCCGCATCTGCAAATTTAGAGATCCCGATTCCTTTTTCCAGGAAGATCCAGCCTCACAAGAGATATAAACGGGGTCATATTTTGAGATTTGTGATTAGTGTGAAGACACATGGAGGCTAATTAAAAAAGAAACCTAGAAAACAGATAACCTATTCAGCTAATGTTAGCTGGGTAAATTATCAGGGATATTCAGCATGATAAACTTCTTGCTGAATATTCTTGCATAATATTATCCAGGTATATTTATTCAGATAATTTTGAAAGCTAACCAGCTCTCTTTGAATGTCGCTAGTTAGGTTTCAAACTTATACAGGTATGTCTGGATAAATTTAACTTTACCCAGCTATATATAAAAGAATAGTATTCTGACAGCAATGTGGGCAGCCTATGCTTCCAGAACAATAACAGTGGTAAGGGGATGGGAAGGTGCCAAGTAAGATGGGAGGGTTAGGTTTGTGCTGGAGGGAGAGAAGGCGAAGAGGATAAGAACATAAGAACATGCCTATACTGGGTCAGACCAAGGGTCCATCAAGCCCAGCATCCTGTTTCCAACAGAGGCCAAAACCAGGCCACAAGAACCTGGCAATTACCCAAACACTAAGAAGATCCCATGCTACTGATGCAATTAATAACAGTGGCTATTACCTAAGTAAACTTGATTAATAGCCAGAAAGAAGAAGAGGAAAGAAAGAGTCAGTGTAGTCAGTCTACTCAGCAGGCAGAAAGGAATCACTGGCTCAGCCAGTGTCCTTCCTCCCAGCTAGGAGAGCTGGGATTGGTTGTTCCTGCCATTCTGTCAGCAAGAGATGTGGTTAGAATGAGTGCAGAGCAGACACCAGAGAGACAAGATGTCATTTTTTTCCTCTCTGCCTCACCAGTTTCGATTTTGGAGGGGAGCTCACTGTGCATATCCTGCCAGTGGATTCTAGGTATTTAGGTGCAGGAAGGATATCTTTTTGGCCTGAAACCTTTGGGAATTTTCACTCCTTGACGGAAGACCAGTGAGCCCATTCACTTGTGACAGTAGAAGTCCAGTCTAGAAAGGTTTTTGTAGAAGAAAGTTTAACTCTTTTGTTGTGAGATTTTTTTGGCCACCCTTCTTCCCTGGGAACTTGGCTGGGACAGCACGTTCCCACCCTCAGACGTTTCAACCTGAGGAGTCACCTTTCAGAAGATCTAAAGGAATCAAGTAAGAACATGGAGACCCCCATCTGGATTTCTAATAACATGGGACTAGAATACAGGACTGGGGGTTTGGGAAGATGCTGGACTGTAAGGCAGGAGGAAGGGACCCCTGACCTAGGAAAAAACTGCTGGGAGAGCTTTTAGTACACAATTTAAACCACCATGGGAAGCTCCACCAGTTTGCTAAAGGAAGGGAAACCTACCCACAGTGAAACACTCTTAACTGTACAAGAATCTACTGTAACTGCACAAGTATCTAAAGATGGACTTTATTTTGCCTTAAACTAATCAGTAAATTATTAGTGAACACCCAGTTAATCACGGCATTTCCTTTCTGGACATGCCATGGCTACAAGCACATTGTCTGGGCCACAGACGAGAATCTCACCCCATAGAAAGAATTCCCCCCTCCCCCCAGCGATCAGGAGTCGAGCTTGGGAAGGAGTCAGCTGGCAAGAGCAGCCCTGAATATTATAAATGTGATTGTGTACCCTTGAGACTAAACACGCCCAGTAAGGGTTACATAAACATGAATTCATCTGAAATAAACCGTATGCAAACTCAGGCCCCTGCACGTTGAATGCTAATTATTTTCTTTGACTCCTTAATTCCAAGATTCAAATCTGGGATTCTTCCTGAGTAAGATGCTCTTTTTTCTCTCCTAAATGCAGTCTGACAAAAAGAAAGTGAGAGAATTTCTAAAATTCTCGAGAATTAGAATCTTGAATTTTCATTTTTCTTTGGGGAATCTCCTGCTGACCTGCTCAGGCAAAAAGTTCAATCAGATTGCAATCAGCAACTATTATACTTCATCATAATGAAATAGCAAACAGGAGCTTGGTACTTGCAAGGGACAGGACAGACAACTTGACTTCAAGAAATGGTCTGATTTGAAATGCCTTCATATTTCTTCTGCTATAGCCTGGATGCTGGCCCATACTTTCTATAAATATGATTTAATGCTTACCTACATTCTCTCCAGCTGGAATCTTCACATTTATTCTGAATGTTGAGCCTGGTTTTGAAAGCAAAGTGGATAATTAACTTTAAATAAACATATCTGACATTGTAATAGCTAAGAAATGTAGGTTCTAGTGGGAAATAGTCAACAGGAAGAAGGAAGGGGAAGAGGTTATGCCTGTGATTGCTCTTCTGAACTCTGCAAGTCTCCTGCAAATTCCCCTCCCTCCCATACAAACTCTGCCCTGTGGGACCTGAGGAGAGGGATTTAACTCCTTCCTTAGCCCAGCCAAATACAGACAAGGGAGGTGATATGCACTAACAACTAGGGATGTGAATCGTTTTTCAACGATTAAAATTATCGTCCGATAATGTTTATATCGTCTTAAATCGTTATAGAACACGATACAATAGAAATTCTAACGATTTATCGTTAAAAATCGTTAAATCGTGTTAGTGCGCACTAACTCGAGTTAGTGCGCACTAACTCCCCGTTAGTGCGCACTAACTCGATTTAGTGCGCACTAACTGAAAATGATACAAATAAACACTTTCCAGGTCACTGAAGGTCAGTTAGGAATGAATATGTGTTCCTATTGGCAGGCTGCCCTCTTATCTATTGATGTTACCAAGGTTACCACTGAGGTGATGGTTGGGGGGATGGGAAATGGAACTGGAAACTAACGAACACCAACAGAAAATGAAACAAAGTGTTCACACTTCCCAGGTCAGTAAAGGTCACTTAGGAATGAATATGTATGTATGTATTCCTATTGGCTGGCTGTGCTCTTATCTATTGATGTTACCAATATGGTTGGGGGGATGTGAAATGGAAACAGTTGGAAGCTTGACAAAAAAAGTAATGTAATGATCAGCACTCACCTGACTAGAACTTGTTTGTTTATTATTTTTGTTAGCAGGCACCTGAAATGCTAGTGCATGTTGAATTTGCCAATCACTGTGCATTTTAGAAAGGTGGTCCTGGCTGGAACTGTACACAGTTCAAATATATGTAATTGATTGTTGGTAAGTGTATTTTTTAAGTAGCCACACTGGCACCAGTATGTTTACTTTTCCTCCTACTTAACTCACTAGCTCAGCTTTGTAAGAAGGGCTTCTCTGCTTGTGTATTGTTTTTGTTTGGTGTGAGGAGAGCAGAAACATCAGATCTTTATTCAATCTACTACAGTCATCTCTTACAGTACCCTATCCCTATTAATACCAGGAGTGTTGTGATCTTCCTGCACACAGTGCCCTAACCCTGATACCAGTCTGAGACAGCTCCCTCCCTGCATTACTAGTGAGAGGCTGGCTTCACAGACAGGGGGGAGCTGCCTGACCCTCACTCCTGACTTCCCCCATTTCCCAGCTAGTGAATGGTGTGTGGGTGAGGGGGGGGGAGGATGGTGAAGTCTGAGACAGCTCCCTCCCTGCATTACTAGTGAGAGGTTGGCTTCACAGACAGGGGGGGAGCTGCCTGACCCTCACTCCTGACTTCCCCCATGTCCCAGCTAGTGAATGGTGTGTGGGTGAGGGGGGGGGGGGAGGATGGTGAAGTCTGAGACAGCTCCCTCCCTGCATTACTAGTGAGAGGCTGGCTACACAGACAGGGGGGAGCTGCCTGACCCTCACTCCTGACTTCCCCCATGTCCCAGCTAGTGAATGGTGTGTGGGTGAGGGGGGGGGGAGGATGGTGAAGTCTGAGACAGCTCCCTCCCTGCATTACTAGTGAGAGGCTGGCTTCACAGACAGGGGGGAGCTGCCTGACCCTCACTCCTGACTTCCCCCATGTCCCAGCTAGTGAATGGTGTGTGGGTGAGGGGGGGGGGGAGGATGGTGAAGTCTGAGACAGCTCCCTCCCTGCATTACTAGTGAGAGGCTGGCTTCACAGACAGGAGGGAGCTGCCTGACCCTCACTCCTGACTTCCCCCATGTCCCAGCTAGTGAATGGTGTGTGGGTGAGGGGGGGGGGGAGGGTGGTGAAGTCTGAGACAGCTCCCTCCCTGCATTACTAGTGAGAGGCTGGCTTCACAGACAGGGGGGAGCTGCCTGACCCTCACTCCTGACTTCCCCCATGTCCCAGCTAGTGAATGGTGTGTGGGTGAGGGGGGGGGGGTGGATGGTGAAGTCTGAGACAGCTCCCTCCCTGCATTACTAGTGAGAGGCTGGCTTCACAGACAGGGGGGAGCTGCCTGACCCTCACTCCTGACTTCCCCCATGTCCCAGCTAGTGAATGGTGTGTGGGTGAGGGGGGGGGAGGATGGTGAAGTCTGAGACAGCTCCCTCCCTGCATTACTAGTGAGAGGCTGGCTTCACAGACAGGGGGGAGCTGCCTGACCCTCACTCCTGACTTCCCCCATGTCCCAGCTAGTGAATGGTGTGTGGGTGAGGGGGGGGGGAGGATGGTGAAGTCTGAGACAGCTCCCTCCCTGCATTACTAGTGAGAGGCTGGCTTCACAGACAGGGGGGAGCTGCCTGTCCCTCACTCCTGACTTCCCCCATGTCCCAGCTAGTGAATGGTGTGTGGGTGAGGGGGGGGGGGGTGGATGGTGAAGTCTGAGACAGCTCCCTCCCTGCATTACTAGTGAGAGGCTGGCTTCACAGACAGGGGGGAGCTGCCTGACCCTCACTCCTGACTTCCCCCATGTCCCAGCTAGTGAATGGTGTGTGGGTGAGGGGGGGGGGGAGGATGGTGAAGTCTGAGACAGCTCCCTCCCTGCATTACTAGTGAGAGGCTGGCTTCACAGACAGGGGGGAGCTGCCTGACCCTCACTCCTCCGGGGTATTGTGATCTTCCTGCACACAGTGCCCTATCCCTGATATCAGGGGTGTTGTGATCTTCTTGCATGCAGTGCCCTATCCCTATTAATACCAGGAGTGTTGTGATCTTCCTGCATGCAGTGCCCTATCCCTGATACCGGGATGTGTGCAAGAAGATCACAACACCCCCGGTATCAGGAATAGGGCACTGTGTGCAGGAAGATCACAACACCCCCAGTATCAGGAATAGGGCACTGTGTGCAGGAAGATCACAACACCCCTGGTATTAGGAATAGGGCACTGTGTGCAGGAAGATCACAACACTCCTGGTATTAATAGGGATAGGGCACTGTGTGCAGGAAGATCACAATACCCCTGGTATCAGGGTTAGGGCACAAGTTCTAGTCACATTGACTGATCACATTACTTGTTTTGTCAAGCTACCAACTGTTTCCATTTCCCATCCCCCATATACTGTCAGTAGGAAACTTGGTAACATGAATAAATAAGAGGGCAGCCAATAGGAATACATATTCATTCCTAAACTGACCTTAACTGACCTGAAAAGTGTCAAATTGTATCATTTTCAGTTAGTGCGCACTAACTCCCAGTTAGTGCGCACTAACTCCCGTTAGTGCGCACTAACTCGAGTTAGTGCGCACTAATCGGAAAAAACGATTTTTAACGATTTTTTAACTAAAAAATCGTGCCTAAGACGATTTTCTTGCCCTGCCACACGATTTCTATCGTTAAGACGATATGGAAAACGATTCACATCCCTACTAACAACAGAGCCTTCCCACTGAACGCACTACCAAGCATGCAAATGCAAGGAGGAAATTTATTTATTTATTTATTTAACATTTTTCTATACCGTCGTTTGGTGGGAACCATCACAACGGTTTACATTAAGGCACATAAAAATGAAGCTAATGTATCTTAAGTTACATAGGTGCCATTTAAGGATCGGTAACATAGTTTGTAAATAATATTAATTGGTAAGTGTGATGAGTCATGTCCAATTCTCATTGTAACAGTTTAGGTTACTAGATTACCTTTATCATTGTACTTTTGCCCTTTTTGCTGAGCTTTAAAAGAAAATGAGACTTAATCTGATTAAAAATTACACACATATTGATTTTGGTTATGTGTTTGTTGTTCAATTGTTTGTACCTGCTTTCCCTTGAGTACTATTCTCCTTTCTCTTTTTGATAAGCTAGTTTAAAAAGCCAGGTTTTTAGATTTTTTCTAAAGGTTTTGTTGTTGCTTTGTAGTCTCAACTCCGTTGGCATGGTCTTCCAAAGTTTGGGTCCTACCAAGGATAGAGCTCTTTCTCTTACTTGTGTGAGTCTTGCTGTTTTGTCTAAGATAAAAAAGGAAACCTTCTGTATAATGTGACTCCCATGGACAACATTAGAAGTAATCTCAGAGGTCATCTGACATAATGGTTAGTGTAAGGTGTGCGTGTAGCATTTGAGCCAAAGAAAAGATGCTGTAGGTGAAAGGAACAGGAGACTCCAAACCAGGCAGTCACCTAGGCAGAGCCTATCATTTCGAGCAGGGGGCTGCAAACCAGCGAAGCTAGGATTCAAATCCCTCCACCATCCCTCGTGACCTTGGGCAAGTCACTTCACTCTAGATTTCCTCAGGTACAAACTTACAGGGTCATTCATCAAATCGCGATAACTGCTGCTTGTGATTTCAAAATTCAAATAATGGAAAAGAGAGGAGTTAGGGTGGGGTTTAGGCAAAGTTGGGGGCTGTAGTGCTGCAGGCGTTAATGCATCGCATATTTATTACTGCCCGCTCTGGGGGAGATAGTGTGCAGCACGGCCGGAACCGCAGAAGGCAAAATCCCACTGCCGCGATGCAGCCAACTGCTCAGTGTCACCCCCCCTCCCCCCCCACCTACTGATAAGAGCCAGAAGAGAAAGAAGGAGAGAGGCTGAAGCTATCCTATTCCTCAGCAGAGAAGCATCTGAACGTGCAGGTGGAAAAAGCAACATTTTTATGTTGTCAATATTTGGGTAGATTTTAAATCGCCAGTGCACGTAAATCCCGGTGTTTGTGTGTGTGGCTGGTCCTTGCGTGTGCACGCACTGGGCGAATATTGGAAGATGCCCCGCCCCATACGTAAACCCCGGTATGCGAATAAGTGCCGGCCCTCATGGAAGGGGCGGGCCAGGACAGCGCCATTGTTCACTGTCCTGAAGACCCGGCTTCCAGCAAGCGCAACTTCCTGAAGTAGATAATAGTGACCTTGAGGGGTCTGAGTGTCAGCTAACTTATCCACCCTTCATCGGCATTGCTTCTTCACAATCATTTTTGGTGGCTGCCCATATTTTTCATAGATTTATCTTAATACTAACCTGTAAGGCGTCCAAATGGAAGGAAATAGAAGAATTTATGTACCAATGATTCTAAAAATAGAAAAAGATATGTTATCATAATGAAAACATATTTAATAGAGTTGTGACTGGACCCCTAGTCTGAAAATCTAGAGACCCTAATCTGATTCCATTCCCACTATTATAAATATGTTAGAATGCATGGAAAACGTCCGTGGGGATACTGACAGGGCCACATTATGTAAGGGAAGTTTGGAGTCCTGTCATTGGTTTTAGGGCAAAAGGAGTGGATTTGATCACTGCGTGAACTTCAGCAAGCCCTTCATCTCATACAGTCAAGAATAATTAATCAAAACATTTCAAAATATTGAGTTTCGCTATTCATAGAAATTACATCTGATACACATTGCAAAGGAAATACTCAGAATCTAACAGTTACTGTTACTGCCAGTCACTTCACTATTAAAATAAATGAGTGAATTTTCAAAGGGTTACAGGTGGGTTGCACATGTGAAAATAGCATATTCACATTTAAATAGCATGTAGATGCATACAGTATATGCTCTTTTATAAACCCTGAGGGTATGAGCATACTCTCAGTATCAGCATTGGAAGTAGTGTTAACAGGGAAAACATGCTGTGTAACATTCGGGGGAGGGAGTTCATCAATACGCATGCAATTTGCTACAGCGTAAGAGGTATATGCACAAATGTTATTGAATTGCCAAACACTTTTACACCTGCTAATTGAGCCATGCCATTGAAATGAAACTCGTCTTTTGTCCCCTCCTTTATTACTCAAGTAAAATGTGTACAATTTGGGGAACAGTGAAGATCAGCTAACCAGCTCAAGCAGACTGCAGTCAGTATGTTGAAAAGAAACCATTGCTTGCAGATCACCAAATGACACAGAGCTTCCCCCAGTTAACCATCATAACCTCAAGAGGTAATGCAATGAGAAAATGTATTCATCTTTCATTAGAAGTGCTTTTGCTATGGCTTGGATGACTGGCATGCCATATTTTCTCTAAATGTGGCTTAATGCTCAACTGTATCCATTCCTGCTGGGCCTAGTATTCAAACTGGAGTGGATAATGTATTCAAATATAACAGAAAATGGAGGTTCTGAGGAACTATATTCAAAAGACTTAGCTAAAAGTGCTTTTTACTTGATTTGGGGATTTTTCTTGATTTTGGGGTTACCTTGGTTTTTGAATTGCTAACGTGGTGCTATTAAAGTGGAAGCTTTCCTATTCGTTGAAGTAGTAGTAGATATATCTGGAGCCAGAATAGAAACTGCTGCCACTCGCTCTTCCTATGAGAGTGAGCATAGGATGACTCGTAGATAAATAAAGTGAACACCAATGAACATGATCCATTTACATTATAAATTTTCAGGGCTCATGTGCTAGTCTTCATTGCTTGACTGAGACTCTGCCATGACTGACAGGCCTGCCAAAACCACCATCTTTCCTCTAGCTGATTTTCCCAAGATAATATTTGGACCTGCAGGAATATCTCTGGAATGTTCTCCCGACAGTTCTGATTAGAAGTCTCGCATTTTTGTAAATCATTGTATGTGTGAAATTTCAGGTTCTACACATTAGTGATGGATCCAATGTGAGCTACACGTGAGCAGTGATATTACTTCATCATGTTCTCTCTAACTTAAATGGTGTTCTCTCTTTTCTTGCAATCATGAGACTAACTTGGACCCTGGAAAGGTTACTAGTGTTGTTGCAGGTGTCAGAGATGGATATCTTTTTTCCTGGTATTCCGGAAAGGAAGTTTGTGGGCTCCAGGGTGCATCATTGCCTACTGAAGGACCCAGAGGGACCATCTGTGTTTTGTAAGATGGTGCCAAACAACATCTATTAGGATTTTTTTCATAGCACAGCCCTCTTGTCCACTCTGGCAGATTTTGTGTAGAGTTTGAACCTTATTTTCAGTTGGCGTGTCTGTCTGTATGAATGGTGCACTGAGGTGGTAGTTGCTATGTAGAATTTTTTTCATGTACTCACCAAAGTTTAAATTTGTGTCCATTGTATGCCCACTTCTTGCATCTTTGTCCTTTCTGCCTGTGCACGAGCTGTGACTCTTTCCATTCTATGATTTGCCACACTCATGGTGTTCCTTGCTACTCTTCCATATTGCACACAAAAGAAAGATCTCTACTATTTGTGTGCAGAATAAGTTTTCTTCCTGATGCTAATACATCCTTTTCTATCTTATGACTTAATGCTCACCTGGAACCTGTGTAGTTGGAGTCTTTCCATGGAAATTTCCCCATTGCCACCACCCTGAAATCAAAGAGGATATAGTAACTGATCAAGATATTTTTAATCTTTCTTCCATATAAAAGGGATGAGAGCCCATATCCACGAAACTGGAACTTTCCAATTCCAATCCTTCTCCTACCAGCCAACCAGTCAGGAGCCACAAAGCATGGAAAGCCATATTATCTGATCGATTCTGCAGAGTCCTGCAACTGTCTGCAGGCCACATGGAGACAAACCAAGCAATGTGTGAAGCTTAATAAGTCATATAGAGAGCAATTTTCAGAACGATTTTTATAGTTAAACAGGAGTTTGCTAGCAGGAAAAAAAACCCTCTGAAAAGCAACCCCCCCCCCCCCCCAAGCAGGTAAGAACATAAGAAATTGCCATACTGGGTCAGACCAAGGGTCCTTCAAGCCCAGCATCCTGTTTCCAACAGAGGCCAAACCAGGCCACAAGAACCTGGCAAGTACCCAAACACCAAGAAGATCCCATGCTATTGATGCAATTAATAGCAGTGGCTATTCCCTAAGTAAACTTGATTAATAGCCGTTAATGGACTCCTCCTCCAAGAACTTATCCAATCCTTTTTTAAACCCAGCTACACTAACTGCACTAACCACATCCTCTGGCAACAAATTCCAGAGTTTAATTGTGCGTTGAGTGAAAAAGAACTTTCTCCGATTAGTCTTAAATGTGCCACATGCTAACTTCATGGAGTACCCCCTAGTCCTTCTATTATCCGGAAGAGTAAATAACCGATTCACATCTACTTGTTCAAGACCTCTCATGATCTTAAAGACCTCTATCATATCCCCCCTCATCCGTATCTTCTCCAAGATATCTTCAGCCTTTCCTCATAGGGGAGCTGTTCCATTCCCTTTATCATTTTGGTTTCCCTACTCTGTACCTTCTCCATCGCGACTATATCTTTTTTGAGATGCAGCAACCAGAATTGTACACAGTATTCAAGGTGCAGTCTCACCATGGAGTGATACAGAGGCATTATGACATTTTCTGTTTTAATAACCATTCCCTTCCTAATAATTCCTAACATTATGTTTGCTTTTTTGACTGCTGCAGCACACTGAGCCAATGATTTCAAAGTATTATCCACTATTATGCCTAGATCTTTTTCCCGGGTGGTAGCTCTTAATATGGAACCTAACATCATGAAACTACTGCAAGGGTTATCTTTCCCTATATGCAAAACTTTGCACTTGTCCACATTAAATATCATCTGTCATTTGGATCCCAATCTTCCAGTCTCGCAAGGTCCTCCTTTAATTTATCACAATCTGCTTTTAATTTAACTACTCTGAATAATTTTGTATCATCCACAAATTTGAAAACCCCACTCGTATTCCTTTCCAGATCATTTATAAAGATATTGAAAAGCACCAGTCCAAGTACAGATCCCTGAGGCACTCCTCTGTTTACTCTTTTCCACTGAGAAAATTGACCATTTAATCCGACTCTCTGCTTTTTGTCTTTTAGCCAGTTTGTAATCCACAAAACGACATCACCTCCTATCCCATGACTTTTTAAAGTTTTCTTAGAAGCCTCTCATGAGGGACTTTGTCAAACGCCTTCTCAAAAATTCAAATACACTACATCTACTAGTTCACCATTATCCACATGTTTATTAACCCCTTCAAAAAAATAAAGCAGATTTGTTAGGCAAGACATGCCTTGGGTAAAGCCATGCTGACTTTGTTCCATTAAACCATGTCTTTCTATATGTTCTGTGATTTTGATGTTTAGAACACTTTCCATTATTTTTCCTGGCACTGAAGTCAGGCTAACCGGTCTGTAGTTTCCCGGATTGCCCCTGGAGCCCTTTTTAAATATTGGGGTTACATTTGCTATCCTCCAGTCTTTAGGTACAATGGATGATTTTAATGATAGGTTACAAATTTTTACTAATGGTCTGAAATTTCATTTTTTAGTTCCTTCAGAACTCTGGGGTGTATACCATCCGGTCCAGGTGATTTACTACTCTTCAGTTTGTCAATCAGGTCTACCACATCTTCTAGGTTCACCGTGATTTGATTCAGTGCATCTGAATCATTACCCATGAAAACCTTCTCCAGTTCGGGTACCTCCCCAACATCCTCTTCAGTAAACACCGAAGCAAAAAAATTATTAAATCTTTCTGCGATGGTCTTATCTTCTCTAAGTGCCCCTTTATCCCCTCAATCATCTAATGGTCAAACTGACTCCCTCACAGGCTTTCTGCTTCAGATATATTTTTAAAAGTTTTTACTGTGAGTTTGTGCCTCTACGGCCAACTTCTTTTCAAATTCTCTCTTAGCCTGTCTTATCAATGTCTTACATTTAACTTGCCAACGTTTGTACATTATCCTATTTTCTTCTGTTGGATCCTTCTTCCAATTTTTGAATGAAGATCTTTTGGCTAAAATAGCTTCTTTCATCTCCCCTTTTAACCATGCCGGTAATCGTTTTGCCCTCTTTCCACCTTTCCTAATGTGTGGAATACATCTGGACTGTGCTTCTACAATGGTATTTTTTAACAATGACCACGCCTCTTGCACACTTTTTACTTTTGTAGCTGCTCCTTTCAGTTTTTTTTTAACAAAGTTTCCCTTTTGAAAGTTTAGCACGAGGGCCGTGGATTTGCATACTGTTCCTCTTCCAGTCATTAATTCAAATTTGATCATATTATGATCACTATTGCCAAGCGGCCCCACCACCATTACCTCTCTCACCAAACTCTGTGCTCCACTGAGAATTAGATCTAAAATAGCTCACTCTCTCGTCGGTTCCTGAACCAATTGCTCCATAAAGCTATCATTTATTTTATGCAGGAATGTTATCTTTCTAGCGTGTCCCGATGATACATTTACCCAGTCAATATTGGGGTAATTGAGGTCTCCCATTATTACCTCACTACCAATTTGGTTAGCTTCCCTAATTTCTCTTAGCATTTCACTGTCCATCTCACCATCTTGACAAGGTAGATGGTAGTATACTCCTATCACTATAGTCTTCCCCGACACACAAGGGATTTCTACCCATAAAGATTCAATTTTGCATTTAGTCTCATGCAGGATGTTTATCCTGTTGGACTCTATGCCATCCCGGACATAAAATGCCACACCGCCTCCCAGGTTCTCCTCTCTGTCATTGTGATATAATTTGTACCCCGGTATGGCACTGTCCCATTGGTTATCCTCCTTCCACCATGTCTCTGAGATGCCAATTAAGTCTATGTCATCATTCTTTGCCAGAGGATGCAGTTAGTGCAGTTGGTATAGCTGTGTTTAAAAAAATATTGGATAAGTTCTTGGAGGAGAAGTCCATTACCTGCTATTAAGTTCACTTAGAGAATAGCCACTGCCATTAGCAATGGTTACATGGAATAGACTTAGTTTCTGGGTACTTGCCAGGTTCTTATGGCCTGGATTGGCCACTATTGGAAACAGGTTGCTGGGCTCGATGGACCCTTGGTCCAGTATGGCATGTTCTTGTGTTATTGGTAAATGTTAACCGATATTACTGAAACTGCATTTTGGGCTGTGATAGCCTGTGAACTCTGACTATCCTTTATAATTTTGTAAATATTTATTACTGGTATCCTCTGAAATAAAAGTGGAATATATATTAGAGATGATCTGGTTTTATATACAGGGGAAACTTCACCACAAACCAGTGGGATTGTAAGGGACAGGATTACAGAAAACAGATCTAAATGGTAAAAGCCTTCCTGTCCAGCTCAGAAAAAGCTTTGCCTCTCCTGCCTCTGGGCCTGGTCTAGTGTACCATCCATTCAACCCAGTCCCACAGTTTTGCACCCTAATTCAAGAGGCTGATACTCGACCCACACATGTGCCAGATCTGCTCACATTTTATATGCCCTTCTGGGAGGGGCTACATTGAAAAAACTGACCATAAGAACATAAGAACCATTCAGTCCTATTTCTTATATTTTAACCAGTTACCAATCCATAGTAAAACATTGCTTCCTATTCCATGACATTTTAGTTTTAGGAAGTATTTCATGAGGGACTTTTTTCAAATGCCTTCTGAAAATCCAAATATATTATATTGATCAACTCACTTTTGTTCACCTGGTTATTTACATCTTCAAAGAATTCAAATAGGCATGACCTCTCTTTGTTAATTCCATGCTGGCTCTTCCCTATTATTCATATGACCAATACGTTTGCTCTTTACAAAAATTTCCATCATTTTACCCAGTACTGACATCAGACTCACCAGTCTGTAAGTTATTTGATTCATTCTTGGAGGCTTTTTTGAAAATTTGCTGCCCTCCAGACCTCAGAGTAGAATGGTAAATTGCATATTACAACTAGCAGGTCAGCAACTTCATATTTGAGTTCCTTTAGAACTCTGGGGTGAATACCATCAGGTCCCAGTGATTCGTTACTATTTAGTTAATCAGTTTGCTCTAGGAAATCTTCTAGATTCACACTGATTTGTTTCATTTCCTCTGAATCATCACATACAAAGAATTGTTCAGGTGTAAGTATCTTCCCAATATCCTCCACAGTAAACACTGAAGCAAAGAATGCATTTAGATTTTCTGCTGTGAGTTTATGCTCCCTGTGTACTTCTTTTAATCCCAGTCATCTAATGTCACAAATGAATCCTCCTCTGGTTTCTTGTTTTTAATTTACTTCAAAAAGTTTTTATTATTAGTCTTTACCTTTTTTGGCAAGTCTTTCTGCAAATTCTCTCTTGGGCTGCTTTATTAACATTTGACATCTAATTTGGCAGTGCTTATGTGCCTTCTTTTTTCCTCATTAGATCTTAATTTCCAGGATTTGATTCCTTTTCAGGGCACAATCTAGCCATACTGGCAGATGCTTGGTTTTCTTTTAACCTTTTTAATTTGTGGAATACATTTGATCCATGTTGTGAACCCCGCCACAACCACTCACCCGGCAGATGCCGTTCTCCATCTGCTTCCACGGTCCTGCCAGGCAGGCCACATCGGGAAACTTCAGCCCGGCCCCCCACCGATGACATCACGGGTTAGGGCTATAAAAGCCCACTTCCTGCTTCCCTTCCTTGCCTTGGCAACAGGTCAGCTCGTGTGGGTAGCTAGTTGCTTGTTCCTGAGTTCCTGCTTCCATTCTGTGTTCCAGCTTGTTCCAGTTCCTGTGGTCCTGCTTGTTCTTGCCTCCGTTCCTGTGTTCCTGCTTGTTCCAGTTCCAGTGTTCCTGCTCCTGTGGTCCAACTCCTCTTCCAGTTCCTGTCTTCAGTTGACTCCTCGGCTCTGACCTCAGCTTGTATCCTGATTCTCCTGTCTTCTGCCCGTCCTGACCTCTGGCGTGATCTCTGGTTCCTGCTTGTCTTCAGCCTGCCCTGACTTCTGGCCTGGTTTACTGTGTTGCACCGTTGCTACCCACCTTGACTCCTGGACCGTCTTTGTTCTTCCAGATCTCTGCCAGCCTTGACTCAGACCGCCTACTGGACTTATTCTGCCAAGAGACCTTCACCTAAGCCCTGCCGGCCCCAGCACCCAAGGGCTCAACCTGCAGGGAACAAGGGCTGGTGAAGGTGAAGCTCCAGTCTGGTCTCCTGGTCCTGCACCACCTCCCGGCTAAGAGTACCATTAGAGGGCCTCCCCTCGGTGGATTCATCTGCTCTCTAGCCGGCTCAAGGGTCGACAAACCCAACAGTTTGCCAAGGCCATGAACCCGGCGGATCATTACGGGCATGGCTCAGCGTTTGCAGCAGCAGCAGCATTGCCTGGATGTATTAGCTGCTACCATTGAGTGGCTGGCTACCCGCCTGAACTCCACCCCACAGGCTGTGGCACTGCCTCTGCCTCCAGTTCCTGTGCCGATGCCTTCGACATCTCTGCATCTACCAGCACCATCCCGCTACACTGGAGATCCCAAGCAGTGTCCTTACCAGCACAATATGCTGACTCCATTGACATCTTCTCCAAAGAGAAATCCAAAAGGCTACCAGAGCACCGGCCTTTTGATTGTGCTGTTGACCTGTTCCCTGGCTATACTCCTCCCAGAGGCTGAGTTTATCCTCTGTCCTTACTCTAGACGTAAGCCATGACTCAGTATGTCCAAGACAACCTTGAGAGGGGGTTCATCTGGCTTTCAACTTCTCTGGCCAGAGCTGGATTCTTATTCGTGGCTAAGAAGGATGGCTCCCCGAGGCCATGTATCGATTACCAGGGCCTTAACACCATTATCCGCCGCGACCAGTATCCCCTTCCATTTATTCCTGAACTCCTGGATCGCTTGCAAGGAGCCAAGATCTTCATGAAACTTGATCTTCGAGGGGGCATATAACTTTGTATGAATAAAGCCTGGCGATGAATGGAAGACCGCCTTTAATACCCGCAACAGGCATTATGAGTATTTGGTAATGCCCTTCGAATTATGCAATGCTTCAGCGGTTTTCCAAAACCTCATGAATGAGGTCTTCCAGGACATGCTCCACTCATGCGTAATTGTTTAACTGGATGATGTCCTCGTTTACTCCAAGGACCTTCCTTCCCATAGCCAAGAGGTATGACGAGTGCTTCAACGCCTTTGGGAACATCACCTATACGCGATGCTTGAGAAGCGCCTCTTTGAGCAGGAGTCTCTCCCTTTCCTAGTTTACGTTGTATCCACCACTTGTTTTCATATGGACCCAGAGAAAGTTGCGAGTATTAGAGACTGGCCCCATCCCGTGGGAATTCGAGCCCTTCAGCGTTTGCATGGCTTTGCCAATTTCTACCGGCACTTCATTCCCCGTTACTCACACATTTTAGTTCTGCTCACCATGCTCACCAGAAAGGGAGCCAATGCCAGAGATTGGCCACCAGAGGTGCTGAATGCTTTTGAGGAATTAAAACAAGCCTTTCTCCAAGACTCCTGCTTATGACACCCTGATCCTTCCCTACCATTTTTGGTGGAAGTGGACGCCTCGGACTCTGCCATTGGAGCTGTGCTCAGCTAGTTCTCACCCAGTGGGGTGCTCCTACCTGGGAAATTTTCCTCCTCAGAAAGAAACTATGGTATCAGGGATAAAGAACTGCTTGCCATAAAAATGGCCTTTGAGGAGTGGCGACAGTGGCTGGAGAGGACCCAACATTCAATAACCATATACACAGACCACAAGAACTTGGAGTACTTGTGCTGGACTCAGTGGCTGAATCCCTGGCAGGCACACTGGTCCCTGTTCTTCAGCTGGATCAACTTCTCTCTCCAATACCACCCAGCTTCAAAGAATATCCGAGCAGACGCTCTTTCTTGCACTTCTGAGTCTGAGGATACTCCCGTGGTACCTCAATACATCCTGGATCCAGCTCAGATCCATCTTACCACTACCAATGTACTCCCTACAGGCAAGACAGTAGTGCCACTTCGTCTCAGGAAGAAGGTCTTATCTTGGGCCCATGACTTTTTGACTGCTGGTCACCCTGGCAAAGCTCGCACTTTAGAACTATTGACTCACTATTATTGGAGGCCCCACGTTAATTGAGACGTCCAAGCCTATGCTAGTTCTTGCCCAACGTGCACCTGACAGAAACCGCTTCCTGGCTGCTCCTGGGGGCTTTTGCAACCACTCCCTATGCCTGAGGAGCCGTGGACCCACATTTCCACGGACTTCATGGTGGATTTACTAGTATCTGAATGAAAGCAAGTTATTTGGGGAACCATCGATAGAATTTTGAAAATGGCCCACTTTGTGGCTCTCCCGAAACTGCCTACGGCACCTGAACTTGCCCATCTATTTGCCAAACACATCTTTCATTTGAATGGTCTACCCCAACATATAGCCTCAGACCATGGCTCACAGTTTACCTCCAAGCACTGGTGTGCCCTCTGCAAAACGTTCGGAGTCAAACTGGACTTTACATCAACATTTTGCCCGCAAGAAAATGGCCAAGCAGAGCGGACCAATCGCATGTTGAAAGGCTACCTCCGTTTATTTGTAGGTCACCGACAAGATGACTGGGCATCCCTCCTGCCTTGGGTGGAGTTTTTGTTTAACCATCACGTCCATTCCACGACTGAGGCATCTCCATTCCAGATTGTCTCTGGGAAGCAACCAACTCTGCCGTTGCCGTTACCCTTGGCTGTACCTTCACCAGCAGCCCAACTTATGGTTCATCAACTTCATGCCCTTTGGAACTCCACTCAGACTCACCTTCAGCAAGCGGCCGAGTCCGCCATGAAGAGTGCAGACAAACACCGTGGCAGGCCCTACTCTTTAAACCTGGGGACCGAGTGTGGGTGAGCACTCGTCACATCCATTTAAGAGTACCCTCTATGTGCTTGGCACCCAAGTACATCGGACCCTTCACTGTGTCGCTTAGGACCAGTCTCATATTGTCTGTACTTGCCCCCAGCCTAAAAATTCACAATACCTTTCATGTATCACTGTTGAAGCCTATAATCCTGTCGGCATTCCACTGGAAACCTCTCGAACCCCTGGATGTGGTTGCTGACGAGGGCCCCATCTACCAAGTCCAAGACATACTAGACGTCAGGAACTACCATAAATGTTGGGAGTATCTGATCTCCTGGCAGGGCTTTGGCCCGGAGGAAAGCTCCTGGGAACCCACCTCCAACATCTTAGTTAAGTCTCTCCTCCTTCAGTACCATCATGAGCACCCAGACAAGCCTGGTCCTTCTTGGAGGGGGCATAAGGGGGGGGTATTGTTGGGAACCCCAGCAGTGGACTGCTGCGACCGGGTCTCCCCAACTCACCCGGCAGACGTCTGCCTCTGTCCGCTTCCGCGATTCTGACGGGCAGGCCACATTGGGCCTTTGCCGCAGCATTCTCCGCACGAGTGAGACGCCGCCGACACCCTCCTGGACTCCTCCTCCCTAGGCGTGCGCATTTAAAGGGGCCGCGGCAGGAAATTTCGACCCGGCCCCCAATGATGACATCACAGGCTAGGGCTATAAAAGCCCACTTCCTGCTTCCTTTCCTTGCCTTGGCAACAGGTCAGCACGTTTGAGTAGCTAGTTGCTTGTTCCTGCGTACCTGCTTCCCTTCCTTGCCTTGGCAACAGGTCAGCTCGTGTGAGTAGCTAGGTGCTTGTTCCTGAGTACCTGCTTCCATTCCTGTGTTCCAGCTTGTTCCAGTTCCTGTGGTCCTGCTTGTTCCTGCCTCCATTCCTGTGTTCCTGCTTGTTCCAGTTCCAGTGTTCCTGCTCCTCTGATCCCGCTCCTCTTCCAGTTCCTGTCTTCGGTTCACTCCTCAGATCTGACTCAGCTTGGTATCCTGATTCTCCTGTCTTCTGCCCATCCTGACCTCTGGCGTGTTCTCTGGTTCCTGCTTGTCTTCAGCCTTCCCTGACTTCTGGCCTGGTTTACCATGTTATACCGCTGCTGTCTGCCTCGACTCTTGGACCATCTCTGTTCTTCCGGATCTCTGCCAGCCTCGACTCGGACAGCCTACTGGTCTGTCTCTGCTAGGAGACCTTTGCCTAAGTCCTGCCGGCCCCGGCACCCAAGGGGTCAACCTGCGGGGAATGAGGGCTGGTAAAGGTGAAGCTCCAGTCCGGTCTCCTGGTCTTGCACCTCCTCCCGGCTAAGAGTACCATTAGAGGCCTCCCCTCTGTGGATCCATCTGTTCTCAAGCCGGCTCAAAGGCCCGCAAACCCAACAATCCAGGCTTCCAAGACGGTATTTTTAAACAGCCTTTATGCCTCACTCAGACTTTTATCCCCTATAACTGCTCAGTTTAGTATCCTTATAACTCATTTCTTCATTTATCATAATCTCCCTTTTTAAAGTTATATGTTACTGCAATAGTTTTATTTTCTCTCCAGTGATTATTTCAGATTTGATTGCACTATAATCACTATTGCCAAGTGGTTCCACCACTTCTTGCAATGTTCCAATGAGAAGCAGATCTAACATAGCTCCTTTCCCTCTAGTCAGCATTGCCTTCCTTAAGCACTACTTTTCACAGTAGTCTTTAGTGTTGACCATATATTACATTAATTTGTTTTAATACTAACCTTTAACTCTTCCAGTTGGAAAGAATTTACGTAGCCATGTTTCTGAAAGAAAAACAGATAGGTTACTGCAATAAAGACATATTTTGCATCTTAATTCAATATTTATAAATCTTTTCCAGCTAAGTATTGATTTATTTGGGGATATTCAACAGGATAAACATTCTGCTGAATATCTTGTGCGAGTAAGCCATAAAACTCTTATCCACCTAACTCACTTAGCCAGATATCTTTGAGCCCTTAGCATTCTTCCATCAGTATTGCCTTTGCTATCATCTGGATGGCAGTCCATATATTCTAAAAATGTAATTCAATGCTCACCCATATCCACTCCAGGAGGCGGCTTCTGAAAAACCATTGATTTTGTTCCTGATTCAGAAAATAAAATGGACAATTTAGTTATATTTAAACATATCTGACATTTTGATTCCTAGAAAATAAAGCTTCTGATGGGTTCTACTCAACAGAGACGGGAATATGTGCTGTAAACCACAGCCCTGCAGTTAAAAATTGTTCCACTCTCTTTTTTTAATCCTCTTTGGGGTCAAAATTTAATTGAGAATTCTTAGGAGGCTTCCCTGCACCTCATAAGAGTTTATACAAAAAACACAGGAAATGGGGTGGGAGAGACTGAACTGAGAATACGTTGATATAATACAAACAAGAAATTGGCTTGTGTGGAATTACAAATCTGATTGAAAGAATTTTAGCTGAAAGAAAGTGATTTTAGTCTATTTACTAGCCACAAATTGTTTAGCCATGGGAAGAGAACAGAAGTGTTGCTACCAAGCCTCTAGGCTGACAGCACTTCAATTAATATGTATCCACTTGTAACTTTTATGTCTGCAAATCTTATAGCTAATTTTCAAAAGAAATTACATGATACACTGTGAGTCTCCTGCTAGTACCTGACACCATTTCCAAACTCCTGGCTGATATCATAAACTGTTCACTATCTCGGGGAATCTTTCCAGATGACCTTAAACTGGCCTCTCTTAAAACTCTCCTAAAGAAACCGAATTTGGATCCAAAAGATCCCAATAACTTCTGCCCTATTTCCAATCTTCCTTTTATAGCCAAGATTATGGAAAAATTAGTCAACTCGCAACTTTCCAATTACATTGAAGATCACAAAAGCCCTTTACAACCCTGAAATGTATTGGCTTAATGGCTCCCTTAAATTCCACCAAGCCAAGAGACCCTCAAGACACCAATATCATGCAACCATGCAAACCTTCTCGCACAAAACCACTAAACTGGCCTCCACCAGAGCTCATCTACTCTCAGTATCTGGGCCAACTCTTTGGAACACAATGCCAGTAGATCTACGCCAAGAGGTCTGCCATACAACATTCAAACGAAAACTCAAAACATGGCTCTTCACTAAGGCATTCACATAGTACTCATCACCAAAATATACTCGCAACACAATCCTATTGCTGACTGTATTCTCTCCCCTCCCACACAATTTTTTTCCTCCGGCACCTCCTCTCAGCTCACCTTCAGACCCCCTTAACTCCCCTCCATTAGTCCCTCTCCTCTGTCCCACAATGCTCCACCTTCCCACGTCCCTGCTCCTGACAGATCCCCTAGCTCTAACTTTATGGTCTCGCATTTGATGACTATCTCTCATTGTCGCTACTATCTTGTAAATGCACCTTTTTGTTACTATTTATATAACCACACCAATGTATTTTTGTGTAAATAGATCCTTGCAACCTATTCTATATTACCACTCCAATGTATTCTTTGTAAATAGATCCTTGCAACCTATGCAATTCTTCTTTCCCCTCCCATATGCAACCCATGTAATTCCCCTCTCCCCTCCCTTATGCAACCTATTTCTATTCTTTCCCCTCCCCTATGCAACCTATGCAATTCCTCTTCCCCTCCTCCTCCCCCCTCTCCCTCTTCCCCCTTTCTTTCCTTCCTACTTCTGCCCCTAAACATTTCTCGTAATGTTATCTCTGTTTTCCAATAACTTCTACTTAAGTTTCATTATTAAGCCTCGTTACTAATTTTATAGTTCTTAATCACTGTTTTCTTATAAGTTCTATGTAAAGCCCTTGTTTGCTGATTTTGAAGTTTTACTGTAAACCGAGCTGATGTTACTTTATGAAGTTCGGTATATAAAAGCCACAAAATACTGTACCCCACCCAATACGGGTTCCGCAAGGCTTTAAGCGCCGAAACCCTAATCATATCTCTGACAGATCACCTCATCATGGGCCTGGACAAAGGACAATCCTTTTTACTGATTCTAGTTGACCTTCTGGCGGCTTTCGATACTGTAAACCATTCCATCCTCCTCAACCAGCTGTTGGACATTGGAATAACAGGAACTGTATTTACATGGTTCAAAACATTCCTCAATAACAGAGGTTACAAGGTCAGAATCAACAATAAAGTATCCCCCCGCTGCAACTCCTCACTAGGAGTTCCTCAAGGCTCCTCCCTATCCCCAATCTTTTCAACATTTACCTTCTTCCACTATGCCAGCTGTTAACTCACCTTAAACTAAAGCACTTCCTACACGCCGACGATTGCAAATCTTGATCCTCATCAAAGAATCCATTACCAAAACACTCAAGCATTGGGAAAATTGCCTCCGAGAGATTAACAGTCTCCTCACTAGTTTAAACCTAATACTAAATTCAGCTAAGACTGAACTCCTCCTCATCTCCCCGGAAAACAGTAATACCACACAAAGTACACCATCTAATATATTCATCACCCAAGCAAGAGACCTAGGAGTATTAATCGACAACCGCCTGAACTTAAAAACATTCAACCACCACACAACCAAGGACTGCTTTTACAAACTGTAGGTACTAAAAAGAATTAAACCCCTCTTTCACTTTCAAGACTTCAGAACTGTCCTCCAAGCCGTAATTTTCTCCAAGATAGACTATTGTAACTCTATCTTGCTAGGTCTCCCTTCCTCCGCCAACAAACCTCTTCAGATGCTCCAAAACGCGACAGCCAGAATCCTGACAAACACTAGAAGAAGAGACCACATCTCTCCTATCCTTCAAAATTTACACTGGCTGCCAATACATTTCAGAATTCTCCACAAGTCCATTACCACCATCCATAAATCCATCCATAATCAAGCCCCTCTTAATCTTCAAATCCTGCTCAGACTACATACCTCATCCAGACCCATCAGAGAAGCCTACAGAGGATCACTGCATGTCCCCCAAACCAAATCTACACATCACCTAGCATTCAGAGACTGGACCTTCTCTATAGCAGGACCTTCTATATGGAATGCCATTCCCCCTGATCTCAGACAGGAACCATGCTTACTAACATTCAGAAAAAGGCTTAAGACTTGGCTTTTTAAACAAGCCTTTCCCGAACCTAACTGAAGGACCGCAATAACTATTGAGTGACTTTCAGCACAATGTAAATAATTGCTCATCCTACTGTTAAGTTACTCTAGTTTTGTCTTCTTCTTCCCCTAGTTCTAGCACCCTTGTTTTATTGTAACCTTTTTGCTCCTCTTCACTTGTTTAATGTTCAAGGCTTTTTACACCCACTGTTAACTGTAAACCGGCATGATGTGATTGTATCATGAATGCTGGTATAGAAAAGCTCTAAGGGAGGAGG
The DNA here is from genome assembly GCF_901001135.1 of Rhinatrema bivittatum. Lineage (NCBI taxonomy): Eukaryota > Metazoa > Chordata > Amphibia > Gymnophiona > Rhinatrematidae > Rhinatrema > Rhinatrema bivittatum. The sequence goes on along the minus strand of NC_042628.1, from coordinate 77,389,488 downwards.
AATAGCCTAGTGGTTACAGCAGTAGGCTATGAACCAGGAGACCAGGGTTTGAGCCCCACTGTTGCTCTTTGTGACCTTGGGCAAGTCACTTTACCCTCCATTGCCTCAAGTACAAACTTAGATTGTAAGCCTTCTGGGGATAGGGAAAATACCTACAGTACCTGAATATAAACTGATGTGATATCTCAGAATGAATGTCATATATAAATAAAATAAATAAATCCTTTTGGGCCTGGAGAAATCACTTTCATGCCATGATGACGATGGAAGGATTGGCTTCTCGTGGTGCCCCACGTCGACGTGAAACCTCTGAAGAAACATGTATCCAATGGTATCCATTCACAAAATCTACCGCCCACTCCGGTCCAGCCTGCACCTAACCCTGAAGAGGAAGATGAACCTATGCAATTAGGCCATAGCCATCTGACCACCAAGGAAAGGTGCTTCCGTAAAAAGATGAGTCTGTGCATATATTGCGGGAAGACTGGCCATGCAGTTCAAACCTGCCCTATCTGTCCGGGAAACACGCAGACCTAAGATCCGCTGGAGGACTCTTCCTAGATCTAACTGCTCCTTCTCCTCCACTGACTTTTCCTGTCTCTATCATCTCTGGGCCTCTCCAGTTCGCCACCCAAGCCCTGGTTGACTCAGGTACAGGTGGGAACTTTATTCTCAAAAGATTGGTTGAACATCTACGACTCCCTACTGAGCCAGTACCCACACTGCTGCTCCTCTTGTCCATTCATGGTGAGCCCTTGCCTGGAGATGTAACAACTACCACACAGCCTGTCTGTCTACGTATGGGATCCTTGCATAAGGAGACCATCACGTTCCTGGTTCTCGAAAAAGCCATCTACCCCATTGTGCTTGGCATACCCTGGCTACAGGATCATTCTCCACAATTTAATCACAATGGGGCCCTGACTGCCATGACAGATGTCTAAAAAAAATAACTCCCTTGCCATGCATGGCTACTACTTCTGCTCCTCCTGGTCTACCACCTCATTACGCTTCTTTTCAAGTCGTATTCTCAAAGCAAACTGCAGATGTACTTCCACCGCATAGATCCTTTGACTGTGCCATCAATTTAAAGCCCAATTCTGAACCACCCAGAGGAAAGGTTTATCCATTCTCCTTATCTGAGACTGAGGCCATGTCAGCTTATATCCAAGAGAATCTGCAGAAAGGGTTTATTAGACCCTCTAAATCTCCGGCAGGATCCAGGTTCTTTTTTGTCGGCAAGAAGGATGGATCCCTTCACCCTTCCATTGACAACAGAGGTCTGAATGAGATCACCATCAAAGATCAATATCCATTACTGTTAACTTCGGAACTATTTGATCGGCTCCAGGGGGCGAAGATTTTCACAAAATTGGATCTAAAAGGTGCCTACAACCTCATTCGTATTCGTCACGGGGATGAGTGGAAAATGGCCTTTAATACTCGCGATGGCCACTTCAAATATTTGGTGATGCCTTTTGGTCTCTGTAATGCCCTGGCCGTATTTCAAAATATGATGAATGATATTTTGCGTGATCTACAATATCAGTGTGTGGTCATTTACCTAAATGACATCCTCATCTTTTCCCGTGATGTGCAAACCCACCAAACTGATGTCATTAGTGTCTTACAGCGGCTTCGAGATAACCACTTGTACACCAAGCTTGAGAAGTGTGTCTTTCACCAAGAGTCTGTTCCATTCCTTGGGTACATCGTGTCCCGTAAGGGTTTTCAGATGGATCCTCAGAAGACAAAAAGCATAAAAGACTGGCCTCAACCCACTGGTATCGAGGCTCTATGCCACTTCCTTGGCTTTACAAATTATTATCGCTCCTTTATCAAGGACTATTCTACCTTGACAGCTCCCCTTGCCGCAATGACGAAAAAAGAGCTAACCCTTCACAATGGTCTCCAGAAGCCATCTCTGCATTCTAAGTGCTCAAAAAGGCTTTCCTCCAGAAACCCTGCTTACGTCACCCTGATCCTCACAAGCCATTCTTTGTCGAGGTGGATGCCTCAGTTGTCTGTGTTGGGGGCCGTGCTTAGCCAGCACAGCGATTCTCTCATTTTACATCCCTGCTCGTTCTTCTCGAGGCGCTTCTCACCAGCAGAGAGGAATTACGGCATCGGCGATAAGAAACTGCTTGCCATCAAGCTTGCATTTGAAAAGTGGCATACCTGGTTAGAAGGTGCCCAGCATCAGATAACCATGTTCACTGACCACAAGAATCTGGAATATCTTTGCCACACTCAGAGGCTTAATCATCATCAAGCCAGATGGTCCCTGCTCTTTAACAGGTTCAACTTTCTACTGAAATATCGCCCCACTGAGAAGAATGTTCGGGCAGATGCTCTCTCCCGGTCCTTTATGCCTGATGATGTTCCAGACAAACCACGTCACATCATTGACCCTGAGAAGATAATGCTGGCCGCTACCAATTCGGTTCCCACAGGCAAAACGGTGGTTCCACCATCTCTAAGGAAGAAGCTGTTAAATTGGGCTCATGGCTCTAAGTTAGCAGGCCACCCAAGACAAGCCCATATCCTAGCTACCTTACAGTGATTCTATTGGTGGCCTTCTATGAGAAAAGACATGCAAGCATACGTGGAATCCTGCACCTCCTGCGCAAGACAAAAGCCTCCGGCCGGTTGCCCCTGGGGTCTGCTCCAACCGCTACCCATTCCTGATGAACCTTGAATGCATATTGCAACCAACTTCGTGGTTGATCTGCCTCCTTCTAGTGGGAACAATACAATATGGATTACCGTGGCCCAGTTCTCGAAAATGGCACACTTCTTAGCTCTTCTGGGACTGCCATCTGCCCCAGAATTTGCAAAACTATTTGTGTGGCATATTTTTCGGTTACACGGGATGCCGAAACACATTGTATCAGACAGAGGTGTCCAGTTCACCGCCAAGTTCTGGAAGGCACTATGTTGAAAGTTCGATATTTCTTTGGATTTGACTTCTGCGTATCACCCCCAATCTAATGGACAAATGGATAGAATGAACAGAGTCCTTAAGCAGTTCACCCATGCCTATGTCAACTCTAGGCAGAATGATTGGGCAGAGTTACTACCCTGGGCAGAGTTTGCCTTGAACTCGCATCTGGCGTCCGCCACAGGATCCACGCCATTTCAGATAGTGTATGGCCATCAGCCACTTCCACCACTTCCCTTACCACTGACTGGTACATCACTGGCTGCTCAAGCTATGACGGATGAGATACATCAACTCTGGACTCAGACCAAGGAGCTTCTACAGAAGGCTGAGCAATGGGCAAAAAGATTCTATGAATCTCATCATCAAGCGGCTCCCCAGTTTAAGCCAGGAGATAAGGTATAGCTCAGCACCAAATATATCCGGCTCAAGCTACCTTCGGTTCAATTCGCTCCATGATACATTGGGTTTTTTTGTTTTTTGTTTTTTTATTTTTATCACAATACAGCAAGATAACATCTTACTTAAAGAAAAGGAGGAAGGAATAGCCTAGTGGTTAGAGCAGTGGACTATAAACCAGGAGACTAAGGTTCAAGTCCTGCTGTCGCTCCTTGTGACCTTGGGCAAGTCACTTTACCCTACATTGCCTCAGGTACAAAAACTTAGATTGTAAGCCCTCTGGGGATAGAAAAATACCTACAGTACCTGAATGTAAACCAGTGTGATATCTCATTTGAGATCAAATGTCGGTATATAAAAATGCAAAATAAATAAATAAAATGGAAATGCAAGCTCAGTACATTATTTATTTTGCATTTTTATATACCGACATTCTTGTATCAGATACAAATCATACCGGTTTATATTAAAAACAGAGTATGCAGGAAAATAGGTTTCCTAAGTCAAATACATTGAACATATTTAATAAACAAAGGATTACTAAACACTATGAAAAAGGTTAATTAACAAAGGAAAACTTAATAAAGAAAACATATTTCACATTTTTCAAATTTACAGAACAAGTGTAAACAAGTTTAAAGTTTAAAGAAACTTGAACCTGGGGGGCGAAAAATTATCTGGAGACTTTATGAAATAACTTCTTAACATTATTAGGCATTAACATGACACGTAGGCAGTCATATAAGCAAGTTTGCTTACTGTAAACGATGTTTCTGTAGATAGCAGGATGAATTAGCCATGCTGTCATGGGATCTGTCAATCAGGTCCGGGAGGCAGAGCTTGTCAAAGCAGAGAACAGAGCTTTGCTCTCTGCGGCTGCGTGTGTGTTCCCGCGCAGGAAAGTAACGGAATCTCCTCAGTCTGTGATTAAGCCTTATTGTAGTCGTAGATTTGGTGACTGCCAGGGAGGAGGGTGGGTCAGCATGGCTAATTCATCCTGCTATCTACGGAAACATTGTTTACAGTAAGCAAACTTGCTTTTTCCCGTCGATAGCAGGGCTGAATTAGCCATGCTGTCATGGGAGTCCCAAGCTCCCGATCACGTTGTTTATGATATATATATGTTTGTACGTGATCCCTGACAGTGTGGCGGTCACCGTGGACAGGAGGATAGAGATTGCAGTATTGCTTGCCCTATCTTCACATCACTGGCTGCTTGTTTATCCAGGCAGTAGTGAGATGTGAAGGTATGAAGCGATGACCATGTAGCTGCCTTGCAAATGTCTATGGGCTGAACATCCTTTGGGTGTGCCAAGGAGGCTGCTACTGCTCTGACTTGGTGAGCTTTAGGAGTAGAATATAGCTGTAAATTCTGTTTATCATAGCAGAATTTGATGCACTGTGCTATCCAGCTGGAGATGGTGCATTTAGCCACTGGTAGTCCAGGTGCCTTTGGGTCAAAGGAGACAAAGAGTTGAGAAACACGGGAGTCCGAGTTCGTTCTTGTTGTGTAATGTGTTAAAGCTCTTTTACAATCTAGTGTGTGCAGCAGTTTTTCCCTATCATTCGCATGAGGTGTAGGGAAAAAGGTGGGTAATTCCATGGTTTGATTGAGATGGAACTGGGAAACTACTTTTGGAAGGAAGGATGGGTGAGTTCGTAGGACTACCTTTTGGTGATGAAATTGCAAATATGGAGCATAATGGACCAAGGCTTGCAGTTCACTAACTCTTCGTGCTGATTTTACTGCAACCAGGAATACGACTTTCCATGTAAGGTATTTCATGTGTGCCGAGTCCATGGGTTCACATGGGGACAGCATGAGCTGTTCGAGAACTATGTTGAGGTTCCATGGAACTGGAGGTTTAGAGATTGGAGGACGAAGATGAGTTAACCCTTTCATGAAACGAGATATTAATGGGTGATTGGATATAGGAATATCGTTAACTAGTCTATGATAGGCGCCTATGGCGCTAAGGTGAACTCTGATGGATGATGTTGCCAGACCAGCTACGTATAGTGTATGAAGATGAGCAACTCAGGTGAGCAGTCCAATGGTGGTACACCTTTGGAAGTACACCAGGCAGAGTAATGTTTCCATTTATAGCTATAATTTTTTCTGGTTGAGAGTTTCCTGGATTCTAACAAAATGAATTGTGCTGAAGTGGAAACTCCTTGTTCTGTCAGAAGGAGCCTCTCAATCTCCATGCTGTCAAGTGAAGAAATGAGTGTAGTGGGTGTAGAAGTGTCCCTTGATCTTAGCAGAGAAGATCTCGACGATTCGGTAATCAAATTGGATCCATGATTGATAGCCGGAGAAGGAAACTGTACCATGGTTGCCTCAGCCAGGCCGGGGCTACGAGTATCAGTTGAGCTTTGTCTGCTATGCACTTCTGAATTGTTCTTGTTATGAGTGGTATGGGAGGAAAGGCGTACAGGAGGCCTGTCGTCCATGGAATGAGGAAGGCATCTTGAGCTATTCTGAATTGGCTTGGTCTTATCAAGCAGAAATTGGGAACTTGAGCATTGATCTCCATTGCAAAGAGATCCATGGAAGGTGTCCCCCACTGAGTAAATATATCTTGGGCTATTTCTGAATTTAGTGCCCATTCGTGAGGATGAAAGATGCGGCTTAGTCTGTCCGCTCTTGTGTTTGCCACTCCTGGTAGGTAAGTTGCTTGTAGATGTATACAATTTCGGTGAGCATGTTTGAAGATTTGCAGGGCCTCCTTGCAAAGGGACCATGAACCGGACCCTCCTTGTTTGTTGATGTAAAACATCGCCACTTGATTGTCCGTGTAGATCATGACCCTGTGTCCCTTTAAGTGGTCCTGGAACACTCGTAGTGCATTGCGAATTGCTCTGAGTTCCAATAAATTTATTGGCAGGCTCTGTTCCGAGATTGTCCATAACCCTTGTGTTTCGTAAATCTCGAGGTGTGCACCCCATCCCTTGCGAGACGCATCAGTGGTTAAGACTGAATTGTGAGGAGGGGAACTGAACAGTGCTCCCTTGGACAGGGTGGAGTCTAGGAGCCACCATGCTATATCCTTTTTCATTTCGGCAGTATAATAGGGGCTAATGAGTAAAGATGGCCTGCGCCATCTTTAAAGATGGCGCAGGCCATCCAGTGCTCCTACCATGTGACAAGGGCCGGCCAATGGCACGGATACCCTGTCACATGGTAAGGGCAAAGGGGCATCGGCGCCATTTTTTTTTTTAGAACAGGTGATGCCTGGGAACGGGAAATCTGTCCCCGAGGCCCCCCTGGATCTCTCCTCTCCCCGAGGCCCCCCGAGGCCCCCCTGGACCACCAGGTAAATTTTAAAAGGTTTTGGGGGGGTCGGGAGGGGGGGGTCGATTTAAAGGGTCGGGTGGTTTTTTTTTTTAGCGATGTGAAATTGGTGATGTGAATTGGAATCGGAAACGATTCCAATTCACATATCTTAACGATCAGATTCCACCCCCCCCCCCCCAGCCGAATCTGATCGTTAAGACGATCTGGCACATGATTCACATCTCTAATGGAAAGATGGTTATACCTTGTTGTCTGAGATGAGCCACCACCACTATCATGCATTTGGTGAATACCCTGGCTGCAGCCGAGAGTCCAAAGGGGAGAAATTTGTACTGGTAGTGTTGGTGCCTGTAGCGAAAGCATAGATAACGCCACGAAGATGGATGGATTGGAATGTGTGTGTAAGCATCCTTCAGGTCGATGGAACACATCCAATCGTTGGTTTGAATGAGAGGAAGGATTGATTTCAGCGATACCATTTTGAATTTCTCCTTGGTGAGAAATTTGTTCAATTCCCTTAGGTCTAGTATGGGGCGAAGTCCCCCCGACTTCTTGGGTATGAGGAAGTATGGGGAATAAAATGCTACTGATTTGGAGCCTGGGTGAATTTGTCGAATTGCTTGTTGTTTGCGAAGTAAAGCAATTTCCTCTCCCAGTTGTGGTTGTGGTTTATGAATCTTGAGTGTGGAAAGATGAGGTAATGTGGGTTTTGTGACAAATTGGAGTTGGTAACCGTGACGTACTATCTCCAAAATCCATTGATCGGATGTTATTCTCTCCCAGGCTTCCAGGCAAGAACGAATCCTGCTGGGAGGAGCTTGATGTTGTAGTGGTGGCTGAATAACTAAAAAGATGAAGTCACTTTTGTTGCAGTGGCCGGTTGTTCTGCCTGTTGTCTCTGGTTACGTGGTTTACCTCTATGTTGGTTTGAGGTATTCTGTTGTTGAGCAGGACGTTGGTAGGAAGGGTATGGTTGTGTACGAAAAGACTGATAAGATCTATAAGGTCTCCTGGCATATGATTGCCTATGAGTAGATCCAATATAACGACGTGTGGTCGAATAATTAGGATGTGATGTTAATGACTGTACTGCTAGAGCTTCTTCTTTCAGTTTACCTACTGTGTCCTGGAATTTGTCTCCGAACAGGTTATCTCCTGTACATGGGAGGTTTGTTAGTTTCTCGTGCAAGTTTTCACGTAACGAACTTGACCTTAACCATGCTAGTCAGCGTGCTGCAATGGCTGCTGCCGATGCCCTCGAGGATGTTTCATATGCTTCATAGATTGACCTCAAAAGATGTCGAGAACACTCTTCCATGTCATGAAGAGGCGGAGGTATCTGATCCGCCGTTGAGGAAAACATACCCTTCATAGCTTGCATGCACTCATATAGGTATTGTACCATGTAGAATTGATGGTGCATAATTCGGGTAGTCAACATTGAGTTATGGTATATTTTCCTGCCAAACTCATCTAAATATTTGTTGTCTTTCCCTGGTGGGAATGAAGAGTATGATTTTGTTTTCTTAAATCTTTGCATTGCCGATTCCACAACAATTGAAGCATGAGGTAATTGTGGTAGAGATTACGGTGATGTTTTTCTCATACGAAATTTTATGTCTGTTTTCCTGGAAACAGCTGCAATTACGTAAGGTGTTTCCCAGGATTTCTGTAAGACTGAATGCAGGAGTTCTTGTGGTGGAAGAGATGTTGGTTTCCCTGGAGTATCAAAAATCTTTAGGAGACCAAGAGTTTCTGCCCTAGGGTCTACTTCTTTTTGGACCTCTAGATGCAGCATTGTACCCAATTTTTCTAGGAATTTTGGGTATGTAAGGTTTTCCGGAGGGGAGTATGGCTCCTGAGGTTGTTCCTGTGGATCCAACAGGAATCCCATAGATGATGATGGGGATGTTTGCATTGAAGGAGAATTATAGGATGTATCCTGTGTATGATTTGGCGAGGCTGATCGATTTGTTATGGGAGATGTCAGCGGCTCCACCGACGGTTCTCTAGTAAGCTGTGTCTTGTGGTCCGGAGAAGTGTCAGCAGCTATATTAGTCATTTTGAACGATGACTGAAGAGTTTCATAAAAACCTGCTAAAGACTGAGACAATTGTGAGTCAATTTTTTAATCAAAAGCATCCATTTTATTGTTAATTTCTCGCACTGCATTCCCTAATGTAGTCACTAGGTCCCAGATAGCATCCAGCATGAATGTAGCTGGCTTTGATGGCATTTGGAAGCGGGGGTGCTGGAAAACCTCACCCACTTCCAGTACAGGTGAAATTCCAGCCAGCAGATCTCTCCCATCACCAGCAGTCGTTCCCTCCGATACCTCCTTCTCCCTCTCCCGGGTCAGGGTTGACTCGGGAGGTGCTGAAGCCAAACCTTCCGCTCCTGGTGTCTCCTGGCTCTCCAAGGTCTGTATCAGTGTGGCGGCTGCTCCTGCTCTCTGACTTCCTTCTGTTGGAGTCACATGAATCACGTCATAGCTCAGCGACCCAACTGCCGAGAGAGGTGGGGAAGTATTGCTATCGTGGGCTTACGAGGATCCGGGGGGCTGAGCATGAATTCCCCCATGGAGACCAATGCTCCATCGCCAGTTCCCACAGCGGGGGCTTCTCCTCCCAATTCGACCTCCCTCGTAGGTGTGAAAGATGTTATTAAACGCTGAGTTGTAGGCTCCAGGTCTGAAGGAAAAACACGGAGCTTTCCCTTCCTTTTGCAGGCATTTTTTAGAAATCTTATTGCAGAAATCAGAGCTCAGTCTCTGGCAATTCAAACTAGTAATACTTCACAGCATGGATCCTTAAGTAAAACAAACAGTTTTCTTTAGTTTCAGGGCTGAGAAGAGAACTTCCTCTGTCTTTGAGGGTTCATGCATCTGTATCAGTGCTCTCTTTTGAAGCTGTAGTGTGTTTTTGACACTCTCGCTTCTGCTTTGCACATCTGTTAAAGCACTCTTGCCACTCCTGGTTCCCCTTTGCCCCTTTAAAGTACCTTAGGCTATTCATGCCACTTTGGTCACACTTTGCCACAGTCTAAGTACCTTGGAGCTCTTTTGTTGTTTTGATGATTGCTCCCCAGAAAACCCCTATTCTGCAGCCAAAAATAGGCTACAAATACTTCCCCCTTTGACTTTAATGGGAACCGGAAAACGAATGCACGTATCAACATATCGGGGGCGCCATTGACCGAATGCAATGAATATGCCCGCCGACGAATACGAATACTGAATTGGACGAATCCGTACCCACTACACATCCCTAGTAGGTACAGAGTCCAGCCCATATTCCCCACCCAGAAAACCTCTCCTCAGTGTGTATAAACCAGGTTATGTACATACTTTTACATGCACTGAACCCAAATGACTTACAGGACTACAAAGAATGCTGGATGTTATGCATATTCATAAACTTCAAAATTATGCCTTAGTGCTCACCTGACATTTTTCCAGTTGAGGTTTTTGAGGTGCCTCCAAATTGCCATGATCCTAAAAGTAAAGCAAATATATCAACAGCCATATTTAAAATCTTAATTCCATGTAAAAGTGATGTTCTCTTCTTTGTCTGTAAAAGTGGAAACCTCCAATTCCAGTTCCACTATGCCTAACAACCTGTTAAAGTGAAGGATACTGAAGGAATCCAAACTTAGCCATACCTTGTGAACAAAGCTACACTCCTGTGACTGTTGCAGGACACAAAAATATAAATCAAGGAATATGTGAAGTGTAACAAGTCAAGTAGCCTCCAACTTCCCTTAGTTGCTTGGTTTTGCTTGTAAGCAGGGCCAAGGCGCCCTAGGCACCTTTTGCTTTGCGCCTGCCCCCAGCTTGGTTGCGCCCCCCCCCCCCCCCCCCCAGGTCACTCCACACACACCCCCGGTTGCGGCCCCGACTCATATCTCTCGGTTTTCTGGGCCATGAATTTCCACTCCTCTTTGCCACCACCACTTGCGGCCCCACATGGCTAGTGCCCCCTAATAGCCGGCACCCTAGACTCAGGCCTAGCTTGCCTAGTGCTTCCGCCAGCCCTGCTTGTAAGTATACTATTCTTAACATAAAGGATGGGGAACCCTCACATAGTGGCAGTTACTATCCTTAACAGACACCTGGGAATAACCTGCATGGAGCGGCAATTAGTCCTTAACAGACACCTGGGAATAACCTGCATGGAGCAGCAGTTACTGTCCTTAACAGATACATGAAGGTGGCCTGTATGGAGCAGCAATTACGATCCTTAACATACCCATGGGGATAACCTGCATGGAGCGGCAATTACGATCCTTAACATACCCATGGGGATAACCTGCATGGAGCAGCAGTTACTGTCCTTAATAGACACATGGGGGTAGCCTGCATGGAGTGGCAGTTGCTATCCTTAACAGACTCATGGGAATAAGCTGCATGGTGCGGCAGTTGCTGTCCTTAACAGACACAAGGGGATAAGCTGCATGGCGCGGCAGTTGCTGTCCTTAACAGACACATGGGGATAACTTACATGGAGTGGCAGTTACTGTCCTTAACAGACACAAGTGGATAAGCTGCATAGCGCGGCAGTTGCTGTCCTTAACAGACACATGGGGATAACTTGCATCGAGTGGCAGTTACTATCTTAACAGACACAAGGGGATAAGCTGCATGGCACAGCAGTTGCTATCCTTAACAGACACAAGGGGATAACCTGCATGGAGCGGCAATTAGTCCTTAATAGACACATGGGGATAACCTGCATGGAGTGGCAGTTACTATCCTTAACAGACACAAGGGGATAAGCTGCATGGCACAGCAGTTGCTATCCTTAACAGACACAAGGGGATAACCTGCATGGAGTGGCAATTAGTCCTTAATAGACACATGGGGATAACATGCATGGAGTGGCAGTTACTATCCTTAACAGACACAAGGGGATAACCTGCATGGAGCGGCAGTTAGTCCTTATAGACACATGGGGATAACTTGCATGGAGTGGCAGTTACTATCCTTAACAGACACATGGGTATAAGCTGCATGGCGCGGCAGTTACTGTCCTTAACAGACACAAGGGGATAAGCTGCATGGCGTGGCAGTTGACTGACTGTAATTCTCATCATGTTGTGTATTTGATACAATGCACTTGTCCCTTGCTTTATGTTGGTCGGACGTCTAGGCCAATTAGAATTCGATTAAGGGAACACAGGAGTAGACTTAATACAGGTAACATCGAAGCGCCAATGGTGAAGCATTGCTTATCTGAAAGCCACAACTTTTCTGATCTACAGTGGACCGTTCTGGACATGATTTCATTGAACACTAGATGAGAAGACGTTCATTCTCTCCTTAATTATAAAGAGCAGAGATGGATCTTTAAACTTTCCACGGAATTCCCTCGGGGCATGAATGATGTCATTGAATGGTCTTCACTCATTTAAAGGGCTCAGTTTCAGCCTTTTAAATATTCCTCCTGTTTTACCCTATGTCTTTTTATGATTGGCTCTTTTTGAATTCATACGTAGACTTAAAAACATCAGTCTAAAGATGGCGGGTCCTCTGATTTGCCGCATAGATGATCAATTCTCCAACTCTGTAAGCCTTTATTATTCGAACTGTTTGCTTTGCATGTCGGCATTTTGGCACTACCGTAAATATGTTCTTATTCCAACTTTCAGTGTTTAAAGCCCCTGAGGAAGAAGCCTTCGAAACACCAGCGGTGTCGGGCGTTCAGCGGAGCAGAGCTGACGAGTTCTGGGCTCTAGCTTATGTCTTTGGAAAAGATAAGTTTTCTATTCCATAAAAGTTTCATCATTAAGTTGGAGTTGATGTTACTCACCTTTAAAAGAAATTTAACAAAAAATCTTCAAAAAAAAGTTTGTTCTGCTTAAAAGAGCGGCAGTTTGAAAAGTAATTGAAAAGGTTTACCCAGTGATTAAAGCTGAATGAGCAGTTACGCTTGTAATAAGTGTACAATAGTTAAAATGCTGTGGCAGCAAATGTATACAATAGCTCATATTTGAGGGTGTACCTGATTCAATAAATTATATTGGATATATGTGACTTTTCATTAGTTTGTTGATATCTTTATCACATATTCTACCAGTTTTTCTAGATTAAGTGCAGTTGTATGAAAAGCATCAAAGCTTATTGGTTAAGGGTAGTAATCTTCATGCCGCCTTCTAAGAGTGGTAACTGCTGCACCAGCAAGTTACCCCCTCCACACTTTTCTTCATTTCCTTCCTCTACCCTTTAGAGAGCCTCAGTGTTTATCCCATGCCCCTTTGCATTCTTTGACTGTTTTAATCTTCACCTCCTTCTCCTGAAGGGCATTCCAAGCATCCACCACCCTCTCCGTGAAGAAATATTTCCTGATGTCCCCCCTAGAGTTTCATTTCATGACTCCTAGTTCTATTGTTTTCTTTCCGATGGAAAAGGTTTGAAGTTCATGCTCTCCACTTCAATGGCAGGGGAAAAGGGGAATTGGATTCAGACAACAACCAACAGAGGCCCTGACTTTTAAGGTCTGGAGTACTAATATGCAGTCATAAGGGAAAAAAAAACACCAGGACTGATTCTACGGGCAAGTTTATAAGCAAAGCACGTCAAGCACAAGCAGCACTGTCTGAATTTTCAAGGCTTATCACCCAGTAAAAATGTTGCTAGCAGAAATTTTTTATGGGTTACCTTATGGGGATAACTGCATGGAATGGCAACAGTGTCCAAGCTAGGTTACAAGTACTTGGGATCCTGCCAGGTACATGTGAACTGACTTGGCCACTGTTGGAATGGAAACAGGATATTGTGCTTGATGGACCTTTGGTCTGACACAATATGGCAAATCTTATGTTCTTATGTAATACCCTTACGAGAAACATGGGGGTAACCTGCATGGCATAGCAGATACTACTGTTATAAGAAGCTTTCTGGGCAGACTGGATGGACCGTTTGATCCTTTTCTGCCGTCATTACTATGTTACTCTCTCTCTAACAATTCCTAGTGAATGCAAAATATCAAAATTTCTCTGTAATTATATGCTGTAAGCTGATTAGTGCTCTAATTGCAATCTTGATCATAAAATTGTTTGGGTGACTTTCTGGTCTTCATTTGCAAGTTTTATTGCATATTTTGGCACTTACTACTTTTACAGTTAATTCCCCTCACAAAGCTGATAACAAGATTAATAACTTTGTAATGAGTGCAGAAATGTCAAGCTACGGGTCTGCCTGTTATTCCAGTAAATAAACTTTACCAGATACTTATGTCTTGACTATTATTTCTGCTGATCCTCTAAAGCATTGTCTAGTTCATTGGTAACAAAAGAAAACTTTAATGATTTTCTTCACGTTTTGTGATGTCACAGGGCCAGACGAGAAGGGAAGAGAGAGGCTTAGACTATCCTATTCCTCATCAGGAGGAGCGAAGCTATACAGAAAAGGACAAATGGAACAAAAGTCCTCTTCCAATTACACACGTACAAAAAAGATCATTTTCCTTTTATACATTTCTTAAGGACATCCTTCAAAGTTTGAATAGCTGGAAAGCAGTTAATGAGAGAAAGGTGGAAAATGGTGAAATTTGGCAGGTCAGTTACATTTGTTTGTCCCTATGAATATTCCACACCTTCCCACTTATGGTTCAAAGTGGATTACAATTTGGAAGTGCCACAAGAAGTGGCACAAAATAAGTAATCTTACAAGCATCGAGTGTTTTACTTTTCTGATGACTTTAAGTTTCTTGCCTTACTATTTATTGGAGCAACACACAGGGAGGCCAATATCCAGCACTATGTAGCTGGACGAGTAATGATTTATCTGGCACATCACTAAAGACACAGCCAATGTACTTTGCCCTCTAATAACAAAGGAGATCCAACCCCCCACCAAAACAAAGCAACCCTGGTACACCCCTGAACTAAAACTCCAAAAACACAATCTCAGAACTCAAGAAAAGATTTGGCGTAAAGATCCCTCCTCCACGCAACTTGCCAAATACAAAACCCTATTGCATGATTACAGAACTAACACTCTCAAAGCCAAACGCAACCACTATGCCATCAAAATTCACAATTTTCAATACAACCCAAAAGCCCTTTTCTCTATTATAACCAACCTCACCATGACATCTCCCAATACAATTCCATGCGAAGACCCCCACACTAAATGCAACCAACTTGCACAATACTTCCACAACAAAATTACCACCATTGCCTCCCACTTTCCCTCTTCTCCTTCCCCAACCAATTTCACCCCTAATGTCATTGACTACAAAATGGATACATTCGAAAGTACCTCCTCCTCTGAAATCTCTACAATACTCAAGAAAATGCGACCTGCTACCCACCCCTCCGACATGATCCCCTCTAAAATGCTGTTGACAATCCCAGACAGCATTTCCCAACCTCTAGCTGATATCATCAACACCTCCTTATCCTCTGGAGATGTTCCCTCCCAGCTCAAATCAGCCATAGTAAAACCCATCCTCAAGAAACCAAAACTTGACCCTTCTGACTTATCCAACTACCGCCCCATCTCTAACCTCCCCTTCATCGCCAAAGTACTTGAAAGATCTGTCAATACCCAACTGTCAGACTACCTAGACCAGCACCAGATACTCTATACTTCTCAACAGGCTTTAGAAAGTGCTTCAGTACTGAAACTCTACTACTCTCCCTCAACGACCTTGTCATCAAAGGCTTTGACAAAGGTCACTCTTTCTTTCTGGCCCTTTTAGACATTTCCGCTGCCTTCGACACTATTAACCATGCTATATTACTCGACAGGCTAGCTGACATTGGCATCTCTGGGACCCCCCTCCGCTGGTTCAAATCATACATGAGTGACAGACAATTCAAGGTAAAAATTGAAAACCACGAATCCGAGCCTATCGATATCACAAGGGGTGTCCCCCAAGGCTCCTCCTTATCATCCACCCTCTTTAACATATACCTCCTCCCCCTCTGCCAGCTACTCTCAAATCTTGACCTCCCACACTTTGTCTATGCAGATGACGTGCAGGTCCTTATACCCATCACCGACTCCATCGCCAACGCACTAAAAAGATGGGATAATGCCCTCTCATCCATCAACTGTCTATTCACACAATTCAACCTAGCCCTGAATCCCAATAAAACTGAACTCATTATCATTTCACCCCAACCCATCAATCCTTTACCCACCCCCTCAGCCAACTCCTCCCTTACTCCCCCAGTCCTCTCACAAGCCGTAAGAGACTTAGGGGTTACTCTTGACCCTCAATTCAGCTTACAGAAATTCATCTCCTCCACCCTCAAAGACTGTTATTATAAATTACACACCCTCAAAAAACTTAAACCCATCCTGCACTTCAATGACTTTAGGACAGCCCTACAAGCCCTAATATTATCTAAAATTGACTACTCAAATGCTCTACTCCTAGGTCTCCCGAAGAACAGCCTTGCCCCCCTGCAGTTGTTGCAAAATGCAGCTGCACGCGTATTAACAGGCACCCGTAGAAAAGAACATATCACACCCATTCTCAAGCAACTTCACTGGCTCCCCATCATAGCCAGAATTCAATTCAAAACCCTTACCCTTATCCACAAAGCCATACACAATCCTGACATGCATTGGTTCCCTGACAGCTTACACATCCGTTCCTCCTCCAGACCCACCAGAACGCCCTATACCGCAAACATTCACACTCCCTCTCCCAAACTCTTCCATCTCACAGCCACTAAACAACGTGCAATATCCCTAGCTGGTCCATCTTTATGGAACGCCATGCCCACCCACCTACGCCTTGAGAAGTGCTCTAAAACATTCAGACAGAATCTCAAGACCTGGCTGTTCACACGAGCCTACGCATAAGCCACACTTTCCCCTCTCTTCTATTCCCCTGCACCTATTTTTTCACCATCTCGACTGAATTCCCCCCCTCAATTCTCCCTCCAAGTCCCTCAATTCTCTCCTCCCAGTATACGATTATACATTTTCCTGTATTTAAGTATGATTTTACGTGTAAATATTTGTACAGTTTAAAATTAGTTTCCCTTACCCCTCTAACCCCCTCCACATCCCCTCCCTCAACTTCTCATCAGTTTCGTTGTAAAGCCTTCTCCCTCCACCCCGTCCCCCCCCCTTTTCACCCCCCTCCCCCCTAGTTCCTTTATCAGTTGCATTGTAAGGCCCTGTTGGCCAATTATTGTTCTATGGAAACCGATGTGATGTTTTCTTAACGAAGGTCGGTATATAAAAAACTTTAAATAAAATAAAATAAATAAAAATAAATGGTGGCCACTGAATATCCGGCTATTTTCAGCGGTTGCCACTTAGCTGGATAAAGTACTTATTTGGCAAAGTAGATAGCCAGATAACTTGTGGGTGGACAGTGGGTGGATCGAGATGGTGCTATTTATCCAGCTAATTTAACTGGATAAATGCCGATAGTCGGTTTTATCCAGTTACGTATATTGGATAAGTTAAACCTGCCATACAGCAGGTGATTTCTACAGGGATAGTCAGCACTGCAGCATAGCCTGATGCTGAATATTCCATTTAAGTTAGCTGGAAAATTCTTATATGGCCAACTTAACTAAATGTTTAGTTTTGAATATTGGACCCATAGAAATTAATGATAAATCAAAGTGGGTATTACAAATTTAGTGAATAATTTTCCTGTCTTTTAATATTGTGATGTCACTTGCTTTTACAATAGATTTGCAATTGTAAATGCCATTTTTAGTCCAAAATTCAAAAGCAGGGGTTCTTATATAAGCAAGATATTTTTCCAGTGCTCAGGTTACTGTTTTTAATGCAAAATCTTCTAACAATGAAACCAGAAAAAGTTTCCAAACTTGTTCAGGTTTTTATTTGCCGGTAGGGAATCAGCCACAGAACTGCTCTAGCAAAATTTTTCTCTATTTGACAAAAATAAAAGATCTAATTGTAACCAGATTTGCTAAATTGGTCTGTTCTGGTCACCCTGCTTTTTGGAATCCAAGGTGAAGTGCAGGCTCAGCAGGAAATTACAATGGTGCAAACAGCAGTTACAAGGCAGTAAAATGCGATTGGCTGAACGCACAGTTTTACTCACACTTAAATGAACATTTTGTGCAGGTAAACATTACTCCCAATACAGAAAGGAGTTTTGCCTTCAAAAAATATATGCTCAGCTCAGTGCCTTTGCATGGAAATTCCATGTAAATGAGAGCATTAAGCATTCCTTTCCAATACAGTCAGGTGCACTGGCTGAGCCCACATTCTCTTAATACTAGAAACTTTACTCCTGGTCAAAGGTGTAGTAAAGATTCTAATACTGGATCCACTGCTGTGGCTGCCCCTACTCACAGGCACAAGCAGCAGCAGCTCCATAGTGCATTTATGGTAAATGCCTTTGAAAGTTGCCCTCTAAAGAACATTAGATTCTAATTAGGAAGTTTTAAGGCTGACATCAGCATAGCCAGAGGAAACAGCAAGATTCTGCCAATAGCAGCCTCAACAACTCTGGAAAAGTAGCATGCTAAGTCAAAACAAGCTAAGTCTAAACTCAAAAAAGACAGAAGATACACAAACCCACTCCAGCTGGGAAGTGAGCCTTGATGGAACAACACTAACTCTTAGCTCTCAAGCCCAGAGCCTGCACTCAATCTTGGATTCCATACTCACCCTCAAACACCAAACCTCAGCATCTCCAACAGCTCTGCCATCTCTGCCCCCTTCTGGACGGCACTGCCCTTGTAACTGCTCTTTGAACCATTGTAATCTCCTGCTTAGATTACTGCAAATTGCTCTGTACTGGAATCTCGCAAGTTATAAAATCACGTGTCCATGTGTGCTCGCCGGGCAGCTCGTGCACATGGACGCGCGCGCACATATCTCTTAAAATCTACCCCTAAATGTGTAATCTGCTGTGCTGCACCATAGAGAGCAACTATATCAGTAACTCGCTTTAAACTCCCCAGCTGGAAAAACATCTCACAAATAAACATTTATGATGACGAAGATGACATAAAAGACAATAGTAGACAGCACAGGTCAATCCGCTTCCCGCAGAAGATAATAGTGACCTGACGTGGTGGTAGTTGTGTCAAATAATTTAATAAGCATTGTCTTCCTTAAGCACTGATTTTCACAGTAATCTTTGTCCATTTGTTACATTACTTATTTTTAATACTCACCCGAAACGCCTCCAGTTGGTGAGAATTTGCGTATCCATGTTTCTGAAAGAAAAACAGACAGATTGCCATGATGAAGACATATTCTGCATCTTACTTCAATGTAAAAAGGGGTTGGGAGCCCATATCTGTAAATCTGGAGACCCCTGTTTGCAGTCTTACTGCCAGCACCCTGTTAGTATGATGGCTCCTGGAGGAAGAGCACATCATGGAAAACCCCACTGGGGATAGAGACTGCCACTTTCAGGATAAATTGCAGTAACTGCCTAGCAGAAAATTTGCACAACCAGTGTAAATTTCAAACAAGGGATCTTAGATCCTAGCTCCATGATTAGGCACCTAGTTCCAGTTGAATATTGTCCTCCCCATGTGAGTGATGCTGGAGAATCATCTGACTGATTTCAGGACATAAAGGGAAGAAATCACTGTGTGAACTTCAGCAAGATTCTTAGTGACAATATTCAAAAGTTTTTACATGGATAAATACAGGTTTACCTGCTTTAAAACATGGCTTTATTATTGCCCCCGCCCAACTACCACCTTACTTTGGGTAAAACTATCCATACTGTTTCACATGTAAAAATAAAGTCAATTGAAAGCTGCTAGTGAAAGAGGGCCGTGTTGTAAACTATTGGCCAGCAAGCAACACACAACAGAGACAAGAGTAGAAAACAGTGAAATTTAACAATCAGACACATGGTGGCATCAATCTATAAGCAACATCAATAACATCCCTCTTTTCTTTGTTCAGTATATGTACAACTTTCAATTGTCTAATGCCCTACAGATAGTCTTTTAAAAGGATTTGAGTGTTGACTCCTGCGAGTGTAGATGGAGCTTTTCTGTGCATGCGACTGCTGACGTCTGTCTGGCATCAGTGGGCTCCTGACCATCATGCTTGGCCTCAGAGTTGTAACAGGTAGAGATGTGCATCTTTTTTTGTGTTCGTGTCGTTCTTCGTTTTTCGCCCGCCATGGAAAATGTCGGGTTTTTTGGTTTGGGTCTTTTTTTTTTTTTTTGCGAAAATCGATTTATAGTTAGTGCGCGCTAACTCCCATTAGCGCGCACTAACAAAAACAGTTAGATTTTGTTACTTTTTTTTAGTTTTTGTTAGTGCGCGCTAATGGGAGTTAGCGCGCACTAACAGGGAGTTAGCGCGCACTGACTCCCGTTAGTGCGCACTAGTCGGAAAAACGAATTTTTGCAAAAAAAACGGGAAAATCCAGATCTTTTTCGGGCTCCCTGAAACATGCCGAATTGGACAATTTCATTGAAATTTTCCAATTCGGCAAAAACGATTGCATATCTCTAGTAACAGGTATGCTTACTTGCTCAAGTCTTCAGTCAATACTGTCCCCTACAGATCTCCTACTCTGCATCCCTGTGTATGAACTTGAACAGGAGGGATTGCTTGATCCTTCAGTTGATCCAAGGGTGATTTGTGCAGAGCAGCCTTGGGAAGTTACCTGTTCAGACACTCACAGATCCACAGGATTAAGGTGAAGGAACTCGTTATCACCAGAAATGAGTGAGGTGGAATATTTTGCATGCAGGTTCCCTGTTTCTGATGACGCGTGCATTCTCCCAGTAAGGGTTTCATGTGGATTGGTTCACCATTGCACAACTCATTTCATTTCAGCTTTTTAAAATTTCTATTCTGCACATTACAACAGTTGTTCATGGTGGATTACAAGAGAACATAGGCAAATGTCTAGCAGATACATCATAGCTTGAGAAAGACTTGCTTCTTAGTTGCAGCCTTTCTGATACATCTTTTATCAAGTAGTTTACTAGCTACTGGCAATAATGTCTTTGGTCTTCTTGGCATCAGGCACTGTGCTGAACTGCCTTCCATGCCTTCTGCTGGTGTTTCTCCAGTGGAGTATAGCTTTCCATGGGTCTTTGCCATCCCTTTTTGCTTTCTTCCACAGGTTTTTCATGATCTTCCCAGCTGATTCGGCTAAGCCATTGGCTTGTGGGTACTGTGGTGAACCCTCAGACTCCTAATTAGTAACAAATCATTTTAATTGTAAGCATGCAAATTGAGGCCAGTTTTCCAAAATTATTCAGTTTGTTTGAGCAGAACTTGTAAACAGTTTTGCAGCCCTTGATTCCACAGATGTGTCGGGGAGCATTTCCCAGATGTCTGAATAGTGATCAACAGGAACTCTTTACCAGGAAAGTTGAATAAGGCCCTTCTGACAATCTGCCAAGGCCCTATTAGTATGTCATGCAGCATCATAATTTCCTTCCGCTGTTTGTGTGCATATTCATTGCAGATGTAAATGCTGACAAAGTCTTTGATCTCACCTTACATACCACCAGTAGAGGATATGGCTTGCCTGTGTGTAACCTGCTTCCCCTCCGATGTGTCTGGACTATATAAGTATTAGCATCTCTAATCACAGCAATCTGGGGAGTCTGTGCATAGAATGCCATTTTGTATGCAATTTCATCCCTGAATAACCAGGATTCCCTTATGGTAGCTGGGGCTTCCTCCTTCTTTTCTGGCCAACCATTTAGGGCAACAGGACACATTTAGTATTCTTTGACAATACTGTTTTGCTATTGCCTGGATGGCAGTCCATATATTCTACAAATGTGATTTAATGCTCACCCATATCCATTCCAGGAGGAGGCTGCTGTATTCCTGATTCAGAAAATAAAATGGACAATTTATTTTATTTAAACATATCTGACATTTTAATTCCTACTCAGCAGAGATAGAAAAATGTGTTTTGCAGCACAGTTAACAATTGTTACACGACTTGTCTTCATTTATTCCTGACTATACTCACTTAGACAATGTGGAATTTTTAAATAGGAGGCTTCCCGGACCATAAAGAGTCTACATAGGACAAACAGGTGGGATTAAAAATCCAAATGAAAGAATTTCTTAGCCCAAAAGCAGGAATTGTAGTCATTGGCCACAGATTGTTTAGGAACAGGAAAAGAGGATAAACATAGGTGAAGGGGTAGCTGGGGCCATTGCCATGCGGTTCTTTCTTTCTATTTTGGGGGAGTCGATGCCGCTTTGACTGGCAGCCCCGAGTTGAGATGGGGGTCAACACTGACACCTGCTCAACTTCCCCGTTTGGCCATGACTTTTTCGGGGGGGGGGGGGGGGGGGGGGGAGCAAGCAGCCCTTTAAAACAATGTAATGGAACTCTCTACCACCAGACCTCCGGAAAGAACCTTGCTCTATCGCCTTTAAAAAGAGACTGAAAACTTGGCTATTCGAACAAGCCTTCTATCCACACCAATAATTTTACTCTAAATCGTCCCAAATATGTGCACCTTGTAACGTGTCTACTGAATATTTAGCCAGGTCCTTTCGAGTACTACATTATTTATTGTATCTTTTTGTTTTTGTTCCTTTTTTGTTCTTTAATCCCCAGTTACTTGATCCAAGTTTATCCTCCTGTTCGATGTAATTGCACTCTGTCTTGCCTGTTAATGTTATAATATAAACCGAACTCATATGTAACTTTGCTACATGAATTTCGGTATATAAAAATGTCAAATAAATAAATGTCAAATAAATGTTGGTTCTGTGATGCTGGGGCCACTATCACGTTAAAGGGCCACTCGCCATGTTCTTTTGTCCCATGGTGATTGGCCACGAAACAAAAGAATGTGCCATATAGCCACAATATGTTTTTGGGTGGAAGAGTCCCACTATTGCAGGAACACTCCTCCCCCTTCCCCCGTGAAAGTGGGAACCCTCTCATGAAAATACATCACAGCTCAGTGCACCCAGGGGTTAGATTGTAAGCCCTTTGGGGATAGGGAAATACCTACAGTATCTGAATGCAATCTGCTTTGAAAGTGCCTGAAAAAGCAGAATATAAATGAATGCATGTTTAATTTTTTCAATAAATATATTAGATGATTCTTTGTGGTACTGTGTTGGGTGATTCCATTGGTTATTAGCTGTATTCCAAATAAAACTGCATTCTGCACCAAACTGAAACCATGGGGCAGAGCTGTATCTAGTATGATGTGAGCGCAACAGCCGCACCGGATGTACTGTATCTAGTTGGGACGCAATATCTTTTTATTTATTGAATATTTAAATTATTTTTATTTGTTATTCAAAAGAGAAGGAAGGGGCCACAAATTACTAATTTTAAAATGAAAGCAGGGCATTTTTTGCAAACTTTTTATTCAACAATTAAATTGACAATATATAGAATAATGTCTTACAATGAACAAGGTAAGATGAACTTGGATAAATAAATAATAATAATAAATTATAATGAGCAAGGCGAGTATAATTTAAATACAATTTAAATACAATATATTTTGAGGAAAATGAGAGTAATTGCTGGTATAATTGCTGGTACTGACTATGTCGAGGCTGATGTCGATAGTCATGAGGTTCAGAGCTTGGTTATTGGGGTTGAGAGAATGCTTGGTTGAACAACCAGGTCTTGAGTCTCTTTTATTGCAGTAAATATCACCAGATCTTTGTTTCTTGACTATTTCCACTGATAATTTAAATCACTGTCTAGCTGATTGGTAACTATAAAAATCAGATGTTTGAGTTTTGTGAAGTCACAAGAGAGATGCTTTGCATGATGGCTTACTGATAAGAGCCAGATGAAAGGAAGAAGAGAGGCTTAGACTATCCTATTCCTTATGAAATCATCAGGAGGAGCCAGGAGAGAAGGTATGCAAAGAAGGAGAAACCGAACAAGGGTCCACCTCCCACTACATGTTTCAAAAGTAATGTTTTCTGTTTGAAATTTTTTAGAACATTCTGCAAAGTTTTCATCTTTGGAAAGCTATTTACCATAGGCATTGAGAGAATTTCTATATCAGATGTTAAAAATTGTGAAATTTAGCAATTCAGTTACATTTCTCTGGCTTGTTTGAAGATTTTTAGACATTGACAAAAGAAATAATATCATAGCACAAAACAGAGGTCCCCATTTATAGAACAAATCAACATAGACCCACCAGGGGAGAATATATGGTATAAATTCAGCAATCCAGAGGGGGGAGCAAGATGGCGGCATGAACTAGACGTGCTCAACCACTCCGCATCTCCTCTGCTGAATTACCTTAAAGATGCCTTCTAAACGCAAGGGGAAGGTCCGAGTCTTCCCCCCAGACTCTCCCCTTCCCCATGGACAACGATTGATCATGGCCTTCGGATCGGCTACACTTGAGGGGGTGCCCAACCCGCTGCAAAATCCGGTGAGGGAGCACCGATTTCATCAGGGAAAGTTTCTCTGAGCCCCCCAGATCTGTGGCTCCTACTGGCGCCTGGGACTGCTCCTGCTCCAACTCTGACCGCGGCGCGGGGCAGTGACGCATCCTGTGCGACCACGGGGGGGAGGGGGGAGAGTGGAGTTCGGCTGCTGGCAGGTCTGCAGTCCCTGTCAACGCCGGTAATGTTGGATATTGTTCAGTAGGTGATATTTTCTGCCACTTCCTCTCCGCCTGAGACTGAAGGGCAGAGCCCTGAACTGGAAATGCTGACCCAGAATGTTGAATCGGAGATACTTCTGATGGTCGGGTCGAATCGGGATGTGTAAGTAAGCCCTGTCAAATCAAGAGAGGCCGGATATTCGCCGGAGCAAACAGCCGCTATGACCGCCCTCAGGGTCTCCTTCCGAAAATGTGGTACCCTGAGGGCCCGGTTGACTCTCTTGAGGTCCAAGATGGGACAGAACGAACTGTCCTTTTTCGGCACAATGAAGTAAATGGAATACTGGCCAGTGCCTTGTTCCTCCACCGGAAATTGCAAGTATGGCCCCCAGCTCCTGGAGCCTGGCAAGAGTCTGGCATACAGCAGACCTCTTTTGGTGGCCACAAGGAGAGACTAGATACAGATCCGGCGGATCTCTAGCAAACTCCAATGTGTAACCTTTCTTTATTATTTCGAGGACCCACTGGTCCAATGTGATTATGGCCCATTCCTCCAAGAACAGTGAGAGACGACCACCTAAGTTTGGAACGGAGGAATGAACCGGCCGGATCTCATTGGGAGGCGGGCTTTGCGGTGGAGTGTTGTGGATTACCTTCTCGGAAGGCACGACGTCCCCAAAAGGACTGAGACCAGGCTTGGGATCTGGAGGAATTGCCCCTGGAGAAGGCACCACGCGCCTGAGTATTATACCTACGCTGGCCCTGAAGCGGGAACATGTATGGAAAAAGGACTTCAACTGTTTCGGGCGGTCCTCCGGCAGCTTATGGACCTGTTCTCACCAAAGGACTTAATAAGCTGTTCCAGGTCCTCGCCAAAAAGCAACTTGCCCTTGAAAGGGAGTGTGCCCAACTGAGACTTAGAGGAAGAATCTGCCGACCAATTGCGCAGCCAGAGGAGACATCTGGCCGACACAGCTGAAACCATCGCTTTGGCCTGCACGCGGAGTAAGTCATAAAAGGCATCCACCCCATACGCTATAGCGTCTTCCAACCGTTCAGCCTGCTCCGCCTCTGCAGATGGGAGTTCCTGGGTGCTGAGCAATTGTTGAACCCCCCTAAGGCTTGCTCGCTGCATGAGACTGCTACATGTCATCGCCCGGACTCCTAAGGCCAGGACTTTGAAGATATGCTTGAGGTAGAACTTGAGCTTGTGGTCCTGTATGTCTTTCAAAGCCGTGGCTCTCACCACCGGAATAGTGGTGTGCTTGGTGACTGCAGACACAGAAGAATCCACCTTGGGAATTTTAAGCATCTCCAGGCAATCCTCAGGGAGAGGACAGAACTTGTCCATAGCTCTCCCCTTTCGTAGCCCTGTCTCGGGAGCTTCCCATTCCCGGAGGAGCAGCAGCTTGTGCATGGGATGGAAGGGGAAAGTGCGTGGAGCAGCCCTAAGTCCCACCAGGACCGGGTCCATGTGAGCCGGCATCGTGGCCATGATCGTATCCTCCAGAGGAAGCTCAATCCCCAGCTCCTGAAGGAAGAAAGGAATGAGCAGCTCCAGCTCTTCCCTCTGAAATAAGTGGAACACTTGGGGGGGGGTCATCCCCCTGCAGAGGGGGGCAGGCCCCATCAAATCCGCATCCAGATCCTGAACTGGTGCTACAGGTGGGGCCAGAGGATCCGGGGGTGGAGGGACCCTCGGTACCACCCAAACCCGGACGGACCCCTGCGCGTCCGGCACCGCAGGAGCAAGTGGGGAGGGGGAGGCCCTGTATGGGATTTCTCATCCTCTTGCAGGCTAGCCAAATAAGATTTGTGCATTAATAGCACAAATTCCGAAGAAAAACGTGGCCTAGATTTCCCGGAAAGGGAGGGCGGAGGGGGAGGTGAGGAAGGGTCAGGGTCTCAAATCGGGCAGGGAAACATGAAAATTAGACTCCTCTGCTTCCTGCAACTCTGAATCAGGAGCTGCTGAGATACCCAAGATGGCCACCGTTCTCGCGGTTTGCCGACTCGGGAATGGCCTGGCCATGTGGTGAGAGGACCGCCCCCGGGTCATCTGCTTGCTCGCTGCCAGAGAGGGACCCTCCCCACCTGGCAGGCACCCCGAGCACAGCCGTTCGCAGGAGAGCCACGAAGCAGGCCCCCCCCCCCCCCCGCAGGCCAAACAAAGATTGGAACGCGGCATGACTGAAGTAAAAAAAAGTGCCGCGAGACAGAGGAAAAAAAAACAACGGAGCTGTCGGATGCTGAGGAGCGGGTGCAGGAGAATGAATCCTGCTCGCTCCTTAGCTAAATATCAAAAGGCTGCCAAGTAAACAGTCAGCACTGAAGCTGAAGTGCCTCACACTTGTACTTTTTCTTCTTTTTTTTGGTTTTTACTTTAAAAGTGCAGGGGAATGATCATCCCTGCTGCCACAGCCAGGGAATTGAGCATCCTAGGAGACAGTGAGGCAAAGGCAGCTCAATAGGGGGAGTGACTGGACCACCAGTATCACCCCAAAAAGGTTCACCGGGAAAGGAGCCTAGGCTGCATAAAACAAGGGGTGAAAACCCCCCTAGGCCCCCCAAGAGCGAGGAGACAGCGCTGTCTCCTGAGAGAAACAGAGTCTGTTCAAAAGTCTGACAGAAATGTCACTCTATATATCCTTTTTTTTTAATTTAATTTAGAGAGAATAAAGATACTTGCTTGATCCGACAGAAATAGAAGAAAAGAACCCAACAGGGCAAAGGCTAAGGAAATAAGCCAGGGAACCTCAGGGTGAGCTGTCGCATCTGCTGGAGACAGACAAATACTGAAGAGCTGCAGGGTGGGCTCTGTCCTGATATAGGAGACCCTCACAGTTTTGGTCTGTCTCCATCTACTGGACAGGAGGCTCAACCCACGGGCTGGACTGATCCGGGTACGTACAGGAAAAATAAGTTTATCTGGTTAAATTGTTCAACCAGATAGTAAACAAATATCGGGGTAGATTTTCAAACCTACATGCAGGCATACATGTGCGCGTGCACATGTACATCTGAATTTATAACATGCGTGTGCAAGTGCACGCTTGTTATAAAATCAGGGGTCGGCGCATGCAAGGGGGTGCACACTAGTGCATCTTGCGTGCGCCAACGCCCGCAGCCTTCCCCCGTTCCCTCCCCCTAAATTAACCTTCCCACCCCTTCCCCTAACCTATCCCCCCCTAGCCCTATCCTAAACCCCCCCAAAATTTTAA
Organism: Rhinatrema bivittatum; assembly: GCF_901001135.1. Taxonomy (NCBI): domain Eukaryota; kingdom Metazoa; phylum Chordata; class Amphibia; order Gymnophiona; family Rhinatrematidae; genus Rhinatrema; species Rhinatrema bivittatum. The sequence goes on along the minus strand of NC_042628.1, from coordinate 77,362,130 downwards.
TTTACCTTCTGCGCCTGCCTCGGGGCAGGCGCAAGTTGTGCGCCCCCGCAGGCTGCTGGCATGCGATCCCCCGGCACAGCAGCAAATGGCCGCTGTGCTGGAGGCCTGTGGCCCCGCCCCCGGACCCCCAACCCCGCCCTGCCCCTGGACCACCCCTTTTGTAAAGCCCCGGGACTTAGAAGCATCTCGGGGCTTTATAAAATAGGTCTGGCATGTGTAGGGCTTTTAAAATCCGGCCCATTGGCCTTCAACGTGTCATGAGAATTTTCTTTTAACTGAATTGAAATGTACACTCGTTAAGAGCCTACTCTACTTATAGCAAGTTTTAAGGTTAACATTGGCATAGCAAGTGGAAGTCTGGTATTAAGGACCATAGTAGACAGCACAGGTCATTGCACTTCCCGCAGTAGATAATAGTAACCTCATGTGGAAGTAGTGATACCAGGTAACTGTCAGCATTGCCTTCCTTATGCACTACTTTTTCACAGTAGTCTTTGGTGTTGTCCATATGTTACACTGCTTTGGTTTAATACTAACCTGGAACACTGCCACCTGGCGAGATATTGTGTATCCATGTTTCTGAAAGTAAAACAGATAGGTTACTATAATGAAGACATATTTTGCCTCTTACTTCAAATCTGAAAATCTAGAGACCCCCCCAACCTGGAAGACATGCACATCATGGAAAACCTCACTGGAGCTTTAGACCAGTCCAAACTGAGGACAGTTTTCAATATGCCGCATAGTGGGAAAATCTGCACATACTTTTATACCTGTGCACTTTTAGCCAGTTTTCAAAAAGAAACTACCTGATTACTTTCTCTTTGAAAATTGGCAAACGTATACTGGTATTAAAGTGCCCACAATATTTACTCCTGCTAATATATGTATGCAAATGCCAGACATCTGAATAATAAGACAGAAGAGTTGGAATGTATAAATACGTATAGATAAGAACCCCAAGTGAAATTAATATCAAAGAGAAAACATTGTAAATTCCGCTGAAAACCTATCAACCTTAAAGCAAACCAAAAATGTTAAGGTATGACCTTCAAAGTAGCACTCCAAGACTGCATCTATAAATCAGATGACTGATGTTCTAGATGGTGCTATCAAACTAATCATGAGGTCAGGGCATTTTTTTGAAAAAAAGTAATGCCCAACTCTTCAGAATAATGTTTTGTAATTTTTGATACACATAAAATCAATTTAAAACAACCTTCACACTTGTCTTTTAGAAGTCTTTGTTGAACTTTGCTGAATCACCCAGAACTCCCTGGGAAAGGCTGGAATGGAGAGAACTCAAATTGCAAATATATTCCAATGCTGTAACTCTCTGCTTCAGGAAATTTATAATTATGCAATAGCGTCCTCCATTCCTAAAAGAATATCGGTTAAAGCTGCTCAGAGAGTCTTCTGGAAGCCTGAAGCGTAGGTGTAATTAACAACTGACATTCCAGCATTTCCTAGGAAGTTATGGGTGAGTCAGCAAAGTTCAATGAAGACTTCTAAAAGATAAATGTAGACTTTGTTTTAAATTGATTGTATGTGCATCAAAAATTTAAAAAAAAATTATTATTGTGAAGAGTTGGGCATTACTACATTTTTTTTTATTTCCCTGACCTCATGATTAGTTTGATAGCACCGTCTGTAACATCAGTCATCTGATTTATAGATGCAGTCTTGGAGTGCTACTATGAAGATCATACTTTAACATTTTTTGTTTGCTTTAAGGTTCATGGTTTTCCCTGGAATTTATCATTTTTTCTCTGAGCTAGAATGTATGGCATTACACAAAGATATAGACCAGTGTTTCCAAACCAGTGTGCCAGGGCAGACTGATCTGCCTTTAGACCTGTAGGGAAACAAAGCAGCAAAGCTGTCAGAAAAATATCCTAGGCACTGAGAGGGACAAAGCAGCACAAAGAGTGGCATGTACATGCCAAGAAACCATGAGAAGTGCAAATCAGTCACCTACAGTGGCAACACCACAAGGTGTAGAAACTGGGATATGACAACAAGGCAGAGTGACGGCAAGACCCACAAGGTGTAAAGTATAGGGTATAGCAGCAAGGCTGAATGGCAGATAGACCCCCAAGGTGTAAAGCTTGGGGTCTGGCAACAAAGCAGAGAGGCAGCAAGACCTCCAAGTGTAGCATCAGGAGCATGGCAGCAAGGAAGAGTGGCAGCAAGACCTCCAAGGTGTAGCTTAAGGGGTATAGCAGGAATGCAGATTGGCAGCATGACACCCAGGGGGTAGAGTCTGGGCCATGGCAGTAAGGATGAGTGAGATCAAGATCCCCGATATGTAGCAAAATGCATGCAGCAGCTAGAAAAAATAGCAACAATACCCCAAAGGTTTAGCATTAGAGGCGTGGCAGCTAGGTAGAGTGGCGGCATGAGCCCAAGATGCTGTCTGCTGTCTTACCACTTACATGGAAATTCTGATAAACCCAGCAATGGCAGACTGATTTTCAAAAAGATCAATTTTTCCATCAACTCTGGCAGCAGCCTGGAATGATGAGAGCTTCCAAAATGTCAGCCTCTGATGCTACACCTTGGGGGTATTGTTGCTATTTTGTCTAGCTGCTACATGCCTTTTGTACATGTTTGAGAATGTTGCTTTCACTCGTCCTTACTGCCATAGCTCAGACTCCCTTGCAATTGAGAAGACAAGTTCACTGAGCATGCTGGTTGGTAGTTTAGAAAGATAATGCTGAGCTACCTTGGCCAGGTCTGGCCAGACTGCTGAATTGTGTGCCCAATATGCCACTGGATCTGTGGTTATGTCCTTGATTGGATCTGTTAGACAATATGTCAAAGAGGTTTCTGATAGATTCTCCTTTGCTAGGTTGGGGCAAGGGTCTCTGTTACCAGCAGCCTTACTTACTTATTGCCTGCTAGTAGAGACAATTCTATGGAGCAAAGTGGCTTTGGCATACTAAGGTGGGGGAGGAACTGGTAGCGGACAGGGTGCTACTCATGCACATTAATCTCTGGGATGACCACTCTTTCCTGCACTACATCCGCACTGCACTTCTGTCTTTGGCACTCCTGTTCACACACCTTAGTCACCAGTATCTCCTTCATGTAAATAAGATGATAATTTGCTGATGAGACTGGAAAGTGAAACTTCATTTCTATTACTACTACTATTTAACATTTCTATAACACTACACGACATTCACAGCACTGTACAAACATACAGTGGATCACAAACATGCCAAATATGTAAGCACTGTTTTCTTTCAGAGGCTTCAGTCTCTCTTGCACCTACTGTTACAAGGAATCCACAAACTGCAAAACCTCTGTTTTCATTTCTTCTTGCTCCTAGAAACCTTCTAGTGTTCTCCATAATATTTACTATGAGAATAGGCCCACCCAGGATGGCACTTCTGGAACTCAGATCCTCCATGGCATCCTTGAAAGCTTTAGGACTTGTATCAACTGCCTCATTACTATCCAGTTATGATGTCCCAGGGCATGATCCACACCTATCTCCCTTTCCAAAGACAGATATCGAAGGGGTGTTTGCTGATCTACTAACTTCTGCAGCATAAGATAGCTGGAATTCCACTGGGTGTCAACATATTAAATCAGATGTTTTTAAGCATCCCAAATTCTTCCTCCTTCTCACAGAAAAGCTTTCCACCCTTCATGCTATAATGAAAATACCCTATTTTCCTTGCACTTCTCCATCAGTTCCTTCAGAACTGGAATCCTGTGGTTCTTGGACCCCTGCCCCAGGACATCCCTCACTGCCAGAGGCAGCAAGTATGCAAAGCAACAGATTATTTATTATGATTTTATTTTGTCTGATTTTCTCCACTGTTGTTCTTTACTTGTTTGAGTATGTCCACTTAAGTTTCCTATCTTAGTCTGTTTATTCATTTAAGAGCAGATTTTTAAAGCCCTGCACGTGTAAATCCTCCAAGAGGCCCAGCCATGCGCGTATAGGCCGGAGCATGCTCAAGTGCTGGACCCCTTGGAAGGGGTGAGACGGAAGGTGTGATTTGGGCAGGGGCAGGCCGGGACAGTGCCATTGTTTGGCCATCTGCCAGCGCAAAATAGAAGGTAAAAAATGTTTTAAATTGTTTTTAGAGGGTAGGAAGGAGCGGGAAAGAGGAAGGGAGGTTAGGGTAGGGGGGCAGGAAAGTTCCCTCTGAGTCCGATCTCTGGAGGCTAGAGTGGCAGACCTGGAGGAGCTGGAGACAGAGAGGTATATAGAGGAGATCTTCAGGGACATAATAAAGAAGTCCCATCTCCATCTCTCTGTGCTACCTTGGAGGAAAAAGGTCACCTGGAAGGAGAGCGCCACCTTGGTGAAGAAGGTAGCAATCCTGTAGCTAGCACCTGCCCTCAAGGTGATGTAGCATCCTTTCGCACCAAGGATAGGTCTCCAGGTACATGTGCCCAGGAGGAAAAGGATAAGACAGCTGTTATAGTTTGTGATTAGATTATTAGGAAGATTCAAAGCTGGGTGGCTGGTAGATGTGAGGATTGCTTGGTAACTTGCCTGTGAGGTGCAAAGGTGGTGAACCTCACACAATACATAGACAAGATTTTAGATAGTGCTGGGGAGAAGCCAGCTGTCTTGGTATATCTGACAAAGGAAAGTGCAGGAGGGAAGTTCTGGAAGGCAAATTTATAGTTTTAGGTAGAAAGCCGAAATCCAGAAACTTCAGGGTAGCATTCTCTGAAATGCTTCCTGTTCCACGTGCGTGACCTGAAGCAGGCGACACTCGAGTCTCATTGCGTGGTTGAGACAATGGTGCAAGAAAGAGGGCATTGTATGATGAGGTAGATATAATTAGCATCTCAGAGACTTGGTAGAAGGAGGATAACCAATAGGATATGGTAATTCCAGGGTACAAATTATATTAAAATTATAGAATGGATCAAATTGGTGAAGGGGTGGCATTATATGTTAAAGAGAGCATTGAGTCAAACTGGATAAAAGTTCTGCAGAAAACTCCCTTTCAGCCCCACATATACTTATTGTCCGCATATCCGACTGCGTGGAACTCGGCGAGCAGAAATTTAATTCATCAACTAATTTGTACTGCACGTCAGGCTGTGGCAGCACATTGGCGTAAGGAGAATCCACCCACTGCACAAGTGGTGATAAGGAGACTTTGGACCGTGCACTACTGGTATTACAGGAGAGCCCTCCAGATGGATAGGGTGGCTGCCCATATGAAAATATGGGAGCCATTCTTGAGGTGGTATTCACACTATTGATGTTTTCTTAGAAGTGCTTAGGATGGGATCACAGTAGCACTGCCCTATGTCATATGCCTATTGTATAGTATGATATTTGCCCCAAAACATCAGCGGAATGGGAAGGGGGGGGGAGGGGAGGATATGGGGGGTTAAAGGGTATAGAGAACTAAAGAGGAAACATTTTTGTATGGTATTATTGTTATGTTCTTGATCGACAATGTTTGATAATGTTTCGTGTTGGCTGTTGGTATTTCTGTTATTGCCAATAAAAAACTTAAATTACAAAAAAAAAAAAAAAGTTCTGCAGAAAACAAAATGTAATGTTGAATCTTTATGGATAGAAAATTCAGGTGAAAAGGGGAATAAAATAATAATGGGGTTGTATTATCGTCCAACTGGCCAGAATGAACTAACAGACAATGAAATGCTAAAAGATATTAGAGAAGCTAAGAAAATCATTTCAGTTAACCCAGTATTGACTGGTGAATGCTCTATCATCAGGACATTCTAAAAAAGTAAAGTTCCTGGATGGAATAAATGAATGCTTCATGGAGCAGCTGTACAAGAACCAACAAGAGGGGAAGCTATTTTAGACCTGGTCCTTAGAAAAGCACAGGATTTGGTGTGAGAGGTAACAGTGTTGGAGTCACTTGGTAATAGAGATCACAACTTTGTCAAACTGACTTCATAACTGGAGAGAGTGCACTAAAGAAATCTACCGAGGCAGCGTTTAACTTTCGAACAAGGTGACTATGATAAAATGAGAAAATGGTTAGGAAAAAACGGAAAGAAGAACTGCAAAAATTAACAGTTTAGCTCAGGCATGGAAGTTGTTTAAGAATATCTTCTTGGAAAACCAGACCAGAAGTATTCCACACATTTGAAAAGGAGGAAGGGAGGCTAAATGACTACCAACATTGTTAAAAAGTGAGGAGAGAGAGGCTATAATATCTAAAAGAACATAAGAACATAAGAAGTTGCCATGCTGGGTCAGACCAAGGGTCCCTCAAGTCCAGCATCCTGTCTCCAACAGAGGCCAAAACCAAGCCACAAGAACCTGGCAATTACCCAAACACTAAGAAGAACCCATGCTACTGATGCAATTAATAGCAGTGGCTATTCCCTAAGTAAATTTGATTAATAGCCATTAATGGACTTCTCCTCCAAGAACTTATCCAAACCTTTTTTAAACCCAGCTACACTAACTGCACTAACCACCTCCTGAGGCAACAAATTCCAGAGCTTTATTGTGCTTTGAGTGAAAAAGAACTTTCTCCGATTAGTTCACTGCTCACTAAATCAAGCTCACTAAATCAAGGTCACGTTCCCGACTGCTCACTAAATCAAGGTCACGTTCCCGACTCCCTCAAACAAGCTATCTTGAAACCTCTCCTAAAAAAAACCCGAATCTGTCTACAGAGGAACCAGCGAATTTCCGTCCCATCGCTAACCTTCCCTTCATCTCAAAGATCTTGGAAAAAATAGTAAATAAACAGCTCACTGATTACCTTGAAGAACACAAAATTCTGGCACCATCTCAATATGGATTTCGAAAAACACTTAACACAGAATCACTGCTGATTTCCCTCATGGACTCTGTTTTCCTAAGCTCAGAAAAAAGACAACCTCACCTCCTCATTCTCCTCGACCTTTCTGCAGCCTTCGATACGGTCAACCACTCAATCTTACTTGACCGATTAGCTGCAATTGGTATTTCAGGCACTGCCCTAGACTGGTTCCGTTCATTTCTCAACAATAGATCTTTCAAGGTAAAAATCAACAACAAAGAATCACAGGCAATCAGTTCAAACATGGGAGTTCCACAAGGCTCATCTCTCTCCCCAACCCTCTTCAACATTTATCTTCTACCTCTCTGCTTCCTCCTAGCCAAACTGAAAATCAAACACTTGGTTTACGCGGATGACATACAAATCCTCATACCTATTAGGAAATCCCTTCAACTGTCTCTAATCTTCTGGGAACAATGCTTTCAAGAAATTAGCGCACTCCTCACCAAACTCAATTTAGTCATCAACAAGGACAAAACTGAATACCTCATCATCTCCCAGGAAGATAACTTCATCCACAGAGAGATCCCATCCATTATAATTGATCAACCACAAAAAGACATCGCTTATCACAATCCACTTACACCCATTCTAGACAGCCTAAAAAATATATCCTACGTAAGAGACTTAGGCGTTCTTCTGGACAATCAGCTGAACCTAAAAAGATTTGTAAACACAACCAAAGAATGCTTTTTCAAATTACAAGTCCTGAAAAGCTAAAACCCTTACTTCATGCTCACGACTTCCGCCTCGTCCTGCAATCAATTATCCTTACTAAAATTGACTACTGCAACGCGCTGCTACTTGGTTTACCAGCCTCTACCATCAAGCCTCTCCAGATGGTACAAAATTCTGCAGCCCGGGTCTTGACCAATTCTAACAAGAGAGACCACATCACGCCCATCCTCTACAATCTCCACTGGCTTCCAATTAAATATAGAGTCTCCTACAAAGTCCTGACCCTCATACACAAATCCTTAAACAATATAGCACCAATCGATCTTACCCATCAACTACGTACCATTAAATCAACAAGACCAATCAGAAAAGCCTACCAAGACACTCTGGTCATCCCTCAAGCCAAAACTCCGCTAAGGAACAGGGCTTTTTCCACCGCAAGTCCTTCCCTTTGGAATTCACTGCCACCTGAACTCAGACAAGACTCTTGCCACCAGTCATTCAAGAAAAAACTGAAAACCTGGCTATTCAGCCAAGCATTTCCCTGATTACTAACAAGCCACTTTCATTCTTGTTTATGCATCTGCTTCGCTCTATTGTATAACTCCACCTTAAACCCCACCCCATTAAACTTCATGTCCCCCCTTATAAAGGCAATTTTACCCACCCATCCTGACCCCTCCCAACCATACCTTACCCTTCCCTATCCTCCCTGTACCTCTTCAATTGTTCATTTCGATTCACTCACGCGGAAGTTAGTTAGCTAAGGCTTCTGTTACCTACCTCCTTTAAGGCATCTGTACAATTAGGAATAGAAATACTTCTCAATACCATGTATTCTAGACATTGTTGTTTGTTCATATATTTCTTCTATTTAACTTCTATTTAAAAAGTTCTATTTAAAACATTAAGACTTTTAGACATATAAAACATTTTTTTGTCATATATATTTTTCTTATGTTAAATGTTATTTATAAAGTTCTTCGTTATATGTAATTGCCCCCAAGCAAGTTTTTCAAATGTTCTCTGTAAACAGATTTGATTTGTATATAATGTAAGAAGATCGGTATATAAAAACCATAAATAAATAAATAAATATAAATAAATTAGTCTTAAATGTGCTACTTGCTAACTTCATGGAGTGCCCCCCTAGCCCTTCTATTATTTGAAAGTCTAAATAACCGATTCACATCTACTCTTTCAAGACCACTCATGATTTTAAACACCTCTATCATATCTCCCCTCAGCCGTCTCTTCTCCAAGCTGAACAGCCCTAACCTCTTCAGCCTTTCCTCATAGGGGAGCTGTTCCATTCCTTTTATCATTTTGGTCGCCCTTCTCTGTACCTTCTCCATTGCAACTATATCTTTTTTGAGATGCGGCGACCAGAATTGTACACAGTATGCAAGGTGCGGTCTCACCATGGAGCGATATAGAGGCATTATGACATTTTCCGTTTTATTAACCATTCCCTTCCTAATAATTTCTAACATTCTGTTTCCTTTTTTGACTGCCGCAGCACACTGAACCGACAATTTTAAAGTATTATCCACTATGATGCCTAGATCTCTTTCCTGGGTGGTAACTCCTAATATGGAACCCAACATCGTGTAACTACAGCAAGGGTTATTTTTCCCTATATTTATTTATTTATTTATTTTATTATTTTTATTATACCGAGTTTCATGATAGGAATCACATCAACCCGGTTTACAATTAACAATGTGAGTAAAGGCAGAGAGTAACAAAGTAAAACATTTCCCAATTCAACGTCACATATAGAATGAAACTTAACAGATATAATAACAATATTTAGGATGTGAGAAAGTTACAAAAAACAAGGAAAAATAACTAGGATCTGAAAGGGGGAGGAAATTGAAGGAAGAATATTAACATTTTAGCCAACTGTATCAATTAATAAATATGTATAGTATTATAAAAATATAGATGAGTAGCAAAAATGATCAAATATGATGCTGTTGTGAATTATAATAATAAGATGCTGTGACTGCGTATGAAGTGGGTTTATTACAGTTCACTAACTTTGAGTTTATGCTGATGGGTGGGGAATTTAATCTAGTTCTGGGAACGCTTTTTTAAAATTTTTTTAAAATTTTTTTAAATTTTTTTAAAATTTTTTTAAATTTCATCTGCCATTTGGATGCCCAATCTTCCAGTTTGCAAGGTCCTCCTGTAATGTGTCACAATCTGCTTGTGATTTAACTACTCTGAATAATTTTGTATCATCCACAGATTAGATTACCACACTCGTATTCCTTTCCAGATCATATATATATATATATATATATATATATATATATATATAGAAAAGCACCGGTCCAAGTACAGATCCCTGAGGCACTCCACTGTTTACCGTTTTCCACTGAGAAAATTGACCATTTAACACTACTCTCTGTTTCCTGTCTTTTAACCAGTTTGTAATCCACAAAAGGACATCGCCTCCTATCTCATGACGTTTTAGTTTTCTTAGAAGTCTCTCATGAGGGACTTTGTCAAATGCCTTCTGAAAATCCAAATACACTACATCTACCGGTTCACCTTTATCCACATGTTTAGTAACCCCTTCAAAAAATGAAGCAGATTTGTTAGGCAATACTTCCCTTGGTAAATCCATGTTGACTGTGTTCCATTAAATCATGTCTTTCTATATGCTCTACGATTTTGATCTTGAGAATAGTTTACACTATTTTTCCAGGCACTGAAGTCAGGCTCACTGGTCTATAGTTACCCGGATCGCCCCTGGAGCCTTTTTTAAATATTGGGGTTACATTGGCCACCCTCCAGTCTTCAGGTACATTGGATGATTTTAATGATAGGTTACAAATTTTAACTCATAGATCAGAAATTTCATTATTTAGTTCCTTCAGTACCCTAGGATGCATACCATCCAGTCCAGGTGATTTGCTACTCTTTAGTTTGTCAATCTGGCCTACCACATCTTCCAGGTTCACAGTGATTTCATTCAGTTTGTCTGACTCATCACCCCTGAAAACCATCTCCAGAACTGGTATCTCCCCAACATCCCCATTAGTAAACTCAAAAGCAAAGAATTCATTTAATCTTTCTGCAATGGCCTTATCTTCCCTAAAAGCACCTTTAATCCCACGGTCATCTATGTTTTAAGAAATGAAAAAGTGATCTGAATGACAAAAACAGGAAACAGCATAAGCATTGCCAAGTCAGATAGAAAGCATTGATAAGGAAGGCAAAGAGAATTTAAAAAGAAGCTTGTTGTGGAAGCAAAAATTCATAATAAAAACCTTTTCAGATACATTCAAGTTAAAATGTCTGTGAGAGAGTCTGTTAACCAGTAAATAATCAAGGGGTAAAAGGGGCACTTAGGGATGACAAAGCAATAGAAGAACAACTAATTGAATTCTATACTTTGGTATTCACTGAGGAAGATGTAAGAGATATACCGGTGCCAGAAATAATATTCAAAGGTGATGACTCAGAGGAAGTGAAGCTGGAAGATGCACTAGGGAAAACTGACATACTAAAATGTAGTAAATCACCTGGACCAGATGGTATACATACCCACAGTGCTGAAATAATTAAGAAATTAAATTGCACAACTGATACTGGAAATTTATAAACTAGGAGTAACATTGTCTATGGTAAGAACATAAGAACATGCCATACTGGGTCAGACCAAGGGTCCATCAAGCCCAGCATCCTGTTTCCAACAGTGGCCAATCCAGGCCATAAGAACCTGGAAAGTACCCAAAATCTAAGTCTATTCCATGTTACCGTTGCTAGTAATAGCGGTGGTTATTATCTAAGTCAATTTAATTAATAGCAGGTAATGGACTTCTCCTCCAAGAACTTATCCAATCCTTTTTTGAACACAGCTATACTAACTGCACTAACCACATCCTCTGGCAACAAATTCCAGAGTTTAATTGTGCGTTGAGTAAAAAAGACCTTTCTCCGATTAGTTTTAAATGTGCCACATGCTAACTTCATGGAGTGCCCCCTAGTCTTTCTACTATCCGAAAGAGTAAATAACCGATTCACATCTACCCGTTCTAGACCTCTCATGATTTTAAACACCTCTATCATATCCCCCCTCAGCCATCTCTTCTCCAAGCTGAAAAGTCCTAACCTCTTTAGTCTTTCCTCATAGGGGAGCTGTTCCATTCCCTTTATCATTTTGGTAGCCCTTCTCTGTACCTTCTCCATCGCAATTATATCTTTTTTGAGATGCGGCGACCAGAATTGTACACAGTATTCAAGGTGCAGTCTCACCATGGAGCAATACAGAGGCATTATGACATTTTCCGTTTTATTCACCATTCCCTTTCTAATAATTCCTAACATTCTGTTTGCTTTTTTGACTGCTGCAGCACACTGCACCGACGATTTCAATGTGTTATCCATCCACTATGACCCCTAGATCTCTTTCTTGTGTAGTAGCACCTAATATGGAACCCAACATTGTGTAACTATAGCATGGGTTATTTTTCCCTATATGCATCACCTTGCTCTTGTCCACGTTAAATTTCATCTGCCATTTAGATGCCCAATTTTCCAGCCTCACAAGGTCTTCCTGCAATTTATCACAAGCTACTTGTGATTTAACTACTCTGAACAATTTTGTATCATCTGCAAATTTGATTATCTCACTCATCGTATTTCTTTCCAGATCATCTATATATATATTGAAAAGTAAGGGTCCCAATTCAGATCCCTGGGGCACTCCACTGCCCACTCACTTCCAGAGAAAATTGTCCATTTAATCCTACTCTCTGTTTCCTGTCTTTTAGCCAGTTTGTAATCCATAAAAGGACATCACCACCTATCCCATGACTTTTTACTTTTCCTAGAAGCCTCTCATGAGGAACTTTGTCAAATGCCTTCTGAAAATCCAAGTACACTACATCTACCAGTTCACCTTTATCCACATGTTTATTAACTCCTTCAAAAAAGTGAAGCAGATTTGAGAGGCAAGACTTGCCTTGGGTAAAGCTATGCTGACTTTGTGCCATTAAACCCTGTCTTTCTATATGTTCTGTGATTTTGATGTTTAGAGCACTTTCCACTATTTTTCCTGGCACTGAAGTCAGGCTAACCGGTCTGTAATTTCCCTGATCTCCCCTGGAGCCCTTTTTAAATATGGGAGTTACATTAGCTATCCTCCAATCTTCAAGTACCATGGATGATTTTAATGATAGGTTACGAACTTTTACTAATAGGTCTGAAATTTCATTTTTTAGTTCCTTCAGAACTCTGGGGTGTATACCATCTGGTCCAGGTGATTTACTACTCTTCAGTTTGTCAATCAGGCCTACCACATCTTCTAGGTTCACAGTGATTTGATTCAGTCCATCTGAATCATTACCCATGAAAACCTTCTCCATTACGGGTACCTCCCCAACATCCTCTTCAGTAAACACTGAAGGAAAGAAATCATTTAATCTTTCCGCGATGGCCTTATCTTCTCTAAGTGCCAGCGCCGGTCGTCCATTGCTCCTACCATGTGACAGGGGCCAATCAATGGCACCGGTAGCCACTGTGACATAGTAAGGTCAAAGGCTATTGGCGCCATTTTGAATACCGGCAGCCGACGGCGTGAGTGCAGTTGATGGCTCCCGGACCCCCACTGGACCACCAGGGAGTTTTGGCAAGTCTTCGGGGGTCAGGAGAGTGGGGGTTTTGTTTAAATTCGCTCCTTTAGATGGCCGAATAATTCGGTGAAGATTCATTGCATTTGTGAGAATCGCGATACGTTTCGCTTCCCCACAAATACAACAAATATGGCCCTATACATTGCGGATTGCCAATACGTTGCAAACAAATGCACACCCCTAGCTGCCCCTGTCCATACCACTGTCCTACTAATGCCAGCCTCAGATGGCTCTCCTGCCTTTTGTCCCACTCCAAAAGATGTGACAGTGGCACTTGCTCTCCCAATTTCAATTTCATATGGCTTGAGATGGCTTCCACTCCTAGCCTTCTGTGGCTAAAATAAAAGTATCTTAAATTTAGGAGCAGGATTTCATTTTTTCTCCCTGCTACTACTGCTTGTACTTCTGACAGGCTGGGCTGGCTCTGCAGCAACATCCAATCCTCTGCCCTACCATTCCAACCCCTCCCCTAACCTTGCAGTGACATGATGGAATTGGAACTTAAGGTTTTGATATCATGTTTTATTGATACTGTACCAGCACTTACCAGTACTATTCTAAAACTGAATGAGTGTATCTATTCACAGATTTAAGTTAACTTTAGTGCTTATCAAGCAGAATGTCAACTTGCCAAACAGAGTTAACAGCTTTGTCTGGACTATGCTTGATCTGATCTCCAGGCTCTGACCTCAGCTCTGCTTCCGGTACTGTGCCTTCCTGCCACCTGCCCTGACTCCAGCTTGCCTTGGACTCTCCTTCGGTATCCTATGAACCTGGCCTCTCAGGCTTTGGCCTATCTTTACCTGGATGCCCCCTGCTTCCCTCTGTTCCTGTTGGCGTCTGGAACCCTGCCTCGTCCGGACCATCCTCGGCCCTTCAATACCTCTGCTGCTTCCTGGCTTACTCTTGTCTACACCAACTAGGAGTAGTCACACGGAGGCCAGCCTAAGTGCAGCCGGCCCGGGCACCCAAGGTCTCAACTGAAGGAAACGTGGGTTGGTATTGGCGAAGCTCCAATCGGCCTCCATCTCCTAGCCTGCTCTTCCTCCCGACGGTGGAGACCTGTAGGATTTGCCCTGTGGGTAGAGTCAATCCCACCTCGGGCCAAGGGTCCACCATCAGTGCAACAGATTGCCAAGGCCATGGATTCAGCGGAGCCTTCCGTTCTCCAGGCCATTCCTGGCCTGGCCTTGATGATACTAGTTCTGACAAAGCAGTGGTTCCTAGAGACATTGGCCTCTTCTGTCGAATGTCTCCATGCTTGGCTAGATACTCACCCAAGTGCCACAGCTCCAACATCTGCACTAGTCAGCCCACCGCCTGCAGCCTCTCCCACCAGGGCTTTGCTGGCCCTACGTGCTCCACCCCTTTATTCTTTCTCGTTTGGAAGGCAAGGCTTTGGCGTGGGCCTCTCCCTTATGGGAGCATTTGGACTCTCTTCTGAAAGAATTGTCATGCTTTTTGACTGTCTTCTGTCAGAACTTTGAAGATCCTGGCAGGCACCTAGGCTGTGGCCAGCAGCCATCTCTAACGCTTGCAACAGGGTCAGAGATCCATCAACGACTACATCATTGAGTTTCGGACTCTAGTCACTGAATTGGCATGGTAAGAAGATTGTCATCGAGCCATTTACTTGGATGGTCTTTCATCCCAATTGAAAGATTAACTCGCAGCCGGAGAACGTCCCTCCTCTCTAGAGGATCTAATTGACTTGACAGGCCAGATTGATCACCACCTCCAGGAATGTCACCATGAAGTTCGGACTCCCCGACATGTTGCTGTGGAGCGATCCCGCTCTCCTCCTTCCACAAAGCCCGCTAGTAGTGGGCTTCAATCTACCATCAAGTAGGAGGAACCTATGCAGCTGGGTCGTGGGCGCCTTACTCCAGAGGAACGTCTTCAATGGAGGGACTCCGGCTTGTGCCTGTACTGTGGGGCTTCCGGCCACTGCCTTCAGACTAGTCCTGTCTGACCAGGAACCTCCCAGGCCTAAGTTCAGTTGGGGTCCTGAACCTGGGCACTACTACTCCAGCCCCTCAATTATCATTACTAGTTACTCTAACTTGGGACTTCCATTCTTTCTCCACCATGGCTCTAGTTGACTCTGGAGGTGGGAGTTTTATCTTGAAAGACTTGGTACACCTCCTCGGTAAACCTACTCATGCCATTGAATTCTCTCTGCGGATCGCCTCTATCCTTGATGAAACACTACCTGGGCGGATCTCCCAGCTACTCACCAGCGCTCTCCATGAGGAGGATATTGAAATTCTTGTGTTGGAGAAATCCATTCATCCTATAGTCTTGGGGTTGCCATTCATCCTATAGTCTTGGGGTTGCCGAGGTTCCAGCATCACTCCCCCCAGTTTGACTGGGGAGCTCTACAGCTCACTGAATGGAGTTCCACTTGTCACCAACAATGTCTGAAGAAGGTGGAGCCTTCACCAGCGGTCCCTCTTGCAGTAGCCATTTCTGGTCTTCCATCTCCCTATGGAGACTTCGAGGATGTCTTTTCTAAGCAGAAAGCAGATATCCTTCCACATCTGCATAAGTTTGATTGTCTGATTGACCTGCTACCGGGCACTACCCCTCCCAGGGGCAGGACGTATCCATTGTCTCAGCCTGAAACCCGAGCTATGACCGAATACATCCAGGAAAACCTAGCTAAGGGATTTATCTGACCGTCTATCTTGCCTGCAGGAGCAGATTTTTTCTTCGTCAAGAAGAAGGATGGGTCATTAAGACCTTGTATTGATTACCGCAGCCTAAATGCAATCACCTGCAAGGGCATATACCCGCTACCCTTGATTTCCGAATTGTTTGACCGCCTTCAGGGCGCCACTATCTTTACTAAGTTGGACTTGGGGAGTTCCTTTCCCCAAAAGGGGTGGGTTTGGGAAAACATATTTATTAAGGTACTTCCACAAGCACTAGAAGGAGCTATAGGTTAAGACTTGCAAGAGTTAGGATTCTGAGGTCTAAAATTCTGAGGCTCAGAACTGCAGCTTTGGGTTGTGGTCCTGAGGATTTTTGAGTTAGAGTTTAAGAGCTGGATGTCTGGGGAAGCCAAAGTAGACATAAGGATAATCTTGGGGTAAAGGGTCCCTCAGACAAGTGGGCCACCTTTTCTTTCTTTTGCAAAGTCCAAAGTGGGAGTATTTTATACTGGACAGAGCAGTTATCAGTGGATTCATAACAGTCTGGGCCTTGGTGGGAGCCAGAAAAGTTGAGATTCTATTTGGAATGGACCCTCAAACAACATGAGAAGTCAACTGAGAAATCAGTGTCATTTTTTTGGATACTGTTTTCTGCAATCTGGATTATCTTCTGGATTTTTGAATTTTACAATAATTGTATCTTTTGTTTTGGAACAACCCTTGGAGTGTAGACTGTTTTCTTTCAAGTGCGCGACTCTCTTTGGGCCCCATAGCATTTTGTTATTCACACAGTTGAAGAAACCCTGTACAAGGGCTGCAGAAAGTTTTTCCCACCTCTGTAGTCGCTGAAGATGATCTCTGGCAAAGTAGAGGTTACAGATGCTTCAGTGCATAGAGAGAGGAATAGCCAGCAGAAAAAGGAGGTGATATTACCCCTGTATAGGTCCCTGGTGAAACCTCACTTGGAATAATGAGTACAATTCTGGAGACCGCACCATCAAAAGGATATAAACAGGATGGAGTTGGTTCAGAGGGAAGCAAATAAAATGGTCAATGTGGTCTTTATCATAAAGCATATGGGGACAGACTTAAAGACTTTATCATGCTGGAATTCTTGACCACATTCTCTGACAATAAATACCACAGCTTTATTGTGCACTGAGTGAAACATATTTTCTCCAATTTGTTTTAAATCTGTTGATTGTGAGTTTCATGGAATGTCTACCTGTTTTAATATTAATTGAAAGGGTAAATATCCATTCTTTATTTACTGTTCCACCCTACTTATGATTTTATAAACATCTATCATTTTCCGTCTCAATTATCTGTTTTCCAACCTAGACACAGGAGAGCTATTTCATCTATTTCATCATTTTTTTACCTCCACTACACACTGAGCTGAGGTTTTCAATATGTTACCCACAGTCACTTCAAGATCCTTTTCCTGTCTGGGAACTCCTCATGCAGATCCCAGGATTGTTTATCTATAGTTTGGATTATTTTTTCCTACGTACATCACTTTGCATTTGTCCACATCAAATTTAATCTGCCATCTAGATGCACTGCTCACCACTCTGGCAAGGTTTTTTCTGCTTTTATTTTAACTTTGAATATTTTTGTGTCATCTACAAGTTTGATTATTTCACTCATTTCTCCTTTTTCTAGATTTTTAATGAAAAGGTTAAACAGCACTGCTCCAAGTAAAGATCCCTAAGGCTCTCCACTAGTCATCTCTTTCCACTGGGAAAACTGACCATTAAGTCATATTCTTTGTCTCCAGTCCTCAGTAAGACGTTGCCCCCTAACCCAAGACTTCTTAATTTCCTGAGGAGGTCCTTTTGAGGGATTTTATCAAATGCCTTCTGAATATCCAAATACACTTGTATTCACATGCTTAGTCACACCTTCAAAGCATTCTAAAAGATTAGTAAGTCGTGACATCTTTTGCTAAACCCATGCTCGCACTTCCCATTAAGCCATGTTTATCCATATGATCAGTAATCGTGTTCTTAACATTTGTCCTTAACCTTTTCTTCCACCATTTAACCTGCACCATGTCAGACTAACTGGTCTGTATTTACATGGCTTGCTCCTGAAGCCTTTTTTGAAAATTGGCATTGCCTGACTTACAACAGTTCTAGCAACTATACACTTTACAAATTCTAAACCGTGTATATAAATTTTTAAGAGAATGTTTACAAATTTATCATGAGGTATTCTATCTGCACCTTCGCATACCCCAATGTATATCTTAATCTATCGTCCCCCTCTTATTTTTCCTCCTCCAAGTTATACATCCTTGTTATAATGTAACTTTACTCTCCTTCAAATTGTATTTACTGTTTGGTTGGTTATAGTTCCTAATTGTTTGATGTAAACCGAGTTGATTTGATTTGTATCAAGAAATTCGGTATAGAAAAGCCTTTAATAAATAAATAAATAAAATTGCATTGGTTACCCTCCAGTCCTCAGATACAGAGGCTGAGGTGAGTGATTGGTTATAGATTATCAGTAGCAGGTCTGCAATTTTTATTTTGAGTTCCTTTAGAACTCCAGGATAATGCCATAAGGTCCTGGTGATTTGCTTATTTAGTTTGTTAATTTGCTCTAGCATCTATTCCAGACAAACAGAGGCTAACATTCAAAGTCATTTAGCCAGATTAACTCACATGTTATCTGGCTAAATGCCTAGTTTCAATATCCTTGGTACATTTCTGGCAAACTTTTGATGGCCAGTACTATTTTTGAATATGACATCTGACTGGAATCATAGGGAAAGCTCCGTCTGACAATACAAGACCATCAGGGAAAATTGTAAGACTATCATGATCCCAGGCGAGAAAGGGGGAACCAGAAGGGGCTTGGAGGCTAGGGGTGGGAGGGGGTCTCATTGTTTTGTTTAGTATAAATATTGTATACAGTGATATCTTAACTTGCACCTTTAATTAAATCATGGCCTTGCAATCCATAGGCAGTAAAGAATTTTAAACTATTTTTCATGTAATGTGTAAATGTTAGCTTGACAATGACAATAGAATCCCATTCCAGATGTTTTCAAGAATACTGTATGTGCTGCCTTTCTTCCTTCAAGGAGACAAAATAATCATATGCTACAGCTTCCCTTGAGGATAGGAGCGGGGCAATATTTTTCAGTGAGACTCAGTGGCATTCATTGTTTCTGAAGAATGTAATTTTAACTCACTGCTGATTGATCCAGTTGGAATATTGGGTTGTCCACCTCCATATGTCCATTTTCCTGAAAGAAAAAAAGATACCTTAATGTGAGCAAGA
Organism: Rhinatrema bivittatum; assembly: GCF_901001135.1. Taxonomy (NCBI): domain Eukaryota; kingdom Metazoa; phylum Chordata; class Amphibia; order Gymnophiona; family Rhinatrematidae; genus Rhinatrema; species Rhinatrema bivittatum. The sequence continues at coordinate 77,343,068 of NC_042628.1, read as the reverse complement.
CATATTTTATATCATAATTCAAAGAACACAAATCTACATATCTGGAGAACCCTGAATCCAGTCCCACTACTTTCAGCTCAAGGAAGACAATGAGCTGGCTAGGATAAAACTGAGCCCTATAACATGGCTGATGCTGGAAAATCTTATGACCTTAACAGAAGGACACAAGGAGAAACAACTTTGGCAGAAAATATAGTGCCATCTTTTTCAGTATATTAATAAAATAATTAATGAAATTCAGTAGTGGAATATCATCTACCTTTCATTTTAGCAGGATTACCATATTTACAGAATTCAAAACTGGGGCACAAGGAATGAGCTAATTTTTCTCCCATTCAAATTACATTTTCTTTGGTGGCAAAGAAAGAATGAAGAAGACTGATGACAACCCAGTAGAAGGCACAAATGAGCAGCTTTGGTGCTCCTTTTCTGCTGCTGTCTTTTCTATCTGCATTTTTCTATCTGCATTTTTCACTCAAAGCACAATAAAGCTCTGGAATTTGTTGCCAGAGGATGTGGTTAGTGCAGTTAGTGTAGCTGGGTTCAAAAAAGGTTTGGATAAGTTCTTGGAGGAGAAGTCCATTAACGGCTATTAATCAAGTTTACTTAGGGAATAGCCATTGCTATTAATTGCATCAGTAGCATGGGATCTTCTTAGTGTTTGGGTAATTGCCAGGTTCTTGTGCCCTGGTTTGGTCTCTGTTGGAAACAGGATGCTGGGCTTGATGGACCCTTGGTCTGACCCAGCATGGCAATTTCTTATGTTCTTATGTTTCGATGCAAAACTAAAATAACAAAGGAGACACAGGGAATAACAAATGCTGAAAGAACATCCATGACCTGTAGGAGGCGCCTGCATCCAGACCTATCTTCAGTCTTCAGTGAGTCTCCTATGTCCCAGCAGCCCGGGTCCCTACGGGCTCCTCCTGGGGGACCACGAGCTTCCAGGGCAAAGTCTTTGTTCAGCTGCTGATTCACCAGGCCTTGCCCTCCGACAGAAGGGACCTAAGAGGGTTGATTCTGTCTTTGGTAGTACTAACCCTACCTCGGAACAGGGGTCCACCTTCTGATTCGTAACAGCCAAGACCATGGACCCGGCAGAGGCTTCAGCTCACCAGGCCATTCCTGGACTAGCCCAGAAAGTCATGGAGCAGCAACGGATATTAGAATCTATGATGTCTTCCTTGGAGCGACTCAACACCCGTCTTGATTCTATAGCGGCAGCTCCTCCATCATTACCACTATCATTCGTGATGCAGGGTAATACCCCTTCCATGATTCCATTACCTATTCTTTCATGTTACACTGGCGAACCTCGCTTGTGCCAGGGATTCCTCGACCAATGCAGCATGCACTTCCATCTTCAAGCCTCCCTCTTTCCGGATTATCTTACAAAAACTATATATATCCTGTCTCTGTTAGAGGGTAAAGCCCTGACCTGGGCTTCTCCCTTCTAGCGACAGTCAGATCCAGTCCTGAAAATCCTTCCTAAGTTCTTGGAATTGTTTCAAACTGTATTTGATGATCGAAGGAAACAAGTAGTCACTGGCTCAAGTTTCTACAATTTAGACAAGGAAGTCAGCCACTGGCTGATTACACCATTGAATTTAGAACCCTTGCCTCTGAACTCCATTGGGAGGAGAACTGTCTCTGGTCCATATTTTTTGAGGGCCTGTCATCCAGAATTAAGGATGAAATGGCAGCCCGGGAGTTACCTCAGTCGTTGGACTCTATCATTGACTTGGTGACCCGGATCGACCACCGGCTACAGGAAAGAGCTCGTGAGGGATCGAGCAAGAGAAGGCACATGGCGGTTACTACTCCTTTTTGCTCTTTTGCTTCCGTTTCTCGAACTGCATCTACCACAGAAGGGACTGTCGAAAAACCAATGCAATTGTGTCGTGGTCCTCTTTCTCCTGAGGAACGGCAAAGATGTCATAAGGCAGGCCTCTGCCTATATTGTGGAGGATCAGGCCATCTCATTGCTCATTGCCCAATACGTCCGGGAAACTCCCAAGCCTAGGCTCCATCAGGGGAATAACCCTAGGCATCACTTCTCCGGCTCCCCCACTAACTCTGCATGTCACCCTGTGTTTCGGAGATCACCAGTTCTCCACCCTGGCTTTAGTAGATTCTGGAGCCGGAGGAAGTTTCATTCTGCAAGATGTGGTTGAACAACTGCACATTCCTACTCATCTGTGTCTAAAGCCGTTAATTATATCTTCCATCCATGGAGATCCCCTGCCGGGGAGAATAACTCATCACACAGTTCCGATGGAGTGCCACATTGCACCGAACCACACTGAAAGTATTTCCTATGTCATCCGGAGAGCCATCCATCCTATAGTTCTTGGTATTCCGTGGTGCAACATCACAATCCACAGTAGCCTGTTGGCTACTGTTTATTTGTTCCATGGAAACCGATATGATGTTTTCTTAACGAATGTCGGTATACAAAACTTTAAATAAATAAATAAATAAATCTTTAAAACGTATCAACTGGGGTCCAGCATGCCATAAGACCTGCACTAAAGAATCAAACTCCTCCTGTAGTTTCATCTGCACTTCCTGTCTTGAGGGATTGCCGCCACAATACAGTCAGTTTGCAGATGTCTTCTCCAAGAAAGCTGCTGACACTTTGCCTCCACATCGAGAATTTGATTGCAGCATTAATCTGATTCCTGGAGCTACCCCGCCTCGCGGTAGGATCTATCCGTTATCCGCCCTGGAGACCCGGGCTATGACTGAATATATCCGAGACAATTTACAGAAGGTATTTATTAGGCGCTCTAAATCTCCAGCCGGGGCTGGCTTCTTCTTTGTTGGGAAACAAGATGGTTGGACTCAATGCACCTCTGATTTTTTTTTTACCTAAGCCAACTACTGTATGTAATTCTGTTCTTTTATTTTGGATTCCAGCTTTTATTTATTTATTTAACAATTTTATATACCGCATATCAAAATTTCTATGCGGTGAGAAACTAATTGCACTTTACATTGAATTTTGTTTTGCCACTGTAATCGTGAGTCCTTTGGGGAGGACAGTAGTTCCAAAGCATCTTCAGAAGAGAGTCTTAAATTGGGCTCACGATTCCCTGTCTGGTGGCCACGCTGGCCGAGACAGGACATTGGACTTGTTGAACCGCTATTACTGGTGGCCAAACATGAGACAAGATGTACGCACTTATGTGAATTCCTGTCCTACCTGCGCTAGACAAAAGCCCCGAGTTGGTCAATCTTGGAGATTATTGCAACCACTGCCTATACCTACTGAACTATGGACTCATATAGCTACGGACTTTGTAGTAGATCTGCCTACAACCAATGGGAAAACGGTCATTTGGGTCACGGTGGACCGTTTTTTTAAGATGGCTCATTTTGTTCCGGTGGCCAAACTGCCTTCAGCACCAGAGTTAGCCTTGCTGTTCGTGCAGTACATCTTCCGTATTCATGGTCTTCCACAGGACATTGTGTCTGACCGGGGCCCTCAGTTTACAGCCCATTATTGGAAAGCTTTGTGCAAAAGGGTTGAGGTTCAACTCAGTTTCTCTACCGCATTTCATCCCCAAAGCAATGGCCAGACTCAGCGCATGAACCACTCCTTAAAGACATTTCTTCGCGCCTTTGCTAATGACAGACAAAACAACTGGGTACTACCATGGGCCGAGTTTTCCTACAATAATCAGATTCACTCAGCTACTGGGAAATCACCCTTTCTAGTAGTATATGGGAAGCAACTTAAACCACCGCTACCACTGTCATGTCAGTGTCGTCACCGGCAGCCCAGCTGTCTGCTCAGCAATTGCATGGACTCTGGAGGTCCATCCAAACTAAACTCACTGCATCAGTGAGCTCCGCCAAGAGGCATGCCAACCGACATCATTGGCCAGCACCAGTATTCCTTCTAGGAGATTGTTTTTGATACTAAGCCAAACTCTTTCACCTAAGGTTGCCTTCTATAAAGTTGGCTCCTAAATTTTGCGGGCCATTCCAAATTGCTGAAAGGGTTGGACTGGTTTCCTATTGCTTACACCTGCCTACTACTTTACTTATTCACAATGTATTTCATGTCTCCCTTCTTAAACCAGTAGTCCTTTCTAGATTCCATCAGAGACTGCCTGATCCTGTGGCTAGCCCCGCTGCTGATGACCCTACGTACCAGGTTCGAGAGATCCTGGATGTACATTTCTTCAACCGTTGCTGGGAATACTTGCTGGCTTGGGAAGGTTGCGGTGCGGAGGAGAACACCTGGGAACCTGCTCCCAACATTCTCGACAAATCTCTTCTGCAACAGTTCCACCTGGACCATCCTGGTAAACCGGGTCCTTTGAAGAGGGGGAATAAGGGAGGGGGTACTGTTGCGGTCCAGGTCGCTAGACTAGCGACCGGGTCTTTACCTTTCCTCCCCGCTGCAGGCCGCGATGAGGTCCGGCATTCTCAGGCCTCTCCGCGGCGGCGTCTCCACGAGGGAGACGCCGCCAAGCTCCGCTCTGGACTCCGCCCCCTCCTCGGGGTGCACGCGCGCGAGGGAGGACCTTTTAAAGGTCCAGGCACAGGAGTCTTCGGCCAGCCCCCTTGATGATGTCAGACGCCAGCAGAGTACTTAAGGCCAGCGTCTGCTTAGGGGATTTGCCTTGCAACGAAGTTCCTCAGTTCCTGAGAGTCAAGTTGCGTTCCTGCTGTTCCTGATCCTGGTCTCGCTGTTCCTGCTCCTGATCCTGCTGTTCTGGCTCCTGATCCTGCTGCTCCTGGATTCTCCTTGGTTTGCTTCTCTGGTTCCTGACTCCGGCTCCGCTTACGATATCCTGTGTCTGCCGCCTGCCTCAACTTCTGGTCTGTCTTATCTCTCTCGCTGCTGTCACCTAATTCCCAGCAATATGGGTCCTCACGGGCTCCTCCCGGGGGGATCTCGGGCTTCCAAGGTGAAGATTCCATCTTCTCTTCTAGTTTCACTACCGTCACCTAAGTCCCAGCGGTCCGGATCCTCACGGACTCCTCTCGGGGGGGGGGGGGGGGGGGGGGGGGGGGGGGGGAATCTCTGACTTTCAGGGTGAAGACTCCACCTTTGCCTCTGCTGTAGTTCCGCCTCCCGGCCTGCTCCAGCTCCACAGAGACTTCTCTTCCGATCAACGCACTCCGCCAGGCCGGCCCAAGGGTCCACCGTGCTGTCCGCAACAATACCAGCATAAATTTCACGCTCAGTTTATGAAGTCGATTACAGTAGGGGGAGAATTCGCTCCATAGAGTAAAATGTTGCAGAAAGTAGTCCTGGAACACGAGGATATCCTTATGTTCATATAACAGTTTTTTCCCTGCCCAAATTGCCCGTAGGATTTCAGTTTTTTGCATGAAATCTAAGAATTTAGCGATAACAACTCAGGGCCTATTGGTTCCTTCCTTACGAGGGCACAAACGATGAGCACGCTCCACTCTCAGTGGGCCACATGTCGTCGCTAGATTCAGTGATTCAGCTAGCCAGGTTTCTAAAAGGCTTACCAGGCCAGCATCTGAGAGTGACTAGGGCAATCCAACGAAACGAAGGTTATTCCGTCACGAGCGATTTCCCAGATCTTCCAGCCTCTCTTCCTGCTTGGTTAAAGTAGCTTGCAGTTGCGTCACAGTGTTTTCCAAGGCCGCAATGGAATCTTGATTTACTGCTACCCGCTTTTCCAGGTTCTCAAACAGATTGTCCAGAGCCGTGACTCTATTGTTCACCCTGGAGTGTTTCGCTATAATTTCCTGAATCTCTGGCTCCAAAGCTCCCACCACTGCTGCCTTGAGTTCTGCGACCATGGCTCCAGAAAGCAGGGCTGCCTCTGGGCCATCTTGTCATTGGCTGGGCGCGCCTTCTCTTTTTCCTATCTGGTAACCAGGACTGACATACCCGGGAATACCTTCATGGAACTCCTGGTGTCTCACTAGCAATCTTAGATGGAAATACGGAGCTTAGAGGCTGCGATGGAGACAGATGCGAGCGTTGGCAGAGACAGAGCAGCCATATCACATCCTGCTCTGTTCAAGGCATCACGTGATCTCCCCCTTACACGCTGGTTTTAATGTGAAATCCAGGAATGCCCATGCTCTCCCCTTTTTTGGGAGAAATCTTTGTGCGCGCAGTGGGAGATACAAACATACCAGGCACCTTTTAAAATCTGCTCAGTGTTTGCCGGCCCAACATATTTGTGAATCTCCCGGTTTTGTCACACAAATGGGTTAAGGCTTTTCAGGCTTGAAGAAGAGATATTTGAAGGGGGGATATCATTTGAGGTCTACAAAATTGCGCATGGCATGGAACAGGTAAAATAAGGACGGGCTAGTTACCCTTTCAAACACTAGGTCTAGGATACTCATTTAAGCTGACAAGTAGCAGGTCTAAAACACATTGGAGGAAGTGTTGTGTTTTTTTTACTCGACACACAATCAAGCTGTGAAATTGATTGCTGTAGATTGTGGTCAATGTAAGTAGCACACTGGATTTAGAAAAGATATGGACAAGTTCCTGAAAGAAAAGCCCATAAATAGTTACTAACTACGGACCTGAAGAAGCCCACCACTTGTTCTAGGGAATGAGTGGCCAAAACTTGCTTGTCTTTTTAGGGCTTGGCCTCTGTCAGAGTCAGGATGCTGGGCTCCATGGACCTTACGGTGCCACTTTTGGTGCCACCTTGCCTATCTTTCTGCCTCAAACCAAGTCTTGGAGTGTCATTTCCACTCTTGCTGTCTCTTATCCTCTGATGGTACCTTGGAAAGCTCCTGCCACTGCTGGTACCCCCTGTGCCCCCTTCGTGCCACTTTGTCAAAGTCTAAGCGCCTTGGAGATCTTTCCTCCTTCTGATGAGGTTTTCACACAAATTTCATTAGAATTAATGAGAAAACTCCCATTTAGGAGCCCAAAATAGGCTGCAGTGCTTCCTCTATTGACTTTGATGACAAATGAATGAACAAAGAAAACAAACATTTTCATTTGAAACTATTGAACCAAATGAAGGTGCCCTACAAAACAAATGAACAAACCAAAATAAACATTCTTCCTCTGCACATCCCTAACCCTTACATTTCCAATAGGGGTCCTAAGTGACAATCGATGTACATGGTTTGTAAACCACACAAATTCTGACAATTTCCAAACCTGAGGTGCCCACTGCATATATTGTGTTTGAGGAATAGCTTGTTATGTGACTACAACAAGAGTGAAAATGTTTTCCTACCTAGATTGAAATTTTTAGCTGAACCAATCTTTTAAGAACACTTGCCCACAACTATTTTCAGTTCATTCTGTTCTGGACTTCAGTTTAAGGTACAACGGTAACTTGATGTGAACTCTCACCCTTTTTACTTCTTTCTTACTGATATTTATATATTGTGTCTTACGAAGTTATCGAATAAGTATATATACTACCAGGTTGTATTTAATTGAAGATATTTAGTTTCCTGTACCCCAGTTATTTGTATCCCCTGTTCCTTGTAACGCTCCCTTGTGACATTCAGTTTCATTGTAAACCGTTGTGATTTGTATTTTTTACATGAATAAGAACATAAGAAAATGCCATACTGGGTCAGACCAAGGGTCCATCAAGCCCAGCATCCTGTTTCCAACAGTGGCCAATCCAGGCCATAAGAACCTGGCAAGTACCCAAAAACTAAGTCTATTCCATGTAACCATTGCTAATGGCAGTGGCTATTCTCTAAGTGAACTTAATAGCAGGTAATGGACTTCTCCTCCAAGAACTTATCCAATCCTTTTTTAAACACAGCTGTACTAACTGCACGAACCACATTCTCTGGCAACAAATTCCAGAGTTTAATTGTGCGTTGAGTAAAAAAGAACTTTCTCCGATTAGTTTTAAATGTGCCCCATGCTAACTTCATGGAGTGTCCCCTAGTCTTTCTACTATCCGAAAGAGTAAATAACCGATTCACATCTACCCGTTCTAGACCTCTCATGATTTTAAACACCTCTATCATATCCCCCCTCAGTCGTCTCTTCTCCAAGCTGAAAAGTCCTAACCTCTTTAGTCTTTCCTCATAGGGGAGTTGTTCCATTCCCGTTATCATTTTGGTAGCCCTTCTCTGTACCTTCTCCATCGCAATTATATCTTTTTTGAGATGCGGCGACCAGAATTGTACACAGTATTCAAGGTGCGGTCTCACCATGGAGCGATACAGAGGCATTATGACATTTTCCGTTTTATTCATCATTCCTTTTCTAATAATTCCCAACATTCTGTTTGCTTTTTTGACTGCCGCAGCACACTGAACCGACGATTTCAATGTGTTATCCACTATGACACCTAGATCTCTTTCTTGGGTTGTAGCACCTAATATGGAACCCAACATCATGTAATTATAGCATGGGTTATTTTTCCCTATATGCATCACCTTGCACTTATCCACATTAAATTTCATCTGCCATTTGGATGCCCAATTTTCCAGTCTCACAAGGTCTTCCTGCAATTTATCACAATCTGCTTGTGATTTAACTACTCTGAACAATTTTGTGTCATCTGCAAATTTGATTATCTCACTCGTCGTATTTCTTTCCAGATCATTTATAAATATATTGAACAGTAAGGGTCCCAATACAGATCCCTGAGGCACTCCACTGTCCACTCCCTTCCACTGAGAAAATTGCCCATTTAATCCTACTCTCTGTTTCCTGTCTTTTAGCCAGTTTGCAATCCATGAAAGGACATCGCCACCTATCCCATGACTTTTTACTTTTCCTAGAAGCCTCTCATGAGGAACTTTGTCAAACGCCTTCTGAAAATCCAAGTATACTATATCTATCGGTTCACCTTTATCCACATGTTTATTAACTCCTTCAAAAAAGTGAAGCAGATTTGTGAGGCAAGACTTGCCCTGGGTAAAGCCATGCTGACTTTGTTCCATTAAACCATGTCTTTCTATATGTTCTGTGATTTTGATGTTTAGAATGTCCGTATAAAAAAGTTAAAAATAAATAAATAAATAAATAAATAAATAAAAGTGGACGCATACAATTGCACCATCTAAAGCAGTAGTATTCATTCCCACCCCTCGATGGCCATCAATAGGTCAGATTTTCAGGATATTCCTAATGAATATGCATGAGATGATTTGCAGGCATCTGCCTCTATTGTATGCAGATCTATTTCATTCATATTCATTAGGGATATCCTGAAAACCCAACTTGTTTGCGGCCCTCACGTGTTGGGAATGAATACCACTGATCTAAAGCTAAGGTGTAAAGCACACTTACTAGCCTACCCATGGTACATTTTTTATTTGTGGGGCAGATATTCAATAAAAGCTGAGCTCTTAAATTTAGGTCTCTGAGTTTTCAGCTGAAAATTAACATAAATTTAGGAACCTAAAAATTAGGCTTCTACATTTTCAGTCTGCTATTTATTTGCTTAGATTTAAGATCTTAAATTAGGTGCCTATTTCTGAAAATCAGTGCTAAGCTCCTAACTTTAGCTCCCCACCCTAACTCCACACCATAGCCACCCACTTTTTAACTCCTAAATTTAGGGGCCTAATGAAACTAGGAGTCTAAATTAAGGCACTCAGCCCTAGTACATTTTCAAAAGGGAAAATTTGGGAGCCTAACTCCCAAAGTTAGGATCCTAAACTCTTTGAAAATTGACCCCTTGATGTAGATTCCAACCAAACCTCCCAAATGCCCCCTGAAAAACCTCTTTTCTATAGGGTTATGCATATGTATGTAAGGAACCTCTGCTTTCCTGCCAGAAGGAGTGTGCTAAGTAATTGGGGAAGTTTAGAGAGACGTACTGGAGAGAGGTTTGGGTTTTGCTCCGCCATGTGGATATTGCAAAAGGTGTTGCCTTATCCTTTTTCTCCATTAGGCACCATTTTAGGTTGTGGTATTTTTAGTTAGATTTCTTGAAGGCAAGAGTTCTTTCTCGCCTGTCTTTTATTTTACTAACTTATTACAGAAGGGTTTTCTGTTTTCTCCCTTTGCAGGTCAACCTGTAATTCTGACCTGTTTCTACTTGTTTGTTGCTCCTGTGATCCATTTTTTGGAGATTTTCTTTGTGAGACCCCAGTATGAACTGTTTGCAGAGGAATGGGGCATCTCTGTGTGTGGTTAACTCAAGGGGTAGGGAAGGTTTTGGCAGAGTTCTATCACTCCTCCAGGGGGTAGACCTGTCCGTGACCCAATGCAGAGGAGTTTCAACTTTCAAAGATCTGTCTTGTGTGCTCTCTCATTAATGGGGCAAGATTTTCCATCCTTCCTGTCTCTACTTTGGTTTTCCTCTTTTTGTGAAAGACTATTTTTGTTCCATCTGGAGCTGAGTGCTCTTGGTAGCAGGGAATCAGTTTCTCTTCTATTCGGACAAGGCGTCTTTCACCTAGGAAGAGCCTGAGGAGTAATGGTCACATCTGAGAAGTGGAGGCCTGTCCCCTGCTGTAGGGAAGGAGTTGACGATTTTTGAGGACTGTGTTCACTACTGACTCAAGTGGGCTGCACTTGACAGGATAGTGCCCGCTGATACTGTTATAGGGAGCTCTAAAATATTTAAGACGACTTCAGGAAAGCAATGAGAGTTGGGACTTATGTTCTGATAAATTATTGCAACTTTAAACTAACCATTCTATATTAGGGAGAAGATGTGATAAATTTGGGAGTGGAAGGAGGATTGAACTATCTTCAATCTGAGTAACTGGCAAGATACAGAGATCAAGTGTTAAGGAATTTACTTCTGATTTGAGTGCTATAAATATTCTTCAGTCTTCTATTCAACTATCAGTAGAGAGGTTGGAAACCACATTGCTTCTCTACGTGATTTTTTGATTCAAAAGCCTGTGATTATTATCCATGCTGTTTACAGAGAAGAAACAATGCAAAAGGGCCTTGGAGTTCAGCTTCTCCAGACAGGGAGCCCTGGCACTCAGATGGGGAATGAGAGCAGGTAGGGTCCATCTCTCGTTCTGTGCCTCTGGGAGCCATCCCGCCCTGGTATTACATGTACATTCAGCTGGTTGAAAATTAACTTAGCAGGACAGGGTTCAGCTTCTTTCATCTGTGTAAAAGGTATTTAAGCCTTGAAAATGTATCCCATATATTTCTGCAAATTGAATATTTTTAGCATTTATTTTCTGTATAAATTCATGAGTATATTTTCAAAGGGGTTACATGCAGAAAATTAGCATATATGCTTGTAAGTAGCCTGTATTCATGTTCATGCTATTTTATAAAGTTTCATGTGTACATTTACATACTCAAAAAGGGGTAATCTAGGGGCTTTCTGGGACCAGTTCAAGAGGAACATTCAGAAATTGCTATTTTATAAGAGATATTCACATCTAAATTATCTAACTTATTTGCCCAATTTTACACCTGCTAATTGGGTAGCACAATGGATATCGGACTTGTCTGTTGTCTGCAATATTTGGTGAATTGGTGGAGGCTAAAAGTAAAGTGCGAGATGATCTAGGTCAGGGGTGGGCAATTGCATTCCTGAAGGGCTGCAAACCGATCGGGGTTTCAGGATATTCCTAGTGAATATGCATGGGAGTGATCTGCATACAGCTGAGGCAGTATGCATGCATATCTCTGCCATGCATATTCATTAGGGATATCCTGAAAACTCGACTAGTTTGCAGCTCTTCAGAGGTGTCCACCCCTAATCTAGATGAACTCCAGACGGACTAGGTGAACTGATAGAGGTAATAACCTGGCGATTTCAAATATCCGTACAAGAAAGTACTTAACGTGCGTCCATTCTAAAATACCTGGTTTTATGTATACACGTTCTATTTTTTTATGCGCCTAAAATATACACATATATTTATAAAATACGTAGGAAAGGTAAGTGCTTTCATTGCGTGTGTTCTGAAACATACTTTCTGAGCATAAGTACCCAGTATTTTATAAACTGCACAGCTTCTGCTACACAGTTTATAAAATAGAAGGATAAATGTCCATGCGTCCACTTATGCATGTACATGCAGTAATGTGAATAGGTTTAAAAGTTTTCATACAGGTAATTTTCAACAGTGTATGTGTCAGCACATCTAAAGGTACAGCAATATTTTATAAACTGTTATAAAAAACCACAGGAGTTGCACTGTTTATAAAATATTGCATATCTCTGCCCCTAACTTCTGCACACATCTTTTTTTGTAATGCAGGGATCTACTTACTTTCCCTTCCTATTTTATTAAAAGATGCTCACACATTTTACATGCGTAATAATTGTACCATGTGCACGTGATTACCCTGAGTAATATGCAGAGGCAGGGATTTTATAAAGAATGCACATGAAAATAAGTTCCTTGTGCACGTACTTGGAATTACCAGTTCACAACACCTCCACCAGTTCACTCTAAGCCCCTAATACTTAACCCAGGCCACCCTCTCAAAAACTGCAGACAAAAAACAAATGCAATTTCATTTTTTCTAGTCAATTAGCAGGTGTAAAAGTGTACAGACAAGTTCCACAATACATGTCTATATACCACTTACAAAAATAGGCACTCATGCACACACTTCCAGCTCCTGGCCTGGATCATCCTAAACTGCTCCCTCATTCCTTTTTGTGATTACATGCAACTTTGCTAGTAATGCGTGCACATGCTACATACGTGCATAGCTTGCAATTTTATATGCCGAAACCTTTTGAAATTCACCCCATTGGGCAGTGGTATCATAAATTACACCTTTAATTAGACCATGGCCTTGCAATCTTAAGATAAGTAATGTAAGTAATGGCTTGGCAACAGTAACAGAAGCCCTTTCTTGATGTTTTGAAGAATGTGTAAAGTAGGGATGTGAATCGTTTTCCATATCGTCTTAACGATAGAAATCGTGTGGCAGGGCAAGAAAATCGTCTTAGGCACGATTTTTTAGTTAAAAAATCGTTAAAAATCGTTTTTTCCGATTAGTGCGCACTAACTGGGAGTTAGTGCGCACTAACTGAAAATGATACAATTTGACACTTTTCAGGTCAGTTAAGGTCAGTTTAGGAATGAATATGTATTCCTATTGGCTGCCCTCTTATTTATTCATGTTACCAAGTTTCCTACTGACAGTATATGGGGGATGGGAAATGGAAACAGTTGGTAGCTTGACAAAACAAGTAATGTGATCAGTCAATGTGACTAGAACTTGTGCCCTAACCCTGATACCAGGGGTATTGTGATCTTCCTGCACACAGTGCCCTATCCCTATTAATACCAGGAGTGTTGTGATCTTCCTGCACACAGTGCCCTATCCCTAATACCAGGGGTGTTGTGATCTTCCTGCACACAGTGCCCTATTCCTGATACTGGGGGTGTTGTGATCTTCCTGCACACAGTGCCCTATTCCTCATACCGGGGGTGTTGTGATCTTCTTGCACACATCCCGATATCAGGGATAGGGCACTGCATGCAGGAAGATCACAACACTCCTGGTATTAATAGGGATAGGGCACTGCATGCAGGAAGATCACAACACTCCTAACGCCGCCCCGACCGGAACGAACGACGAAAGAAGGCCCGCCTACCAAGCACCTACCTGCAGCCAATCGGAAAGGGCACAGAGGCCCTTTAAATTTACAGCTGACCCGGCGCCGCGCGCCGAGCGTCGCGCGTCGAAGGAGCGCGACAAAGGGGCCTGCCCCTTTGAGCGCCCCTTCGAGCAGCCCTCTCGAGCAGACCTGAAAATCCAGAAAATTTGGCTTGCGTCGCTTTCCTATGCTACCATAAGTTTTCGATCCGCCTGGCCTCCAGCTGACCTAAGAGGTAATATTCTCTGAACTATAGTACACGCCACCATACCCGCCCAAACAAAGCTTGGATCCCAAGCCCCTCTGGCAGTGTCACTTTACTGCCTAACTGAGACCTAGGTACCTATCCCACGTAATTGCTCTCATCTTGCTCGTGCATGAGCGCAAGCCTAACATCCAGTGATTCTCGTCCCCTTGCTCCATTCCCCAACTCTGAAGTGACGCAGTACCAGCAACATCCCTAGACACCCTCTTTTGTGACTTAGTATACAACTATATCACCTGCGCTATGATATTCCATAACCTTTTGTGTACTGTGCTGTGCTGTGCTATGCTGTGTACTGTGCTGTGCTATGCTGTTTTATAACCCACTATACTATTATCTGCATTTTCTGTATCACATATCTGGTCTCTATGAAAAGTTATACCCTAGTTGGAACTGTACAACCTGTTTTGTCATTAGTCAGTACTTTCCAACTTGCTGCTTATCTATTGAATCTACCCTATATAACATACTTTTTGAATAACCTATAATTTCTAAGTGTTTAGTTTGGCCCAACCTCTCAGTCAATAATGCCTCCTTTAATCTGTGACTGCTCTTTATCCTACCAAATCGGACACCACTCAAAAAATCCGCCCTTAAGTTTCTCTCAGACCACACAACACAAGACCACACACAACAAAAGAAGGCTTATCATGATCCCCACTTTCACCCGCAAACAAGCCATCAGTCTCTCACTCATATCCATCATTTTGCTCAATGCCCAATCCCTTCAGAAGAAAACCCATCTCCTACATGACATTCTCACCGACTCAAAGCCAGAAATATGTGCTGTTACTGAAACCTGGTTTAAACAACATGATACACCCCTCATCAACCAACTGCCCACTGACAACTACGACATTTTCTCAATCCCACGTAAAAAGAAGAGAGGAGGTGGCCTACTCTTAGCTGTAAAAAAGGAGCTCCAACTTCTATCCCAGAAGTGCGATCTCCCAAAACAGTACGAAGTAGGTCTTTTCAAATCTAAATCACTTCAAATCTGTCTTATTTACACCCCCCCTGGACTACTAGAGAAAGATTCATCCCCCCTTATTGAATTCTTTGCAAACTCCCTTTCTAATGACATACCCACGATTCTCCTTGGAGACTTCAACTTACACGTGGATGCCCGCCCTCAATCCCCGGCCTGTGAAGCCTTCATTTCCTCCCTCGAAGCTATGGGTTTCTATCAAATTGTTCAATCCCCTACACACAAAGCTGGCCACACCCTAGATCTGATTTTCATCAACTCACCTATCAACATAAGCAATCCCCCCTCAATCCTGGCAGTACCCTGGTCTGACCATTCCTTGATTCTTACTAAACTCACTCTCCCGCAAGCCTCACCCACATTACCTGCCCAGCCCATATCTTTTAGATACCGTAAAACCTGTAATGTGGAAACTATTACACAAGCATGCTCTGACTTAGACAGTCAAATTGACCTCTCCTCCCCAGATAACGCCTTCTCCTCTTGGGTTAACATCACACAGAACATTGCAAACAAGCATTGCCCTATCACAAATAAAACACTCAACCCTAACCATAGAAACAGAAAACCATGGTACACACATGATCTCAAAATACTTAAAACTCAGCTTAGAGCTGCCGAGAGGTGCTGGCGCAAACACCTCTCCCCTGCAGCCAAGACCACCTATTACCAACGCATGCACGAATACAGAAATGCCATCCTTCATACTAAACGCGATTATTATGCTAGAAAAATACACGGTCTCCAAAACAACCCCAAGGCCCTCTTTACTATGGTTGCGGACCTTACCACTCCCGCCCACAACCAGCAACCAGCAACCACCCACAAGAACCGATGCAACGACTTAGCGCACTTCTTCAGAGATAAAGTTGCATCCATCACGGCACACTTCTCACACAATGACAACAATGTTCCTCTACCCAGTATCAGCTCTGCAGCAAATCTCTCCGTTTTCGACTCAACTTCCTCATTAGAAGTTGAGAACATCCTAAGAAAGATGAAACCCTCATCTCATCCCTCTGAAACTATCCCCTCTAAGCTTCTCCTATCTATACCCAAAGTTATTGCCAAACCCCTATCCAACATTTTCAACTGCTCCCTAGAGCAAGGCACAGTTCCTAATTTCCTCAAACAAGCAGTAGTAAAACCGCTCCTCAAAAAACCTAATCTTGATCCTGCCACACTGTCCAACTACAGACCAGTCTCCAACCTGCCCCTACTCGCCAAAATTCTTGAAAAACTAGTTAACTCGCGCCTCTCTCTCCACCTTGAACAACATAACATTCTACCACCTACCCAACATGGTTTCAGGAAGCATTTAAGTACCGAAACCCTGCTACTCTCTCTCTCTGACACTCTTATCAGAGGAACTGACTCAGGATCCTCCTATCTGATTGCCATGCTAGACATTTCTGCTGCGTTTGACACTGTCAACCACTCTATCCTCCTCAACATCCTCAGTAGCATTGGGATTTCTGGAATCGCACTATCCTGGATACAATCCTATCTCCAAAATCGCTTCTTCACTGTCCTAGTGGATAACAATGAATCTGAACCCATTAGTCTCCCCCAAGGTGTTCCCCAGGGCTCCTCCCTCTCCTCCACCCTCTTTAATATCTACATGCTTCCCCTCACCACCCTCCTCTCAAAACTTCACATCAAGCACTTCATCTATGCAGACGATGTGCAAATTCTCTTCCCCTTTTCTGACTCCCTTCAAACTGCCCTACAAAACTGGGAATCATGCCTCTCAGCCATTAACCAACTCTTCACAGACATGCACTTGGCACTAAATCCCAACAAAACTGAGCTTCTAATCATCTCTAATAAGCACCCGCTCCCAGCTATCCCACCCTCTCACGCATCTACATCTTTCTCTGCACACACTCGCAACCTAGGTGTACTCATTGATAACCATCTCACTTTCAAACCATTCATTAACTCTATCATAAAGGACTGCTACTTTAAGCTCCAAACGATAAAAAAACTTAGACCATTACTTCACTTTTCCGACTTTCGCACAGTTCTTCAGTCTATTATCCTGTCTAAAATAGACTACTGCAACGCACTCCTCCTTGGCATCCCCTCAACGCATACTAAACCTTTACAACTTTTGCAAAACGCCGCAGCTCGTATTTTGACTAACTCTAGAAAAAGAGACCACATTACCCCCACGCTTATCGAGCTACACTGGCTCCCAATACCCTCCCGAATACTCTACAAAGCACTCTCCCTCATCCATAAAAGTCTGTTGAATGATAACCTTAATTGGATCAACCCCCCTCTCCTCCCCCGCACATCGAATAGACCTACTCGCCCAGCCCTTCAAGGATCCCTCTGTAAACAATCTATCAAATCTATCAAACTCTCCTCTACCATGAGCAGAGCATTTTCCCTAGCTGGCCCCACTATATGGAACTCCTTACCGCCTGAACTCCGCATTGAGACCTCTACTCCTAAATTCAAAAAGAACCTCAAAACCTGGCTGTTTCTTCAAGCTTACCCACTTTCCCCCCATCCCACGCAGAAACATCACCAACAACAAGTGTGTAACAAGTCAAGTAACTGACCAGGAATGCCTTATCGATGTATGACTAAGAATGCCTGCTGATTTTGTACTTTGTACTCACCTATTTTTGTATATAGTTGATTGTATCCATTTAATGTTTGGAATACTGCATCGCCTTACCAGTATTTTACCCCCCCCTGTTTAATGTATTCTTATGGTTACATGTAAGGGCCCCCGCCCGAAAGTTATTTATATTCTGCTGTTATATGTAAGGGCTCTGCCCAAAAGCTTTTGTTCTTTGTGAACCGATGTGATGTGCATACGAACATCGGTATATAAGAGACTTTAAATAAATAAATAAATAAACACTCCTGGTATTAATAGGGTTAGGGCACTGCATGCAGGAAGATCACAACACCCCTGGTATCAGGGATAGGGCACTGTGTGCAGGAAGATGACAATACCCCGGAGGAGTGAGGGTCAGGCAGCTCCCCCCTGTCTGTGAAGCCAGCCTCTCACTAGTAATGCAGGGAGGGAGCTGTCTCAGACTTCACCATCCACCCCCCCCCCCCCTCACCCACACACCATTCACTAGCTGGGACATGGGGGAAGTCAGGAGTGAGGGACAGGCAGCTCCCCCCTGTCTGTGAAGCCAGCCTCTCACTAGTAATGCAGGGAGGGAGCTGTCTCAGACTTCACCATCCCCCCCCCCCCTCACCCACACACCATTCACTAGCTGGGACATGGGGGAAGTCAGGAGTGAGGGTCAGGCAGCTCCCCCCTGTCTGTGAAGTCAGCCTCTCACTAGTAATGCAGGGAGGGAGCTGTCTCAGACTTCACCATCCTCCCCCCCCCCCCTCACCCACACACCATTCACTAGCTGGGACATGGGGGAAGTCAGGAGTGAGGGTCAGGCAGCTCCCCCCTGTCTGCGAAGCCAGCCTCTCACTAGTAATGCAGGGAGGGAGCTGTCTCAGACTTCACCATCCTCCCCCCCCCCCCCCCTCACCCACACACCATTCACTAGCTGGGACATGGGGGAAGTCAGGAGTGAGGGTCAGGCAGCTCCCCCCTGTCTGTGAAGCCAGCCTCTCACTAGTAATGCAGGGAGGGAGCTGTCTCAGACTTCACCATCCACCCCCCCCCCCCCCGTCACCCACACACCATTCACTAGCTGGGACATGGGGGAAGTCAGGAGTGAGGGACAGGCAGCTCCCCCCTGTCTGTGAAGCCAGCCTCTCACTAGTAATGCAGGGAGGGAGCTGTCTCAGACTTCACCATCCTCCCCCCCCCCCCTCACCCACACACCATTCACTAGCTGGGACATGGGGGAAGTCAGGAGTGAGGGTCAGGCAGCTCCCCCCTGTCTGTGAAGCCAGCCTCTCACTAGTAATGCAGGGAGGGAGCTGTCTCAGACTTCACCATCCTCCCCCCCCCCCCCCCCACCCACACACCATTCACTAGCTGGGACATGGGGGAAGTCAGGAGTGAGGGTCAGGCAGCTCCCCCCTGTCTGCGAAGCCAGCCTCTCACTAGTAATGCAGGGAGGGAGCTGTCTCAGACTTCACCATCCTCCCCCCCCCTCACCCACACACCATTCACTAGCTGGGACATGGGGGAAGTCAGGAGTGAGGGTCAGGCAGCTCCCCCCTGTCTGTGAAGCCAGCCTCTCACTAGTAATGCAGGGAGGGAGCTGTCTCAGACTTCACCATCCGCCCCCCCCCCCCCTCACCCACACACCATTCACTAGCTGGGACATGGGGGAAGTCAGGAGTGAGGGTCAGGCAGCTCCCCCCTGTCTGTGAAGCCAGCCTCTCACTAGTAATGCAGGGAGGGAGCTGTCTCAGACTTCACCATCCTCCCCCCCCCCCTCACCCACACACCATTCACTAGCTGGGACATGGGGGAAGTCAGGAGTGAGGGTCAGGCAGCTCCCCCCTGTCTGTGAAGCCAGCCTCTCACTAGTAATGCAGGGAGGGAGCTGTCTCAGACTGGTATCAGGGTTAGGGCACTGTGTGCAGGAAGATCACAACACTCCTGGTATTAATAGGGATAGGGCACTGTAAGAGATGACTGTAGTAGATTGAATAAAGATCTGATGTTTCTGCTCTCCTCACACCAAACAAAAACAACACACAAGCAGAGAAGCCCTTCTTACAAAGCTGAGCTAGTGAGTTAAGTAGGAGGAAAAGTAAACATACTGGTGCCAGTGTGGCTACTTAAAAAATACACTTACCAACAATCAATTACATATATTTGAACTGTGTACAGTTCCAGCCAGGACCACCTTTCTAAAATGCACAGTGATTGGCAAATTCAACATGCACTAGCATTTCAGGTGCCTGCTAACAAAAATAATAAACAAACAAGTTCTAGTCACGTGAGTGCTGATCATTACATTACTTTTTTTGTCAAGCTTCCAACTGTTTCCATTTCACATCCCCCCAACCATATTGGTAACATCAATAGATAAGAGCACAGCCAGCCAATAGGAATACATACATACATATTCATTCCTAAGTGACCTTTACTGACCTGGGAAGTGTGAACACTTTGTTTCATTTTCTGTTGGTGTTCGTTAGTTTCCAGTTCCATTTCCCATCCCCCCAACCATCACCTCAGTGGTAACCTTGGTAATATCAATAGATAAGAGGGCAGCCAGCCAATAGGAACACATATTCATTCCTAACTGACCTTCAGTGACCTGGAAAGTGTTTATTTGTATCATTTTCAGTTAGTGCGCACTAAATCGAGTTAGTGCGCACTAACGGGGAGTTAGTGCGCACTAACTCGAGTTAGTGCGCACTAACACGATTTAACGATTTTTAACGATAAATCGTTAGAATTTCTATTGTATCGTGTTCTATAATGATTTAAGACGATATAAACATTATCGGACGATAATTTTAATCGTTGAAAAACGATTCACATCCCTAGTGTAAAGCAGCAAACTAGTAGACAAGATATCCAGATGCTATGAGAAGGAAGCATAATAATCCCTTGAGGAAGGGAGGGGCAGTATTTTTTATACAGGACTAAATGGCATTATTCCCCCAAAATGTAATTTTAGACTCACTGCTGAATTCTTCAGTTCGAAATTTGGTTTTTGTTGTCCATGTTTCTGAAAGAAAAATAGATATTTTAATGTAAAACACATTTCACATCCTAATTTTACAGTATGTAAAATTGTATGTAAAATTGTATGTATGAGAACACACATCTACATATCTGGAGAACCCTGATTGCAGTCCTACATCTTTCAAGCTGCTGATCCGCCAGCTCCAGGAGGGTAAAGAGCAGGAAGACCTCCCAGGATGTAGACTGGGCCACAGAATGGGGCAATGCTGCAGAATGTTTCAATATTCACCACAGCAGCAGGATAAAAGGAAAATTGGTTCTTACCTGCTAATTTTCGTTCCTGTAGTACCACGGATCAGTCCAGACAGCAGGTTGTGTCCTCTGTCCAGCAGATGGAGCCAGAGAAAAAAAAATAACTGAAAGGCACACCATGTACGGGCATAGCTCACCCTGCGCTCCTCAGTGTAAACATTAACAAAGCAGAAAAAGAAATCGAATAAGGTCAAGCAAGTAACAATTCAACAGTAATAATATAACTCTAATTTGGAACAGTGTTATTCATAGCTCTTAACAATTGTGAAAATAACATCCTGTGCCTTATGAATCCTTTATTTAATACTTCTGTAGGATAAAAAAGGCATTTACCAGTGCTGCTAAAGGAAAAAGACTACGAGCGGACTGAAACAGTAGACCGGGAGGGAGTCTGGACTGATCCATAGTACTACAGGAATGAAAATTAGCAGGTAAGTACCAATTTTCCTTTCCCTGTACGTACCCGGATCAGTCCAGCCAGCGGGATGTACCAAAGCTTCCCTAGTTAGGGTGGGACCGAGACAGTCCTGCTCAGAGTATCTGTCTGCCGAAGGAACCAAAAATAGGTGCCTGAAAGTCGAGACGATAATGCCGAGCAAACGTATGTAAGGATTTCCAAGTGGCCGCTCTGCAAATTTCTTGCGGGGAAACCAGCTGGCTCTCCGCCCAAGAAGTAGCTCACGAAAGCAACAAATGGTCCTTTAGACCCTTTGGAACCGGCCGGCCGACAGAGATATGAGGACACAAAAGCTTTCTTTAGCCAGCGAGCTATAGTAGCTTTAGAGGCCTTCTGCCCCTTATGAGGGCCCCTTCATAAAACAGAGATGATTAGTAACTCTGAAATCATTAGTGACCTGTAAGTAGTGCAAGAGAACTCGCTTAACATCCAAACAGCGTAAATCACCACTAGCCGAGCTAGCAATATCCTCCTGAGAAAAGGCAGGGAGCTCCACTGACTGATTGACATGAAAGGAGGAGACTACCTTTGGCAGGAAAGAGGGAACCATCTTTAAAGAGACCCCCGAATCCGAGAACCTCAAAAAGGGTTCTCTACAGGATAAAGCTTGCAGTTCAGATACCCTCCAGGCCGAACAAGTAGCCATCAGGGACACTGTCTTAAGCGTGAGGTCTTTGAGCATAGACCGACAGAGGTTCAAAAGGCGCCTCTCACAGAACCCGAAGGACCAGGTTAAGACTCCAAGACTGGCATGTATGCCGGACGGGCGGATTCAAATGCTTAGCCCCCTTAAGAAAACGCTCCACATCCAGTTGGGCTGCCACCGCGTAACCGTCTAATTTCCCCAAAAGAGAGCCAAGAGCTGAGACTTGAACATGCAAGGAGTTGAAAGACAAACCCTTGGAGAGACTATTCTGGAGAAAGGAGAGAACTAGAGAGACCGAAGCCCTGCGCGTCAAAACCCCAAGTTCCGCACACATGTTATCAAACACTCTCCAAACCTGAACATACGCCAGCAACGTAGAGGTTTTACGAGCCCGCAACAGCGTAGAGATGACTTCCTCCTTATAGCCTTTCTTTCTTAGATGCCTCCATTCAAAAGCCAGGCCGCTAGACAAAAGTGATCCGCTTGCTAGAAAAATATGGGACCTTGTCAGAGGAGACTGTGGAGGTGACCAAGTCGAAGGGGGCCGTCCGACGTGAGATTCATGAGCTCCGCGAACCACGGTCTGCGGGGCCACTCTGGCGTGATGAGAATTGCCGGCCCGTTGTGAACCTCTACCCTTCGGAGTACCTTTCCCACCAGAGGCCATGGGGGAAATACATAGAGGAGGACATCGCTGGGCCAGGGCAGGACCAGAGCATCCACGCCCTCCGAGCTGTGTTCCCTTCTGCGACTGAAGAACCTAGGAACTTTTGCGTTTCTCAAGGTGGCCATCAAGTCCAGGTGGGGAACCCCCCACTTGTGTATGACTAGGTGCATCGCCTCTTCTGACAATTCCCACTCTCCGGGGTCAAGATACTGATGACTGAGGATGTCGGCCTGAACATTCTCCTTCCCCGCAATGTGTGAGGTCGCCAGGCATTCCAAGTGATGCTCCACCCAATCAAACAGCTTGCTGGCCTCCAGGGCCACCAGGCAACTCCTGGTGCCCCTCTGGCGATTGATATAAGACACCGTCGTTGCATTGTCTGAGAGGACTCTCACCACCTTGTAGCGAAGCAAGGGAAGGAAGAACTTGAGCCAGACGGACTGCCCGGGCCTCCAGACGGTTGATGTGCCAATTGGACTGGACTATGGACCACCGGCCCTGAGTTGATAGAGACTGACACACCACCCCCCAGCCAGAGAGGCTGGCATCCGTCATCACAATCATCCACTGGGGAGACTCCAGGGGCATTCCCTTCGAGAGGTGGTCAAGAGAGAGCCACCACGGTATGCTGACGACAGTAGATTTGGGAAGTGGTAGAATTGCCTGAAAATCCTCTGAAACCGGCTTCCAACGGGCAAGCAAAGCTTTCTGCAAGGGTCGCATATGCGCAAATGCCCAGAGAACCAAATCTATGGTGGAGGCCATGGAGCCCAGTACTTCAAGGTAATCCCAGACCGTGGGCTGCGAGAGAGATACGAGAAGCTGTACCTGATTCATGAGCTTGAGTGCCCTGGCTTTGGTTAGGGTGACCTTGACTTCACGGGTGTCGAAGCGAGCTCCCAGAAATTCCAGAACTTGAGAGGGTTTGAGATTGCTCTTGGAGTAGTTGACTAGCCATCCGAGGGAGGTAAGCAGCGATACAACACGGCTCACTGCCATCACACAGAGTTCCATCGACTTTGCCCAGATAAGCCAGTCATCCAGGAAGGGATGGACTAGGACTCCTTCTTGCCGAAGAAAAGCCACTATTGCCACCATCACCTTGGTGAACGTGCGAGGAGCGGTGGCCAATCCGAACGGGAGAGTCTGAAACTGCAGGTGCCAGCCCAGAATTTCGAAGCAAAGGAACCTTTGGTGCTCCTTGCGAATAGGGATGTGCAGGTAAGCCTCTGTGAGGTCAAGAGAAGCCAGAAACTCACTGGATCGAACCACCACTATGACCACCCACAGGGTTTCCATTCAAAAATGGGGAACCTTGAGAGCCCAATTGACCTACTTGAGGTCTTGGATCGGTCAGAGCCGTCCTTCTTGGGCATGATGAAGTAAATGGAATACTGGCTGGATCTTTGTTTGTTTGGAGGAACAGGAACTACGGCCCCTAGCTCTAGGAGTCTGTCGAGGGTTCGACACACTGCAGGCCTTTTCTGAGTGCCGCAAGGAGATATCAGGTGGCAGTCCGGAAGGTCTAGAGCAAGTTCTAAAGCATAACCATTTCCGATCACATCCAGGACCCATTGATCCATAGTAATTTTGGCCCATTCCCCGAGAAAAAAGGACAGACATCCACCTAAGACGGGAACGGAGGAATGGGCCTTCCGCATCTCATTGTGAGGACTTGGCACCGGATTCTTGGGGGTTTCCATCTCGGAACAGCCGACGTCCACGAAAGGAATGAGACCATGCCTGAGATCTGGAGGGGGTATTCCGCTGAAAAGACCCACGCGGCTTGTTGTACCAAGCTGACCTCTGAAAAAAGGATTTGGACTGTTTAGGGTGGTCCTCAGGCAGCTTATGAACCTTGTTGTCTCCCAAGGATTTAATAAGCTGTTCCGGTCCTCCCCAAAAAGCAACTTACCCTTAAAGGGAAGAGAGCCCAACTGAAATGGGAAGGTACAAGACGGAGCCCGAAAGCCAGCTAGGAACGGATCCATGGTGTGGGAAGTGGATGCACTGGCAGAAGTGGAGGCGCTGGCGGTATCTTCCAGTGGGACTTCAATCCCTAGTTCATCTAGAACAAAGGGAATAAGCGGATCCAGTTCCTCGCGTTTAAATAACCACAGGACCCATGGGTCATCTCCTTCTACGGGTGGATTCACAAGCAGCAGATCCGGATCTGAATCAGGATCTGGCAAAGGAGCAGGCTGTGGAGGGCGAAGAGTATCCAGGTACAGTGCGGACCTAGTATTTATTTATTTAACAGTTTTATATACCGAGGTTCAGGTAACAGAATTACTAATCACTTCGGTTCACATTTCAACAATTACAATGACAGTATAAAGTATAATGTCTTACATAGAACAGGGTGAGTGAAACTTGGATAATAACTTATAGGGATGTGAATCGTTTTTTGACGATTTAAAATATCGTCCGATATATTTTAAATCGTCAAAAATCGTTAGGGCCACGATACAATACCAATTCCCCCGATTTATCGTTAAAAAATCGTAAATCGGGGGAAGGGGGAGGGCAGGAAAACCGGCACACTAAAACCCCCTAAAACCCACCCCCGACCCTTTAAATTAAATCCCCCACCCTCCCGAACCCCCCCCCAAATGCTTTAAATAACCTGGGGATCCAGCGGTGGTCCAGAACCCCCGCTGAACGACCTCCTGCAGTCGATCTCCTGCCGGCGCCATTTTCCATACGGAAAATGGCGCCGGCCATACGCATATGGCCGGCACCATTTTCCGTACGGAAAACGATTCGCGGCAAGAAATCGCTTCCTGAACCCCGCTGGACTCCCAGGAACTTTTGGCCAGCTTGGGGGGGCCTCCTGACCCCCACAAGACTTGCCAAAAGTCCAGCGGGGGTCCGGAACGACCTCCTGCGTCGAATCGTTTTTGTCTATGGCCGCCGCCATTTTGCGGCGGCCATTTTGCAAAATGGCGCCGGCTGAAGACAACAGGATTCAATTGAGGGGGCCGTTCCGGACCGCCGCCGTTCTGGACCACCGCTGGATCCCCAGGTTATTTAAAGCATTTGGGGGGGGGTTCGGGGGGGTGGGGGATTTAATTTAAAGGGTCGGGGTGGGTTTTAGGGGGTTTTAGTGTGTCGGCTCACGATTTTAACGATTTTCACGATAGTTTACACACCCAAACGGCAACAATACGATTCCCTCCCCCTCCCAGCCGAAATCGATCGTTAAGACGATCGAGGACACGATTCACATCTCTAATAACTTACAATGAACAGGGAGAATACAATTTATATACAAAGAACTTGGAGGAGCAATGTGTAAAGTCGCTGGTAGCCCCCAGCGGGTCCAGTGAGCCAGAGCCCTGGCCACCGACCAAATAAGGAATCTTAGCCGGGGGAGGGCCCGGAATGGGATCCCCCTGTGCCTCCAAGCTGGCCAAAAAAGACCTGTGTAGAAGAAACACGAACTCTGTGGAAAAAACATGGTAAGGCTTGTCAGGTACCTGTGGGGGAGGGGCCCCTTGAGAATCAAAATTTGTAACAGGGGGCCCATGGGGCTTAAGACAGGTGGAGAGTGTAGTAAATCGGGCTCCCCTCCCCCCTGAGGCTCTGAAACTGCTTCGAGGTCCAGGCACAAAATGGCCACTGTTCCCGCAATTTTCTGAGGGAAACCCGGCCCGGACGCATGCTTAGGGTCCCGACCCCAGGTCGTCGACTTAGAAGCATTCCCGTAGGGTCCTTCCTCTCCAGGTAAGCAGACAGAGCAGAGCCCTTTGCGGGAGAGCCGTGAAGCAGGCTCTCGACAGGCGAGGCAGAGAAGTGACCTCAGCATCGGGCGGTAAGAAATCAGCTGAGCTGAAAAAAAAATAGTGAAGCGCAGGAGCCGGCAAAACAGCTGTACAAGATACTTCGAAGGGCTGGCATGTCAGGAATAAAGGGAAGCTGGGCTGAAGTTATTGGGGGTATGCTTGTTTGAATAGCCATGTCTTGAGGTTAGCTCGGAATATGGATGGACATGTTTCCAGTCATAGGTTAGTAGGTAGGGAATTCCAGTGAGTAGGTCGAGCTATGGAAATAGCTCGTTCCCTTGTGGATGTGAGGTGTGCATGTTTTAGGGTGGGTACATGAAGAGTCCCATTCTTGGAGGCTCTGGTGAGTCGCTTAGAGCGTTTTGGTTGAAATGGTTCTTCCAACCAATTGGAGTTGTGGATGTGTATGGCTTTGTGGATTATGGTGAGGGTTTTGTAGAGAATGCGGGAGGGGATAGGAGTAATATGGTCATATTTGTGGGCATTGGATATAGTTCATGCTATTGCATTCTGCAGTAGCTGAAGAGGTTTAAGAGAGGTGGAGGGAAGGCCTAGAAAGAGTGAATTGCAGTAGTCAAGTTTTGACGTGAGGGTGGCATGTATGACAGTGCGGAAGTCACTGGTATGCAGAACGGGTTTTAGTTTTTTCATGACATTGAGCTTGTAGTAGCCTTCCTTGAGGATTTTGTTGATATGATTTTTTAGGTTCAGTTGCTGGTCAAGTTGCACACCAAGGTTTCGTGCGCAGGGCTGCATAAAGTAGGAGTTAAAGGCGAGATCATTTGCAAGGTTGGGATTAGGGAGAATATTTTGAGAGATGAGGAGCAGTTCATTTTTAGAAGAGTTAAGGGCGAGGTGTAGATTGGATAGTAGGGTGTTTATTATTTATTTATTTAACTTTTTTACTTTTTTTTTTAATGGAGGAAAGGCAATTCTTCCAGAATTCAATTTCATTAGTGAGAGAGTTGCGAACAGGAGTAATGATTTGAACATCGTCTGCGTAAAGGTAGAACTCGAGACCAAGGTCTGTAAGGAGATGACAGAGGGGGATGAGGTAGATATTGAAAAGGGTGGATGAGAGGGAGGAGCCTTGGGGAACTCCTTGGGGGAGGGCATGGTGGGAGGATTCGGCATTGCCAATTTTAACAGAGTATTGTCTGTTAGAGAGATAGGAGGTGAACCAACTGAGTGCAGTGCCAGAGAGGCCTATGTCAGTGAGATGGGAGATGAGTTGGGTGTGGCTTACAGTATCGAATGCAGCAGAGATGTCTAAGAGGGCAAGGATGAAGCAATGACCTTGATCCATTCCTCTGATGAGGTGATCAGAGAGGGAGAGTAGCAGGGTTTCTGTGTTAAGGTGCTTACGGAAGCCGAATTGAGAGGAGTGGAGTAAATTATTTTCTTTAAGGTAGTTTGTTTGCTGGGAGTTGTCCACCTTCTCCATGATTTTTTAGATGAATGGGAGGTTAGAAATGGGCCGATAATTAGATGGGTCTTGTGGGTCTAGGGAGGGTTTTTTAAGAAGGGGTTTGATCACGGCATGTTTGGGGGTTGAGAACAATGCCTGAAAAGAGGGAGCTGTTTAGGATAGTGGCTAAGGGTTTGGCTATGGTGTCCGGTTTCGAAAGTAGGGCTTTTGTGGGAATGGTGTTTGAAGGTTGGGAGGCAGGTTTCATCTTTTTGGGAATGGAAGTGATTTCAATCGATGAGGTGAGCTCAAGGGAGTTTAGGGTGGCATATGTAGAAAGGGGGTCTTTTGGGGGTATAAGGGGGTTCGGGAGGGAATCTGAGGAGGATATTAGATATTTTGCTATGGAAGTAATGAGCTAGTTGTTCACTTTTGTTCTTTGCTTCATTATCAGGGATGGGGGGGTCAGACTTGGTGAGTTTAGAGACGTATGAGAAGAGGGCTTTCGGATTGTAGATATAGTCATGTATTCTTGCAGAGAAGAAGTCAAGTTTGGCATTTAGTGTGGAGGATCTGTAAATATGAAGTGCAGATTTGAAGGTGGAAGCTTTCTGAAGGGAAGGGTCTTTCCGCCAGGCTCTCTCTTTGGGGTAGATTTTAAAAGCCCTGCGCGCCGGCGCGTCTATTTTGCATAGGCTGCCGGCACGCACAAAGCCCCAGGGCTTCGTAAAAGGGGCAGGAGGGGCATGTCTGGGGGTGTGTCAGCAGTCCGGGGGTGTGTCCGTGTGCGTGTCTGGGGTCAGAGAGCGGTCTGAGGCGGGTCTGGGGGCGTGGCGACAGTTCAGGAGCGGGCCGGGAGGGCGGTCCCAAGTCCCCCGGCACTGTGGCCTGTGCCGGGGGATGGCGAGGCGGCACGCGCAAGTCACGCCTGCCTCAAGCAGACCTTAAGCATAAGAACATAAGAAAATGCCATACTGGGTCAGACCAAGGGTCCATCAAGCCCAGCATCCTGTTTCCAACAGTGGCCAATCTAGGCCATAAGAACCTGGCAAGTACCCAAAAACTAAGTCTATTCCATGTAACCATTGCCTACGCTTAAGTACACGTCATGGTGGGAACCTCGGGGGCGTCCCCACCACATAACATCAATACCTCCAGGAATTTTAAGCCTCCTCTACGCTACTTACATTGAGTTAGCAAGGACTTCAGTTTAGTTACTCTGACCTCTCTAAGCCGCTCACTTAGACGCCTTACTACCCTCCAGGGAATCTCGCTCCTGACGAAGATCTAGGCACTCGCCCCTCGGGGGTCTCTCGCTTCCAACAACCCTTCGGGGTTTCTTCCAACCAGACAGCCGCTCCTCGGGGGTCTCTATTTATTGCAGGATCTCTGAACTATCTGGTACTCGCTCCTCCAGGGCCTATCAGTCCAGTCTATCCTGCACCATGGACCTTCGGTCCCACCATCTCCATTGCCAGGAAGACGCCCGCCCTGCGCTCCTGTGAGTACCTCTGCGATCCAGTTCTCCAACTCCACCGACCAGGCTCAGCTTTCCTGCACTGCGGGCTCCTTTCTACCTTGAACATCTGGGTGAGACTTCTACATCTGAGACTGAATGTATTGGCACCTTGCTGGACTTCAGTGCCTTTCCTTCCTGCCTCATGCCATCTAGTCACCTAGTAGCGTACTTTTATATTTTATTATTTTTACGCATAATTATAGACTAATATAAGAGATCTGCAGTATAAAGTACAATTCTTGTATGGTTTTCCTATTAATATATAAAAGGACAAGATCCAGATCACTCAGCAAATACCTTATATTATAATATATTATATTATATTATATTGGCACTTTGTTAGTAAGATTTTAACCAAATATAAATTTACGTGCCTCTCTGTAGACCGTTGTGATGGTGCATTACTACACGACGGTATAGAAAAGATTTTAAATAAATAAATCTTTCTACAGCAGTACAATAAGGCTTCCACCTACAAGTGTCTGCTCTCTGAGTTTAGCTTATCGCTGTGGTTCCCCACTGCGACTAAGGGTCCACTCGATGCCACAAATACAACAATATTATTGCTACAAAAACTTACTTTGGCAGCAGTATTTTGTATTTGTGTTTCATTTTCTTAGGATTACCATATTTACGAAACTCAAAAACTGGGACAAGAGGAATGAGCTCATTCTTCTGCTCTTCAAATTGCTGCCTGTTATCAGGCGGGAGATCTGGCTTCTGCCGCTGACTCTGGAGATGCTGCAAGAGCTTGCAGGAGGGAAGGAATTGCACTCAGTGCGCAACGGTGACACCTACTGGCACACGACTGCCACTGCAACAGTCGGGTTAGGAGGGTTAACATAATCCCAAAGAGCCTGGTACCATAGCTCCAGTAGGGCCTGGTTCCAATGAGCTGGAAGAAACTGTTGGACCCAAAACAGTAACTGCTTTTAAGGAAAATGGAAATCTGTTCATTTCATCCAGATTGGAAAGAATTCATGATTTCAGTCTGGAAATTTTTTTTTTGTTTATGTAATATAAATTTGATTCATCTTTCATTACCTTTTATTGGGACTGGGCATCCACAGTGCTCTTCAGAGTCATCAGATTTAACCTGCATTTGGGAAGTTTCCTCCAGGCAGAGCAAGTTGCAGCCAGGCCAGTCTCAGAGCATTAGTCCATTTTAACACAACCAGATTCGCGGCAAGAAATCGCTTCCTGAACCCCGCTGGACTCCCAGGAACTTTTGGCCAGCTTGGGGGGGCCTCCTGACCCCCACAAGACTTGCCAAAAGTCCAGCGGGGGTCCGGAACGACCTCCTGCGTCGAATCGTTTTTGTCTATGGCCGCCGCCATTTTGCGGCGGCCATTTTGCAAAATGGCGCCGGCTGAAGACAACAGGATTCAATTGAGGGGGCCGTTCCGGACCGCCGCCGTTCTGGACCACCGCTGGATCCCCAGGTTATTTAAAGCATTTGGGGGGGGTTCGGGAGGGTGGGGGATTTAATTTAAAGGGTCGGGGTGGGTTTTAGGGGGTTTTAGTGTGTCGGCTCACGATTTTAACGATTTTCACGATAGTTTACACACCCAAACGGCAACAATACGATTCCCTCCCCCTCCCAGCCGAAATCGATCGTTAAGACGATCGAGGACACGATTCACATCTCTAATAACTTACAATGAACAGGGAGAATACAATTTATATACAAAGAACTTGGAGGAGCAATGTGTAAAGTCGCTGGTAGCTGGGGTGTGTGTCAGCAGTCCGGGGGTGTGTCCGTGTGCGTGTCTGGGGTCAGAGAGCGGTCTGAGGCGGGTCTGGGGGCGTGGCGACAGTTCAGGAGCGGGCCGGGAGGGCGGTCCCAAGTCCCCCGGCACTGTGGCCTGTGCCGGGGGATGGCGAGGCGGCACGCGCAAGTCACGCCTGCCTCAAGCAGACCTTAAGCATAAGAACATAAGAAAATGCCATACTGGGTCAGACCAAGGGTCCATCAAGCCCAGCATCCTGTTTCCAACAGTGGCCAATCTAGGCCATAAGAACCTGGCAAGTACCCAAAAACTAAGTCTATTCCATGTAACCATTGCCTACGCTTAAGTACACGTCATGGTGGGAACCTCGGGGGCGTCCCCACCACATAACATCAATACCTCCAGGAATTTTAAGCCTCCTCTACGCTACTTACATTGAGTTAGCAAGGACTTCAGTTTAGTTACTCTGACCTCTCTAAGCCGCTCACTTAGACGCCTTACTACCCTCCAGGGAATCTCGCTCCTGACGAAGATCTAGGCACTCGCCCCTCGGGGGTCTCTCGCTTCCAACAACCCTTCGGGGTTTCTTCCAACCAGACAGCCGCTCCTCGGGGGTCTCTATTTATTGCAGGATCTCTGAACTATCTGGTACTCGCTCCTCCAGGGCCTATCAGTCCAGTCTATCCTGCACCATGGACCTTCGGTCCCACCATCTCCATTGCCAGGAAGACGCCCGCCCTGCGCTCCTGTGAGTACCTCTGCGATCCAGTTCTTCCAACTCCACCGACCAGGCTCAGCTTTCCTGCACTGCGGGCTCCTTTCTACCTTGAACATCTGGGTGAGACTTCTACATCTGAGACTGAATGTATTGGCACCTTGCTGGACTTCAGTGCCTTTCCTTCCTGCCTCATGCCATCTAGTCACCTAGTAGCGTACTTTTATATTTTATTATTTTTACGCATAATTATAGACTAATATAAGAGATCTGCAGTATAAAGTACAATTCTTGTATGGTTTTCCTATTAATATATAAAAGGACAAGATCCAGATCACTCAGCAAATACCTTATATTATAATATATTATATTATATTATATTGGCACTTTGTTAGTAAGATTTTAACCAAATATAATTTACGTGCCTCTCTGTAGACCGTTGTGATGGTGCATTACTACACGACGGTATAGAAAAGATTTTAAATAAATAAATCTTTCTACAGCAGTACAATAAGGCTTCCACCTACAAGTGTCTGCTCTCTGAGTTTAGCTTATCGCTGTGGTTCCCCACTGCGACTAAGGGTCCACTCGATGCCACAAATACAACAATATTATTGCTACAAAAACTTACTTTGGCAGCAGTATTTTGTATTTGTGTTTCATTTTCTTAGGATTACCATATTTACGAAACTCAAAAACTGGGACAAGAGGAATGAGCTCATTCTTCTGCTCTTCAAATTGCTGCCTGTTATCAGGCGGGAGATCTGGCTTCTGCCGCTGACTCTGGAGATGCTGCAAGAGCTTGCAGGAGGGAAGGAATTGCACTCAGTGCGCAACGGTGACACCTACTGGCACACGACTGCCACTGCAACAGTCGGGTTAGGAGGGTTAACATAATCCCAAAGAGCCTGGTACCATAGCTCCAGTAGGGCCTGGTTCCAATGAGCTGGAAGAAACTGTTGGACCCAAAACAGTAACTGCTTTTAAGGAAAATGGAAATCTGTTCATTTCATCCAGATTGGAAAGAATTCATGATTTCAGTCTGGAAATTTTTTTTTTGTTTATGTAATATAAATTTGATTCATCTTTCATTACCTTTTATTGGGACTGGGCATCCACAGTGCTCTTCAGAGTCATCAGATTTAACCTGCATTTGGGAAGTTTCCTCCAGGCAGAGCAAGTTGCAGCCAGGCCAGTCTCAGAGCATTAGTCCATTTTAACACAACCAGATTCGCGGCAAGAAATCGCTTCCTGAACCCCGCTGGACTCCCAGGAACTTTTGGCCAGCTTGGGGGGGCCTCCTGACCCCCACAAGACTTGCCAAAAGTCCAGCGGGGGTCCGGAACGACCTCCTGCGTCGAATCGTTTTTGTCTATGGCCGCCGCCATTTTGCGGCGGCCATTTTGCAAAATGGCGCC
Organism: Rhinatrema bivittatum; assembly: GCF_901001135.1. Lineage (NCBI taxonomy): Eukaryota > Metazoa > Chordata > Amphibia > Gymnophiona > Rhinatrematidae > Rhinatrema > Rhinatrema bivittatum. Next base: position 77,310,078 of record NC_042628.1, on the reverse strand, counting down.
GGCTGAAGACAACAGGATTCAATTGGGGGGGCCGTTCCGGACCGCCGCCGTTCTGGACCACCGCTGGATCCCCAGGTTATTTAAAGCATTTGGGGGGGGGTTGGGGGGGGTGGGGGATTTAATTTAAAGGGTCGGGGTGGGTTTTAGGGGGTTTTAGTGTGTCGGCTCACGATTTTAACGATTTTCACGATAGTTTACACACCCAAACGGCAACAATACGATTCCCTCCCCCTCCCAGCCGAAATCGATCGTTAAGACGATCGAGGACACGATTCACATCTCTAATAACTTACAATGAACAGGGAGAATACAATTTATATACAAAGAACTTGGAGGAGCAATGTGTAAAGTCGCTGGTAGCCCCCAGCGGGTCCAGTGAGCCAGAGCCCTGGCCACCGACCAAATAAGGAATCTTAGCCGGGGGAGGGCCCGGAATGGGATCCCCCTGTGCCTCCAAGCTGGCCAAAAAAGACCTGTGTAGAAGAAACACGAACTCTGTGGAAAAAACATGGTAAGGCTTGTCAGGTACCTGTGGGGGAGGGGCCCCTTGAGAATCAAAATTTGTAACAGGGGGCCCATGGGGCTTAAGACAGGTGGAGAGTGTAGTAAATCGGGCTCCCCTCCCCCCTGAGGCTCTGAAACTGCTTCGAGGGTCCAGGCACAAAATGGCCACTGTTCCCGCAATTTTCTGAGGGAAACCCGGCCCGGACGCATGCTTAGGGTCCCGACCCCAGGTCGTCGACTTAGAAGCATTCCCGTAGGGTCCTTCCTCTCCAGGTAAGCAGACAGAGCAGAGCCCTTTGCGGGAGAGCCGTGAAGCAGGCTCTCGACAGGCGAGGCAGAGAAGTGACCTCAGCATCGGGCGGTAAGAAATCAGCTGAGCTGAAAAAAAAATAGTGAAGCGCAGGAGCCGGCAAAACAGCTGTACAAGATACTTCGAAGGGCTGGCATGTCAGGAATAAAGGGAAGCTGGGCTGAAGTTATTGGGGGTATGCTTGTTTGAATAGCCATGTCTTGAGGTTAGCTCGGAATATGGATGGACATGTTTCCAGTCATAGGTTAGTAGGTAGGGAATTCCAGTGAGTAGGTCGAGCTATGGAAATAGCTCGTTCCCTTGTGGATGTGAGGTGTGCATGTTTTAGGGTGGGTACATGAAGAGTCCCATTCTTGGAGGCTCTGGTGAGTCGCTTAGAGCGTTTTGGTTGAAATGGTTCTTCCAACCAATTGGAGTTGTGGATGTGTATGGCTTTGTGGATTATGGTGAGGGTTTTGTAGAGAATGCGGGAGGGGATAGGAGTAATATGGTCATATTTGTGGGCATTGGATATAGTTCATGCTATTGCATTCTGCAGTAGCTGAAGAGGTTTAAGAGAGGTGGAGGGAAGGCCTAGAAAGAGTGAATTGCAGTAGTCAAGTTTTGACGTGAGGGTGGCATGTATGACAGTGCGGAAGTCACTGGTATGCAGAACGGGTTTTAGTTTTTTCATGACATTGAGCTTGTAGTAGCCTTCCTTGAGGATTTTGTTGATATGATTTTTTAGGTTCAGTTGCTGGTCAAGTTGCACACCAAGGTTTCGTGCGCAGGGCTGCATAAAGTAGGAGTTAAAGGCGAGATCATTTGCAAGGTTGGGATTAGGGAGAATATTTTGAGAGATGAGGAGCAGTTCATTTTTAGAAGAGTTAAGGGCGAGGTGTAGATTGGATAGTAGGGTGTTTATTATTTATTTATTTAACTTTTTTACTTTTTTTTTTTAATGGAGGAAAGGCAATTCTTCCAGAATTCAATTTCATTAGTGAGAGAGTTGCGAACAGGAGTAATGATTTGAACATCGTCTGCGTAAAGGTAGAACTCGAGACCAAGGTCTGTAAGGAGATGACAGAGGGGGGATGAGGTAGATATTGAAAAGGGTGGATGAGAGGGAGGAGCCTTGGGGAACTCCTTGGGGGAGGGCATGGTGGGAGGATTCGGCATTGCCAATTTTAACAGAGTATTGTCTGTTAGAGAGATAGGAGGTGAACCAACTGAGTGCAGTGCCAGAGAGGCCTATGTCAGTGAGATGGGAGATGAGTTGGGTGTGGCTTACAGTATCGAATGCAGCAGAGATGTCTAAGAGGGCAAGGATGAAGCAATGACCTTGATCCATTCCTCTGATGAGGTGATCAGAGAGGGAGAGTAGCAGGGTTTCTGTGTTAAGGTGCTTACGGAAGCCGAATTGAGAGGAGTGGAGTAAATTATTTTCTTTAAGGTAGTTTGTTTGCTGGGAGTTGTCCACCTTCTCCATGATTTTTTAGATGAATGGGAGGTTAGAAATGGGCCGATAATTAGATGGGTCTTGTGGGTCTAGGGAGGGTTTTTTAAGAAGGGGTTTGATCACGGCATGTTTGGGGGTTGAGAACAATGCCTGAAAAGAGGGAGCTGTTTAGGATAGTGGCTAAGGGTTTGGCTATGGTGTCCGGTTTCGAAAGTAGGGCTTTTGTGGGAATGGTGTTTGAAGGTTGGGAGGCAGGTTTCATCTTTTTGGGAATGGAAGTGATTTCAATCGATGAGGTGAGCTCAAGGGAGTTTAGGGTGGCATATGTAGAAAGGGGGTCTTTTGGGGGTATAAGGGGGTTCGGGAGGGAATCTGAGGAGGATATTAGATATTTTGCTATGGAAGTAATGAGCTAGTTGTTCACTTTTGTTCTTTGCTTCATTATCAGGGATGGGGGGGTCAGACTTGGTGAGTTTAGAGACGTATGAGAAGAGGGCTTTCGGATTGTAGATATAGTCATGTATTCTTGCAGAGAAGAAGTCAAGTTTGGCATTTAGTGTGGAGGATCTGTAAATATGAAGTGCAGATTTGAAGGTGGAAGCTTTCTGAAGGGAAGGGTCTTTCCGCCAGGCTCTCTCTTTGGGGTAGATTTTAAAAGCCCTGCGCGCCGGCGCGTCTATTTTGCATAGGCTGCCGGCACGCACAAAGCCCCAGGGCTTCGTAAAAGGGGCAGGAGGGGCATGTCTGGGGGTGTGTCAGCAGTCCGGGGGTGTGTCCGTGTGCGTGTCTGGGGTCAGAGAGCGGTCTGAGGCGGGTCTGGGGGCGTGGCGACAGTTCAGGAGCGGGCCGGGAGGGCGGTCCCAAGTCCCCCGGCACTGTGGCCTGTGCCGGGGGATGGCGAGGCGGCACGCGCAAGTCACGCCTGCCTCAAGCAGACCTTAAGCATAAGAACATAAGAAAATGCCATACTGGGTCAGACCAAGGGTCCATCAAGCCCAGCATCCTGTTTCCAACAGTGGCCAATCTAGGCCATAAGAACCTGGCAAGTACCCAAAAACTAAGTCTATTCCATGTAACCATTGCCTACGCTTAAGTACACGTCATGGTGGGAACCTCGGGGGCGTCCCCACCACATAACATCAATACCTCCAGGAATTTTAAGCCTCCTCTACGCTACTTACATTGAGTTAGCAAGGACTTCAGTTTAGTTACTCTGACCTCTCTAAGCCGCTCACTTAGACGCCTTACTACCCTCCAGGGAATCTCGCTCCTGACGAAGATCTAGGCACTCGCCCCTCGGGGGTCTCTCGCTTCCAACAACCCTTCGGGGTTTCTTCCAACCAGACAGCCGCTCCTCGGGGGTCTCTATTTATTGCAGGATCTCTGAACTATCTGGTACTCGCTCCTCCAGGGCCTATCAGTCCAGTCTATCCTGCACCATGGACCTTCGGTCCCACCATCTCCATTGCCAGGAAGACGCCCGCCCTGCGCTCCTGTGAGTACCTCTGCGATCCAGTTCTCCAACTCCACCGACCAGGCTCAGCTTTCCTGCACTGCGGGCTCCTTTCTACCTTGAACATCTGGGTGAGACTTCTACATCTGAGACTGAATGTATTGGCACCTTGCTGGACTTCAGTGCCTTTCCTTCCTGCCTCATGCCATCTAGTCACCTAGTAGCGTACTTTTATATTTTATTATTTTTACGCATAATTATAGACTAATATAAGAGATCTGCAGTATAAAGTACAATTCTTGTATGGTTTTCCTATTAATATATAAAAGGACAAGATCCAGATCACTCAGCAAATACCTTATATTATAATATATTATATTATATTATATTGGCACTTTGTTAGTAAGATTTTAACCAAATATAAATTTACGTGCCTCTCTGTAGACCGTTGTGATGGTGCATTACTACACGACGGTATAGAAAAGATTTTAAATAAATAAATCTTTCTACAGCAGTACAATAAGGCTTCCACCTACAAGTGTCTGCTCTCTGAGTTTAGCTTATCGCTGTGGTTCCCCACTGCGACTAAGGGTCCACTCGATGCCACAAATACAACAATATTATTGCTACAAAAACTTACTTTGGCAGCAGTATTTTGTATTTGTGTTTCATTTTCTTAGGATTACCATATTTACGAAACTCAAAAACTGGGACAAGAGGAATGAGCTCATTCTTCTGCTCTTCAAATTGCTGCCTGTTATCAGGCGGGAGATCTGGCTTCTGCCGCTGACTCTGGAGATGCTGCAAGAGCTTGCAGGAGGGAAGGAATTGCACTCAGTGCGCAACGGTGACACCTACTGGCACACGACTGCCACTGCAACAGTCGGGTTAGGAGGGTTAACATAATCCCAAAGAGCCTGGTACCATAGCTCCAGTAGGGCCTGGTTCCAATGAGCTGGAAGAAACTGTTGGACCCAAAACAGTAACTGCTTTTAAGGAAAATGGAAATCTGTTCATTTCATCCAGATTGGAAAGAATTCATGATTTCAGTCTGGAAATTTTTTTTTTGTTTATGTAATATAAATTTGATTCATCTTTCATTACCTTTTATTGGGACTGGGCATCCACAGTGCTCTTCAGAGTCATCAGATTTAACCTGCATTTGGGAAGTTTCCTCCAGGCAGAGCAAGTTGCAGCCAGGCCAGTCTCAGAGCATTAGTCCATTTTAACACAACCAGATTCGCGGCAAGAAATCGCTTCCTGAACCCCGCTGGACTCCCAGGAACTTTTGGCCAGCTTGGGGGGGCCTCCTGACCCCCACAAGACTTGCCAAAAGTCCAGCGGGGGTCCGGAACGACCTCCTGCGTCGAATCGTTTTTGTCTATGGCCGCCGCCATTTTGCGGCGGCCATTTTGCAAAATGGCGCCGGCTGAAGACAACAGGATTCAATTGAGGGGGCCGTTCCGGACCGCCGCCGTTCTGGACCACCGCTGGATCCCCAGGTTATTTAAAGCATTTGGGGGGGGTTCGGGAGGGTGGGGGATTTAATTTAAAGGGTCGGGGTGGGTTTTAGGGGGTTTTAGTGTGTCGGCTCACGATTTTAACGATTTTCACGATAGTTTACACACCCAAACGGCAACAATACGATTCCCTCCCCCTCCCAGCCGAAATCGATCGTTAAGACGATCGAGGACACGATTCACATCTCTAATAACTTACAATGAACAGGGAGAATACAATTTATATACAAAGAACTTGGAGGAGCAATGTGTAAAGTCGCTGGTAGCCCCCAGCGGGTCCAGTGAGCCAGAGCCCTGGCCACCGACCAAATAAGGAATCTTAGCCGGGGGAGGGCCCGGAATGGGATCCCCCTGTGCCTCCAAGCTGGCCAAAAAAGACCTGTGTAGAAGAAACACGAACTCTGTGGAAAAAACATGGTAAGGCTTGTCAGGTACCTGTGGGGGAGGGGCCCCTTGAGAATCAAAATTTGTAACAGGGGGCCCATGGGGCTTAAGACAGGTGGAGAGTGTAGTAAATCGGGCTCCCCTCCCCCCTGAGGCTCTGAAACTGCTTCGAGGTCCAGGCACAAAATGGCCACTGTTCCCGCAATTTTCTGAGGGAAACCCGGCCCGGACGCATGCTTAGGGTCCCGACCCCAGGTCGTCGACTTAGAAGCATTCCCGTAGGGTCCTTCCTCTCCAGGTAAGCAGACAGAGCAGAGCCCTTTGCGGGAGAGCCGTGAAGCAGGCTCTCGACAGGCGAGGCAGAGAAGTGACCTCAGCATCGGGCGGTAAGAAATCAGCTGAGCTGAAAAAAAAATAGTGAAGCGCAGGAGCCGGCAAAACAGCTGTACAAGATACTTCGAAGGGCTGGCATGTCAGGAATAAAGGGAAGCTGGGCTGAAGTTATTGGGGGTATGCTTGTTTGAATAGCCATGTCTTGAGGTTAGCTCGGAATATGGATGGACATGTTTCCAGTCATAGGTTAGTAGGTAGGGAATTCCAGTGAGTAGGTCGAGCTATGGAAATAGCTCGTTCCCTTGTGGATGTGAGGTGTGCATGTTTTAGGGTGGGTACATGAAGAGTCCCATTCTTGGAGGCTCTGGTGAGTCGCTTAGAGCGTTTTGGTTGAAATGGTTCTTCCAACCAATTGGAGTTGTGGATGTGTATGGCTTTGTGGATTATGGTGAGGGTTTTGTAGAGAATGCGGGAGGGGATAGGAGTAATATGGTCATATTTGTGGGCATTGGATATAGTTCATGCTATTGCATTCTGCAGTAGCTGAAGAGGTTTAAGAGAGGTGGAGGGAAGGCCTAGAAAGAGTGAATTGCAGTAGTCAAGTTTTGACGTGAGGGTGGCATGTATGACAGTGCGGAAGTCACTGGTATGCAGAACGGGTTTTAGTTTTTTCATGACATTGAGCTTGTAGTAGCCTTCCTTGAGGATTTTGTTGATATGATTTTTTAGGTTCAGTTGCTGGTCAAGTTGCACACCAAGGTTTCGTGCGCAGGGCTGCATAAAGTAGGAGTTAAAGGCGAGATCATTTGCAAGGTTGGGATTAGGGAGAATATTTTGAGAGATGAGGAGCAGTTCATTTTTAGAAGAGTTAAGGGCGAGGTGTAGATTGGATAGTAGGGTGTTTATTATTTATTTATTTAACTTTTTTACTTTTTTTTTTTAATGGAGGAAAGGCAATTCTTCCAGAATTCAATTTCATTAGTGAGAGAGTTGCGAACAGGAGTAATGATTTGAACATCGTCTGCGTAAAGGTAGAACTCGAGACCAAGGTCTGTAAGGAGATGACAGAGGGGGATGAGGTAGATATTGAAAAGGGTGGATGAGAGGGAGGAGCCTTGGGGAACTCCTTGGGGGAGGGCATGGTGGGAGGATTCGGCATTGCCAATTTTAACAGAGTATTGTCTGTTAGAGAGATAGGAGGTGAACCAACTGAGTGCAGTGCCAGAGAGGCCTATGTCAGTGAGATGGGAGATGAGTTGGGTGTGGCTTACAGTATCGAATGCAGCAGAGATGTCTAAGAGGGCAAGGATGAAGCAATGACCTTGATCCATTCCTCTGATGAGGTGATCAGAGAGGGAGAGTAGCAGGGTTTCTGTGTTAAGGTGCTTACGGAAGCCGAATTGAGAGGAGTGGAGTAAATTATTTTCTTTAAGGTAGTTTGTTTGCTGGGAGTTGTCCACCTTCTCCATGATTTTTTAGATGAATGGGAGGTTAGAAATGGGCCGATAATTAGATGGGTCTTGTGGGTCTAGGGAGGGTTTTTTAAGAAGGGGTTTGATCACGGCATGTTTGGGGGTTGAGAACAATGCCTGAAAAGAGGGAGCTGTTTAGGATAGTGGCTAAGGGTTTGGCTATGGTGTCCGGTTTCGAAAGTAGGGCTTTTGTGGGAATGGTGTTTGAAGGTTGGGAGGCAGGTTTCATCTTTTTGGGAATGGAAGTGATTTCAATCGATGAGGTGAGCTCAAGGGAGTTTAGGGTGGCATATGTAGAAAGGGGGTCTTTTGGGGGTATAAGGGGGTTCGGGAGGGAATCTGAGGAGGATATTAGATATTTTGCTATGGAAGTAATGAGCTAGTTGTTCACTTTTGTTCTTTGCTTCATTATCAGGGATGGGGGGGTCAGACTTGGTGAGTTTAGAGACGTATGAGAAGAGGGCTTTCGGATTGTAGATATAGTCATGTATTCTTGCAGAGAAGAAGTCAAGTTTGGCATTTAGTGTGGAGGATCTGTAAATATGAAGTGCAGATTTGAAGGTGGAAGCTTTCTGAAGGGAAGGGTCTTTCCGCCAGGCTCTCTCTTTGGGGTAGATTTTAAAAGCCCTGCGCGCCGGCGCGTCTATTTTGCATAGGCTGCCGGCACGCACAAAGCCCCAGGGCTTCGTAAAAGGGGCAGGAGGGGCATGTCTGGGGGTGTGTCAGCAGTCCGGGGGTGTGTCCGTGTGCGTGTCTGGGGTCAGAGAGCGGTCTGAGGCGGGTCTGGGGGCGTGGCGACAGTTCAGGAGCGGGCCGGGAGGGCGGTCCCAAGTCCCCCGGCACTGTGGCCTGTGCCGGGGGATGGCGAGGCGGCACGCGCAAGTCACGCCTGCCTCAAGCAGACCTTAAGCATAAGAACATAAGAAAATGCCATACTGGGTCAGACCAAGGGTCCATCAAGCCCAGCATCCTGTTTCCAACAGTGGCCAATCTAGGCCATAAGAACCTGGCAAGTACCCAAAAACTAAGTCTATTCCATGTAACCATTGCCTACGCTTAAGTACACGTCATGGTGGGAACCTCGGGGGCGTCCCCACCACATAACATCAATACCTCCAGGAATTTTAAGCCTCCTCTACGCTACTTACATTGAGTTAGCAAGGACTTCAGTTTAGTTACTCTGACCTCTCTAAGCCGCTCACTTAGACGCCTTACTACCCTCCAGGGAATCTCGCTCCTGACGAAGATCTAGGCACTCGCCCCTCGGGGGTCTCTCGCTTCCAACAACCCTTCGGGGTTTCTTCCAACCAGACAGCCGCTCCTCGGGGGTCTCTATTTATTGCAGGATCTCTGAACTATCTGGTACTCGCTCCTCCAGGGCCTATCAGTCCAGTCTATCCTGCACCATGGACCTTCGGTCCCACCATCTCCATTGCCAGGAAGACGCCCGCCCTGCGCTCCTGTGAGTACCTCTGCGATCCAGTTCTCCAACTCCACCGACCAGGCTCAGCTTTCCTGCACTGCGGGCTCCTTTCTACCTTGAACATCTGGGTGAGACTTCTACATCTGAGACTGAATGTATTGGCACCTTGCTGGACTTCAGTGCCTTTCCTTCCTGCCTCATGCCATCTAGTCACCTAGTAGCGTACTTTTATATTTTATTATTTTTACGCATAATTATAGACTAATATAAGAGATCTGCAGTATAAAGTACAATTCTTGTATGGTTTTCCTATTAATATATAAAAGGACAAGATCCAGATCACTCAGCAAATACCTTATATTATAATATATTATATTATATTATATTGGCACTTTGTTAGTAAGATTTTAACCAAATATAAATTTACGTGCCTCTCTGTAGACCGTTGTGATGGTGCATTACTACACGACGGTATAGAAAAGATTTTAAATAAATAAATCTTTCTACAGCAGTACAATAAGGCTTCCACCTACAAGTGTCTGCTCTCTGAGTTTAGCTTATCGCTGTGGTTCCCCACTGCGACTAAGGGTCCACTCGATGCCACAAATACAACAATATTATTGCTACAAAAACTTACTTTGGCAGCAGTATTTTGTATTTGTGTTTCATTTTCTTAGGATTACCATATTTACGAAACTCAAAAACTGGGACAAGAGGAATGAGCTCATTCTTCTGCTCTTCAAATTGCTGCCTGTTATCAGGCGGGAGATCTGGCTTCTGCCGCTGACTCTGGAGATGCTGCAAGAGCTTGCAGGAGGGAAGGAATTGCACTCAGTGCGCAACGGTGACACCTACTGGCACACGACTGCCACTGCAACAGTCGGGTTAGGAGGGTTAACATAATCCCAAAGAGCCTGGTACCATAGCTCCAGTAGGGCCTGGTTCCAATGAGCTGGAAGAAACTGTTGGACCCAAAACAGTAACTGCTTTTAAGGAAAATGGAAATCTGTTCATTTCATCCAGATTGGAAAGAATTCATGATTTCAGTCTGGAAATTTTTTTTTTGTTTATGTAATATAAATTTGATTCATCTTTCATTACCTTTTATTGGGACTGGGCATCCACAGTGCTCTTCAGAGTCATCAGATTTAACCTGCATTTGGGAAGTTTCCTCCAGGCAGAGCAAGTTGCAGCCAGGCCAGTCTCAGAGCATTAGTCCATTTTAACACAACCAGATTCGCGGCAAGAAATCGCTTCCTGAACCCCGCTGGACTCCCAGGAACTTTTGGCCAGCTTGGGGGGGCCTCCTGACCCCCACAAGACTTGCCAAAAGTCCAGCGGGGGTCCGGAACGACCTCCTGCGTCGAATCGTTTTTGTCTATGGCCGCCGCCATTTTGCGGCGGCCATTTTGCAAAATGGCGCCGGCTGAAGACAACAGGATTCAATTGAGGGGGCCGTTCCGGACCGCCGCCGTTCTGGACCACCGCTGGATCCCCAGGTTATTTAAAGCATTTGGGGGGGGTTCGGGAGGGTGGGGGATTTAATTTAAAGGGTCGGGGTGGGTTTTAGGGGGTTTTAGTGTGTCGGCTCACGATTTTAACGATTTTCACGATAGTTTACACACCCAAACGGCAACAATACGATTCCCTCCCCCTCCCAGCCGAAATCGATCGTTAAGACGATCGAGGACACGATTCACATCTCTAATAACTTACAATGAACAGGGAGAATACAATTTATATACAAAGAACTTGGAGGAGCAATGTGTAAAGTCGCTGGTAGCTGGGGTGTGTCAGCAGTCCGGGGGTGTGTCCGTGTGCGTGTCTGGGGTCAGAGAGCGGTCTGAGGCGGGTCTGGGGGCGTGGCGACAGTTCAGGAGCGGGCCGGGAGGGCGGTCCCAAGTCCCCCGGCACTGTGGCCTGTGCCGGGGGATGGCGAGGCGGCACGCGCAAGTCACGCCTGCCTCAAGCAGACCTTAAGCATAAGAACATAAGAAAATGCCATACTGGGTCAGACCAAGGGTCCATCAAGCCCAGCATCCTGTTTCCAACAGTGGCCAATCTAGGCCATAAGAACCTGGCAAGTACCCAAAAACTAAGTCTATTCCATGTAACCATTGCCTACGCTTAAGTACACGTCATGGTGGGAACCTCGGGGGCGTCCCCACCACATAACATCAATACCTCCAGGAATTTTAAGCCTCCTCTACGCTACTTACATTGAGTTAGCAAGGACTTCAGTTTAGTTACTCTGACCTCTCTAAGCCGCTCACTTAGACGCCTTACTACCCTCCAGGGAATCTCGCTCCTGACGAAGATCTAGGCACTCGCCCCTCGGGGGTCTCTCGCTTCCAACAACCCTTCGGGGTTTCTTCCAACCAGACAGCCGCTCCTCGGGGGTCTCTATTTATTGCAGGATCTCTGAACTATCTGGTACTCGCTCCTCCAGGGCCTATCAGTCCAGTCTATCCTGCACCATGGACCTTCGGTCCCACCATCTCCATTGCCAGGAAGACGCCCGCCCTGCGCTCCTGTGAGTACCTCTGCGATCCAGTTCTCCAACTCCACCGACCAGGCTCAGCTTTCCTGCACTGCGGGCTCCTTTCTACCTTGAACATCTGGGTGAGACTTCTACATCTGAGACTGAATGTATTGGCACCTTGCTGGACTTCAGTGCCTTTCCTTCCTGCCTCATGCCATCTAGTCACCTAGTAGCGTACTTTTATATTTTATTATTTTTACGCATAATTATAGACTAATATAAGAGATCTGCAGTATAAAGTACAATTCTTGTATGGTTTTCCTATTAATATATAAAAGGACAAGATCCAGATCACTCAGCAAATACCTTATATTATAATATATTATATTATATTATATTGGCACTTTGTTAGTAAGATTTTAACCAAATATAAATTTACGTGCCTCTCTGTAGACCGTTGTGATGGTGCATTACTACACGACGGTATAGAAAAGATTTTAAATAAATAAATCTTTCTACAGCAGTACAATAAGGCTTCCACCTACAAGTGTCTGCTCTCTGAGTTTAGCTTATCGCTGTGGTTCCCCACTGCGACTAAGGGTCCACTCGATGCCACAAATACAACAATATTATTGCTACAAAAACTTACTTTGGCAGCAGTATTTTGTATTTGTGTTTCATTTTCTTAGGATTACCATATTTACGAAACTCAAAAACTGGGACAAGAGGAATGAGCTCATTCTTCTGCTCTTCAAATTGCTGCCTGTTATCAGGCGGGAGATCTGGCTTCTGCCGCTGACTCTGGAGATGCTGCAAGAGCTTGCAGGAGGGAAGGAATTGCACTCAGTGCGCAACGGTGACACCTACTGGCACACGACTGCCACTGCAACAGTCGGGTTAGGAGGGTTAACATAATCCCAAAGAGCCTGGTACCATAGCTCCAGTAGGGCCTGGTTCCAATGAGCTGGAAGAAACTGTTGGACCCAAAACAGTAACTGCTTTTAAGGAAAATGGAAATCTGTTCATTTCATCCAGATTGGAAAGAATTCATGATTTCAGTCTGGAAATTTTTTTTTTGTTTATGTAATATAAATTTGATTCATCTTTCATTACCTTTTATTGGGACTGGGCATCCACAGTGCTCTTCAGAGTCATCAGATTTAACCTGCATTTGGGAAGTTTCCTCCAGGCAGAGCAAGTTGCAGCCAGGCCAGTCTCAGAGCATTAGTCCATTTTAACACAACCAGATTCGCGGCAAGAAATCGCTTCCTGAACCCCGCTGGACTCCCAGGAACTTTTGGCCAGCTTGGGGGGGCCTCCTGACCCCCACAAGACTTGCCAAAAGTCCAGCGGGGGTCCGGAACGACCTCCTGCGTCGAATCGTTTTTGTCTATGGCCGCCGCCATTTTGCGGCGGCCATTTTGCAAAATGGCGCCGGCTGAAGACAACAGGATTCAATTGAGGGGGCCGTTCCGGACCGCCGCCGTTCTGGACCACCGCTGGATCCCCAGGTTATTTAAAGCATTTGGGGGGGGTTCGGGAGGGTGGGGGATTTAATTTAAAGGGTCGGGGTGGGTTTTAGGGGGTTTTAGTGTGTCGGCTCACGATTTTAACGATTTTCACGATAGTTTACACACCCAAACGGCAACAATACGATTCCCTCCCCCTCCCAGCCGAAATCGATCGTTAAGACGATCGAGGACACGATTCACATCTCTAATAACTTACAATGAACAGGGAGAATACAATTTATATACAAAGAACTTGGAGGAGCAATGTGTAAAGTCGCTGGTAGCCCCCAGCAGGTCCAGTGAGCCAGAGCCCTGGCCACCGACCAAATAAGGAATCTTAGCCGGGGGAGGGCCCGGAATGGGATCCCCCTGTGCCTCCAAGCTGGCCAAAAAAGACCTGTGTAGAAGAAACACGAACTCTGTGGAAAAAACATGGTAAGGCTTGTCAGGTACCTGTGGGGGAGGGGCCCCTTGAGAATCAAAATTTGTAACAGGGGGCCCATGGGGCTTAAGACAGGTGGAGAGTGTAGTAAATCGGGCTCCCCTCCCCCCTGAGGCTCTGAAACTGCTTCGAGGTCCAGGCACAAAATGGCCACTGTTCCCGCAATTTTCTGAGGGAAACCCGGCCCGGACGCATGCTTAGGGTCCCGACCCCAGGTCGTCGACTTAGAAGCATTCCCGTAGGGTCCTTCCTCTCCAGGTAAGCAGACAGAGCAGAGCCCTTTGCGGGAGAGCCGTGAAGCAGGCTCTCGACAGGCGAGGCAGAGAAGTGACCTCAGCATCGGGCGGTAAGAAATCAGCTGAGCTGAAAAAAAAATAGTGAAGCGCAGGAGCCGGCAAAACAGCTGTACAAGATACTTCGAAGGGCTGGCATGTCAGGAATAAAGGGAAGCTGGGCTGAAGTTATTGGGGGTATGCTTGTTTGAATAGCCATGTCTTGAGGTTAGCTCGGAATATGGATGGACATGTTTCCAGTCATAGGTTAGTAGGTAGGGAATTCCAGTGAGTAGGTCGAGCTATGGAAATAGCTCGTTCCCTTGTGGATGTGAGGTGTGCATGTTTTAGGGTGGGTACATGAAGAGTCCCATTCTTGGAGGCTCTGGTGAGTCGCTTAGAGCGTTTTGGTTGAAATGGTTCTTCCAACCAATTGGAGTTGTGGATGTGTATGGCTTTGTGGATTATGGTGAGGGTTTTGTAGAGAATGCGGGAGGGGATAGGAGTAATATGGTCATATTTGTGGGCATTGGATATAGTTCATGCTATTGCATTCTGCAGTAGCTGAAGAGGTTTAAGAGAGGTGGAGGGAAGGCCTAGAAAGAGTGAATTGCAGTAGTCAAGTTTTGACGTGAGGGTGGCATGTATGACAGTGCGGAAGTCACTGGTATGCAGAACGGGTTTTAGTTTTTTCATGACATTGAGCTTGTAGTAGCCTTCCTTGAGGATTTTGTTGATATGATTTTTTAGGTTCAGTTGCTGGTCAAGTTGCACACCAAGGTTTCGTGCGCAGGGCTGCATAAAGTAGGAGTTAAAGGCGAGATCATTTGCAAGGTTGGGATTAGGGAGAATATTTTGAGAGATGAGGAGCAGTTCATTTTTAGAAGAGTTAAGGGCGAGGTGTAGATTGGATAGTAGGGTGTTTATTATTTATTTATTTAACTTTTTTACTTTTTTTTTTTAATGGAGGAAAGGCAATTCTTCCAGAATTCAATTTCATTAGTGAGAGAGTTGCGAACAGGAGTAATGATTTGAACATCGTCTGCGTAAAGGTAGAACTCGAGACCAAGGTCTGTAAGGAGATGACAGAGGGGGATGAGGTAGATATTGAAAAGGGTGGATGAGAGGGAGGAGCCTTGGGGAACTCCTTGGGGGAGGGCATGGTGGGAGGATTCGGCATTGCCAATTTTAACAGAGTATTGTCTGTTAGAGAGATAGGAGGTGAACCAACTGAGTGCAGTGCCAGAGAGGCCTATGTCAGTGAGATGGGAGATGAGTTGGGTGTGGCTTACAGTATCGAATGCAGCAGAGATGTCTAAGAGGGCAAGGATGAAGCAATGACCTTGATCCATTCCTCTGATGAGGTCATCAGAGAGGGAGAGTAGCAGGGTTTCTGTGTTAAGGTGCTTACGGAAGCCGAATTGAGAGGAGTGGAGTAAATTATTTTCTTTAAGGTAGTTTGTTTGCTGGGAGTTGTCCACCTTCTCCATGATTTTTTAGATGAATGGGAGGTTAGAAATGGGCCGATAATTAGATGGGTCTTGTGGGTCTAGGGAGGGTTTTTTAAGAAGGGGTTTGATCACGGCATGTTTGGGGGTTGAGAACAATGCCTGAAAAGAGGGAGCTGTTTAGGATAGTGGCTAAGGGTTTGGCTATGGTGTCCGGTTTCGAAAGTAGGGCTTTTGTGGGAATGGTGTTTGAAGGTTGGGAGGCAGGTTTCATCTTTTTGGGAATGGAAGTGATTTCAATCGATGAGGTGAGCTCAAGGGAGTTTAGGGTGGCATATGTAGAAAGGGGGTCTTTTGGGGGTATAAGGGGGTTCGGGAGGGAATCTGAGGAGGATATTAGATATTTTGCTATGGAAGTAATGAGCTAGTTGTTCACTTTTGTTCTTTGCTTCATTATCAGGGATGGGGGGGTCAGACTTGGTGAGTTTAGAGACGTATGAGAAGAGGGCTTTCGGATTGTAGATATAGTCATGTATTCTTGCAGAGAAGAAGTCAAGTTTGGCATTTAGTGTGGAGGATCTGTAAATATGAAGTGCAGATTTGAAGGTGGAAGCTTTCTGAAGGGAAGGGTCTTTCCGCCAGGCTCTCTCTTTGGGGTAGATTTTAAAAGCCCTGCGCGCCGGCGCGTCTATTTTGCATAGGCTGCCGGCACGCACAAAGCCCCAGGGCTTCGTAAAAGGGGCAGGAGGGGCATGTCTGGGGGTGTGTCAGCAGTCCGGGGGTGTGTCCGTGTGCGTGTCTGGGGTCAGAGAGCGGTCTGAGGCGGGTCTGGGGGCGTGGCGACAGTTCAGGAGCGGGCCGGGAGGGCGGTCCCAAGTCCCCCGGCACTGTGGCCTGTGCCGGGGGATGGCGAGGCGGCACGCGCAAGTCACGCCTGCCTCAAGCAGACCTTAAGCATAAGAACATAAGAAAATGCCATACTGGGTCAGACCAAGGGTCCATCAAGCCCAGCATCCTGTTTCCAACAGTGGCCAATCTAGGCCATAAGAACCTGGCAAGTACCCAAAAACTAAGTCTATTCCATGTAACCATTGCCTACGCTTAAGTACACGTCATGGTGGGAACCTCGGGGGCGTCCCCACCACATAACATCAATACCTCCAGGAATTTTAAGCCTCCTCTACGCTACTTACATTGAGTTAGCAAGGACTTCAGTTTAGTTACTCTGACCTCTCTAAGCCGCTCACTTAGACGCCTTACTACCCTCCAGGGAATCTCGCTCCTGACGAAGATCTAGGCACTCGCCCCTCGGGGGTCTCTCGCTTCCAACAACCCTTCGGGGTTTCTTCCAACCAGACAGCCGCTCCTCGGGGGTCTCTATTTATTGCAGGATCTCTGAACTATCTGGTACTCGCTCCTCCAGGGCCTATCAGTCCAGTCTATCCTGCACCATGGACCTTCGGTCCCACCATCTCCATTGCCAGGAAGACGCCCGCCCTGCGCTCCTGTGAGTACCTCTGCGATCCAGTTCTCCAACTCCACCGACCAGGCTCAGCTTTCCTGCACTGCGGGCTCCTTTCTACCTTGAACATCTGGGTGAGACTTCTACATCTGAGACTGAATGTATTGGCACCTTGCTGGACTTCAGTGCCTTTCCTTCCTGCCTCATGCCATCTAGTCACCTAGTAGCGTACTTTTATATTTTATTATTTTTACGCATAATTATAGACTAATATAAGAGATCTGCAGTATAAAGTACAATTCTTGTATGGTTTTCCTATTAATATATAAAAGGACAAGATCCAGATCACTCAGCAAATACCTTATATTATAATATATTATATTATATTATATTGGCACTTTGTTAGTAAGATTTTAACCAAATATAAATTTACGTGCCTCTCTGTAGACCGTTGTGATGGTGCATTACTACACGACGGTATAGAAAAGATTTTAAATAAATAAATCTTTCTACAGCAGTACAATAAGGCTTCCACCTACAAGTGTCTGCTCTCTGAGTTTAGCTTATCGCTGTGGTTCCCCACTGCGACTAAGGGTCCACTCGATGCCACAAATACAACAATATTATTGCTACAAAAACTTACTTTGGCAGCAGTATTTTGTATTTGTGTTTCATTTTCTTAGGATTACCATATTTACGAAACTCAAAAACTGGGACAAGAGGAATGAGCTCATTCTTCTGCTCTTCAAATTGCTGCCTGTTATCAGGCGGGAGATCTGGCTTCTGCCGCTGACTCTGGAGATGCTGCAAGAGCTTGCAGGAGGGAAGGAATTGCACTCAGTGCGCAACGGTGACACCTACTGGCACACGACTGCCACTGCAACAGTCGGGTTAGGAGGGTTAACATAATCCCAAAGAGCCTGGTACCATAGCTCCAGTAGGGCCTGGTTCCAATGAGCTGGAAGAAACTGTTGGACCCAAAACAGTAACTGCTTTTAAGGAAAATGGAAATCTGTTCATTTCATCCAGATTGGAAAGAATTCATGATTTCAGTCTGGAAATTTTTTTTTTGTTTATGTAATATAAATTTGATTCATCTTTCATTACCTTTTATTGGGACTGGGCATCCACAGTGCTCTTCAGAGTCATCAGATTTAACCTGCATTTGGGAAGTTTCCTCCAGGCAGAGCAAGTTGCAGCCAGGCCAGTCTCAGAGCATTAGTCCATTTTAACACAACCAGATTGCTTGGAAAATTGTCCTCCCCATGTGTTTCTTAAAGATGGGAGGATTTTTAGATCCCGAAAAGTACATCTCGGGGGGGGGGGGGGGATGCTGGGACAAATTTTGCCTTTTAGACTGCAAACCTGAAATTCTTTTTTATTTACCCCTCTCCCCCACAAAAATTAAGATAAATACATTTCCAATCAAATTAAGGATGTAATTATTTTGAACATAGCCATATTTGTATTGGAGAACAATCTGATAGTTGTGATTCAGAAGCTTACATGGCTGTTGCGCGGCATGCAAGACGGTCACATTGCAATACTCACCACACACTAGCGCCAGGCAGACCCACAGCGTGAAGAGTAACGGCCGCCCCATTCCTGAAACTGCAGGAGAGAGTCCTATTAAACAGTGACATGGACGTCTCTACATTGCTAAAAAATGTGATCTTCGGGATTAGCGCAGTGACTCCGTGGCAGCACCGCATGTTGCCCTGCAGGAGACTGGATTTCCAATGGAGGACTGGCAAGGGCCGTGTCTTCTTCTTGAAGGGAGCTCACGCTCCGGGTGTCAGAGGACACTGCAGCTATGCCTCTGTCTCTGATATTGCTGGGCTATGTGGAAAGGGGAGGAGAACTGAAACAGGTTCGTGGCACCATAGATCAGCTGGGGCAGGTTCTGGGTCAGTTGGAAATCCAAAGAAGCAGGAATCCACAGGACACAAAAAATAAGTGCCCTGAATTCCACTGGTGCCGCATGTCCAGAACTACAGATATGCAGACTCTGAGTCACATATATACACACTCTGTTTTATTAAACTGCAAGCACTTTCAGCACCAAGACAGGATTTGTGGCTTTATTTGCACCTTTTTTTTTTTTTTGCCTAATCCTTAAAATTAATTCTATGGAATTATTCAAAGAAGCTTTGCCTCATTCTGTGTCAAAATAAAAAGAAATTGGCACAGGTCCTATATTCAGTGAAATAGAAACATGATACCATCTGGATGGGCTCACAGTACCGCAGATACTAGGGCTCATCTGACTGTCTGGTGGATGGGCAGACAGATGTGTGTATACGTGTCTAGGTACACACATACACATTACTGCAGATACAAGGGCTCATCTGTGACTGTCTGGTGGATGGGCAGTCAGATGTGTGTATCTGTGTCTGACTGGGCTCACAGTACCGCAGATACTAGGGCTCATCTGACTGTCTGGTGGATGGGCAGACAGATGTGTGTATACGTGTCTGGCTGGGCTCACTGTACCGCAGATACAAAGGCTCATCTGACTGGTGGATGGGCAGACAGATGTGTGTATATGTGTCTGGCTGGGCTCACAGTACCGCAGATACAAGGGCTCATCTGACTGGTGGATGGGCAGACAGATGTGTGTATACGTGTCTGGCTGGGCTCACAGTACCGCAGATACAAGGGCTCATCTGACTGGTGGATGGGCAGACAGATGTGTGTATACGTGTCTGGGTACCCACATACACATTACCGCAGATACTAGGGCTCATCTGTCTGGTGGATGGGCAGACAGATGTGTGTATACGTGTCTGGCTGGGCTCACAGTACCGCAGATACAAGGGCTCATCTATGACTGATGGATGGGCAGACAGATGTGTGTATGCGTGTCTGGGTACCCACATACACATTACTGCAGATACAAGGGCTCATCTGACTTAGTTTTGGGGTACTTGCCAGGTTCCTGTGGCCTGGATTGGCCACTGTTGGAAACAGGATGCTGGGCTTGATGGACCCTTGGTCTGACCCAGTATGGCATTTTCTTATGTTCTTATGTTCTTATGTGGATGGGCAGACAGATGTGTGTATACGTGTCTGGCTGGGCTCACAGTACTGCAGATACTAGGGCTCATCTGACTGTCTGATGGATGGGCAGACAGATGTGTCTATTCGTGTCTAGGTACACACATATACATTACCGCAGGTACAAGGGCTCATGTGCGATTATCTGACGGATGGGCAGTCAGATGTGTGTAATATGTATCTGTGTCTGGGCACACACATACACAGCACCGCAGGTACAAGGGCTCATCTGTGACTGTCTGATGGGCAGACAGATGTGTGAATACGTGTTTTGCTGGGTTCACAGCACCACAGATACAAGGGCTCATCTGTGACTGATGGATGAGCAGACAGATGTGTGTATGTATCTGGGTACCCACATACACATTACTGCAGGTACAAGGGCTCATCTGTGACTGTCTGATGGGCAGACAGATGTGTGAATACGTGTTTTGCTGGGTTCACAGCACCGCAGATACAAGGGCTCATCTGTGACTGATGGATGAGCAGACAGATGTGTGTATGTATCTGGGTACCCACATACACATTACTGCAGGTACAAGGGCTCATCTGTGACTGTCTGATGGGCAGACAGATGTGTGTATGTATCTGGGTACCCACATACACATTACTGCAGATACAAGGGCTCATCTGTGACTGATGGATGAGCAGACAGATGTGTGTATGTATCTGGGTACCCACATACACATTACTGCAGGTACAAGGGCTCATCTGTGACTGTCTGATGGATGAGCAGACAGATGTGTGTATGTGTGTCATGCTCGGCGACTGCAGCAGCAAGCTGGCAATGTTCTGTAAGCGCTCTCTTAAAACATTAACTAGTTTCCATTACTATTTACTGTTACAAATATTATAACTAGTTCCAGTAGCTAAATGTTTACTAATGGAAAAGTATTAGGTGACAGATAACGTTTAGATGGTATTTGTGTCTTTTACGGTATTCGTTTCCAGATGACTTTATTCTGGTTGCAAATTTCTAATTAATAAATCTGCCCCAGAGGCTTTTCCGGAGACTAATGAAAGAAGGCTGATTTGAATTGTTAAAAATAAAGTGGAAATGCTGTTAGGGAAGAAAAGTTGTCTCCCATCTCCCTGAGGGTTTCTAGTTTTGAAAGACTAAATCATAGGAAATGTGTCTTTATATAAAAAGTCACAGAAATGATGAGGGATAAACGTAATAACTGGGTCCCTCACACCAGTGACTTGCTTTCTCACATTTAGAAGGAATAAAATTCTGTGCTTTCTGACAAAGCAAACGAAATGGTCGGGTTATCAAGATTTCAGGGAATCTTTTCAATTGTTGTATTGCTGTTAGCAAAGTAGGTAACAAAAAGATAAATAGAAGTGAAAAGTGTATTGAAAGCAGATCCTTCCAGGGAAATAGACTTTACTGCCTTCCGCAGAATGGAAAGGTGGAACCATTGAGACCATGTCAGGGTCTGGGAGGCTGAGGAGTGCGCAGCAGGGAGCACAGCTGGTTTACATTTGGGGGGTCAGGAAGGAATGTCATTTTATTGCTACAGCCCAGAGGGACTCCTCAGGTTGGACTCTGTGAAGCAGAGATTGACTTTCAGCCTAAATCTGCTCCCCTTGCTCCTGTCCAGCAACCGAGGAGTCAGAAAGATTCATTCTTATTCTGCTCCAAGCACAACATTCTCTTTAGTTTAATTTGACAGTTTCTGATCTTCTGTATCTCTTTTTGAAAATGTATTGTTTCCTAACAAATTTTAAGCTCAAAAGCATCGTGTGCACTCGCAAAGGGCTTGCAAGGAAATAAAAGCTCAGCAATCTCTATCTTCCCAACATTTGCAGAGCCTCTCTCTCTCTGTTCCCGGCCTAAGCCAGAGATGGCTGAAATAATGGCAGCAGAGACTTGTTACCAGGACAGAGAGTGTGACACCCCCCCCCCCCCCCCCGACTCTAAATCATAATGAGAAGCTCACATCATTGGTGAGGTTTCAACAAGGCCAGAGATTCCTCAGATCCCCTCTCCCTCAAGCAATACCTGGAAATCTTTGGACTGATTTACACCTTTCTTAAGACTTAGAGCCGGGGACCACCCTGAGGGTGTGCAAGTCCTCTGCATGTCAGTGGTAGGACTGCCGTCTGTTTCTAAATGAAAGGTACAGAGCAAGTGGGAACTTACCTTCTCCGGGTTTCAGGGCAGACCGACCTCTCTCTCTCTCGCTCTCTGGCTCTCACAATTTATACCTGCCACTTCCCGGTCATACAGCAAATGGGATCAGGAGCTGTAAGCCTTGCCCCTATCAAACTTCTTCCAGTGATTTATCAGCTAAATAACTCTTATTTAAATAAATGCACACAGAAGCATTTTATATCCTGAATTGTCTTTGCCATTCAGGATACTGTGGGTTTTACCTCAGTAACATTAGGCAATCCTACAATGGATGAAACTGCAGGGTAAAAACAGGGTCAGGCAGTGGGAAAAGTGACAATTGCCCCTCTGCTTCTTCTTACTTTGTGGTAGAGGTAACAGTGCAGGTAGCTATTTTTGTAGACCCCTACAAAAATGAGTCTGACCCATAGCCATTTTTCAGTTACTGATAAGCCCTGGCTGAGTCCTGTTTCCAGTTAGAGCAGGGCAGGTCAGTAAGGGGGGAGGACACCATTCAGATGCAGAGGGGCTGGAATGGAGGCTCCCAGGGGGAGTCTGTGGGAGGTCCCCTAGAGGTTTTGTGAAGTTAGGAGGAAGTGAGGAGTTTAGCTTTAGCCTTTGTTGTTTTTCAGGCCCAGTCAGGGGAGTCAGGCTAACCCAGCCTGTGGAAGCAGACCAGGGGCAGGAGGGGTCCCTTCCAGGCTACTCGATAGCTGCTTGGGATGGCCCTCTGGGTTTTACATTTTCTTGGTAGGACCCGGTGCACCACCTGGACGCAGGGATTGGGGAACCCTGTTTATGGGACTGCCCAGGTTAGAGAGGACCTGCCCCTCTACACCTCAGCGAGGATGGAGCAGGTGGTGACCCAGTGCCAGGGCCCTCCAGTTTTTTTTTTTTATTGCTTTTCAAGTGAAGAGACTTTGCCTTTGGGATTCGGGAGGAAGTGTTTAGGCTGCTATTCCATCCAGATTCCTCCCTTAAGGGATCCAAGCACCAAGAGAGTCTAAGAGAAATATGAACTGTGAGAAATAAACCAAGAACACTCAGGACTCGTTCAGAGAGAGGATTTGCAACTCTTTATGCAAGGACAGGTTTTGCCTATTTTAGCCAGAGTTGGAGGGAAATCCCTGCCACACAACAAAAGTGGGTACCTTTTCTACACGGGGCTCCCATGCCTCCTGGAAAGTGGGGACACCCTGGGACCCTGCGAGGGTTACGTCTGCACAGATTGTAAAGTGGGGCTGAGAGCTGAATACCCAGTAGTGTAGCTCAAGTATTTGGCACCCGGAGGGGACACTTTCTTTGGCACACCCCAGTGATCTCTGGTTCCCCTCCCCTTCACACAGGCTCCGGTGACAAACGGGGTCTCTTCATTTTCCTTGAGGCCGTACGGGGGGGCTGGTGCAGCTCTGCTTCCTGCACTTGCAGTAGGGAGGGGGGCAGCGTTGTTGCTGCCTCTTCGTGCGACCCGGGACACGAGCTGATCTTCCTTCTGCTCTGGGCTGCAACTGCATGACCTTTCCTTTTTCCTGCCTGCTACAACCCACCTCTTCCTCTTCCGGGCCGCACGGGTTGGAAGAAGGAAAGGTTCTGCAGTTGCCGGTTCCAGAAGCACCGTGCATGGCGAGATGGGCTCCGCTTGGGCCACCGACTTCCCAGCTGGCACCTGGGGTGGACCACAACCCCACACACCCCCTTATTATGCCACTGCGTATACCACTGATTATCTGCAAGTAAACTTTAATTGTGGACACTATCTCAGAGTCTGGAGTTACAGGGTTAATGTTCTTATGGGATTCTCCTCTCAGGGGTACACAAACCCACCAGACTCACCCTCAGCACTCGGGCCTTGAAAGGTAACTTTGCCCATCCAACAAAGAACCCACATCTTGGGGAGAAAAGAGACCTTGTTTACTGCCAGCCTAGGTCCCTGCCCCAGAGACACTATAATAAGTTTATGGCCCCAGCCATGCAGGACAAGCCCACCAGGATGGGGTTACATAAGATAAGCAGGACTTTTATATTTCAGAATCTGCAGTCTTCACTTTAAGGCACGTTTATAGCTCAAACATGCTAATCAAGCAGTTGCTCTGCAGTAATCCAAACAAACAACTGAACGGGGAAAGCCAACAGTCGCTCAGCAGCGCATGGTTCAGAGAGAGGTATCTTTAAAGGATACTAATGATGCATTAGAATTAGGGCATCCCGACAGTGAGGTTCCAATAATTAGAAAAGTAGTCCAAGTGCCTGTAACTAAGAACTCACCTGAGCTAAAAAATTCTAACTTATCCCTATCAATTAAAAAGCAGAATGAAAATACAAACAAAAAACAAACTTTGAAATGTTTGTAGGCCAATGCCAGAAGTCTAAGAAGTAAGATGGGAGAATTAGAATGTATAGCAGTGAATGATGACATAGACTTAATTGGCATCTCAGAGACATGGTGGAAGGAGGACAAGCAATGAGACAGTGCTATACCAGGGTACGAATTATATTGCAATGACAGAGAGGAGCACCCAGGAAGCGGTGTGGTGCTTTATGTCTGGGATGGCATAGAGTCCAACAGGATAAACATCCTGCATGAGACTAAATACAAAATTGAATCTTTATGGATAGAAATCCCTCGTGTGTTGGGGAAGACTATAGTGATAGGAATATACTACCGTCCACCTAGTCAAGACGGTGAGACTGACAGTGAAATGCTAAGAGAAATTAGGGAAGCTAACCAAATTGGTAGTGCGGTAATAATGGGAGACTTCAATTACCTCAATATTGACTGGGTAAATGTATCATCGGGACACGCTAGAGAGATAACACTCCCGGATGGAATAAATGATAGCTTTATGGAGCAATTGGTTTAGGAACCGACGAAAGAGAGAGCAATTTTAGATCTAATTCTCAGTGGCGCACAGGATTTGGTGAGAGAGGTAATGGTGGTGGGGCCGCTTGGCAATAGTGAACATAATTTCATCAAATTTGAATTAATGACTGGAAGGAGGACAGTAAGGAAATCCATGGCTCTCGTGCTAAACTTTCAAAAGGGAAACTTTGATAAAATGAGAAAAATTGTTAGGAAAAAACTGAAAGGAGCAGCTACAAAAGTAAAAAATGTCCAAGAGGCGTGGTCATTGTTAAAAAATACCATTCTAGAAGCACAGTCCAGATGTATTCCACACATTAAGAAAGGTGGAAAGAAGGCAAAACGATTACCGGCATGGTTAAAAGGGGAGGTGAAAGAAGCTATTTTAGCCAAAAGATCTTCATTCAAAAATTGGAAGAAGGATCCAACAGAAGAAAATAGGATAAAGCATAAACGTTGGCAAGTTAAATGTAAGACATTGATAAGACAGGCTAAGAGAGAATTTGAAAAGAAGTTGGCCATAGAGGCAAAAACTCACAGTAAAAACTTTTTTAAATATATCCGAAGCAGAAAGCCTGTGAGGGAGTCAGTTGGACCATTAGATGATCGAGGGGTTAAAGGGGCACTTAGAGAAGATAAGGCCATCACAGAAAGATTAAATTATTTCTTTGCTTCGGTGTTTATTGAAGAGGATGTTGGGGAGGTACCCGTAATGGAGAAGGTTTTCATGGGTAATGATTCAGATGGACTGAATCCTTCAAAAGGATTAGCAATGCGTGCGCCTAGGGAGGGGCGCGGCGCAGATGGAGAGGCCTGACGAGCAATGGTATCTTGACTGGCAACACTGGGGACCATGGCAGAGCTGGAGGTGACGGGGTCAGCCTGAGGTCAGAGCCGGTGGCCCACCGCCTCTAGCAAGGAGGAACCAGGAGGTGGTGTCAGTGTAAGAAGGTGAGGGGGCCGTGCCGCGGATCAGCCATGGACGGCATGCGTAACATTCAGTTGTTTGTTGGATTTCCATAGGGGGAATTTGCAAGGTCTTGTTGTTTGTGGTTAATACTGTAGTTTATAGTGGCAGGCCAGAGTTCACCACTATAGTGATTCCAGTAAAAAGTGACTTACTTCAGAAGTTCCTAACTGGTGTGCCATTAAATTTACATCACCAACAGAGAAAAGGTAGTGGAAGGCCACAGCTGTAGTAGGAGAGGGAAAGTCTTCCCTTGTTTTCTCTGCCAGCAGATGGAGTCAGCAAACGGCATCGCTTCCCTGCTGCCTCCTCCTCCTGTGCTGGATTTCCTCTGAAGCCAAAACAATGCGGGGCCGGCAGATCTCACGAGATTAGGGGGTCACATGCGCTTCCACCCTAACAGAAAAGGAGCAGAGTGTTACGCCCGGTCGCAGACGGCTGCAACTGCTGTTGCTCACCTCTTACCTTACTACACTGACTTCATGGGGTAGTCTTGCGGCCTCCGCTAGCTATTGCCAGCCTGCTAGCCCCTGTTCCTGGGCCTCCCTGGATGGCGTGGACACTGCCGACTGCCATCTTGCCCTCGGAGCCCCTTAGGCATGCGCTTCAGGGCCAGTCTTATGCATGTCTTGGCGGGAATCTCGGGGGCGTCCCCCCCGGATGACGTCATTCTCCATGGACTCTTAAGCCGGCTGGCCCTGTCTGCCTATGACTTGGCAACGAGTTCCCTCATTGCTGATTCCGCTTCGCTCTACACGGACTTCCCGTTCCAGATCCTGCTTCTTCGGCATGAGATGTCTTGGGTACCCACTCCTCGGGGGCCCTTACTCCGTCTCTGGCTATCCACTCCTCAGAGGGCCTTTCGCTTGGACCGCTGCCTGCCCCACTCCCCGGGGCCTCCTCTGGAACCGTTGCACCTCCTCCGTGAGTACCCCGCTCTGCGGACCACTACCGTATCATCAACACTGAGGACCTTCTTTGGTGTACCCCGCTCTGCGGACCATTGCCGTATCATCTCTACAGAGGAATCCTCC
Organism: Rhinatrema bivittatum; assembly: GCF_901001135.1. Classification (NCBI taxonomy): domain Eukaryota; kingdom Metazoa; phylum Chordata; class Amphibia; order Gymnophiona; family Rhinatrematidae; genus Rhinatrema; species Rhinatrema bivittatum. The sequence goes on along the minus strand of NC_042628.1, from coordinate 77,283,590 downwards.
TTGGGTATACCCTGTGGCACCTCTGTGTCTGTGTGACTTTTTTACTGCACTCCCCGTTCTGCGGGCAGTGCTGCTCTCTCTCTCTCTCTTCAGTTCCTCCTGCCCTGCGCACCCAGCAGCTGAGACCTTGCCTCCCGATGATGAAGCTCATGGGGCTCCTCCCCGTGGGTGGTGCCTTCTCTCACCTCGGCTCAGGGCCCACACACCCACAAACCCTAACACAGAGGAGGAGGAGGCTCACCAGAAGCAATTTATTTATTTATTTATTTATTTAAGGTTTTTTTATACCGGCATTCATGAACTCGTTCACATCATGTCGGTTTACAGAAAACAGGGGTGCGGATAATACAACCAAAAAACATAAATAACGTGATGAAGAGAAGCAGTTACAATTAACAAGGGCTAATGAACTGGGAATGTAAGAAATAGAAAGAGATAGAGGAGAATAATTATGTACAAAAGTTCAATATAAATATGGTGTCTCATATGTACAGTCTCTGAGTAGAGAGTTTGTTTATGGTGCATATTAGGTAGAGTTCGAGAAGGCTTGCCTGAAAAGCCATGTCTTGAGTCTTTTCCTAAAGGTTAGGAGACATGGTTCGTTTCTGAGTTCTGGAGGGATGGAGTTCCATAACTGTGGGCCTGCGGTGGAAAGGGCTCGGTCTCTTAAGGTGCTGTGATTAGTGGTTTTCGTGGGTGAAACAATGAGGCATCCTCTGTAGGCTTCCCTGGTCGGTCTTGTGGATTTGTGGAAGCGGGGAGGAATTTGTAGATCGATTGTGGTATGTTGGTGAATGATTTTGTATATCAAGGTGATGGATTTATAAATGACTCTGAAATGAATTGGTAACCAGTGGAGGTCTTGTAGCACTGGGGAGATATGGTCTCTTTTCTTAGTGTTTGTCAGTAGACGGGCTGCTGCGTTTTGGACCATTTGGAGCGGTTTTGTGTATGAGGAGGGGAGGCCAAGTAAAGTGGAGCAGCAGTAGTCCAATTTTGAGAAAATGAGGGCTTGGAGGATGGTTCTGAAGTCTTTGGCATGGAAGAGTGGTCTTATCCTTTTTAAAACTTGCAGTTTATAGAAACAGTCTTTGGTGGTTTTATTGATGTGGGCTTTGAAGTTTAGTTTATTGTCGATTAGCACACCTAGATCTCTTACATGAGTGGTTTGTAGGTTGTTTGGCAGAGAGGTTGTAAGATTGTTATCAGGAGTTATGAGTAATACTTCAGTTTTGGCGGAGTTTAGTACCAGATTGAGGCTGTTGAGGAGGTTTTTGATTTCTAGGTGACAGGATTCCCAGTATTCAAGGGTTTTTGAGTATGATTCTTTGATGGGGATCAGGATCTGGATGTCATCTGCATAGAGAAAGTGTATTAACTTGAGGTTGATGAGGAGTTGACATAGTGGTAGGAGGTAAATATTAAAGAGTGTAGGGGATAAAGAGGAACCTTGTGGGACTCCGATGGTCGAGTCGTGGCGTGATGATTCTTTATTCTGGATTTTTACCTTGTAGCCTCTGTTGGTTAGGAACGATTTGAACCAGGAGAGCGCTAAACCAGAGATTCCTATCGCAGCTAGCAGTTTGATGAGGATAGCGTGATTTACGGTATCGAAAGCTGCTGAGAGGTCCAAAAGGATCAATAGAAAGGATTGACCTTTGTCTGTACCTAAGATGAGTAGGTCTGTTAGGGAGGTAAGTAGGGATTCTGTGCCCCTATTTTTGCGGAATCCATGCTGTGAGGCGGATAGAATTTTGTTGTCTTCGATGAAGTCCGATAGTTGGGCGTTCACAAGCCTTTCCATAATCTTAGCTATGATAGGGAGATTAGCTATTGGACGGTAGTTGTTGGGGTCTTTTAGGTCCAGGTTGGGTTTTTTTAAAAGAGGTTTGAGTGAGGCTTGTTTGAGGTCTTCTGGGAAGGAACCTTGGGATAGCGAGCAGTTGATGATGTCTGCTAATGTTTTGGATATGGTGTCTGGTATTGAGAGGAGAAGTTTTGAGGGAATATGGTCCGCTGGGTGCGAAGATGGTTTCATTCTTTTAAGGATGGTTTGGATTTCGGAAGACGAAGTGGGTTCAAACATTTCAAGATGAATGTTTTTGATGTGAGGCATTAGGGCTGGAGTTGAGGCATTAGGGCTGGAGTTTGAGGCATTAGGGCTGGAGGAATAAGAGGGTGTTTGCAACAGATTCAACAGACGATTATTGCCTTGGGAAGGGAAAGGGATATGATGTTGGGGGGAGGGGAGGTCATGATGCTGGGAGGCAATGGAGAGGAAAAGGAAGGTGATGATGTCAGGAGGATGGAGACAGAGGGAAAGGAAGGTGATGATGCCAGAGGATGAGTAGGGGGAAAGGAAGGCAATGATGGGAAGTAATAATACCAAGAGGATGGGACAGAAGGAAGGGAAGTTGACTGTGCCATGCAGAGAGGCATTGCTAAGTACCTAAAATATCCGGTGCATTGGCCCCTAAACCCTTTGCTTCCCTCTCCCTGAGATTTTGATAATTACATCATGAAAAATAACTTTCCCATCCCCCCACCCCTCTCCCTAGCAACACATAACTGGACATCACATTTTTAAATATTAAATTATCTCTATTCTACGTTACCATGAAGCTGTCAGGGAGCCATGCCAGTGAGTTCAATCCCAGCAGGGTCCCATGGCTCTCACCACATTCACCGCTTACCAAACTTTGTCTATAGAGAAACAGGATCATAGAGCAGGAAGCACTGCTACAACCCTTTTGTGGCATTGTCTCAACGGCTGGTCATGCATGTCAGCGGTCCTTCTATGCAACAAAGAAACCCCTGGCCAGTTCCAACCGTCTCGTAAAAGTACCACTGAAATTATTCAATAGTATCAATCAATAAAGTTCTTCTCTGTGGGAGTGAAGTCTGGGGTCTGTGCAGGATAGGACATAATCCTAATGTAAACCCTGCACCTAAAGTTATACAATACTTTACCTGTGGCTTTTTAAACAGGCATTTGGGACAGACACTTGAGATACCAGCAAAGACTTTTTTCCTACTATTATAATGTTAATGTTTAGCTTCTAAATGAGTTTTTATAGTAATTTATATTTGACTATTTTAATGTTGTATTTTATCTTTTCTTATTATTCAGATTTTTTGGATGTTCATTGTAAACTGTAGAGATAAAATTTGTTTCTGTGCAACAGTATATAAAAATTGTACAAATAAATACATTCACAGAAGCTCCCTAAACAGAGGGTGCAGAGCAGAATTAGGACACTTCCCTTTACCACTCACCATAGAAAAATAATATTCAAATTCAGGTGTTACCTGAATTTGCACATTAGCACACTTTAGTAACATTGTGTAATATTCCAAAACCCTGTAAAAATGTACTTAGAACCTCTAGGAAACCAATAAAAAGAATGTCAAATCAGCAGATGAATAGAACATGCAATAATTAAAAATGCATATAAAAATGTTTAAAAACTTATTTAAAGGTTTTTTATATACCGCGGCACGTTTCAAACATCACCTCGGTTTACAGTGAACATAATTTAGCAACAAGCTTTACAATCAATTTAGAAAGCATGAGCATATATTGCATGAAGGAGAAGAACAAAGCAGTAAATCAACATATATTACAATATATATTACAAATATTACTTACCAAAATATTTCAGAACAGCAGACATCCAATAATGAGAACACCCAATAAATAAAAGTAATAAGGATAAAACAAATACCCCCACTCTCCATACCAGTCTCCTCTGTGAATGGCCACAGTGGTGCAGTCTTAGGTTTGGTCGGTGGGTTAGGAGCTCAGAAAGAGACTGCAGGTGTTTGAAGTTTGCGGAAGGGGAAAAGCCTGCCTTCTGAGTCCTATAGTTGGGAAAGAGGGCCACGCAACAATTCCCTGTGGTGGTGCATCTGATAATGCACTAGAAGTTTCTGTTCTGATGGGAAAAGAGGATCTTGATCTAAATTCTGTGTGTGAACAAAAATATTCACAGGAGAAACAAAATGTGAGAGCCACGTGCCAGGAACCAGCAGCATGGAAAGAAGAGAGGAGAAAATGGAGAGAGCCTCCCATCCATTTAGTGAATGTTTTATTGTATTTCTTTAATGTATTATGATTGTGAACCATTGTGAAGGCTATGCCGATGTGACGGTATATAAAAAACAATAAACCATAAACCAGTGCTCTGATCAAGGACACCAGAGGAAAGAAGGAGAGAAGGCATTTAGGAGAAAGATGCAAACTTCAGTGAATCAGGTACCAAAAAAAGGTTCTTGGAAGTCATGGACTCTTTAAACCCCAGGAAATGGAGTGAGAGCCTTCTAGGAGGGGGTAACAGCAGAGTGTTTATTTATTTATTTCAAAACTCTTCTATACCGTGGTTAAGTTAGGTAACCATCACAACGGTTTACATACAGGCACGATAAAGTTAAATATGAGTGGTATAGATTTATAAGTTAAACATGTGCCATCAAAGTACAGTAACATTTTAGAATAATAAACTATGTGTATACGTTAAGCCTATCTGTATGTTATGAAATATTAGGCGGATTGAATTTAACATTAAGATACATTTATAGGTTAAAAACATCAACTGTTTGCTTGGTGCGACCTTTTCAATCAACTGTATTTCTCCTTCTCTTTTCCTTTACAAAAAGCTTGTTTAAAGAGCCAGGTTTTCAAGTTGGTTCTGAATATTTTAAAATCTCTCTGTAGCCTTATCTCGAGTGGCAAGGTGATCCACAGCACAGGACCAGCCAGTGACAGTGCTCTCTCTCTTGAGTGAGGCGTGCTGATTTAACAGAGGGGACGGTTAGTAGAGCCTTATTTGCAGATCTCAGGTTTCTGTGCGGGACGTGTACGCGCAGTGCTGTATTAAGTCGGTCGGCTTTTTCATCATGGATTAGCTTGTGAATTATACATAATGCCTTGTATTGAATTCTTTGTTCAATTGGAAGCCAGTGTAGTTCGGCAAGTGTTCCTGTAATGTAGTCACTTCTTTTTTTGCCCATCAAAATTCTAGCAGCGGAATTTTGCAATATTTGCAGTGGCCTAATCGTCGATTGTGGTAGCCCTAATAGCAAAGAGTTGCAATAGTCTGTACTAGCGAGTATCATTGCCTGTAGAACTGTGCGAAAATTGTTTATCTTTAGCAGAGGTTTCAGTTTTCTCAGGGTCATTAGTTTACCATATCCTTCTTTTAATTTCTGAGAGATGGACTGTTTCATGTTTAATTCAGGGTCAATTATTACCCCTAGATTAGTTGCTAATTCCACGGCTTGATTATTTTTGATTGTGATTGTAGGTTGTATGTTTTTTCATTCAAGGTGTAAGAATTCCGTTTTGTCGATGTTTATTACCAGTTCCATCTGGTTTAGGAGCTGTTTGATTATTTCGAGATACATATTGGCTAGTTTTATTGTCTCTTCAATGGTGTTTACAATGGGTAACAGTAGCTGAATATCGTCTGCATATATGTAGTGTATGATTCCAAGTCCTGCTAGTAAATGACATATTGGTAGTAAGTAAATATTAAAGAGTGTTGCAGACAGGGCTGATCCCTGTGGGACCCCTGTTAGCAGTGTGACTTTGTCCGAAAGTGTATTATTGATTTGGACTTAGAAATATCTGTTGTTTAGGTAAGATTCAAACCAGTTTATTGTTTTGTTAGTGAGTCCTATTTATTTCAGTCTATTGATTAGTATTTTGTAATTTACAGTGTCGAATGCTGTGGAGAGATCTAGTAGAACCAGGATGTAGTGAGTTCCTGTGAGGAAGTATACAAGAAACATCCTCCAACCACCTTAAGGACTGGCCACAGCTCTCCAGCCCGGTCCTCACAAGGGATTCTGGGTGAAGGGAGGCTCCCTTTACCATACCATAAGGAGCCAGGGCCCAGAAGGGTTAGGTAGGCTTCAGGGAGCAGGCAGAAACCCAGTTTATATGAAGATGTCTGAATGCTACCAATTCTGCAAGGTGAGCTGCATTTTTCTGTTTTGTCACTATAAATAAAATGTACACATAAGGAAACATTCAGATTTTGCCTCCTTATTCCACTTGGCATTTTTTCTAAACCATGACTGACCACATTACCACACAAGGATTAGCAACCCCCTTGTGAAATCTCAGTACCTGTTGGTGTATTGCTTAAAGACTGTTCAAATTGCAATTTTCTAATTTTTATCTGTTTAATAAAGATGCTCATTTTAGAATGCCAGTGTCTTCTTGGTGCTATGCCATCTAAATGCCTAGGACCCTGAAAGTAACACTTCCCCCGTCATAAGAACATAAGTTTTGCCATGCTGGATCAGACAAAAGGTCCATTAAGTCCAGCATCCTGTTTTCAACAGTGGTCAATCTAAGTCACAAATACCTGGCAGGATCCCAAAGGGTAGATAGATTCCATGCTGCTTATCACTGAGGTAAGCAGATTTCTCCAAATCTACCTTAATAATGGTTTATGGATGTTTCTTCCAGGAACTTGTCCAAATCTTTTTTAAACCCAATGTTAGGATTGTGGACCATTGTGCTGCGGTGAGGTTGGCTCAACCTACAGGGAAGTCCCTGTAGGTCCTCACCACCAGCTGGTATAGAAACTGCACAGGAGCTTCGCCTAATCCAGCCCCTTTCCCCTCAGGTTCCAGGATCTGGCAGGTCATAGGTGGCAGTCTCTGGGACAAAGGCAGAAGAGTAGCTCAGGGGCCAGGCTGGAGTCAGAGTCAGGGCTCAGGCAAGAGTAACAAAAGTCTGGGCTAAGGTCAATGCCAATGGTTAGTCCAAGAGGGGAGAGTGTGGTAGGCTGGGCGAGGAGGATGAGGCATGTTGGGCTGGAGAGATGAGGCACATGGGCTCATCTCTCCAGGTGTTCTGAGTCACTACGTTTGTCCTGATCCACAAGCTATTCCCAAGTGGCAGGTCCAAAAAGGCTTTTGAGTGGCCAGAGGGCTACCCCAGAGACCAGCATTGCATTTCTGGGACTCACCCCTGTACGTGCAAGTTTAGCGGAGCCTCCAAGTGTTCAAGTGCTTCCAAGCTTCGGTCCAGCCCATGCTCGGATATGCTCACCTCCCACGGCATATACCTTGGACCTCGCCCTGGGGTTGTGTTGTAGACCAGGGCCTCATGCTCTCCCTGATGATCGGGCCGCATACCCACTCGGAACAATAACTTATGCGCTAACTTATGACAAACTGAAGAGTAGTAAATCACCTGGACCGGATGGTATACACCCCAGAGTTCTGAAAGAACTCAAAAATGAAATTTCAGACTTATTAGTAAAAATTTGTAACCTATCATTAAAATCATCCATTGTACCTGAAGACGAGGATAGCAAATGTAACCCCAATATTTAAAAAGGGCTCCAGGGGCGATCCGGGAAACTACAGACCGGTTAACCTGACTTCAGTGCCAGGAAAAATAGTGGAAAGTGTTCTAAACATCAAAATCACAGAACATAAAGAAAGAAATGGTTTAAAGGAACAAAGTCAGCATGGCTTTACCCAAGGCAAGTCTTGCCTCACAAATCTGCTTCACTTTTTTGAAGGAGTTAATAAACATGTGGATGAAGCTGAACCAGTAGATGTAGTATACTTGGATTTTCAGAAGGCATTTGACAAAGTTCCCCATGAGAGGCTTCTAGGAAAAGTAAAAAGTCATGGGATAGGTGGCAATGTCCTTTCGTGGATTACAAACTGGCTAAAAGACAGGAAACAGAGAGTAGGATTAAATGGACAATTTTCTCAGTGGAAGGGAGTGGGCAGTGGAGTGCCTCAGGGATCTGTATTGGGACCCTTACTTTTCAATATATTTATAAATGATCTGGAAAGAAATACTACGAGTGAGATAATCAAATTTGCAGATGAGACAAAATTGTTCAGAGTAGTTAAATCACAAGCAGATTGTGATAAATTGCAGGAAGACCTTGAGGGACTGGAAAATTGGCCATCCAAATGGCAGATGAAATTTAATGTGGATAAGTGTAAGGGGATGCATATAGGGAAAAAATAACCTATGCTATAGTTATACAATGTTTAGGTTCCATATTAGGTCCTACCACCCAAGAAAGAGATCTAGGCATCAGAGTGGATAACACATTGAAACCATCGGTTCAGTGTGCTGCAGCAGTCAAAAAAGCAAACAGAATATTGGGAATTATTAGAAAAGGAATGGTGAATAAAACGGAAAATGTCATAAAACCTCTGTATCGCTCCATGGTGAGACCACACCTTGAATACTGTATACAATTCTGGTCGCCGCATCTCAAAAAAGATATAATTGCGATGGAGAAGGTACAGAGAAGGGTGACCAAAATGATAAGGGGAATGGAACAGCTCCCCTATGAGGAAAGACTAAAGAGGTTAGGACTTTTCAGCTTGGAGAAGAGACGGCTGAGGGGGGATATGATAGAGGTCTTTAAGATCATGAGAGGTCTTGAACAAGTAGATGTGTCTCGGTTATTTACACTTTCGAATAATAGAAGGACTAGGGGGCACTCCATGAAGTTAGCATGGGGCACATTTAAAACTAATCGGAGAAAGTTCTTTTTCACTCAACGCACAATTAAACTCTGGAATTTGTTGCCAGAGGATGTGGTTAGTGCAGTTAGTATAGCTGTGTTTAAAAAAGGATTGGATAAGTTCTTGGAGGAGAAGTCCATTACCTGCTATTAATTAAGTTGACTTAGAAAATAGCCACTGCTATTACTAGCAACAGTAACATGGTGTTACGCTTGGGCTGTGTTCTGGTGTTGTGAACACCACCTTCTGGAGTTACTCCAGGTGGAGAGAGAAAGGGATGGCTGGAAAGTCTCTGATGATGATGATAGTGGAGCAGAGAACTGGCTGGGAACAGGATCTAAGTCCAAGCTGGGTCAAGGTAGGCGGCAGGCAAACAGTGTCAGAGTTCAGGCTGGGTCAGGGCACTTAGTAGCAAGGCAGGGAGCCCAAAGGCCACACACACACGGCAAGGCAGAGGGCCCAAAGGCCACACACACAGCAAGGCAAGGAAGGCTCGAGCAGGGAGCCCAAGAGAGCTCGATGCCGAAGCACCGAGTGAACTGCCAGGCAGGGTTATAAGGGGAAGTCCAGAACATAGAGAAAACAAGGAAGATAGACTGGGCTAGTCAGGAGAGCCTGCTCTTGAAGGACCCCTGGTGGTGAGGCGGTTGCACAGCAGCCATAGCCGTAACACATGGAATAGATTTAGTTTTTGGGTACTTGCCAGGTTCTTATGGCCTGGATTGGCCACTGTTGGAAACAGGATGCTGGGCTTGATGGACCCTTGGTCTGACCCAGTATGAGTTATGAGACGCATGAGTTATGTGGCTAACTTTGGCCCGCCCTGAAATGCATCCCAAATTTAGCCACATATGGCTTCAAATATAGAGGGCTAGCTATTTAGACAGATAACATTTCAATTATCCATCTAAATGGTTTTTGAATATCGACCTCTACGTGAATTCCTGACCTATTTGTGTGCAGAATAAAGCTGTTCGTGCCCAATCCTGAATGTTGTTACAGCCATTGCCAGCCCTCAGGGAACCATGGACCCATATTTCCACAGACTTCATTGTGGATTTCCCACTCTCACATGGATCCACTGTGATATGGGTCATAGTGGATAGATTCTCTAAAATGCCTCATTTTGTACCTTCCACTGGGCTACTCACTGCTCCTGAACTGATCAGTCTTTGTTCAACATGTCTTCAGGTTACATGGCCTACCATCTCACATCCTGTCTGACAGAGGTGTCCAAAACACAGCCCGCTACTCTGCTGGAAGTATGGCATCTTTTTAGACTTCACCACAGCCTATCATACTCATGGCAACAGACAGACCGAGAGGATCAATCAGGTCCTTAAGACCTCCCTCAGACAGTATATTAATAAAAAGCAAGATGACGTGGCCATTCTTCTACCTTAAGTGGAGTTTTCACATAAGAATCATGTGAACAGTACCACCGATTCCTCTCCGTTTCAGATCATATATGGGAATTACTCATGAGTACCACTTTCTCTCCCTCTCATCATGGACTGCCCCACAGCCCATCTCACTGCCAAGGAACTTCAAGACCTTTAGACTCATACCAATCAACTAATCTCACAGGCAGATGCCCAGGCTAAGAAATATGCAGACACCTGAAGTTGACCAGCTCCACAATTCAAAGCAGGCAATCTCGTGTGACTAAGCACTCAACATCTATGCCTCTGGGTTTCCTTGATCTGTCTAGCACCTCTATTCATTGGATCCTCTGCCATCAAACAAAGTCGGGCCCATGACCTACCAGCTAAAGCTTCCCATTACATTGAGAATCCATAACAAATTCCATGGCTCATTATTGAAATTGCTGGTCCTTTCTTGGCCTCCCAGAAAACCTCCGCACCTATGAATATAACCTCAGAGAAACACACAATATGAGATATAAGAAATCTTGAACTCACATGGCGACACAAATTAGAATATCTCATCTCATGGAAACACTACAGATCAGAGATTTCTTTGAAACCTGCTACCAATCTCAAAGCGCCTCTCCTGGTGAAGGAGTTCCACAGACAATTTCTTTCTAAGCCAAAGCCACGGATCATCAGGAAGGGGATTAAGAGGGGGAGTTCTGTTATGTTTCATGGCAAGCAGAGCCCACCCACGAGCCATGCCTCTCACTTGGTCTCCAGAGCCGACAGGACCCCTTCACTCGCATCAGAATGCTGACTGCATGCTTTACAGCAAGACACCACCATCACTCCTTTCTTGGCTCCTCCTAGGCACGCATCGGATTTCCTGCCCCTTATAGGCCCCATGATGCAAAAGTATCGGTGGCACCACCTGATGATGTCACCCGCTCTCGCCTTAAAAACCATGCCCTGGGTGTCCTCTCCTTGCCTCACAAACAGGTCAACTTCAGCCTTATAAGATACGCGTGTATCTTATAAAATCCAGCGTACTTTTGTTCGCGCATGCTCGCTGTTTTTGAAAATGTACCCCATTATCAATTGCAGGCTCCGCACTTTGGAACAAACTACCAGCAAAACTCCGGACAGAACCTTCAGCACAGAACTTCAAGAAAGCACTAAAAACCTGGCTCTTCTGAAAAGCCTATCCCGCCAACAATTAACCCTTGCCACTGGGATCCATCCCAAACAACCGCTCTCCATCCCAGCACATAACCCTCTAGAAAACTCATAACTCCCAAACCACAGGTCCTCATTGACTCAATAACACTAGCAGTCACAATGTTAAGTAAGTCGCATTTCTCATTCAATTTTCAATGTTATACAGGTACAACAGAACACAATATTATGATTAAAGCAATACAAAGAAGCAGTTTTTCAAGTTACAATAATGTTGACAGTCATAATTGTTAATCAAGTCGCATTTGTCATCTAAAGTTATACTGTTAAAATTATATAGTTATAATGTTAAAGCAGTACATTGAGGCAGTTTTTCTTACAAGTTATAATGTTACAATGTAAAGATATTATGATTTGTTGTCACACTTATCACACAAGTTATCATGTAAATCGATATGTTACCCATGTTTGAATGTCAGTATATAAAAACAAATAAATAAAATATCGCTTGGAATGAGGAACATGGCTTGAATGAAGAACATGTCTTTGAATGAGGAACAAGAGATCTGCTGGCTGGACAAGCTCCATGAGACCGGTACTAGGAACAAGACTAGGAACTTGGAACTCAGAACTTGACTTGAAACTTGGAATTTGGAACTTTAAAAACAAAGATGGACCCCAAGAACTTGCCTGCGTGAAGACAGACTTGGAAGCAGGCCATATGCTACAAGACATACTACACAGCCTGCCATGGGCAGACCATGACGTTGGCATGCCTGGAGGAACTTGGAATCAGGAATTTGTGCTGCAACACACCTTACACATCTGCCACCACTCAATATTTTATAGACCTCTATCATATTCCCCCTCAGCCATCTCTTCTCCAAGCTTAAGAGCCCTAACCTTTTTAGCCTTTTCTCATAGGGGAATCGTTCCCTCCCCTTTATCATTTTGGTCACCTTTGTCTGTACCTTTTCTAATTCTGCTATATATTTTTTTGAGTTGAGCAGAATTGCACACACAGATCGATATTATATGTTTTATTCTCCATTCCTTTCCTAATAATTCCTAACATTCTATTTGTTTTCTTGGCTGCCACCACTACATACTGGGCAGAAGACTTCAGCATATTATCAGCGTTGACATCTAGATCTTTTTCCTGGAAAGTGATTACCTATAATGGAACCTTGCATTGAATAGCTATGTTCAGCACTTTGCACTTGTCATTAAATTACATCTGCCATTTGGATGCCCAGCCTTCAAATCTCACAAGATCCTCTTGAAATTTCTCAGTCTTCTTGTGATTTAACAACTTTGAATAATTTTGTATCATCAAAAAAATTGGACTATCTCACTCATTATTCCCATCCCTATGTCATTTACAAAGATCTTAAAAAGCAGCAGTCTTGGCACAGATCCCTGGGGCATTCTGCAAGTTGCCTTTCTCCAATAAGAAAATTGACCATTTAGCCCTACTCTCTGTTTTCTATCTTTTAACCAGTTCTAAATCCACAATAGAACATTTCCTCCTATCCCATGACTATTTAATTTCTTTAAGAATCTCTCGTGAGGTATTGTTATGATTTGTGGGTATGTGGTACCTTGGCCCGAGGTAAAGTTGTCACTACCTGTGAGAAGGACCCCCACAGGTCTGCAGCGCCGGGACGTGAGATCAGAGACAGTGGAGAGCTCAGAGTAAGGCAATGGAGAAGTTCCCTAGCACCAGGAGAGGACACCCGTGGAGAGTAGACTGGAGGTTATACCTGGGCAGGGACCCCAAGGGGAGGAATGCCAGACAGGCCGCAGAGCGGAGAGCATGAGGCTTGACCAAACAGGAGGTACTCCGGAGAGCAACCCCGAAGGGAGGAGCTGCACAGCGTAGGATTATGATGTAACGCCGTAGGCCAGCCCACAGGACAGGGAGGCCCGAGCTGAGCCTCTGGTGATGACGTAGCACTGCCCCAAGAATCGGGAAAGTGTAGGCAGTCTCAATGTAATACGTGAGCACAACCCCGAGAAGCAGGGAAGCATGCAAGTGCCAAGGAAGCCGGAGAGCACTACCCCAAGGAGCGGGGAACGCTGGCAGTCACTGTAATATGTAGACACTGTCCCAAGGAGCAGGAGGCGCGGACAGTCTTGTTCAGGCTGCGGGGAGCAGAGAAGTTCCACTGTAGAACTCACGGATCACTGAGGTGTCCCAAAGGTAGTCCCGAGGAACGGGAGGCTTTGCAAGTTAGAACCCAGCAGATGCATAGCCAGCCCGAGGAGCTGGGTAGGCAGGAGAGCGAGTCCACGATGCATGCACTGGCCCCGAGGAGCAGGCACCAGACAGGGTCCAAGGCACAAGGCGTGGTCACCGGAACATGTAAGCAGTAGTCGAAGACAAACGGAACTTGTTGCCAAGTCGGCTAGCTGAGGGCGAAGGTGGAGTTTAAGTACACCGATCTGATGATGTCAACAATCGGAGATGCCCCTGAGGCTCCCATCGAGGAGGCGTCAAAGGAAGGCCTGGTGGTGCACCTAGGATGTTACTTTTGCTATAATAGCCTCTCCCAATTCACCTTCATTTGGCCTTCCAAGATGGTATTCTTGATCAGTGTCTATGCCTGATGTAATGTCTTAACTTTTTTCAGTATATCTTTCAGTTTTTTCCTAACCGTTTTTTTTCATTTTCTCATAATTTTATAGAAACAGAGAAACATAGAAATGACGGCAGAAAAAGACCAAATGGCCCATCCAGTCTGCCCAGCAAGCTCCCACACTTATTTTCCCATACTTATCTGTTTCACTGACCACCAAGTTCAGGGCCTTTGTTGGTAACTGTTTGATTCAAATTTCCTGCCACCCCCTGCCGTTGATGTAGAGAATAATGTGGAGTTGCATCAAAGGTAAATCATAAGGCTTAATGGTTAAGGGTAGTAACCGCTGCATCAAGCAAGTTACCCCGATGCTTGTTTACCCAGACTGCACAGATCAAAACCTTGTTAGATGTTGTCTGAATGTAAATCCTCTTTTCCACATTTCCCCATGCCATTGAAGCAGAGAGCAATGCTGTATATGCATTCAAAGTGAAGTTTCAGGCTTAATTGGGTTAGGGTTGTAACCGCCGCAATAAGCAAGCTATCCCCATGCTTATTTGTTTACCCAGACTGTGTAGTTCAGTCGTTGGTTGCTGTCTGAATGCAATCCTTTTTTCCACATTTCTGCCTTGCTGGTGAAGCAGAGAGCAATGTTGGAGTTGCATTAACCGTGTGAAGGCTTATTGAGTAAGGGTAGAAATCACCATTCCAGCAAGCCACCCCCTTGGCTCTTCTCTTCATTCCCATCCTCTAGGCTTTATGGATCCACAGTGCTTATCCTATGCCCCTGTGAATTCCTTCACAGTTTTAGTCTTCACCACTTCCTCCGGAAGGGCATTCCAGGCATCCACCACCCTCTCCGTGAAGAAATATTTCCTGACATTGGTTCTAAGTCTTCCTCCCTGGAGCTTCAAATCGTGATCCTTAGTTCTACTGATTTTTTTCCAACGGAAAAGGTTTGTCGTTGACTTTGGATCATTAAAACCTTTCACGTATCTGAAAGTCTGTATCATGTCATCCCTGCTCCTCCTTTCCTCCAGGGTATACATATTTAGATTCTTTAATCCCTCCTCATAAGTCATTCGATGAAGACCATCTATCTTTTTGGTCACCCTTCTCTGGGCTGCCTCCATCCTGTTTCTGTCTCTGAGATACGGTCTCCAGACCTGAGCTCAATACTCCAGGTGAGGCCTCACCAAGGACCTGTACAAGGGGATAATCATTTCCCTTTTCTTACTCAATATTCCTCTCTCTACACGTGGAAGAAATCTCTTTCCTCATACTGGAGAGGTCCATTCACCCTATCATCTTGGGCTTGCCCTGACTGCAGAAACATTCCCCAGTTATACACTAGGATACACTTCAGATCGCATCTTGGGGCCAGTCTTGTTTTGACTCCTGCCTGACAAATATTCCTCATCCCAGTGTGCCTCTCTTGACCATGCCCATGGCACTCCCGCCACAGTACCAAGATTATGAAGATGTCTTCTCTAAGAAGAAAGCAGAACTCCTCCTGGAACACCGGCCCTTTGACTGTGCCATAAATCTGATCCCTGGTACTATGCCTCCTAGGGAGCGGGTTTACCCTTTGTCGCTCCCAGAGATACGAGCCATGTCTTCTTACATTCAGGAGAATTTGGAGAGAGGGTTCATTCAGCCCTCTAACTCCCCCGCTGGGGCTGTGTTCTTCTTTGTGGCCAAGAAGGACAGGTCACTCCGTCCCTGCATCGATTACCGCAGCCTCAACGCCATCACACGGCGGGACAGGTACCCCTTGCCTCTGATTCCTGAGTTAGACAGGCTGCAAGGAGCTAAGGTCTTTACCAAACTGGACCTCCGGGATGCATATAATTTGGTACGAATATGACCAGGTGACGAATGGAAGACCCCATTCAATACTAGAGACGGGCACTACGAATATTTGGTCATACCCTTTGGCTTATGCAATGCCCCTGTGGTCTTTCAAAACCTTATGAATGAGGTCTTGAGGGATATGTTGCATACCTCTGTCATAGTGTACCTTGACAATGTCTTGGTGTATTCTAAAGATTTATCCACGTACCACGTACAAGTGTGGCAAATGCTACAGAAACTCTGGGACAATCGTCTCTTTGCCAAGATAGAGAAGTGCCAGTTCAAGCAGGAATCTTTGCCGTTCCTCGGATATATAGTCTCATCCACGGGCTTCCACATGGACCCTGATAAGGTGGCGGCCATTCAGGATTGGCCACAGCCGGTAGGGGTCAAGGCCCTACAACGCTTCCTGGGCTTCGCTAATTTCTATCGCCAGTTCATACCCCATTACTCCCGGATGGTGGCACCGCTTATGGCCCTTACCAGGAAGGGTGCCGATGCGAAGAATTGGTCCCCGATGGCAATAAGTGCTTTCCAGAGGCTGAAGGAAGCCTTTCTCCTTGATGTCCTTCTCCACCATCCCAATCCGCAGCGTCAGTTCATCATGGAGGTAGACGCATCTGATCTTGCGGTAGGGACTGTCCTAAGCCAGTTATCCACTAAAGGCAAACCCCTACCATGTTCCTATTATTCTCTAAAATTCTCTCCGGCGGAGAGAAATTACAGTATTGGCGATAAGGAGCTGCTGGCCATTAAGCTCGTGCTGGAGGAATAGCGGCAGTGGCTGGAGGGGGACCAATAGCCCGTGATCGTCTATACAGACCACAAGAACCTGGAATCCTTGTGCCGAGCCCAACGCCTTAATTCTCGACAAGCCCAATGGTCGCTTTTCTTTAGTCTGTTCAATTTCCTCCTCCAGTACAGGCCAACCTCCAAGAACGTTAGAGCCCTCTCTCACATGGCTGAAATAGAGGATAACCCTGATCCACCCCGTTACATCCTTGATCCAGCCAAAGTACTTCTTGCAGCTTCAGAGGTGGTTCCTATGGGTAAGACGGTTGTACCGGTTTGCCTGTGCAAGAAGGTGTTGTCATGGGCTCATGATTCGTTGACCGCAGGGCATTCGGGGGTCGCTTGGACCTTGGATCTGCTGACCGAATATTACTAGTAGCTTCAGGTCAAGAGAGATGTTCGCCTTTAGGTCAGCTCCTGCCCAACCTGTGCTTGACAAAAGACGCTGACTGGTCGCCCGTGGGGGTTCCTTCAACCATTGCCTATCCCCACCGAGCCATGGACCTATTTGTCGACCGACTTCATCGTGGACTTGCGACCTTCAGAAGGGAAAACAATGATATGGGTCACGAGCGATGGGTTTTCAAAGATGGCCCACTTCGTCCCCCTCACTAAGTTACCAACGGCACCTGACCTCGCTAGTCTTTTCACTCAGCACATCTTTCGCCTACACGTACTTCCTCGTCATATTGCCTCTGACCGGGGCTCACAGTTCATGGCTAACTATTGGAAAGCACTCTGCAAGAAATTTGGGGTCCAGTTGGACTTCACGACCGCCTTTTATCCCCAAGGCAATGGCCAAGCGTAGCGCACAAACTCGACCTTGAAAGCCTTCTGAGCCTTCATGGGAGACCTACAAGATGATTGGGTGGCTTTACTGCCATGGGCAGAATTCTCCTACAACCACCATAGACATTCATCCACCGGTAGGCCTCCCTTCCAGGTAGTCTATGGGATACGTCTCCGACCTCCTTTGCCTTTGCCATTGGCAGTCCCATCACCAGCCGTGCAACTCACAGCCCAACAGCTACACAGCCTCTGGGGCTCTACTCGGGAGAAACTTCAACGCACGGCAGTCACTGCGAAGAGGTACATGGACTGTCTGCGACGTCCAGCTCCAACGTTCCTTCCCGGGGACAAGGTATGGCTAAGTACCAAACACCTTCGTCTGCGGGTTCCTTTGATGCACTTGGCTTCGAGGTACATTGGCTTGTTCCCAATCACGGAACGGGTGGGGGCGGCCTCCTACCGGCTCCACCTTCCCTCTACGCTCAGGGTTCATAACGTTTTTCATGTCTCGTTGCTCAAACCATTGGTCTTGTCTGTCTTCCATAACAATATCCCTGAACCTGCCGCTCCCATGGCCCTGGAGGACATGGTCTACCAAGTAAGAGACATCTTGGATGTACGGTTCCACCATCGTAGATGGGAGTACCTCCTTTCCTGGAGGGTTATGGCCCTGAGGAGAATTCCTGGGAGCCTGCCTTCAACATTTTGGACAAGGCTCTTCTTCAACAGTTTCATCTACGTCACCCTGCTAAGCTGAAGCCCCCAGGAAGGGGGCGTAGAAGGGGAGGTACCCAGGGCGTCTTGTGGCAGCATGGCTGAGGTCTAGTCGGGCCCGCGGCCTCCTTCACGGTGTTCCCTCAGCAAGGGAGACGCCGCTGACGTCGGTGCACGCCCTGCCCCTAGGCGAGCGTGTGCAGGGGCTCGGCCATTTAAAGGGACCAGCGTGGGAATACCCTATCCTGCCTCAGGACATGACGTAAGACACTGCCAGTATTTAAATTGGCTTGACCAGCATCTCAGTGCCTTGCAACGAGGTTCACTCTGGTTTAAGAGTTCCTAGTTGCTGTTCCTGAATTCAGCTTTCGACTACTGGCTTCTGACCCTGGCTTCCGTCCACTGGTTTCAGACTTCGGCTTTTGTCCAGGAGGTCTCGCCTAAGTCCAAGCGGCTCAGGTCCTCACGAGCTCCTCTCGGGGGGACCACGGGCTTCCAGTGGTCCCCCCGAGCCAGCTGGAGCCAGGAAGCCAGTTCCAGTTGGCTTCCTGGCTCCAGCTCTTCTTCTCCATCCTCCGGATACCGCTTCACAAGAGACCGCTCGTAAGTCCAAGCGGCCCGGGTCCTCACGGGCTCCTCCTGGGGGGACCTCGGGTCTCCAGTGGTGAAAATCTTCCTAGCCTCCTGCCTTCAACCCCCACTGGGTATCTTCCATAGTCAGCCACCACCTGTCCTAGTCGGCTCAAGGGTCCACGAATCCAACAATTGCATAGTCTGGGTAAACAAATAAGTGTGGGCGTAGCTTGCTTGGTGCTGAGGTTACTATCCTGAATCAATTAAGCCTGATACTTCACTTGGAATACATATCCAGTGCAGTTCACTGCTTCAATGGCAGGGGGGAATGAAGAAAAGATGATTTATATTCAGACAACAACCAACAAGGACTGAATTGCACAGGCTGGGTAAACAAATAAGCATGGGAGTAGCTTGCTTAGTGCTGCAGTTACTACCCCTAACCAATTAAGTTTGATACTTCACTTTGATGCACCCATCAA
This sequence comes from Rhinatrema bivittatum, assembly GCF_901001135.1. NCBI lineage: Eukaryota > Metazoa > Chordata > Amphibia > Gymnophiona > Rhinatrematidae > Rhinatrema > Rhinatrema bivittatum. Next base: position 77,264,744 of record NC_042628.1, on the reverse strand, counting down.
TAGTGGGGGTGGAATGTAATTAGAACCAAAAAGTTACTAATAAGGGCCAAGAGTAACAGATAAGTATGAGAAAAAATAAGTGTGAAGGCTTGCTGGGCAGACTGGATGGGCTGTTTGGTCTTCTTCTGCCATCATTTCTATGTTTCTATGACATTTCTTAAATGAATTGTTAAAGAAAGTGAGGGATAGAGCATTATGTAATGTAAGAACTCTACCACCCCTTCTACAAATCTATATTTCTCAACCCATGTCTCTGCATGCATTCCCCACTCATTAAGTACTTGACAGGGCACAATCTAGCTATACATCTTCTTCTCCCCACCCAGGTCTTTCGTCACCCACCCCCTACCTTTTCTGTTTATGCTTCCCGCTACCCAGCTTTTTGTTTCCCCCTTCCATCCTCGTAAATTCAATCCCATCTCTTTCTTGCTACTTTTCTTGTCCTCACAACCCCTCCCCCTCAGCAAGGCTCCTATTCATCTTCTCTTCTGCTGCCAGTATTCTCTTCTTCTCCCCTTCCTTTGGATTCCTCTCTCATCCTTTTTTCCCCATATTCTTCTCCATCTTCCCTTTCTTCCTACATTCTTCTCTATCACACCTTTCCCAGGTTCTTTTCCATCTCCCCCTGCTCTCCTTTAGGTTCTTCTCGGTTTCTTAGGGCTCAGCACTATGAGTAGAATGCTGGCAGACCAGCGGAGGGGGGCACAGTGAGCATTGCTTCCTGTTCTCTCAGTTGCTCACTTCCTTCAGGAATCAGAAGGAGGGAGTAGCCATACCAATTGAGAGTGTGTGGTTACTGTGTCCTGACTCTAGTAGCCTATTAGCATTGCCACTTCCAGCGAGGAGAGGAGGTGCAGGAAGGTCAGCTTTTTCAATAATGTTTGGTGCGGCTTTTACCAAGGGGATATTTTCGGGATGTGTCAGTGGCCAGCCTCATTGAAACTCAAAATTATTTCTGTTTGGGTAAACTTCTTATGGCTTTTGGTTATTTAAGCTATTCTATCTATGCAAATGACTACAGTAAGCAATATTTCTTATTTCTCATGCTATCCAGAGAAGAGAATAATTCATCTGTTTGTAAACTGCCTCTAACCAATAGCACAGCTCTCCCAACTGCCTGTGTATTTCATAGACCTTGATCAGTATAGTGGCTCTCTGAAATGGTTGTGCTCCTTTTCAGAGACCCTAACTCAGAAGTAGGCAAATTGTTCCTTCCAAGATCCACCATAATGGTACTGCATGAATTGGGGGGGGGGGGGGGGGGAGGGCAGTAAAGCAGGAGTAGGGGAGTGGTGCCAGAGTATCAGCCTGAAACAATGGGGTTTGTCAAGATGAGAGGTACTTGTGAGAGTTCCATCCATGCAGTGAGATGACTTCTGACCCCAGGATGTTGCGAGTCTTTGACACATGCTAGTGTGGCGAGACCCCCATATTACATCCTTTTGTTTTTGGTTTTTTTTTTTGTTTCTAGTTGGAAGGGTAAGCCCCAGGATTTATTAAGCTTAACCTGTTTGGGAAATGTTGGGTATGATTGTACATGTAACAATAGCAACTGACTACAGGATGGCAGGAGAGTTAAGCATGGTAACATAATGTGATAATATGGTTTATGTTAAGGGGTGGTAGGCTGGTCCCCTTAAGAATCCAGAATATAGGATTGGTGGGAAATGGTTAAGCGGGAAGTATGAAGGGTGAGAGCTTGCCTTTGGATCCTGCCCTCTCTGTTGAGGTCACCATCTGCATGACATAACCATTGAATCCAGTAAATAAATTTGGGAAGGTGACCCTTACCCAACAGGGAAATCTTTCCCATCATTTTGTGTACCTGAGTCTGGGGTTACACTAGGATCCATCTCACCACCATGGATGAGACAGAAGCCTCCTGCAGGACTGCAAGTAATAGTTTGCCCACTCCAATCAAATAAAAGAGCTCTCTCGACTGCTAAGCCCCCTTCTACTCCTTCTTACTAACAAAAGGACTCTCTAAGTTCCCTTCTACAGTCCCAGCTGCCTGTGCTGAGTGCGCCGAACCACAAGCAAGCTCTCCCGCCTGCCTGTGCCACCCGAGGAGAGAACCAGGCATTAGGCAAAGAAAGGGTGATTTGGAGAGCAATATGTAATATTTGAAAATAATTTAATTCATTTGCAAATACAGATAGAATGGCAGGTGAGTATCACTTGGGTAGATCTAATTGCCTACTCCAAAATAATTATTAAAAAAATGATTACTGTGAGAGCAGATTTTTCAAGTTGGGCATAGACTGTCTCAGTTCTACAGCTGTATATGAGTTATATCTCATTACTTTTGCTTGTCCCATTATATTGCTTACCTTATCAGAGGAGGGAAATGGGAGAGCAGAGGGAGAGTGATATGATTGTGAGAAGGAAAGAATGGCACGAGTGTAGGGGAGGGAACGAGGGGTGTGAGGGAGTGAGTGTAGGAGGAGAGAGGAGGGTGTGTGGTATGAATGACTGTGGAAGGGTGGATGGCACATGAGAGCATGGATAGTGGGAGGGAAGAAGAGTGAGTGGCAGGGAGAGCATGTGGGAGGGAGAAAGGATGGGCATCCCTTCAGTGTGGGAGGTGACGTGAGGGAGGAGAGGAATGTGGCATTTCAGTGCAGAAGAATAGGCAGAACTTCAGTGTGGGTGTTGGGAGGGAGAAGGAATAGGCAGTGCATCAGTGCTGGGTGAGGGGGTTGAATATTGCAGAGGAGTGGGAGGGAAAGGAATGGGTGGTCCTTCTGTGCACTCAGTGCGAGATGGTAAGAGAGAAGAGGGGTGGGTGGAGCTTCAGTGCTGCATATTAGTGCTGTAGAAATGATAACAGGTTGTAGCTTCAGTACCCTGTGTTACAGTTTTGGCTGCAGTGCAACCGCCTCACCACCAGGGGTCCCTCTAGTGCTGGCTTTCCTGACAGGCCCAGTCCATCTCCTCTGTCCACTCTATGCTCTGGGTGTGCCCTTATAACCCTGCCTGACAGTTGCCTCGGTGCTTCGGCATCGAGCTCTCCTGGGCTCCCTGCTCTAGCCTTGCGCGGCCTTCGGGCCTTTTCCTTGCGTGGCCTACGGGCCTTCTGACCTGCCTTGCTCTGCTTACGGTGTGTGGCCTACGGGCCTTCTGTGTATGTGTGGCCTACGGGCCTTCTGACCTGCCTTGCCCTGCTTACGGTGTGTGGCCTACGGGCCTTCTGTGTGTGTGTGGCCTACGGGCCTTCTGACCTGCCTCGCCCCGCTTACGGTGTGTGGCCTACGGGCCTTCTGTGTGTGTGTGTGGCCTACGGGCCTTCTGACCTGCCTCGCCCCGCTTACGGTGTGTGGCCTACGGGCCTTCTGTGTGTGTGTGGCCTACGGGCCTTCTGACCTGCCTTGCCCCGCTTACAGTGTGTGGCCTACGGGCCTTCTGTGTGTGTGTGGCCTACGGGCCTTTCCGTGTGTGTGTGTGGCCTACGGGCCTTCTGACCTGCCTTGCCCCGCTTACGGTGTGTGGCCTACGGGCCTTCTGTGTGTGTGTGTGTGGCCTACGGGCCTTCTGACCTGCCTTGCCCCGCTTACGGTGTGTGGCCTACGGGCCTTCTGACCTGCCTTGCCCTGCTTACTGTGCCCTGACCCAGCCTGAACCTAGACACTGCTTTCTGCCGCCTGCCCTGACCCAGCCTGAACCTAGACACTGCTATCTGCCGCCTGCCCTGACCCAGCCTGAACCTAGACACTGCTTTCTGCCGCCTGCCCTGACCTAGCCTGGACCCAGACACTGCTATCTGCCGCCTGCCCTGACCCAGCCTGGACCCAGACCCTATATTAGCCATTCTTGTCTCTCTCAACCTGGAGCCACCCTTCTGGGTGGTGTTCACGACTCCTGACCGGAGCCCAGTCGCAACAGTATGCCGAAGCCATTCACATTGGGAGAGACAGAAAGGACTCAGTATTCAGACGGTGAGTCCTCACGGTTTATTATCTGTACCATTTGTTAAACTCTGAATTATCCTACGTACCTGAACTGTTTAGCTTGTCAGCTCTCGGACCAGGAGCACTGGATGTGCAGCAACTGTCACAGAAGAAATGTGTCTGTATACCAAGAATGCCTTAATTGCAATTCTCCCAAACCAGGCTGGTGGAAGTGTCTCTGTCTTCCTTGTCTTTTGTCTCCAGGCAAACCCTGCCCCCGCTGCACAGCTAACGGGCCACAGTCTCCTCATAAAGATTCAGCCAGAGCTATCACACTCTGCCCTGCTTCTGGCTCAGCTAGGAATGTTTTCACCCTGGACAGTTTACTAACAGAAGATTGTAGCACAACTTGTCACAAAACTTTTTACCAAAAAGCAGCTTATACTTCAGGAAAACCAAAAACTTACCTGGCCAAGAGAACTTCTAGGACTTCCGTTCTAGGAGATCAAGCACAAAAACAGATGGAACTCATTAACCCGAGCAGGGCTCTGCTTCCCACAGCTGCTGAACAGCCTGTAACGAGCTCCTTCCCTAGACGTCCTAGAACGGCCTGTGCCTTCTCTAACCTGCTCCTCCAGAAACAAAATCAGGAGCTTCAGACTTTGGCTCGAGGTATCAAGCCCTTGGCAGTACAATCTATGTCTTCCATATACACTACTTCTAACCTTGCTGCTCTGCCATCTAAGTTTGCTTCATCGCCCCAAGAGGGGTCCGAGCCTGCTACAAAGCCCGGAGAAGGGTCCGAGCCTGCCTCATCGCCCCGAATGGGGTCCGAGCCTGCTTCATCGCCCGGAGAAGGGTCCGAACCTGCTTCAACGCCCCGAGAGGGGTCCGAACCTGCTTCATCGCCCCGAAAGGGGTCCGAGCCTGCTTCATCGCCCCGAGAGGGGTCCGAACCTACTACCACGCCCGGAGAGGTGTTCCATCCTACTGTTTCACCCCGAGAGGGGCCCGAGCCTGCTGCACTACCCCGAGAAGAGCCTGCTAAACCGGTCCTGCTGCCACCCCCGGAGGGGCTCAAACCGGTACCACTAAAAGACTTTCTGACTCAGCCATCTGAGCCTGTTGAATTGCTCCAACTGTTGCTGCCCTCGGAGGGGTCTGATTTCATTTTTGAGTACCCCCTGCTAAGATGGGACCCAGGAGGAGGGGGAGGCCTTGAGGAGGGGGTACTGTTACAGTTTTGGCTGCAGTGCAACCGCCTCACCACCAGGGGTCCCTCTAGTGCTGGCTTTCCTGACAGGCCCAGTCCATCTCCTCTGTCCACTCTATGCTCTGGGTGTGCCCTTATAACCCTGCCTGACAGTTGCCTCGGTGCTTTGGCATCGAGCTCTCCTGGGCTCCCTGCTCTAGCCTTGCGCTGCCTTCGGGCCTTTCCTTGCCTTGCGCGGCCTTCGGGCCTTTCCTTTCCTTGCCTTGCCCTGCGTGGCCTTCGGGCCTTTTCCTTGCTTTGCCTTGCGTGGCCTACGGGCCTTCTGACCTGCCTTGCTCTGCTTACGGTGTGTGGCCTACGGGCCTTCTGAGTATGTGTGGCCTATGGGCCTTCTGACCTGCCTTGCTCTACTTACGGTGTGTGGCCTACGGGTCTTCTGTGTGTGTGTGGCCTACGGGCCTTCTGACCTGCCTCGCCCCGCTTACGATGTGTGGCCTACGGGCCTTCTGTGTGTGTGTGGCCTACGGGCCTTCTGACCTGCCTCGCCCCGCTTACGGTGTGTGGCCTACGGGCCTTCTGTGTGTGTGTGTGGCCTACGGGCCTTCTGACCTGCCTTGCCCCGCTTACGGTGTGTGGCCTACGGGCCTTCTGTGTGTGTGTGTGTGTGTGGCCTACGGGCCTTCTGACCTGCCTTGCCCCACTTACGGTATGTGGCCTACGGGCCTTCTGTGTGTGTGTGGCCTACGGGCCTTCTGACCTGCCTTGCCCCGCTTACGGTGTGTGGCCTAAGGGCCTTCTGTGTGTGTGTGTGGCCTACGGGCCTTCTGACCTGCCTTGCCCTGCTTACTGTGCCCTGACCCAGCCTGAACCTAGACACTGCTTTCTGCCGCCTGCCCTGACCCAGCCTGAACCTAGACACTGCTATCTGCCGCCTGCCCTGACCCAGCCTGAACCTAGACACTGCTTTCTGCCGCCTGGACCCAGACCCTGTATTAGCCATTCTTGTCTCTCTCAACCTGGAGCCACCCTTCTGGGTGGTGTTCACGACTCCTGACCGGAGCCCAGTCGCAACACCCTGTGGTGCTGCAGCTGGGAAGCTGTGAAGGAGAGGTCAGCAGAATAGGAGGGAGTTGAGCAGAAGTATAAACTTCCTGCATTCTGTGCCCGGCTTTCTGTCTCCACCTCTGTCAAATGAGCCTCACTTCCACTCATGTCCCCTAGGGCTTCGGACCCAGCGCCATCATGTTTAAAATGGCAGTGGCTGGCCACATACAAACATTTGTCCCTATCACATGATTTTTTATTTTTTTTTTAATTTTTATATACCGATGTTCCTGTATAGAATACATATCGCACCGGTTTACAGAGAACTGAACTGTCGCCCCTGGAGGCGGATACATGGAACAGGGTTGATACTATCTTATGTTAAAACTAGACTAACAGTGAACAAATGAGAAGCAGTTTAAAACAGGTTTGCTTAAAGAGATTGGAACCAATTAAAACATATTTACAATGTCCTATTTACAGTGGTATAGGTGGAGGAAGGGCTGTGCAGTACCATTCCTCGGATCTTATCCCTCTGGGAATGCCTGGCTGAATAGCCATGTTTTTAGTTTCTTTTTGAATACCAGAGGGCAGGGTTCTTGGCGGAGGTCCGGTGGGAGCGAGTTCCAAAGGGGAGGACCCGCTGTGGAGAGGGCGAGTTTCCTTAGTGAGGTTTTGGCCGGCTGGGTGTGCAGCATGTCCTTGTATGCTCTTCTGATAGGTCTATTAGAGGTGTGTGGCTTCAGTTGGAAGGTTAGGTTGAGGGGGGAGATGTTGTGTAGAGCCTTGTGAATCATCATTAGGGCTTTAAAAAGAATCCTGAATTTAATTGGCAGCCAGTGAAGGTTCTGAAGGATGGGGGTGATGTGTTCCCTTTTGTTGGTGTTTGTGAGGATCCTAGCAGTCGTGTTTAGGACCATCTGAAGTGGTTTGATTGTATTAGCGGGTAGGCCCAGAAGGAGTGAGTTGCAGTAATCTAATTTCAGAAGGATGATAGCTTGTAGTACCAAGCGGAAATCTCGTAGGTGAAGGAGTGGTTTTAATTTTTTTAATACTTGCAACTTGAAAAAGCACTCCTTGGTAGTGTTGTTTACGAATTTGTTTAAGTTGAATTGGTTGTCAAGCAGTACACCAAGGTCTCTTACATGTGGAGAGTGGTCAATTGATGTATTGGAGAGTTGGGAAGAAATTGGGGGGTTGAGAGGAATGCAGCTGTCCGGAGCAATTAGGAGGAGTTCGGTCTTGCTGGTGTTGAGGACGAGATTAAGGCTGTTGAGTAGGTTGGTGATTGCTAAGAGGCAGCTGTTCCAGTGGGACCAGGTTTTGTGGAGTGACTCTGAGATGGGGATGAGGATCTGTATGTCATCCGCATATAGGAAGGGCGTTAGCTTGAGGTTGGTGAGTAGATGGCAGAGTGGGAGAAGGTAAATATTGAATAAGGTGGGTGAAAGGGAGGAGCCTTGGAGTACCCCCATGTTGGATCTGATTGGGTATGATTCTTTATTATTGATCCTTACCTTGTAAAACCTATTTTCAAGGAAGGATTTGAACCAGTTGAAAGCAGATCCTGTGATGCCAATATCTGTTAGTCGCTGTAGAAGGGTCGTGTGGTTCACGGTATCGAACGCTGCGGATAGATCCAAAAGTGCTAGTAGGAAAGGTTGACCTTTTTCCAGGTTTAGGAGGATGGTGTCTGAGAGTGAGGCTAGTAATGATTCAGTGTTCAGGGCCTTCCGGAATCTGAATTGAGTTGGAGTGAGGATGTCATTATCTTCGAGGTATTCGGATAGTTGTCTGTTTACTATCTTCTCCATGAGTTTGGCGATCATAGGAAGGTTAGCTATGGGGCGGAAGTTGGCTGGGTCTGAGGGTGGGAGGTTGGGTTTTTTTAAGAGCGGTTTAAGCATCGCAGTCTTGAGTTGATCTGAATCATGTCCTTGAGACAATGAGCAGTTTATGATGTCAGCAACTGGCTTGGAGATGATATTTGGAATGGAGAAAAGCAGATTGGGTGGTATGTGGTCCAAAGGGTGAAATGAGGGTTTCAGCTTCTTAATGAGGTTTTCTATTTCTAAGGAGGATGTCAATTCGAAGGTATCTAAGGTTGAATTTTTTTGATAGAAGATTGAATGCGAGAGTTGAGAACCTGTGGGGAATGAAGTGGGCGAAGACGAGGGCCCCGTGAAGGGTGCTAAGAGGGTGGCAACTTTTTTGTCAAAGTAGTCTGCTAGTTCATTGGCCTTATTGGTGGTTTGGTCATCTGGGATGAGGTGTGTAGCCGGTTTTGTGAGGGCTGATACGTAGGAAAATAATGCTCTGGAGTCAAAGATAAAGTGATGGATCTTTTTTGAGAAGAATTCTTTCTTAGTTCTGTTGATGACATTTCTATAGGCGTTTAGGTAGAATTTGTAGGCAGAGAGGGTTGTTGTGGAGGAGTTTTTTCGCCACCTGTGTTCTTTACATCTGAGTTCCTGTTTAAGCGACTTTAGTTCTGGAGTGAACCAGGGTTTCCTGTTGTCCTTATCCGGGTGAAGTGTTTTTGTGGTCATGGGGCACACTCTGTCTGCTACTTTGTTAGTGATATTAATCCACGACGAGGTGGCAGTGTAGGCATCAGAGAGGTCGAGGTGAACTAATTCCTTGGAGAGGTGCGAGCTGAGGAGTTCTCCGGAGCAGGGTTTTCTGACGTTTACTGAGGTTAAATGGGTTGCCTGGGGAGGGTGTTTCCTGATCTCTAGGACTGTAGAGATGACTTGATGGTCCAACCACGGGACTGGTGAGCATGTTGGGTTTGTATGGGGCGATATTCCCTCGTTTATGAAAATAAGGTCTAAAGTGTGTCCAGCTTTGTGAGTAGGATTATTGACAATTTGTCTGAATCCCATGTGGTTGAGTGTGGAGATAATGGTTTCGCAATTCGTCGAGCGTAGCTGGCCGTTAACATGCAAGTTGAAGTCACCCATCAGGATGGCTGGTTTTTCTGCATTTAGGTGTTTAGCTGTGATTTCAATGATGGGGACGGGTCTGCTTCAAGAATTCCTGGTGGCGCGTAGATTAGTCCGATTTGGAGGTGTTTTGATTTAAAGAGAGCAAATTCCAGGTTGGCTGAGGTATTTGCGAGCTGTAGGGTTAGACCTAATCTAGGTTTAGATTAGGGCAAAAGTATAAAATTGATCACCAGGGATTTTAAGGTAAGTCAAGAGTGGGGGATGGAAGGTAGTGTAGGAGATTCAGGTGGGGGGGGGGGGGGGGGCAGGAGGGAGGTTAATTTCAGGAAAAGTACTATAGCTGGCTATTCAGACTGGCCTTTCCCTAAATACACTCCAAAACTAACTCGAGAGCACCAGAATCTCTCTTTTGTCACTAGATCACAAAATCATATCTTCAACCCTCTAGATCTCCTCCCCCTGGTAGAAGGTGCCTGCCCTTGGATAATGCTTCTAACAGAGGATATCTCCATAACCCTCCTCTCTAAGGCTGCCGGTAATCCCTTACTACTGCCATTCTTCACTTAAATGCTAGAATCCATACCATCTCTTATATACCCCTCCTAAAATATTTCTTTGCTTAGTGTAAACTAATGTACAGGAACTATAAATCTGATTGTAATCTGCCTTGAAACCAGCTACGTAACGGGAGAATATAAAATGATTTTTTGCTAAGAGGAGGCCTGGTTTGGGAGAGATGGGGCACAGGCAGAATGGTACAGAACATGGACTTTTTCATGTATTCACTGCTGGAGCAACTTGATAGGGCAGCGAGAGGGGGTAACGGGTGTCTCTTGAGACCTCCATGATGTTCACGAAACCAAGAGGACAAGATATTCTTGATACTCAGGCCATGGGGCCACCATTTTGCTGTGGTATTTTATCACCAGGAAAAATCCTGCAGGAATTACAAAGCCGCAGAACTAAATATGACCACTTTGTGAATCCCATGGTATTTTAGTAAATAGAACATTTACATTGTGAGCTCTGTGGGGACAGGGAAATACCTCCAGTATCTGAATGTAATCCACATTGAAGTGGCTGAGCAGTCACAAAAAGTGGAATATAAATCAGAAATAAAAATTAAATTAAATTGAGAACCAGGTTAAGGATTCACAGGGTATTTTTTTCACTAGTATTATGGCTCGGCTGCTGGGCAGAGTAAATAAAGACTGTCAGTGTATTGGTCAATTTCCACACCTTAAAATCAAAGAGGTCCATATTCAAAAGTCATCCAGTTAGAGAAGATAGCCAGATAAACATAGGTGGTTAACTTAGTTGACAAAACCTTGGTAACTTATAGTTAGCTGGATAATTTATCTTGCTAACTTTAGACCCGCTCTAACTTATCTGGCTAACTTAGCCAGATACGTCTAAATATCGCTATTTCTCTGGCTAAGGGGGTCATTTTCCAAAGGTATCTCACATGAAAAGGGACTTTGAGTGCGATATCTAATTCGGGGTGGAGACGGGGCGGCCTCAGGGCAGACTCCGCAACGACTTTGGTGACGGCGAAAAGTAAGACCCCTTATTGCTGCCAGTAGCGTGCCCAATAGCACCACTTTTCACGGTGGCGCTATTGGGTGCGAAAGCCGGCAGTGATGGCACCACAGAGGTGTGATTGCTGCCGCCTTTTGCAGGCCTGCTTCAACCCCCCATTACTGCCAGATTCTCTAAGGTCTGCAACCTTAGAAAATCCAGGCCTAAGTTAGCTGGATAAGTAGCTCCTCCCCATCCTGCTATCTACTTAGACAGATAAGTACATAACATAAGACTTGCCATATTGGGTCAGTCCAAAGGTCCATCAAGCCCAGTATCCTGTTTCCAATTCAAGTCAAGTACCTGGCAGGATCCCAAGGAAAAGATAGATTCCAAGCTGCTTATCCCAGGGATAAGCAGTGGATTTCTCTAAGTCTGTTGAGATGGTGGACCCTTGAGCTGGCTATATATTGAGAATACGCTGCAGAGAGGTCCACAGTGAGGACTGTAGCCAGGAGGCGGATTGAGGCCAGGAGACTTAACAGAAACTTTACCACTGGAAGCCAGAGATCCCCCCCCGAGAGGAGCCCTTGAGGACCCTAGCTGCTTGGACTTAGGTGAGGCCTCCTGGAGACGAGAGTACGAAGAGTGTCCCAGAGGTCCAGAGCTGGGAGATGAATCGGAGCCAGGAGACCAACAGGATCACCACTGAAAGCCCGAGATACCCCCCCCCCCCCCGAGAGGGGCCCTTGAGGACCCGAGCCGCTTGGACTTAGGCGAGGTCTCCTGGAGACTAGAGTCCGAAGAGCAGTCCTAGTCTAGGAAGACAGCTACACAGAATGCAGGAAGATGAGCCACGAAGAAGCAGGAACTGGTGCCAGAGCCAAGCTGGAACTGTGCAGGCATAAACAACCAGCTGGAGCAAGCTGGAACATGAACAGGCCGGAGCAAGGACCAAGGCGGGAACCAGCAACTAGAGACTCAGACGAGGCGACCCGTTGCAAGGCAAGGAAGAAGGCTGACAGCCAAGTTTAAATACTGGCTAGTGTCTGACGTCATCTTAGGGGGCAGAGCTGTCTTTCCCGCGGTGGTCCCTTTAAATCGACTGCCCTTGCGCACGTGCACGTCTAAAGGGGCGGGCCCACACGCCCGGAGTTGGCGGCATCTTCCTCACACAGGGAGCACCACGAGAAGGCCCTGACCAGGCCCGACGCATGCGGGAGACACCGGAGAGCAACGCGGCAGGTAGGGGGACGGGCTGCGGAGCCCCGCGGGCCAGGATTTCAACAAAGTCAAATTGCTTATGGAACTTTCTTCCTGGAACTTGTTCAAACCTTTTTTTAAACATAGCAATACTAATAGCTTTCACCACATCCTCTGCAATGAATTCCAGAGCTTAATTATGAGTTGAGTGGAAAACTATTTTCTTTTATTAGTTTTAAATGTATCACCTCATTGTGTGTTATCCAGCTAAGTGGTGCCCAAAGATAAGGCTCATAATTATCAGAAAAGCATTTCTAAAAGAGAACATAGAAGATCTGTACCATGGGTTTGAGAAAAAAAAGTTTAAAAGGTGTTTATCAATATTGGCTTACACATTATTACTCTGAGATATTGTTTCCCCTCTGGAAATATTGCTCAGTATACAGAGGATGCAGTTTTCTTTGGGGTGATGCCTTGTGACTTCCAGCTCATGTCTGCCCAGCTTATTAACTAAAAAGTGACCATTTCCCCAAACTCCCTGAACAGTGGCAGTGGCCACGGAGTGATATCATGGAATCATGACAGATCTATTGTCTCACAATATGAGCTGCACCCACCGTGCCCCAAGAACAGCGATAATGTACCACTACTACTACTTCTGTGCAATGTTTAAATAAAGCTCTCCTCATACCAGGAATATTTCATGCTGTTTGTCGTAGAAGGGACACCTTCCGGTGTAAAAGGAAGACTTTTAGCCCATGAATTCAGTAGGACATGAACTTGGCGTTTCAAGGCATTGGCAATAGAAAGATATCCTTAGTGAAAGGCGGTACCCGCTGTACCCTGAGCAGTGCTTCCAGAGGAGCACATTGCTCTCTTCCTCCCCACCATGATCCATTCTCCTCTCCTCACTTCCTCTCACTTCACTCTGATCCCCAAAAGCCTCTTTTCCTCTTACCTCTCCAGCCACCAGTCTGGATGATAAGAGGAATATACACTCTGCCAGACTTTTCATTCACTGCTAGACCAAGTCATTTCCCCACCTCTCAGGTTTGATGACCCACCAGGGGGTAGGGGGTGCTACCCCTCTCACCCAAACCTAGTTACAACTCTGCAGTCCACAGTAATAATCTGCAAGGCATTATTGTTCCAAACCTATGATGCAGATCTTTTAACTTTTCTTTTAAAGATGGTTATCTGATAATCAAAATTGTAAGGGTGGAACTGTCAAATATATTCTAACCAGCAAACTGACCTTGGAGTCACAGGATTATTGTATATGGGGGCACGGTCAAACAGATCTCTTTTACTCAGCAATAATTGCATTTAGTCTTTTATGTTACCCCTAAAATCTGTCTTGTAGGAGCTTTACAGTTGTCAGCATGTAAGCCCTTTCAGAGGTGCAGTCAGTGCTCAGGCATAAAATGATAAGCAAATATTGACCTTTGAAAGCTGCTTTCACTGATGCTTCTCTTTCACTGCGATAGCAGACTTAAGAGAAGCAAGAACCTGAGGGTTTTTAAAAGTCTACACAAATATTTGCCCACAATTCAGCTGATATGACACATGGAATCAGGATCCTTTTCCCGTGGACCTGCTGCCCAGCCCCCTGCAGAGACAGCAGTCAGAGCAATTAAAACCTGGGCCAGAGGCTTCGTTGCAGTGCCAGAGACTGTGCAGCCCTAGAACGTACATGCAATTCTGTAAGGATTTTACATATTGCAAACGTAGAGCCGAAAATAAAATGGAGATGCAGAAAGGTAAAGTGACTCGTGCAGGGTCAAACAGGAGAGAGAGGAAGCTTCAAGGGGCTTAGAATGACTCAGACTAAAATTATTTTCCCTCGTCCATTTGAAACCCGTTACCTTATTGTAAGCAAAGCAACTAGTACTGTTTAAGTATGAAAAGCAACAAAATGACAGCTCCTTGCTGACCGCACATCATCCCAGATAAAAAAAAACCAAAACTGTGCCCCCCGCCTCCCCCCATCAGCAGCGATAGTGCCGAATCTTCAGATGGAAATAATGTACTGCTACATCTATGCAATAAATCTAGAGGGTGCACAAAGATCCGCACCAAAAACTGGGGGAGAGAAAATTGCAAAAAATAGTAGATGCCACTTTAAGATCTTCAATTGAATAAATTAAGACAAAGTATGTACTTGAGTATCTTAGAACAAGAAAGTGATGGTGCAGAAAAAAAAACAGAAGGTGAAAGAGGAGGGCTGGAGAGGAGCAGAAAAGGCGAGCTGCCAGAACACCAGATGTGATCCTAAATAGTGAGAAATCAGTGAATGATAAAAATGCATCCGGTGAACGTCAGTGGAGGAGCAGCTTGTTTACCAGTCTGATGAAAGCCTTAGTGATGTCCAGATATAAAGAAGAGTGGCTGCTGCGTTAATGCATGGATCCCATTGGGATCTGCACTCGAGATTCTGGCCTAAATTAGGTCTGAGGAATGCCACCACGGGAGGTTGCTGCTATGATCCCAGTATTGTGGAGTTTGAAGGAAGAGGTCTGGTTTTGTATTTCCTTTAGGAAATATTAGTCAAAATGTGTAACTTATTAAAATCATCCATTGTACCTGAAGACTGGAGGGTGGCCAATGTAGCCCCAATATTTAAAAAGGGCTCCAGGGGCGATCCAGGTAACTATAGACCAGTGAGCCTGACTTCAGTGCCAGGAAAAATAGTGGAAACTATTCTCAAGATCAAAATCGTAGAGCATATAGAAAGACATGGTTTAATGGGACACAGTCAACATGGATTTACCCAAGGGAAGTCTTGCCTCACAAATCTGCTTCATTTTTTTGAAGGGGTTAATAAACATGTGGATAAAGGTGAACCGGTAGATGTAGTGTATTTGGATTTTCAGAAGGCGTTTGACAAAGTTCCTCATGAGAGGCTTCTAGGAAAAGTAAAAAATCATGGGATAGGAGGCGATGTCCTTTCGTGGATTACAAACTGGTTAAAGACAGGAAACAGAGACTAGGATTAAATGGTCAGTTTTCTCAGTGGAAAAGGGTAAACAGTGGAGTGCCTCAGGGATCTGTACTTGGACCGGTGCTTTTCAATATATATATAAATGATCTGGAAAGGAATACGATGAGTGACGTTATCAAATTTGCGGATGTTACAAAATTGTTCAGAGTAGTTAAATCACCAGCAGACTGTGATACATTACAGGAGGACCTTGAAAGACTGGAAGATTGGGCATCCAAATGGCAGATGAAATTTAATGTGGATAAGTGCAAGGTGATGCATATAGGGAAAAATAACCCTAGCTGTAGTTACACGATGTTAGGTTCCATATTAGGAGCTACCACCCAGGAAAGAGATCTAGGCGTCATAGTGGATAATACTTTAAAATCGTAGGCTCAGTGTGCTGCAGCAGTCAAAAAAGCAAACAGAATGTTAGGAAGGGAATGGTTAATAAATGTTCTGAACCCTCCTGTAGCGGTGTTACGGGAGGCTCCTTACCTCTTCCTGGAGGTAAGGAGCTCCAAGCCAGTGTCTCGCCTGCGAACAGTCCAGGATTTGCTCCAGGGCCTGAGAGGCCTCGATGTCCATGGGGCCTGCCTGAGGCTGTTTGTGTTTGCATGGACTTCCTGGTTTGTGCCACACCCTTTTCCCTAGGGGCTGGCCCGCAGCACTTCTCCATAGTTATAGGGCCAGCTAGGTGTGGGCCTGCCAAACTCCTCCCAGGGAGTCGCTGGTCTGCAGCCCTATAAAAGGATTTCAATTTCATTCTGTCTTTGCCTTGCATCAGCGTGAGTTCCCTCTGGAGGCTCCTGCCTGCCAGAGCCTTGTAAGGTTTTCTGTTCTTCGTGGAGCGCCTCATCTTGTCTGCCCTGTGCCACGTCATGATGTCTTGCCTGAGATCCCTGACCATGTCCTGATGTTCCACCATGATCTTCCTTATCCTGATGTGTTTGCCTGCCAGGATATTCTTCCCTGTGTCTTCGTCTGGTGCTCCTGAGCCTTCTGTTACTGTAAGCCAGTGCTCTCGGATGGTGTATGCCCGAGAATGAGGTGGCTTGCAGGTGGGATTCGTCCCTGTGCTCCTGAGCCTCTGTTCCTGCCAGCCTTGGGGGAAGCTTCGGATGACACCGGCTTTGTCATTGGAGTTCCTCCTTGCCTGGGTCTTCCCTGTGCTGTCTCGTTCTCCTTGTGGTCCATGACCAGCCTACTAGGGCTGTGTAGGGCGCGCAGTGGGACAGGGTGGTCCGCGACTCAGTCCCGCGGGTGGGCTGAGTAGGGCGCCCTGATAGACAGTGCCAATGTCCATGCCTTGTGTTTGCCTGTTTGGATGTCAAGTTCCTTGTCATGTCCGTGATGCCGATGCATCAACCCAGCTGTTGTCAAGTTCCTCATCCGTGATGCCGATGCATCAACCCAGCTGTTGTCAAGTGTCTTTTCTGCGATGCCGCCGCATTGACCATAGTCCTGTCTACGTGTCAAGGCCTCCGTCTGCCCTCAACCTCAGGCCAGGCCTGCTGCTCCATGCTGTTCGCAGCAGGTCCGAAAGGGCTCGGAATGGTCGGAGGACCATTCAATTTCCAACATCCTTGGGTGTTGGCCTTGGGAGCTTGCAGGCCTGGCAGAAGGTCAGCCCGTCAGCCATGCGGAGCCACCGTTAACCCTCGGCTCGGCCCTGAAGGTCTGGGTCCGGGCTGAGGCCCAAGGACACACTAAACACCCCATTCTCAACAGAATGCAAGGCCTGCCAAGGTCACGCTTCTCAACAGAATGCAAGGCCTGCCAAGGCCATGCTCTCAACAATAAAACAGAAAATGTTATAATGCCTCTATATATCGCTCCATGGTGAGACCGCACCTGGAATACTGTGTACAATTCTGGTCGCCGCATCTCAAAAAATGTATAGTTGCGATGGAGAAGGTACAGAGAAGGGCAACCAAAATGATAAAGGGGATGGAACAGCTCCCCTATGAGGAAAGGCTGAAGAGGTTAGGGCTGTTCAGCTTGGAGAAGAGCCGGCTGAGGGGGGATATGATAGAATTCTTTAAGATCAAGAGAGGTCTTGAACGAGTAGATGTGAATCAGTTTACACTAGAAGGACTAGGGGGCATTCCATAGTTAGCAAGTAGCACATTTAAGACTAATCGGAGAAAATTCTTTTTCACTCAACGCACAATAAAGCTCTGGAATTTGTTGCCAGAGGATGTGGTTAGTGCAGTTAGTGTAGTGGGTTCAAAAAAGGTTTAGATAAGATCTTGGAGGAGAAGTCCATTAACGGCTATTAATCAAATTTACTTAGGGAATAGCCAGTGCTATTAATTGCATCAGTAGCATGGGATCTTCTTAGTGTTTGGGTAATGCCAGGTGGCCTGGTTTGGCCTCTGTTGGAAACAGGATGCTGGGCTTGATGGACCCTTGGTCTGACCCAGCATGGCAATTTCTTATGTTCTCAGAGCAAAAGATCCTTAAACCGTCTAACAGCGATGGGCCCACTTACCTCCTGCACCTGGCTCCTGGATCCGGCCCGTCCTCGCTAGCTGCAGTGGGTAGCCGCCTGCGCTCCCAAACCCCCGTTGTCTCCTCAGCTGTTCCTGGATCTTCTGTGGACCTTTCTGGCTCCCAGTGGGTCTCCCCACGTGTGCCATGGGGAGACACCGCCGTCCAGCGATCTGCTTCTCTTAGATGCACGTGCACACGCCTTGCCAGTATTTAAAGGGGCCACGGCGGGAAACCAACCCGCGGCCCCGGATGATGACATCACCAGGCCTTGCAGCTTAAGGTAGGGCCCGCCACTCGTTCCTTGCCCTGGCAACAGGTCTCCACGCTTGTGTGCTCATTCCTGTTCCTGACTTCGTTCCTGGTTCCTACCTAGCCTTGCTTGGACTGACCTCTGGCTTTAACCCCTGCTATGTTTGGACCACGCTCAGGACTGACCTCTGGCTTTAACCCTTGCTTCGTTGGAACTATGCTCAGGACTGACTTCTGGCTTTGACCCTTGCTTTTTTGCACCTTGACTAGCTCTGCCACCTGCTTAGACTCCAGCCTATTCTCGACTACGCCTTTGGTATCTCCGTGGACTTGGCCTTCTCAGGCTCTGGCCTTTTACTACCTGGACATTGCCTGTTTTTATTCCTGGCCCGTCCTCAGTGCCCGGGTTTCTGGATCCCTGCCTCGTCCGGACCTGCTTTGGTCCCTCTGATACCTCTGCTGGTCCCTGGTTAACTGCTACAACATCCACTGGGAGTCATCTGATGGAGGCCCGACTAAGACCAGCCAGCCCCAGCACCCAAGGTTAGGGATGTGCAGAGGGAAAAGATAAGTTGCTATTCGGTATTCGTTGCGCTGGGACCCAAATTCGTTGCATTCGTTTTCATAGGGGGAAACCCGATTCGTCCATTAGTTGCATTCGGTATTCGTTTTCCATTAAAGTTGGAAAAACAAAAACAAACCCCATCCCAACCCTTTAAATTTAATTAACTACAACCCCCTACCCTCCTGAACCCCCCCCCCCCCCCAAGACTTGCCAAAAGTCCCTGGTGGTCCAGTGGGGGTCCTGGAGCATTCTCCTGCACTCGGGACGTCGGCTGCTGGTATTCAAAATGGCGCCGATAGCCTTTGCCCTTACTATGTCACAGGGGCTACCGGTGCCATTTTGAATATCGGCAGCAGACAGCACAAGTGCAGGTCGCTCCAGGACCCCTGCTGGACCACCAAGGACTTTTGGCAAGTCTTGGGGGGGGTTTATTGATTAATGATATGTTTCATTCGTGGGGGTTCGCCATACATTTCGCAGATCCACGAATGCAATGAACAGGGACCTATATGTTGCGGATTGCGCATTCGTTCAAAACAAATGCACATCCCTACCCAAGGACTCAACCTGCAGGGAACGTGGGCTGGTATTGGCAAAGCTCCAGTCGGCCTCTGTCTCCTAGTCTGCTCTGCCTGTCGACAGTGGGGACCCGTAGGGCTTGTCCAAGGGTAGTGTCAACCCCACCTTGGGCCAAGGGTCCACCTCCGGCACAACAGGTTGCCAAGGCCATGGACTCTGCGGAGCCTTCTGCCCTCCAGGCTATTCCGGGCCTGGCTCTGAAAATCCAGAAACAGCAGCGTTTCCTAGAGGCGCTGGCCTCCTCCGTCAAGCACCTCCATGTCCAGCTAGATACCCACGCTGATCCTACAGCACAGACGTCCACACCAGCCAGTCCTCAGCCTCCACCCTCGTCCTCCAGAGCTCTGTTGGCCCTACCCGCTTCACCCCATTTCAATGGGGATCCCAGGTTCTGCAGAGGGTTTATCAACCAGTGCTATATGCAGTTCACTCTACAGCCCTCCATCTTCCAGGATGAGCTCATGAAGGTTAATTTCATACTTTCACATTTGGAAGGCAAGGCGCTGGCATGGGTATTTCCCTTGTGGGAGCGTTCGGACTCTCTCTCCTCCAAGAGCTGTCACATTTTGTGACTGTCTTTCGTTGGACGTTCAGTGACCCGGGGAGGCAGACTGTAGCTAGTTCCAGTCTCCTAGGTTTGTGGCAAGATCAATGAGCTCTCAACGATTACATTATTGAGTACCAGACTCTTGCCACAGAATTGGCTTGGCAAGAGGATTGCCTCTGAACCATTTATTTGGATGGTTTGTCATCCCAGCTTAAAGACGAGCTTGCAGCCCATGAGCTACCTTCCCCTCCCTTGAGGACCTTATCGATCTTGCAGGCCACATTGACCACCGCCTCCAGGAGTGTCACCGAGAAGTTTGGACATCCCGACATCTCACTGTGGAGCGTTCCCGTTCCTGAGAGCCATGGGTAGGGCAGGTTTTTCATGCCTCATCTAATTCCAGAAATGCCATGGTAGCAATTTTAATTGGAAAATCTGTCTCTTTCATACAACATAATATTGTGCAAGATTCACAAGGAAGATTTTTTAATTTTTGGTAATGGAAGGCACATTATATGGCAATTCTATTGTTCTGTGCAATATATATGCTCCTACTGCATACTTTATGAAAATAACTAATCTGTTGTTTTGGCACTACAAACTGTTTTTATTTTCGGCAGAGATTTCAGCTACTCATCTGACCCATTTCTGGTTAGAACTCCTGCTCCTGTAATATATATATGTATGTATATATATATATATATATATATATATACATACATACAAAAAGAGACTTTTTGTATATACATACATACAAAAAGAGACTTTTTCTCCCAAAAAATTCACCATTTCATATTCGACCCTAAAGCTCTTTTCAATATAGTCTCATCCCTCACCAAATCTCCACCCATTTCCATCCCGGATGATCAAGCAGCCAGCAAAGCCTCAGAACTAGCCACTTTCTTCAAGAAAAAAATCACCGATCTGATCAAACCATTAAACACCAACAACAACACCCTTCCTCCATCATCATATTCAACACATATTCAACTGAACACGAGTCTTGAATCCTTCGAACTGACTTCTTCACTTGAGATCGAATCAATCCTTAAGAAAATAAAACCTGCATCTCACCCCTCAGATGCTATACCTACAAATCTATTAATCGCTAGTTCAAAAACCATCGCCAAACCTATCTCAAACATCATTAATTGCTCTCTAATGCAAGGACTAGTCCCCGATCCACTGAAACTCACTATTCTGAAACCACTTCTAAAAAAGCCAAACTTATCCCCAGATGACCCTGCCAGCTATCGTCCAATCGCTAATCTCCCCTTCATTTCCAAAATTTTAGAAAAAATAGTTAACAAACAACTTTCAGAGTACCTCGAAGACAATAATATTTTATCCGCCTATCAGTTCGGCTTCCGAAAAGCTCGTAGTACAGAATCTCTTCTAATCTCCTTAACAGACACTATCCTAATAAATCTTGAAAAAAAACAAACCGGTCTACTCATTCTCCTCGATCTCTGCTGCATTTGATACCGTCAACCACCTAACACTATTGGATAGGCTATCTGACATTGGAATCAAAGGCACGGCTCTGAACTGGTTCAAGTCATTTCTATTCAACAGATCCTACAAGGTCAAAGTCAACAACAATGAATCACACCCTGTCCACGCGTCATTGGGAGTACCGCAAGGATCCTCCTTATCCCCAACCCTCTTCAACATTTATCTTCTACCACTCTGTCAGCTCCTTTCCAAACTAAAACTAACCCATTATATCTACGCAGATGATG
This sequence comes from Rhinatrema bivittatum, assembly GCF_901001135.1. Taxonomy (NCBI): domain Eukaryota; kingdom Metazoa; phylum Chordata; class Amphibia; order Gymnophiona; family Rhinatrematidae; genus Rhinatrema; species Rhinatrema bivittatum. The sequence goes on along the minus strand of NC_042628.1, from coordinate 77,243,773 downwards.
TACAAATATTTATTCCAGTGACCGAATCCTTACAAAAATCACTAGATTTCTGGAACAGCTGTTTACAAGCAATCAACAACCTGCTCACGAGCCTCAATTTGATCCTCAATTCCAATAAAACAGAAATACTCCTTATCACCCAAGACGGCAACCAGGCAATAACTAACACTATCACTACAAGACAAACACCCTTCTCTTCTCAAGTCAGAAACCTTGGAGTCATAATGGACAAGCAACTCAACCTCAAGAAATTTATTAATACCACAAAAGAAGGTTTCTTCAAATTGCAAGTACTAAAAAGGCTCAGACCGCTTCTACACTTCCAAGACTATCGTGCAGTCCTACAGTCTATCATCTTCTCGAAAATAGACTACTGCAACTCCCTGCTACTCCGACTCCCAGCTAACACTTTAAAACCACTACAGATCCTCCAGAACGCCACAGCCAGGATACTTACAAAAACCAACAAAAGAGACCATATTACCCCCATTTTAAAAAATCTACACTGGCTCCCGATCAAGTTCAGAATATCTTACAAAATACTCACCATCATTCACAAACATATCCACAAGCTCATCCCACTGGAATTCAACATCCCTCTTCGACTTCTTATTCCCGATAGACCAGTGAGAACAGCTTACAGGAATACCCTCATTGCCCCAGCCATTAAATCCACTTTAAATAAACGAACTCTGTCCAAAGCAGGCCCACAACAATGGAACTCGTTACCCGCTGCACTCCGACAGGAACAATGCCCGATCACCTTCAAAAAGAGACTCAAAACTTGGCTGTTCGAGCAAGCTTTCAATCTATGCCAATAATATACCACCATTCTTTTCCTTCCTTAGTTATTATGTCTTCCTCAGAATACTCCAATACCGTCTCTCCAATTAGCATTAGCAGCTGATCTTTCTTGCAGATTATCTAGTTTCCGATCACTACCTGATCTTGTTTAGATGATTCAAGGCCATTATGTCTAGCCGGTTACACAAAATATCACTTGTTTTATTGTTTCATTTATATGGTAATAACAGCCTCCCAGTTTATTTGTTCCAAGTTATATACTCCTTGTTCTATGTAACAGCATTCTTACATGCAAGTTAATGTTAATATGTAAACCGAATTGATTTGTAACTCTGCTACATGAATTTCGGTATATAAAAATGCTAAATAAATAAATAAATATATATATATATATATATATCAAAAAACCCCCTTACATTAACAAATGTATGGGAAACAACTAGCACTTATGTAAATTCAAAAAATATTTCAAAATGATTTATTACTGATAAAGAATCATTACTTTATTTAATAAGTTAATCACCTATCATCATTACACACATTGAATTTTCACATGTCACAAAAAGTACATACACATTAAAATTAACATAGAGTCCTCTAAAGTATATCCCTCAGTGCTCACCTACTTCTTACCTCGATCTTACCCTAAACGGACCTTGTACAGCCTAATCCCATTGATGTTAACTTAGGTCTTTGTTGATGAATACACCTCTTACATCAAAAACCTCATGTATAAATCTTAAATAATAACCATATATGTTTCCAAAGATCATAAATCCTAGGTGTATTGCATTCATGCAGTTCTTTAATCCATCCCGACAAGGGCCTCGTTTCGCCACTGCTGGCTTCTTCAGGGGAATACTCTTTTTCTAAAGACCCAACATCAACAGTTACTCATGGCTCCCACCTCGTGTCTACAATACATAAAACAGTATTACAAAAAACAAAAAAAATTTTTTTACATAACAAACATAACTCATACTAAAATATATGTATGCCCAATTTATCAAAGTTGTCCAATTGAATTTAATTTATGTAAAACATTGCATATATTAATATGAAGTACCTAAATAGTAATAAATCAACTCTATGATTTATAAAAACTTATCCTAAGTCCCACTCCTACCTAAAATTGAAGGAGCGGACTCAGACACAACACACTCAATTCACTCCAGCTCAATGGCTCCCGTTGTTTATCATGAAAAACTCCCGAATATGAGTGTAATCCTAAAAATTGGTTCAAACAAAAAAATCTTTAGTATTAAACCTTCACTATGAACAATGTTTTAACAAAAACTCACAAGAATTGATTAAATATATTTTACGTCAGGTATAGTCTTGAGATACTCCCATGCTGAAACCAATGTAGTTTTACCTCTTCACTCTGTTGGAAACCCGACTCCCTTGGTATAAACCAGGAGTTTCACTGCCTGGCTCCCGACTCCCTTCGTATGAGCCAGGAGTTTCACTTCCTGGATCTCCTCCTCCTTCACCACACCTATAAAGACCATAAAATTTATAACCATGCTTTTTGAGGGGTCACTGCCTTCAATATACGAAACTTTATATAAGATTATACCTTTTTCACATAATCAATGCTTTCAAAAATGGAGTCGCCATTCCGTCAAACCTCAATCTTACTCCTTAAATTGCACGATGAGCAATATATATCCTCTCGAATATGTTCAAACACTTGCCCAAACTTTCTCGCACGCTATTTTCTAGTCTAAATGTAAAACGAGAACCAAATGAACACCCTCAACCACTGTGTTACAATGAGCCTCACCATGATACAACAAAAGCGACAACGCTCACCTTTTCCGGTTTTTCCACCATGCGTATCTCCTCAGCGTCTCCCACTGCGGCTTGTACCACCTAACCTGCCCTTTTTATGCTCCTCCTCTTAATCTTAAAGCGACCAATCCGCACACACCTTAAACCACCATACGTATCACGTCCGAGTCTCAAAAAACGGCTCATACCTCCAAATTAACCTGTTATACTCCTCCTCTCCACATTAGAACAACCAAACCACTCCCACACGTTAACATCCATCCGAGCAAAATACTCCCACCTAAAACCACCATACGTATCACCTCAAAGTCTTATAGAGGGGCTTATACCTCCAAACTATCCTATTATGCTCCTCCTCTCCACATTAAAGTGACCAAACCACTCCTACACTCTAACACCCATCCAATCAAAACACTCCTACCACATTTCTGCAGAACGTTCATATATTTCAACCCCTGCCCAACCCCCTCCCTCAGTCAGACCCTTTATGGCTAGCTCCTATTGCTCTTCTTCTTAAGCTTACCCACGGTATTAACATCCAGCCTGATTATGTAAAAAATTATACCTACACCCTGTCAATAAACTATGACCACCATGTAAAACCTTCCATTTAAATACCGGGTCAAACTCAATGCATAGCTCATTCACAAGTGTAAAAAAATTTTTCACAAGTGTAAAAAATTTTTTTGCCTTTTCAAACAACAAATATATTACTCAAGCCAACATTATCAACCAATGAACTTCGATTGGCCCTATTCCTATCTTACAAAAACGCTTCCCATTCAATTGTTGCGTTCAGTCCCCTTGGAGCTGTTGTTTGCCAATAATAAATGAACCTCTGTTCCGTTTGTCTAAGATCCTGGGAAACATGGCCACCTCTCCTATTTAGGCGCTGTTGTAAAATGCAAAATTTTAGTTGGTCCTCTGTGTGGCCTTGATCCTGCCAATGTTTAACCAGTGGTGAATCAACTTTGCCCGTATGTATACAACTCCTATGTTGTATAATGCGAGTACGAATTGATAATTTGGTTTGACCAATATATAATTTTTGGCAGGGGCATATAATAACATATATCACCCTGTCTGTGCTACAATCAAAACGTTTAGTCAAAACTTGCTTGTATGGCAAAGTCGGATGCTGAAAAATCCGTGTTACTATAACATGTTTGCAAACTGAACAACCCTGGCATTTATACTGACCCGAGGTTTGTTCCATTTCTAATTGCCTTAAATCTGAATGTACTAACAGATCTCGTAAATTACGTCCTCTGGTTTTAGCAAACAAAGGTTTATCCTGTAAACATTCATGTAACGTTAGGACGTGCCAGTGTTGTAAAATAATGTCTTGAATCTTATGGGTCCGTTGGGAGTATGGTAGTACACATACTAATCTTTCCTCATCACCTCGATGTCGTGTTTGAAGTAAAGATGTTCGATCTACATATAGCCCTCTCTTATATGCTTTCCTAATGATTTTTTTGGGGTATCCTCTTGTTAGGAACTTATCCCGCATCTTTATCGCCTGTTTTTTGTATTCTTCGATATTGCCACATAATCGACGCAATCTAAGAAATTGTCCCGCTGGAATGTTGGTGCGAAGGTTCTGCGGATGGAAACTGCTAAAGTGCAATAAGTTATTACGATCTGTGGATTTTACAAATATTGAAGTGACCAATTGTTGTTCCTGCTTATATACCTGTAGGTCCAAAAAGGAGATTGTTCTCTGATTTTCAGAAAAAGTAAACTGTAAATTTGAATCCAACGAATTCATCCATACCTTAAACTCCGTAAAAGTCTGCGGAGAACCCCTCCAAATAAAGAATATGTCATCTATGAAACGAACCCAACACAAGATCTTAGACCAAAATGGTGATGAATAAATGTACATCTCTTCGAACTTAGAGACATACAGGCACGCTACTGAGGGCGCCATGGTGGCGCCCATGGCTGTACCTTGGATTTGTTGATAATAATTATCTTTGTATCTGAAAAAATTTTTTGTTAAAGCTATTCTAGCAGTTTCTGTAATAAACTTACTCTTTTTTTCAGAAAATTCATTGGCCCGCAACACATCTTGAATCACAGATAAAGAATCCTCTTGAGGGATATTGGTGTACAGCGACACTATGTCCGCTGTCACCAATAGCCACGTATCCTCAACTCCAGTCACTGATTGAATACGTAAGATGAAATCTGATGAATCTCTTATATAGGATCGACTCTTTTTGACCAGTGGATTCAAAAAAGAATCAACGTACTTAGATAAGGGTTCTAATAGTGAATGAATTCCCGAAACTATCAGGCGCCCTGGCGGCGAAACAAGAGATTTGTGGATCTTCGGAACCACATAGAAAATTGGCGTACTTGGATACGGTTCTAGCAAAAAATGTTTCTCTTTTTTTGTTATAAGCTTTTGTGCCTCTCCCACATCCAACAATTCATATATCATATCTTGTAATTCAGATGTTGGATCTTGTGTTAAAAGAGTGTAACATCTATTATCTGCCAACTGTCTCATCACTTCTGTGTCGTAATCATCTGAATTTAAGATCACTATACCGCCCCCTTTATCAGCTGGGCGTATAGTGATAGAATCATCATTTTGAAGGGCTACACATGCTTCTCGTTCTTCTCTAGTCAAGTTATACAACATCGGTACCGAAGATAATTCCAAAATGTCTAAATCACGTAACACCAATTTCTCAAAGATAGCTATTGCTGGATCCACCGATCCCGGTGGAATCCATCTCGTTGGTCTCCACAATCCTTTGTCCACCGACCGAGGTTGGTCCTTGAAATGTCTGACTATTTTTAATTTCCTAAAAAATTTTTGTAACGATATACGTACTGCAAAGGCGTCATATTTTGTACTAGGAACAAAAGATAATCCCCTTTGTAACAAGGACATTTCTACCAATGAAAGCGCTCTGTTCGATAGATTAAATATCAATGAAGAATCTATTGTTGAGACCGAGTTTTGCGCTTGTCTAATATGCTGTGTGTTTTGTTCTGCAGTATCCCTGTTTTCTTTTTGATACTTACAGTTGGTTGTGATAAAAAATCAGAGACTGCCTGATCCTGCAATTGCCCTCCCTGTCGAGGGGTCTGAAACGTTACCTTCTTACCGTTATCATTGGTTTTATTATTCAAAGAGGAATCTTCCTCTGAGGATTCACTAGATGAGGAGTCAAATGTCTTAGCTCACTTGTAAATTCTATTCTTGTTCATCCAAGGGTACACGTACCCTCGTGTATAGTCGGCCTCATCCCTCTGAAACTTTTGAATTTTAGCTGTCTTTAATTCTTCCCAATATTTATCCATGCTTTCTGTGTATTCTGCTAATTGGTCGGTGAAAGTATCTAATGCCACCACTGCTTTAATGTTATCAATATAAGAGTCTACCTGCACCTGTAACTCCACCGCCGACTCATTAGATGTCTCTATAATTAATAACATAAGATCGTAAGAACATTTATTAAGTATGGCATTCCATCGGCCAATGAATTTATCATTCTGAGCTTGTAAAAATGGTTCCTTATAAATCCTCAAACCTCGAGGTATTTGCTTCATCCTACAATATACATTGAGTAAGGCTGAATGTAACTCTGTTCGTGTTAGGCGCTTTTTCATATTAATGGCAGTATCCCAATCTGGGGGTACTACATGTGTTTCAGTGGGAGCATCAAAGAGACGAATACCCGACAATACCTCCGCTGCTGCGGTATCTGTATAGCTGAACATCGCTGGTTCTGCTATTTCTTCCATTGCCAAGAAAAGTACCTAATATAGCAATCAAAAAACTATTGGCAATATCGTCTCTACCAGTGCTATGAGAAACATATATCAAAAAACCCCCTTACATTAACAAATGTATGGGAAACAACTAGCACTTATGTAAATTCAAAAAATATTTCAAAATGATTTATTACTGATAAAGAATCATTACTTTATTTAATAAGTTAATCACCTATCATCATTACACACATTGAATTTTCACATGTCACAAAAAGTACATACACATTAAAATTAACATAGAGTCCTCTAAAGTATATCCCTCAGTGCTCACCTACTTCTTACCTCGATCTTACCCTAAACGGACCTTGTACAGCCTAATCCCATTGATGTTAACTTAGGTCTTTGTTGATGAATACACCTCTTACATCTTACAGCAGAAGATCATAAATTTATTAAGAAGAGCAAAAGTATACATATTTAGACTTGTAATTATGACAAGCTGTAAAGAATTGCTTTCAATTTCACCTAATTATGTTGGAAACCACTCTCTGCTTCCAGCATGCTTATTGCATCATGGTCAGGCAGGCTGGATATGGGTATTCCCCCAACAACCACAGTATAGGGCTCTATGGCAGAGCATGGCAGAGTCTTTTACTGACTGGCCACTTCCTCCATGGAGTTGAGCCCGCAGGTTCTGGCGGCTGGTAAGACTTCTCTGTCAGAGTGCATGGCAAGCTGTGGTCAAGGCAGGCAATGTTCAAGCAAGGTCAGTGTCCAGGCAGGGCCGGAGTGTCCCAATAGGTGAACTAGGTGGTTGCCTTGGGTGCCAGCTATTAGGGGGCGGCAAAGAGCAGCTATGTGGGGCCACAAGCGAAGCCCAACCAACTCACGGCTGAGAGAAGCAGGGACTCGGCAGGCCGCAAGCAGTGCTTCTGTGTGTGTGTGTGTGTGTGTGTGTGGGTGTGTGAGTGAGAGGGATTGTGTGTGTATGAGAGAACAATGGTGTTAGTGAGAGAGAGGGAGGGAGCCTGGGTAAGGGTGCGTGTGTGAATGAGACAAAGAACCTAAAGTGTATCTCGTGAATGTGGTTGGGTCTAGAACCGGGGTCTGGACTGGGGGTGGGGGGCACAAGGCAGAAGGTTCGCCTAGGGTGCCTAATACCCTTGCACCAGCCCTGTGTCCAGGCAGAGGTCAGGGCAGGCAGAGAACAGCAAAGCAAGGGCAGAAGTTAGTTCAGGTCAACAACAGAAGATCAGTCAAAGGCAAGGGAGGCAAAATAAAGCAGGACAGGGAAACAAAGCTAGATAGAGAGGCAAGGCTGGGGAGAGCAGGAGCATGGAGAGACAAGACAGGAACAGGATAAATTACAGAGGCAGGAACAAGGTAAAACAAGAACTAAACTGGAACAGGGATGCAAGGCAGGTTAGATAGGCCACCAGGAGACCTGGACAAGACAAGGGCAAGACAGGAACTACAGAGAGAGGACAGGCCACTGGGGGAAAGCCTAGACAAAGCACAGGAGAGGTACTGGGAGGCCCACAGGAAGAGGAGGGCCACAGGGAGGTCCATAGGAAATCAGACAAACAGAAACAAACAGAACAAGACAAGAAGGCCTAAACAGGCCATACTGGTACATGGTCAAGACAAATGGCAAAGATATACCAATTTGCCAGGCCTCGGGGAGATCTAAACCCACAGGCAAGAAGGGACACCAGGAGACACAAAGGGAGCAAAAGGGCCACAGCCAGGACAAGACAAGGACAGGACAGGAACACAAGAACAGGGCAAGGTATACACAGATACAGACAAAAAGGAACCAATGGCAAGACAAGGTAAATATTAGACAAAACAAGACAGGGAACAGACAAAGAGGGTCACAGGGAGACCCAGACAGCAACTAGGGAAATGAAAAAACAAACAGGGATAAGACAGGTCCAGAGAAGAAGGCCCAAACAGGCCACACTGGGAGCAAGGCAAGGCAAGACGTTCACTAAAACCACACAGAAAAGGCAAGGCGGCGAAAACACGGCAGGAGCTATATACACAACAAAAGCAAGATTAGGAAGCAAAGGTCCAAGAACAAGGACAAGGAAATACAGGAAGAGCATAAGAACAATGACCAAAGGCAGAGAGCAGAATCCATGCTGAGGCGGGGAATTATACTCGGGCCGATACAGTAAAAATCACGGGAGAGCAGGCGAGCGCAATACAGTAAATTAATTTATTTAAATTAGGGCCAGCGGTAAAAAGAGGCGCTAGGGACACTAGCACGTCCCTAGCGCCTCTTTTTGGACAGGAGCGGCGGCTGTCAGCGGGTTTGACAGCCGACGCTCAGTTTTGCCGGTGTCAGTTCTCAAACCTGCTGATAGCCACGGGTTCAGAAACCGGACACCGGCAAAATTGAGCGTCCGGTTTTCAACCCGCGAGCCGCAGCCCTATTTCAATTTTTTTTTACTATTTTTAACTGTACACTTTCCCGGTGCCAGCAGAAATTAGCGCCTGCCTTTGGGAAGGCGTTAATTTCTGAGAGTAAAATGTGCAGCTTCGCAGCACATTTTGCTTTCTGAATCGCGTGGGAATAACTAATAGGGCCATCAGTGTGCATTTGTAGGTTCGGGGGGGGGGGGGGGGGGTTGGACACGCATTTTAGACGCGCTATTACCCCTTACTGAATAAGGGGTAAAGCTAGTGCCTCCAATCGCGGGTTAGCAGTGCGCTCCAACCTGATAGAGAGTAGTGTGCGTGTATGTAGCTAGAATAGTATGTGTTTATGTACATAGAGTGAGATGTGGAGGTGGTAGGTAGTGAGGCAGCTGGGTGTTTGTAAACTGAGGGCCATGAGTTTGAATCCCACTTAGGGAGGAAGGTTGAAATTGAATACTAGTCAAGCTTTATTAAGTTCATTTAGAAAATAGCCACTGCTATAACTAGCAACAGTAACATGGAATAGACTTAGTGTTTGGGTACTTGCCAGGTTCTTGTGGCCTGGATTGGCCACTGTTGGAAACAGGATGCTGGGCTTGATGGACCCTTGGTCTGACCCAGCATGTCATGTTCTTATATAGACTAGTGTGTGTGTATGTACATATACGGGCCGATATAGTAAAGTGTGCTCAGGCCCAGCGCACCTTTTGCCCCCATTTGGATACGCATTTTCGACGCCCTATTTTTACCCCTTATACAGTAAGGGGTAATAGCGCATGGAAAACGCACATTCAACCCCCTGAAACTAATAGTGCCCGCAACATGCAAATGCTTGTTGATGGCCCTATTAGTTATTCCCGCGCAATACAGAAAGTAAAATGTTCAGCCAAGTCGCACATTTTACTTTCAGAAATTAACGCCTGCCAAAGGCAGGAGTTAATTTCGGCTGGCACCAGAAAAGAATATAGAAAAGCAGTAAACACTGCTTTTTTGTACACCTTCAGACTTAATATCATAGCAATATTAAGTCGGAGGCCCCAAAAGTAAAAAAAAATAAAAAATCTTAAAAAAATAAAAAAATTAATCTGCCTGCGGCCCGGAAAACGGATGCTGAATTTTGCCGGCGTCCATTTTCCGAACCCGTGGCTGTCAGCGGGTTCAACAACCAACGCCCGTCAAACCCGCTGACAGTCGCTGCTTCTGTCAATAAGGAGACGCTAGGGATGCACTAGTGTTCCTAGTGCCTCCTTTTTATCGCGGGCCCTAATTTGCATACCTGTGTTTAGTGAATCGCGTGCCTAGGAGAGTGGCCTGGGCGCACATCGGGAGAGCAGGTGCTCGCTGCCTCTCCCGCGCGGTTTACTGTATCGGCCCGATAGTATGTATACATATAGAGTAGTGTGCATGTATGTACATAGAGTAGTATGTATGCATGTAGAGTAGTGTGCATGTATGTACATAGAGTAGTATGTATGCATTACTTATAGAGTAGTGTGTGTGTCGAAAAAGAGGCGTTCCTGGGGGGTGGGGTTGTAGAGGGGGTTGACACTATCAAGCAAATTTTCAAACATTTTATAAAATCGCTGTGTCCATGTGCACAGCAGGAACCACGCGCACAAGTGCACTGCTTTTAAAATTGACCCCTATGTTTGCACCTGCACAAAAAGGAGGTGCAGATGAGTGCAGGGACTTTTTCCTTGGGCTGTTTTCAAAGTGAAATTGCCTGTATACTTTGAAAACTGGTGCATAGATCAAAGGTGAAAAGACTTTACAGATATGCCAGCACTTTGAAATTTGCTTCCTTAAAGAATATTTTAGTTTGAAAAATAGGTCTTTTTGCAGCTCTGCTATTTATTGGTTTCTTTGTGAATAGTATTTCTAAAGTCAACAGGTGTATTTCATGTTAGGAATTGTTTTATATTTGTCTGTTTGAGTTTTTTGATTTTATATATTCTTTTATTGCTGGTTTTTATGCCTATGGTTTGCATACTGGCTTTTATTGGTTTCTGATGGCCTTATTGTGTGAAGCTTTTGGATGTGGTATTTTGTTATGCGGATATATATATCATCTTTTATGTTTTTATCACATTAAGATGATTGTAACTCGCTTTGGGCGGGATATAAATTATTGAATGAAATGCCCTCTCCCGTCCCTTGCTTCATTCCTCTGGGATTTTCTATCCCTTCCCCCTTCCTCTTCTCATCAGTGGGTGGCTGTAACATCATCAGGGACTCTGTGTGTATGCATGGTGGCGGGGAGGGCTCTCTTCACCCTCCCATGCCCCTCTCCTTTCTCTCCCAATGTTTTCCTTCCCCCTGGTCTTCTCTTGCCTCACTATCATTTCTCCCCTCAGTGCCACATGCGCTCGGTGTCAAGACTTATCACAAGGGCTGTGTTTATTTAAACTGCACCAGGAAATGCGCCAAGTAAGACAGTGAAGGGTGAAGCCGTTCAGTGTCAGCAGGTCTTTTGCCTGCTGATCTGCCGGAGTAATGCATGCCACCTTCGAACCACAGTGCAGTGCTGCTGAGAACTGAGAATTTTACACACACCAAGCACTTTTTTTCATGAACAGGTTTGGAGTCCGTTCAGCCATTGCAGAGACCATGAAAGAAACCATGCAGATGGCTATTGAGGAGGGTTTGCAGGAATATCTCGAAAGTCAGTATTCAGTGGCTTTGGCTGGCTGAGTTTGGGCCTAAGCTTTTTGAATATCCTGCCCCTCCAAGCGGGAAAGCTTTAGCAGGGTAAAACTCACCCAGACACAAAGAGACGTGGACGCATAGCCAGGCGGCGCCATTATTCAGTTCTACCTGGGTAAGATAATGGGTTTGAATCTAGTCTTGATGCAGAGCAGGTCTAAAGTTATCTAAGTATGTATACTCAAATAATGTTATATCTAACTGGATATACTCAGCATAGAGCTGAATAATTTAAAAAATATATATATATCCTGGCAAGCCCACAGTGATCTTATCCCTTCCTATCCGCCAAGATAATTAAAAAAATAGTGTCCGGTCCCTTCCCCCCAAGATCACGTCACAGAAACATGATGGCAGAAAAAGACCACAGGGCTTATCTAGTTTGCCCATCCACACCAAATGCTTAGCTCTCTAATCCCTACCACTCTCTCAGAGATCCCCTCTGCTTACCTCATGCTTTCTTGGCTACAGATACTGTTTTTGTCTCTCTCCACCATTTCCACTAGGAAGCTATTCCATGCATCCACCACCCTCTCTGTAAAGGAATATTTCCTGAGATTACTCCTGAATCTTGCCCCTTTCACCCTCATCCCATGTCCCCTCGTTCTAAAGCCTTCTTTCTGTTGAAAAAGGCATGGAAACCTTAGAAATATTTAATGTTTCTGTCATATGTCCCCATTTCGCCTGTCCCCTAGGGTATCATGTTTAGATCTTTAAGTTATCCCCATATGCTTTAGACTGAAGACTACTGACCATTTTAGTAGCCTCCCTCTCGGACCAACTCCACCCTGTTTATATCCTTTTTGAGGTGGGTCTCCACAACTGTACTCAGATATCCAAGTGAGATCTCACCAGGGACCTATACAGAGGCAATATCACCTCCCTTTTTCTGCTGACCCTTCCTCTCCCTGTGCAGCCAAGCACCTTTCTGGCTTTTACCATCGCTTTATCCACCTGTTTGGTCACTTTAAGATCAGACACAATTATCCCCAGATCTAGCTCTTCCTTTCTGCTTAGAAGAATTCCTCCTCCAATACTGGACCTTTCCCTTGGGTTTTTGCATCCTAAATGCATTACTCTGCATTTTTTTAGTATTAAATCTTAGATGCCAGGCTTTAGGCCATTCTTCAAACTTCTCTAGATCCCACCTCATGTTTTCCACACTTTCCTGGCTGTCAAAAAATTTGCATTGCAAGCAGATCCAATCCTTTCCCCTGTTTTAAATTGGTGGAAAGGGGATCAGCCCTACTTTAAGTGATTGCATGGAGGAGGCTCCACTGATCTACTATTTTATTTTAGCTAATATTGGGTAAGCCAGAGATCTGCAAAGTCACCCAGGTAACTTGGCCACTCCTTGGCCTACTGAATATTGAGCTCTCAATGCCTAAGTTTCTGAAGAGGCTCCTTGGGAGCCCAAATAACTAATAAAGCTAATAAAGAGTAATTTTATGTATTTATTTATTTATTTGAAACTTTTCTATACCGATGTTCATATAACATATCACATCAGTTTACGTAGAACTCAGATTACTTAACACAGTAGAAGAAAGCAAAGTTACAATAAAACTAGGAGGTGGAAGGAGACAGAGATAGTTACAGATAAGAGGGGTACCAGAGAGGGGTAGAGGGTCTGATGGTTTCATTATACAGAGGAATTTATACAGTGATTGTAAACAAAAGGGTTATATACAAGGTTGATACACCAGGCTAAAAATGCCGAGGATTATATATAAGGAATATATATATATATATATATTCCTTATATATATATATATATATATATATATTGGATATGAGGGTGTTAAACAGTAGAGATGTGAATCGGAACCGGAAATGATTCCGGTTCCGATTCACATCATGAATTTTTTTTCGTGCAGCCCGATTGGGTTTTCTTTTATCAGCTGCGCCCGAGACGATAAACAAAAAACCCACCCCAACCCTTTAAAACAGCACCCTTAGCAGGCCATCCAGTGCTCATACCATATGACAGGGTCCGGCCAATGGCACAGATACCCTGTCACATGGTAAGGGCAAAGGACCATCGGCGCCATTTTTATTAGTGACAGCCGACGGCCCGAGAGTGGGAGATCGCTCCCGGGACCCCCACTGGACCACCAGGTAATTTTAAAATGTTTTGGGGGGGTTGGGAGGGTGGGGGAAGCTAAGGGAGCTGTTTTAAAGGGTAGGGGTGGGTTTAGGGGTTATTTTTGTGTGCCATTTTTCCCGCCTTCCCCCAAAACAATAAGAGAACCCCACGAACAATTTCGTGGGGTTTTCCTATCCGTTTCGGGGAGCCCCTGATTTCTGACGACTTTGAAAATATCGTACAATATTTTCAATCATCAGAAATATGATTCACATCCCTACTAAACAGTGTCATCTACAATTTGGAGGGGAGGAGGAAATAAAAGGGGGGGGGGAGGAAGGGAGGCGGGGGGGGGGAGGAAGTACCGGGGGGAGAGGAAGAAGATGCTTCGTCCTAAGGGCTGTGGCTAAGAAAAGGCTAAGTGAAGGCTTGTTTAAAGAGCCAGGTTTTTAGGATTTTTTTTAAAGGTGTGAGTAGAGTGTTCTAGGTGCAGACCTGGGGGCATGGAATTCCGTAACTTGGGGCCTGCTAAGGAAAAGGCCCGTTCCTTGGTAGAAGTGAGGTGGAATAGCTTGGGGGATGGAGTAATATTACACAGGCCCTTCTCCATGGAGCTGAATGTATCATCTGCCTCTTTACAATTTGTATGAGGTTCATCTCTTTTCTGATGTGCCAAGTCACTTTCATAACATTAGCAACATGTAGAATAGAGCAGAGGAAGTACATGAAGCACGCAGAAGGAATAATGTCAGCACAATGTAAGGGCAAGAAGCCCAAAATGCTTGCCCATACTTAGGGTTAGAATTTAGTTTCATGGCTGTAGGGAAAGACTAAGCTAGACTTGGTTTTATTTTCATTGCATGCAGAGTTGAGTGGTTCCACTTTTTTTAAGATGCAGGAACTACAAATCCATGCATGCAATTAGGTATCTCTGTTGAGCAATGGCTGAGAATCCCTTCCCCCAGGGACTGTGAACGCTGCCTCCTCAACATCCCCAGCCTCAGTCAATCTGGCTAGCAGAAACCTAGCCAAGGAATGAACCCACATCTTCCACAGTGCGATGCACAGCTCTTGCCACTAAGCCATCAGGCTGGCCCATCAGACATTTAATTAACCATACCATGTACAAAACAATTGACTGTTGTGTTCGTGGACCCTTAGACCAAGGCGGGGTTGACACATGCTGCCAAATTTAAAGAGTCTGTGGTGGGTAAAGGCATCTCCGCCATTGGCAGGCGGACCCGTTAGAAGCAGAGGCCCATCTGGAACTTCGCCTTTACCAGTCCATGTTGCACTCCAGCAGGTCTTAGTTGGGGGCCTCTGCTGATGGTGGAGATGTCTGTTGAGGTAGCTGGGTCAGAGTGGACATAGGTGAGGTGTATCCAGTGGCAGGCAGAGGTCAGTGGCAGGCGGTGATCAAGTGTCCAGGAGTCAGATGGTGGACAGTAGCAGCTGGCGATCAATAGTATCCAGAATTCCTGCCAAGGTCAGTCTCAGGTATCAGTCCGAAGAGAATGGCGGGATGGATAGGCAGGATAGGAAGGCTAGAAGAACAAGCGTGCATCAAGGGGGGGAGTGGAAGAACTGAAGACAGTGACGCTGGAACTGAGACAGGATGCTAGAGCAAAATACACTGCTGCTGGAGCAGGGAGACCTGTTGCTGAGGCAAGGACATGAAGGTTTGGAGGGCCTTTTACAGGCCTTTACCCACCACAAACTCTAAGTCTGGCAGCATCGGCTGCATGTGCACCTAAGGGAAGGTGCAGTGGCAGAGAATTGGTGGTGTCCAGCCGCAAGGCAAGCCAGAGGCGTGTTGCCGTGAAGAGGAGAGGGGCCTGGTGTGGGGGAGAGCGGCGTCCTTCCGTGAGGGCATCTTGCTATGATCAGACACCAGCCTCAGGTTTAGCCTGTGGACCGCCGAATGTAACACTGACAAATCTGAAGACAAAAGTGTAAATGCTCTCACTCACCCTTCCTGCCCTTTTCCAACAGATTTCTGGTCTTTGTCACAAAGAGGCAGAAGAGGCCTTTCAGCTAACAAGTGATAAAAAAAATGTGGTCCACTGCAATGGCTCTGATGCACTACTCTAATGGTCACCCACTGGACACCATAAACATGCAGGTACCACCTGCTGATTCTCATTGCCTGACTCAGAAGGAGCCATAGCCAGCAGCAGCAGCAGCACAACCACTTCAGCAGGCACAAGCTGGACCCGTATTGGGATAAGGAAGATTGCCCATGGAGGTTTCTTCTGCCAGCTTTGGTAAGTATCCCCTTTAAAAATACCTCATTGTGTGGATGATAATGATGAGGAGGACATTTGCACTTTGTTAATTGATCAGGGTGAGGGAGAGGAGCAAGCATTACATATGAGTAGTTCCTTTGGACTTTATATAGGCCGTAAAGTAAATGGTGTTTTCTGTATGGTACTGTGCAGACTGACCCAGACCCCATCAACATCTTGTGCAAGACCAGGAATCAGGCAGAGCATGCTCCCTCCTGGCTATCAAGAAGGCTAGGTGACAGGATTGCGAGTACCACAAGAGATAGCAGCCACCCCACAAGTATTATTTCTTATGTCTATCATTGTCCACCATGGATGCTTGTGTGTGGCAAATGTGCTTTCATAAAGGGGATGTTACCTGTCTAGCATGCTGGGGTGGCACTGGCAAGCGCTAGCTTGTAGTATCTTATTTATATCTGAAACATATAGAAACATAGAAATGACGGCAGAAGAAGACCAAACGGTCCATCCAGTCTGCCCAGCAAGCTTTCACTTCCCACTCCATCCCTCTTTATTTATCTGTTATTCTTGTCCCTTGTAAGTGACTTTTTTTGTTCTATTTCCCTTCCACCCCCGCCATCAATGTAGTTAGCAGTGCTGGAGCTGCATCTAAGTGAAGTATCTAGCTAATTGGTTAGGGGTAGTAACCGCCATCATAGCAAGCTACTCCCACACATGTTTATCCAGCCTGTGCAACTCAGTCCTTGTTGGTTGTTGTCCGAATATAAATCATCTTTTCAACATTCCCCCTGCCTTTGAAGCAGAGAACTATGCTGGATTTCATTGAAAGAACATAAGAACATGCCATACTGGTTCAGACCAAGGGTCCATCAAGCCCAGCATCCTGTTTCCAACAGTGGCCAATCCAGGTCATAAGAACCTGGCAATTACCCAAACACTAAGTCTATTCCATGTTACTGTTGCTAGTAATAGCAGTGGTTATTTTCTAAGTCAACTTAATTAATAGCAGGTAATGGACTTCTCCTCCAAGAACTTATCCAATCCTTTTTTAAACACAGCTATACTAACTGCACTAACCACATCCTCTGGCAACAAATTCCAGAGTTTAATTGTGCGTTGAGTAAAAAAGAACTTTCTCCGAGTAGTTTTAAATGTGCCACATGCTAACTTCATGGAGTGCCCCCTAGTCTTTCTATCATCCGAAAGAGTAAATAACCGATTCACATCTACCCGTTCTAGACCTCTCATGATTTTAAACACCTCTATCATATCCCCCCTCAGCCGTCTCTTCTCCAAGCTGAAAAGTCCTAACCTCTTTAGTCTTTCCTCATAGGGGAGCTGTTCCATTCCCCTTATCATTTTGGTCGCCCTTCTCTGTACCTTCTCCATCGCAATTATATCTTTTTTGAGATGCGGTGACCAGAATTGTACACAGTATTCAAGGTGGGGTCTCACCATGGAGCGATACAGAGGCATTATGACATTTTCCGTTTTATTCCCCATTCCTTTTCTAATAATTCCCAACATTGTTTGCTTTTTTGACTGCCGCAGCACATTGAACCGACGATTTCAATGTGTTATCCACTATGACACCTAGATCTCTTTCTTGGGTTGTAGCTCCTAATATGGAACCCAACATTGTGTAATTATAGCATGGGTTATTTTTCCCTATATGCATCACCTTGCACT
Organism: Rhinatrema bivittatum; assembly: GCF_901001135.1. Classification (NCBI taxonomy): domain Eukaryota; kingdom Metazoa; phylum Chordata; class Amphibia; order Gymnophiona; family Rhinatrematidae; genus Rhinatrema; species Rhinatrema bivittatum. The sequence continues at coordinate 77,226,292 of NC_042628.1, read as the reverse complement.
TGTCCACATTAAATTTCATCTGCCATTTGGATGCCCAATCTTCCAGGCTTGCAAGGTCCTCCTGCAATTTATCAAATCCACTTGTGATTTAACTACTCTGAATAATTTTGTATCATCTGAAAATTTGATAACCTCTCTCATCGTATTCCTTTCCAGATCATTTATAAATATATTGAAAAGCACCGATCCAAGTACAGATCCCTGAGACTCTCCACTGTTTACCCTTTTCCACTGAGAAAATTGCCCATTTAATCCTACTCTCTGTTTCCTGTCTTTCAGCCAGTTTGCAATCCACGAAAGGACATCTCCACCTATCCCATGACTTTTTACTTTTCCTAGAAGCCTCTCATGAGGAACTTTGTCAAAAGCCTTCTGAAAATCCAAGTATACTATATCTACCAGTTCACCTTTATCCACATGTTTATTAACTCCTTCAAAAAAATGAAGCAGATTTGTGAGGCAAGACTTCTCTTGGGTAAATCCAAGGGAAGTCTTGCCTCGGTCCTCAGTCCTCTTGGGCCCATCATCCATCTATCTTTACCACTGGGGCCCAAGCAAGAAGAAAACCCAAGGAGGTGACCGAAGTAGGAGGGCAGAGCCGGCAGGCAGAGGCCCCGGTGCAGTGCATTCCTGTTCATGGTGAAGAGCGCCACAAGTGTCAGTGATCCAGGCCTGCTATGTTGTCCTACCATCGGGGTCTGCAGCAGGAGGCCAAGGGAGTAAGAGCTGTCTGTCTCCGGAGCCCTTGTACAACTCCGGTTGCCCTCTTGTGCTAACACTGTTGGCTCTAGAAATGTTGCTACTGCTCCATGACTATTGCAGTGCCTGCCTGCAGTGCTGTCCTTACAGCTCTGTGACTTAAGATGCCCGCAGGGAAAGAGCCATGACTGGAGCAGGACCTTGCGCCTAAGTCACCATGGGGGGGTGAGGTGGGCTGTGTGACAGAAGAACCACTGCTGCCTGATTTCACCCCGAAAAAAAGAGAGGAGGCATGGCAATGTGGTCAGGACCTGAAGAAGCAGCCACAGTGCAGCATGGAGCTGCAAGCAAAAAGCAGCAGCAGTGCAGGTCCTAATCAGGGTTGGCAGAGAAGAGACCAGTTACAGGGCATGGTGGCCCATAGCCGTGTCCCTATTTGGTTGCAGTGTGCCAGCCAGCCAGCAGGAATTGGCATTTACCAGTGGCACAGGTTGACACCATAGCTCTCTCTAAGCTGAGCGTGTGAGCAATTCTTCATACATTTTGCAGCGTCGTTCACAGGTTTTACATGCTTGCTTACATTTTTGTTGTTACATATATAGAAATGCAGTGCTCATGCTGGCGCTCAAAAATTGTTGGTTTCAAAAAATTGTTGCTCACATGAAAAACATTTGCACACCCCTAGTCACTGCTTGTAGGGAACATTGGTTGGCACCCTTGTAAGAATACTGAGCTTCGGTTGAACTTGTATATCTTTTATTCCAGTTAACCAGTTCAAAAAAAGCGATGAATCACTCAAGAAATTGTATTTGATTGCTTTATATGTGCATGATTTGGTTTTCTCTTGCAGGTCCCGGGATGTTCCCATGACGCCGTATGAAGTTGGATGGGACTTTGAGTGATTACAGTTTTTTAAAAAAAACCTAAAAAAAATTAAATTATACAAAAAACTTACAAAACTGGTTTATGTTGAAATGCCAATGTCTTAACCACGAGATTTCCTTTGTAGGTTGGAGTCCCTCCAATGGAATTCTGATTTAAGCAAATAATATATTTTTTATTTACAGGTACTGGATATGTAATCTTAGGGCGTTCCAGTTGTTACGTTCGGCCAGCCGTAGGTCTGTCTCGCGACAGACTGCCCATACCTCTCTCCTGGTCCCCAGCGCAGTCCCCAATGCCAAAGATGCAGCGATCACCATGAAGACCTAGCACACAGAGCTAGGGCCACCACTGAGCTGAACAGTGTGTCCCTAGGTACGAGTGCACGTCTCATCATTTTTTAAAGAGCCCGCAGTAAGGAAACCACTGCGGTGCCCACAGATGACATCACAGGCTCTTCTATATATAAAGCCTGTTCGGACCTGCTACTGACACCTCGGCAATAGGTCCCACTCCTTGGAGTAGCTATTTGCCACATTGGTACTGGTTCCTGTTCCTGCCTATGTTCCTGGTTCCTGTTCCTGCTTCCTTGTTGGTCCTGTGTCTTGTCTGGTAGTCTGTCGTCTATCTTTGTTTCTCCGCTGCTCTTCCCAGCCTTCCTCCCTTTGGATTGACTCTTTGGCTTGAACCTGGCTTGTCTTCATTTTCGATTCTTGGCTGATCTCGGACCTCCTCTTGACCTTGTTGATTGCTTCCTGCCCTGACCTTGGCTTGTCCTCGTCCCTGCTGTTTGCTGCCTGCCCCTACCTGGGCCTGAACAGACTTGTCTTCTCCTTGCTGATTTTCTTCTTTCGCGTTGGATTCTTCACCATCCAGAGGCCTGTGCCTAAGTCCAGCCGGTCCCGGCACCCAGGGGCACAACTTGCAGGAAACATGGGCTGGTATTGGTGAAGCTCCTGTTGGGCCAATGTTCCGGCCAGCTCCACCTGCTGACAATGAGGACCTGCAGGGCTCCTCCCTGTGGGTAACGCTAAACTTACCTCTGCCCAAGCGTCCACATCTGGCAACAGATTGCCGAGGCTATGGACCCGGTGGATCTCTTGGGCACAGAGGATACAGCAGCAGCAACAATTCCTTGAGCTTCTGGCAGGTTCCAATGGAAAGCCTCAGTGCTCACCTTGACATCACGGCCACTCCGCTCTCACTCTGCCGCTCTCCTATATGATATATGAGGTCTGGTTTCACAAATTTAAAAAAATAAGTTTGCAATTTGTTGGTGATGTGGTGATTATATACTCTGTCGCTGGTGACATCCCTGGCAGCAGCAACAGTGCCTCTGATTCATCTTCCAGTCCCTCCGTGGTACGCAGCAGATCCCGCATAGTGTTGCAGATTTTTGAATCAATGCTTTATGCATTTCACACTCCAACTAGCGCAATTTCCCAGTGATTCTGTAAAGGCAACTTTTATCCTCTCTCTCTCCTGGATGGGAAGGCCTTTGCCTTGGCCTCCCCTTTGTGGGAATGGAAGGACACACTATTGCAAGACCTACAACGATTTATCAAGACTTTCAAACAGGTATTTGATGAACCTGGTCAACTTACCACAGTAGGGTCCTGCATCTCCGGCAAGGGTCAAGTCTGGTGATGGACTACGTCATCGAGTTTAGAACCTTGGCCACTGAACTGAATAGGAGAGAAGACAGCCTCAGGTGCATCTTCCTGGAAGGGTTGTCCACTCAGGTAAAGGATGAGTTGGCCGCAAGAGATCTTCCGGAAATCTTGGATGACCTTATTGATTTGACTGGGCAGATTGACCGCCGCCTCCAGTAGTGTGCCCGGGAGCTGAAACACCCGTGGTGACAAATGACCCACATTCTTGTGCCCTCTCGCCCTGCCCCAGGTAACCACCCCTACCACTTTGCAGCCCAAAGAACCCATGCAATTGGGACAGAGTCACCTCTCTATGGAAGAGAAGCTTCGCCGCCAGACCTTGGGACTCTTACTACTGCACTGGGGCGGGGCATCAGTTGGCACACTGTCTTCAAAGGCCAGGAGACAGGTGAGCCTAGGAGCCAGCAGAGAGATGATCCTAGGCCATACCACACCAGTTCCCCAACTCCATTACCGTGGGTGGCCAGGAGTTCTATTCCTTGGCGCTAGTTGACTCGGGTGCTGGAGGGAACTTTATTATGAGGGCACTCGTGGACCAATTGAAGCTTAAGATGGTGCCTCGCGAGACACCGTTAGTTATCTTCTCCATCCATGGGGAAGCCTCTTCCTGACTGCATATCGACCAGCACGTCCCCCCCCCCCCCCCCCCTCTGATTCCATACCGGGATTCTGCATGTGGAGAGCATAACCCTCCTGGTAACCGAGAAAGTAGTCCATCCTATCATCCTGGAGTTACCCTGGTTGCCACGCCACTCTCCTCAATCCGACTGGGGTTCACTCCAGCTAATGAGTTTGGGAACCCAATGCCATGACTTCTGCCTTCTACAAATCCAACCACTGCCAGTTGTACCACTGACTACCGCCTCCCTGATTCTACCTCTGCAGTGCGCAGACTACGCTTATGTATTCTCAGAAAGTAAGGGTGAAGTACTACCACTCCATCGTGCCTCCAATTGTGCCATTAACTTGCTACCAGGTACTACCCTCCGCAAGGGAGAGTATACCCCCTATACATTCCAAAGACCATTGCCATGCCTCAATAGATCAAGGAAACCCTGGACTGGGGCTTCATTAGGTCCTCTACATTTCCTGTGGGAGCAGGGTTCTTCTTTGTATCTAAGAAGGACGGGTTGCTATGACTGTGCATTAATTATCGGAGCCTGAACACCATAACCAAGATGGATTGTTACTCCCTGCCACTCATTCCCGAGCTCTTGGATTGCCCTCAGGGGCACGAGTGTTCACAAAGTTGGATCTCTATGGAGCTTACAATTTGATCCGTATAAAGCAGGGAGACAAGTGGAAGACAGCGTTCAACATGCACGACGGCCATTATGTAATGCTCCCTCAATGTTCCAGAACCTGATGAACGACATCTTCCAGGATCTCCTCTACAATTACATTGTGATTTACCTGGATGATATTCTTATCTTCTCTAAGGACCTCACATCGCACTGCCACAATGTCCGCCAGGTCCTCTAGCGATTATGGGCAAATAAATTGTATGCCAAACTGGAGAAATTTATTTTTGAGAGAGCCTACCTTTTCTTGGATTTATCGTTTCCAGGTGCGGTTTCCACATGGATCCAGAAAAAGTCCGAAGCATCCAATTCTGGCCCCAACCTACAGGTCTTTGTGCATTGCAGAGGTTTTTGGGCTTTGCGAACTACTATCACCACTTCATTCATGATTGCAACCCCTCTCACAGTGCTCACCAGAAAAGGGGCCAATACCAAAGCCTGGCCACTGGAAGCAGTCATGGCATTTCTTGAATTGAAAAAGGCCTTTCTTCAGGAACCATGCCTCCAGACCCTACTCGCCCATTCATCTGGAGGTCAACGCCTCCTCTTCTGGCATTGGAGCAGTCTCAAACCAGCACTCCAGCACTGGGGTCTCTGCCCTTGCTCCTCCTTGTCATGGAAATTCACACCTGCCGAGTGCAATTATGGAATTGGAGACAAGGAGTTACTAGCTATCAAGTTGGCACTTGAGGAGTGGTGACAATGGTTTGAAGGTGCGCAACACTGGATTACAATATATATGGACCACCAAGCACAGCGTCTGAATGCCAGTCAGGCTAGATGGTACCTTTTTTTCACATGTTTTGACTTGGAGATACGATACACCCGCTTCTAAAAACACTTGGCGGATGCTCTCTCCCAATCCTTTGAGATTGAAGATACACCTGATCCGCACTGACACATGATAGATCCAGCTCGAATTCTTCTGGCTTCCTCTCTGACCATTCCACCCAAGGAAGAGGATATTTCCACATCACCTCCAACCAAAGGTATTGAAATGGTCCCATGATTCCCGAGTCGCAGGTCACCCTGGGCGGGCCCAGACTCTCGCACTACTTCAACGGTACTATTGGTGGCCCCAGATGCAATGAGATGTCAAGGCCTATGTGGACTTGCCTACCTGCGCCCAGCAAAAAACAATAGTGGGATGACTTTGGGGCTGTTACAGCCATTGCCAGCCCCCAAGGAACCCTGGACCCATTTGTCCACTGACTTCATGATGGACCTCCCCCCTCTAATGGCTGTAGCACTGGGTCATTATCAACTGATTCTCAAAAATGGCTCACTGTGTTCCCCTTCCAGGCCTCCCATCCACACCTGAGTTGGCCCAGCTGTTTGTCAATCACATTTTTCACCTGCATAGTTTACCCAAACATATTGCTTCGGATAGGGGTGCACAGTTCACCACCAAATATTGGCACTCCCTTTGCAAGAAGTTCAATATTACATTGAATTATACTACCGCATACCATCCACAGTTCATTCCAAGTGGAACGAACCAATCAGACCCTGAAAACCTTCTTGAGGTCCTACACCAATAAGCACCAAAATGACTGGGCAGCCCTTCTCCCATGGGCGTAGTTTTTGCATAATTCCCACATCAGCATCGACACAGGAGCTTCACCTTTCCAGATAGTGTACGGAAGGCAACCTTTACCTCCTCTACCAGTTCTGTTGTCTGTGCCTTCTCCAGCAGTCCAACTAACTGAGCAAGAACTCCAAGAGCTCTGAATTCACACCGAGTGTTACACTCTTGTGGTTTAGTGTGCCCTTGGGCCTCAGCCCGGGCCCAGACCTTCAGGGCCAAGCCAAGGGTTGACGGTGGGCTCTGCGTGGCAATCGGGCTGACCCTCTGCCAGGCCTGCAAGCTCCCAAGGCCAACATCCAAGGATGTTGGAAGTTGAATGGTCCTCCGACCATTCCGAGCCCTTTCGGACCTGCTGCGGAACAGCATGGAGCAGCAGGCCTGGCCTGAGGTTGAGGGCAGACGGAGGCCTTGACACGTAGACAGGACTATGGTCGATGCGGCGGCATCGCAGACAAGACACTTGGTTGATGCGAAGACACATGGTTGATGCGAAGACACATGACAACAGCCGAGTTGATGCATCGGCATCACAGATGAGGAACTTGACAACAGCTGGGTTGATGCAATGGCATCCGGGCAAGGAACTTGACAACAGCTGGGTTGATGCAACAGCATCCGGGCAAGGAACTTGACAACAGCTGGGTTGATGCAACGGCATCCGGGCAAGGAACTTGACATCCAAACAAAACAAGACACAAGGCATGGACATTGGCACTGTCTCTCAGGGCACCCTACTCAGCCCACCACGGGACTGAGTCGCGGACCACCCTGTCCCACTGCATGCCCTACACAGCCCTTGCAGGCTGGTCATGGACCACGAGGAGAGCGGAACAGCACAGGGAAGACACAGGCAAGGAGGAACTCCAATGACGAAGCCGGTGTCATCCGAAGCTTCCCCCAAAGCTGGCATGAATGGAGGCTCAGGAGCATAGGGACGCTTCCCACCTGCAAGCCACCCCATTCTCGGGCATACACCATCCGAGAGCACCGGCTTACAGGAACAGAAAGCTCGAGAGCACTAGACGAAGACACAGGGAAGAACATCCTGGAAGGAAGACACATCAGGAGGTGAAGATCATGACGAGACATCAAAACATGGACTGGGATCTCAGGCGGAACACCAAGAAATGAAGACATGGTAGAAGGCAGACGAGACGAGGAGCTCCACGAAGACAGAAGACCTTACAAGACCCTGGCAGGCAGGAGCCTCCAGAGGGAAGTCATGATGATGCAAGGCCACGAGAAACTGAGAAGACAGCCCTTTTATAGGGCTCAAGCAGGAAGTCCCATTAAAGGTGGGGCCAGCACACTTCTGTGCCTGGCCCTTTAAATTTGGCAGAGAGGCATGGGCCGGTGCCTAAGAAACAGCAGAAGCAGCAGGGAGCTGTGCAGGACCGCAGACAGCGGCCTGCACCGACGTCATCACGTAAGACGCTGGCAGTGGCTCCAGCCGCTGCGGGGAGCCCCGGGGGCGGCCCCAGCCACAGGACCAGCCCGGGGATGCGGCCTTAGTGCCGCGAAGATGGAGAACCCTCGCTGAACGACCTCCTGCAGTCGATCTCCTGCCGGCACCATTTTCCGTACGAAAACGATTCGCGGCGGGAAATCGCTCCCTGACCCCCGCTGGACCTCCAGGAACTTTTGGCTAGCTTGTGGGGGGCCTCCTGACCCCCACGAGACTTGCCAAAAGTCCAGCGGGGGTCCGGAAGGACCTCCTGCCGTCCAATCGTGTTCGTCTATGGCCGCCGCCATTTTTCGCCGCCATTTTGGAAAATGGCGCCGGCTGAAGACAACAAGATTGAGGAGCAGGAGCCCGTTCCGGACCGCTGCCGTTCCGGACCGCCGCTGGACCCGCAGGTTATTTAAGTCATTTGGGGGGGGTTCGGGAGGGTGGGGGATTTAATTTAAAGGGTCGGGGGTGGGTTTTAGGGGGTTTTAATGTGCCGGTTTTGCGATTTTTAGATTTTTAGATTTTTCACGATTTTTCACGATATTTTACCCCCCCAAACGGCAACAATACGATTCCCTCCCCCTCCCAGCCGAAATCGATCGTTAAGACGATCGAGGACACGATTCACATCCCTAGATATGATAGAGGTGTTTAAAATCATGATAGGTCTATAACGGGTAGATGTGAATCGGTTTTTTACTCTTTCGGATAATAGAAATACTAGGGGGCACTCCATGAAGTTAGCATATGGCACATTTAAAACTAATCAGAGAAAGTTATTTTTCACTCAACGCACAATTAAACTCTGGAATTTGTTGCCAGAAGATGTGGTTAGTGCAGTTAGTATAGCTGTGTTTAAAAAAGGATTGGATAAGTTCTTGGAGGAGAAGTCCATTACCTGCTATTAATTAAGTTGACTTAGATAATAACCACCGCTATTACTAGCAATGGAAACATGGAATAGACTTAGTTTTTGGGTACTTGCCAGGTTCTTATGGCCTGGATTGGCCACTGTTGGAAACAGGATGCTGGGCTTGATGGACCCTTGGTCTGACCCAGTATGGCATGTTCTTATGTTCTTAGATTCTGGAATGAGGGGTCATGGGATGAGAGTGAAAGAGGGTGGAATCAGGTGAAATCTAAGGAAATATTTCTTTACAGAAAGGGTGATGGACCTGTGCAATAGCTCTCAGTGAAGGCGGGGGAGATAAGACAGTATCTGAATTGAAGAAAGCATGGGGTAAACACAAGGCACATTCAGGGAGTGTGAGAGATTGTAGAGCTGAACAGTTGGTATGGATGGATAGGCTAGATAGGCCATATGGTATGTTTCTGCATGTCTATGTCTATATTACCCAAAGCATAACTGCCTATAGATTTGGTTTATAAAGCAGGCCTGATTCTTAAAATAACAGAAAAAAAACAAACAGTATATCAATTCTCTTTCTTTAAGCAGTCTTTTTTACCAAGCTTAAAGAATAAAGAGAAGCTCTCATCAACGCTACAAGCTGGATTGCTATGCCATGTCTTTACACCTTGGGAGCAATAGGTTTTTATCGATTAAATAAGACCATCGCCACCATTCATGGTAAACATGAATTGGTATGTGTTGACGATTGTACAAGGTTTTGTTGGTTATACCCCATTGAGTCTACCTCTACTAAACACACCTATGAGGCTGTCAATTTATTGGTTGCACTTGCTATTCCAAAAATCTTGCACTCTGACCAGGGACCTGCTTTTACTTCACAAACATTTCGGTCCTGGGCAGAAGTGATAGGCAACCCTACGGAATACGGTGCCCTCTACCATCCCCCGAAAGCAGTGGCAAGATGTAGAGGAAATATTCTGATGTAAAAGGTTTTCTCACTAAATCGCTATGTGGACATGGCTTGCAGTGGTTTCCATTGATTCCTGTGATACAGTTTGGCCTGACTAATTACCTGACTCGGAGGGGGTTACACCATATAAGTAAATATTTGGTGTTGATGCTAATACCTCTTTGGATTTATTGCCCGCCCAATCCCACCCTCAGGTTTGTCTGTCTCTCTTGCAGGAGTTGCAGACTTCCCTGACTGACAGCGATGTTTCACCATCCCCCTCTTCACTTATTCCCGACCTTCTTGTCCAGGAGAGGGTGTCTACTCTTAGATCCCTACACTCACGTTGGCAAAAACCTGTTCCTATTTTTAAAGTTATAAACCCCAGAACGGTAGTGATTTTGGACAAGAAAGGACAGGAACGGATTATATCACGTGACAAGTTGAAAATGACTCCATTTCAACAACAGGGTGTTCAAGATGGCAATGACAATCCAAGAGTGGAAGTGGTGGCAGAACAGGTAAAAGAGGCAGGAGCACAAGGAAATGGAGCCGATGACTCCTGAAGCTCCATTGACAGAACCCAGTTCCATATCTGTTGAGATTCCTATGCCTCCAGAAACCTCAATTGTAAAGCCTACTGCAATTCAATAGGTAAAATATAAACTTATTTCTTATGTACATTATTAATGCTGGTTGGGTTTAGCCCTAATTATGATCTTCAGCATAGTCCCTAAGGGTTGTTTTTTGTTTGCAGTGGAAAGCTGTGTTTGATGAGCTAGGAAAGTTAATTAATTGGTCTTTGAAAAATACATTAACACCCACACACAGACAAAAAAAAGAAAATGACATATGAATCAGATACCTGTAGATAATAACATTTCTTCTGACTCACGAGGACTAATCTTTCAGTCTTATCCCTCTTTCATTAACCCCACAGTGGTTAATGAAAGAGTTCTGGCCATATCAACAATAATTCTAATAAATGCTGAAACATTAGGAAGGTCTTCAGGGATGCAGACACGTAATGCTCTTATACAACTACAGCAAGTAGTGAATGAAGAGTTAAGGGGTTTACAACAAACAGTACTGGAATTTGATATACCCTTACACTCATGTTATCAGGAGTTTGCACATTGATACATTATGACATTTGATCATGCCAGGATCTGACCAGCTAACACTATTAATGCAGACTATTGTCCAATTTCAAATCCTTCCTTAGGGGAAAATAGTCCTTTGAACTACAGATGATTTCCTAGTCAGGACTATAGATATGATCCTTCTAATTTTTTAAAATCATAATGGTACACATAGACCAGATAGACCAGGTGAATATTAGATTCCCAAATGGGCTCATTTGTGACCATTCCTTTTATGGAGACTGGTGGAACCACGATGAAACTTATGTTCCGAATAAAGCTTTACTGTTATTGAAATTGAAAAAACAGAAAAGTGACAAGAATAATAATGAAGGAGAATTAAAAGATTGGCGAGGCCTCTTCAGGCAAACTTTTGCAGATAATTTTTGTTCTTTCCCTGAGTGGACAATATTGACAAATACTACTCATAGTCATTATATGAAGGTGATTGTGGTCTGTCAACCAAACAGATTCATAATAAGGTGTCAGGATATGAGAACTCAATTAAATCTCTCCCTTTACATTTGTATGCATGTTGCTTTGGAAGGAAAATGTGTCCATAGACAATGATGCTAAATGGATAAATCCAGATTTTGGTTATTTAAGGTTTCACAATTATTTTCCTTGTCCAGTATGTATTAAGCAATTTAATATGAGTAACATTAAAGGAGTATATGGCTTGTATTTACAATGCAAGGATGCTAACCTTACTGAATCTTTTGAGACCCATCTACAAGAAATGAGAATTAGATATTTCAAATTTAAAACTGAACTGTGTAGCTTAGGAACAGGAAGAAGTATTCCTTACTTTAAAGATAAAACAGTCATGATCAATAAAACAAGAAAAAGGAGATCTGCAATTACTTCTTTCAAAGAGGAACTACAGATACCACAGAAAAGAAGGACATCAAAGGTTAGTGGACATATAAATAATACTTTCAGAAAAAAATAACTGAGAAAACAGTTGAAGTTCTACAGTGAATTGCAAAACTTTCTGACCTAAATGATAATTCATTAGCACATGGCATGTATATCCTTCAGGATCATCTTATACAGGTATTTGCAGTCACCCTTTTATTTTATATATTATTTTATTTTTATTTTATATATTTTATTTTATTTTATAAATAAAATAAAATAAATAAATGATGTAGAGGGCATTTATGAATTTGCTATTTTACAGCTCATCAGAAATAAACTAAGTTTCATGAAGCACCATTTACTTATTGAGAGGATGGATTGGATGGATTTTGATCTGCCTATAGTACAGACTGCTTTGAATCTCAGAGATGCACAAGTTAAACTGATGAGAAGATTGACACATGCAGATCTGCATAGGGTTGGAGAAACCATTTATCCAGGTAACAGAAGCATATGGGAGATTGGAATTCTACTTGAACTTTTAATTTCAGACTGTATTTATTATCATAATTGGAAAGTTCATAAAATAGGACATTTGTATCAATCTTGCACAGCTTTATTGAAAATAATCATAGAAAATCCTTTTCAGTTCATTAGCCAGAAAGACTATGAATCACAATATTTGAATGTGAGAAATTGTATTTTACAAGAATAACTAATCTGTGACACCGTAGCTGAAATTGTAATGTGTGGTAATCAAATTAGGAATACTAACTGCCCTATAACTGTTACGATGCCCCCTGTTGCTGCGCTACAGGAGGTATCTTACCTTCCCTCCGGAGGCCGCTCCGAAGCCAGGGCCTCGCCTGTGCACCATCCAGGACTTGCTCCAGGGCCTGGGAGGCCTAGCTGTTCCTAAAGCCTGCCTGTGGCTTGCTTGGCTGCGTTTGGACTTCCTGGTTTGCCACGCCCTTCTCCCTAGGGCCGGCCCACAGCTCTCCACCTCAGTTTTAGGGCCAGCAAGGGGCGGTCCTGGCAAACTCCTCCCAGGGAGTTGCCTACATCCTGCAGTATAAAAGGACTCTCATTTCACTTGCTACTGGCCTTCGGATTAGCCTTACACATTGCTGTGTCCTGTCTGCTGATCCAGGTCCTCTGTGCTTTGATGGCTCCTTTTCCTGTCTCTGCCTTGATGTCTGTTCCTGAACTTGCCTGATTATATAAATCCAGTTCCTGATCCAGTTCTGGATGTTCTGCCTTATGTCTTTGTCTGGCTCCTGAGCCTTATATAGAAACATAGAAACATAGAAATGACGGCAGAAGAAGACCAAACGGCCCATCCAGTCTGCCCAGCAAGCTTCACATTTTTTTCTCATACTTATCTGTTTCTCTTAGCTCTTTGGTTCTATTTCTCTTCCACCCCCACCATTAATGTAGAGAGCAGTGATGGAGCTGCAACCAAGTGAAATATCAAGCTTGATTAGTTAGGGGTAGTAGGGGTAGTAACCGCCGCAATAAGCAAGCTACACCCATGTTTATTTGTTTTACCCAGACTGTGTTATTCAGCCCTTATTGGTTGTTTTTCTTCTCCCCTGCCGTTGAAGCAGGGAGCTATGCTGGATATGCGTGTAGTATCAGTTTTTCTTCTCCCCTGCCATTGAAGCAGAGAGCTATGCTGGATATGCGTGAAGTATCAGTTTTTCTTCTCCCCTGCGGTTGAAGCAGGATATGCATTGAAAGTGAAGTATCAGGCTTATTTGGTTTGGGGTAGTAACCGCCGTAACAAGCCAGCTACTCCCCGCTTTGTGAGTGCGAATCCTTTTTTCTTCTCCCCTGCCGTTGAAGCAGAGAGCTATGCTGGATATGCGTGAAGTATCAGTTTTTCTTCTCCCCTGCCATTGAAGCAGAGAGCTATGCGTGAAGTATCAGTTTTTCTTCTCCCCTACCGTTGAAGCAGAGAGCTATGCTGGATATGCATTGAAAGTGAAGTATCAGGCTTATTTGGTTTGGGGTAGTAACCGCCGTAACAAGCCAGCTACTCCCCGCTTTGTGAGTGCGAATCCTTTTTTCTTCTCCCCTGCCGTTGAAGCAGAGAGCTATGCTGGATATGCGTGAAGTATCAGTTTTTCTTCTCCCCTGCCGTTGAAGCAGAGAGCTATGCGTGAAGTATCAGTTTTTCTTCTCCCCTACCGTTGAAGCAGAGAGCTATGCTGGATATGCATTGAAAGTGAAGTATCAGGCTTATTTGGTTTGGGGTAGTAACCGCCGTAACAAGCCAGCTACTCCCCACTTTGTGAGTGCGAATCCTTTTTTCCACATTTCCTCTTGCTGTTGTAGCTTAGAGTGATGTTGGAGTCACAGTAACCATGTGTATGTTTATTGAATAAGGGTATTATCTCCAGGCAGTAGCCGTCATTCTGGCGAGCCACCCACTCTTTATTGACGGCCTCTTGATTTTATGGATCCACAGTGTTTATCCCATGCCCCTTTGAAGTCCTTCACAGTTCTGGTCTTCACCACTTCCTTCGGAAGGGCATTCCAGGCATCCACCACCCTCTCCGTGAAGAAATACTTCCTGACATTGGTTCTGAATCTTCCTCCCTGGAGCTTCAAATCGTGACCCCTGGTTCTGCTGATTTTTTTCCTATGGAAAAGGTTTGTCGTTGTCATTGGATCATTAAAACCTTTCAAGTATCTGAAAGTCTGTATCATATCACCTCTGCTCCTCCTTTCCTCCAGGGTGTACATATTTAGATTCTTCAATCTCTCCTCATAAGTCATTTGATGAAGACCTTCCACCTTTTTGGTCACCCTTCTCTGGACCGCCTCCATCTTGTCTCTGTCTCTTCGGAGATACGGTCTCCAGAACTGAACACAATACTCCAGGTGAGGTCTCACCAAGGACCTGTACAAGGGGATAATCACTTCCCTTTTCTTACTCGATATTCCTCTCTCTATGCAGCCCAGCATTCTTCTGGCTTTAGCTATCGCCTTGTCACATTGTTTCGCCGACTTCAGATCATTAGACACCATCACCCCAAGGTCTCTCTCCTGCTCCATGCACATCAGCCTTTCTCCCCCCATCGAATACAGTTCATTCGGATTTCCACTCCCCATATGCATGACTTTGCACTTCTTGGCATTGAATGTCAGCTGCCATGTCTTCGACCACTCTTCCATCTTCCTTAAATCCCGTCTCATTCTCTCCACTCCTTCCGGCGTGTCCACTCTGTTGCAGATCTTAGTGTCATCCGCAAAAAGACATACCTTACCTTCTATCCCTTCCGCAATGTCGCTCACAAAGATATTGAAAAGGACCGGTCCCAACACCGATCCCTGCGGTACACCGCTTAAAACCGCTCTCTCTTCAGAGAGAGTTCCATTTACCATCACACATTGTCTTCTGTCCGTCAACCAGTTTGCAATCCAGGCCACCACCTCGGCACTCACTCCTAAGCTTCTCATTTTATTCACCAGTCTCCTGTGCGGAACAGTGTCAAAAGCTTTGCTGAAATCCAAGTAGATGACATCGAGTGCTCTTCCTCGATCCAATTCCTTGGTTACCCAGTCAAAAAAGTCAATCAGATTTGTCTGACAGGATCTTCCAATGGTGAATCCATGCTGCCTCTTGTCCAGCAATTCTCCCGACTGTAGATAGTTCACTATTCTCTCTTTCAACAGTGACTCCATTACTTTTCCCACCACTGAAGTGAGGCTAACCGGTCTGTAGTTACCAGCCTCTTCTCTGTTCCCACTCTTGTGAAGCGGGACCACCACCGCTCTCCTCCAATCATTCGGCACCACTCCCGTTTCTAGGGATCTATTGAATAGGTCACACAGCGGACCTGCCAGCACATCTCTGAGCTCCCTCAGTATTCTGGGATGAACTTCATCAGGCCCCATGGCTTTGTCCACTTTCAGTTTCACCAGCTCTTCCCATACATTTTCTACTGTAAATGGAGTTACATCTACTCCATTCCCCTCCAGTTTCTTGTTAACTAGTGTCGGTCCTTCTCCAGGGTCCTCTTTAGTGAACACAGAACTGAAGTATTCATTTAATATTTCTGCCATTTCTTCGTCTCTCTCCACGCATTGATCCTTTCCACCTTTCAATTTCACTATACCATTTTGAACTTTTCTCTTTTCACTGATATATCTGAAAAATGTTTTGTTACCACTCTTTACCTCTTTGGCAATCCTCTCTTCCGCTTGACTTTTTGCCATCTTGATTAATTTCTTTGTCTCCCTCAGTTCTACCAGATATTCTTCTTTGTGTTCCTCCTTTTGGGATCTTTTATATTTCTTGAATGCTGTTCTTTTAGCCTTTATTTTGTCAGCCACCTCCTTTGAGAACCAGATAGGTTTCATTTTTCTTTTGCTTTTCTTTACTTTTCTAACATATGTCCTGTTGGGCCCCGGAGTGGCCAACAGAAGGGATTCGTCCCTGTGCTCTGGAGCTTCCCTTCCTGCCAGCCGATGGGGCTTCGGATGTCATTGGTCCCGGCATCGGAGTTCCTTCTCGCCTGGATCTTCCCTGCGCTCTTCCGCTCTCAGCGTGGTCCGCGACCAGCCTTCCTGGTCTGAGTAGGGCGCGTATGGGACAGGGTGGTCCGCGACTCAGTCCCACGGGTGGGCTGAGTAGGGCGCCCTGAGGGACAGTGCCCATGTCTTCCTTCCAGCCCTCATCTCTGATGTCTCTGCACCAGCCCTCATCTCTGATGTCTCTGCACCAGCCCTTGCCTCTGATGTCTGCACCAGCCTTCGTCTAAGATGTCTTCCGTGTACTAAGGACTCTGCCCTCGTCCTCTGTCCGGCCTGCCGCCCTTTGCCGTTACCCAGCGGCAGGTCCGAAGGGGCTTGGAACAGTCGGAGGACCGTTCATCAACCAACATTGCGTTGCTGGTTGTCTTGGGCGTGCAGGTCCGGCTGAGGGTCAGACTCCGCTCCTTAAACCCCTGCTTCAGTTCCCGCCTGGCTCACCATGCCTGCACCGGCTCACCTCCCATGGTGTGGCTGGGGCTCCTCCCTAGCTCTCGCCGTGGCCCAAGGGCTCACACCACCTGCTCTAGAGACGGCCGTGCTCCTCGCGCCTACGATATTACCCGAGGGCCCCCAAACCCTCGGCCCGTCAGCGGCGTGGTAGATGCGCCCGTAACAATATCGTCAGAACTCATTAAATCTCCCTTTCTAGAAATATATCCTCTCCATAATAGGAGCTACATTGTCCTTGCTGATAAGGTAGATTTTAATTGTAGAATTCCATCCTTTGGACCAGTATATGTTACTTTTAATGAGACAACCACCTGCTTTAACCAGAAATTTAAGGAAACAATTCTGAATTTATCAACCCAAAAGTTTATCATTCATGTTCCACTATTACATTTACTATTACCATGCTTCTTAGGTATATTCACACGATTTAAAAGGACCAAGATCAGATTCTATTCTACCTGGAATTCTCTTCAGAAGATTTTCACTGACATAAGAACTGAAGGTTAAATCTGCATAAAGGAGACTTGTCTGAGTGGTTAAAACAGTTAGGGGATGCTCTTCAAGAAGTGACAGTGCAAGGTATTTCCTCACTGGCAAAAAGTGTGAGTAATTTATTATCTGGTTCATTGAAAGGTCTTACAGGGATTCTCCTATATTTTAAGCCTATATTTTTATTTGTTGGACTTATTTTCGATGAGTTATTCTTTTGAAGTTTGTCTCATGGCTACCTCATCTAAATCGGGGCCACAAGAATCCACGTTCCAGGGATATGGAATTATTCAAATCCCAGATCCATTTTCTATTCTAATACATGAAGGAGAAAGTAAGGAACAATCTGTTACTTCTTCTGCTATGTTGGCTTCTTATTCATCTAAAACTTTGCTAGCAATTAAACAGGTTGCTGATGTGGAGATTAAACAAGAATGTTTCTGAAAATGATCCAGTATATAGCATAACTTATACTTGCAAAACTGCAGGATGCAATTATAAGTGTGTATACTATCATAGTATATATGGCCTATTTCTTCGAGAATACAGTTGACCAATGATTCATGATGGCAGAAATTAAATAATCATTTTAAATGTTACCATGATTATTCTCTGTCTGATGTTGTACACTCTTCAAGAACAACTAGGATCAGTTATCCCAGTGGTTCTCAACCCTGTCCTGGGGACCCCCCCAGCCAGTCGGGTTTTCAGGATATCCGCAATGAATATGTATGAGAGAATTTGCATACACTGCCTCCATAACATGCAAATTTTCTCTCATGCATATTCATTGTGGATATCCTGAAAACCTGACTGGCTGGGGGGGTCCCCAGGACAGGGTTGAGAACCACTGAGTTATCCCATAGTCCTTCCAGTGGATAGCACCACACTGCAAGCTAATTTCATCTCAGCAGAAGTGAATCCTGCAGCGGAGGGGGAGACCATCCTCGATTGATATCAAGGAGATTTGTCTTTTCCTGCTATGACAAGCAACAGCGTTGACAATCTACTTGATGAAATCATCACAGTGCTCAGCTTCAATTCTTCCCAAAGTCTCATGGATAGGTTCTATTTTAAGTAGTATTACAAAAAGGGAATAATGTTGTTCTCTAATCATTGGAGCAATTCAGGAAAGACCCAAGTATATAAGAAGCACACAGATTTAAGACAAAGTGATGGCTACAAAGGCCTTGAAAAGATCAGAGGTTAATGTTTTCATGGAAGGGATGACATGCTGTCTAGGTCCCCTGTATCTCTAAAAGGCAGAAGTATGATAATCAGTAGCCTCTGAAATGACTTGTCCTGCATTGCTGCATTATATTCTATTTCTTTTTTTTTCTTCTCTTCTTTCCCTTATCTATTGCATGGTCCACATGCAGAGATGTTAGAACTGGTAAAATAGTTGGTGCTTTGTTAAGATAAGGAACAGAGAATGGCCTTCAGTATTGATTTATTCTAACCTGGCAAAGCTCCTAGAGTATGGGTCTTAATTGGTACAAGACTCTGGAAAAAATGTTTTGAAATCAGTACAGACATAGGCCTACTGCAGGAAGTATTTCACATATCTAGTCATTAGGAGTTTTAGATGCTAGATGCCTATGTCATTTTGACATTTCTTTATTTATGCATTGAAATTAGAAATATGTGATCAGGTGCTCTTCTGTCAATAAAATATATATATATATATATCTCTGACTGATATTGAGTGGCTCAAAATGATGCATCAACAAGGAACGCTGATGTTTCTATGTGTGTGATGTGTCAGAATTGTGTGACATGGTATTCTAAGCTAAAGAGAATAATCTTTAAGGGAACTCCTTACTAAAGTTGTGTGTGTGTGTGTGTGTGTGTGTGTGTGTGTGTGTGTGTGTGTGTGTGTGTGTGTGTGTGTGTGTGTGTGAAAAGCTTGCACTGCAGCTGCCTGTAATGTACCTGTTCTGTGGTGGGACAGTGTATGTGTGTGTATGAGTGAGGAAAGCGTACACTGCAGCTGCTTGTAATGTTCCTGCTCTGTGGTGGGGCGTGTGTGTGTGTGAGGAAACTTGCACTGTGGCTGCTTGTAATGTACTTGCTCTGTGGTGGGGCAGTGTGTGTGTGTGTGTATGTATGAAGAAAGCTTGCCCTGCAGCTGCTTGTAATGTACCAGTTCCGTGGTGGGGCAGTGTGTGTGTGTGTTTGAGGAAAGTTTGCACTGCAGCTGCCTGTAATGTACCTGTTCTGTGGTGGGACAGTGTATGTGTGTGTATGAGTGAGGAAAGCTTGCACTGCAGCTGCTTGTAATGTTCCTGCTCGGTGGTGGGGCGTGTGTGTGTGTGAGGAAACTTGCACTGTGGCTGCTTGTAATGTACTTGCTCTGTGGTGGGGCAGTGTGTGTGTGTGTGTGTATGTATGAAGAAAGCTTGCCCTGCAGCTGCTTGTAATGTACCTACCTGTTCTGTGGTGGGGCAGTGTGTGTGTGTGTGAGGAAAGCTTGCACTGTGGCTGCTTGTAATGTACTTGCTCTGTGGTGGGGCAGTGTGTGTGAAGAAAACTTGCCCTGCAGCTGCTTGTAATGTACCTGCTCTGTGGTGGGGCAGTGGGTGTGTGTGTGTGTGAGAAGAAAGCTTGCCCTGCAGCTGCTTGTAATGTATCTGCTCTGTGGCGGGACAGTGTGTGTGTGTGTGAAGAAAACTTGCCCTGCGGCTGCTTGTAATGTACCTGCTCTGTGGTGGGGCAGTTTGTGTGTGTGTGAGAAGAAAGCTTGCCCTGCAGCTGCTTGTAATGTATCTGCTCTGTGGCGGGACAGTGTGTGTGTGTGTGTGAAGAAAACTTGCCCTGCAGCTGCTTGTAATGTACCTGCTCTGTGGTGGGGCAGTGTGTGTGTGTGAGAAGAAAACTTGCCCTGCAGCTGCTTGTAATGTACCTGCTCTGTGGTGGGGCAGTGTGTGTGTGTGTGTGTGAGAAGAAAGCTTGCCCTGCAGCTGCTTGTAATGTACCTGCTCTGTGGCGGGACAGTGTGTGTGTGTGTGTGTGAGAAGAAAGCTTGCCCTGCAGCTGCTTGTAATGTACCTGCTCTATGGAGGGGCAGTGTGTGTGTGTGAGAAGAAAGCTTGCCCTGCAGCTGCTTGTAATGTACCTGCTCTATGGAGGGGCAGTGTGTGTGTGTGTGAGAAGAAAGCTTGCCCTGCAGCTGCTTGTAATGTACCTGCTCTGTGGTGGGGCAGTGTGTGTGTGTGTGTGAGAAGAAAGCTTGCCCTGAAGCTGCTTGTAATGTACCTGCTCTGTGGCGGGACTGTGTGTGTGTGTGTGAGAAGAAAGCTTGCTCTGCAGCTGCTTGTAATGTACCTATTCTATGGAGGGGCAGTGTGTGTGTGAGGGAAGCTCTAGCTACCACCCTTCATCTTATTTCTGCTCTATGGATAAATGAAGAACTTTGATTTCCAGTGTTCTCAATCCAGTGTATTTTACCAGTACTAAATTAACTAGAAAGCAACAAAAAGAATGATATACAAGTGATATTTTAACACACAAATATCAGGATACATCCAAACTCTTCCAGAGGAATGGTGGGGATAGCAGAAGACTTCACTTGTGGATTTGGTTCAAATCACTGTATATGTCCAGCTTGCGTCCCTGCAGCTCCTGCAAGAAAGGAAGAGAGCCACAAAAAGAAATTAGCATAACAAAATGAAAACAGCAGAGAGGAGATGTTTAGAGGGAGGAGATTGAGAATGTGAAAGAAAGAAAGCAAATGGAGGCAGAAAGGAGAGTTTGTAAGGGAAGGAATGTGAAGAGATGGAGAGAGAAAGGTAGAAAAGAAATTGACATGCTCAGATCGAATGCACAAAGGAAGAAGGAGACAGAGAGAGAGAGAAAGGAATATGGGAAACAGGGAAGAAGGGGATAATAAGTTAATCAATGAGTAGGCTTGTGCTCTGCCTGAGGAGAGGGATTACAGGTCCAGGAAAGTAAAGTCTTTGTGCTCGGTGGAGCGACCTAATCATAGCTGTGCTGCATAGACCTGGCTTTAGCTGGAGTCGCTGCAGTGCTGCACTGAGACCACATGAGCTGCAAACATGCCAGGCTGATGTAACCCTACTAGGCCACTACATAGCAAGCTAGCACTTTCAGCTACCAGTGCTGGGCTTTTAATGAGAAAGGTTCAAAGTGTGTCGCTATATTTTACAATGGAGAAAGTTCTGGCCTGGAGGATGTCGAGGAGAGCACCCTTGAAAGGATGGCTAGTGTGGGAGGGTATATTTGGAGAAGTTAAGAGTTTATCCTAGATGTTAACATGGGGAAATTTCCAGAGTTAGAGGTAAGGAATAGCCCATTCAGGGGCAGATGCAATAAAATGCACCCACTAACACAAGAACCAAGAAGAGAGATGGTGCAACTTTCTGGGAAGGAGTAGAGTTTGGACGATGATACTTAGTGAACCAAACAATATGGAAAGAAAATGGACTGTGATTCTACTTTGAAATTTTCTCTATTGCTACTTTGGATTTGTTTGTGTTTAAAAATAAATGTTTTAATTTTTGGCGCAGAAGAGCAGTGTGGACACGAGTTATTTTGAGAGCTCCTCAGCCTAGTTTAACCTTTACATGGGAATCTGTCCCCAGCCCATGCCCACAGAGGAAATGTAGCCCACCTTGTCAAAGGGGCGGGGTTTATACTCAGTTATGTGGAAACTCTCCCTGGGACCCGGTTAATTGGTTTGAGTAAAAGGAGGGTTGAAGCTTGGACATCAGGCTAGGAAGTAACTGCGTCATGCATGGGTTGACAATTCATGTTCCCTTCATTAACATGAGTAATAAATTTCACACTTGTAATCTCTGGAGACATACTGAAGTGAGGAAGACAGAAAAACAAGCTAACATTCTGGTATATTGTGGATGCAGTGTTTACGATGGTTGGAATTTACTCTTTTCAACTTCCTACCCCAGCCCCACTCATCATTGCTAGAGACAGCTACCATAGCTATGGCTACCAGTTGCATCCAGGTCATCAGAGAGAAGGTAAATGTGTATATAGAAGTATGAATGGAGGAGTAGCCTAGTGGCTAGAGCAGCAAAGAAGTCAGGGTTCAAATCCCACTATCTCTCCTGATGACCTTTGGCAAGTTATTTCACCCTCCACTTTTCTGAGGCCTAATTTTCCCCATAAACACAGAATGGGATAAAAGCGTTAATAAAAAGGACTCTTAGACTGTAAACCCTCTGAGGATATATAAATATCTACCGTACCTGAATGTAATCTGCTTTGTAAGTCCTAAGAACACAGAATATAAATCAAATACAAATTATATATATATATTCTTGTACAACAACTTTCCTTAGAGAAATCAGAACTATAATCCAAGAATGCAATTGGAGTAGCACCAACATGGACTCAGCCTGACTCTTACGACCAGGAACAAAGGGTACCACTTCCCTGGCTGCAGCTGAGATATTCCTGGCCTTCAGTTGTAACTTTCGAGGACTCTAGTCAGACCCTGACAAATGATTGTGACCTACAGTATGAATGAACGAACCAAACTGAATGTTTTGACTCTGCACACTCCTATTAGTTTGTGCCGTATAGGCTGGCAATAAAATAGATTAATGGGACTGATTTAAGGTTGCCACTTGACCCAACTGGGACAAAACCAGGACTGGCAGTGCTATCAAGGATCAGGCTGGACCCCAGGAACCAAAGTTGGATCTTGTGAATTCTCCTGTGCAGCTACTGAGTCCATGCATCGAGTCTCCTCCCACTGAACTTTGATTTCGCCACCCATTTCCATCAACTTTTATTTTCGTCAATGTAAAGAGGTCACACAGCACATTCAGTCTCGCTGAAAAGTTGCAAGTAAAATGTTTTTGGAAATCATGGAACCAGAGTTAGTAACTGATAAATTATTATTACATTTTCTACCATTTTCTCTCCAGCTCTGTGCATAGGAGCCAACTTTTCAAAATGATTGAGGGTGTTGAACTCCACACAAATTACGAACCCCCAACAAAAAAAAATAGAAGACAGCGGTTGTGAGAGTGACTGGCCAGCCTGTATTTAAATGTCCAGAGAAGATCAAGTAATGTGGACATTGAGCCTTCCACATGAGTCTTCTCTAAGTCCCATCAGTCATTCTTCCTAACCACAGCTCATCCCCGCCAGTATCCTCCCTCCTGCTCCATTCCCCCCACCCCCTCAACAGCCCATCTATACCATAATCAAGTTATCGTTAGCTCAAAATGGGTTAATTTTAAACATTATGAAACTACAACTGTTATGGGTGGGTTCTCCAACCTTACTTTCAGCTGTGGCCCCCATAATAGTTGAGAATATTGTATTGCCCATTTTGACTGAGGTGAAGAATCTGGGACTTTTATTGGATTCTGAGCTTACCATGTGTAGTCAAGTTCGTCAAGCGGCTCAAACCGCTTTTTACAATTTAAAGTTGATAAAGCCACTCAACTATGTCCTACCTAAAGAAATGATTAGAACTGCACTTCAGGTATTGGTTCTGGGACTATTGTAGTTCACTTTATGGGATTGCCCACTAAGCTGCTGTGAGTGTTGCACTTGATCCAGCATGCAGCAGCCCGGGTTTTATTTGGATTATATCAGAGCGATCATATTCAACCAGTGTTAAGGGAGTTGCATTGGTTACCAGTAGGATTGAGATCAAAATTTAAGCTTATCACTTTGGCTCAAAAGCTTTTAGGTATTGGGAAGGAATGTGTGTTACGGAAGAAGCTTGAGTGGTATAAATCTGGTTGCAATTTGCAATCCAATAATAAAGCTTTATTGAGAGTTCCAGCTAATGGGCGGTATCGACTACAGAGAACTAGGAATAGAGCCTTCTCGTATGCTACAGCGGTTATGTGGAACTCTCTTTCTGATCAGCTTAGATTTCAGACTGATGAAAAGGAGTTCAGAAAGCAGTTAAAATCAATTTTGTTCAGGGAAGCTTTTAATCAATTATTTGTTTTATTGTGTGTAATTGCAAGTTAAAATGGGACTGATTTTTTTTGCACTGAATAGTCTGGAGGCACTGGACTATAAGCACTTGAATAAATAAATAAATTAATCTCTTCCCCCACCCGTCACCACTCTCACAATCCCCCTTTTTTCTCATCCTCCTAATCTCTTTTTCCTATCTTGTCCTCTTTTCTCCCTTTCCTCTTTACTTCCTCTGCACTTGTTGCGTCCATCGGTCTTCGATGGCTTCACCCCACCTAAACCTCTCTACCTGTGGCTCCTCCCACTCACCTTGGACTGATGGCCGCTGCGGCGTCTGCTTGCCGACCTCTCCGGTGTCCCCGGACCGGCTATGTTGCTGCCTCCCGCCATTCTCCTTCAAGGTACCAATAGGGCGCACGCACGCAAGCCGCCCTCATCTTTATTGCCACGTTGGCGCGAACCTCAGGGGCGTCCCCCTGTTTTGACGTCACTACTCCAGGGTATATCTGCCTACTTCATTTGCTAGCTCGTTGAATTAGCAACCGGAACCTTATGGATGGGATTCGCTGTCCGTTCCTAAGCTACTCTGCCACTCCAGTTCTACTGAAACTCTTATTACTCTTCGGGGTCTCTAATGGGGTACCCGCTCCTCGGGGGCCTCTCTGCTTCTTTCAGTTGCTATCAGGAAACAGGTACTCGCTCCTCAAGGGCCCATGTTTCCTGTGTCGCTGCCTGCAATCTCTACCTTCTACTTGGAAAAACTAACTACAGTCATCATCTGTGAATACAGAAAACATCTCTCTCTACAGTACTGTTTCACTGGAATCAGGTCCTCGCTTCTCGAGGTCCTGCCCTCTGCTCCGGTGCCAGACCTCTCGTCTAGTGGAATCTCTGCTACTGCTAGTGAGTACAATGCTACCGAGTCTCTCTGCTCTAAGGATCAGGTACTCGCTCCTCGAGGGCCTGCTCTCCCTGTCTTGGAGCTTTCCTATTCTACTTGGGACTCTGAATGCTAATTCTATTGTGTGTTCATAACCTCAGTCTCTTTCCACTACAGCACTGCTTACAGAGGATCTGCTGTTCTAGCTTTCTGTGAGAGACGCGCCCAGCCGGGCTGTACAATTACTACTCACTACTCACTACTGCCACCTCTGGTGGTCTCAAATACTGTTTAATAAAAGATTCAATCTGTGTTTGTCTGTTTGGAGTTTTAGCCTGACACTGTGGTCCCTCACGGGACTGCCCCCCGTGGGCGTGGTCAGCTGCGACCGTGTCCAAGGATCCACCCAAACACCCATAACCATAACAGCACTCTTAATTCTCTATCTCTTGCAGGGCATTCTTTGAATTTTATAAATTATGTATTTATTTAAACGTCCAAATGCAGACGGTGTAGCGCTAAGCACATTAGGATCCACAAAGTGACAAGGCGATTCAGTCAATTACACAGTATTGCGAGGCAATTCCCACTTTTATTAGTAAAAGTATATCAAGAGTTGTTTTCTGTCCCTGACACGAACTGTGTTTCCCCTCTCAAGCTGCGTCGGGAGGGGCAGATCCATCTGCCAGAGGTTCGCTCAGCCCCTCCCTCACTCTCCTTATAGCTCCTATCCTTCTTTCCTTTCCTAGTCCCTCATTCAGCAGCCTTCACCATCTCCACTGCATCTCAGGAAGCCCATCTGTCTGTTTTCTGGTCCCGCTGCAGCCTATTGGCTAGTTGTGGAATGTATGACCAATGGGTTGCAGGGAAAGGCAGAAGCAGTTACTGGGAAACAGAAGTGCAGTGCTTGCACTCCACTGCAGCCCATTGGTCATACATATTCACTGATGATATCCAATTAATAATACCCATCGATGACACAATTGAAAAAACATTAAACATAGCTAACATGTATCTAGATATCATCAAACAGCTGCTAAACCAAATGGAATTAGTTACCAATATAGAGAAAACAAAATTCCTACATTTAGAACGAAAAAATATACAGATCATTCAAAACCCAATCACACTCAAAAACAACCAAAAAATAGAATTAACAGAGAAAGTGTGTAACCTTGGAGTGATAACTGACACGGAACTAAGCATGAAACAACATATATCTTTAAAAATAAAGGAAGGTTATGCCAAACTCATGATTCTTAGAAGACTAAAACCATTACTAACAACCACCAACTTTTAATCTGTGTTACAAGCGTTAATTTTTGCAAGCACGGATTATTGTAATGCCCTAATACTAGGTTTACCACACACCACAATAAGACTACTCCAGATACTACAAAACACTGCGGCAAGAATTTTGACTGGTAAAAGTAAAAGGGACCATATCACCGAAACCCTAGCCGAACTACACTGGTTACCCATTGAGCAAAGAATACAATACAAAACACTATGCACCATACATAAATTAATACATAACGAACATGCAGAATCGCTGAACACAGCCCTTCGCGTACACGACCCTCACAGAAACCTGAGATCAGCAAACAAAGCACTGATATCTATTCCCTCAGTTAAAACAGCAAGACTAATGCAAGTAAGGGAAAGGGCCCTATCCCTAGCAGGACATATATATATATATATATATATATATATATATATATATATATATGGAACAATATGCCTTTAGAAATCAGATTGCAAAGAAACATCAAAACTTTCAGAAAAGGTTTAAAAACATGGCTCTTTAAACAAGCGTATCACAAAGAGAATGGAGAATAGAAACCAGGGGCGTGTGGGATGCAGACAGTAGAACACCCACACACAACACCCCTAATCATGATGTGTGTATTTTATTTTATGTTAATTTTTTGTTCCCCACCAAAGGATAAGATACAATTATTAATCTATTTTTGTACTTAAAACTGATACAGATAGAAATGGACATGATTTATCACACCCACCAAATAACATTGATCATTCAACTGTTACCGTAACTTGATGGCACCTGTGTAGATGATTTAATTTAATACATTTAGCAACATTAATTTATGTGCCTTATTGTAAACCGTTGTGATGGTATATATCTTAACATCGGTATAGAAAAGATTTTAAATTAAATTAAATTAGCCAGCTAACAGGCTGCAGGAGGAGGTGAGAGTAGTAGCAAGGCGACAGAAACCCTTCCTTCTTCTCCTCCCCCTCAGACTTGCAGCATGGACCTATCAGCACCAATATATGTCCTGGTTTCACCTGTCTCACAGGCTCTCCATGCCCTGGTTCAGCCTGCTGTGCAGCCTTCCCTCCACCAGAGGTCCTCAGCGAACCTCCCTTCCAGCCTTGCCAAGCTCCTCCTCACTGCTCACACCACACCCAAGCTCCAACCCCATTTCACCCTGTCTTGCCAAAATCTCAGTGCCTCTTCGTGAAGTCACCCTTGGCTATCTGTCCTGGCCACTGTTAACTTGCTTCATGCTCCAGGCTTTCTCTTACCTTATAACTTGTCTTGCGGCATAGCTAGGCCTCCCCTTGCCTTCTTTTACTTGGATCTTGATCTGTGGCTTAGGCCTTATGCTTAGCAGCCTATGAGGCTTCTGTACTACTGCCTTTGGGCCACAGAGTTCTCTCTTCCATCTTGTCCTTGTCTACTACTTGTCCAGTCCTGTCCTTGTCTAGTACTGTCCTTATCTGGTCGTGCCCTGCCCTGTCCAGTCCCTAGTATCCGTTCCCTGCTTTGCCTTTACCTTGACTTGTCCCAGTTGGTATTTAATCCCAGTCCCAGTATCCTGCCCAGTCTGTGTTCTCCCCTAGTCCTTGCTCAGCATCTCACTAGCCTCCTGCTCCAGTATCCAGTCATCAGGTTCAGTCTTGACCAGCTTCGTCCAGCCTTGTTCAACCTTGTTCAGCCTGCCCAGTCTGTCCAGCCTCGTTCAGGTTATCCAGCTCCTGCCAAGCCCAACCCCAGTCCAGCTTCCAGCTATGATGTGGCCCTTCCGGCCTTCAGAATCCAAGGGCTCAGCCTGTGGGGGAGGGGGCTGGCTAGACAGAAGACCGGCTTTTGCCCAGCCTTGCAGTCCTGCACCACAGCTGTGGGGGTGTATCCCATCTCCAGCCCAGCACCCCATGACAATACAGAAATGAAAAATACAATATTGGCAATGCTGAAGCACCCAGAGAGCTGGTGCCTAAAGCCCCGTTGCATCTTTAAAAACCGAGTTTTGTCATTACTGTATGGCATCTTTGGTATTTCTGTACAGATGAGCCAAAGCCATTCCTGGGGTTATGGTCCTAGGTTAGTAAAAAAAATATATATATAATTTAGATTTTGAATTAGTTGAAAATAAAGGAAATGTGCAGAACTTGTCTTTTAATGGTCCACAAAGCCTTAAACTCAGCTTTTGCATCCCTTTGACAGGAACATGAGAAACAAACATCAGAGGATGCTGCACTTTGAAACGAATAAACCATTCTGCCCAACAGAGCAAAATACTACTCTATACAATCTGTATCCAAAAGAATGTAGTAAATCTTTCTATGTGGGTGATTCATCAAGCTGCGATAGTTTATCACAGGGGGGCATCCATGTCATATCTGGCCCTTCACTGACAAATTATTGTGGCTGTACCACAGCATGATTTTGTTTTCAAGGCAAAAACACGTCACAAAATCACACTGCGGTACTGTCCCTTTATGTGCGATGGCAGCCCACCTCTGCCGGGACCATCATAGCTTAAAGGGCCAGCGGCACAAAAAATGGCTTTCCTCCAAAGGTATCTACCAAAGCAGCAATGGCCCCTCCCCCATAGAAAAAAATCCCTTGTCTATGGGGCTTTTGGGCTTAGAAGGAGAGGGGGGAGGGTAAGGGCTGTCACTGTACATGTGCCATATGTATTTTTTTCTGGGGAATCAGTGTCACCTCAGCAGGCAGGGGTCAACATTGACCCCTGGGATGATTTTTTATGCTTTTGAGGGGTGTATGCATAGGGCTCCTTGGACCTTTAAATTTTCTGTGGTAGCCTCTAAGCTCTGCATTAGCAGCTCAATGTTCCCTCAGGAAATGTATCTACATCTCTCTCAAATGCAATAAAATAACAGGGCTCGCTTTTTTCTAAGTCAGCTGCATTATTTTATTAGCATTGGATTGCCTATGCATAAGCTGCTTTGCATGTATTAGGCAATTTTATGCATGCAAATGCAAGCAAAGCAGTTTATTTCCATAAAGGTTGGAAATCTTTGGTTATTTTACTTATTTATTTGTGAGCTTTTAATATACCGACATTCGTAGAACACATCACTCCGGTTATATCACGTAATATCACATGATAGTGAGGCGATATGATGTGATAAACGGCATTTTTGACGCATGTTACATGCTGTGTAACTCGCGACATCGCCAGATCACGTCTTAGTGAATCCAGGCCTATATTACAAAAACATTAGTGGTTGTGACCATTGCAGTGTGGCTGTGCATGCGTGCATAACGATGCTCCCCCAGAGCTCCTGAGAGTGGGTTCTCCAGCACGGGCTTGAAGGAGTAGGAACAGAGCAGCGCACCTGCAGCGTAGGTCCAGAGAGGGAAGAAAGAAGCAGCAGAGTGTGTGATGGCAGTAGGATGTAGGGGTCTAGCAGGGTGGTGGCCCCACCAGCAGAAGGAAACAAGAAGCAGCTGCAGCAGAGAGGTGGGGGGTCCTAAATCTCACCAAGATACGAGAGAGGAGTGGAGGATTATGGGCTCAGGCTGCTGGGGTTTCCCAAAGAAAGTGACATGAACAGGGAGGGAAGGGGACAGGGAATGACAGAGAAGAGGAGAGCATTGGTGAGAGAGGAATAGCCAGAGAGGGGTGAGAGGGGAGGGGAGGGGAAAGGAAGAGAAGGAGGAGGAGGAGGAGAAGACAGGAGTGCTAAGGGGAGGGAGGGAGGAAAGAGTGCAGAAGCACAAATAACCCATTCCCCCCCCCAATGCCCCTATGCACCCACACCCCATGATCACCACCCACCCACCCATCCCCAACATCCTCCCACCCTCATCCCCCACACAAATCCCCACCCCCAAACCCACATACCAAACACTTCATGCTACGCACAATGCCAGCCCTCCTCACCACCCCATCCATACTCACACCTCACCCTCGCCACCACCACCACCTCACACACACACAGAGCCGCATCTCAGCCACATGTCCACAGGCAGCCCCTGCCACCCCCCAGGGGTAAGGAGATTGTGAGATAGGCATTCACACCACAGTCTCATGGGTCAGTACCTGATAGTGAGGCTCTGTCTCAGTCCCTGCTTTCTGGCTCTTCATATTTCCTTTTATGAAAAATAATATGAAAATATATTTCTGTTGTCTCGTTCCCTGCCTCACTCCCTTCTTTCCTTCACCTCCTCCACCTCTCTCACTGTTTTCACTTTGTCTTTCACTCCACCACCACCCTCTGCTTTATTCCTCTTTTATTCTTTCCCTTCCCTTGCTCTTCCTTTCCCTCTGTACCCGGGTAGCCCTCTGGGACATGAAACGGGGTGAAACCCCACTAACGCAGGACGCTATAATCTGACTCTGCTGTGTAAAATCAATCTTGAGGTTCCCAAAGTATTTCTTTGCTTCCAAAATTAGAGCAGAGAATCACAAATTTCAAGCAGCAACCAAAAGCAGGAAAGCTTCAGTGCAAGTCACTTCTTATAGATGAGCAAACAGAAATCAGAACGGATCCCAGTTTCAGTCCCGAAGGGCTTCCGCATCCGAAATATAAGCACTTGCCACCCTTTTCCAACCCAAGGAGTAGGACTGCATGGAGATCCGTGAGTTATCCAGGTTCCCTGGGCAGTCCTTCTGTGGCTGCATCAGCCCCTTTCCATGGCACCTCCTTCCCATGCCCATCCCGGTACCCTCTTTCCAGCCAATGCACCTTGCAATACTCCCAGACCCACCTCCTCATTTGCCATCTTCCCTGGCCTCTTCTGCTACTTCCATGCCCCAATTCTCCAGCCCAGTCCCTTTTTTTTTGCCTCTTCTGTTTAATTTTTCGTCACTGACGTCTCCCCTCATTGCTCACCATCATTGATTTTCTTCAGACTAAGTTTTCTAGCCAGGAAGAAGACGGCCAAGGCGATGAGCACAGTGATGATGATGTCACCCACGACGATGGCAGTGATAGCAATCCCATCCATTTGGTAGCAGCCAGTACAGTCTTGGGGACAGGGGAAGCAAGAGAATGGAGCAGTTTAGAAAATTATTGAATTCATACACAATAGAAAATGATTTGGATTTTTCAGAAAGGTCCATGTGACTGTGTCAAAATCTTTCCATCCACAGAGAACACAGGAAGCACTAAAAGGATGAGCCAGGCCCAGCTGTGCCACATTGCAAATACGGATATAATTTTGCTGTTCTTAGAAATATCAGAACTACAATTTCTGTACAGGGAATGTGAACTAAACTTTGATGGGATGGAGCTGTTTGATTCTCTTGGGACAATAAAGTTGTTTCAGGCTGTATGGTTGAAGAATGGGAGTGGAGGTGATTTCATGCTATGTGGTTGTAGAATGGGAGTGGAGGTGGTTTCAGGCTGTGTGGTTGAAGAATGGGAGTGGAGGTGCTTTCAGGCTGTGTGGTTGTAGAATGGGAGTGGAGGTGGTTTCAGGCTGTGTGGTTGTAGAATGGGAGTGGAGGTGCTTTCAGGCTGTGTGGTTGTAGAATGGGAGTGGAGGTGCTTTCAGGCTGTGTGGTTGTAGAATGGGAGTGGAGGTGCTTTCAGGCTGTGTGGTTGTAGAATGGGAGTGGAGGTGCTTTCAGGCTGTGTGGTTGTAGAATGGGAGTGGGGGTGGGGGTGATTTCAGGCTGTGTGGTTGTAGAACGGGAGTGGGGGTGGGGGTGATTTCAGGCTGTGTGGTTGTAGAACGGGAGTGGAGGTGGGGGTGATTTCAGGCTGTGTGGTTGTAGAACGGGAGTGGAGGTGGGGGTGATTTCAGGCTGTGTGGTTGTAGAACGGGAGTGGAGGTGGGGGTGATTTCAGGCTGTGTGGTTGTAGAACGGGAGTGGAGGTGATTTCAGGCTGTGTGGTTGTAGAATGGGAGTGGAGGTGGTTTCAGGCTGTGTGGTTGTAGAATGGGAGTGGAGGTGCTTTCAGGCTGTGTGGTTGAAGAATGGGAGTGGAGGTGCTTTCAGGCTGTGTGGTTGTAGAATGGGAGTGGAGGTGCTTTCAGGCTGTGTGGTTGTAGAATGGGAGTGGAGGTGCTTTCAGGCTGTGTGGTTGTAGAATGGGAGTGGGGGTGGGGGTGATTTCAGGCTGTGTGGTTGTAGAACGGGAGTGGGGGTGGGGGTGATTTCAGGCTGTGTGGTTGTAGAACGGGAGTGGAGGTGGGGGTGATTTCAGGCTGTGTGGTTGTAGAACGGGAGTGGAGGTGGGGGTGATTTCAGGCTGTGTGGTTGTAGAACGGGAGTGGAGGTGATTTCAGGCTGTGTGGTTGTAGAATGGGAGTGGAGGTGATTTCAGGCTGTGTGGTTGTAGAATGGGAGTGGAGGTGATTTCAGGCTGTGTGGTTGTAGAATGGGAGTGGAGGTGATTTCAGGCTGTACTGACACGTGCGGGATCACGGATTACCAAAGAAACACAGATCCACCCACCTTTCTGTCCATGAACGATGCCTGCAGAGAGAAACACAAAATATCATTTCCAGTACATGAGAACAAGCACACAACAGCAGCACACCCTCCCACCTGTGCCTTCTTAACAGACTCTCCAGCTTTTGCTTTGATCCTGCACCTACTGTTGATCACAAGTCTCAGCGGACCTATGGTGGATGTTCTGTAGATGATTTGTACCGCAAATGAACAAGATACAGAAGCTTCAAATGATTACTAGAGCTATTTGTGGTTTCCTCAGTACCTCCCTCCTGTAGCGTGCCCAGCTCCACTGCCAGCACCCTGGCCTCAGCCCTCAATGAAGAGTACGTAATTAACAACCACACATTTTCTTATTTTCTTTTAATATCAATGATATATATTAAAGGATTTCTCACATTTTGAGTTTATGGTATGAAAGTTTAGTACCTAAAAATAAATATGACATCACATCTATTCCTAGGCTTAACAAAAGAGGAGGTGCTATAATGATACTGTCTAAAAAGGAACTCCTCCTAAAAATAAAGCAAATAAATTCTCCACCCAAATTCAAAATAGCTCTCTTAAATTCCAAGTGGCTACAAATTTGTTTAATCTATGCATCCCCAAGCCTACTAGAACTTAATGTCTCTCCATTAATTGAGTTTTTTGTTACTAACCTAAAAACTGAAATTCCTACCATTATACTCGGTGACTTTAACTTACATGTCGATAAGGATCCATTATCTCACAACTGTAATGCATTCTTAAACTCAATGTCAGCATTAGGTTTTCATCAAATAGTAAATCAATCAACCCACAAAGCAGGACACACACTAGACTTAATATTCATCAACTCTTATCTCAGCACCACTCTCAGTCCTACTACTTCCCCAATCCCATGGTCTCATCATAAATTAATTACCTGTGTTATAAATATCCAATACATAATCGTAATACCCCCAGCAACCAAGACCAGAATTGAATACAGGAAACCTTGTCAACTAGATACCCTAACTGATCATCTCTCAAAAGCTCTGAATGACCTAGACACATCAAACAGTGATAACGCAATCAATTCATGGTTCTCTTTAACAAAAAAGTAGCTGATAATTGCTGCCCACTTATTAAAAAAGATATTTCCATTTACAAAAAACACCACACTCCATGGTACAACAATGAATTAAAGATATTTAAAACAATACTGAGAAAAGGTGAGAGACATTGGAGAGCTTCTCCTTCTACCGAAACACTAACTACAAATCTCTATTACATAAATACAACGAAGCCACCAATAAAGCAAAAAAAGAATTCTATTCTAACAAAATTAATACATTTCAATATAACCCTAGAGCTCTATTCTCATATGTAAAAGACCTGACTAGTCCTATTGAAACTCCCACATCAAACAACTCTAATTGCAATACAATTGCTCAATATTTTAAAGAAAAACTAAACATAATAAAAAACATAGCTCCTGTGAACTCTAACCAAATTGTACTACCAAGCAATCCTAAGGACCATTTAATCTCCTTTGACACAGTTTCATCTCTTGAGGTGAAAGGTATAATTAAAAAATGAACCCAGCTGCCCACCCAATTGACCATATCCCAACTAAACTATTAAAAACAATCACCAATATAGTATCTAAACCTATTGCCAATATAATTAACTTGTCCATAACCGAAGCTAATGTCCCACTCACTTTAAAATCAGCAATAATAAAACCAATCACAAAAAAACCACAAGCAAACTCATATGATCTCTCAAACCTAAGACCCATTTCTAATTTACCTTGTATATCAAGAAATTCTCAAGAAAGTAATTAATAATCAACTAACAGATTATCTGGAAAAACATAGTACCCTGTACCCAGCACAACACGGATTTAGAAATTATTTTAGTACAGAGACCCTTTTAACTTCACTACAAGATATCATCCTAAGAGGAACCGATAACAACCAGTCTTACTTACTGATCTTACTGGACATCTCGGCAGCCTTTGATACCGTTAACCATAATATCCTCCTTGATAGACTAAACGAAATAGGCATTAAAGACTTAGCGCTCAAATGGTTTAGCTCTTACCTAACAAATAGAACCTTCAAAGTAAAATTTCTTGATAAAGAGTCACATCCTATCAAGTGCCCCAAGGATCCTCTACACTATTTAATATCGATATGCTCCCTTTATGCAGAATTCTATCAGGCCTCGATCTAACACATTTTATCTATGCTGATGATGTTCAAATTTTAATACCGATCCAAAAGTCCATTGACCAAACTCTAAAGCTCTGGGACATATACCAATCCACCATTGAAAAGGTATTAACCCAAATGAATCTTTCCCTAAATACTAAAAAAACTGAAATCCTATACATTTCCCCTAAATTAAGCAAGACAAAAGAGCTTGAAATTCAAAAAGCAGCCAAAAACTACCCCATCTCCCAAGAAGTACGAGATCTAGGGATTCTTATAGATTGTGAATTCTCCATGAAATCCTGTGTTAAAAAAATCATAAGCAATGGTTTCTTCAAATTAAACATACTCAAAAGATTAAAACCCCTCCTGTTCCCAAAAGACTTTAGAACTGTCTTACAGGCACTTGTCTTATCAAGATTAGACTACTGTAACTCACTATTCTTAGGCCTTCCCGCAAATATCACAAGACCATTGCAACTTCTACAGAACTCTGCAGCCAGACTCTTGACAGGTACTAGAAGATCTGAACATATCACCCCAATATTAAAAGAACTTCATTGGCTGCCGGTCAAATACAGGGCCCAGCATAAAATCTTATCACTAATACACAAAACCTTCTACAATGAAAAAATTGAATGGCTAACCTCTTCACGTCACTTCCACACCCCCTCAAGAATCACCAGATCAACCGGAACAGGGATGCTACCAATTCCATCCCCCAAAATTGCCCACCTAAATAATGTAAGAGAAAGATCTATCTCTATTGCTGGACCCCTTCTATGGAACTCCATCCCGCAGGAATTACGACTAGAAGCTGACATCAAATTATTTAAAAAGGGGATTAAAACTTGGCTTTTTAAACAAGCCTACCAAGAGCTGTTAGCATAATTATCCCACACCTCAGATTTTATACCAAGGTAATGTATATTTTTATTTTTATTATACTATCTCTACCCTAACTATACTACCTCTCTAAGGGCCTCATTTTCCAATATCGCATTGGTATCGCATGCGATACCAAAAAGGGGTGTACCTTATGCTAATAAGCATGTGTATCTCAAATTGCAATATCAGCTATGCGAAAAGCTGTTATTGCCAGGAGAGAGAGAGAGAGAGAGAGAGAGAGAGAGAGAGAGAGAACCTTGCTATAGTACCTCCTCCCTAGACAGGTATTTGAATCCCTATGGGAGGCCCACCTAGTAACTCGAGGTGAGGGTTAAGTATTAGTGTAGGGGGGTAGGGGCCACTTTGACATTCAATGTGAGATGTACGAACAGAACAGTGGTTTCTTGTGAAGATTTGCTGGCCTTCGGAGTGAGGAAACTCACTCCAAGATGAGATTTGGGCAATGTTCTCTCAACCTAGCTTGATGGACTCTCTACCTGGGTAACAACAAGCTAGATGGAGAGAACATTGCCCAAATCTCATCTTGGAGTGAGTTTCCTCACTCTGTAGATCATCAAATCTTCACAAGAGACCACTGTTCTGTTCGTACATCTCACATTGAATGTCAAAGTGGCCCCTACCCCCCTACACTAATACTAATCCCAGTAGTTGTGTGTTTACATTGGGTAAGCCCCCGAGGCAGTCCTCCTGTGTCCATGCAGGTGACAAGCCCCCAGGTCAGAGTCCCTGGGAAGAATGCCAGTGTGCACAGTCTGACTCCAGAACATATGTAATGTGGCTATATGGTTATTTGCCGATCAGGGTCAGTCGAGGCCTGAGAATTTCTTTACAGACTAATAGCCAGAGAGTGCGGTGTGGATATGACTGTGCTCTCTTTTTACTTAAATTTGTTATTTTCTACTTGTTGGACACTGTTTTATGATGATTTATGGTTTCAGTGTTGGTTTTTGTATTTTTCACATTTGCATTTGCAGGTTGCAGGTCATTAGGTTCTTACCTTCTAGCATTTGACATTGAGATATTGCACCACAGGCACTAAAACTCTGATAACGTTTGCTTCATGCAGAAGTGCTGTTTTTTTTTCCATATTCCGCTGGACTTTGGTGCTAAAAAAACCCCAGGTTCTGTTAGATAATCTATGTTTTGGGCTGGTCCTTGCCTCACTGCAACAAGGGAGCGTTATGCTAAGAGTGGTTTTGCTTTTAAAAAGGGGGAGAAGTTTAGAAGCGGGGGCGGGTAGGTTTAGATGGGTTTGAGAAAGGGGAGTTAAGGTTGATGGTAATGGGGAGTTTAGAACGGAGGGGAGAATATTAAAATCAGACAGATTGGGAAATGTGTGGACGTGCATGACTGACATGCTGGGATTTTTAACGTTATTGCAAAGAGAATTGTGCAATTGTTTCTCTCATGTGGTACTGCATAGTATCTTTTATATCTTTCAGGTGTCTTTTGTCTCCTTAAAGGTTCATGGCATCTCCAGTCCTAGTAAGAGGAGTAGTTTGTGCACTTTTTTAAGAAGCTTACTCTAGCCTTTCTCCAGGAAATGCATGTGACTAAAGTGGAACACGAGACACTGGGTAGGGACTGGGTGGGTGAGATGATTCATGCATCTTAACTCGAAAAATGGGGGGGGGGAGGGGGGTTTGTATTTTAATTCATGAGGCCCTACCTTTAACCAGGTCGCACACTTATTGCAATCCCAATGGCCATTTTGTCATTGCAGAGGGGTTGCTTTATGGAGCAGAGCTGTAATTAGTCACTGTGTATGGACTCAATAATACTTCAGATGTTTTTAAATCAAGTTTTGCTAGATTTCTAGACTTTAATACATCTATCCTAGTCATTGGGGGGATTGGAACTTGTGTTTAAATCCTAGGTTGAACCTGAAACTGAACGATGACTTTGTAAAATACCTAAATAAAAATGTAAAAAGTCACATCCTTCCAGAGCACTGGTTTCAATCTCAGATAAACTATAGAACGCTCTGCAATTATATAATCTGACAGCTGGAGGGATCCTTTTACTCTCTCAGCCAGATACTGTACTTGTAGCAGAATAGACTTTTTTTTATTGAGAATCTTTTAGGGAAAATTGCAGATTGCTCTTAATACACCCTCAGTAGCACTGGTGGAGAGACATGGAAACAGGAAGAGGTATAGGCTATTCTGGGCTTTTAGTATCATCTGGTAGCAGACTAAGACTCTAGGTTGTGCTGGGAGACATTAATAGCAGTTTTGAGAGGAAAAATAATTTCTTATAGGAAGTTTTGAAAGTAAACAGAAGAATGACTGTTCGATTAAAGCATAAATCTCTTCAAATGGTGAGGGACTAACTTGCTAAATTACAAATGTCACAGATTGAAAAGTTGTTACATTTTACTGAAAGAAATATTATGAACAGAGAGGCCTGGTGCCCTATTGACTTGGTTACCTCAAGCTCGTAATACTTTTGCTTTTATGAGTACTATAAGGTGACCAGTGCATGTGCCAGTCCACTACCCACAGCAGATAGATAGCATCCTTAAGGATCATTTTGCAACCTTACATCAAGAACCTGGTTTGGCAATTACCGTAGGGATTCAGCAATTTCTTAGCAGATTCCAGAAGAGGCGAAAAGTTCTCTGCCCCAATTACTGTCAGAGGTTATACAGGCCATTAAGTCATTACCTCTACAGAAAAGTCCAGGGCCTGATGGTTTTCCTTTATATCAATGGTCCCCAACCCTGTCCTGGGGGCCCACCAGCCACTCAGGTTTTCAGGATATCCACAATGAATATGCATGAGAGAAAATTTGCATGTTATGGAGGCAGTGCATGCAAATGTTCTCTCATACATATTCATTGTGGATATCCTGAAAACCCGACTAGCTGATGGGCCCCCAGGACAGGGTTGGGGACCACTGCTTTAGATTATTTTAATCATTTTAAAATAGAATTGGTGCCCCTCTTGTGTAAACTGTTTAATGCATTAGGTAACGTTTCTTTGACTGGAAATTTACTGGGTGCTTTAATTATTTTAATTTCAAAACCAGGGAAAGATCTTTTATAGTGTACTTCAAATAGACCCATTTTGCTTATTAATGCAGATATGAAGATAATGAAGTTATTACAACTTTACTTGGAACATGTACTTCCATTATAATCCAGACCAGTCAGATTTTGCTAAAGGGATATTTAAGTGTTTTAATGTTTCATTTTTATACTATTTAAGAACATAAGAACATGCCATACTGGGTCAGACCAAGGGTTCATCAAGCCCAGCATCCTGTCTCCAACAGTGGCCACTCCAGGCCATAAGAACCTGGCAAGTACCCAAAAACTAAGTCTATTCCATGTTACTGTTGCTAATGGCAGTGGCTATTTTCTAAGTCAACTTAATTAATAGCAGGTAATGGACTTCTCCTCCAAGAACGTATCCAATCCTTTTTTAAACACAGCTATACTAACTGCACTAACCACATCCTCTGGCAACAAATTCCAGAGTTTAATTGTGCGTTGAGTAAAAAAGAACTTTCTCTGATTAGTTTTAAATGTGCCCCATGCTAACTTCATGGAGTGCCCCCTAGTCTTTCTATTATCCGAAAGAGTAAATAACCGATTCACATCTACCCGTTCTAGACCTCTCATGATTTTAAACATCTCTATCATATCCCCCCTCAGCCGTCTCTTCTCCAAGCTGAAAAGTCCTAACCTCTTTAGTCTTTCCTCATAGGGGAGCTGTTCCATTCCCCTTATCATTTTGGTTGCCCTTCTCTGTACCTTCTCCATCGCAATTATATATCTTTTTTGAGATGTGGCGACCAGAATTGTACACAGTATTCAAGGTGCGGTCTCACCATGGAGCGATACAGAGGCATTATGACATTTTCCGTTTTATTCACCATTCCCTTTCTAATAATTCCCAACATTCTGTTTGCTTTTTTGACTGCCGCAGCACACTGAATCAACGATTTCAATGTGTTATCCACTATGACGCCTAGATCTTTCTTGGATGGTAGCACCTAATATGGAACCCAACATTGTGTAATTATAGCATGGGTTATTTTTCCCTATATGCATCACCTTGCATATAGGATGTCATTTTTGTATTATGTTTTAAATTGTATCAATTATTTTATTATTGGTCGTATGTTTAATCTTTTATGATGATTTTATTGTAAATCA
The DNA here is from genome assembly GCF_901001135.1 of Rhinatrema bivittatum. Classification (NCBI taxonomy): domain Eukaryota; kingdom Metazoa; phylum Chordata; class Amphibia; order Gymnophiona; family Rhinatrematidae; genus Rhinatrema; species Rhinatrema bivittatum. The sequence continues at coordinate 77,186,664 of NC_042628.1, read as the reverse complement.
CTTAGAAATTTTGATAGGTGGCATATACATTTTTTTTCCTAAATAAATAAGATCTTCTTTTAACAATTCAAGGAGCCTTTTCAGTATCATTTATTAGGTAAAAAAAAGATGAACATTCCTGGGATTATTAGATGCTGACAAGGCATTTGATAGGATCTCCTGGAAATATGTTTCTAGTGCTCCATCGTTTGGAGTTTCCTGAGGAGTTTCTAAATTGGGTGGCTTCCCTATATAGGTCTCCCCAGGCTCAAATATTGGCTAATGGAAATCTCTCCTTTGTAGTAAAGTACTAGGGAGAGGTGTCCGTTGCCCCCCCCCCCCACACACACCTACTTTTCAATTTGTCTATTGAATTATTGGCTCAAAAATTATGGATTCTGAAGTTATAGCAGATTTTAAAATACTTTCCACTGTGCATAGAATTTCTTTATGTACAGATGGCATTTTATTGTTCCTCATGGAGGCGGAAAGGTCAACTCCAAATTGACTTGCTTTATTGGATCACTATAGGACCTTGTTGGACTATAAGATCAATTATGCTGCACCGTCCATTTTTGATAACTCAGCTTCTTGGAAAAACATGGGAGATGTTTCATACGGGACTTTATTTGCCTGCTTGGTACCATGGAATATAAAGCATTAGAAAAGGCCTCATTCCACTGGTTGACCAAAGATTCAATAGAAGGACCCAAAGGATATTCAATACCAACTCTATTATAAACATGAAGGGAATCTCATAGATTACACAAAGATATCTGAGAGCTACATCCATGGTCGGTAACTTTCAAGCAGGCGTTATATACGTGTGTGCGTCAATACAAGTCCAGAGATGCCACAATTGGCTGCTACCTCTGCAATTCAAGCATCCACCCCGAATGGGGTAGGGGACTCTGTGTGGCCCCAGGAATTGGGTAAGTCCCACAGTGATTTTTTGGCTACTTCTGCTTCTTTATCCAACTTGGTCAAGCCTGGAACAATTACTTTAGAATTGGTCTGGGAAGCTCTTAATATGATTCAAAAGTCTATTTCCTCACTAACTACGATCATGACGGAAAACAAGCAGTCGGTACAAGCAATGGAAGCTATAACTTCTGCTCATAATGATAAGATTTCTACTTTGGATCAACGGGCAGAGGCTATGCAATTAGTTCAGAATGAACTGGTGCAATCAGAATTAGTTAATGTAAAAAAGTTGGAAAATATGGAAAATGTTCTTAGAGTTTTAAGTCTAAGAGCTTTGAACTTTCCCTGTGTTAAATTTACAATACCTCGTGATGTTTTTAAGAAGTATCTACAGGAAGTCTTGTCTTTCTCAGAAGAATTTTTTCTTCCATTGTCCCAGATATATTTTATATTTCGGGAAAAGAAGAAAATTGATCCCCTTAATGTGACACAGGAAAATAGTGAAGCTGCGACTCATATGAGCAATCTATCAGCATTTTTGGAATCCTCTGAGACAGAGAATGTGGAATATCGTGGAACGTTGCTTATGGCATTTATATTTCCGATCGTGATTCAGTGTTAAAATTATTTCTTCGAAATTGAAAAAAATTGTTTCTTGGACAGAAAATATGGATATATCCAGACATTGCTAGGGTTCCCCAGTAGCGTCGGAAGAAGTTTCTTCAGATGGGCCCAGAAGCATGTCAGTTAGGAGCTAACATGATAATGCAATATTCCTGGAAATGTGTTGTAAGATTTCAGAATAACAGATATGTGTTTGAGCCTTCGCAATTACATTTCTTTCTTGACTCACATTTGCTGCAAAATGTTAGCTAAATGGTCGTCGAAGTATACTAACTATGTGTTCTGGCACTTCTCTCTGTTTCTTTAATTTGCGCAGGTAGTTTTTGCTTTAAATCTCCTCCCCCGATGGTGGGGCTGTGAGTAAAAGAAAGTATTTCTTTCGTTTTTCTTTTTACTTTAAAATTGTATTTTCTTTTTTCTAGTTTTAATTCCACTACTCTGTATTTCATTGATGTGCTGTATTGCTGTCTATATTAGTTAAACTTAATAAAAATAAAAATTTTTAAACCCCAAAAAACTCATGATCAATTCAGTACGCAAAGATAATTCTACTGGGTGATTTAAATCTCCACCTAAATAGTAAACCAATTGGAGTTTTTAATGATCTTATCAAGTTTATAGCATCCCTAAACTTGACATCAATGATCTCATCACCAGCACACTGTTATGGAAATTTATTAAATCAAATAATTTGTTCTGAGGAATTTGAAACACCTGATTGATGTTTTGTCTATTTTACCAGTTTTATGGACTGATCACTATCTGATTCGGCTTCGTTTGACGTTAGTACTTAAAAAGTATAGAAGGTATAATTTCACAACAAAGTGATCAGTATGGTCATCAGTAGACATAGAAAGATGTAAATCTAGTTGGGTATCTAATAAAGACCATCTTCAAAATGGCACAGTGGATAATATGACTGATATCATATCACATATCACAGAACTCAGATTAGAACCATGCCCGTTTACCTTCCGCAAAAAACTTAAGACATGGCTCTTCATCCAGGCCTTCACTTAACCTACAGTTCCAGCAATTCCTCACTAATTCAGACACTGACTCCTACCTAAACTCTCTGACAAGTGTAGCCTATACACTTATGCCTCTTCTCATCATATTATTGTATTATCTAATTTGTTCAGTTATGCCTTCTATCGCTCCGGCTATCCTAGCCCTCCAGGTTAATACCCCTTGTTATATGTAACTTTCATTTCTTGTTATATGGTTGACTTTGTTATTCCCCTCATGTTATCTGTAAACCGATCTGATATGAATTTTCTTTCATGAAGGTCGGTATATAAAAATGTTAAATAAATAAATAAATATCACTGTTGAGCTTTTGACTGCCATTTACGATAACTGTGCCCCAGCTGTTCAGCAGAGACACCAAAACCTGAGCTGTAGAGTCCCATGGTTTGATAGTATAATTCAGCTGAAGCAGGTAATGAGCCATTATGAAAGGACCTGGAGGAAATTGAAGTCCGAAGAGAGGTCTCAGTTGTTTCAAATCGTAAGGATTATAGAAATGCCTACAATGATGCTAGGAAGAAGTATTTTACCACTGTGCTGAATACACTTAATTGTCCAGCAGAGTTTTTTAGCTCTGTTAAATGAGTGATTGAATGCCCCCACCTGGATAAAACTGTTTATAGTGTTTCCCCAGGAGAATCTGCAGACTTTTTAAAATGTAAACTGGAAGACATTGGGAAACAAATTAGTTCTTGGGTGGATAAGACCTCTAACTTGGGAATGGAATCTGGGAATGTGAAAGTTTTGAGCATTTGGGATTCGTTTTGAAGATATTGGGACAACTTAATTTGAGAAAGTGTTTGGATCAGTAAGAAATTCTTACTGTATTCTGGATCCTTGCCCTCTTCCTCTATTATATACTCTTCATGAGGAGGTTGGCAAAGGTATGATTTCCCTAATTAACCTCTCTTTAAAAACAGGGGTTATCCCAGGATGTTTAAACAGTTCACTATACATCCCATTAAAAAAAAAAGTCTCATGATCAAGCATCGCGTTCTCCCGATTTTTAATTTGTTTTCCTTGAAAAAATTGTTGAAAAAATTATTTTTTCTCAATTGTCAGAGTTTCTTGCTACAATTCAAATTTTGCATCCTTTTCAATGTGGTTTTAGACTGCAACATGGTACCAAAACATTGTTGAGATCTGTGACTGATTTTCTACTTCAGATTTTGGATACTGGAGGGACAGATATAGGACAGATATAGGAGGTGTTTAAAATCATGAGAGGTCTAGAACGAGTAGATATGAATCAGTTATTTACTCTTTCGGAAAATAGAAAGACTAGGGGGCACTCCATGAAGTTAGCATGGGGCGCATTTAAAACTAATCAGAGAAAGTTCTTTTTCACTCAACGCACAATTAAACTCTGGAATTTGTTGCCAGAGGATGTGGTTTCTTCAATGAAATTCCCAGCTGCCCCAGTATCCAAGAAAGCCTGCAGATGAAGTCTTGGTCAGGGAAAGTGTCACAGGAATTAATATCTAAGGAGAGGAAGTCGCACGACCCAGGGAGGCCTCTTCCACCAAACCTAGCTTCGGGAGTGTCCCGGCTTCAAAGGACAGGTCTTCGCAAAATGCCCGACTCCAGCACAATAAAGACACAAATTCTGCTGTCGGCATCTCTGGCATTCTTCGGGTGAGATTCTGAATCGATCAATCTGCATGGGCTCTTCAGTGGTGATAGGAAGCTCTTGAGGCTTGGGAGTGATGAAAGGATGCTGGAAGGAAGTTGCTAACCGCACTGGGTGAAAAAATGTAGCCCTTTCCCGGGACCATTCTTGGAAACAAAGATTCAGGCGAATGGCTAGTCGAATCAGGTCCTCAAGGTGTTGTACCCGAGTGTCAAGGCCGGGAATTGCCTGCAGAGCTCTTAAGTCTACTGGGTCAATGGTCTCGGCCAGCTGTTAGGTTTTGTGGACCCAAGCGATAGTATAACAGCCTACCTGAGCAGGATCGCACTGAGGTTTGGCCAAGGTGGTCAAGACACGGGATCCACGTGTAATTTGGGTCAGAGGCAGGCGAAAAGCAAACGAACCAAAAGGCAGTCCAGGTCAAAGGCAGCGAGCAAACAATCCAAAGGGCAGTCCGGGTCAGAGGCAGGCAGCGAGCAAACAATACAAAGGGCAGTCCGGGTCAGAGGCAGGCAGCGAGCAAACAATACAAAGGGCAGTCCGGGTCAGAGGCAGGCAGCGAGCAAACAATCCAAAGGGCAGTCCGGGTCAGAGGAAGGCAGCGAGCAAACAATCCAAAGGGCAGTCCGGGTCAGAGGAAGGCAGCGAGCAAACAATCCAAAAGGCAGTCTGAGTCAAAAAATCATATTTCAAGCTCCATATGTTGAAGAATCTGAAACCTCTACTATTTGCATCAGACTTTCGATCTGTAGTTCAAGCACTGATACTGTAATGCACTATATTTAGGTCTGCCCAACTCCTCTATTCGACCGCTTCAACTTATTCAAAATTCTACAGCACGTATATTATACAATTTGACACGAAGAGATCACATATCGCCAATTTTACAACAACTTCATTGGCTTCCGATACCTTACAGGATTTCCTACAAAATTTTATCAATAATTCATGGTTTATTATATAATGAAAACTCAGTATGGCTATTTTCACTACTTAGAATTTATAAGCCATCAAGACAACTACGGTCTTTGGATAAATGAATCCTAGAAGTGCCTTCAGTAAAAAATGCAAGACTGAATATAACACGAGAAAGAGCCTTCTCAGTGGCAGGACCGCGACTCTGGAACTCGATACCAGATTACATCAGACTAACTCAAAATAAAGAAGAATTTAAAAAACTGTTAAAAACTTACCTCTATAAGTGCGCTTACAATTCAGATAACTGATCGTGCAATCATAGAATAATTTAACAAGAGTTAATACCTTAGATCATTCTTTTGACCATATCAAACTAACGCAATACTGAAATTGTTTATTTTATACCGTTTTTGATTTAAGGTAATAATAGGTAGAGCCGTCATCTCTATTCTGTTCTCATTTGCTTATTCTATTTTACTGACATTATATTTGATGGATTTTCATTATACCACTATTATTCGTATTGTTATATTATACCGCCTTTTATGTTGAATCCTTATTTAATTGATATTTTTATTTAATGTACATTATTTGTTTGATATTTGTTTGATATTTTAAACTATATGTGTCTCTTGTAAATCGCCTAGACAGCCAGATCCTGGCCATTTCGTGGTATATAAGAACCTTTTAAATAAAATAAAAAAATAAAATCTAAATAAAGAGCACCAGCACAAGCGAGCCTGTAGCCGAGGCATTGCTAGTGCTGAAACGCCGGTTATGTAGCTATTTTTCCCACGCTGGCACAGAGCCTATCGGAGACGTCAGCGTGGGGGGAGGAGCCTCACGGGGCTGATTCGTGCGCCGCAATGCGGCACGCGGCCATGATGCCGGCGGGAAGAGATCGCACCGTGTCAGGAGGAATCTGCGCCGTAACACCCAGGACTGCATTTCTAAATCCAGCACTGTGACTCTGGTATAGGAGGAGGGTGGTCTTATATATTTCAAATGTTTAATCGCTGTCCTCATTGTCAGTAACGTTACCTACTGTAAAAAATGTTTTTGTTCTTTTTTAACACTAATCGTTAATGAATGTAATATCTTTTTTCAACTGTGAACCGGAGTGAAGGCATCTGCCAAACCTCAGTATATAAAAACATACAAATAGATAAATAAATACAGTTACAGGCGTGGCATGCAGAAGATTTTTTTTCAACAATCAACCATAGTATTTGTGATTTATGACGCTTCCTTAACACTGTATGACTGAACCAGTGCTGAAATAACCTTGGATTATCACTATCAGGCCCATTCAATAAACTCCACGGGAGAGCCGGCGCTCCGATGCGAGCGTCCGTCCTCCCGACGCACGCCCAGGCCCCTCTCCTGAGCGCGTGATTCTTTATTTAAATTAGGGCCCGCGGTAATATGGAGGCGCTAGGGACACTAGCACGTCCCTAGCGCCTCCTTATTGGCGGCAGCGGCGGCTGACAGCCACGGGTTCGAAAAATGGACCTGCTTTTTCTGTTTTTCTGTACATTTTCCCGGTGCCGTCTGAAATTAACTCCTGATCCTTTGGCAGGCGTTAATTTTTGAGAGTAAAATGTGCGGCTTGGCCACACATTTTACTTTCTGTATTGCGGATGACTAACTAAAAGGCTCATCAACATGGGGGGGTTGGCCGCACGTTTTCCACGCACATTTTCCACGCACTATTACCCCATACTGTATAAGGGGTAATAATAGCCCGTCAAAAACTCGCGGCCAAACGGGGGCTAAACGGTGCGCTGGGCACATCATCAGCCTAATAACACATCTTCAACAGAGAAAAGGACACCGATTAACCGGTTGTCACCCAACCTGTCTAATCCTGCAATACTGCAAAAAGCTTTGCACTATTGTGGCCAAATCACAGAGTCACAAGATTTCTGGAGAAGTCCTGGGCACCTCGAGGAGCAGCAGGTGGGGGAAACTCTGACAGCTTGCACATGCGGTTTATTTCCAAGCTAAACTGAAGTATTTTGCAGTGTTACAGACTTACTCAGAGTCCCGAGCACGCACAGAAGAGCGGAGAGTGATGTGTGAGCACATCTGGCCATCGTTCCCCCTCCAAACGGCCTTCCTGTCAGAAAAAAGTAAAGAGTCACAGTTATCATGCGTGGACACCATTTCCACGGGCAGACTTTCTCCTATCATGTTCCAAAAATTAGGATCCTGCAGCATTTCTGGGAAAGTGGGACCCAGCGATCAGGCACTTACTGGTCAATCTATGTCCCTGTCCTGTCCTCGCTGAAGAAAAATTGAGGAAGTGAGGACAGGAGGAGGGCAGTTGCAGACTAGGTGGGTGACATCACTCTGACCGGCCACACAAGGAGGAGTGGGGGGAGTGTAACTCACTGACCACAGAGGGAGGAGACAGCACAGAGGCATGGAGACAGCACTCACACAGAGACAGCACAGAGGCATTACGAGACTGTGTTCTCACACAGCGCTCACTGACTGTCACACAAAGGCAGCACAGAGGCATGGAGACAGCACTCACACAGGGACTGCACTCACTGACACTCACAGAGAGATTACGCTCACAGAGACATGGAGACAGCACTCACACAGAGACAGCACAGAGGCATGGAGACAGCACTCACACAGGGACTGCACTCACTGACACTCACAGAGAGAATACGCTCACTGAGGCTGCAGACAGCACAGGCACGAGACCGCGGTTATAGACTGAGGCAGGAGGTGATGCTCCGCAGAGACAGCACAGAGACATTACGAGACTGTGTTCTCACGCAACAGTCACTGACTGTTACACAGAGACAGCACAGAGGCATGGAGACAGCACTCACACAGAAACAGCACAGAGGCATTACGAGCCTGTGTTCTCACACAGCGCTCGTCTCCATGAGCAGGCCACGCTGAAGAGCATAAGAGGGAGAGGGAAGGGGGTGGGGATTGAGAGTGAGGGAGGGGATTGAGGCAGTGGGAGGGAGAATGAGGGGGAGGGGGGATGGAGAATGAGGGGGAGGTGAGTGAGAGGAGGGAGTGGGAGGGAGAATGAGGGGGGAGGTGAGAGTGAGAATGAGGGGGAGGTGAGAGTGAGGGGAGGGAGTGGGAGGGAGAATGAGGGGGGAGGTGAGAGTGAGAATGAGGGGGGGAGGTGAGAGTGAGGGGGGAGGTGAGCGTGAGGGAAGGGGAGGGTTAGGGAAGGGGAGGGAGTGGGGGAGAGAGAATGATGGGGGAGGTGAGAATGAGGGAAGGGGGGAAGGTGAGAGTGAGGGAAGGGAGTTTGAGTGGGGGCAGGGCAGGGAAGGTGGGGTGAGTGACCGAGGGGAAGGAGGATGAGTGACTGAGAGTGGAAGGAGGAGTGAGGGAAAAGAAGTGTAGACGGGTGCAGTGTCCGAAAACAGACCAAAGATTTTTTTTAATGTAGCCCGTTGTTACGGGCTTAACGGCTTGTATACCAATATTATATAGATGTCACACCTGTGACAGGTAAAAACATGCTGTTTGCGAAAAACAGCGCCATCTGTTGGACGTAAAAGCAACACACGCTGTCTACAATATAAATGGGCTCTGACGACGGAACGCAAATGCGCAGTAGAGAGCAGCTCTACCGCGCATGTGAGGACCATAGAGCTCTGCGCTACGTGCTGGGTGTCACAGAGGGGAGGAGGAAAGGGCAGACGAGTCGCCGCTCCGAGAAACGGCTCAGCCCATTCCTCCGCCGCTGGGGAAGGGGGGGAGGGAGTAGGGACTGCCGGACACTTACACACAGGAGGAGGAAAGGGTACAAGAGTCGCCGAGCCAGTCCATCCACCGCCGGGGAAGGGGGGAGGGAGTAGGGACGGCCGGAGCAGAGGTAATGCGCATTGTGAAATTAAACCTGACTGAGCCATGGCAACGCGTGGCCGGGTACAGCTAGTTGTAAATAAAGAAATTTTTATCTATGTAATGAGGTTTTCCCTTCATAAAGCTGTCCCTGGTTCTCTACTCTCATCATATCTATTCTATTCTGACCTACGCTCCCAAAATCTAGTCACCCTCCACTCCTCTCTGCCTCATCTCTCCTCAGCATTCAGCCCCAGCACTGACTCTCAGCTCTTCCCTATCCCTGTCTGATTCTCACCTCCACCCACCATTCATTCTGTCTCATCTCTCCTCAGCATTCAGCCCCCAATCAATTCTGATCTTTCCTCTAGCATTAACCTCCAAGCCCTTCAGTGCTTCTCTTTTCTGTTGTTGCAGAAGCCCAGGAGATACATTAAGAGTGGTGCTGATGTCATGTGAGTAGCTCTGCTTTCTTCTCTTCCATGTCATGGGTGCAATGTCCTGGAGAGACACATCCTGGTTATCCTGAACGAGATTTGATTGTGCTTCCTATGACCTTAGATCACCACCAAGCTGCGAGAGGTTCAGACTCTGCAGAGTAAGGGCGCGTGAGATCAACTGCACTATCTGTAAGATTGGAAGCTGCAGGTGACAATAAAGGTGTTTAGTTCAGTCTTAAGCCTTCGTTCTGATTTCTGGACACTGCAGCAGGGACAGTAGGAGAAGGGGCCCGTGCAGCACAGAGATGACAGCACAAGGCTTTTGTGTCCCTACCTGCGGGGCAGTTCTGGGACTTGCAGGCATGCTCTGGCCTCTTGCTTTTCCTTCAGCCAAGGTGACATTGGCAGCAGACAAGGAAATCAGGAAGCAGGGAGATCACTGGACAAAAGAGTACTCCAGGCTCTCTCTTCCCTTTCTGACATGGTGCTCGCCCCTCCCCTCCCAGCCTTCCCTGAGCCTGGCATCCCACTCGGTGGCATTGCTTGCTACACCATTGCAGCAGCCCTATCAAAAGATGGGAGGAAGGATAGCCCAGCAGCTTTGGGGAAGGTCATGACGACTTGGGCTGTCTGGTTCCTTTGGATCACCAGAAACCATTTTAACTACATGACTATTAGAGTTGATCATTGTTCCTAGCTTGATTCACAGAAGAAGCGACCACTATGCTTCAAGATTTGAGAAAGCCCAATATGGACCATCAATCTCCTTTCTTTGCTCTTCTGTTACCATATCTTTGAATTGCCCTTTTGTGTTGAAATATTTTTCTTTGTTTCCTCTTTCGTTTTGGGTGCCAGTTTTGGAAGTTCCTCTTTACCTAGCAGCGGCTTCCACACTTTTAGGCCTAATGGTTGCCATGGAAACACCAAGTCACTTCCTGATGCTCGATCTCTGAAACCACAACAGCAATTGCCGTCCCAGTTTCTGCCTGTGAAAAGTATTTCAAAACAGTCAATTTTTTCATAAAGTACATGATAACAGCACATGACAGGGTTTCCAAACAATCCCCTAGATTCATCAAAAAGTATGTTACTGCACAAGAGAGAGAGAGAGATGGACTTCCATCAAGCTAGGGTAAGATAACATAGTACAGACTTTCCTCACTGCAAATGATGCCAAATTTTTATCAAGGTGTACTGTGCTGTTCGTACATCTCACTCTACATGCGAAACTAGCCCCTAAACCACCTCACCTCGACCTATTGTGTGGCTCTCCTATAGAGATATAAATAGGTGCACACAGGGAGACTCTCCCTAGAGGCTCTCTCTCTCTACTCTACTCTCTCCCTCCCCAAGGCCAGAAATAGCCAAAATACAATTCCAAAAATGTATCACAAATTGCATTATGGCCATTTTGGGCATATAAAGCACAGCCTAACACAGGGAAAAAGGTGCAGTTATTTCCAGCACTAAAACTGTGCAATAGCATGTGTTATGCTATGCAACAGTGTGATATTGCCCCTAATTTAACTAAACCCCTCCCAAACTCCTACCGCGATCCCACACACTCAAAAATTTGCATTTGCACCATGAGTTACCATACTTTTTGCACTCATTATGGCGTTAATGCGCTCATTAATGCCATAATGCATTTTGATGAATGATGGGGAATGTCTAGTATTAACACTCAAATCATCTACCGTATGTATTCTGACTAGCTGATGCCAAAACATTATTTACATCATTTGTCCATCATTTTGCTAATGATGGACCTCTGAAGTTAGTCGAATGTTCATCCTCACGGCAACACATGTAGCCCCTGCAGAGTAGTACGGGGATACCTGTGTTACAGGTCCTGCAGTGTAGTCTAGGAGATCCTGAAAGTATGGCGAACCCCCTACTGGGAGAACCCCCAAGTAGCTTGGGGGCCTTCCCTGAAGAAATCAGGGGTAGTGTTGTTGCAGAGAACAAAGAGAGAGGCCAGAATGGGGCCCATCAAGACATGCAGAAGCCTAGCCGGGCTGTGCATCGCTCCGGGAGAGCTTCATGGAGCACAGCCTTGCAGTGATTTCCCATCTTTGGAGGCTTTTGACTGAAGGGGCTCCAGAAGAGGAAGTCAGTGGGGACCTCTCTAATTCAGACACTCCTGAAGTTTAGTTGAAATACTAGACAGAAAGCTATGTACCAAAAACAGTTTTTGAGAAGGGAAAAGGGAGAAGCTGCTCCAAGAAACCGAGATTAAGTACCTGCCAATGGAAGGAGACTGTGCTGGAATTCATCGTATTATAGCTCCCTACTCAGTGCAGAAATCAAGAATCATTACGTCATTGTGAGTGAGGGATCAAAAGAACGCCTGTGGCGCCGCCATCCCTCCACCCAACACAAAGCAGTATATAAACTTTCACTGCACAACTACCGACTAGCCACCCTCTCCGCCAAAAGGGACTTCCACGCAAAAAAAATTCACGACCTACAATTCAATGCCAACGCCCTCTTTTCCTACGTCAATAACCTCACTAAGACCCCACACCCTGCCACGACTGAAGAAAACTCCAAGAAAAAATGCGAGGATCTTGCGAATTATTTCCAGCACAAAATCTCGAACATCCTCCTACGTTTCCCCCACAACCCCACGACCACATCCCCCTCCCCTAAACACGATAGCTCCTGCATCAAAGCCTTCGACCCCGCCTCCACGCTAGAAATTGAGACCATCCTCAAAAAAATGAAACCGGCCACACACTTCCTAGACGCAATCCCCTCCAAAACCCTCCTCTCCATACCCACCACCATCGCCAAACCCCTAGCTAACTTCATTAACTGCTCCCTCACCTTCGGCAAAGTCCCAGACCCCCTCAAACTCGCCGTTGTGAAACCCCTCCTAAAAAAACCCTCCCTTAACCCCGCTGACCCAGCAAGCTATCGGCCCATATCCAACCTACCCTTCCTCGCGAAAGTCCTCGAGAAAGTAGTCAACACCCAGCTCACCGACTACCTCGAGGACCACAACCTTCTGCACCCCTCACAATTTGGTTTTCGGAAAGGCCGAAGTACCGAGAATCTCCTCTTAGCCATCACTGATACCATGCTCATCGGACTAGACCAAGGAAAATCTTACCTACTGGCCCTTCTAGATATCTCGGCAGCCTTCGACACTGTCAATCATCAAATCCTTATCACACGCTTGACAGAGATAGGAGTCGCCGACACAGCGCTAGACTGGTTCACCTCTTACCTTACTAACAGAGAATACCTCATAAAACTTGATAACTTTGAATCATGCCACGTTCCCCTCAGACAAGGCGTTCCCCAAGGATCATCCCTTTCCTCCACCCTCTTCAATATATACCTCCTCCCACTCATAGAAACATAGAAACATAGAAATGACGGCAGAAGAAGACCAAACGGCCCATCCAGTCTGCCCAGCAAGCTTCACATTTTTTTCTCATACTTATCTGTTTCTCTTAGCTCTTTGGTTCTATTTCTCTTCCACCCCCACCATTAATGTAGAGAGCAGTGATGGAGCTGCAACCAAGTGAAATATCAAGCTTGATTAGTTAGGGGTAGTAGGGGTAGTAACCGCCGCAATAAGCAAGCTACACCCATGTTTGTTTTACCCAGACTGTGTTATTCAGCCCTTATTGGTTGTTTTTCTTCTCCCCTGCCGTTGAAGCAGGGAGCTATGCTGGATATGCGTGTAGTATCAGTTTTTCTTCTCCCCTGCCGTTGAAGCAGAGAGCTATGCTGGATATGCGTGAAGTATCAGTTTTTCTTCTCCCCTGCGGTTGAAGCAGGATATGCATTGAAAGTGAAGTATCAGGCTTATTTGGTTTGGGGTAGTAACCGCCGTAACAAGCCAGCTACTCCCCGCTTTGTGAGTGCGAATCCTTTTTTCTTCTCCCCTGCCGTTGAAGCAGAGAGCTATGCTGGATATGCGTGAAGTATCAGTTTTTCTTCTCCCCTGCCGTTGAAGCAGAGAGCTATGCTGGATATGCGTGAAGTATCAGTTTTTCTTCTCCCCTGCCGTTGAAGCAGAGAGCTATGCGTGAAGTATCAGTTTTTCTTCTCCCCTACCGTTGAAGCAGAGAGCTATGCTGGATATGCATTGAAAGTGAAGTATCAGGCTTATTTGGTTTGGGGTAGTAACTGCCATAACAAGCCAGCTACTCCCCACTTTGTGAGTGCGAATCCTTTTTTCCACAATTCCTCTTGCTGTTGTAGCTTAGAGTGATGTTGGAGTCACAGTAACCATGTGTTTGTTTATTGAATAAGGGTATTATCTCCAGGCAGTAGCCGTCATTCTGGCGAGCCACCCACTCTTTATTGACGGCCTCTTGATTTTATGGATCCACAGTGTTTATCCCACGCCCCTTTGAAGTCCTTCACAGTTCTGGTCTTCACCACTTCCTTCGGAAGGGCATTCCAGGCATCCACCACCCTCTCCGTGAAGAAATACTTCCTGACATTGGTTCTGAATCTTCCTCCCTGGAGCTTCAAATCGTGACCCCTGGTTCTGCTGATTTTTTTCCTATGGAAAAGGTTTGTCGTTGTCATTGGATCATTAAAACCTTTCAAGTATCTGAAAGTCTGTATCATATCACCTCTGCTCCTCCTTTCCTCCAGGGTGTACATATTTAGATTCTTCAATCTCTCCTCATAAGTCATTTGATGAAGACCTTCCACCTTTTTGGTCACCCTTCTCTGGACCGCCTCCATCTTGTCTCTGTCTCTTCGGAGATACGGTCTCCAGAACTGAACACAATACTCCAGGTGAGGTCTCACCAAGGACCTGTACAAGGGGATAATCACTTCCCTTTTCTTACTCGATATTCCTCTCTCTATGCAGCCCAGCATTCTTCTGGCTTTAGCTATCGCCTTGTCACATTGTTTCGCCGACTTCAGATCATTAGACACCATCACCCCAAGGTCTCTCTCCTGCTCTGTGCACATCAGCCTTTCTCCCCCCATCGAATACAGTTCATTCGGATTTCCACTCCCCATATGCATGACTTTGCACTTCTTGGCATTGAATGTCAGCTGCCATGTCTTCGACCACTCTTCCATCTTCCTTAAATCCCGTCTCATTCTCTCCACTCCTTCCGGCGTGTCCACTCTGTTGCAGATCTTAGTGTCATCCGCAAAAAGACATACCTTACCTTCTATCCCTTCCGCAATGTCGCTCACAAAGATATTGAAAAGGACCGGTCCCAACACCGATCCCTGCGGTACACCGCTTAAAACCGCTCTCTCTTCAGAGAGAGTTCCATTTACCATCACACATTGTCTTCTGTCCGTCAACCAGTTTGCAATCCAGGCCACCACCTCGGCACTCACTCCTAAGCTTCTCATTTTATTCACCAGTCTCCTGTGCGGGACAGTGTCAAAAGCTTTGCTGAAATCCAAGTAGATGACATCGAGTGCTCTTCCTCGATCCAATTCCTTGGTTACCCAGTCAAAAAAGTCAATCAGATTTGTCTGACAGGATCTTCCAATGGTGAATCCATGCTGCCTCTGGTCCAGCAATTCTCCCGACTGTAGATAGTTCACTATTCTCTCTTTCAACAGTGACTCCATTACTTTTCCCACCACTGAAGTGAGGCTAACCGGTCTGTAGTTACCAGCCTCTTCTCTGTTCCCACTCTTGTGAAGCGGGACCACCACCGCTCTCCTCCAATCATTCGGCACCACTCCCGTTTCTAGGGATCTATTGAATAGGTCACACAGCGGACCTGCCAGCACATCTCTGAGCTCCCTCAGTATTCTGGGATGAACCTCATCAGGCCCCATGGCTTTGTCCACCCTCAGTTTCACCAGCTCTTCCCATACATTTTCTACTGTAAATGGAGTTACATCTACTCCATTCCCCTCCAGTTTCTTGTTAACTAGTGTCGGTCCTTCTCCAGGGTCCTCTTTAGTGAACACAGAACTGAAGTATTCATTTAATATTTCTGCCATTTCTTCGTCTCTCTCCACGCATTGATCCTTTCCACCTTTCAATTTCACTATACCATTTTGAACTTTTCTCTTTTCACTGATATATCTGAAAAATGTTTTGTTACCACTCTTTACCTCTTTGGCAATCCTCTCTTCCGCTTGACTTTTTGCCATCTTGATTAATTTCTTCGTCTCCCTCAGTTCTACCAGATATTCTTCTTTGTGTTCCTCCTTTTGGGATCTTTTATATTTCTTGAATGCTGTTCTTTTAGCCTTTATTTTGTCAGCCACCTCCTTTGAGAACCAGATAGGTTTCATTTTTCTTTTGCTTTTCTTTACTTTTCTAACATATAGATTAGTTGCCTTGGTGATTGCTCCTTTTAGATTGGTCCACTGTTGATCCACATCTCTCTCGTTTTCCCAGCCTTTTAGTTCTTCCTCCAGGTACTTCCCCATTTCATCAAAGTCTGTGTTTTTGAACATCAAAACTTGGGTTTTTGTGCTTCTTTTCCGTGTCCTTTTTGTGATATTAAACCATACCGTTTGATGATCACTGGTGCTGAGGTGGGCACCCACCTGGACGTCTGAGACATTATCTCCATTAGTGAGCACTAAGTCGAGTATAGCTCCTTCTCTCGTGGGTTCCATTACCATTTGTTTGAATAAAGCTACTTGCAGGGCATCTACTATTTCTCTACTATTTTTAGATTCTGCAGATGGGATTCTCCAGTCTACATCTGGCATATTAAAGTCTCCAACGATCACCACTTCTCCTTTCTTTGCTATCCTGTGGATGTCTTCAATCAGATCTCTGTCCAGCTCTTCCTTTTGGTTTGGAGGCCTGTAAACCACTCCAATAAAAATGGATGCCCCATCTTTTTTTAAGTCTGCCCATAGTGCTTCTTCTTTGCCCCATCTTCCTTGCAGCTCAGATGCTTGGATATTGTTTCTGACATATAGAGCCACTCCTCCCCCTTTCCTATCCTCTCTGTCCTTCCTTAACAAGTTATAGCCTGGTATTGCCGTATCCCAGTCATGATATTCCGTAAACCATGTTTCCGTGACAGCAACAATGTCCAAGTCCGCCTCCACCATTAGGGCTTGCAGCTCTGGGATTTTATTACCCAAACTACGAGCATTTGTGCTCATAGCTTTCCAGCTTTCTTTGCTCAGGTTACTGCTGTTCCTGGACTCCTTTTGTGACCTATTTAGTTGAGGTTTGTTATCCACTTTTCTCTTTGCATTTGTGCAAGGGAAGATATTAATGCCTCTGATGACAGAATCATCCATCACTGTGAGCTTTTTCCTTTGGTTTCTGATTTGGAATTTCTGTATGCATTGGGTTTTTTCTCTCTTTTCCGATAACATTTCAATCTTTTTCTCAAGGACTTCTTCAGAATTTAATACAGAGAAGGCATTTTGTACTTGTTGCACTTGATACAGTGTGTGTCTACGGAACACAGGTCTTATTCTACCAGAGCCCACTGAAATACTTTTAAAGTTCCTTAATGGCCTGTGTGAGTGGTGGGATAGAGTTGTGGGTTGCACAGCTTTCAATAATGGGTGTCTGTGGGTTACAGGTCTTATCCTACCTGAGCCCACGGTAAATCTCTTTTTTCTTGAGTTTTGGTTATTCAGTGGTAAGTGGAAATTATTTCTTGAATAATGTACCGTGGCTGAGACTCTCTTTATTGAAGCTAATTCAGCTTTAAAGTCATCCAGCTCCTTTTCCAAGGTAGAGAGTTTTGAACAAAAGGGGCAAGCCTTAAGTTTCCATATGATTACCCTCAATATAAAGGCTCCACAGCAGTTGCATTGAATAGTACTCATTTAGGTAAGTTATTTGATTGGTGCACCTAAGGAATAATCAATTTACTAATTTATCTGGTTGCCTATTATGAAGTTAGGATGACTACATTAGAAATACAAACCTAGGGGTGGGTGGGAGGGAGTTAAACAGTTTATACCTAGGTCAAGCTGGGTAGGGCAAGACACTTTCTGAAAGTTTACTTGTCCTTTAGCTAGTAAAAGGATCCCACAGCACTTATATCCCAATTTGTAACAGATTATATAACAGTTATACAATTAGAGGGATACTGGGAATTTTTTTCTTTTTTTTTTGTGGCTTTTTTGAATCTTACAACAATCTAATATCAAGAAACCAAACAGATTAGTATACAATATAATCAAGAAACCAAACTGATTAGTATACAACACTGGAATAGAAAGGGATTTGAAATCACAGAGCAGTTTTCTACACAGAATCAAACCAATATCAAGGAACCACAGATTATAATACTAGAATAAAAAGGGATTATGAAACACAGAGCAGTATTTCCAAAAACTAGTATCTTATCTGCACTGGAACAGTTGGCTCCTCTCCTGGGCTGTGCACAGGCTGTATTGTTTCTGCTGGCTCACAAGTTAGCTACCTCTAGCCACTGAGTGAGCCACACCCAAACTGGCTATACCTGGACTCTTCTGGATCTGGTCCTCTAGCTAGTAAATTTAAAGATCCTGGAACTGGTCCTCTAGCTAGTAAATGTAAAGGATCCCACAGCACTTATAATCCCAAAATGAAACAGTTTATACCTAGGTCAAGCTGGGTAGGGCAAGACACTTTCTGAAAGTTTACTTGTCCTTTAGCTAGTAAAAGGATCCCACAGCACTTATATCCCAATTTGTAACAGATTATATAACAGTTATACAATTAGAGGGATACTGGGAATTTTTTTCTTTTTTTTTTGTGGCTTTTTTGAATCTTACAACAATCTAATATCAAGAAACCAAACAGATTAGTATACAATATAATCAAGAAACCAAACTGATTAGTATACAACACTGGAATAGAAAGGGATTTGAAATCACAGAGCAGTTTTCTACACAGAATCAAACCAATATCAAGGAACCACAGATTATAATACTAGAATAAAAAGGGATTATGAAACACAGAGCAGTATTTCCAAAAACTAGTATCTTATCTGCACTGGAACAGTTGGCTCCTCTCCTGGGCTGTGCACAGGCTGTATTGTTTCTGCTGGCTCACAAGTTAGCTACCTCTAGCCACTCTGCAACTTACTCTCAAACCTAGGCCTGGACTTTTTCCTATACGCCGATGACGTACAAATACTCATACCCATTCAAAAAACCCTCAATGAAACCATCCTTTTCTGGGAATCCTGCCTAGTCTCCATCAACTCCCTACTAACCGACCTACACCTTGCTCTCAACACCACCAAAACCGAACTACTCTTTATATCCAAGCAACCTGAACACGACACCTCCACCACACCACCGCACCCCTACATCTCCCCCACACTACCCCCCTCCGTGAGAGACCTGGGAGTCACTCTTGACCAACACCTGAATTTCAAGCCACACATCAAGTCCCTCCTCAAAGCAGGTTTCTACAAACTCCAGATCCTCAAAAAACTTAAGCCCTTACTCCATACTCAAGACTTCAGATTAGTCCTACAGTCCACCATTTTCTCCAAAGTGGACTACTGCAACGCCCTCCTACTAGGCCTCCCATTCTCCACCATCAAACCCCTACAAACGCTTCAAAACGCCATGGCTCGTATTCTTACTAACACACGTAAAAGAGAGCATATCACACCCATCTTAGTAGACCTACATTGGCTGCCCATCCAGTTCCGCTCCCAATACAAAACCCTTACTATTCTTCACAACACCCTCTACAAAAACAACTCCCCCTGGCTTAAAGAAATGCCCCACTTCCACCTCTCAACCCGACAGACTAGATCCACCTCCACAGGCACCCTCCACACTCCCCCCCTCAAAACTGCCCGCCTATCCACCACCAGAGAAAGAGCCTTCACCATCGCAGGCCCCGCCCTCTGGAATTCCCTCCCCACACACCTCCGTCTTGAACCCTCCCTAACCATCTTCAAAAAAGGCATTAAGACCTGGCTTTTCAGACAGGCTTACCACTGTTCCAGCCCCTCGTAGTCTACCCCCCTGAAACCCCCCTAGTTGCTCCCCCCTGTCTCTCCCCTGTCTCACCTCCCTGAAACCTCCCTAGTCTCACCTTCAACCCACCCATACCCACCCTCCCTCCACCCTTTCCCTATACCCCCGCCCACCTATCACCCCATCCCCACCTATCTACCGTGCTCCACTGTACCCCCAGTTAAAACTTTCAACCTTTATGTTTAAATCATGATACCGTTACTACTTGCTATAACTGCTGTAAATAAGCTAATAGTTTATACATATGAGTTTATATATATGTGTTTAATTGTTTAATAAGTTATCAATATAATCCACCATGTTAAGCAACCTTTTTTTTGTAAATACTGATACGTTCCTTGTACATTTCTCAACTGCTGTCTTTCCTCCTTTACCTCTCTCCCCCCCCCCCCCTTTTTCGCTCCTGCTCCATTCCCCCACTCCCTGTTTTTTGTAATTTCCTCCTTCTCAAGTTTATTGTAAACCGGCGTGATGTGCTTGCACGAACACCGGTATATTAAAAGCTGTTAAATAAAATAAATAAATAAATAAATTGTTTCCCAAGGAATGCAGCAACCTGTCCTCGGCCAACCCCCTCCCCCATGCTACTGTTTGTTTTGCCCTGGGTTTCCAGCATGTTAGGGGTTTTGCATTTTGGGGTCCTCCCCTTGCCTTTTTTTGGGGATGTGCCTCCAGGATATACATTTTCCTCTGAGCATGTGCACAGGGTCTTTTACCTGTGCACATGCCACTGTTGGAAACAGGATGCTGGGCTTGATGGACCCTTGGTCTGACCCAGTATGGCCTGTTCTTATGTTCTTACCTCTGGGAGCTGTCCTAGAGAACTGGTCGGACTTTCTCCTCCCCTGGTGGCCTGACTCAGGAGTTTTGGAGAAATGAAGAATTTTAGGAGTAGTGAGAATAATTTTGTTAGGATTTTTTAGAAGAGCTTTGCTGTTGTTTTTTGGTATGGACCAGCTCCTGATAGAAAGGCAAACCCCCATCGCTAGAGGACTCAATTTTTGGGGTCTTCCCTCTATTTGCCCAGTTAACAGCAAAGGAGAAGACCTGGGAATCTTTGATTGTAAAAAGGAGTTTTGGAGATTTGGATGTTTGAACCAACAAGGGGTTTATGAGGACTTCCCCCAGTTTATGATTGCGAATGAGGGCAATCATCCCACCCTTTATGGAGACTGTGGAGGAGGGAGAGTGTCCAGAAGATGCACCATGGATAAGGAAACCGCTGCTTTTCTTGTTATGATTTTTTATTTTGCTATTCGTGCTTTTCTTGGATCATCTTGTTTCAGTTATAGTAAAGATGTTTTTTCAGTTAAACACCAATATTGGTCTACATCCTTTATTTCAAGACTGCATCATCCTTCAAAGCAGATCAGCCCCTCTGAGTACCCACGGTGTTGAGAACAGGGGTGTTTAGTGTGCCCTTGGGCCTCAGCCCGACCCCAGATGAATCCAGGGCCGAACCGAGGGGTGACGGCGCGTCCCTGCATGGCTAAACACGGTCTTACCCTCTGCCGGGCCTGCAAGCTCCCAGAACCAACAACAGATGATGTTGGTAGGGGAACGGTCCTCCGACTGTTCCGAGCCCTTTCGGACCTGCCGCTTGATCGGCAAGGAGCAGCAGGCAGGCCTGAGGTTGAGGGCAGAAAGAGGCCTTGACACATAGACAGGACTATGATGGATGCGGGGGCATCTCGGACAAGACTGGGTTGATGCGACGGCATCACAAGCATGACAAGGAACTTGATCCAAACAAGACAAGACATAGGGCAGGAAGACATTGGCACTATTTCTCAGGGCACCCTACTCGGCCCACCTTCACGGGCGGACCCAATGGGCTGGTCACGGACCACCCTGTCCCAGAGGAGTGGGACAAGTGCAGGAAAGACCCAGGCAAGGAGGAACTCCAATGACGAAGCTGGTGTCATCCAAAGCTTCCCCCAAGGCTGGCAGGAACAGAGGCTCAGGAGCACAGGGACGAATCTCACCTGCAGGCCACTCCATTCTCGGGCACGACATCATCCGAGAACAACGGCTATGCAGGACGGAAGGCTCAGGAGCACCAGACGAAGACGCAGGGAAGAACATCCTGGCAGGCAGACACATCAGGACGAGGAAGATCATGGCGGAACATCAGGACATGGTCAGGGAACTCAGGCAAGACATCAAGACACAAAGACATGGTATAAAAGCAGACAAGTCGAGGAGCTCCACAAAGAACAGAAGACCTTACAAGGCTCTGGCAGACAGAAGCCTCCAGAGGGAAATCACCACAATACAAGGCAAACACAGAATGAAGATGAAGTCCTTTTATAGGGCTGCAGACCGGCGACTCCCTGGGAGGAGTTTGGCAGGCCCACACCTAGCTGGCCCTATAACTATGGAGAAGTGCTGCAGGCCGGCCCCTAGGGAAAAGGGCGTGGCACAAACTAGGAAGTCCATGCAAACACAAGCAGCCTCAGGCAGGCCCCAAGGACATCGAGGCCTCCCAGGTCCTAGAGCAAATCCTGGACAGTTCACAGACGAGACCCTGGCTTGGAGCGGCCTCCAGGAAGAGGTAAGGAGCCTCCTGTAGCACCGCTACAGGAGGGTTCATAACACACGGACCCGTACATTTGAGCATTGGATTGAACGTGTTGTCCCATTCCTGCACCAGGGGCCCTGAAGGTGTAACCACAGCATCTCAGCGACTGTATAATTTCCTTTGAGAGAGAAGATAGGCTCTAGGAACTGTGTAGCATTGGATTCTGCACCCCCCAGCGAACTGGGGGGGTCCCATTACACTGAAAATAAAGTTGCATATGCATAAGAAAGAGGATTTCTATCTTTATAGTGAGTGAGTTCCACTTGCGGTCCACTATATCATCTGATAGATAATTGAATATAACAAACATTAAGACTGATAAGACATCCCCCCTGAACTACCATTTATACATTGAGGCTCCAGTTACTAAGCTATGATTATGTGCTAGCACACTGAAAACACCAACTTCCACATTTGCCATGCAGACACCCCCAGCTGCAGATTTGGGTGGTCCACAGAGGCTGGAGCAGGAGTGGTGGGGTCAGGGAGATTAAAGCAGCCTATGTGGGCTAGAAGCAACTACAGTAGTAGTGGCATAGGAGCAGAAGTGATGGTGGTCGGGTTATCGACAGACCAATAAAACAGGAGGGCAGGCCGTCTAAAAGATCCGTGTGGGCAACAAAGTGGGTTAGACGCCAAAATAGTCCAAGTGTAACTTTATTTTGATGGAGACCTCAATTCATAAAAACGTCCAACTCAGGCTGAGTTTTGCCCTGTTTAGGGCTGCCTCAGGGGCTGCATATTTTAATGCACACTATATAATTCTCAAAAAATGTTCTTGGAATAATTAATCCAAATATCTGTTATGTTTAGATTTAGTGAACTAATATAAAAGCGTGTAGTCTCCGATCACTTACACCAGACATTAGTGGTGAAGGTTAGGGTTGCCAATTTTCTACTACGGTATGAAAATTCTGAACACTTGGATAGGCCGATTAAACTTTTTTCCGATCTTGTCTTTCCGCTTCCACACATGGCTATTATTCCCTAGGCTCCAACACAGCAGAATTGCAATGCGCACACTTCTCTTCAATGCTTTCCTGCCTCCTCAACCTACCCATTAAAGCCCAGCAGTATGGCACTCCCCTCCCCAATACCCCAAACAAAGGCCAAGAACGTCAACATTCAGAGGCCGATGCAACCCGCATCCGCTCAGTGCGCAGTACTGATCCTCAACAATCCGATCAAGTAGCACTGGTGCTGCAGCATCTAGTGCTCAGCATGTGAAGCAAAGAACTAAGCAATTTAGGGAGACAAGCTGGGTTAAAGGCAGGCAGCAGCGGGCCAGGAGTAGCAGGAATCTCCAGCTCCTATGATCTTTGTAGTTAGTATATTACATTTAAGAACATAGGAAATTGCCATGCTCGGTCAGACCAAGGGTCCATCAAGCCCAGCATCCTGTTTCCAACAGAGGCCAAACCAGGCTACAAGTACCTGGCAATTACCCAAACACTAAGAAGATCCCATGCCACTGATGCAATTAATAGCAGTGGCTATTCCCTAAGTCAACTTGATTAATAGCAGTTAATGGACTTCTCCTCCAAGAACTTATCCAAACCTTTTTTGAACCCAGCTATACTAACTGCACTAACCACCTCCTCTGGCAACAAATTCCAGAGCTTTATTGTGCGTTGAGTGAAAAAGAATTTTCTCCAATTAGTCCTAAATGTGCTACTTGCTAACTTCATGGAATGCCCCCTAGTCCTTCTATTATTCGAAAGTGAAAATAACCGAGTCACATCTACTCATCCAAGACCTCTCATGATCTTAAAGACCTCTATCATATCCCCCCTCAGCCGTCTCTTCTCCAAGCTGAACATCTACCAATTTTCAAAAGCCATTTACCCACATTAAGGGCCTGGTCCCACTCTTCTATTGAAGATTGAAGAAATTGTAGATGACGCTTTTGTGATTGGATTTTTGACCTCAAAAGAAAAGTCTTTCCTCATTAACTCTGCTTATAGAACTCCCACCATGTACATGCTGCCAAAAATCCACAAGGACAGCGTGGACCCACCTGGTAGACCCATTGTGAGTACCATCGGCTCCCTCCTCGAACCCCTTTCGGTCTTTGTTGATAAATTTTTACAGCCATTGGTTCCATTGATAACATCTTATGTGAAAGACACTAAATCAATGTTGAGTACTTTAGCCACGATACAGCTGTCATCAGATGTAGTATTGGTCACTCTCGACATACGTGCATTATATACCAGCATCCCACAGCAACAATCCCTGGCCATCTTAGAACAGAATTTAGAGACAAGAACACGTCCTCACCGGATTCCTACATCTTTTCTACTTAATCTAGCAGAATTAGCATTGAAAGAAAATTATTTAATCTTTAATGGACTTTTCTACAAACAAATTCACGGGACGGCCATGGGCACAACCATGGCCCCAAGTTTGGCCAATTTATTTATGGCTGATTTTGAGTCAACACATATATATCCTTCTTCATATTTTTCTCATATATCTCACTGGTTTCGTTATATTGACGATATTTTCTTTTTATGGCACAGTAACATTTATCATTTACATCAATTTTTGGATTGGCTCAATTCAGTTGATACCAATATTTTTTTCACGTTACATCATCATCACACATCGATTAATGTTTTGGACATTTTGATTACTAAACAAGAAGATCATCTGACTACTTCATTGTATAAAAAACCTGCTGATCGTAATACTTTATTACATTTTTCGAGTTTTCACTCATACAGTCTCAAAAAGAATCTGCCTATTGGACAATTTCTCCGTTTATGCCGTTTATGTTCTGAGAAGTCTGAATTTTTTTTACAAGCACAACAATTGACAACTCATTTGTTGCAGCGTAACTATCCATCTCGCATTATTAAAAAGGCATTTAAATGAGCGTCTAATGTACATCGCCAATGGTTATTGTTAGAAACCTCATCGACCTCTGAAGAACATCCCCTTGTGTGCACTATACGTTTTTCTTCAAAATCTGCCACTATAGCATCGATCATACGGAAATATTGGCATGTATTACAAACTCACTCTATTTTTTCTGAGTTGCCTATAATTGCGTATAGTCGTGGCAGGAACTTAAGAGAGATGTTGACTCACTCATTTTTTATGTCTCCTAAGATTGTTGCACCTGATCAACCTTCTGGACATTGGCCATGCCAGAAATGTTCTTTATGTCCACTTATTCTTGCAGGTTCTGATTGGACTGACAATCAAGGAAGAACATGGTCGGCCAAAACTTACTCAGATTGTCAGACCTCATATGTTATATACATAATTAAATGCCCCTGCGACAAATTATACGTTGGCCATACTAAACGTGCCATACGCACCAGACTCATTGAACATAAAAGCTGTTTACAAACTGAAAAGATTCAAGCTCCAATTGTAGCGCACTGTCTTTTGGCTAAACATCAGTTCGTGGATCTAAGATGGAGAGTGATAGACTGTATCCAACTATCACGGAGGGGGGGGGGTGATCCACAGAAAATATTGAACATCAGAGAACAACAATGGATTTTTAAATTAAATTCTGTACAACCGCAGGGTCTCAATATTGCGGTTGAATGGTACTCTTTGGTTTAAATGCCTCTTGAATGTTTCAACGTCATCTGCTGATATATTGTGGTTGAATGGTATTCTCTGGTTTAAATGCCACCTGAATTTTTCAACCTCATTTGCTGACGTATTGCATTATGATTGGCTGTGAGTGAGTTTAAGAAAAGGCGCGCTTCCGTTTCCATTTGGTTGAAGAAACGTACTACCGGCAGACGCCGTCACCTCAAGCCGCTCCGGAACATGTCGGTGTAGCGATCTCGCCCTCTACAATTGATAAGTACTTACTCGCTTTGCGTTTAATGTTTTTAGTAATTTTTTACATTTGCATTGACAGCTATTTTGGCCCCCGATGAAGGCACGAGCCGAAACACGGATCCAGTGTCGGGCTTTTCTCCACACTAGCCTCGTATGAAGAACATGGCGTCTCTTCACCGCATTAACAAAGCTAAGTTTATGCTATTGGAAGCTTGATATTATTATTGGACATTGAATGATTTAAAGAATACGCGTTTCTACAATTTATGCAACTGCATACCATTTTTATTAATCCTATTTGGTGTTTGGGATTCACGAAGCATACTAAAATACTCATCACTGACCCATGATTATAAAGTCTGGCTGACTAAATATATGCTATCTAGCATTACAACTTATGCCCTTACATGAGGTCTGGTATATGAGAACAAAAATAATCTTCCTCACTGGAGGTGATAGTAATCATAACAGATGAATTGTGGTGTTACAGTATATTTTGGTTGTGATCGTATTTAGCTGCTACCACACACTGACATTTTATGAGAGTTCGTATTGAGTGCAATAAATTATGACAGTGTTAGATATGAAAGGATCTTAATTTTTGCCAGGTTACCCTATTCTTGCTTCATGATCCTTTAAGTAATGGAGAATTCTTTTCATTAAAACAGTTAATATTGGATTTCAAAAGTTTTTTATTTGCATTATTCTTGCTCAGGCACACTTGGCACAAATTTGAACTAAGCATATAAAAAGTTGCATGAAACAATGTTTGTGCCCACAGCCTGTCAAAAATTAGAGCGAACGTGGCTGGGAGGCCTTTTGGGTTCCAAGTTTTCCCTTAGCTTCATCTGGTCAGAGAAGGGAGGAGCAATTCCTGTTTTAACTCCCACTGTAATCAATAGATGCAATAGGGCTTAACCTATTCATCATGGCATGAAGCATCCTGGTTAGTGCAGTTAGTGTAGCTGGGTTCAAAAAAGGATTGGATAAGTTCTTGGAGGAGAAGTCCATTAACGGCTATTAATCAAGTTTACTTAGGGAATGACCTCTGCTATTAATTGCATCAGTAGCATGGGATCTTCTTAGTTTTTGGGTAATTGCCAGGTTCTTGTGGCCTGGATTGGCCACTGTTGGAAACAGGATGCTGGGCTGGATGGACCCTTGGTCTGACCCAGTATGGCATGTTCTTATGTTCTTGTGGAATGATGTACGATGTTTGATTATCTCACCTGTGTTCACAGAGCTCCTTAATGCTGTACGTGGAAAGCCAGCGGGGGGAGAGGGGAGAGGAACAGGTTATGGCTCTTCCTTCAGTTAAGCCCAGTGTTTGGAAGGCCGTTATGAACCATCTGATAGCTTGGTCCTTCCTCACTCTATTCCCAGGCATTCTTACTTTTATTGGGAACGGTGAGGGGAAGGGGTTCAGGCTATTTTAAACAGGGCCAGCATGGGAGACAAATGAGGGCAATTGTTGCCCACTGCTTCAGTGCCGCAAGGGGTCCCCTAATGTCACTGAATCTCAGGGCACTCAGGGTCAGATTGGCTCAGGAAGAGATACAATCTTACTCACCAACATGGGCACAATTCATGCACCATTTTGTCCTTTTAAATATGGTGTCCCGGTGTGGCAGGCTGGAATCAGAGAGCACCCTCACAGGGCCTAACCAGCCCTCTCCTGCAGGCTGAGCCCTTTGGCTCTGTGGTCCAGTAAGTCTTTCCTCCTGGCAAACATCATGGTGCTTCAAATACTGGCTGGAAGCTGGAGTCAAGGCACTGGCTGGGAGCCAGAACCAAGGACAAAGGCAAGGCCTGGGAAATAGACAAGTGATTGAACTGGAATGGGCAGGGCAAGGACAGGACTGGACAGGCAACAAGAAAGCCCAACAAGGCATGATACTAGGCAAGGTAATCCAAGTAGGCCCGGAGACGGCAAGGTAACACAGAAAAGCCCAGCAAGATACAACGTATAACAGGGAGGCCTCAGAGGCCTCAGAGCAAGGCCAGAAGGACTGGAAGGGCCCAGAACAAGGCAAAAGGCCAAGAGGGGCCACACGGCATGGCAGAAGGCCTGGATGGGCAGCAAGGGAAAGCAGAATAGTAAGGAGGTAGTGGCCAGGTCAAGGAGCCAAGGTGACAATAAAGAGGCACTGTGGGACTGAAGAGGCTCAGCCTGGGTTAGGCAGACCTGGGGCTAAGGCTTAGGTGATCAGAGAAGTGATTTGCGCAGCTTGGAGAGGGGCTCGCTGAGGACCCCTGGTAGAGGGGGAGGTTGCATAGCAGACAAAACCGTGACACGTGGATGTTATTTATTGTAATCCATGCTGAATAATTATTGCAATCTGTGGAGTATAAGAATGTGTACATAAACAAATGAGGAGAGATTGTTGCTGTGGGGTAGGGGGATGCCAGGGAGAGAGAGGGTCACTGTGAGTCCAACTAAAGACACCGCAGCTCGGCCACTTATATAGGGAGAGGTGGAGGGAAGAGGCTGGTCAGAGTCCTTCTGGAGACAGGGAAATATCTATATGTAATCCACTTAGAAGTGACTGAAAGGTAGAAACTAAAATAAATGCATAACGGATTTCACCACCTTCACAGAAAGCAACTCTGGAACATTTTCTCAGCTGGTATAATAGTAAATCGGTTCAAAAGTGAATTGGACATTTTTAGAGGAACATGACAGGCATGTCAGTATAGCTATACACTAGGGAAAAGCTCTAATAGAAACAATGGCAGAAAAAGTCTACATGGCCTATCCAGTCTGCCCATGTGTCCAATTAATTTAGCATTATAATTCTCATCACTTCCTTAGAGAGATCCCCTGTATTTATCCCATGCTTTCTGGAATTCGATCACTGTTTTTCTCTCCACTACCTCCCACTGGAGGCTATTCCACACATCCACTACCTTCTCTGTAAAGAAATACTTCCTAAGATTATTCCCAAGCCTACCTCCTTTTAACCTCATCTCAATGACCCCTTGTTCTAGAGCCTCCTTTCCATTGTAAAAGGCTCACCTCGCATGCATGGAAACCTTGGAGATACTTGAAGGTCTCCATCATATCTCCCCTATCTTGCCTTTCCTTGAGGGGATAGATGTTTAGATCTTTAAGTCTGTCCCAATATGCTTTAGAACGAAGACCACTGACCATTTTAGTAGCCTCCCTCTGGACTGACCCCATCCTGTTTATATCCAAGTATTCCAAGTGAGGTCTCACCAGGGACCTATACAGGGGCAATATCACCTCCCTTTTTCTGCTGACCATTCCTCTCCCTATGCAGCCAAGCATCTTTCTGGCTTATACCAGTGCTTTATCCACCTGTTTGGCCACCTTAAGATCATCAGATACAATCATCTCCAGCTCTTCGTTTGAATTTAGAAGAATTTCACTTCCTTTTCCTTGGGTTTATGCATCCTAAATGCATTACTCTGCATTTCGCATTAAATCTTAGCTGCCAGCCCGTAGATCATTCCTCGAGCTTCACTAGATCCCTCCTCAGTCACCAGATTTGAGGATGGGAAGTAATTTTTATTCACTGTTGTGTTGATGGCTGCAGATGCATGCGTATGTTTTTCATCTTCTCCTGAATTACCACTTAGAGAAACCCGTGCAATAAGCGTTTTTCTCACAGACAAAGCAGGGAAAAGCCTTTAGTACATCGGGCTTAGTGGCAGCTGACAAATAATCAGAAGATGGTCGAACTGAAGCCAGTGCTGGTCTTCTTTCAGCCTCACAATTATATAACTATAGCAATTTTCTGATAAACTGCTAAGATTGATTCAGGCCCATTACTCAGTTGGAATATCACATCTAAGCATCTCGTCTGCTGTAGATATTAGGGGCCTCTGCCTAAGAGCCCCTAGTGCTATAGCCGGAGCACATCTCAGAGTGCTCTGCATTTAGTGAGTCAGAAAGCAGACAGCAGGGAGCAGCTGACCACCTTCTCACTTGGTAACTGGGCATCCTCTGGCTTCCAGGGTGGTTTCTTCAGTACAACTGAAAGGAATCTCCCTTCATTGAGGACTGTTTCTGGATCAACTCCTAGATGTGGAAGTAATGGACTGTCTTCTGCCCTGAAGTAGAGAGAGGAGAAACAGGTCAACTAGAAGGATGGAGTATAAGCTCATGGGTGCAGGGACTTAGCCCAACCCTGGAAATTCCGATATTCTTGTGAGAGGAATGAAAAACTGGTAGAGTCTATACTAAGGTGTTGGAAGCCACTAGTTCTACTGCTTTATACAAACTTCCTGAACTAAATGTACTGTTTCCTGTTAAATGTAGCCTAAACATATGTTTTCTGTGTAAAGTTTATTTATTTGTTTTTAAATTCTTATATACCGACATTCCTGTATAGAATACAGATCACAGCGGTTTACATGGAAACTGAACAGTCGCTTGGGAGCGATACAAGGAACATTTAAAACAAGTGGATTCATAATTTCAGAACATATAAAATTAAATTAAAATTGGGGGGGCAGATGAACAAGATGGGTTTGAAAGGGGGCCGCAGGTAAGATCTGGGAGGGCTAATTCAAAAGTTACGGCGTGACCTTATCCGAGAAGAGGGTTCAGAGAGTGCTCATCTCTCCGGCAAGGCTTGACTGAACAGCCAAGTTTTAACTTTGTTATTTTAATGTCTGGGGGCAGGGTTCTTGTCGGAGATCCGGGGGAAGCGTATTCCAGAGAGCGGGACCCGCTGTTGATAAGGCTCGCTTCCTTAAGGCGGTTTTAATCAGCTCAGTTGGGAACCATCAGCAGTGCAGTTCAAGGGTGTTCCATAGTCTGACCCAGGCGTTACGAACTTCCACAGGGAGGTCCCCTCAGTGAGGGATATTTCACCCGCAATACATTATAGCAGCTGGCTGACCACATACTAACCGATCGGGTAAATTCCCCTCATAATCTGCTTACATGAACTGCAGAGAAGTGAGGTTCAATCTTGCCAGCAGACAAACCTGCAGGAAGGAGAAAAGCTATTTTTCTATTTGCCCCAGATTGTGGGACTTCCAAGTCAAAATCCCTTTGCTCCCTGCTGTCTCATTTCTGGTCCTTCAGTGCCTCAGGAAATGGAAACAACCTGCCAAGTAAAGAGCGACAAGAACCTCTCTGGTGCATTCAAGTTATCAGGGGAAAAATCAAGGAATTGCTGAAAGCAGAAACTGATTACCTCCCAGTCAATTATTTATTTTCAGATTTAAAGATGCCTTTCCAAGTGCTGAAGACAGGCAGTACAGAAAATTAAAAAATAAACCTAAACAAAACACTAACAATTTAAAAGAAAAAAAATCCAATAATATAACATAATACTGCAGGAATAATAACATAAGCCCAGTTAATAGTACCATGAGACTAAAATTAGAGATGTGAATCGTGTGCCAGATCGTCTTAACGATCAGATTCGGCTGGGGGCGGGGAAAAATCTGATTGTTAAGATATGTGAATTGGAATCGTTTCCGATTCCAATTCACATCGCTAATTTTTTTTTTTTTTAGGGAGGCCCGCGCTGCTAAAAAAAAAAACCCACCTGACCCTTTAAATCGACCCCCCCCCCAACCCCCCCCAAAATCTTTTAAAATTACCTGGTGGTCCAGGGGGGCCTGGGGGAAAGATTTCCCGTTCTCAGGCATCAGCTGTTCTAAAAACAAAATGGCGCCGATGCCCCTTTGCCCTTACCATGTGACAGGGTATCCGTGCCATTGGCTGGCCCCTGTCACATGGTAGGAGCACTGGATGGCCGGCCCCCCTGGATCTCTCCCCGAGGCCCCCCGAGGCCCCCCTGGACCACCAGGTAATTTTAAAAGGTTTTGGGGGGGTCGGGAGGGGGGGGTCAATTTAAAGGGTCGGGTGGGGTGTTTTTTTTAGCGGCGCGGGCCTCCCTAAAAAAAAAGGGTCGGGAGGGTGGGGGAGGCTAAGGGGGATCGATTTAAAGGGTCGGGTGGGTTGTTTTTTTTATCGGGCCATCGGCGCCATTTTAATTAGTGGCAGCTAAAATGGCGCCGATGGCCCGAGAGCGGGAGATCGCGCCGGGACCCCTCCACTGGACCACCAGGTAACTTAACATTTTGGGGGGGTTCGGGAGGGTGGGGGAGGGTAAGGAATTGGTTTTAAAGGGTCGGGATGGGTTTGGGGTTGTTTTGGTGTGCCGGTTTTCCCGCCCTCCCCCAAATAATTCCCGTGCCCTATTTAACGATACAATAGAAATGCCCCTGATGATAAATCGGGGGCATTTGTATTGTATCGTGCACTCTAACGATTTAGAACGATTTTAAAATTATCTGACGATAATTTTAATCGTTCAAAAACGATTCACATCCCTAACTAAAATGCCATATAAATGCAACCTAGAAGACAAACATGGTTTCTAGTTTATTAGATTTTATATACCATCATATGGGAATATTCATCACGACGGTTTACAATAGCAAGAAATAAAATACAAAAGATTGTCAATAAGAACACAATAATAAAAACACATAGTTCTAAAATGAAAGGGGTCATTTATCAAAGTGCTATATGGTGTTTTGCATGCGAAAAGCACCTTTATCGCATGTGAAAACACCATAAAGCATGGTGTGGTGCAAATTAGGAAAAGGGGAGGGATTTCTGGCCAAGTAGGCCAGCTTTGCAATGTGATATCACATGGCTTTAACTACACCTTTTTCATTTGTGTTAATGCCATGTGATATGGCTTTATCACACTTTGTGCTTTTTTTGAAAATAGTGCTTAAACTGCTGAGAGAGAGAACCTAGCTAAAATGCCTTCATTCTAGGTAGGTATTTATACTTCTATATGAGGCCCACCTAGCTACTCGAGGTGAGCTTTAGGTATTAGTGTAGGGTTTAGAGGCCACTTTGACATTCAGAGTGCGACGTGCGAACAGAACAGTGCTCTCTTGTGAAGATTTGATGACCTTTGGAGTGAGGAAACTCACCCAAAGATGAGATTTGTGCAATGTTCTCTCAACCTAGCTTGATTTTGTCCATCAAGCTAGGTTGATGGACAAAATCCATTTTGTCCATCAAGCTAGGTTGAGAGAACATTGCACAAATCTCATCTTTGGGTGAGTTTCCTCACTCCAAAGGTCATCAAATCTTCACAAGAGAGCACTGTTCTGTTCGCACGTCGCACTCTGAATGTCAAAGTGGCCTCTAAACCCTACACTAATACCTAAAGCTCACCTCGAGTAGCTAGGTGGGCCTCATATAGAGGTATAAATACCTACCTAGTAGGAGCACCTTATAGTCTCTCTCTCCCCCTCTCCCCAAGATAAAAGAGAGATATTAAAGCAGATACCTAGCAAGACTTTAAAAACTCAAAAGGGATACATCAGAATGGCTCCCAGGAAGATGGTATCAGCAAAGGATATAACCAGAATCAGTGCATTGGGACATTTTTTACTGGCTTTCCAGGGAGAGAGATTGGATTTGTGCGTTCTAAAATTGAGCCACACTCCTCAGTAATGGCAGAAACTTGCCCATTGGCTTTTGAGGTTTCTTCAGCAGAAGGTTTTGTTAACATCTCCGTCATGCAGTGGCAGTAACTTTGTAGAACTAAGTGCTCCTACAATAGCCAGGCCCTAACATAGAAACTTACGTGACCGGTGACCTCTTTGCTTGTTCTCTTACAAGGTTTGCCAGCTGTTCCATGGTAAAGAACAGGCTGATCCAATCCTAGTTTCATCACATTGCATGCATTATTTATTTATTTATTTATTTATTTATTTCTATCTATGCCGACATTCAATTTGACATATCACATCGGTTTACATATAACATGATGTCTAAGGCCAGCCTTTTTATGACATGATACAGTGAACAGATTAACTGAATAACTAGCTAGGAACATATAACATGTTTTACAAAATAGTATTACAAGAATAATTTGCTTAACAGAATAACTTTTTAACAGGGATATGTTCTTATTTAATTAACTATGTACAGTGGCAGAGAGGGAACTGGCAGGGCTAGGGGAGGGCGGGTGAGCGGGGTGGTAGAGATTGTTATTTGGAGGGAAAGGGTGGCAAGGCGGAATTATTTGTCTGGAGGAAATGCTTTCTGGAAGAGCCAGGTTTTGAGGTTCTTTCTGAAGATGGGTGTGGAGGGCTCAGTTCTGAGAGAGGGTGGAAGGTTGTTCCAGAGGTGAGGACCTGCCATGGATGCAGTGTGTTCTCTTGTGGAGACTCGATGTACTTCCTTGGCGGGGGGAATGGGGAGTAAGCCTGTATTGGTTGAGCGGAGATTTCTGGTGGGGTTGCAGGGGGACAGAGGTCCTTGTAACCAGCTGGCTTTGTCATTATGAATTGCTTTGTGCATGAGCATGAGGGTTTTGTATTGAGATCTGAACAGGACGGGCAACCAGTGGAGTTGTTTGAGTGTGGGCGTAATGTGATCTATTTTTTTGTTATTTGTTAGTGACAGAGCAGCTGCATTTTGAAGAAGCTGGAGAGGCTTGGGGGTGGATGCGGGAAGGCCTGTTAGGAGGGCGTTGCAATAGTCTATTGCATGGTAATGCAGTGCTGAAAATCTGCATGGTGATGCAGTGCTGAAATCAGAAGTAGAAGTGCTGGTGTGCGGTGAGAGAAAATCAGAACTAAATTAGACAGCCCTAGCGCCTCCTTGCTAACCTGAACCCAATTGGTTTTCGTGATTCGGCGGACATCCATCAGGAAAATCGATGGACGGCAGACATGAAAATTGACGCCGGGTTTATCGGCATCGGTTTTCGTGACTCGGCTGTCCGCCGGTAAGGAAAACGGACGCCAAGGGTTCAGGGAGCAAACGCTTGTCAGTCAAGCGCCGTTTCCTGAATTCGACTATTTTTTTTTTAACTTTTTTTGTTTCTTTTATTTTTCATCGTACTTAATATTACAACGATATTAAGTAGGAGACAGTACAGAAAAGGCAGGCCTTAATAGATGACAGTGAAATGTGCGTCTGAAACGCACATTTTTGTTTTTGCATCGGAAGTGAATGCCTAATAACCTCATGATGAGCGCTATTAGATTCCCTCCACATTGGACGCGCATTCAATATGCGCTAATCCCCTTATTGCATTAGGGGATTGATTCGTGCTCGGCTGAGCGCACTGTATTGCATCGGCCCCTGAGACTGCAGAGGAGGCGGGGGAGAGAGCCATACGTGGTAACTCTTGCACCTTGCGCTTGTGTTATCGGGGGCGAGGGCAGTACCCACACAAATGTTCTTCCCTCTCGTACACACAGCCACGCTTCATTCATTCTCACTGTCCTGCCTCCTCCTGTTTCTTCGGCCGTGCGGGCCGGCGATACCTGAGTTCCTCCTTCCGGTTCCGTGCGCCCTCGTTCCACTTCCTTTCTGCCGGCGCGATACAAGAGGATTTTCTTTGCCGCGTCCTTGTTGCACCGCAGTTTTCAGATGTTGGTCTGGAGACCCGGCAACTCCTTTAGACTTCTGGAGCCTCCGAGCCAAATGCAGAGCTTCCCAGATATGGGAGTGGAGAGGGGAGAGAGCTATGGGCAAGGGTGGGGCGAGAAGGGTGAGTGCACTGGAGAGATAAGAAGAGGGAGAAGAGCACTGGGTAAAGGGCGGGAAGAGAGATTGCCCTCCCCCCAAAAAAACAAAAACCTGGCGAGGCCCCTCTGCTCCATCCCTTCTTGAATTCTGATACTGTTTTTTCATTAACTACCTCACCTAGGAGAATATTTTATACCTCTTCCACCCTTTCTGTTAAGAAACATTTCCTTACGTTACTCCTGAATCTACCTCTAGCCACTGTCATAACCATCATTCCTGCAACTTCCTCTCCGTGCTTGCTGCTCATGTGCTTTAATGTGTCTATCATAAAACAGCACGGAGATTGTGAGATGAACCAGGGGCTGTGTCCACGTTGTGGTCCCTAGAGTTTGACACCTGAGACCCTCTTTAAGTCTCAGACAGCCACATTTCCCGTACTTCGCTCTTCTTTCGTTAAAGCATAACTTCCAGTGCCCATTATGGAATAGTATGGACCGGGTGAAACGTTTTCTGTGAACTGATTCATGAGGTACTGGAAACACGACCCAGGCAAAATCAAATCCAGGAGAATTCTGCTTCCATTAACAGCTGAATCTCTAGGAAGAAGGAAAGGAATAAGTCTGGAGAATCTGGATTTTTTTTTATCCCCATTGGCAAGATCCATCTTATTTCTCATGAACTGGGAAATAAATTGCCTGAGCTCACTTTACAGGCCACCTTTGTTTCATTGGTTCGTTTCTGTGTCTGTTCCCCGTCTTCCTTTCCAGCAAGCTGAACTCTTCTTATTGGAAACATTGGTGCCTGAGGTACGTTCTAGTTGCTGTAATCTAGTTCTCTTGCTTGGAGGTAGAAGGTAAGCTGCATTTTAAAAAGGCACTTTTGGAAAGGGGCTGGTGTAGGAATTTCTTCATCCATGGAAGTGTCCAGAAAGCAAAGTGCCAGAATTCCCAGACGTCATGTTCGGGAAATTCCCAACAAATTTATCTGTTTGGCATGTTCATATAAACCTTGGTGTCATCTGAAGAAAGAAAATCATGTAAGAAAAATCTATTACTTTATTCATGTGCCCCGAAATAGCTCTGATTTTAGCTGCACAAGGACATCATGCTGCCTGCCCCCTTCCCAGCCTCCCCAGATAATTGGCACTTTTGACATAAACTGGCCAGCTTCCCTTTCAAAGACTTACAGATGAAAAGATGAAAAGACAGTGCATTCAGAAAGTATTCAGACCCCTTCACTTTTCCACATTTTGTTATGTTACAGCCTTACTCTAAAATGGATAATATGCATTTTTCCTCAATCCACACACAGTATCCCATAATGACAAACTGAAATCAGGTTTGTTGAAATTTGTGCAAATTAATTTAAAAAAAACACATTTACATAAGTAATCAGACCTTTTGCTAGGACACTCAAAGTTGAGCTCAGGTGCATCCTGTTTCCATTGATCATCCTTGAGATGTTTCTCCAACTTGATTGGAGTCCATCTATGGTAAATTCGATTGATTGGACATGATTTGGAAAGGCACATGCCTGTATATAGAAGGTGCCACAGTTGATGGTGCACATCAGAGCAAAATCAAAGCCATGAAGTGGAAGGAATTGACTGTAGACCTCCAGAACAGGATTGTGTCGAGGCACAGATCTGGGGAAGGGAACCAAAAAATTGCTGCAGCATTGAAGATCCCGAAGAACACCCTGGCCTCCGACATTCTTAAATGGAAGAAACCGGCAGGACTCTTAAATGAAGAAACCAGCAGGACTCTTCCTAGAACTGGCCACCGGCCCAACTGAGCAATTGGGGGAGAGGTACCTTGGTTAGCTGCAGGAACTGGGAGTCTAGTCAGGATCGAGGGAAAGACGAACTGAGCAAAGTACAGAGAGATCCTGGACGAAAACCGGCTCCAGAGTGCTCTAGACATCAGACAGGCAATGATTCACCTTCCAACAGGACAACGACCCTAAGCACTCAGCCAAGACAATGCAGGAGCGGCTTCAGGACAAGTCTTGTGAATGTCCTTGATTGGTCCAGCCAGAGCCTGGACTTGAACCTGATCGAACATCTCTGGAGAGATGGGGAGCTGTGCATCAACTCTCCCCATCTAACCTGACAGAGTGTGAGAGGATCTGCAGAGAAGAATGGGAGAAAAATCCACAAATCCAGGTCTGCCAAGATTGTAACATATAGAAATGATAGCAGAAACAGACCAAATGGTCCATCCAGTCTGTCCAGCAAGCTAATAAGAACATAAGAACATGCCATACTGGGTCAGACCAAGGGTCCATCAAGCCCAGCATCCTGTTTCCAACAGTGGCCAATCCAGGCCATAAGAACCTGGCAATTACCGAAAAACTAAGAAGATC
Source organism: Rhinatrema bivittatum (assembly GCF_901001135.1). Lineage (NCBI taxonomy): Eukaryota > Metazoa > Chordata > Amphibia > Gymnophiona > Rhinatrematidae > Rhinatrema > Rhinatrema bivittatum. Next base: position 77,149,126 of record NC_042628.1, on the reverse strand, counting down.
CCATGCTACTGATGCAATTAATAGCAGTGGCTATTCCCTAACTAAAAACTTGATTAATAGCAGTTAATAGACTTCTCCTCCAAGAATTTATCCAAACCTTTTTTGAACCCAGCTATACTAACTTATTTTAGCACCTGCCTCGCCATACAGGCCTCCCTCATAATATGTTACCCCCATACTTAGTTTCCCAAACCATTAAAAGCAGGCCCCTTGTTGGTTCCTGTCTGAGTCCAATTCCCTGAACTCTTGTGTATATAGGCCTTAGGCCTAATCTGTATTTCCTGACTTTGCTGGCAACATATTTCACAACCATGTGCTTTGGCAAGCTCAGTACCGGAAGAAGCCAACACCCCAGAGACGATACCTGATTGGACTATAAAGTAACGTTCATAATTGGATATTAGAAGAAGATAACACACCCAGGATGCGCATCAATGTATTTCTATTGGACAGTGCAAAAAGTTTAAAAACTCTGACCCGAGGGCTCTGCGCTTTGAGAAGCAAGCTGAATGCCAATTGCCACTGACCTGCGTCTCCAGAGAAACAACGACTCTGGAGACGCAGGTCAGTGGCAATTGGCATTCAGCTTGCTTCTCAAAGCGCAGAGCCCTCGGGTCAGAGTTTTTAAACTTTTTGCACTGTCCAATAGAATTACATTGATGCGCATCCTGGGTGTGTTATCTTCTTCTAATATCCAATTATGAACGTTACTTTATAGTCCAATCAGGTATCGTCTCTGGGGTGTTGGCTTCTTCCGGTACTGAGCTTGCCAAAGCACATGGTTGTGAAATATGTTGCCAGCAAAGTCAGGAAATACAGATTAGGCCTAAGGCCTATATACATTCCCCCCTTGAATCGTTTGGGAACGATTCACCAATGAAAGGCTGAGATTGTATTTCCTGGATTGAAATGGTCATAGCATCAATTTAGTATGACCCACCTTTTGGACTGTTAAAAATGGCTTCCATATTCTTTATGGTGTTGAATCATTCTTTTCACATAACTCACATTCACAATCACAATCACAATTGTTCATGCATACTCATTCTGTACTTTGTTTTATTGTCATTCAATCTCACATTCATTCTTCATTCAGGTATTGTTCTGGCCTTCTTCCAGTTGATCCAAGATTCTGTAGTGTGTTCCTATGAGCAGCATATAAGCCATCGATGTATTCAATCAATCCTCTCAATGATTGATTATTGATTGTCAATGAATGGTTAGAATAGTTGAAGCAATAATCCATCATTCTACTCAGGGTTAATGCCACTGTCTTAGGTTGCCCACGGTACGCAATCCTAATGATTGGCTACCTGGTGCTTACCCGTCATCGTTAAGCATAACAGCCTGAGGAGGTAACATTGCTGCTAGTAAATAAAAGGCTTTCTGTCGTCATTGCAGATGATATCTCAGGCCATTAAAATAACAAACTTCATTCATTCTCACAATTACTCATTGCAAACTCACTTAGAAATGTAAGCCACTTTAAACTGTGTTTCCCATCAATTAAACCAAATTCTGTGGAAATACAACCTTATCCTACAAGAAAATTCACTCATCGGTTTCAGGAGGAGACTCAATCATGCTCATACATTAGATGTAGTCTAACTGCAGTAACTTGAGCTGGTACTTCAGATGTAGAATTTACCATGATATTGAGTCCTGGCATTTTAAGCATAGCAGAAGCAAAGGTGCTTCCAAAGCGGCGGAAACAAAGGCAAATACATTATGTCTTAGCCTACCATGCATTTGAACGCTATGAGAATATAAACACTTGCCATTTGTAGCAGAGAGCAGTGTTAAGTTATATCACAAGTATAAGGCTTATTGGTTAATGGTAGTAACTGCCACTCCAGCAAGTTACCTGTTGCGCGCCCCATCTGCGCTCGGCCCGCGCACGGGCCTGCTCACCTCGCTATCTCCTCTGCAGGTCACGGGTCGGCCTCCCCAGTGGCAGCTGCGAGCTCCTCCAGGCCTCGGCTTCCCACAGCGGTGGTCGCCGGGCCTTCCACTGCACACCAGGCCTCACGCCGGAGTTCCGTGGCGCGTCCTGATTGAACGTACTTCTTAAGGAAGTTCCTACCTGCACTTCCTTGCCTTGGCAATCGGGTTGGCACTGTATCTGTATTAGTTTGCCTCCGCGTTCACAGTCTTGTTCCAGCATCCTATTGTTCCAGCATCCTACTGTTCCAGCCTTGTCCAGCATCCTTCTGTTCCAGCGTCTGTCTGTCCTGTCTCCCCAGGTAGTACCTTCGGACTGACTCTCTGGTACTGAACTCTGCCTGCTCCATTGACCATTCTGCTCGCTGCCTGGATCTTGACCTCTGCCTGCCTTCGTGACCTTGTCTGACCTCTGGAACCTGACCCTGCTTTGTTGACTACTCTCGGACTGATTCTTGGTATCTGACCCCTGCTTTGGCTGACACTCCTCGGACTGATCCTCGGGACCTGACCTTGGCAGCCATTGATCACGTCTCTTGATTCTGGCTTTGTCCCTTACCTTGTCATCGCCTACGCTGTACTGGCCTTCCCTGATTCTCCAGGCCTACAGCCTAGTGACTGACCGCGCTCCCTTGCTGATCATGAGCACGCCTCTCTACTACCTCTCTGGGAGACCCTGCTAGGCCCACCTAAGTCCAAGCGGCCTGGGTCCCTATGGGCTCCACCCGGGGGGACCACGGGCTTCCAGTGGTGTTCATCCTAGCCTCTGTCTCCTCCTGTGCTCTGCCCCCTGGGGGCAGGTGCTTCCTGGTCCCTACCAGGAAGCCATTCTACACTGCTCCAGGCAAGGGTCCACCTCCAAGCGCAGCATTACCCCCACGTGCTCTTTTACTCATTTCCATCCTGTAGCCTTTAGGGATCTACAGTGTTTATCTCATGCCCCTTTGAAATCTTTCAAAGTTTTTGTCTTCTCCGGAAGAGCATTCCAGGCATGCACCACCCTCTCCATAAAGAAATATTTCCTGACATTGGTTCTGAGTTGTCCCCCTTGGAGTTTCATTTCGTGACCTCTAGCTCTACTGATTTCTTTCCAATGGAGAAGGTTTGTCAAATGCGCATCATTAAAATCTTTCAGGTATTACTCAATAAGCATTCACACGGTTAATGCAACTCCAACATTGCTCTCTGCTTCAATGGCAAGGGGAAATGTGGAAAAGAGGATTTGCATTTAGACAACAACCAACAAGGACTGAACTACACAGTCTGGGTAAACAAATAAGAGTGTGGGTAGCTTGCTTATTGCTGTGGTTACTACCCTAAACCAATTAACCCTAATACATCACTTTGAATGCATATACAGCATTGCTCTCTGCTTCAACAGCAGGGGGAAATGTGGAAATGAGGATTTACATTCAGACAACATCCAACAAGGCATCGATCTGTGCAGTCTGGGTAACCAAGCATCGGGGTAACTTGCTTGATGCGATGGTTACTACCCTTAACCATTAAGCTTATGCTCACCTTTGATGCAACTCCAACATTACTCTCTGCATCAATGGCAGGGGGTGGCAGGAAATTTGAATCAAACAGTTACCAACAAGGGCCCTGAACTTGGTGATCGGTGAAACAGATAAGTATGGGAAAATAAGTGTGGGAGCTTGCTGGGCAGACTGGATGGCCGTTTGGTCTTTTTCTGCCGTCATTTCTATGTTTGTATTGTAGTGTCATACCCAAGAAGACTTGAGGCTGTAATCACAGCAAAAGGTACCACAACAAAGTATTGAGTAAAGGGTCTGAATACTTTTGTAAATGTGATATTTCAGGGGGTTTTTTTTATTAATTTGCACAAATTTCTATAAACCTGATTTTGCTTTGTCATTATATGAGGTAGATTGAGGATAATGCATATTCATTTTAGAATAAGGCTGTAACGTAACAAAATGTGAAAAAGCGAAGGGGTCTGAATACTTTCTGAATGCACTGTATTTATAGCTTAATAAACCCAAAAGTATAGCATGTAGAAAATTCACCTAATATACCAAGACCTGCTATATGGGAAAACTTATTGCTAGTACAAGTTTACCTTCATACGATGCCATACATTTAAATGGCTATCGTGACGGTGAGCCTAAAAGGATATAAGGCTTCTTAATCATTAGCAGGTCTATCCAGTACCGAGCGGTAGGAAGAGCTGCGTTAGTGCCTACGGCACCCGCGGTTACCGCCCGCACAGTGCAGCTCACCTACCGCTCAATCCTGAACACTAATTATATGTAAATGTAAACCGCGTCCGTAATGCCTTAGGCCCGCACAACCCATTTTACTGGATAGAGCGCCTATACAGTATCCTGGGTGCGCGGGCCTAAGGCTTCACGCCACGCTGGTATCTGTCATTTCAAATGTCATTTGAAATGACAGATACCATGAAGCGAAAAAACCAAAAGCAAAAAGTAAGTCGCTTCGCCGCTTCACTCTTCCCTCCTCCCGGAGCAAGGCTGCTTTTCGCGCCCTGCTCCGGGAGGAGGGAAGAGTGAAGCGGCGAAGCGACTTACTTCTTGCTTTTGGTTTTTTTGCTTCGCCGCTGTCAGTGTCCCCCCTTCTCTCGGAGCGAGAGGAGGGGGGACACTGACAGCGGCGAAGCAACGGCGGAGACAGAGGCGAAGCAAAAAAAACCCAAAAGCAATTTTGGTTGTTTTTTTTCAAAAGCGACAATTTTTTTTTTTTCCAAAAGCGACTTACTTTTGGGATCTGTCAAGATCCCAAAATTTTTTTTTTTTTCCAAAAGCGACTTACTTTTGGGATCTTGACAGAAAAAAAAAAAAAATTGTCGCTTTTGGTTTTTTTTTGCTTCGCCGCTGTCTCCGCCGTTGCTTCGCCGCTGTCTTCGCCGTTGTCAGTGTCTATTCTTCCCTCCTCCCGGAGCAAGGCTGAAAAAGCAGCTCCGGGAGGAGGGAAGAACTGACAGCGGCGAAGCAACTTACTTGCACGGGGAAAGCGGTCTCCATGGCAGCTCCAGTCCTCTCCCCTCCTCCAAAAAAAAAGCGAAAAAAACGTTGCAGCCCCCCTCCGCACATCGGAGGGGGGCTGCAACGTTTTTTTCGCTTTTTTTTTTTTGGCTTCGGGAGCAGGGGAGAGGACTGGGGCTGCCACGGAGACCGGCACCCATGATCGCGGCCGGGGCAGGTGAGCGGGGGCTGGGGGAAAGCTTGCCATCTACCCTTACCCCTGCCTCTACCGCAGGGGTCAGGGTAGGCGGTAAGTTTGCAGGTTAAACGCGCGACAAAACGGCAGGGAAAACTAACGATAGTCGGGGCGCGGGTTACGGGATGCTAGGGAATAGCTAATTGGCTCGTTTGCATGCAATATCGAGCTAATTCGCTCGTTTGCATGCAATATACATGCCGCGTGCGGAAGGGGTTGCCCGGGGAATTTAGGACACGGTAGGAGTAGGTTAAAGGGGATTCGGGATCGCAGGAAGGGCTAACGCGGCCGGAACGTGAGTTAAAAGCGGCTTAGGAGCAGGGTAAATGCGGCCGCACTTTACAGGATAGGCCTGTAGGTAACTTGTTTCTGTTTGCACATGGTATAACACTTATTAGAGTCACTTTCAATGCAAAGCCAGCATAGCCTTCTGCTTCAACAGCAGGAGAGCAAGACTGATACTTCACTTTCAATGCACAGCCAGCATGGCTCTCTGCTTCAACGGCAGGGGGGGATGAAGAAAAGTGGATCTATATTCAGGCAACAATCAACAAGGTGTGATGGGGTCTATGTTCCAAACCCAAGAGGTCAGTTAAAATCCCCGGAACCAAAGATCCAGGAAAGGGGGGGAAGGAAAACACAGCAACAGCAAGCTAGGGATGCCCCCTGGTTCCTTCTCCCGGATGTTACAAAGACAGAAGAACCACAGGTGTGGGAGGTTAAGGGTGGGACTCCCTCTGAGCCAATCAGCTGGCAGAGGAGGAGGAGTTTCCACAGGATAAAAAGGACTCCCTAGTAGAGCAGTCCTCCTGCTGGGGACTGAGGAGGAAGGACTGGACTACCTGTTTGCTTGGGGGGGAGACTTTGTTTCTGGATATTCCCCTACTGTGTGACGAAGGATGGCAACAGTTTATCTCAAAGAAGGTGAGCTCGGGGATATAAGAGCTTCTGTGTGTTTGGATTTACTTCAAGGACACTTTATCAGGGGAACTGCCAGGCGGGTGGTTGTATCGGAAGGGATGAGGAAAATATCCTGAGCGATACAGTGGGAGGTGGCAGTTAGGACCAGTGGGACAGACGTTGGACTTGGTGAGAATATAGGAAGAGGTTTTTTTTGTTTGCTTGCTTGTGAATGGCGTAGTGGAAGGACAGCAAAGGCTAAAGACTTGAGATGAACTTTTGAAGCCAGCCTTCAGAAATTGAGTTGCTGGCTCAGTGGGGAGGGCATCTGCCTTCCATCCAGGCTGGGAGGGTCCAAACCCCACCTGAGGAATTGTAAAGATAAATAACCTTGAACTTCTATTTGAGATTCAAGTGGCCAGGAAAGCTCTTTCAGGGAGTAGACCCTGGCACAGACGGTAGAACCGTGACACAAGGACTGAATACCATAGTCTGGATAAACAGATAAGCATGGGTGTAGCTTGCTTATTGCGGCGGTTACTACCCCTAACTAATCAAGCTTGATATTTCACTTGGATGCAGTTCCAACACTGCTCTCTACATTAATGGTGGGGGTGGAAGGGAAATAGAATAAAAACAGATAAGTATGTGAGAAAAAAGTACAAAAGCTTGCTGGGCAGACTGGATGGACTGTTTGGTCTTCTTCTGCTGTCATTTCTATGTTTCACTGAAAACATTTTGTGTTTAGTGCCTGTGACTTGGTTCACACTACCGCACTTATCTTGTTGCAGAAAACAACAAATCTCCTAACACAGTCTGCAGCGATAGCCTCTGCATCGCTCCAATCACTGCTAAGCAGTTTAGCTAGCAGTGACAGCCTGTCATAGTGCCGCGCCGTTTCTTCATGGACAGTGAAACAGTCCGACAAATCAAGCGATAGCTTCTCGCACGCTATAATGACCGCCAGCAGCGCTAAATTGGCAGTCCCTCAGGTTCCACTATCGCCAAGGTTAAGCCCCTGAAGGAGTGTTTCAACTCTGAAACATCGTGATGTCGGCTCCAATCTTTTCTGCAAGAAGATAAGTGCGGTAGTGTGAACCAAGTCACAGGCACTAAACAAAAAAATGTTTCAGTGGACTCCAATAAGTGTCATACCATTACACCAACGGACATGTGCAAATATAAACAAGTTTACCTAATGATTAAGAAGCCTTATATCCTTTTAGGCTCACCATCACAATAGCCATTTAAATGTATGGCATCATATGAAGGTAAACTTGTACCAGCAATGAGTTTTCCCACATAGCAGGTCCCAGTATATTATCTGTATTTATAGCTGGCATTTCAATGAAATGCATGACGTTAGTGGTATAAATGATCCTCTCATTCCATGAGCACCAGGTCATACAGGAACCTTGAATTGATGCCATTTTAGGGTTTTACCAGTTGACTCCATTTTTTTCAGAGCAGGCGGAGCTAGTCCTGGTTTACCTCAATGCATTCATGTAGTTCTGATTGTCCTAAAATTTTCATGGGAAAAAAAAATACAGGACTGGATCAGCCTCTTCTTTAAAAACAAAAAAAACATCAAATGGAATGAGTTGATGGCCCTGGTCTCATATCTCATAGTGACCTCAATATCTTTCTCAAAGCACCTCAGTGCACCAAATCCATGATACTTCCATAAGGATAGCTTTCTTTTTGAAAATTTGTTTAAGAACCCCGAGATTTAACTGGAGGACCTGATCTGGCATTCCCCTCTTGAGTTCTTTAGAAAAAGTCCATGTCATACTCACCCACAATGGGTCCTAACTTGTTCCTGCGTTTGGCACAGTAATATACCACCAGGATGATAATGACAGTCAGGACAGCATCCCCAGTCACTACTCCCACCAACATGCCTGTGTTGATCTGGTAACAGTCTCCACAGCCCACTGACAGAAGACAGGAAAGAAAGAGCATTCAGAAGAGGACAAGGACTCATTTTTCAACTTAATCAGACTGGTTGGCTACAGCCATCAATGTTACCTAAAAGAACTTTTGATATGCATCAGAAGCTACTGCTGCTCCCCTGAATTCTTTCCCCCAACCTGAAAGCTACTGTACCCGAATGACTTCAGAACAATTCTTCAAACCCTCATTTTCTCAAGTCTAGATTATTGCAACGCAATTTTCTTAGGACCTCCTAAATCCTCCCTAAAACCTCTACAATTACTTCAAAATGCTGCTGCACGAGTGCTCACTGGCAAAAGGAAGTTTGATCACATCTCCCCAACCCTAAAAAACCTTCACTGGTTACCAATTTCACAGAGAATTAAATACAAATCCCTAACCATTCTACATAACGAAATTTACAAAGACAACAATTCATCTCTGGCCAACATGATTGCAATTCACAAATCACCCCGCCCTTTGAGGTCGTCTGACAAGCTACAGCTAATTATTCCTCCTCTCTCATCTGCGAAACTATCCTCTACCAGACATAGAGCCTTCTCTATAGCTGGACCAACAGAATGGAACTCTATCCCAGAATACCTAAGTTCCATCAAAGATTCCAAAACATTCAAAAAAGAACTAAAAACATGGTTGTTTAGACAATCATTCACAGACTGATATGATCAATTTATATATCAATATCAACCTTCATCTTGAACTCTAATACTTCTTTAATAAGATTCTTCTTCTAAATTAAGCCTTATATTGTCTCATTCTAACATGTTATACTCTGTTATTGCCGAGATGTTATAACTCTATTATTATATTGTTATAATTTTATAACCTGTTCATTGTATGAAGTTGTTACACTGTAAACCGGGGTGAAGGCACTCAGCTATACTTCGGTATAAAAAAGAACATAAATAAATAAATAAATAAATAAATAAATAAATAAAAGCTACTGCTTACTTAGAAGATTACCGTGCACCTTATATAGTTGTCATCTAAAACTCTGTTTGGCAATATCCTAGCACATTACCCATCATCACCAAAAAGACCACTTGACAAGCAGAATTCCCCTGTCACATAGAAAATACCTTGCACCGTACCTAATTCTCCACCTGAAAACTGCTCTCAGTATCCTAGAAATTAGTTTGTACCTTTCCCAATCATCTCCTTAAAAGACTGTATTGATATACATCAGAACTGCTGTCAGTCCATTTAAGCCCTATTGATATCCCTATGTCATTCTGCTGCCCAAAGGTTATCCTGTTATACATCTTCTACACCTATTCTGCCTTTCTTCACTATCACCCTGGTACCGTATCTTATTTGTCTGTATCAGAAATGCTTACAAATAATGTTGTAAATTTGAACTTGCTTTAATTTGCTTCAGCTCTTTTGTCTGAAAGGCATGCATTAATAAGCGAGAAGGAGGATATCACATTTTAACAAGCTGTCAAAGGAGGTGACAGATGGCTTTTAAGGTTAGAAAACATTTTTCTAGGCTCATTTTTGTACAGTGGTCTGTATCAGCAGGAATGGACTGAGTACCTCTTTAGATTCTTACCATCCCTGCCTTTCTATCGGGCCGATACAGTAGAGTCCACTCTCCTGTGCGCGTGATTCAGTATTCAAATTAGGTCTGGCTGTAAAAACAGGTAAAAAGAGGCGCTAGGGACAGTAGCGCGTCCCTAGCGCCTCTTTTTGGACAGGAGCGGCGGCTGTCAGCGGGTTTGACAGCCAACACTCAATTTTGCCGGCGTCAGTTCTCAAACCTGCTGACAGCCACGGGTTCGGAAACCGGACGCCGGCAAAATTGAGAGTCCGGTTTTCAACCCACGAGCTGCAGGCCGACTTCAAATTTTTTTTTTTAACTTTTTGTAACTTTCGGGACCTCCGACTTAATATTACCATGATATTAAGTCAGAGGGTGCACAGAAAAGCAGTTTTTACTGCTTTTCTGTGCACTTTCCTGGTGCCCAGAGAAATTAGCGCCGACCTTTGGGTAGGCGCTAATTTCTGAAAGTAAAATATGTGGCTTGGCTGCACATTTTCCTTTCTGAATCGCATGGGAATAACTAATAGCGCCCGCAACATGCATTTGCATGTTGCGGGCGCTATTAGGTTTGGGGGGGTTGGACGGGCGTTTTCGACCCCTTACTGAATAAGGGGTAACGCCAGCGCGTCAAACGCGCATCCAATCGCAGGTTAACAGTGCGCTCCACCAGAGCAGGTTAACAGTGCGCTCCGCCAGAGCGCACTGTACTGTATCGGCCCGTATGGCAGGGGTGGCCAACTCCAGTCCTCAGGAGCCAAACAAACAGGTCTGATTTTCAGGATGTCCACAGTGAACACGCATGAGATAGATTTGCATGCAGGTCTATGTATTAGGGATGTGAATCGTTTATCTGACGATTGACAATATCGTCCGATATTTTCAATATCGGGGGGGGGTCCCCGATAGTGATAGGAAACCCCACGATTAATTTAGTGGGTTTCCTTATCGTTATTGGGGGGGGGGGGGTGCACGGGAAGCAAGGACACAACCTGACCCTTTAAGATGAGTTTGTTAGTATCCCCCCACCCTCCGGACCCCCCAAAAAATTTTTAAATACCTGGTGGTCCAGCGGGGGTCCCAGGAGCATTCTCCCGCTCTCGGGCTGTCGGCTGCCAGTAAACAAAATGGCACCGATGGCCCTTTGATCTTACCATGTGACAGGGGCTATTGGTGCCATTGGTCGGCCCCTGTCACATGGTAGGTGCACTGGATGGCCCACGCCATTTTTAGATGACGCCAGCCGTCCATTGCTCCTACCATGTGACAGGGACTGGCCAATGGCACGGATACCCTGTCACATGCTAAGGGCCATCGGCGCCATTTTGTTTACTGGCAGCCGACTGCCCGAGCGCGGGAGAATGCTCCTGGGACCCCCGCTGGACCACCAGGTATTTAAAAACTTTGGGGGGGTTCCGGAGGGTGGGGGGATACTAACAAACTCATTTTAAAGAGTCGGCTGTATTTTTTGGTTATCAGCTCGGGCGCAGCCAATTTAAAAAAAAAAACAAAAATAACTGCAAGATAAAAATTTCACGATGTGAATCAGAACCAGAATCCGAACCGATACCGGTTCCGATTCACATCTCTACTATGTATATTTGTTATGGATATCCTGAAAACCAGATCTGTTTTTGGCTCTTGAGGGTCAGAGTTGGCTACCCTTGTTCCATGGATTCCCTTTTCAGGTCCCTTAAGCTTCAGATCTTAGATATTGCTCACAACGTATTTGTCTATATTCATCTCTGTCTATCTACAGTGATGGTGAGAATGGATGAGATTTTATCTCAGTGCGTGTGACGTTGGCAATGAGGAGTGAGTGAGACTCCATCCTAGTGATGGAAACAGGAGCAAGACGTCACTGTGGTGTGGGAGAGAGCAAGATTCCCTTGTAGTGCATGAGATCAGTGATGGGAGGAATGAGTGAGTCTTCATTAAAATGATTCATCTGGATGCACTCGCTAGTTCTGTAGCAGGAACCTTGGATCCTTTTGAGAGCTCAGGACTCTGTTTTGTTCTCATACAGCCCAGCCTCGAGACAGAGGAAGCTGTGGAGGCAGCGTCAGTTCCAAGAAAATGCTGAAAAGAATATTCCTTTACCTCGTTCTGCAATCACAGCCCCAACTGCAAAAGAAAGGGGAAGTAGCATGATGGTTAGTTTGAGAGATTGCACATGGTGAGCTCAAATCAATTCCTGTCTTTTTTTCCTTCTCCTTGTGTCATTAGTGTTAGCCTCTAACTACAAGAGCTTTGAAGAGGCTGCAAGTCCCAGCCTTTACTCCAGTGCTGACACTAGGGGGTGCTCTAGTAGGGTTGGGCCAAGGAGAGGAGTTCACTGTGGCTCCAGATTATGTGACAGGCTGAGCCAGTCCTGGTTTCACCTCCATTTCTGCTCAAATCTTGTTTCAGTTTCTCTACTTAAGGCCCCGATGTAATAAGATATGAGTAAATAAATAATATACACAAAATGTCAGAGCACATTCGCTTTAATCGGGCCAAAAAAAAGGTGAACGCCTAATGCAGGAAGCTAATGTTATGCCAATGTATCAGCAGTCTTACAAAAAATCCCTACTAACCCAAAAATGCACACAACATGGATTTAAGCACATTTTTGAGCACCTAAACGTTGTTCTAACAAAACAGAAGAAGAGCTCAAAATATTGTCTGTACAATTCATGTTTTATGCACATAAATCCCGAGTACAGGATCTTGGAACCCAAAACTCCAAGTTCAGCCCTACAGACTGAATCTTTACTCCATCGCTGACTGGGAGTTAAATTTCCAGCGTTAAAAATAACCCAAGCGAAGCCTGGCACCTCCCTGTACTGGGCAGTAATAACTAGTGCCTTGATTAAACTGTGATTTGCATGGAGGAAGGCTAATTTGTGTGCTAAAACTCTTTGTTAAACTGAGAATAAAACAACTGTAGGCACAATAATGTATGCCCAACGGAGTATAAGGCCATAGATGTAGTGAAGGTGGAACCAGGACTTTTCTCAGCCTGGTGACTTACTGCCATCTGGTGACCCTTCTACAACAAGCTGCGAGGTGAAAACGTACCCACAGCATCCCATCAGAAGGTTATGTGCCTGAGCAGTGTTTGAATACCGTCTTCAGCAAGGCACAAGGCAGATTACATAGGAAGGAAAGCACCTTGGCTACATAAGAAATGCATACATGGAAATACATGGCAGATTGATGTACACTGGGTATAAGTAAGGCGCACACACTGTATAGATGAGAAGTAAGTTGAGGGATAGATTTAGCACTGCTCGGGAGTGAACCTTAGTGAACTCAGGCTGCAAAGAGTTCAGGTAGGTAGGGGGTAGAGGGAAAAGCCTCTGCTGTGGGCCCTTGGGTGAGGCCTAGCTATACAGCCAAGCTTTGATTTTTTTGCACACGGTAACACGTTTCAAGGGATGGTACCATTGGTATCTCGTTCCATTTTTGCACACGGTAACACGTTTCAAGGGATGGTACCATTGGTATCTCGCTCCATTTTTGCACACGGTAACACGTTTCAAGGGATGGTACCATTGGTATCTCGTTCCATTTTTGCACACGGTAACACGTTTCAAGGGATGGTACCATTGGTATCTCGTTCCATTTTTGCACACGGTAACACGTTTCAAGGGATGGTACCATTGGTATCTCGTTCCATTTTTGCACAAGGTAACACGTTTCAAGGGATGGTACCATTGGTATCTCGCTCCATTTTTGCACAAGGTAACACGTTTCAAGGGATGGTACCATTGGTATCTCGCTCCATTTTTGCACACGGTAACACGTTTCAAGGGATGGTACCATTGGTATCTCGTTCCATTTTTGCACACGGTAACACGTTTCAAGGGATGGTACCATTGGTATCTCGTTCCATATTTCGGGGGCAGAACAGTTGAATGCCCAGAGCCCTGTGCCTGTAAATCTAGTTGAAGCCAGTGAAGGGGAGGATAGAAGGGCCTGATGGGAGGATTAAAGTTCCTGTGTGGCATTGCAGAGGAACAGCAGATGGGAATGAGATTCTGCGGCTGGTTCAATTCAAGCACATGAAACAAGGCAAACAATTTTAAATTTTACCTTGCTCTCAAATGAGAGCCAATGTAGCTCCTGCAAAATTAGCATCACAAGATCAGTGACTTGGCTCCCACCAAAAGTTTAGCTGCTATGCTCTGTAAAGGTTTGCTGGGCTGGAGATTGTGTTGTGAGATACCGTTGTTATGATTTTGAGGTGCTTGAGTGGATTCATGGGTAATGTGGTGATGGCCACTCCCACGGGGAGGAGCCCCGTGAGGAACCACGGATGACACGCAGACACAGAGATTTGCCTTTTATTTTACAGCTGAGTGATACCACCAGAGGTAGCAGTCCAGGGGCCCTTGGCAGAGGAGACCCCTCTCACAATGATAGTATAGGGGGTGTAGCAGAGCTGTAGATGAGACAGACTGACAATGTAAGAGTACTCACTAAGGCCCAGATTTTCAGGGGGTATGCGGGTACGATACGCGCATACCCCCTGAAAACCTGTCCGAAGTTCCCCCTGCGCGCGCTGAGCCTATGTTGAGTAGGCTCGGCGGCGCGTGCAAGCCCCGGGACGCGCGTAAGTCCCAGGGCTTTCCTGGGGGGGGGGGGGGGGGGGTCAGCGGGTGTGTCACGGCGGCGCGTCATTTGGGGTGGGGCTGCAAGCATGGTTCCGGCCTGGGGGCATTTCGGGGGCATGGCTGAGGACTCCGAAACGGCTCCCGGGCCTGGGAATCGCACGCCGGCGGCCGGCCCAGCGCACGCAAGTTTCGCTTGGCCTTGGGCAGGCGTAATTTGTGCAACAAAGGTAGGGGGGTTTAGGTAGGGCTGGGGGGGTGGAAGGAAAGTTCCCTCCGAGGCCGCTCCGATTTCAGAGGACTCTGAGGGAACGGAGGCAGGCTGTGCGGCTCAGCGCGCACAGGCTGCCGATTTTGCACAGCCTTGCATGCGCTGATCCCAGATTGTAACAGATACGTGCGGCTACGCGCGTATCTAAAGTCCCGCATACTCTTGTTTGCGCCTGGTGTGTGAACAAAAGTACGCGTGTGCGCAAATGTGTAAAATCTACCCCTAAGTTGGTAGCTGTATAGGTGGAGATCCCAGTAGGCAGAAGTAATTGGATTATAGGCACCGAGCCAGGGAGAGCAGGCCCTCTAGGAGCGAGTACCTGACCCCAGATAGGCACCTGAAAGAAGGCAAAGGGCCCCCGAGGAGCGGGTACCCAGGATAGAGAAATACCCCGAAGGGCAGAGAACTTCCAGTGGTAGCACGGATGCGGCAGAGTAGCTCAGACTGGAGACGTTCAATCCATTCATGATCCTTGCTAACTCAATTTGTTAGCAAATGAAGGGCAGGCTAAATACCAGGATGTGATGACGTCACTCAAGGGGGACGCCCCCGAGGTTCCCGCCATGATGTGGATAAAGACGTGGGTGGCGAGCGTGCGCACCCTAGGAGGCCCTCAGGAGAAACCTGGCGTATAGCATTGCCGTTCCGGGGACGCCAGAGAGAACGGCATGCAGACACGGCGGCAGCCATCTTCCCAAGACTAGTGGGGAGAGCAGAGAGAAAGGTGAGGCACAGAGGTCGAAGCCGTCTGAGACCGGACGCAACAACCGTAGAATAGGGAGTTAATAGTCGATGCAGTTGATGATCAATGAGGTCAAATTTCTTGAAGTAATTGCATAATTAATTGTCAAATCTGGTGCATATGTATAAAGAAGTTGCTTATCACAGCTGACTTGTGGGTTTCTATTGTAAGATGGAAATCAAGTTGCATCCCCAGACCGCGTACAGAATCTGTTGTAAGGGTACTCCTGATAAGGAGAGTAAAGTTGATAGAAAATGGCTTTTTCAACTCAACCTGAGGAGTTTGAACTTATAGGAGATTTAACTTCAGTTCATATTTCTAAGCCATATGACCAATGCTGAGAGACAATCATTGAGATTCACGATGACTGTGGCTTGGTCTGTGCTGTTTTGGTGCACAGCTGGGTGCCATCAGCAAATAAGTGGCATTCAACGCTGAAGGTTTGGATGAAGTCGTGGGCGAAGCACCACGGCACATAAGAACATAAGAACATAAGAAATTGCCATGCTGGGACAGACCAAGGGTCCATCAAGCCCAGCATCCTGTTTCCAACAGAGGCCAAAAACCAGGCCACAAGAACCTGGCAATTACCCAAACACTAAGAAGAACCCATGCTACTGATGCAATTAATAGCAGTGGCTATTCCCTAAGTATAATTGATTAATAGCCATTAATGGACTTCTCCTCCAAGAACTTATCCAAACCTTTTTTGAACCCAGCTACACTAACTGCACTAACTACCTTCTCTGGCAACAAATTCCAGAGCTTTATTGTGCGTTGAGTGAAAAAGAATTTTCTCCGATTAGTCTTAAATGTGTTACTTGCTAACTTCATGGAATGCCCCCTAGTCCTTCTATTATTCGAAAGTGTAAATAACCGAGTCACATCTACTCGTTCAAGACCTCTCATGATCTTAAAGACCTCTATCATAACCCCCCTCAGCCGTCTCTTCTCCAAGCTGAACAGCCCTAACCTCTTCAGCCTTTCCTCATAGGGGAGCTGTTCCATCCCCTTTATCATTTTGGTTGCCCTTCTCTGTACCTTCTCCATCGCAACTATATCTTTTTTGAGATGCGGCAACCAGAATTGTACACAGTATTCAAGGTGCGGTCTCACCATGGAGCGATACAGAGGAATTATGACATTTTCCGTTCTATTAACCATTCCCTTCCTAATAATTCCTAACATTCTATTTGCTTTTTTGACTGCTGCAGCACACTGAGCTGACGATTTTAAAGTATTATCCACTATGATGCCTAGATCTTTTTCCTGAGTGGTAGCTCCTAACATGGAACCTAACATCGTGTAACTACAGCAAGGGTTATTTTTCCCTATGTGCATCACCTTGCACTTGTCCACATTAAATTTCATCTGCCATTTGGATGCCCAATCTTCCAGTCTTGCAAGGTCCTCCTGTAATGTATCACAGTCTGCCTGTGATTTAACTACTCTGAATAATTTTGTATCATCCGCAAATTTGATAACCTCACTCGTCGTATTCCTTTCCAGATCATTTATATATATATTGAAAAGCACCGGTCCCAATACAGATCCCTGAGGTACTCCACTGTTTACCCTTTTCCACTGAGAATATTGACCATTTAATCCTACTCTCTGTTTCCTGTCTTTTAACCAGTTTGTAATCCACGAAAGGACATCACCTCCTATCCCATGACATTTTAGTTTTCGTAGAAGCCTCTCATGAGGGACTTTGTCAAACGCCTTCTGAAAATCCAAATACACTACATCTACCGGTTCACCTTTATCCACATGTTTATTAATCCCTTCAAAAAAATGAAGCAGATTTGTTAGGCAAGACTTCCCTTGGGTAAATCCATGTTGACTGTGTCCCATTAAATCATGTCTTTCTATATGCTCTACAATTTTGATCTTGAGAATAGTTTCCACTATTTTTCCCGGCACTGAAGTCAGGCTCACTGGTCTATAATTACCCGGATCGCCCCTGGAGCCTTTTTTAAATATTGGGGTTACATTGGCCACCCTCCAGTCTTCAGGTACAATGGATGATTTTAATGATAGGTTACAAATTTTAACTAATAGATCAGAAATTTCATTTTTTAGTTCCTTCAGAACCCTAGGATGCATACCATCCGGTCCAGGTGATTTGCTACTCTTTAGTTTGTCAATCTGGCCTACTACATCTTCCAGGTTCACAGTGATTTCATTCAGTTCGTCCGAGTCATCACCCCTGAAAACCATCTCTGGAACTGGTATCTCTCCAACATCCTCATTAGTAAACACGGAGGCAAAGAATTAATTTAGTCTTTCTGCAATGGCCTTATCTTCCCTAAGAGCCCCTTTAACCCCTCTGTCATCTAATGGTCCAACCGACTCCCTCACAGGTTTCTTGCTTTGGATATATTTAAAAAAGTTTTTATTATGAGTTTTTGCCTCTATGGCCAACTTCATTTCAAATTCTCTCTTCGCCTGTTTTATCAATGTTTTACACTTACCTTGACAATGCTTATGTTTTATCCTATTTTCTTCAGATGGATCCTTCTTCCAATTTTTGAAGGATGTTTTTTTGGCTAAAATAGCCTTTTTCACCTCACCTTTTAACCATGACGGTAATCGTTTTGCCTTCCTTCCACCTTTCTTAATGCGCGGAATACATATGGGCTGCGCCTCTAGGATTGTATTTTTAAACAATGTCCAAGCCTGTTGAACACTTTTAACCTTTGCAGCTGCACCTTTCAGTTTTTTTCTAACTATTTTCCTCATTTTATCAAAGTTTCCCTTTTTAAAATTTAGTGTTAGAGCTGCAGATTTACTTATTGTCCCCCTTCCAGTTATTAGTTTAAATTTGATCATGTTATGATCACTGTTGCTAAGTGGCCCCACCACCGTTACTTCTTTCACCAAATCTTGCGTTCCACTAAGAATTAAATCTAAAATAGCTCCCTCTCTTGTAGGTTCCTGAACCAATTGCTCCATGAAGCAGTCATTTATTACATCCAGGAACTTTATGTCTCTAGCAAGTCCTGATGTTACATTTACCCAGTCAATATTGGGGTAATTGAAATCTCCCATTATTATTGCACTGCCAAATTGGTTTGCTTCCCTGATTTCTCTTAGCATTTCATCTGTCTGACCATTTTGTCCAGGTGGACGGTAGTATACTCCTATCACTATACTCTTACCCAACATACATGGGATTTCTACCCATATAGATTCTACTGAGCATTTACTCTCTTGTATGATCTTTATCCTGTTAGACTCTATACCCTCCCGGACATAAAGTCCCACACCCCCACCAAGTTGATCCTCCCTATCATTGCGATATAATTTGTACCGTGATATAGCACTGTCCCATTGGTTATCCTCCTTCCACCAAGTCTCTGTGATGCCAATTATGTCAATCTCATCATTTGCTGCTAAACACTCTAACTCTCCCATCTTACTTCTTAGACTTCTGGCATTGGCATACAGACATTTCAAAGTGTGTTTTTTACTTGTTTTAACAACCTGCTTTTCAGTTGTTTGGGATAATTCGGTAATCATTAGCTTTGGTGATTTTTTACATATAGGCATATGGACTATGTTTGCTTTTGATGGAACCTCTCTGTTGAGATGCCCTAACTCTCCTGTTTCATTAGTATCCTTCAAGGATACATTTCTCCGAACCATGCACTGCTGAGTGACTGTCGGCTTTCCCCCTTGTTCTAGTTTAAAAGCTGCTCTCTCCTTTTTAAAGGTTAGCGCCAGCAGTCTGGTTCCACTCTGGTTAAGGTGGAGCCCGTCCTTTCGGAAAAGTCTCCCCTTTCCCCAAAAGTTTCCCCAGTTCCTTACAAAGCTGAATCCCTCTTCCCTGCACCATCGTCTCATCCACGCATTGAAACTCTGGAGCTCTGCCTGCCTTTGGGGACCTGCACATAGGTGAGATCCCTAGGTGTGGATGATTTGCTGGCCCATGATATGGTAAGAATGATTTGAACAGGTCGGGCTGAGCCAAGACAGCAAGAAACAAGGGCCCTGACTTTTACAGTCTGAGAAACTGATAAGTGTGGGTGTGACCTGGATGGCGTGGTGGATGCTGCCACGGGCTTGCTGGGCAGACTGGATGGACCGTTTGGTCTTTTTCTGCCTTCATTTCTGTTTCTATAAAAAAAAATGCCATTTCCTGAAATCCCTAGTGCCAAGCGAATTCATGATTTCAGTGTACAGAAAATGCATTAAAAAGAAGACATTCAGGACCATTGCCCAAAGAGAACCAGCGTTTTTGAGTGCTTTTTTCTAAACCTGAATATTTTTCATGAAAAGCCTCATTTTGCTGCTTTGCCTTTCTCTGCAAATCTTTTTGCACCCCCATAGTCGGCAGCTCCTGCCTCCACATCTGGTGGTAAATAAACTATTGACTGGCCATCTTTCCAAACCTCTAAGAAACATAGTCTCCAAAACCCAAAAACTACTGAAAAATATGAGTGCTGGTTTCTTTCTTCACTGTAATGTGTATCTGTTCCCTGCCTGTGCTTCCCCTGCCTGCCCCCTCTCTCCCCTCAGCAGTCCCTGTATCTGTTCCCTGCCTGTGCTTCCCCTGCCTGCCCCCTCTCTCTCCCCTCAGCAGTCCCTGTATCTGTTCCCTGCCTGTGCTTCCCCTGCCTGCCCCCTCTCTCCCCTCAGCAGTCCCTGTATCTGTTCCCTGCCTGTGCTTTACCCTGCTTGGTTCCTCTCTCCCCTCAGCAGTCCCTGTATCTGTTCCCTGCCTGTGCTTCCCCTGCCTGCCCCCTCTCTCTCCCCTCAGCAGTCTCTGTATCTGTTCCCTGCCTGTGCTTCCCCTGCCTGCCCCCTCTCTCCCCTCAGCAGTCCCTGTATCTGTTCCCTGCCTGTGCTTCCCCTGCCTGCCCCCTCTCTCCCCTCAGCAGTCCCTGTATCTGTTCCCTGCCTGTGCTTTCCCCTGCCTGCCCCCTCTCTCCCCTCAGCAGTCCCTGTATCTGTTCCCTGCCTGTGCTTCCCCTGCCTGCTCCCTCTCTCTCTCACTTCAGCAGTCTCTCTATCTGTTTCCTGACTGCTCCCCATGTCAGTAACCATGAACCCTTCATCCCCTTAAAAAAAAAAAAGGACACGCCAACTTCCCTATGGGCACTTCCCCCGGGTGCCAGTCTATTTGTCAGGAAAATAAACCTGATTGGTAAAAGGGGCACCTCCACCACACAAACTGATGTCACAATCAAGAGAATAAATGGGATATTCCTTGGAAGAATCCTACAGAATATAAATCACCAAACATAATATTTAAAAAAAATAAGAAAATCAGAAATAATGTATTGGTGCTATGGCCGTTTGTAATAACCATACCATGATCTCAGATGTGCTGTGATCTTAGTTCCTGTCCTAAAATGTATTAAATATCTTGGGTTCCTACAATTACGCGTTTTAAGTACTAAGGGTTGCCAGGATTTGGATTAGGACTGTATGAAGTGCCTGCCTCCCTGTAAATGTGTTAGGTAAACCACACACAAAAGAAGAATTAATAGTTTATATATGTGTGTTTAAACATTTATTTGTGCAATCACATATTAAACACCTATCTAGACAATAAAAATCTCTCTAACTCACACACATACACATAAAACCATGTAAATGGCATTTCAAACTCATTACATTTTCATAAATGTTTTTAAGCAGTACAAATTATTAATTCATAATCAATTCAAATACATCATCTATAAAGTGAATATTATGTAAATTCATCCAAAAAACACATGAAAAATGTAAGACGTCTTCTAAATATCTCGTGCTAAGGAGTAGATTTTAGAATATCATGTGTGTTTGGATGAATTTACATAATATTCACTTTATATTTATTTATTTATTTAGAAACTTTTATATACCGGTATTTGTGGGGACATCATACCGGTTCACATAATAACTGCAAGGTTGGAAAGTACATTTCAACAGGGATAGTAACTGGGCGCGGGGATAACCAATAGGCAGAATGAAGGATAGAAAACAAGAAGGTCATAACGAGAGAATAACAATTAACAATTTACATTGAATATCTCCTTAATATAAGGAGAGGGCGGTCACCTAGAGGGGGGGGGGCTGTGGAGATGATGTATTTGAATTGATTATGAATTAATAATTTGTACTGCTTAAAAACATTTATGAAAATGTAATGAGTTTGAAATGCGTATTTACATGGTTTTATGTGAGAGGGTGTGTGAGTTCTTTTGTGTGTGGTTTACGTATAACGTTAAAGAAGATTTGGTGATCTTGACCCTTTGTGTTGCTATCCCTGTAAATGTTGGAACAAAGAAAAAATAACCCATGGTACAGTAAAATGAAGATCCAAAAGAAATGCATCAGCCTATCAAATCTGTTAAAATAATAAAAAATAGAAAGGATTACGTTCTTTGCGGTAGGTACCCACGTCTTGTCTCTTTTGTCGTTTGATGGTTTCTTGCTTATTTTCAAATCTGTCTTGTCATCCGGCTGCCCCATTCAGAGAAAGGCATGAATAACGACAATATTTAGCAATAAATAATCTGCCCAATCCACTTACCAGACAGGACCAGCAGCAGGACAGCAGAGGCTCTGGCTCTCATCTCTGCAGTGTGCTGTGTGGATCAAACCCAGCAGAACTGGATGGCGAGTGGAGGTGTCTGAACTTTTTGTCTCTTTTTTTTGTTTTATCTCAGGCGGAGAGGCTGTGATGTTGCTTTCTCATACCACCTGTCCCAGAGATGTGCTGCTGAGCTCTTACCACTCGCTGGTGGGCTGGGAAATTCTCGCTTCTGACGTCCTGTGGACTGCAAAGCTGGGAAACCACAGCTCAGCCAAGTGTTGCACATCTGTGCTGCCTGCCGGCCCCTTTCCTAAGGGGGAGGTGAGAGCAGAGCTGCTGGTGGGTGCTGCACTGAAATCCGGACTCTGGCAGGGTGACACTAACACTTTCCACACTTGCAGGCTGGCACGTCATGTCTCAGTCTTCTAGCTCCCTCTTTTCCATCTGTCACCAAGCTGGTCTCGCTTCTCCCTCCACCTATCTCACCTCCCCCTCAATTTGTCTTCCATTTCTCCCCTTCCTCTAGCCTTTCTTTTCACTCCTCTCCCCTACTGCCTCTTCCCCAAACCCTCCTCGTTCCCATCTTTCAACTCTCCCCTTCCTCTCTCACACTTTCCTTCTATCTCCCCTCCATTCCCCCTACTCTTCCCACCTCTAATCACTTCCCTCTCCCTCATTCCCATTTTCAGGCATCCACCTGCCTCTCAGTTCCCATTTCCATAGCCCCAACAGAGCCCTTGCAAATGTTTACACTGTCTTTACGTTAATTTTTGATTAGTAAATGTGACAGGGTCCCTGCCCCATGAGCTTGCATTAGTGTAGGGACTGAGCAGTGCAAGGAAGACGCCTCCTAAGAAAGTTAGGCACACACAACTTCTAAACCAAATGGAGCTAATAATCAACATTGATAAAACTGAATTTATACACTTAGAAAGGAAAAGCATGAACATTACACAAACTCCAATATTTCTCAATAACAACCAACAAATTGACTTAGCAAAGAAAGTTCGTAATCTCTGAGTAATAACTGACAATGAAGTAAACCTCAAACACATCTTTAAAGGTTAAGGAAGGATATGCTAAACTCATGATACTCAGAAAACTCAAACCATTACTATCCTTACCAAACTTTCATACTGTACTCCAATCCCTGATTTTCACCAGCACAGACTATTGTAATGCCCTGCTACTAGGCCTACCCAACACTACAGTAAGACCCCTACAGATTCTACAAAATGCTGCAGCGAGAATCCTCACTGGAAAAAACAAGAGAGATCACATAACAGGTACATTGGCTTCTCATAGAACAAAGAATACAGTTCAAAGCCCTGTGCCTAATACACAAACTCATCCACGACGATAAAGCAGAATGGCTGAACACAGCACTTAGAGTACATGTCCCACACAGAAATCTAAGGTCAGCAAACAGAGCACTCCTTCCCATTCCTTCTGTGAAGACCGCAAGACTTACCCAAGTGAGGGAGCGAGCTTTGTCGCTAGCCGGTCCCATATTATGGAACTCCATACCCCTTGACCTTAGACTCCAGAGCAATCACAAACTTTTCAAAACACAGCTCAAAACCTGGCTTTACATACAAGCCTTCAAGAAAGAAAAGTGGTGCAGACAATTAAGCAAAGATATGCAGCATAAAGCACTGAATGCCTCATTTAACGCTCCTTACTGAAGTAGCTCAACCTTTTTAACTGTAGGCAACCTTCAGGACACATTACTATGAAACACTCCTTCCCCCAAATAAACGCCTTTTTGTTACCAAATAATAGCACCACCTATGTAATGTACGACCCATATTTTTTGATATAGGTGCCCTATTGTAAACCGTTATGATGGTGAATAACTTAATGACGGTATATAAAAACTCTTAAACACAACCCGCTAGCACTCCCTGCTGCAATAGAAGGAAAAAATGCCAAAGGAGCTGTCTGTGGCCTGCTGAAGAGTTCCTTTCACTGGCATCAGCTTGCATCTCTTCAGAAGCAGCAGTTGCAATGGAGAAGGTACAGAGAAGGGCGACCAAAATGATAATGGGAATGGAACAGCTCCCCTATGAGGAAAGACTAAAGAGGTTAGGACTTTTCAGCTTGGAGAAGAGACAGCTGAGGGGGGATATGATAGAGGTGTTTAAGATCATGAGAGGTCTAGAACGGGTAGATGTGAATCGGTTATTTACTCTTTCAGATAATAGAAAGACTAGGGGGCACTCCATGAAGTTAGCATGTGGCACATTTAAAACTAATCAGAGAAAGTTCTTTCACTCAATGCACAATTAAACTCTGGAATTTGTTGCCAGAGGATGTGGTTAGTGCAGTTAGTATAGCTGTGTTTAAAAAAGGATTGGATAAGTTCTTGGAGGCGAAGTCCATTACCTGCTATTAAGTTCACTTAGAGAATAGCCACTGCTATTACTAGCAACAGTAACATGGAATAGACTTAATTTTTGGGTACTTGCCAGGTTCTTATGGCCTGGTTTGGCCACTGTTGGAAACAGGATGCTGGACTTGATGGACCCTTGGTCTGACCCAGTATGGCATGTTCTTGTGGAAATGGGCTTCTTGCTGCTGCCATGCTCCTTGGTTGGTCTTTCGCCCACTCGATGGCCGATTCTGCGTATCTCATGTGTGCTGAATGAGAAGCTAGGGTCGTTCCTGCGTTTTGCTAAGTTTCGTATGAACTTTGTGAAGACATGGAAGGGTGGGTACTCTTTGACTTCTTTGTACTGTGCACCATGAGATGCCCATTTATCTTGTATATCACATGGCAGTTTATGATAGTGTTCGTCCCTCGTGATGTGTCTAGGAGGTTGAGATCCGTATACACTAGTTAAGCCTTAGCTGTCTCCACTTCTTGGAGGAGGTCTCCCAATTATAGAAACATAGAAATGACGGCAGAAGAAGACCAAACGGCCCATCCAGTCTGCCCAGCAAGCTTCACACGTTTTTTTTCTCTCATACTTATCTGTTTCTCTTAGCTCTTGGTTCTATTTCCCTTCCACCCCCACCATTGAAATATCTAGCTTGATTAGTTAGGGGTAGTAGGGGTAGTAACCGCCGCAATAAGCAAGCTACACCCATGCTTATTTGTCCTTATTGGTTGTTTTTCTTCTCCCCTGCTGTTGAAGCAGGGAGCTATGCTGGAAATGCGTGATGTATCAGTCTTCTCCCATGCTGTTGAAGCAGAGAGCCATGCTGGATATGCATCGAAAGTGAAGTATCGGACACAATTGGTTTGGGGTAGTAACCGCCGTAACAAGCCAGCTACTCCCCACTTTGTGAGTGCGAACCCTTTTTTCTTCTCCCCTGCCGTTGAAGCAGAGAACTATGCTGTATATGCATTGAAGGTGAAGCATCAGGCTTATTTGGTTTGGGGTAGTAACTGCCGTAACAAGCCAGCTACTCCCCTCTTTGTGAGTGTAAATCCATTTTTCCACATTTCCTCTTGCTGTTGAAGCTTAGAGCAATGTTGGAGTCACAGTAAGCATGTGTATGTTTATTGAATAAGGGTATTGTCTCCAGGCAGTAGCCGTCATTCTGGCGAGTCACCCACTCTTCATTGGGTGAATTCTTGTAACTTTTGGTTATCCCCTCTGGATATTTCTGGAAAGTTTTCCATTTCCTCGAACCACACATTCTCTATAGCGACTGGGTCCCCATAATATTGCCCAAATCTCTTTTAGCACTGTAGAAGGATCATCTGGGTAGACGTTTTTTAATCTTATCATATGTTTGGTCGATTCATGTCTCGCCCATTTTGCCATCTCTTCCTTTGGGGTCAGTCTCAGACATCACAGCATCTTGGAAGTCAGATTTACATGCCTTGTAACTCTTAGGGTGGCTGAACTCGTAGAGCCCTGTGGTTATGAATTCTCGGTGGGTCATGTAACTTGCTAAATCTTCTTTCTGAACACTTGTCTTGAAAGGTAGCAGGCCTTGCTGGGCGGATGTCCTGTGGTTGAATATGCACATCACTCCTGTTGTGCATTGGCTCAGGTTGTGGTTGGTCAACTGTATCCTGTTTAGGCTCAGGGTGTTTAGCTGGGGCCCTTCCTGAGTGTGGCTGCCCAGTTTTTTCTCATTCCTGATGCTCACGGGACGTTGGGATCCATGGTTGCATGGAAGTGTCTGCCTTGGGGCGTGTGCTTAGCGCATGAGTTAATTGCCAAGCGTCCGTGCGATTTAGAGCCGATGGATCACTGCCATGGTGTTCAGTTTTCATGGCATTTTGCACTTCAGGTCTGATTTCTTTATTCGAAGCCTCTATTTGTGAAGGAATGCGTGCTTCTTCCCGGTGCGAAGGTTGCTCTGGGGGAGGTGGTGTTTTGGCACCGGCGTGAGTTGGAGGGTGAGCCATGACATAGTTCAGCATCTGCTGAGTGGGTCCCCCTCATCGCTGTGGTTCTGGGCCGTGTCAAATACCTTAATTTGGGCTTCAAAGATCGCTGCTTCTCTTTTTTGCTGCAACAAATCCAGGGCGATCTCTCGTTCAGCCTTTTGGCGCACTTCGGCGGCAGCTGTGGCAGCAGCTGCCTTCTGTTGTTCCTCTATACGGAGCCCTTCTCTTTTAAGGGCTGCTTCTTCATCATACTGCATGCATGCTATAGCTGCTTGGGACTCTGCTCTCTTTTGGAGAATGATAGAGCTGCATTGAGAGTGGCTCAAGTGCCTTGACCCGTGTGACTGTGCGGACCTTGATGTACCCTTAGAGGCAGGAGAGTGCTGAGAGCCTGTCTCACTCATTGGGGTAATCTACTTCTGCCCAGTTAATGGTATCTTTATTTTTATTTATTTAAGCTTTTCTATACCGTCATTCAGTGATATACCGTCACAACGGTTTACAAATAGGCACATGAATAAATTCGAAATAGATTGTAATTTAACTAGTAGGTGCCGAAATTGTTCAGTTACATGATTCAAATACTATATGCTATATGTAATGTGTATTGTAATTACCTTTATGGACTATCCATACATGTGATATACTGTAATTCTTTAACTTAATACTTAAGTATGATAAAAATAAAAACGCATGTTCTCGGTGACTTTTTGTTTGCCTGTGTGTATGAGTCCTTTTCTTGTTTCTTAGTACTATCTATTCCCCATTCTCACTTTGAAAAGCTTTTTTGAAAAGCCATGTTTTTAAGCTTTTTTTGAAGAGTTTTAAATCTCTCATTAATCTTATTTCAGGTGGCATTAAGTTCCATAATATTGGGCCGGCTAATGATAGTGCTCTCTCTCCCTTACTTGTGTCAGTTTAGCTGTCTTTACAGAGGGTATGGTTAGTAAGGCTTTATTTGCTGATCTGAGGTTTCTTTGGGGAACATGTAGTCGTAATGCAGTGTTTAACCAGTCAGTATCTTCTTCATTGATTAGCTTGTGGATTGTGCATAGTGTTTTAAATTGTACTCTTTGTTCGATTGGCAGCCAGTGTAATTCGGCAAGTGTTTGAGTGATGTGATCCCTTCTGCTTTTTCCCTGGCATATTTGATATAAATTCAGTTGGCGGCGGCTTTCTGTAGTGTTGGTTCGTGTTAAGAACTCGACATACTCCTCTGTAATGAACTGGTAGGTTTTGAAATGAAACCTCAGCTGCTCTGCGTGGTAGGTCTGCTTTCTCTTACTCCTGCTTTAAATGGCTGCCTTGGTCGTGCATTGTACTCGTTGCAATAGCTTGAGTGCAGTGCAGTGCACACAATATTGCAATGGCCCTGACCAGTTTGAAAGATGTGTGAATAGTCAGTAGCCATGGTTGAAGCCTTGACGTTGGCGCTACTGCTCACAAGTATACAACTTATGCTAATTCAACCAGACTGAATGTTTGTTTCTGAATGTGTATGACTGAGTGCCATACAAAAACACTGAAATTTGTTGGATTATATATATAATACGTACATATCTGCTCTCTGTAAATTTAGTACCATACTACTTAATTTAGTAATAATAATGAAGAATAAGTTCAATAACTTGTTTAAATACAATAGTATAATAAATAAATACAGAAAGACATCTATGAACGTAATCAAACTGGCAGTTATCACATTTTTAGAACAATTCCGAGTCCATTAATATTTCTAAAATTAAAAAAAACAAATTTTTTTAAACAAAGTTTACTTAATAAATATTAAATATATAACATTAAAAAAAGAGGGGTTTAGCCCCAGTCAGGGCTAAATTGGATGCTCACTGGGGTAGATTTTCAAACAAGGCGCGTTGGCGTACTTTTGTTGGCGCTCCAGGCGCAAACAAAAGTACGCGGGATTTTAGTAGATACGCGCGGAGCCGCGCGTATCTACTAAAATCCCGTAATCGATAGCCTTGCGGCGCGCGCAAGGCTATCGATTACGTATAGCCGGCGCGCGCCGAGCCGCGCAGCCTACCCCCATTCCCTCCAAGGCCGCTCCGAAATCGGAGCGGCCTCGGAGGGAATCCTCTAACGCCCCCCCCTTACCTTTGTCGGGGGATTTACGCCTCCTGGAGGGAGACGTAAATCCCCGCGCGCCAGCGGGCCGCTAGCGCGCCGGGACGCGACCTGGGGGCGGGTACGGAGGGCGCGACCACGCCCCCGGACCCGCCCCCAAAACGCTGCCGACACGCCCCCTAAACGACACGACGACCGGGTCCGTCCCCCGACACGCCCCCCTCGGAGAACCCCGGGACTTACGCGAGTCCCGGGGTCTGCGCACGCCGGTGAGCCTATGTAAAATAGGCTCACCGGCGCGCAGGGCCCTGCTCGCCTAAATCCGCCCGGATTTGGGCGGATTTAGGCGAGCAGGGCTCCTAAAATCCGCCCCACTGTGAGGGACCCATTCCAGGGTCATGTGGAGAGGAGGATGGCAACCCGAGAGGAGGATCCTGCTCTGGAGCAGAGGGCACTAGCATCTCCTGCTCAGGAGGCATCTCGTGAGGAGAAGATGCCTCTATCCTCTGCTCCTGAATGGCCTCCTCCACGGCTGACATCCTCCTCTCCATATCCTCACTGTGAGCATCTAATTTAGCCTGAGGTGGTTTACTCCCTGCAGGATCTCCTTCAGCATGGCAAACTGTGCATGTGCAGTGCATACACAGCTTGGAGGAGATCCTGCAGGGAGTAAAGCACTAGCAGCAGTGCTGGTCCTGGGCCCGGCTGCAGCTGGCTCTGTTGCTGCTGGTGGTGTTGCTGGGGCTGCCTCTTCTTGCCCTGTAAAGAAATTTTAAAAAAATTCAACATGAGATATAGAACAATACATATATGTGAAATAAATAAGCAAATATTGTATGCATGCCAGCAAGTTTATAATACCCCTTAGTTTACTAAATTACAGTGTTTTAGAAAAATTAGTCTATAATTCTATAACATAGGAGAGGGGAGAGTGGAGGGATATCATTCTAGATAATTAGAATAGATAGATAAGATAACATAACAAATACAACATCATAGTACATCTATCACAGCCACTATAATGGACCACAAAAAATAATTTTGTTTTTCAGCCTCAGACAGATATCCTAGTCTAGTACTACTTAGACTTACTGGCCCTGTGGCCCATATAATACAAGCCGTTAAGCCCATGAAACCCCCTCCCTCTCACCCCCCCAATTCGCATTTGCGGCATGTCAGTCGGGGTTCATTTATCTGATAATATGACCTGGCCCACTGGCTGCGTCCGTTCCCTCTGTCCTCCTCTGGTGGCAGCTGCTGCTGGGCTCAGGAAGCCTCGCCTCGTCCCTGCCACTGCGTGCTTCTGTACAAGACACATCAAAACTCTGAAAACAGTTAAAATTTTAAAAACAGGAATGAGATCAGACACAAGCATTCATTCACTAATACAAACAAACATTATTAAACACAAATTCCATTACAATTAATTGAATAATATTTGTGTACTTGTGTAGTATTCTGAAAACAACCTACCAGGCAAGGGATGGGACAGGGTACTGCGGTCCTCCCTGTGCTGTAATCCGGAAGTGGATCCTTGGGCCGACCGACGATGGAGGACGGTCGGGAGGCAGACACGCTGCTGGAGCTGAATCTTCACCTGGAAACCCGTGACCCCCCCAGAGGAGCTGTTGGGATCCGGATCACTAGGACTTAGGGGGCTTCACCCTGGAAGTCCGCGGTCCCCCCAGGAGGAGCCTGTAGGGACCTGGACCGCTGGGACTTAGGAGATAAGGCGCTATGGAAGAAGACCAGGAGCGGAGTAGAAGCTGGACGGACCACCAGAGGCAGTGAAGACAGACGGACCGAGGTCTGGGCAGGCAGCAGAATACGGAGCGATGAGACAAGTCTGAGTCAGTGCAGGTAGGCAGGCAGGCTGGCAGGCAGGCTGGCAGGCAGGCAGGTAGGCAGGCAGGCAGGCAGACTGGGAGGCAGGCAGGCAGGCAGGCAGGCAGGCAGGTAGGCAGGCAGGTAGGCTGGCAGGCAGGCAGACTGGGAGGCAGGCAGGCAGGCTGAGCAGGAACAGCAACTTTCTAGGTGACCGCGTTGCAAGGCAAGGGAACCTAGCAGACGCCGGGTTTACATCCCCCCAGCATCTGAGGTCACAGAAGGAGGTCTGATGTCACAGAAGGAGGCGTGTCCGGCTGACGTCACAACACCCTGAGCCACTCACCCTCGTGAAGTCGTAGGTGACGACCTGAGAATTAGAGAGATAAAGGAAAGAATAACATTGATTAATTACAAACAACATGTCCAAGTTTTGCCTTGGCCTACTAGGTTATTTTTTTATGCAATATAAAGTCAGGAATAAAAAAATAGCTAAGTATAAAATACTAATAGTACCTTTCAATGTGGCATTCAAAATCCCACCATTTCAAAATGATAAATATATTAATACCACAGATATCTTTCGTTTATAGTCTAGTTACTGTAGTGTAAGGGTGGTACACTACTACTATTTCTATTCTTCAAAAATATATTTATTTTAAATTATTAGTACTCTACTTAATCTTATAACTTAGAGTGAGTGAGTTATAAACTATGTTACATACTCTATTCAATTTTCAAATACAAAATAATATACATAATATGACCAACATTATTATCTTTCACCTTTCTTCTTGAGATCTTCGATCTCACGAGGGTAAGAGGCTCACTGGCAAAATTCCTCCTGGAGGGACGCCCAGGCTGCAGACTCCCTTTGCAGGTTAGGTCTGCAGCCTGGGTGAGTGTAAAGATTATCCTCATCCAGGAGGATTAGCTGGGCTAGGAGGTCCACATCAGCCCGAGTAAAGCGGGGCTTCCTGGACATGCCTTTGCCGCCACCAGAGGAGGACGTTGGGGGGGAATCTGACTCCTCCCTATCACGATCCATCTTCAATGAGAAAAAAAGTATGTGCTTTAGGACAGCTGTGTTCTGAAGCAGGGGGCTGTGTAGTGTCTCACCCTTCACATCCCCCCCCACACCATTCACTGGCTGGTATATGGGAGGGGGGGGGGGGTGAAGGGCCAGGCAGTCCCCCGTCTCTGAAGGACAGCTGCTTGTTCAGAAGCTCAGATGGCCCGCGCAGAGAACTCACTGTGCCCAAGTTTGCAGTTCCTGTGTTAAACTTTTTGTTTTTCACTAGAGTAGCATAAAATGAAGTACTTTGTGTATTAAACTTTTCTTCCTCTAAAGAAACTTTACATAAAATGAAATAACGTACTTGTCGTCTTTTATATTTATGCTACTTTAGTGAAATAAAACATTTAATAAAGAAACTTGCAACCTGAGCTTCAAAGCATTAATATCCTATAGAAAAACTAAACAAAAAAGCTTCTAATACTAGTACTTACTTAAAAGTTATTATACTTACTGTTTTTTAATTTATATTTTATTAGATTTTCAAATATATAACATCATCCATCAGTTTGTTTATGCGTGTCAACAGTAGAACAGTGAATAAAAGAGATCAAACAATCTATGTATCATGTCTACATTAATAAACAAGATAACAAGTCATTATAAGTCATTGTTGTTTCCTGTCGCATCTCTGTCCCCTCCCAACTCCTTACTCCATCCCTCCCCACCAATACAAAAATAGTGTCAAATTATAGCAGGAGCATATGTGCTCATGGTATAAAGATGTAACATTCTTATTGAGAGGCGAAACATCTGGTAAAGGGAAGTACTTTACCAAATAGGAGGAATAGCCTAGTGGTTAGAGCAGTGGACTATGAACCAGGAGACCAGGGTTCAAGTCCTGCTGTCGCTCCTTGTGACCTTGGGCAAGTCACTTTACCCTCCATTGCCTCAGGTCAAACTTAGATTGTAAGCCCTCTGGGGATAGAGAAATACCTACAGTACCTGAATGTAAACCAATGTGATATCTCAATTGAGACCAAATGTTGGTATATAAATAACAAGTACATGTAAAGTGTTCAGAAAATCCCCCAATAGAGCAAATTCACTTAAACATCAAAAGGGCGTTAGGGTAGAAAAAAATAAGATAAACAGAGTCAACTCTCTAACCATTTCCCAAGAGGCTGCCAAATCTCCATGTGTTTTGGGTGCGATTTATGTGACGCTGATATCCCCACATAAATTCTCCATAACTTGCACAATCTCATTTGCACATTATTCTCAGAAGGTATAAGAGCAGATTTCCACAATATTGCTAACTCACATCTGGCAGCAACAATGACCAAGTGAGCTAGTTTCCAGTTGTCTGGTGAGATATCTACAGGTAAATTCAGAAGAGCATTCTCTGGTGACAATAATCTGCCTTCCCAGAATTTGAATTAAGATTTTGGTAATATAGGCCCAGTAGATAACTACGTTAGGACACGTCCACCACAGATGGAAAAATGTGCTTACTTGACCACATCCCTTCCAACACAGAGGACTATTATGGGCCACAGATTTATGTATCCATTCAGGAGAATAATACCACCGGAATAAAATCTTATAATTTCCACTAATGATGTATATTGGGAACCCTTTTTGGTGGCCAGAAATAGCATCCCATTCATCAGCAGGGAAAGTTCATATATGCCAGTTTATTAGAGGGGTCTTTGAGGTAATTGTAAAGTCATGATATCACCCTTTTTAAAGGATCTGCACAGTCGCATCAATGTTCTATTTGCAATTTTCCCTTCTCTAATTCCTGGCCAATCCCCTCTGTCAAAAGATGACTTATTTGAAGGTAGGAGAAGACATCCGTTGGGGGCAATTGGTATTGCTCCTGGAACAATTGGAATGTTAGTAATGATCCCTGGTTCCAAAGTTGGCCCAACCCAGAAATGCCTTTTGCTGCCCATGAGCGGAAGGATTTCAATTGGCCTCCAACAGATAGAAGGGAATTTGCAAGTATGCTGGAACTATAAAAGTATTTCCGGTCCCCTATGAAGTGTTTCTTCCAAGTTTCCCAAGTTAGGATTGTGCTTCCAACTGGGAGTGGGATTTGGTTTAATGGGAACCAAGTCTTGCGAGGGAGCCACAGGAGGGCTCTAAGGGGCATTTTACCCACTAAAGATTGTTCAACAACCCCCCATTGTTTTTGCTTCCCTTTACGGTGCCAATCTAGAGCCACTCTCAATTGGGCCGCTGCATAATACCACCGCAAATTGGGTACTCCCAACCCTCCTCTCAGCCTCGGACGATACATAATATTTTGGGATACCCTAGGTGGTCTTCGTCACCAAATGAAAGAGAAGATCTTCTGTTGCCACCATTTTAGAAGCGTGTTAGAAATAGGTATTGGTAGGGATTGAAAGAGATCCTAATCGAGGTAAAACATTCATTTTAATTGAAGATATACGACCAAACCAAGACAGGTATAAGCCGGACCAACGGTCAAGATCTTGGAAAATTTTTGTTATGAGTGGCGGGTAATTTAAATGATATAACTCGTTGGGATCCATGCTAATATTAACCCCTAAATATTTGATCTTCTTAGAGGCCCATTGAAAGGGATACTTAGACCTTAATCATTGCTGTTCCTCATTAGAAGCTGAGATATTTAAAATCTCAGATTTTTCAACATTTAATTTGAAGCTGGACACATTACTAAATTTCTGTAATTCTGATAATGTTTCTCCTAGAGATTGTGCTGGCTGGGTAAGAGAACAAAACATCGTTGGCAAACATGGACATTTTGTATTCATTGTCTCCAATTTGAATGCCTTTGATCTTGTCATTGGTACGCACCTTAATTGCTAGGGGTTCTAATAATAATGGTGACAGGGGACAACCTTGTCTTGTCCCCCTCTTTATCGGGAAAGGCTCGGAATATGTGCCATTAATGTTGCGACTAGGCTGTGGTAAGGCAAGAAGTGGACCCTTGGGCCTGCCTGCAGGTATTACAAAGAGCAGACCGGGGGCGGAGTCAGTGCCTTGCAAGGATACCCAGAGCCTGGAATCCCCCCGGGAGGGGCCCATAGGGACCCAGGCCCTGGGGACTGGAGCAGTCTAGATAGTCCAGAGAGGGCAAGCCCATAGGTGGTCAAGAGAGAGGTCAAAGCTCAGGGAGAGCTACCAGGAACAAGGCAGGTTGCTGGCTGGCAGGCAGGTCAGAGAGGTAGGTGGAGTCTGAACCGGCGGCGAACTGGAGGCTGGGCCGTGAAGCAGATCTGAGTAGCAGCAGGCGGCGGGTTAGCGGAGAAGGCCGCGAGGCAACCCGGGATCAGGACTGTCGGGCGGCTGGCTAGCAGAGAAGTCCGTTAGGCAAACCGTGGTCAAGGCAGGCAGAGGCTAGCAGAGAAGTCTGTTAGGCAAACTGGGGTCAAGGCAGGCAGCAGGCTAGCAGAGAAGTCCGTCAGGCAAACCGGGATCAGGAACCAAAGAGACAACGAGAATCAGCAAGCAAGGACAGGAACAGGAAGCAACTAGTCAGCAGGGAACCTCGTTGCAAGGCGTCTGGTGGAGGACTGGACGCCGGTTAAATCTGGAGCGGAGCATGACGTCAGCAGACGAGGCGGAGCCGGGCTTCCGGGTGCTGTGCGCTTAAGAGAACCCTCCTCGCGCGTGCGAGGCCAGGCAGGGATAGGCCTGTAATGGCGCCCTCCTCGGGAGAAGGCCCTGTCGAGCCCGGGTCCCAGCAGAATCCTGCAAGAACTGAAGAGACTGTAAGCGGGCCTGACCCCAAACATGAGAGGAGCGGTCGGGACCGCAACAATTAACCTTCATGCGGGCCTTGGGATCAGTATATAATTGCTGTAAACAATTTAGAAAGTAAAGGCCAAAATTTATTTTTTGCAGTGTGCTAAATAGACCCGGGAAAGGCCTGGCCATGCCGGGAGGAGTGGAGCCCCGGGCTAAATTTGCTTGCCCTGCCGAGGAGGGACCTTCCCCACCCGGCAGGCAAGCATTGCAGAGGCCCTGACGCGAAAAACGTGAAGAAGGCAGCCCACAAGAAAGGCAGGCTGCCTGCCAGGACATAGCTAAGCCGCAGCTGAAGGAAAAAAAGCTGAAAAAAAGCTTGATTGACAGCCTGCACAGCAGGAGAGAGCAGGAGGGAAACCTGCTGCCTTCTGCTTGTCTGGCTGCCGGTTCTAGGCCTACTCTGACCAGAAAAAAGGAAAAAAGCTTGTCAATTGTTGCCAATAAGTTAGAGGTAGGTGAGTACCTGCAACTTATTTAAAGTTTAAAACTAATGGGGTTTTTTTGTTTTTTTACTGAGCGCAGCAGTGGGTTCAAAACCCTCTCGGCAGCCAGATGGGGGGGGGGGGGGGAACGAGGCCCAGAGAGCGTCGGTCCCCACACCTGGAAGTGTCCATGGACTCAGGCTATGCAGGGAACCCCCTCCTGCAAAAGGGGCAAAGCCCCCCTGAGCCGGGCAAGAGCTGGGAGATGGCACCATCTCCCACACAGAAACAGGAAAAATCACTAAAAAGAAGGCAAAATTCCCTTCTAGTTTTGTTTTTTTTTTGACAAGAAATACTTGCTTGAGCCTAGCAAAAGAGAGAAGAAAAAGGCTGACTAGCCTACAGCAGAGAACCGAAGGGGAGATGCTGCACCTGCTGGAGACAGACGAACACTGAAGGGTTAGATATCTGTCCTGATATAGGGCATCCTTCAAGTTTTAGTCTGTCTCCACCTGCTGGAAAGGAGGCTCAACCCACTGTCTGGACTGATCCGGGTACGTACAGGAATGTCACGCTTTGTGACCATCTTCCGTCGGACCTTCGATGATCCAGGCAGGCTGTGGCCAGCACCCATCTCTTACGCTTGCAACAGGGTCAGGGATCCCTCAACGACTACACCATTGAGTTTCGGACTCTAGCCACTGAATTAACATGGCAAGAGGATTGTCTTCGAGCCATTTACTTGGATGGTCTTTCATCCCAAATGAAAGATGAACTCGCAGCCCGAGAACGTCCCTCCTTTCTAGAGGATCTAATCGACTTGACAGGCCAGATTGATCACTGCCTCCAGGAACATCACCGTGAAGTTCGGACACCCTGACGTGTTGCTGTGGAGCGATCCCACTCTCCTCCTTCCACAAAGCCCACTAGTAGTGGGTTTCAATCTACCATCAAGTCGGAGGAACCTATGCAGCTGGGTCGTGGGCGCCTTACTCCGGAGGAATGTCAACGGAGGTTGTGCCTGTACTGCGGGGCTTCCGGCCAGCGCCTTCAGACTAGTCCTGTCCATCTGGGAACCTCCCAGGCCTAAGTTCAGTTGGGGTCCTGAACCTGGGCACTACTACTCCGCCCCCTCAATTATCATTACCAGTTACGCTTACCTGGGACTCCCATTCTTTCCCCACCATGGCTCTAGTTGACTCTGGAGCAGGTGGGAGTTTTATCTTGAAAGACTTGGTACACCTCCTAGGCATATCTACTCATGCCATTGAAGTCCCTCTGCGGATCGCCTCTATCCATGGCAAACCGCTACCTGGGCGGATCTCCCAGTTCACAGCACCTGTTCGGCTACTCACCAGCGCGCTCCATGAGGAGGAGATTGAATTTCCTGTGTTGGAGAAATCCATTCATCCTATATTCTTGAGGTTGCCATGGCTCCAGCATCACTCCCCCCAGTTTGACTGGGGAGCTCTACAGCTCACTGAATGGAGTTCCACTTGTCACCAGCAATGACTGAAGAAGGTGGAGCCTTCACCAGCAGTCCCCTTTGCAGTAGTCGTTTCTGGTCTTCCATCTATCTATGGGGACTTCAAGGACGTCTTTTCGAAGCAGAAAGTAGATATCCTTCCGCCCCTGCGTAAGTTTGATTGTCCAATTGACCTGCTCTGGGCACTACCCCTCCCAGGGCAGGACTTATCCGTTCTCTCAGCCTGAAACCTGAGCTATGACCGAATACATCCAGGAAAACCTAGCTAAGGGGTTTATCTGACCGTCTACCTCGCCTGCAGGAGCAGGTTTTTTCTTCGTCAAGAAGGATGGGTCATTAAGACCTTGTATTGATTACTGCAGCCTAAATGCAATCACCTGCAAGGACAGATACCACCACCCTTGATCTCCGAATTGTTTGACCGCCTTCAGGGCATCACTATCTTTACTAAATTGGACTTGGGGAGTTTCTTTCCCCAAAAGAAGCATGGGATCTTCTTGGTGTTTGGGTAGTTCCCAGGTTCTTGTGGCCTGGTTTTGGCCTCTGTTGGAAACAGGATGCTGAGCTTGATGGACCCTTGGTCTGACCCAGCATGGCAATTTCTTATGTTCTTAAAAGGGGTGGGTTTGGGAGAACATATTTATTAAGGTACTTCCACAAGCACTAGAAGGAGCTAGAGGTTGAGACTTGCAAGAGTTAGGATTCTGAGGTCTGAAATTCTGAGGTTCAGAACTGCAGCTTTGGGTTGTGGTCCTGAAGATTTTTAAGTTAGAGTTTAAGAGATGGATGTGCTGGGGAACCCAAAGAAGAGATAAGGATCATCTTGGGGTAAAGGGTCCCTCAGACAAGTGGGCCACCTTTTCTTTCTTTTGCAAAGTCCAAAGTGGGAGTATTTTATACTGGACAGAGCAGTTATCAGTGGATTCATATCATTCTGGGCCTTGGTGGGAGCCAGGAAAGTTGAGATTCTATTTGGAATGGACACTCAACATGAGAAGACGACTGAGAAATCAGTGTCATTTTTTTGGATACTGTTTTCTGCAATCTGGATTATCTTCTGGATTTTCTGCTGTCTTTACTGGACTCTTCTTTGAATTTTACAATAATTGTATCTTTTGTTTTGGAACAACCCTTGGAGTGTAGACTGTTTTCTTTCAAGTGTGCGACTCTCTTTGGGCCCCATAGCATTTTGTTATTCACACAGTTGAAGAAACCCTGTACAGGGGCTGCAGAAAGTTTTTCCCACCTCTGTAGTCGCCGAAGATGAACTCTGGCAAAGTAGAGGTTACAGATGCTTCAGTGCATAGGGAGAGGAATAGCCAGCAGGAAAAAGGAGGTGATATTACCCCTGTATAGGTCCCTGGTGAAACCTCACTTGGAATACTGAGTACAATTCTGGAGATCAAAAGGATATAAACAGGATGGAGTTGGTTCAGAGGGAAGCAAATAAAATGGTCAATTTGGTCTTTATCATAAAGCATATGGGGACAGACTTAAAGACTTTATCATGCTGGAATTATTGACCACATTATCTGACAATAAATACCACAGCTTTATTGTGCACTGAGTGAAACATATTTCCCCAATTTGTTTTAAATCTGCTGATTGTGAGTTTCTTGGAATGTCTCCCTGTTTTAATATTAATTGAAAGGGTAAATATCCATTCTTTATTTACTGTTCCTGTTATGCTCCTGCCCGCAAGAAGCGTGGGCAGGCTCTTACCTCTCACAGCCAGCCGGGCTGCTGACTCTGCTTGTTTCCTCCCTGAATCAGCTGGGGCTGTCCCCGCAGCTCTTGCCATGCGGTCTGCTTCTCTGCTCCTGTTCCTGCCTTCCCCCGACATGCTGCTGCGATCCCGGGACCTCCAGCCAGCAGCGAGACCGTCTTTCTCAGTGCCTGCTTCAGCCCGGGTCCTTGCCTGGCTGGGAAGCCGTCCCTGCCAGTGCCTGCACTCTTACCTCTGCTCCTAGGGCTGTCTTCACGGCATGGAGCCGTTCCTGCAGTCAGCCCTTCCCCCGCTTCCTCTGCAGCCAGCACGTCTCTCTGCCGGTGCCTGCAGCCAGCCTTACCTTCTCTGTTTCTGTCCATGCGGCTGGGAGCTGCTCCACTGAACTGCCTTCACCCAGCTCCAGTCCAGGGCTGCTCCGCGGCTTCCTTGGGCCCTCAGCGTGGCTGAGGACGCCACCAGCTTCCAGCTCTTCTCTCCAGCCTCCTAGGGCGCGAGCGCGCGCCTCTCTGCTCCTCTTAAAGGGCCAGCCAGGTGTGGCCCCCTGCTGACCCCTCCCTGGGCGTTGTCCACCTCAGCCCTACTAAAGGGCTCAGCTTTCAGTGTGTCTTTGCCTTCGCAAGGAGTTGGTCACTCCTGAGATCCTCGTTCCAGGAGATGCCTTGTATTCCAGCCTTCTGCAAGGTCCAGTGTTCCATGTTTCCCGTTGAAGCTTCTTGTCAAGTTGTTCCAGTCCTGATGTCTTCAGTGTTCCAGTCCTGATGTCTGCCTGCCGTTCCAGTCCCAAGGTCTGTCTCTTGATCCAGTCCTGATGTTCATGTTCCAGCCCAGAGGTGTGTCTCCTATTCCAGTATATGTGTTCCAGTCCTGATGTTCCTGATATCCTTGTTCCTGATCCTGATGCTTTGACCTGCCTCGTGCTGCCAGGAGAGCAGCGTATTCCTTGCCTCGTGCTGCCAGAAGAGCAGCGTATTCCTTGCCTTGTGCTGCCAGGAGAGCAGCGAACCTGCTTCCTCTTTCCTGTGCTCTCCCGCTCTCTGCGTGGTCCGCGACCAGCCTTCCAGGGCTGAGTAGGGCGCGCATGGGACAGGGTGTTCCGCGACTCAGTCCCGCGGGTGGCCTGAGTAGGGCGCCCTGAGGGTCAGTGCCCATGTTTACCTTCAGCCCTTGTTCCTGACTCCACCTCTGTGCATCCAGTACCTCGACCTGAGTCCACGTCTGTGCCTGTCCGCGTCTATGCATCCTGCACCTTGTTCCTGAGTCCACGTCTATGCCTGAGTCTATGTCTATGCATCCTGCACCTCGTTCCTGAAGTCCACGTCTATGCCTGAGTCCACGTCTAAGGATCCTGCATCTATGCCTAAGTCCACGTCTATGGATCCTGCACCTCGTCCTGAGTCTACGTCTATGCCTGAGTCTACGTCGTTCCTGAGTCTCGTCTGAATCCATGTTCCAGTCTTCGCTGCCCTGGCCTCCATCCGGCCTGCCGCTTCGTGCCGTACCCTGCGGCAGGTCCGAAAGGGCTAGGAACGGTCGGAGGACTGTTCACAAGACCAACATTGCGTTGTTGGGTCTTCCGAAGCGTGCAGGTCCGGAGGAGGGCCTGTCTTCCATGTCACTCCAGCCCTGCTTCCGTCCAGCCCATGCTCGGGCATGCCACGCCTCCCACGGTCCCTCTTCAGAGCCCTCTGGGGTCGAGCCGTGGCCCAAGGACACACATCACCCAGGAGTGGGATCGCTCTCCTAGCGCTCCACAACAGTTCCACCCTACTTATGATTTTATAAACATCTATCATTTTCCATCTCAATTATCTGTTTTCCAACCTAGTCAGCCTTTCTTCACAGGAGAGCTATTTCATCATTTTCTACCTCCACTACACACTGGGCTGAGGTTTTCAATATGTTGCCCACAGTGACTTCAAGATCCTTTTCCTGTGTGGGAACTCCTCATGCAGATCCCAGGATTGTTTATCTATAGTTTGGATTATTTTTTTCTACATACATCACTTTGCATTTGTCCACATCAAATTTAATCTGCCATGTAGATGCACTGCTCTCTACTCTGGCAAGGTTTTTTCTGCATTTTTCTGCTTTTATTTTAACTTTGAATATTTTTGTGTCATCTACAAGTTTGATTATTTCACTCATTTCTCCTTTTTCTAGATTTTTAATGAAAAGGTTAAACAGCACTGCTCCAAGTATAGATCCCTAAGGCTCTCCACTAGTCATCTCTTTCCATTGGGAAAACTGACCATTAAGTCATATTCTTTGTCTCCATTCCTCAGTAAGACATTGCCCCCTAACCCAAGACTTCTTAATTTCCTGAGGAGTCTCTTATGAGGGATTTTATCAAATGCCTTCTGAATATCCAAATACACTTGTATTCACATGCTTAGTCACACATTCAAAGCATTCTAAAAGATTAGTAAATCATGACATCATTTGCTAATCTCATGCTCGCACTTCCCATTAAGCCATGTTTATCCATATGATCAGTAATCTTGCTCTTAACATTTGTCCTTAACCTTTTCTTCCACCATTTAACCTGCATCATGTCAGACTAACTGGTCTGTATTTACATGGCTTGCTCCTGAAGCCTTTTTTGAAAATTGGCATTGCATTGGTTACCCTCCAGTCCTCAGATACAGAGGCTGAGGTGATTGGTTATAGATTATCAGTAGCAGGTCTGCAATTTTGTTTGAGTTCCTTTAGAACTCCAGGATAATGCCATAAGGTCCTGGTGATTTGCTATTATTTAGTTTGTTAATTTGCTCTAGCATCTATTCCAGACAAACAGAGGCTAACATTCAAAGTCATTCAGCCAGATTAACTCACATGTTATCTGGCTAAATGCCTAGTTTCAATATCCTTGGTACATTTCTGGCGAACTTTTAATGGCCAGTACTATTTTTGAATATGACATCTGACTGGAATCATAGGGAAAGCTCCGTCTGACAATACAAGACCATCAGGGAAAATTGTAAGTCTACCATGGTCCCAGGGGAGAAAGGGGGAACGAGAAGGGGCTTAGAGGGTAGGGGTGGGAGGGGGGTCTCATTGGTTTTTTTTAGTATAAATATTGTATACAGTGAAATCTTAACTTGCACCTTTAAAGATTTTTAGACTATTTTTCATGTAATGTGTAAATGTTACCTTGACAAAGGCAATAGAATCCCATTCCAGATGTTTTCAAGAATACTGTATGTGCTGCCCTTTTTCCTTCATGGAGACAAAATAATCATATGCTACAGCTTCCCTTTTCAGTGAGACTCAGTGGCGTTCATTATTTCTGAAGAATGTAATTTTAGACTCACTGCTGACTGTTCGAGGTGTATTTTCTCCATATGTCCATTTTCCTGAAAGAAAAAGAGATACCTTAATGTGAGCAAGACATATTTAGTATCATAATTCTAAGAACACAAGTCTACATATCTGGAGAACCCTGAATCCAGTCCCACTACTTTCAGCTCAAGGAAGACAATGACCTGGCTAGGATAAAACTGAGCCCTATAACATGGCTGATGCTGGAAAATCTTATGACCTTAACAGGAGGACACAAGGAGAAACAACTTTGGCAGAAAATATAGTGCCATCTTTTTCAGTATATTAATAAAATAATTAATGAAATTCAGTAGTGGAATATCAACTACCTTTCATTTTAGCAGGATTACCATAGTTACAGAATTCAAAACTGGGACACAAGGAATGAGCTAATTTTTCTCCTACTCAAATTACATTTTCTTTGGTGGCAAAGAAAGAATGAAGAAGACTGACTATCTGTTATGCTCAGGCTTGTGAAACCTTGGACTGACAGGAGGATGGTATACTCGAGGAGGTGAATCCATAGATTCTCCCATCGGGTGGCGAGGCAGAGCAGAAGATGCGACCAGCTGACCCTTGGCACTGGAGACTGAGGCAACAATGGAAGCAGACGAGTCGTGACGTCAAGGAGAGGAACAGAGTCTTCGCCACTGGAAGCCCGCGGTCCCCCTGGGAGGAGCCCGTAGGGACCCAGGCTGCTGGGACTTAGGTGGGCCCTTGGATACGATGACCCAGAGGAAGTCAGAGGTCAAGTGCCAGAGGGTCGTCGCTTACCAGTCCGAGGTCTACGCCAAGGGATCGCCGCTTGCCAGTCCGAAGTCACACACCAGGACTCACCGCTAGCCAGTCCGAGGTCAGGAACCAGGAACACCAAGATGAGACAGGAACAAGGATCCAAAGCGCAAGAAGACTCACCGAAGCAAGCAGACTTAAACAGCGCTACAAGAGACGTTGCCAAGTCAAGGAATGAGCAGAGGAAGCCTCCCTTTATACTTCCTCTACTCAGGCTCATTGAAAACAGCTGTAAGTAGTTAAAGGGGCCTGGCCCCTTTAAATCTAGAGAGGAGGCGCGGCCTTGCACCTAAAGATGGTGGCGGCCATCTTGGATTTCCTCCGCGGAGGAAAGACTGCTGGACACCGCGAGGGAGGAGCAGGGACGGCTCCCCACCCAGTGGCCATCCCAGGAACCCGTGCCGGAGCAACGGGCACAAACTCAGGGGTTTCTTTAGAAGCTGCCGCGGTGGTTCACCGCTGCGAGCAAGATAGGGGACTGCGGTCGTGGCCGTCCACGGCCGCGGAACACAACACAGCCCAGTAGAAGGCACAAATGAGCAGCTTTGCTCCTTTCCTGCTGCTGTCTTTTCTATCTGCATGTTTCCATGCAAAACTAAACTAACAAAGGAGACACAGGGAGTAACAAATGTTGAAAGAACATGCAAGCTGAGGTTATTTATTTTAGAAAAAAGATATGTAAGGGGAGCTCTAATTATATAACACAAAACAATCAATGTACTCTATGGGGATCTTGCAGGTAATCTTTTAAGAAAACCAATAACACCTTTTATAGGAAGGCAATTTTTTTATTTTAAAATTGATAAACTTCTGGAACATTTTGCCAGTAGAAATAGAAATGGCCATAATAATAAATCAATTAAAAAATAAATTGAATAATTTAAGGTAAAAGATATTGAAGGGTACAGAGTTGGCTCGGGATGCCCAGTGTTTTACGCCTTCATCTGGATTATGCTGTAGAGCAGGGGTGGGCAATTCCAGTCCTCGAGGGCCGAGAACCAGTCGGGTTTTCAGGATATCCCTAATGAATATGCATGAAATAGATCTGCATACACCTGAGGTAGAGTGCATGCAAATCTCGCTCATGCATATTCATTAGGGATATCCTGGAAACCTGACTGGTTCGCAGCCCTCGAGGACTGGAATTGCCCACCCCTGCTGTAGAGGGAGTCAGCCAGCAAAAAGAAGGTTGGACTCAATGCACCTGATTTTTTTTTTTTTTTTTTACCTTAGGCAACTACTGTATGTAATTCTGTTCTTTTATTGTGGATTCCACTATTTATTTATTTAAAAATCTTATATACCGCATATCAAAATTTCTATGCAGTGAGAAACTAATTGCACTTTACATTGATTTTTGTTTTGATCTTGTTCCTGGAGTGCTCTCATATCATGCAACTGCTTCTCTACAAGGCTTGACTCCTCCAGTCCTGGAGCTCCACCAGTAAATATGTGAATACATGCACCAGGGAGAACCCTACTGGATGTGGAGTTATATGGACTGCCCAGGTCTTTCTTTCCCCTTTCATTATAATGTTTAGGTTTGTATTGGAAGTCTTTTAAGAAAGCCTTTTCAACTTCTCAACCTGGGCTTTTTTTCTCCAGCCACACAGTGACATGCATGAGGAAGAAGACACTCCATCCCCACCAAGAGATGCCAAAACGTACCCTCCACCTATCCCTGGACATGAATCCCCAGAAGGGAATAATAATTAACGGATAAAGGATCAGTTTTCAAAACGCTTAGGGGTAGATATTCAAGCAGCACGTGGCCGACCATGTGTGCGCTGATTTTATAACGAGAGCACCGGTGCGCGCATGTTATAAAATCAGATGGCCTTGCACACGTCTGCTGGATTTAAAAATCCATGCCCGCATGTGCAGGCAGCGCACACATGGGGGACAATTGTTCGTAAAATACGCATGGTGACACAATCAGGCCTTCCCCAGTTCCCTACCCCCTACCTCCCCACCCCCTAAACCTAACCTATCTTTCCCTAAATTTTTTATTTTATTTACTGCTCCTTCAGAGCAGTAACAAGTTACACGTGTTGGCTGGCTGCACAGAAAAGTGGCTAATGGCACGGCGTGCGCAGGGCCCGGCCACCTGCATAAGTCCCGATTTTTATGGGCATGGCCCTTTGAAAATTCACCCTTTAGTGAGCTGGTTACATCCATTCCTCTGCAAAATAGATAAGTATTTTCACTAGGCAGCTCTGTTAAGTGACTGATAGTCTATCTTTTTGAAGAT
Organism: Rhinatrema bivittatum; assembly: GCF_901001135.1. NCBI lineage: Eukaryota > Metazoa > Chordata > Amphibia > Gymnophiona > Rhinatrematidae > Rhinatrema > Rhinatrema bivittatum. The sequence continues at coordinate 77,104,389 of NC_042628.1, read as the reverse complement.
TGGATTGGATTGGGAAGAGTGGAGAAACTTAACTGGTTAGTGCACATTTTCAGCATTAGCTGGCAAAGGTTAGGCAACTATCCTTCTGTGCAAGTTCCAATATAACTGGTTGTGTTATTACCACCTAAATTCAGGAAAATGTTCAGCCACAATCTAACCAGCTAGGTTGTTGCTGAAATGTAAGACCAAACTTAACCCTAGATTCAAATAGCACTTTGCACAGATAGTATCATGCCCCGCGATACCTCCTATTTTGCATCTCACACTGAGAGAGAGATGGACTCTATAACAAGCTAGGGCGAGATAATATAGTACCAAATCTCATCTTTGTGAGACTCTCCTCATTCCAAATGTATTTATTTATTTGTTTTTCTATACCTGTGTTCATTGTACATATCTCACCGGTTTCCATGGTGATAGAGGGGGTCTATCGATGTGGACTTCCTATTTTACATTGGAACTTTGCGAGCTTATTGTGCTTTTTCACATTATGTTATATGTTGTACACATTGGGCCAGATTTTCAAAGGGGTATGCGCGTAAGATACACACGTACCCCCCGAAAACCTGGCCCATATACCCCCTGCACGTGCCGAGCCTATGTTGCATAGGCTTCCGGGGCTTTCCTGGGGGGGGGGGGGGGGGGGGGGGCGTGTCGCGATCCGCGCGTCATCGGGGGGCATGTCGAGGGGGTGTGACGTGTTCAGTGCGTCATCCGGGGGCGGTGCTGCGGGCGTGGTTTCGGCCCAGGGGCGTTCCGGGGGTGTGGCCACGGCCTCCAGACCAGCCCCTGGACTGGAACATGGAGCGCGGCAGCCGGCCTGGCGCGTGCAAAGTTATGCCTGCTTCGAGCAGGCGTAACTTTCGTGATAGAGGTAGGGGGGGTTTAGATAGGGCTGGGGGGGGTGGGTTAGGTAGGGGAAGGGAGGGAAAGGTGGGGGGAGGGCGAAGGAAAGTTCCCTCCGAGGCCGCTCCGATTTCGGAGCGGCCTCGGAGGGAACGGAGGCAGGCTGCGTAGCTCGGTGCGTGCAGGCTGCCGATTTTTGGGCAGCCTTGCGCACGCCGACCCCGGATTTTAATGGATACGCGCGTATCTATTGAAATCCCGCATTCTCTTGTTCGCGCCTGGTGTGCGAACAAAAGTACGTGTGTGTGCAGATTTATAAAATCTGCCCCATTATGTCATACATTATACATAATTGTTATACATTGTACAATAAACTAGGTAGCTTTTTATATTGAGATTAGTCACTTTTTACAGAGAAGTTAGTAACTTTTTACAGTGCCTTTTATGTCCTTTAGGATAGCATCTTTGTGGTTGTCTGATGATTGGTCTATGAAATGTAGGGAGTGGATGGAACTATGTATGCGGTATAATTAGAAGGTTTGTATTGTTGGGGTTGACCGCAATGAGAGCCGACGCAGTTCTGTGGGGGGTGTTGTGGGATGTGGTAGGCAGGGGGGGGGGGGGGATTTAGCTTTGTGTGTTAGGAATTGGGTGGGGGGTGGTTGTTGGATATGCTTTTTTGAAGAGCCATGTTTTCAGGTCCTTTCTAAACGATTGGGTTGTGGGGTTGAGGCTGAGTTGGGGTGGTAAGCTGTTCCAGAATGTTGGACCTGCTATGGTTAGGGTTCGGTTCCTTGTTGAGGTTAGGTGGGCTGCTTTTGGTGATGGAGTTGGGATGAGCGGAATGCTCTCTGGGTGGTTTGGAAGTGTATGGCCAGGCTTGGCCAGTCGAATTTTCCGGTGTATAGTGCTTTGTGTATGAGGGTTAGCACTTTGTATTGGATCCTGTGTGGGATGGGCAGCCAATGCAGGTTTTTTAGGATTGGTGTGATGTGTTCAGAGTTTTTGGTGTTTGACAGTGATCTTGCCGCTGCATTTTGGAGGAGTTGTAGTGGCCTGAGGGAGATGGATGGGAGACCCAGAAGTAGTGCATTACAATAGTCTAGTTTGGAGAATAGTAGTGCTTGGAGAACTGTTCTATAATCTGGGGTGTGGAGAAGTGGTTTGATTTTTTTGAGTATCTGTAGCATGAAGAATCCATCTTTTATTATTAAGTTGATATGTTTCTTCATGTTGAGTTCGTTGTCTATGATTACACCGAGATCTCTGGCTGAGGAGGTTATTCTGTTGTTGGCAGGTGCTGAGTTGTTGTCTTTGAGTGTTGAGATGGTCTTGTTGTTGATGTGAAGAATTTCGGTTTTGTTGTGGTTGAGGCTGAGGGAAAGTTGAGATAGTAGTTGTGTTATCTTCGGAAGGTATTTGTCCCAAGTTTTTTGTGTGCTTGTGATGGTTTCTTTTATGGGGAGTAGAATCTGAACATCGTCGGCATATAGGAAGAATGTTAGATTTAGTCCAGTTAGGAGTGTGCATAAGGGGAGGATATAGATGTTGAAAAGGGTGGAGGAGAGGGAAGAGCCTTGGGGTAACCATGTGTGAGGGGGATTTGTTTGGATTCAGTAGTGTTGAGTCTGATTTGTATGATTGGTTTGTCAGGTATGATTTGAACCATTTGAGTGTGGTGTTGGTTAGGCCGATGTCACTTAGACTGCTCAGTAGGGTATCATGGTTGATGGTGTCAAAGGCGGCCGAGATATCGAGTAGGATGAGGAGGTAGGATTGTCCATGATCAAGGCCTTTGAGGAGGTGGTCTGTGAGGGAGAGGAGGAGCATTTCGGTGGTTGATGTATTTTCTGAAGCCATGTTGAGAGTGAGATAGGATGTTGTGGTCTTCTAGGTGTGCTGATAGTTGACGGTTGACGATTTTCTCAAGGATTTTTGCAATGAAGGGGAGGTTGGAGATGGGTCGGTAATTTGCTGGATCAGCTGGGTTGAGTTAAGGCTTTTTGAGGATTGGTTTGATGCTGGCACATTTGAGAGAGTCGGGGAAGATACCTTTTTCGAGTGAAATATTGACAATGTTTGCTATGGATCTGGCTATAGTGTTTGGGATTTGCTTTAGGAGTTTTATAGGGATGGGATCGAGGGAGAGTGCAGCTGGGTTTATTTTTTGAATTATTGATTCCACTTCGGAAGAGCGACTGTTTCAAATTGGGTCCAAGATGGTGTGGTGGGGTGTTCTGAGTTGGATTGGTTGTTGTGTGGGTTGGCAGCGATTATTTTAGTGATTTTATCTTTGAAGTAGTTAGCGAGTTCTTCAGTCTTTGGAGGAGTATTCTTGATGAGGTGTTAGGGTACGGTTGTGTCAGATCTGTCACGTAGGCGAAATGACGTCCAATCTTCACCGAGGTGTACTGTACTGTTCGTATATCTCACTATGCATAAAAAACTGGCCCCTAAACCACCACCAACACTTCATCTTGAGCTATTAGCTGGCCCTCCTATAGGCATATAAATAGTTGCATACTGTGAAAGCCTTCCCAGAGTCTCTCTCTCTCTCACAAATCCTCTCCTCTCCCCTCCCAGGTGTAGCTATTTCTGGCATTTAAACCGTACGTGCGATATTGTCCCTCATTTTCATAAATCCTGCCCCAACTCCTCCGTAATCACACCCCTTTCCAAAATTTGCATTTGTGCCATGCACTAGTGCTATTATCACGTGTTATAGTATTATCGCATGTGTTAACGCCATAACACATTTTGATGAATGTCCCTGTTAGCCAAAACATAACCAGCAAAATCACCACTGAGTGGCTTGTTCAATATCAACAAACTGACCACAATTCACACCATTCCTCAACATTCAAGAAATGAACCAAAATTATGTGTATTTTTCTTCTTTTATGGTGTGCAGATTAGACACCTTTGTAAACAGTGACTCCTTCACTTTGAACACTAAATGCACAGGTAAAGCCTGTTGAAGAAAGAAGAAGAAAATTTCCCCTGATGAAGGATTTAATCTGAAACATGGCCTTGTTGGAAGGGCAGTAAGATATTACTATTTGATGCCGTTAATCTATTTTTTGCCAGCTTGATATTGAAATATTGCCAGCTTGAGGTTTAAAGATATTTGCACATTTTTCAAGGTAACGTTTTGCATCACTTTTGAAATTTCTTTAAATTTTTTTTTTAATAAATAATGAACATTGTAGGGAGAAAGGTGGTTGGTGGTTCATGATTATATAACTAAGGCAGCATTGATTACCTGGATAGTAACAGCCTCAACTTTATATGAAACCACCCATCTCTTTTTTTAGTATTTTTCAAAGGTTGATAGACACACAATTTTAGTTCATTTCTTGAACGTTGAGGAATGGTGTGAATTATGGTCATTTTGAGTTATTATTACATCTTTTTGTGTTCATTTTAGTATTGTTCAAAATTAACCCATATGAGGGATGTGCATTTATTTGGAATGGGCAAAACAGAATGAATGATCCCATATTTGTTTCATTTGTAGCCCCCCCAAATGAATGCAGGGGTTCTACAAATGAAATGAACAATTTTCATAGCATTTATTTATGTTTCCCATTCAGTTCTATGAACCAATGAAGTTTATAGCTATGTACTGCAAAGAAAAAAAACAGCTGGTAAAAAAAAAAAACAACTTTTGGCTGTGTGACCTCACCACCTTATGAGAACCTTGTCAGAGCCGAGACAGAACAAATTGGCAAGGAAACTAGCCAGAGGACAAATCATTATGCAGCATCTTTTAAAATAGTCTATAACTACTATCTGGATCAAGTAATGTTGATGTCCTCCCACTGAAAAGTCTGTATATGTACAAAAATGCAGTTATACCATTGCTAATGATTTTTTGTCTCTCTCTCATTAGTGAGGTGAACAGTGAACACTCAGGGGCCAAATCAATAAAGTGCATTCAGCCTAGTGCACAAGTTAACCCGTAGCTGGATGTACATTTTGGACGTGCTAGACTAACATCTGGTGCAATAAGGGGATTAGCGCGTCCAAAATGCATGTCCAAGCATGTAAATGCCATGTAGATGAGGTTATTTGCTATTAACCCAATGTTGAGGTTCTGGCCGCAAGCACCGCGGCCAGGCCCTTACCTCTGCACTCACGGACCTGCTCCTGCTTCCGGAGGCCTGGTTAGCAGCCTGTTTGGCAGCGTCCCCGCTGGGACTGCGCCGCCGTGAAGTCTCCCAGGGACGCCCTGCTTCTAGGCGCGCGCGCCACTTGGGCGCTTTTCTAGGCCGTTTCCCGCCAGTGGTGACTCCGCCCAATTCCTGACGTCAGACGCCGCGGCCTTGATAAGCCGGCCGCGGCCATCCAGTCTTGGCCTTGCAGCGGGTTTGCCTCCGGGTTCCCTGTTGCGCTGTGCCCCGGAGTGACCTGCCTTGCTTCGTCGCTCCGTTCTTGCTACAGTACCTGCTTGCCTGCTACAGTACCTGCTCAGTTCCTGTTTACCTGCTACAGTTCCTGCCTGGTTCCAGTACCCGAGTCTTGCTACAGTTCCTGCCTGGTTCCAGTACCCGAGTCTTGCTACAGTTCCTGCCTGGTTCCAGTACCAGATCCCAGTTACAGTATTGCTACTGTCCTAGTCTGGTACCAGTACCCTGTCCTGATCCACAACCCGCCTAAGTACCAGCAACCGGGTCCCTACGGGCTCCTCTCGGGGGGGCTTCGGCTTCCAAGGGTGAAGCCACCTAAGTCCCAGTGGTTGGGCTCCTACGGGCTCCTCCCGGGGGAGTACCAGCTTCCAGGGTGAAGAGCATCTACGTCCTGCCTGAACATATGCCTCCCAGCCTGCTATTCATTAGAGACATTGACCATCTTTCCCAGTCTCCAGCAGGTCAGCCCAAGGGTCCACTAAACCGAGACTCCCACAACAGATTGCAAGGCCATGGACTCGGCGGATGCACCCGCTCCCTTGGATCTGCCCAGGATGGCCCGGCAGATGCTACAGCACCAGAGCTGCATTGATACTTTGGCAGCCACGTTGGAACGACTATCCTCGCACCTGCAGTCCTTGCCTACCGCTGGCAGGGCCCCCGAGGGTCACAGCTCTTCTGTGACTCAGCTACCGGCACCCTCTCGTTACGCTGGTGATTTAAGGACCTGCCGCGGCTTCCTGAACCAATGTTTTGTACGGTTCTCCTTGTTGCCTCGGCAGTTTCCCTCGGATGCGGTGAAACTGGCATATATCCTGTCCCTGCTTGATGGGAAAGCCTTAATATGGGCTTCTCCCCTTTGGGAAAACAATGATTCTTCGCTAACGGACTTACAACAGTTCATCACGAACTTTCGCCAGGCCTTTGAGCCTGCCCGAGTAGCCACAGTTACGTCTGATCTGCTGCAACTTTGTCAGGGGGCTCGCTCCTTGGCAGATTATGCAATGGAGTTTCGGACTTTAGCCCAGAAAGTACGTTGGCAAGATGGTAGTCTTTAGGCCATCTTCCTGGAAGGCCTCGCCAGACGCATAAAGGATGAAATTGCGGCTCGAGACCTGCCGGAGGACTTCAACGCCTTGACTGAGATGGCTGCCCGCATTGACCGCCGCCTACAACAACAGGCCAAGGAACAGCGCTCCTTTTGCCATAGTCCAGCTTGCGGGCCGAGACCTGTGCCCTCTCCCAAGATTTCTCGTCCAGATGCTCCCACCTGCGAACCCATGCAGCTGGGACGGGCCCCGCTTTCTGCTGAAGAAAGGCAAAGCTGCCGTTCATTGAAGTTGTGTTTATATTGTGGCCAGAAGGGCCATTTCTTGGCACGCTGCCAGGAGCGTGCGGAAAACGCCCAAAGCCTAGGAGGTCGGGAGGAGCTCCTCCTAGGCTGTGCTACAGCTCCTCAATGTACTGTCCCTGTTACTCTGGAATATCCCGGAGGCTCCATTGAGACGATGGCGTTCCTGGATTCTGGAGCCGGAGGTAATTTCAACCTGCACTACTTAGTCTCTCAGTTGCGAATCCCTATGTATAGACGGGAGGTCCCGTTACGAATTACCTCTATCCAGTGGTTACAGAAACACTCGCCCACAATTCAGTGGGATACTCTACAGATTGTCAAATGGAGTCCTTTTTGCCTAGCTAATTGTATGAAAGTGCCTAAGATTCCTGCACTTCCGTTGATGCACTCTGCCGTAGGTCCTCCTGCACCTTATGAGGACTTTATGGATGTATTCTCCAAGACCAAGGCAGAGATTCTTCCGCAGCATCGTCCGTATGACTGTGCTATAGACTTGATACCTGGTACCATGCCCCCCCCCCCCCCCCCCGAGGAAGGGTATATCCCTTATCCTTACCTGAGACCCGGGCCATGTCAGAGTACATTGCAGAGGATTTGGCCAAGGGGTTTATCCGCCCGTCCAAGTCGCCTGCAGGGGCAGGCTTCTTTTTTGTCAGCAAGAAAGATGGCTCACTGAGGCTGTGCATAGACTATCGAGGCCTAAATGCCATTACCAAGCGAGACTGTTACCCGCTCCCGTTAATCCCGGAGCTCTTTGATCGGCTTCAGGGAGCGAAGATTTTCACAAAGTTGGACTTAGGAGGAGCGTACAATTTAGTCAGAATCCGTCCCGGAGATGAGTGGAAAACCGCATTTAATACCAGAGACGGGCATTACGAGTACCTCGTGATGACTTTCGGCCTATGTAATGCCCCGGCGGTGTTCCAGCACCTGATGAATGAGGTGTTGCGGGACCTTCTGAACACCTGTGTAATTGTTTACCTCAACGATGTTAGTCTACTCCCAGGACCTGTTGTCACACCGTCAGCATGTCCGACAAGTGCTCCAGATACTTAAGGAACACGGTCTGTATGCGAAACTGGAAAAGTGTAGCTTTGAGAAGACGTCCCTGCCATTCCTAGGCTACATAGTTTCTGCAGCAGGCTTTCAGATGGATCCTGAGAAAGTGGCAGCTATTAAGAATTGGCCCCGGCCGAGGGGTCTTAAAGCGTTGCAATGCTTCCTCGGCTTTTCCAATTTCTACCGTCACTTTATTCCTAACTACTCTCGTATTGTGGCCCCGTTGACTGCCCTCACCAGAAAGGGGGCTAACGCGGTGGATTGGCCTGCTCCCGCCTGCCAAGCTTTTGAGGCCCTTAAGGAAGCCTTCTTGTTAGACACCTGCCTTCGTCATCCGGATCCCAGCCGGCTCTTTGTGGTGGAAGTTGATGCCTCTAATGTGGCCGTGGGGGCCGTGCTGAGCCAGTACTCTGATTCTGGACAGTTGTTGCCCTGTTCATATTTCTCGAAGAAATTCTCCCCGGCAGAGAGCAACTCTTGTGCTGGTGACAGAGTTGCTAGCCGTGAAATTTGCCCTGGAGGAATGGAGACAGTGGTTGGAAGGAGCCAACCATCAGGTTACGATTTACACTGATCACAAACATTCTTGAAGCAAGCCCAACGCCTGAATCCAAGACAAGCCCTGTGGTCGCTGTTTTTTGATCGGTTTGACTTAACCTTACGCTATCGACCCGGCTCTAAGAACGTTCGAGCTGACGCGCTCTCGCGCTCCTCTGAGGTCAAAGAGACTCCTGACACACCTCAGTATATCTTGGATCCTGAGAAAGTAAGTCTTGCAGCAACCTTGGTGTCCTCCCAAGGGAAGACCGTCGTTCCACGTCACTCCCAGAGAGCAGTTCTCACTTGGGCCCATGACCCCCTCACTGGGGGCCATGCTGGTTGGAAAGGGACTTTAGATTTGCTAAACCGATTTTACTGGTGGCCAACAGTGAGACAGGACGTCCAAGCATTTGTGGGCTCATGCGGCTGTTCAATAGCCGCTCATCAGGAAGCCCAGGGGCTTGTTGCAACCATTGCCTATCCCGGTGGAGCCTTGGACACACATCTCCACCAATTTTGTTGTGGATCTTCCTGTCTCAGGACGTAATTCGGTCATCTGGGTAACCGTGGACCAATTTTCCAAGATGGCGCACTTTGTTCCCTTGCCAAAGCTACCTTCTGCACCTGACCTGGCTGGCCTGTTCGCTCAGCATATCTTTAGACTTCACGGTATCCCGCAGGATATAGTCTCTGATCGAGAACCACAGTTTACAGCTCGTTATTGGAAAGCCCTATGCAAACGTTTCAATGTGCAACTTAGTCTGTCGTCTGCATTCCATCCTCAAAGTAATGGGGAAACGGAACGAACCAATCGAACCTTGAAGACTTTTCTCCGTGACTTCATGAACGAACGGCAAGATAATTGGGCCAAGCTACTCCCGTGGACGGAGTTCTCGTATAATAATCACACGCATACTGCTACTGGAAGTTCGCCGTTCCTCGTTGTTTATGGGAAGCAACTTCGACGCCCCTACCTTCACCTGAACCTAGTGCACTCCCGGCAGTGCAACTCTCAGCTCGCCAGCTTCGTTCCTTGTGGATCTCTACCCAGGAAAAGACCGGTAAAGCCGCCCTGTCCGCCAAGAAGTGGGCGGATAGGCATCGTCAGCCAGCACCCATCTTCCTCCCAGGAGACCGTGTCTGGCTTAGCACCAGAAATCTACAGCTACGTATTCCGTCTAGAAGACTAGCTCCGAAATTCTGTGGGCCTTTTTGAGTCACCGATCGAGTGGGAGCAGTCGCATACCGTCTACGCCTATCCTCCTCCATGCGCATACATGACGTGTTCCATGTGTCATTGCTGAAGCCTCTTGTGTTATCCAGGTACCACTCCCAGGCTCCTGAACCATCGGATCCTTCAGTACCGGACGAGGTCACGTATCAAGAGCGTGAAGTTTTGGATGTCCGGTGCTAATTTTCATTCCTGTAGTACCACAGATCAGTCCAGAACCCACCCGGTTTGGAGGGGGAGAGTCTTCCGCTCAGCTATAAGCCTTTCAGCATACTTCTTTTCTTTGTTTGTTCAAATGTTTTACCGGTTTTCATCAAGTTGTTATCATGATTTTTCCACATAATGTTTTTGGCTTTTGTACAGATTAATACTGAGCTACCGCAGGTGGCACCAGGGCTTAGCAAGCAGTGTCAGCGAGACTTTTCTCTGTCTCCATCTGCTGGCAGGGATGAATAAACCCAGGAGTCTGGACTGATCCGTGGTACTACAGGAACAAAAATTAGTAGGTAAGAACCAATTTTCCTATTTACAAAAAGGGTTTCGGGGATTACCTGAGCAAGCTGCTGGTATTGTAGAAAACATGGCTAGATGGGAGAGCCAGCATGGAAAGGGATGTCGTCGTGCCTTACTATCTTACTAGTATTCTTTGAAGATGTAACAAGCCTGTGGATAAAAAAAGAGTCAATTTGATTATAGTGTATTTGGATTTTTAGAGGGCATTTGATAAAATCCATCATAAGAGACTGAAAAGCCAAGGGATAAGAAATACTGTTTGATTGTGGATCGGTAACTGGTTAAAAAACAAGAAACAAAAGAATAGGACTTAATAGTCATTTTTCCCAGTTTAAAAGGGTAAATAGTGGCATGCTACCTTCTCCTCCCTCACAGGATCTATCCTGGAATCAGTTTTGTTTAACATTTCTCACAGGACAAGCAGGATGGTTGTCCTCACAAATGGGTGACATCGAGGATGGAGCCCACCACGGAAAACTTCTGTCAAAGTTTAAACAGAACTTTGACTGGCCCCTACTGGGCATGCCCAGCAAGGCACTGACCCTGCAGCCAGCAGGGGTCTCCCTCCAGTCTTCTTTTTTCCGCGCAGCAGCTGCCACGCGGTGAAAGGAGCTCTCTTACCACGTTCCTGACAGGAATTCGGTTTTTTCTTTCCGAAGAAAATTTGCCCCTCAGGGGTCTCCCTTCGACAAATTTTTGTCACCTTCGCGGAATCCGGTAAGTTTTTTGCCGATTTTCATCGACTGCCGTCGATTTTGGCCCTTGAGGCCTGTTGGCACTTACCGATCCCGCGGCTAAATTTGGCCCTAGGCCATGGCGACGGGGTTCCGTCGTTGTCCGGATTGCACCCGGACTATGTCCATCACAGACCCCCATAGGGTCTGTGTTCTGTGTTGGGAAGTGAGCATGATGTCCTGACTTGCACTAAATGTGCCCTAATGACACCTAAGGGTCGTAAAGCCAGGATGGAGAAGATGGGGCTCCTCTTCCATGCACCCACCCCAACACCATCGATAGCATCGACGTCATCGGAACCGGCACCGTCGAAGTTGCACCACCACCGTCAACCCTCCGGTGACCGTCCATCACCGATGACTTCTCGGCCGTCGACTCCTGTCCCCTCCCCGGATGGGCGAGGAGATCGGAAGGACAAGCATCGCCATCGGCGGCACAAGTCTCGGCCCGTCGAGGATCCACAGCCATCGACCTCTGAACAGGCCGAGCCACCGACAAAAAAGCCTCGGTCAGACCTGGCACGGTCCACGTCTCGTTCGCAGGCACCGAGGAAACCCTCACCCTCTCGGGGTGTGGGAGCCGTGATCCCACCGGTTACGGTGGTCCCTCCGGCTCTGCCTCAGCCTCCCTCTCCCGTCGAGCCGGGTATCGTTACCCCTGGTCTCCGGGCAGAACTGGACCGGCTGGTCCAGGAGGCCATCGAGAAAGCGATGCAAAGGTTCCAGCCTCCACTGGCACCGTCTCCGGCACCGACTCTGGCACCACCTCAGGCACCGACCTCGGCACCGACTCCGCCACCGAGGAGAGAACCGACCACCGAGCCTCTAGTGGAAGCGCTGGCACCGCTACTGAATCGTATGGAGGCACTCATGCGGGCCCTTCCATCGGTGATTCCAGTAGCACCGACTACACCATCGTCTCCGGCAGGATTCTCATCGACAGGAGAAACACCGTTTCGGATTCCCCCGTCCGGAGTAGTCCCATCGGTGCCTTCGCATACCTCTCCACCGATTTATCCCTCGGCTCCATCGATTCCAAGACCGGCACCGATTCCATCGGCAGCCCCGAAGCCCTCGATGCCGTTTACGGTTCCGCTTGCAGCACCGATTCCATCCAGATTTCCATCGATGCCTTTGGATCCTCAACCAGGTCCTTCAGGCATGCAAGCCCCACATGATCCTTATGATACCTGGGGTGATGATACATCTTCTGATACAGATTTGCCATCCCCACCATCTCCTACAGAGAGTAGAAAACGATCTCCTCCTGAAGATCTCTCCTTTATTAATTTTGTAAAGGAGATGTCAGAAATTGTACCTTTTCAGTTGCAATCTGAGACCGATGACAGGCACCAAATGATGGAACTGCTCCAATTTCTGGATGCCCCGAAAATCATCGCTTCCATCCCCATTCACCAGGTATTTCTGGATCTTTTAAAGAAAAACTGGGAATCTCCTTCATCTGTGTCACCAGTTAATAAGAAAGCTGACTCCACATACCTCGTTCAGTCAGCACCAGGATTTCAGAAGCCTCAACTGGATCATCGCTCTGTTGTAGTTGAGTCTGCACAAAAGAAGGCCAAGCGCCTAAAACCACACTCTTCCACTCCCCCTATCAAGGACAACAAATTCCTAGATAGTGTGGGACGGAAAGTGTATCGTGGGGCCATGTTGATATCTCGCATAGCTTCATACCAACTTTACATGACTCAATACAACAGAGCTATCCTTAAACAGATGCAGGACTACGCTGACACGTTACCGGACCAATACCAGCCACAGCTTCAAGCCCTTCTTCACAAAGGATTTGAAGCTAGGAAGCACGAGATCAGAACGGCCTACGATATCTTCGATGCTTCCACAAAAGTCTCAGCTACTGCCATCTCAGCCAGACGTTGGGCTTGGTTAAAGTCATCTAACCTTCGCCCAGAGGTCCAGGATCGTCTAGCCGATTTACCCTGCTTAGGGGACAATCTGTTTGGAGAACAGATTCAACAAATTGTGGCAGAATTGAAGGATCACCACGAGACGTTGAAGCAACTTTCGTCTGTTCCATCTGAGGTATCCTCCAAACCACCACCTAAGAAGGACTCTAAAAAGTCTTTCTTTCGACCACGTCGTTATTATCCTCCGTCGGCTAGGCCTCGTCCGGCTCGATCCTCCACTAGACCTCAGCCACGCCAACCTCGAAAACAAAGACCTGCTGTGGCCCCACCTCCTGGGCCTGCGGCAGGCCTTTGACTTCCCGGTACGGAGCACATGCCACATCCCACTTCCCGACATCCCTGTGGGGGGTCGTCTGTGCCACTTTTTACAGCATTGGATACAGATTACCTCAGATCAGTGGGTGCTGGCAATTATCACACAGGGTTACCACCTCAACTTCATAACTCTTCCGGCAGACTCCCCGCCTCTTCAAGCATGGAGTCTATCCAGCCACTTGACTCAATTACAACAGGAAGTATCCCTTCTTTTGCAATCAAATGCTATAGAACCCGTCCCTCCCTCTCAACGAGGCAAGGGATTCTACTCCAGGTACTTCCTAATTCCAAAGAAGTCAGGGGGGCTACGTCCCATTTTGGACCTTCGGGCCCTCAACAAGTACCTTCAAAAAGAAAAGTTCAAGATGGTAACCCTGGGTGCGCTACTCCCTCTGCTGCAAAGGGGGGATTGGCTGTGCTCCCTCGACCTAAAGGATGCTTATACCCACATTGCGATAACACAATCCCATCGCAAGTATCTGCGGTTTCTGGTAGGCCGCGACCATTATCAATACCGAGTACTACCTTTCGGTCTGGCATCTGCTCCACGAGTCTTCACCAAATGCCTCGTAGTGGTAGCAGCATTCCTCAGGAAGGAAGGTGTCCACGTCTACCCCTATCTGGACGATTGGCTAATCAGGGCCTCCACCCCTCAGATTGCCCACTCCTCCCTAAAATTGACAATCAATACACTCCTTTCCTTAGGGTTTCTTGTCAATTACGAGAAATCTTGCTTAGTCCCATCTCAAACCTTATCTTTCATTGGGGCAGACTTGGACACCTTACAGGCAAAGGCCTACCTTCCGCTGCAGCGGGTCCAAACTCTCATGTCCCTAGCTCGCCAGCTCCAGTCTCAAGACACGGCCACGGCTCGCCAATTCCTCATTCTCCTAGGACACATGGCATCCTCAGTTCAAGTCACTCCCATGACCCGACTAGCCATGAGAGTGACACAATGGACTCTGCGACACCAATGGATTCAAGCTTCTCAGCGCCTGTCCTCCATAGTCGCAGTTACACAAGCGCTTCGCCTGTCTTTAACCTGGTGGACGACTCAAATCAATCTCCTTCAGGGCTTACCTTTTCTACTACCAGATCCACAAGTAATCCTGACCACCGACGCTTCCCACATCGGTTGGGGGGCTCATGTGGACGATTTCCAAACCCAAGGGTTATGGTCACCAGAGGAAGCCGAACACCAGATACATTTTTTGGAACTTCGAGCAATCCGTTACGCGCTCAGAACGTTCAAAGATCGTCTTTCGAATCAGATAATCTTAATCCAGACAGAAAACCAAGTGGCCATGTGGTACATAAACAAGCAGGGAGGCACAGGCTCTTTCCTTCTGTGTCAGGAAGCTGCGCAGATTTGGGCAGAAGCCCTCTCCCACTCCATGTACCTCAGGGCCACTTACCTGCCGGGAGTAGACAATGTATTGGCAGATCAGCTGAGCCGGGTCTTCCAACCACACGAGTGGTCACTCGATCCTCTGGTAGCGACCTCTCTATTTCACAAGTGGGGTTCTCCCCACATAGATCTCTTTGCGTCCCCTCAGAACCACAAAGTAGACGATTACTGCTCTCTCATTCGGAGCCACCACTCTTGGCCGAGGGATGCCTTCTCCCTCAAGTGGACATCAGGTCTGCTCTATGCATTCCCTCCACTTCCTCTTCTGTCAAGGACTCTCGTGAAGCTTCGCCAGGACGGAGGAACCATGATCCTGATAGCACCCCACTGGCCACGCCAGGTGTGGTTTCCCATTCTTCAGGATCTCTCCATCCGCAGGCACATCCCTCTGGGAACGGATCCGCATCTGCTCACTCAGAACGATGGATGCCTCCTCCATCCCAACCTCCAAGCCTTGTCCCTGACGGCATGGATGTTGAAAGGTTAGTCCTTCAGCCTTTTAACCTTTCGGATTCGGTTTCTCGTGTCCTGATAGCTTCACGAAAGCCCTCCACCAGAAGATCCTATTCGTATAAATGGAAAAGGTACACATCTTGGTGCACTTCCCAGTCCCTTGATCCCCTTTCCTGTCCAATCTCTAAGTTCTTGGACTATTTATGGCATCTATCGGAATCGGGTCTTAAAACCTCTTCCATTAGGATGCATGTCAGTGCAGTAGCCGCTTTCCATAAAGGCATACAGGGTGTCCCTATTTCAGTACAACCCCTGGTAACACGCTTTCTTAAAGGCTTGCTCCATCTGAAGCCACCCTTACGTCCTCCGGCCCCATCTTGGGACCTTAATCTGGTTCTTGGTCGGCTAATGAAACCACCTTTCGAACCTCTACACTCCTGTGAATTAAAGTATCTCACATGGAAGGTATTATTCCTTTTAGCTGTCACTTCAGCTCGCAGGGTTAGTGAGTTACAGGCCTTAGTTACCTATCCGCCTTACACTAAACTCCTGCAGGACCGGGCGGTACTCCGCACTCACCCTAAATTTTTACCTAAGGTAGTTTCTGAGTTTCATATCAATCAATCCATCATACTACCTATCTTTTTTCCCAGGCCCCACTCCAACTCCGGGGAACAGACTCTGCATACCCTAGACTGTAAACGGGCTCTAGCTTTTTATCTAGACCGTACAGTTTCTCACAGGAAGAGCACTCAATTATTCGTCTCTTTCCATCCTAACAAGTTAGGACAACCTGTGGGTAAGCAGGCTCTTTCCTCCTGGTTGGCGGACTGCATTTCTTTTTGCTATCAGCAAGCAGGCATTCCTTTTCAAGACCGTGTAAAAGCACACTCTGTGAGGGCCATGGTGACTTCGGTGGCACACCTTCGATCGGTGCCGCTTCCTGACATCTGCAAAGCTGCAACCTGGAGTTCTCTCCATACCTTTGCAGCCCACTATTGTTTGGACAAAGCTGGAAGACAGGATGCCATCTTCGGCCAATCTGTCTTGCGTAACCTTTTTTCAACCTGATGTACCAACACCCTTCCACCTTCCCGGTAGGGTGCGGATGCCCTTACCAAATTCCACCCCAGTTGTTGTGCCTCTTGCACGTCGTTGGGTGCATTTGGTGCAAGTCAGGACATCCTCAGCTCGGTACTCACCCATTTGTGAGGACAACCATCCTGCTTGTCCTGTGAGAAAGCAAATGTTGCTTACCTGTAACAGGTGTTCTCACAGGACAGCAGGATGTTAGTCCTCACGAAACCCGCCCGCCACCCCGCGGTGTTGGGTTCGTTTTGTTTTTACTTTTTAGGCACTGCCTGTAGCTTTGAAAATCAGACTGGAGGGAGACCCCTGCTGGCTGCAGGGTCAGTGCCTTGCTGGGCATGCCCAGTAGGGGCCAGTCAAAGTTCTGTTTAAACTTTGACAGAAGTTTTCCGTGGTGGGCTCCATCCTCGATGTCACCCATTTGTGAAGACTAACATCCTGCTGTCCTGTGAGAACACCTGTTACATCAGGTAAGCAACATTTGCTTTATTAATGTTAAATTTGCAGATTTCACACAAATATTTATATTGTGAGGAATTACAGAAGGACCTTGTGAAACTGGAAATCTAAGCATCTGAATGGCCGATTAAATTTAATGTGGACAAATGCAAAGTGATGTACATAGAAAAATAGTCCTAATTTTAGATATACAATAATGGGTTCTGGATTAGAAGTCACCCCCCAGGAAAATAATCTAGGAATCATTGTGGACAGTATGTTGCAATCCTCGGCTCAGTGTGCTGCGGTGGCAATAAAGAAAACAGAATGCTAGGAATTGTTTGGAAAGGCATGGAGAATAAAACAGAGAGCATCATAATGCCTCAATATGGATCAATGGCATGGCTGCATTACATAGATACATAGAAATGACGGCACCCATCTAGTCTGCCCAGCAAGCTCCCACAGCCTGGTCATCCCATCTCAAAAGCTATATAGCAGAATTTAAAAAGGTACAGAGGTTAAGGGAAGCCCTTAAACCTTTTGAATAAAGGCAGGGACGGTAACTTTTAAACAGGCGCACAGTTGCATGTGCACATGTTTGCTGGCTCGAGCCCAGGAACACAGCTATTTTATTACATATGCACGTTATAAAATAGGCTGAATACGTGCACAAGCGCGTGCAATTTTAAGTGGGCATACATCAATGCATGCAAATGCCGCTTCTACTGCGTAAGTTGAGGGATTTAAATAGATATGCGCACCAATGCAATTGCCCATTTTGTCAGTTCGTTCCCATTTTGCCTAAGGAAGAGAACTTTCAAAGCCCTCCTTCCCCTCCTGTAAACCCCAACTCTTAAAACCTCGCTGATCTGTGAAAATCTTTTTGTTTTCTGACTTATACGCCATCCATAGCAGAAGTTACGCGGCAGGGGACCCCGACAAGTGCTTGTGTGTATTTATGCGCTGGTTTTAGTTCAAGACTGTTTATTGATTTTCGCAGTGTATATACCAAATTATACATCTCAGTTTCAATTAAACATTGAACATCCGAACTCGTACATTTAACCACAACCCAGATGCCCAACATGGCTATTAGTTTGCGTCTTGAACTCTGCGCATAGCTGAGCCCCATACTCTGTTACACCCAGCTAAGAGATTAACAGTTCTCTACCCCATGCCCCCCCTACCCATCCTTCCCCCCTCCTGAAGAAACATATAGCTTGTTGCTAGCAACCTTAAAGAACATTCAAAACAAGGCTTCTGGCCCGATAAGAGAGAGAGTGAATATAATGCCTCCAAACCTTGAAAAACTTCAGCCTGGCTGGATTTGAAGTGCGCGCTGCCATAGACTCCATAGTCATCATGGAATGTATGGCATTGCGCCTTTGCCAGAAGGAAGGACTATCTTCCCCATGCCACACCAACAAGATGGAGCGCCTTCCTTGGGCTAGAACTTTCCTGACCAGTATACTATCTTCCAATTTCTTACAGTATGTGGTGAGGCCTACTTCAAATAGAATCACCTCCTCTCAATGTGGCAGGGAGCTGAACAGTAAACTATTGGTATAGTGGAGAATGCAGGACCAGAACGTATGAATACAGGTGCACCCCCAGAAACAGTGAATGAGAGAGCCCGTGTCCCCTGCACAGTTTTTTCAAGTAATGGATGGAATAAGATGCATTTTGAAAGCTAGGGTTGGAAAACAAACTCTCTGTAAAAGAATTTAAACAGCATCTCTCTGTTGACACTATTAGATGAGAGGCCAGGGAGATTTTGAAAGCAGATTGGAAGTGGATTACTGTCCATAGGGAAGTAGCCTTCCTGCTTCCATCATTCCCACAAGGTAGCAGCCCAATCTGTATTTGATATCTTCCGTAAAGCCTTATGTAATAGGAATGTAGAAAGTGTTTGCCTCTCCACACAGAAAAACTCTTCATTTCTATCAATGGTAGATGTCTGCAGACTCGCCAAGGAAAGAGGTCGAACATAATGACTTATCTGCAAGTAGGGGAATATCTCCTGAGAGAGGAGGCCATAATTATCTCGCAATGCGGGAAAAGGCAATATGCGCCCCTCTGGTGACAGAACTTTATAAATGTGGGTAATGCCCTTCCTCTGCCAGGAAATAAAGTTAGGCGAAGATGTGCCTGGCAAAAAATCAGCCTTACTGTGGATGGGGAGCAGCGCTGTGTTTGAAGTTGCCAAACCGAGTCTTTTCAGCAAGGATTGCCACGCCCATCGCAGTGGTGATATTAAAACACGATGAGCGAGGGAAGACTCGATACCGAGGATTGTAGAATACATCCCAGATCTAATGGGGCCACAAGTAATTTATCAGAGAACATTCTACCGTCAAATAACCACTCTCTAATCACCTGCAGTAAGCTAGCCAAAGTATATTCCCCAATATCAGGTAGGCCCATCCCACCTTCTTTCCAATTCTTTGTTAACTTTGCCGGGGCTAGCCTGGGTTTTTTCCCTGCCCACAAAAATTTGGAGAGCATTTGATTTAGCAGCTGAATATCCCTCCTGGCCAGGCGAAGGGGAAGTAATTGTAGAATATATAACCATTTTGACCAAATTTATTCTACCTCCTAGTGACACAGGGAGCGGTTGCCATAGTGATAGTTTATCCTTAGTAGCTCTCAATAGGGGGCGAATATTAAGACTACAAATATGATCCAGGTCAGTGGAAATGTAAACTCCTAGGTATTTAAAAGAACCCTCATCCCATCTCAACATCAAAAGTAACTTTACTTTCTACCTTGATGTTAATTGGTTTCCCCTCAGTTACATTGTAAACCGGTACGATAAGACCTAGTCTTGAGCATCGGTATAGGAAAAGAAATTAAATAAATAAAATAAAATCTCAAGGGAAAGTCCCCCAGCCATTCCCCACTTAGAGAGGTGGGGCCTATCATGGCTTCAGACTTACCATATTAAGTTTAAATCCAGAAAAACTCCCATACTTCTCAATGAATCGATGAAGAAATAGCACGTTGCTTGTAGCAGCTGCATATTTAAACGTGATGTGCCCATTTTAAGTCCGTCCACAGAGCGGTGATGGGACAACCTTGTCGAGTCCTCTATGTAGTGTGAATTCCTCAAAGAGCATCTAAAAGTAAGAAAAAAATGTAGAACTTTTAAAGCAGGAGCTTAAGGGATTATAATTATGGAAATGCTTCTTGAAATCACCAGGTTTTGATTCCTTTCTTGAAGGAACTAGTGTTTGCTTCAAGTAGGGGGCGTGGCTTGCTGCAACACTGCTTATGGGCGTGGCTGAGTGCCAGAGGGCCCCGGATGTTGTTCCTTGACTGTGATCCTCGTGCTGTATTGGCCTAGTTGTTTCTGGAGCAGTCGGAAATCTATCTATACTCTTTAAATAACAAAAAAAGAGTGTGTTCCTCCACTACACTAACTGCGTGAGTGTACCAGGAGGGCTCCCTCAGGGGTCGATTTTAAAAGGAGCGTGTGCGTTTCCATGTGCACGCGGTTCCTGGCTCACACACAACGTATACATGTTGTAAAATATGATATCCATGTGCGCATTTGCGGGCGACTCGCACAGGGTGGGGGAGGAATTTTCTATAATATGCGTGGCGATGCGATCGGGCTTTTGCCCGGCTCTCTCTCAGTCCACTCCAATTAAGGAGCGCACGGGGAGGAACTTTCCTTTAATCCTACCTACCCTTCTCCCCGACCCCTAAACTAATCCTAACTAACCCCTTTTTTTTTTATTTCAATATTTTCTGCTCCTCCGGAGTCCCAGGCTGGCACTTCGGCGCATGTCGGGATACACGCGTGCCCATCTTGTTCTAAAATGCCCACAGCACGCACAAGGTCCAGCCGCGCCTGTAACCCCCAAAATTTACACGTGCGGCCCTTTTAAAATTTGGACGTTAGTGTTTATTTGTGGCAACTAACAGGAACTGGGCTAGCTGAATGTGGAAATCAAAAGATAATTAAATATCCTTATTCTAGCTAGCCCAGAGGAATTAAGTTCAGATGCTCATTCGTATACGGTGAGGATTATCTTCAAACTTTTTTTCACTCTCACTATTACCACAGTGCACTGAGTAAAGGTTCAGGTGCTCATCAATGTAGTCACCACCAGTGGCTGTATATTTATTGTATTTTTCGCTCCATAAGACACACTTTTTTTCCCCCAAAAGTGCATCTTATGGAGTGAATATAAAAAAAACCCCAAAATAACTTCAACCCCCTACCCTCCTGACCCCCCAAGACTTGCCAACAGTCTCTGGTGGTCCAGCGGGGGTCCGGGAGCGATCTCCTGCACTTGGGCCGTCGGCTGCCAGTATTCAAAATGGCGCCGATAGCCTTTGCTCCTACCATGTGACAGAGGCCGACCAATGGCACCGGTAGCCCCTGTGACATAGTAAGGGCAAAGGCTATCGGCGCCATTTTGAATACTGGCAGCCGACGGCCCAAGTGCAGGAGATCACTCCCGGACCCCCGCTGGACCACCAAGGACTGTTGGCAAGTCTTGGGGGGTACAGGAGGGTGGGGGATTGTAGTTAATTAAATTTAAAGGGTTGGGATGGGGTTTTTTTTTTGTTTTCCAACAAAGAGAATGGTAAAAGTTTTCTGATCCGGGGAGTGGACAGAAATGGCCCTCCCCAGACCCGAAAACGAAATGGGGACAAAAAAAAACATTTTATGCCCTACCCTAATTTGCTCCATAAGATGCACAGGCATCCGGGAACAGAGCAGGTTTAGCACACCATTATTATTATTTTTTTAATTTTCCTGCTCTGAATCCTAGGTGCGTCTTATGCTCAGGTGCATCTTATGGAGCGAAAAATACGGTATATACATAATCTGAGAAGGTGACACCAAGTATTTTAATATTGGGGATGTTATAAGTATTAAGCACTATTATCTGTACATCAGTGTACTCTGCCTATGTTCTCACCCTGGTGCAGAGTAAAGATTCACAGTGTCAGACTTTCTACCTAAGATAAATAACAAAATGGTTCCTTTCACTTTAGAAGCAGCTCTGCTATTTCTCACCCCTTTTTTAACATTCTCAGTGGGTTCTGTTATCAGCTTTGCTATAAGCAAGCTTACAGTTTCATATATCCAGTCTGTTTCTTACTGCACAGTAAACCAGACCTGCTCCTGAGTCAGACTCTGGTTCTCCTAGATTAGTGCAATTGGAGAGAACATATTTCTTTATAAGATATGTGTATCCTCCTATATTATGAGAGTTGTAGCCCTCTCCTTGTTAAAGAAAGCCAAGATCATTTATTATAATATATTTCTTAAAAGCAAGCCAAAACAGTGGCAAATACAGCCATATGTAGGTATAGTGATTGGCAAATCACTTGCTTTAGCCACGTTACATTTGCCAAATTTCCAGTCAACTCTTATAATGCTATCAATGGCTGATGAAAATTCACTGCGATATACAGCCACGTTAATTTAATATTAATGATTAAAATGCCTCCCCTGAACCTTACCTGGAAGTTACCTTATTTTTAAAACAAATATCACACTAACACAGTCACGCATCCTTCAAACAACCATACTGGCGATGTGAGCCTTCCTCTCTGTGCTCCACTGCTGCTGGGATTTCAGAGCAGTCTCTCAAGAGAACTGGCAGGCGCCTTCTGCTCTCTTACGTAGTCAAATCCAGAGTAACTGAAATCTCCACCTGCCCCTTCCAGGGAGATCAGAGATGACCTCAGCAAAACAAATAGGTCTAAGAGGCATTTAGGACCAGTTTTAATATACTTTTGAGGAGACCAAGATGGCTGCTAATTGAAGTGGACGCATGGTGTTTTCTCTCTGTCTCCTTACTTGTTTCCTCCCCAATGCCACATACTAAAAGAAAAGCCAAGTTTCGGCAGATTCCTGCATCGTCTCCGCTATCAGAGTCTCAGCAACCACGGATAGAAACGTTTTTTTGCGTCTCCCCTGCTGCAAGCACTCGAGGGAGGAGCCGCTTCAGCTACCGGCAGGCAGAGAGTCCATCAAGCTAGGTAGAGAGAGCATTGCACAAATCTCACCTTTGGGTGAGTTTCCTCACTCCGAAGGTCATCAGATCTTCACAAGAGAGCACTGTTCTGTTCATACGTCTCACTCTGAATGTCAAAGTGGCCCCTAACCCCTACACTAATACCTAAACCTCACCTCGAGTTACTAGGTGGGCCTCCCATAGGGATACAAATACCTATCTAGGGAGAGGACACTATGGCCAGTCTCTCTCTCTCTCCACATCCTGTGCTGTTAACCTCACTTGCAACTTATCTACCAACTTTTTCATCAAAATGGTAGTTTATAGAGGGGTGCAACTTTAAGAGCTCACAAATAACATTGATTATAGCTTTTTATGTGGGAAGAGGTTTTCACAGTAGCTATGTTGTTGTTGTTTTTAAATGACACTCTCTCCCTCTCCACTTTCTATTTTTCTCTCCTCTTAATTCCCTTTTCCTAACCTCCCTGTCCCTTCTTTTCTGTTCTTTTTTTCTCCTTCCTTTCACACTCTGTAGCTTGCTTTCTGCCTCTTCTATCCTCTGCCGGTGGTTATCTCCTTTCTCCTCGTCTGTTTCTAAGTCTCCCTCGCTTACTGCTGGTCTCTTTTTCTCGATCCCTTTCCATCTCTTTCTCGCTGGCCTGCTGGGTGATCGATTTAAGGAGAAAGGAGCGGCTGCTGGGTGGCTCCAGACTAAACCTAGCATTGCTATTCCCAGTGTTGCTAAGAGATTCTTCTGTAGCTCAGTTTGGGAACAAGAAATCCAGTGGGGGAGGTCCTTCGAGCAGGACATGTCCTCTCACAACCGCCCAGGAACAATGGCCATGCCAGAGTTCCAGGGAGTTGACTGCCTGTCCAGGTGTACATTTCCCAAGCCCGTTGGATGGGAAGGTTTCTGTAAGCCAGAGGAGCTTCAGTCTCACACATTTTGCTTTGCATTGCATTGCTGCAGTAAAGTGGTGAGATCAGCACCTCCCTTTCCTCTGCTGACCTCACAGACTCCTCTGCTGCTGGTGTTAGCACAAAGTGGCTGCTCTTAGCAGCATTGTTTCGCCCGTCAGTTGCAGGTGGCTCCAACCTCTCATGCTCACCTCTTTTTTTCCTGTGCCTTCAATCATTGGGGAAATGGCGGCCAACGCCGACCTCCCCGGGACAGCGTGGGCGCTGCCAACCGCCATCTTACTTCCGGCATCACTTAGGCGCGCGCGTGCAGGGCCTCCTCGTGAATGCGTCATGGCGGGAACCTCGGGGGCGTCCCCTCCCGATGACGTCAACACCGCTAGTGTAGACTTATAAGGACTGGCTCATTGCTAAGACGAGTTAGCAAGGAGTTCTCTCGCTTGTTAAATCCTCTCACCCATACACACACACGCAGCTCACACTCATATACACACACACACACACACAGCTCACGCTCATACACACACACACACAGAGCTCACACTCATACACGCACACACAGCTCACACTCATATATACACACACACACACACACACGCAGCTCACGCTCATACACACACAGCTCACACTCATACACACTCATACACACACACACAGCTCACACTCATATACACACACACACACACGCAGCTCACGCTCATACACACACACACAGCTCACACTCATATACACACACACACGCAGCTCACGCTCATACACACACACGCAGCTCACACTCATACACACACACACAGCTCACACTCATATACACACACACACACATGCAGCTCACGCTCATACACACACACACAGCTCACACTCATATACACACACACACGCAGCTCACGCTCATACACACACAGCTCACACTCATACACACTCATACACACACACACAGCTCACACTCATACACAAGCTCTGATCACCCTCCCAGGGACCATAAACCCCGTCCTCTTCTCCTCCTCCTCATTGGGGTGCATGTCAATAGTATAAACAAATACATTAGAAAGAGAGTTACCTGGAAGCAAGAAAAGCTGGGAAGCAGTGGTTTATTTTGTCCCTCTGTTGTGGGCAGTGCTGATTCAGGGCTGCTCTCATCAGGGGAGAAATGAGGGGGGAAGAGAGAGGTTTGTTGCTCTTGCTTGTCACTGCCTCAGGAGGAGATGGGCAGCCCTGAGTCAGGCCTGATGAGATGGGGGCAGGGAACAGAGCCAAGCACAGAGCAGGAGGAAATCAGGAAGGAGGCAGGAGAGCAAGTGGGGGGGAGGGGAGCTGCCATGGAGATGAGAGAGAGAAATTGTGTGGAGGGTAGGGAGAGCTATCCTGCCTCAGGCCTGATGAGATGGGGGGCAGGGATGGAGATGAGAGAGAGAAATTGTGTGGAGGGTAGGGAGAGCTGTCCTGCCTCAGGCCTGATGAGATGGGGGGCAGGGAACAGAACTGAGCACGGGGGGGGGGGGGGGGGAGGAGAGCTGGGATGGAGGTGAGAGAGAAATTGTGTGGAGGGCAGGGAGAGCTGTCCTGGAGGTGAGAGAGAGAGAAATTGTGTGGAGGGTAGGGAGAGCTGTCCTGGAGGTGAGAGAGAGAAATTGTGTGGAGGGTAGGGAGAGCTGTCCTGGAGGTGAGAGAGAGAGAAATTGTGTGGAGGGCAGGGAGAGCTGTCCTGGAGGTGAGAGAGAGAGAAATTGTGTGGAGGGTAGGGAGAGCAGAAAGGTGAAGCAGGGGACTGATGGGTGAGTTTTTGAAGGGAAGAAAGCGGTTGGAGAGAATTCTGGCTGCTGGGGTTGAACGGGGATCTTAATGCAGGGATAGTTCAGATTATAATTGTACGAATGTTAAAGGTCTTAGCAGGAAGATGAATACTACAAAAGTGGGGAGAAAATATGGTATTTAGGGAAAGTAGACGTGTAATAATAGGATTGGTGTGATGGGAGCCCCACTCTTAGGAGTGGCAGGAAGCGCGAGGCCTGGGAAAAGTAAGGTGGTGACCATGGTTACAGGGGACAAGGCCGGCACAGCCTCCGCTGCACTTAAAGAAGGGATTGTATCAGTAAACAGTACATTAACATTTTGCTTCTATTGAAAGTAAGAAACCCAAATACAAATGAACACAAATAGAAAAAGATAATACGTCTAATGAGTAGGGTCGGGCACTGTTTAAAGGAAAAGGAAGAGAGGGTTAAAGAATGAAGCGGTTTAGTATCAGAAGTGCTGTCAATGCGCTCTGACTCTGAGGCCTATAAAGAAATGATAAACATTAAAAAGCAAGTGAGAGAGCATTCACAATAGTCTATAAGTGCATGAGAGAGTGAGTGATTATAAGGTATATTATTATGCTGTCAATGCGCACTGACTCTGAGGCCTATAAAGAAATGATAAACATTAAAAAGCAAGAGAGAGAGCATTCACAATAGTCTATAAGTGCATGAGAGAGTGAGTGATTATAAGGTATATTATTATGCTGTCAATGCACTGACTCTGAGGCCTATAAAGAAATGATAAACATTAAAAAGCAAGTGAGAGAGCATTCACAATAGTCTATAAGTGCATGAGAGAGTGAGTGATTATAAGGTATATTATTATGCTGTCAATGCGCACTGACTCTGAGGCCTATAAAGAAATGATAAACATTAAAAAGCAAGAGAGAGAGCATTCACAATAGTCTATAAGTGCATGAGAGAGTGAGTGATTATAAGGTATATTATTATGCTGTCAATGCGCACTGACTCTGAGGCCTATAAAGAAATGATAAACATTAAAAAGCAAGAGAGAGAGCATTCACAATAGTCTATAAGTGCATGAGAGAGTGAGTGATTATAAGGTATATTATTATGCTGTCAATGCGCACTGACTCTGAGGCCTATAAAGAAATGATAAACATTAAAAAGCAAGTGAGAGAGCATTCACAATAGTCTATAAGTGCATGAGAGAGAGAGTGAGTGATTATAAGGTATATTATTATGCTGTCAATGCGCACTGACTCTGAGGCCTATAAAGAAATGATAAACATTAAAAAGCAAGAGAGAGAGCATTCACAATAGTCTATAAGTGCATGAGAGAGAGAGTGAGTGATTATAAGGTATATTATTATGCTGTCAATGCGCACTGACTCTGAGGCCTATAAAGAAATGATAAACATTAAAAAGCAAGAGAGAGAGCATTCACAATAGTCTATAAGTGCATGAGAGAGTGAGTGATTATAAGGTATATTATTGTGCTGTTAATGCGCTCTGACTCTGAGGCCTATAAAGAAATGATAAACATTAAAAAGCAAGTGAGAGAGCATTCACAATAGTCTATAAGTGCATGAGAGAGTGAGTGATTATAAGGTATATTATTATGCTGTCAATGCGCACTGACTCTGAGGCCTATAAAGAAATGATAAACATTAAAAAGCAAGAGAGAGAGCATTCACAATAGTCTATAAGTGCATGAGAGAGTGAGTGATTATAAGGTATATTATTATGCTGTCAATGCGCACTGACTCTGAGGCCTATAAAGAAATGATAAACATTAAAAAGCAAGAGAGAGAGCATTCACAATAGTCTATAAGTGCATGAGAGAGTGAGTGATTATAAGGTATATTATTATGCTGTCAATGCGCACTGACTCTGAGGCCTATAAAGAAATGATAAACATTAAAAAGCAAGTGAGAGAGCATTCACAATAGTCTATAAGTGCATGAGAGAGAGAGTGAGTGATTATAAGGTATATTATTATGCTGTCAATGCGCACTGACTCTGAGGCCTATAAAGAAATGATAAACATTAAAAAGCAAGAGAGAGAGCATTCACAATAGTCTATAAGTGCATGAGAGAGAGAGTGAGTGATTATAAGGTATATTATTATGCTGTCAATGCGCACTGACTCTGAGGCCTATAAAGAAATGATAAACATTAAAAAGCAAGAGAGAGAGCATTCACAATAGTCTATAAGTGCATGAGAGAGTGAGTGATTATAAGGTATATTATTGTGCTGTTAATGCGCTCTGACTCTGAGGCCTATAAAGAAATGATAAACATTAAAAAGCAAGTGAGAGAGCATTCACAATAGTCTATAAGTGCATGAGAGAGTGAGTGATTATAAGGTATATTATTATGCTGTCAATGCGCACTGACTCTGAGGCCTATAAAGAAATGATAAACATTAAAAAGCAAGTGAGAGAGCATTCACAATAGTCTATAAGTGCATGAGAGAGTGAGTGATTATAAGGTATATTATTATGCTGTCAATGCGCACTGACTCTGAGGCCTATAAAAATGATAAACATTAAAAAGCAAGGGAGAGAGCATTCACAATAGACTATAAGTGCATGAGAGAGTGAGTGATTATAAGGTATATTATTGTGCTGTCAATGCGCTGACTCTGAGGCCTATAAAGAAATGATAAACATTAAAAAGCAAGAGAGAGAGCATTCACAATAGTCTATAAGTGCATGAGAGAGTGAGTGATTATAAGGTATATTATTGTGCTGTCAATGCGCTGACTCTGAGGCCTATAAAGAAATGATAAACATTAAAAAGCAAGAGAGAGAGCATTCACAATAGTCTATAAGTGCATGAGAGAGAGAGTGAGTGATTATAAGGTATATTATTGTGCTGTCAATGCGCTCTGACTCTGAGGCCTATAAAAAATGATAAACATTAAAAAGCAAGGGAGAGAGCATTCACAATAGTCTATAATTGCATGAGAGAGTGAGTGATTATAAGGTATATTATTGTGCTGTCAATGCGCTGACTCTGAGGCCTATAAAGAAATGATAAACATTAAAAAGCAAGAGAGAGAGCATTCACAATAGTCTATAAGTGCATGAGAGAGTGAGTGATTATAAGGTATATTATTGTGCTGTCAATGCGCTCTGACTCTGAGGCCTATAAAGAAATGATAAACATTAAAAAGCAAGTGAGAGAGCATTCACAATAGTCTATAAGTGCATGAGAGAGTGAGTGATTATAAGGTATATTATTGTGCTGTCAATGCGCTCTGACTCTGAGGCCTATAAAGAAATGATAAACATTAAAAAGCAAGTGAGAGAGCATTCACAATAGTCTATAAGTGCATGAGAGAGTGAGTGATTATAAGGTATATTATTGTGCTGTCAATGCGCTCTGACTCTGAGGCCTATAAAGAAATGATAAACATTAAAAAGCAAGTGAGAGAGCATTCACAATAGTCTATAAGTGCATGAGAGAGTGAGTGATTATAAGGTATATTATTGTGCTGTCAATGCGCTCTGACTCTGAGGCCTATAAAGAAATGATAAACATTAAAAAGCAAGTGAGAGAGCATTCACAATAGTCTATAAGTGCATGAGAGAGTGAGTGATTATAAGGTATATTATTGTGCTGTCAATGCGCTCTGACTCTGAGGCCTATAAAGAAATGATAAACATTAAAAAGCAAGAGAGAGAGCATTCACAATAGTCTATAAGTGCATGAGAGAGTGAGTGATTATAAGGTATATTATTGTGCTGTCAATGCGCTCTGACTCTGAGGCCTATAAAGAAATGATAAACATTAAAAAGCAAGTGAGAGAGCATTCACAATAGTTTATAAGTGCATGAGAGAGTGAGTGATTATAAGGTATATTATTATGCTGTCAATGCGCACGGACTCTGAGGCCTATAAAAAATGATAAACATTAAAAAGCAAGTGAAAGAGCATTCACAATAGTCTATAAGTGCATGAGAGAGTGAGTGATTATAAGGTATATTATTGTGCTGTCAATGCGCTCTGACTCTGAGGCCTATAAAGAAATGATAAACATTAAAAAGCAAGTGAGAGAGCATTCACAATAGTCTATAAGTGCATGAGAGAGTGAGTGATTATAAGGTATATTATTGTGCTGTCAATGCGCTCTGACTCTGAGGCCTATAAAGAAATGATAAACATTAAAAAGCAAGTGAGAGAGCATTCACAATAGTCTATAAGTGCATGAGAGAGTGAGTGATTATAAGGTATATTATTGTGCTGTCAATGCGCTCTGACTCTGAGGCCTATAAAGAAATGATAAACATTAAAAAGCAAGTGAGAGAGCATTCACAATAGTCTATAAGTGCATGAGAGAGTGAGTGATTATAAGGTATATTATTATGCTGTCAATGCGCTCTGACTCTGAGGCCTATAAAAAATGATAAACATTAAAAAGCAAGTGAGAGAGCATTCACAATAGTCTATAAGTGCATGAGAGAGTGAGTGATTATAAGGTATAATATTATGCTGTCAATGCGCTCTGACTCTGAGGCCTATAAAGAAATGATAAACATTAAAAAGCAAGTGAAAGAGCATTCACAATAGTCTATAAGTGCATGAGAGAGAGAGTGAGTGATTATAAGGTATATTATTATGCTGTCAATGCGCACTGACTCTGAGGCCTATAAAGAAATGATAAACATTAAAAAGCAAGTGAGAGAGCATTCACAATAGTCTATAAGTGCATGAGAGAGAGAGTGAGTGATTATAAGGTATATTATTGTGCTGTTAATGCGCTCTGACTCTGAGGCCTATAAAAATGATAAACATTAAAAAGCAAGTGAGAGAGCATTCACAATAGTCTATAAGTGCATGAGAGAGTGAGTGATTATAAGGTATATTATTGTGCTGTTAATGCGCTCTGACTCTGAGGCCTATAAAAAATGATAAACATTAAAAAGCAAGTGAGAGAGCATTCACAATAGTCTATAAGTGCATGAGAGAGTGAGTGATTATAAGGTATATTATTGTGCTGTTAATGCGCTCTGACTCTGAGGCCTATAAAAAATGATAAACATTAAAAAGCAAGTGAGAGAGCATTCACAATAGTCTATAAGTGCATGAGAGAGTGAGTGATTATAAGGTATATTATTGTGCTGTCAATGCGCTCTGACTCTGAGGCCTATAAAAAATGATAAACATTAAAAAGCAAGTGAGAGAGCATTCACAATAGTCTATAAGTGTATGAGAGAGTGAGTGATTATAAGGTTCCTGACAAGGTAAGAAGCAGCAAAGTTAATTCATAAATGTTGTTGCTGTACCGCGTGTTAAAACAGCAATTATATTAGCAATATTATATTACGTATGCTTGTGACTCCTATTAATAGTGAAGGACAAGAAATGACGATTCATAGCAAAGCACTATATATAGATAGATATATATATATTTAGAGAGAGAGAGACAGACATAGCAAAGCACTATACACACTATATATATATATATATATATATATATATATATAAACCGAGGTGATATCTCTGAACATCGGTATATAAAAATCTATAAATAAATAAATATATAGACATAGCAAAGCACTATAGACACTACCAAGCCTTATTCCATGTTATTTCTTGATCCCCTTGCCATCCCAATTTCCCCATAACCTTATCTGTAAACCGTTATGATGGCGTTACTTTGACGCTCCGAATGACGGTATATAAACCTCCTTAAATAAATAAAGAGTGAACTGATCTTTCATATAAAAAGAAAGATGGGATGTTTTTAATTATCTTTTAATTTAGTTGAGTAAGATATTCAGTAACAATAAGGGAACCCACTGACTAGCACACGGAAGAACTGGAGCGGTTGTAGGGAGTTAGCATTCTTTTAATTGGTTTATTTAAAGCGTAAGTTAGTAGGTACAAGAGGGAAGAAATACAATACAGAGAAAAGAAGACTAAAGTACGAGAGGACGACATACCATCATCTGGCCAGCAACGAAAAGAAGAAGAAAAGCAGATAAGTGCAATAGCAGAACTTAAAGCTACTATTTCCTAGCGTGTAGCAGATGGACTCAGAACAAGTGGGTATAGTGTGCTCGTGCTAGCAGTTGGAGATGGATCTGACGTCAGCACGGGTACATATACCCCCACAGGAAGTGTAGCAAATCAGTAATTTCCGTCTCCAAAGCAGTTTGGAGCTACCTCACGCTCGCTGAGCGTGTTTCCAAATTCTCACGGTCCTCGGGCAGCCTCCCGCCCAGTCCGGGAGTAGCTTTTGTACATCCCATTTGTTTTGAGTCCATCTGCTACACGCTAGGAAATGTAGAGATTACTTACCTGATAATCTCCTTTTCCTTAGTGTATGCAGATGGACTCAGCATCCCGCCCGGCTGCCGGTATACATGGGGATTCGCCGACTCACGGTAAGCCATGTTTTCTTATATAGGGCATCCACCCTGCCTGGTGTCGACGCCTTCTGGCTGAGTACACTGGCGGTCTCCAGCTACCATCAATTGGTCAGGGTAATCCTGTTCATTTAATCGATCGGTCAGTCACACATATATCCATAAAGCTTTGCAAGGAAGATTACTGATTTGCTGCACTTCCTGTGGGGGTATATGTACCCGTGCTGACGTCAGATCAGTCTCCAACTGCTAGCACGAGCGCACTATACCCACTTGTTCTTAGGGATGTGAATCGTTTTTGAACGATTAAAATTATCGGACTTTTGGCAAGTCTTGTGGGGGTCAGGAGGCCCCCCCCAAGCTGGCCAAAAGTCCCTGGGGCTCCAGCGGGGGTCCGGGGGCGATCTCCTGGACGCGTGATGTCGGGAACCAGGAACCAAAATGGCGCCGGCGCTACCTTTGCAGTCGTGGCCAGAGAGGGAGATCGCGTCGGGACCCCCCCACTGGACCCCAGGTAATTTAAAACATTTTGGGGGGGTTCGGGAGGGTGGGGGATTTTTTTTTAAAGGTTCGGGGTGGGTTTTAGGGTTTTTTTGGTGTGCCGGTTTTCCCGCCCTCCCCCGATTTTACACGATTTTTTTAAAAAAACACAACGATCAGATTTCCCTCCCCCCCCCAGCCAAAATCGATCGTTAAGACGATAGATCACACGATTCACACCCCTACTTGTTCTGAGTCCATCTGCATACACTAAGGAAAAGGAGATTATCAGGTAAGTAATCTCTACATTGCCAGGCCTGA
Source organism: Rhinatrema bivittatum (assembly GCF_901001135.1). Taxonomy (NCBI): domain Eukaryota; kingdom Metazoa; phylum Chordata; class Amphibia; order Gymnophiona; family Rhinatrematidae; genus Rhinatrema; species Rhinatrema bivittatum. The sequence continues at coordinate 77,072,217 of NC_042628.1, read as the reverse complement.
GCTTATTATTTTACATGCACACTTGAGAATAACTACGAACAATAAGTTAAAAAACAGACACAAAATACAAAGGGAATGTAAAAGACTATAACAAAAGTAAAGTTTACTTACCTGAGTAAAAAGAGGAAAAGGAATACTGGACTTATAAAAAAAGAAAAGAAAAAACATAAAGAATCAATTTTCTTTTAATCAGAAGAAACATATATGGAACATTAATGTTAATATAAAAAGAATAAATTTAACTTTAATACTTATCTAATAAGTAATTGAGTTAGAAGCATCTTGAATATTTTCTTTTGTAATTTCTTGTTTATTTATAGTTGATAATCTGTTGTGGGAAAAGAAAAAAAATATAGGTTTAAGAGAATTGTTATTTTAATGTGAAAAATAGTATTAAGAAATAGTACGATGACTTTAAAGAAGTGTTTTTAAATAAAATTATAAAACATTTACAATATTATCTTATTTATCCTTGCCTCCCCTCTTTTCCCAGCGATAGCAGGCTGAATTAGCCATCCTGTCTGGGAGCGTCGCGACCAGATCAGTAAGCGGAGTTTTCTCAGAGTACACAGTTTTGAACTCTGTATGGCTGCGCTATGAGGTTCCCGTGCGATTGGCAATTTACCTCAGTCTCTTTTTTTTTCCGCGAGCAGGACTGTACGCGGGGTTTTTTCTCTTCACTCGTCTCTTCAATTTTTTCACTTTTTCAAGTTTTTTCTTCCGTCTTTGTTGGCAGTGATGGCTCCGAAGCCGTCGGGTTTTAAATACTGCCAATGCAGGAAAATTATGTCCATAATAGATGGACATAATTAGTTATATTTGTTTAGGCCCGGAGCATGACCCAGCCTCATGCCGAGACTGTGGTCGGATGGCACCCCGGGCCCGAAGACAGCATGCCAAAAAAATCTGGGTAATTGCCAGGTTCTTGTGGCTTGGTTTTGGCCTCTGTTGGAAACAGGATGCTGGGCTTGATGGACCCTTGATCTGACCCAGCATGGCAATTTCTTATGTTCTTATCGTGCGCCTACAATCGCCTCACTCTTCGGCGGGCCCATCGAAGAAAATTAAGAAGACTCCAGCAAGAAGATCTGCATCGCTGGAGGGCGCTTTGGCCAGATCGGTACCACCACCAGGGCCGCGGAAGGAGGTCGAGGCCTCGACTCCTTCAATGAAAAAGTCCAGTCGGGGAGCGAGGGGACGAAGTGGAGAGGGGTTTCGCCCAGCCCCCAACTTACTTTGCTGCAGAGAACCTGATTATTTCATTCTTTCAGGTGAGAAGATCAAGGTGCCGGCTGACGCGGAGGAGGCGGGGTTAAGCCCTACAAACTCGGCGGCGCAGCGGCGCACCACAGCCGCCGGCATGTCGCCTAAGCCGCACGCGCGGCTTGGTCCGGCTTAGTCTGGACGAAACTCTTCACCTTTCTACTCTGATGGGGAGGAAAAGAAAGGCGAAGGTCTTCACTTCATCACCAGTCCCACAACAACAGAGAACTGGCCCGATGGACCATCATGTCTATCGACAGATGGCAACGCCAATGATGGACAGTTCTGGAGGCAGTTCACAAGCCTCCTTGAGTCCAGGCGAACCGAAGTCACCGCCTCAGCCGTGCAGTGCCCCACTAACTGAGACGGCAAATGAAGTAACGGTAGGACAAGTTCATGATGGCTCAAATATCCAGGCAGAGCCACCAATGACGATTAATGTAACACCTTTAGAAACACAGCTATCTAGTTCCTACCCAAATGTATTAGATAGTAATATTGAGTCTGGAATTATTCCAGATAATATTACACTAATAGATTTATGGCGTATGATTTCGAAACTTGATAAAAATGTTACGGTGATGAATAATACTATATCTGCTGTGATAAATGAAAATAGGATTACCTTTGGAGAACAAAAGAAAAAGATGGAAAATTGTGAGAAAGAGATAGAGGGATTAAATGCTAAGGTGCAATTAATTTCCAATTCCAGTAATGTGTTTATGAGAGAGTTTAACCCTGCATAGGGAAACTGAATTAATTGAAAATAATTTAAGAGTAAGAAATTTGAGATTGTTAAATTTCCCAATAACTCGTCTTTTGTCTCCTCTTGAGATGTTTAAGAAATTTTTAAAGGAAGTATTAAACTATGAAGAAAAGGATATACCTACACTTTCTAAAATATTCTACTTCCCAAAAAAAGGGGGACCAAATATGACAGAGAAAAAGGAAAATTTAAATGATGGAACCTTAGGAGTGACATCATTTTTAGAAGAGTCAATAGATATAATAGAGAATAGGGCAACGTTATTTGTTTCCTTTATCGCAGAACAGGATAAGGACCTATTATTCAAAAGATTTTTCCTAAATAGAAATGTTCCATTTTGTGGTCAGAAAATCCAAATCTTCCCGGATGTTGCCCGAGCCACCCAGGCCAGGAGGAAATATTTTCTTTCCTTGAAGCCAAGAGTGGTGGCTCTGGGTGCAACTTTCTTTCTGAAGTTTCCATGTTCTTGCCTTATCAATTATAGAGGGAAGAAATTTGGATCTAATGACCCATCACATTTGGAAACCTTTCTAAAGGACAAGACTCAAGTTTCAATCTTAGAGGCAGGCGTCTAAAATAAATGAATACTCCACTTCTTCCAATATTTTGTGTGTGAACTATATGTAAGAATATATAGTTATATTGAATTATCCCCCAATTATGGTTATGCCAAATGTGAAAGCTGGTATGTAATGTATTTCTAAGGTTAATATTATTATTTTTGGACATAAGATTTGTTTTCTTTCTATGATTGTATCAATGAAAAAATTAATAAAGTATGAATTAAAAAAAAAAAAAAAGAAAAAGTCCAGTCATGCACCGCTCGAGTCACAGGGCTCTGTACCCGCTCATTCCCACTCCCCGACGCCAGAGCATGGGACATCAAGGCGGCCAAAGCATATGGCGCATCAGCGCTTCAACGCCGAGATGGTGCATCGACGCCAAAGCCAGTGCACAGCACATCAAAACACGACACATGGTGCATCGGATAGTGCATCTGGAAGAGCTGTATCACTATCTGGGTCATCTCATCATGATGTTCGCAAACGAAAACATGCCAGACATCACCAAATGGTAACACAAAACATGTAAAACACCATGACCCACCTACAGCTCCACCATCTGCCTCTACACAGGCTCCATTACGCGGCCAACACCATGCCAAACAAAAGGCAAAAACAAAACATCTCCAAATGCCTGAATCTCCACGAACGGATTCTGACGTAGAAGTGGTCTCACACTCTAATCATGATTCTTCAGATGCTGTTAGTTCTCATGCGGGTTGGTCCTCTCTTATTAGATCTCATTCACTCCATCTTCTAGAGCCACGCCGACCTTCTGAGGACTTGTCTCTGGGAGCGCTGCCCCCACCTCCAATGCCACTTCCAACGCCTTCACAACATACCCTCGCATCAAAGGTGATGTCACAGATTTCTTTGGCTTTGAATACTTTCTTCCAAGATCTGGAGGCCGTGCATCCTCAGATTCCAGGTCCATCGTCACCTATCTCTCTTCAATGAATACCAACTTTTCCACCTCCAAATCAACTGGAAGAACGGATCCCAATTCCAGAACGACCGGATTCTCCACACTCACAATGGTCTGTTGTCACCATTCTCATCTACAGGATTTCCGTCAGATCCTCCAGAGGGCCTTCCGGAACCTTATTCTCCTCCAGAAGATTTATCCTACGCAAAATTCATCAAAAGTAGGATCTCTTTTAAATATTGAAACAGGAAAGGTTCCCAACTCTCGTGCTGAAGTTCTAGGGATTATAAAGATTTTTTTAAATACCTCCAGAGCCAACAGCTCTACCACTACATGGTATACCAGATGCGGTTCTGCATAAGATGTGGGAGAAACCCTTTACCACCACAGCGGCGTCAAGGAAAACGGACTTAAAATACCGGATGAGAAATTCCACTATGAGCCCACACAATTACCCCACAACTCTGTAGAAGTAGACTTTGCACTACTACGTGCCAAAATATCAAAACTTCATGCAAATTCACCACCGGGAAAAGACCATAAATCACTGGATGATTTTGGCTGTAAGGTGTCCCATTCGTCCATGCTGGTCACAAAAATCCAACACCATCAATTTTACATAATCCATACCTATTTGAATGTCTACAGAGATTACGTCCCATATGTTTGGCTTCGGATAACTCCTTACCACAGCCATTTACAGACATGGAGGAAGGTCTTCGACATTTACTCCGTTCGGTTTATGAATCATTTAAATCATCGGCTAGAGCCTCAGCTACGCCAATAGCAGCACGGTGCATTGCATGGTTAAGAGCTAGTTCAATATGGGTCGATGTCCATGACAAGTTGGTTGATATACCTTGTCTGTGAGACAATCTTATTGGTAACAAATTTGGAGAAACTGTCATCCTTTTGAAAGAACAGAATACTGCAGTTCAATCTTTGTCATCTTCAACAGACCATCCTGCTTCTTCTAGAAGATTCTACCCTTCATTCAGAAGAAGACCTTATGCAAGGGCACCTTTCAAACCTTACAACACATATATAGATCGCAGTATTATCCCCATCAGCGTTACCAACCATAAACTCAACCCTCACGTGGATGTCCACGCCAAGCACGGGCTCAAAAACAATCTCCAGCAGCACCTCCAAAACAAACTCCATCTTTTTGAGCTACCCCGAGCCACCTCCACCGCACTACATAGGAGGCCGCCGTCAACACTTTTTTATGCCAGTCGGGAGGCGATTACATCAGATCGCTGGGTATTAATCATAAAAGAGGGTTACAGATTAAATTTTCTGGCTCTTCCAACCCTCCCTCAAGTTTCCCCTTTAAGGAATACATCACAACACTCCCGAGACCTGCAAGAACAGTTAGTCACTCTACAGTTGCAGAACTCAATTCAAGCAATCCCAATCTCCCATCCCATTCCAAAAAAGTCCAGAGGTCTTCGACCAATCTTAGATTTGCAAAACCTCAATCACATTCAAAAAGAAAAATTCAAAATGATGTCTCTCAAAAGTATTCTTCCTCTTCTACAAACCAAAGACTAGAGATGTGAATCGTGTCCTCGATCGTCTTAACGATCGATTTCGACTGGGAGGGGGAGGGAATCGTATCGTTGCCGTTTGGGTGTTTAGAATATCGTGAAAATCGTTAAAATCGTGAACCGGCACACTAAAACCCCCTAAAATCCACCCCCGACCCTTTAAATTAAATCCCCCACCCCCAAATGCCTTAAATTACCCTGGGATCCAGCGGCGGTCCATAGCTAAATCGGGGGAAGGGGGAGGGCAGGAAAACCGGCACACTAAATCCCCCTAAAACCCACCCCCGACCCTTTAAATTAAATCCCCCCCCAAATGCCTTAAAGTACCCTGGGGTCCAGCGGCGGTCCGAAACGGGCCGAAAACCGGCACACTAAATCCCCCTAAAACCCACCCCCGACCCTTTAAATTAAATCCCCCCCTCCCGAACCCTCCCAAATGCCTTAAAGTACCCTGGGGTCCAGCGGCAGTCCGAAACGGGCTCCTGCTGTTGAAGCGTGTTGTCTTCAGCCGGCGCCATTTTGAAAAATGGCCGCCGCAAAATGGCGGCGGCCATAGACCAACACGATTCGACCGCAGGAGGTCGCTTCCGGACCCCCGCTGGACTTTTGGCAAGTCTTGTGGGGGTCAGGAGGCCCCCCCCAAGCTGGCCAAAAGTCTCTGGGGGTCCAGCGGGCGTCCGGGAGCGATCTCCTGCCGCGAATCGTTTTCCGTACGGATAATGGCGCCGGCCATACGCGTATGGCCGGCGCCATTTTCCGTACGGAAAATGGCGCCGGCAGGAGATCGACTGCAGGAGGTCGTTCAGCGAGGGTTCCGGACCTCCGCTGAACGACCTCCTGCAGTCGATCTCCTGCCGGCGCCATTATCCGTACGGAAAATGATTCGCGGCAGGAGATCGCTCCCGGACGCCCGCTGGACCCCCAGAGACTTTTGGCCAGCTTGGGGGGGGCCTCCTGACCCCCACAAGACTTGCCAAAAGTCCAGCGGGGGTCCGGAAGCGACCTCCTGCGGTCGAATCGTGTTGGTCTATGGCCGCCGCCATTTTGCGGCGGCCATTTTGCAAAATGGCGCCGGCTGAAGACAACACGCTTCAACAGCAGGAGCCTGTTTCGGACCACCGCTGGACCCCAGGGTACTTTAAGGCATTTGGGGGGGTTCGGGAGGGGGGGGATTTAATTTAAAGGGTCGGGGGTGGGTTTTAGGGGGATTTAGTGTGCCGGTTTTCGGCCCATTTCGGACCGCCGCTGGACCCCAGGGTACTTTAAGGCATTTGGGGGGGGGATTTAATTTAAAGGGTCGGGGGTGGGTTTTAGGGGGATTTAGTGTGCCGGTTTTCCTGCCCTCCCCCTTCCCCCGATTTAGCTATGGACCGCCGCTGGACCCCAGGGTAATTTAAGGCATTTGGGGGGGGGGTTCGGGAGGGTGGGGGATTTAATTTAAAGGGTCGGGGGTGGGTTTTAGGGGTTTTAGTGTGCCAGTTTTCCTGCCCTCCCCTTCCCCCGATTTACGATTTTTTGACGATAAATCGGGGGAATTGGTATTGTATCGTGGCCCTAACTATTTTTGACGATTTAAAATATATCGGACGATATTTTAAATCGTCAAAAAACGATTCACATCCCTACCAAAGACTGGCTATGCTCCATAGACCTGAAGGACGCTTATTCCCATATATCCATGCACCCTTCCTCCTGGCATTATTTTTGCTTCCAAGTTCAGTTCTACCCTTTGGCCTTTCCTCAGCCCAGAGGATATTCACGAAATGCTTAGCGGTGGTGGTGGCTCATCTGACAGCTCTCAATACAGAATTTTCCCTATCTCAATGACTGGCTGTTGGTAGCCTCAGATCAGACTACCTTGAAGACTCACACGTTCCAAACAATCAATTGTCTTCAGAGGTTGGGATTCATAATCAATTACGAAAAATCCCATCTGCAACCAACACAGGTTCTACAGTTCATTGGGGCGCTCATCAATACAGCACAACAGAGGGCTTACCTACCACAAGACAGGATTCAGACTCTGTCCTCTCTTGCTCAATGTCTATTCAATCAATCGCATGCATCGGCATGCCAAATTCTTCAACTGCTGGGTCATATGGCAGCGGCCATCCATGTCGTCCCATATACAAGACTCCACATGCGTCACCTACAATGGGGACTCAAGAATCAATGGTCACAGTTCTGGCAACCACTCTCGACCAGAGTACATCTTACCAGACAAATGCCCACTGACATTCAATGGTGGATGAACACCAACCACCTGTCCTCGGTAGCACCTTTTCAGTTGCCTCCTCACCAAATCACTCACCACGGATGCATCCCGAAAGGGCTTGGGAGCCCATTTAAACAAAAACTCAAGGTTGCTGGTCTCTTCAGGAGACAACTATCAAATCAATCTCCTGGAGCTTCAAGCTATTTGGAAAGCACTTCGAACCTTCTTTACCCAACTTTGAAGAAAACATCTCATGATATATGTACAGAAGGAGGGTCAGGTTCCTGGATCCTCTGTCGGGAAGCGCTTTGCATACTGACTTGGGTGATTTCGAACCAAGTCTCGATACAAGCCATTTACCTTCCTGGACTAGACAATGTAACAGCGGACCACCAGAGCAGAATGTTCCATCCACACGAATGGACCTTGAATCAGGACGTGGTATCAAGCATATTACAACAGTGGGGCTTTCCAACCATAGAACTCTTTGCCACAGAGAGTAATCGGCAAACACAGACATTTTGCTCCATCTACCCAAGCAAACTTCATTACGCTCCAGATGCTTTCCTCATTCCATGGATGGTGGGCCTACTCTATGCTTACCCTCCCATTTCACTAATATCAAAAACAATACAAAAATGCAGCAGAGATGCAGCAGACATGATTCTCATAGCCCTGTCCTGGCCAAGGTAACCATGGTATGTGTATCTCATGCGACTAGCCATTCGCCCACCAATTCTACTGGAAAACCATCCCCAACTCAGGAGGGGGGATCCCTTCTTCATCTGATCTTTACAAACTCCCATCTCCTCCTAACTGCACCTCCCACCTGCACATCCATTCCATGGTCAGACCACTCGCTCATTAACGCTACCTTCAAAATAAACAAAACGCACTGTACCAACAAAAAACAAAACAATACTATTCACTATAGAAAATCCTGCTCTTTAGAGGAACTTTCCTTATCCCTTTCAAAAGACCTACAGAATCTAGACCTCAGCGATGAAGCTACTGCCTACAGTTCATGGAAGAACATTACAAACCATATCGCTGATGAAATCTGCCCCTGTATCTCTAAAGAAATTTCGCCATCCAACCCCAAGAAGCCTTGGTACACCCAGGAACTTAAGGCACTCAAACTGCAACTACGAGACAAAGAGAAAAATTGGCGTAAGAACCCCTCCCCAGCCCTACAATTATCCTACAAACACACCCTCCACACCTACCGAACATCCATTTTGAAAACAAAAAGAGACTATTATGCTAGTAAAATCCACAATTATCAATACGATGCTAAAGCCCTCTTCGCTTATGTAACTTCCCTCACAAATTCAAACCACCCCCCCCATCACCGATATTGATGCAAGAAACAAATGTAATGAATTAGCCAACTTCTTCCACACCAAAATCACCAACCTTATCTCATCTCTCCCCCCTCCCTCCCCTCTCCCTTTCACCAGTCAGAAGAACCCCAACACCACTCTTAATTCTTTCGAACTCACTTCTGCCTCTGAGATTACTAGATTCCTAAAGAAAATGAAACCATCCTCACATCCTGAAGACTCCATACCTACTAAATCCCTCCTGGCTATCCCTGACATCATAGCCAAACCCATATCAGAAATCATTAACTGCTCCCTCACTACTGGTCTAGTCCCCCCTGAACTGAAACAAGCCATACTCAAACCCATACTTAAGAAACCTAACCTAGATCCCGCAGTTCCTTCCAACTTCAGACCAATATCCAATTTATCATTCATAGCGAAACTCATGGAAAGGGTAGTAAATGCTCAGCTTATAGAACACCTGGAAAATCACAGACTGTTATTCCCATCACAGTTTGGCTTCCGAAAGTTCTTTAACACTGAAACCCTCCTAATCTCCCTTTCCGACACCATTCTAAAAAGCCTTGATAAAGGCCAAACATGTATCCTGGCCATGTTAGACATCTCTGCGGCCTTTGATACTGTTAGCCACAATATACTAATCGACCGACTCTCTGACATCGGCATCTCAGGCCCAGCTCTGAGCTGGTTCACTTCCTTTCTGGCGGATCGCCACTTTAAAGTTAAATTCAGCAACTACGAATCAAACCCTGTTAAGCTATCCCATGGGGTCCCTCAAGGCTCCTCCCTTTCCCCAACCCTCTTCAATATTTACCTCCTTCCCTTATGCCAACTCCTTGCAGACCTAGGACTCACACACTATGTCTATGCAGATGATGTCCAGGTCCTCATTCCTGTCACCGACTCTGTGACTAACGCCCTCAAAACCTGGGATACATGCCTCAAGTCAATCAACAGCCTCCTCTCTAACCTCAGGCTTGCTCTAAACACCTCAAAAACAGAACTACTTTTTATCTCACCTTCCCGCCATATCCCCACTCTCCCTGTCACCTCCAACCCCTCTCCACTTCATGTCAGGGATCTAGGGGTTACCCTCGACAACCACCTCAATCTCCAAAAACACATTTCTAATATAACAAGGGACTGCTTCTTTAAACTTCACATACTGAAGAAACTAAGACCCCTCCTTCACTTTAGTGACTTCCGAACAGTCCTCCAAGCCACCATATTCACAAAGTTAGATTATTGTAATGCCCTACTCTTGGGTCTACCTTCAACCACAATCAAACCGCTGCAGATGCTACAAAATGCAGCAGCTAGAATCCTCACAAACTCACGCAGATCGGACCACATAACTCCAATACTCAAAGAACTTCATTGGCTTCCAATCCCTGCCAGAATCCAACATAAATGCCTAACAATTATCCATAAAACTCTACACAATAAAGAGATGATTTGGCTAAATGATTCACTCCAATATCACTCCCCCAAGAGACCAACCAGATCCATTTATTTAGGAACTCTGTCAACCCCTTCCCACAAACTTTCACAGCTCGCCTCCACCCGAGAGAGAGCCTTTTCCATAGCAGGACCATCTCTATGGAACTCAATGCCCCCTGACTTACGTCTAGAGCAGAGCACAACAACCTTCAAAAAAAAGTTGAAGACCTGGCTGTTCAAACAGACATTCACCTAATCGTAGCATCCCTGGTCAACATAGCTCTGTATTAAAGTCTGTAATTTACAATGTAACATAATGTAATATACCTTCAGATAATGTTATATAATACTCTACTACTGTACCGTATTATAATGTGGCAGTAATGTAATATAGTTGCTTTCTTTCTTTCTCTCTTAACGTTAACTCTATCCCTCACTAAACTCTGCTTCTCTTTTTCGACATCCCGTTCCTTGGAATTTACCTTGTTAGATGTAACTATTATTTTCCTCCTACTGATGTTAATTGTTACCCCTGTTATAATGTAAACCGATGTGATATCCATTTGAACGTCGGTATATAAAAGTTTTAAATAAATAAATCTGATGCATCGATCCCTCCATCTGACGGCATGTAGGTTGAACGGGACGTTACTAAAACTATCTAGGACTTCCATTTCAATTTGAGGACATTCTCATTGCATCCAGAAAACCTTCCACCAGGCGTAACTGTTATTATTTGTGATAATTGTGGGTGGATCCTTGGGCCGGTGGCAGATGACCACGCCCATGGGGGAAGATCCCAAGAGGGGCCACCGGTCAGGCTCAGAGTTGGGAGACAGACACCCACTAGATCTTTTATTAAACTGTATAGTGAACCACCAGAGGTGGCAGTAGTGAGCTGGAAGAGCCTGGCTGGGTTGTAGTCCCTCAGGCACTGGAACAGCGATCCCAGGATGGCTGAGCTGTAGAGAAACTGAATATAGTGAGTAGGCAGAGTTTCAGGAACAGAACCTGATGGTAACACTCACACAATAGTCTCTTGAAGCAGCCCGGAGGCTGGAATGAAGTAGGCCCTCGAGGAGCGAGTACCTGGTTCCAGGGAAAGCTCTGAGAGAGAGATGGTAACTCACTAGTGTTGTAGGCAGCGTGACTTCCTGGTAGAAGTTGTATTCGGTAGCAGGTCCGGGAACGTGGGCACTCGAGGAGCGAGTACTGGTTCCAGACTGCGACCTGAAAAGCAAGAGAGAGAGCGAGACCCCCGAGGAGCGGGTACCCCTGGTAAAGTCCAAGGAGGCAGAGTAGCAAGGTATGCGGAGAGCGAATCCCATCCGCAGCAATACCTGGAAGAAGCTAGGAAACCCTTTGCTAACTCGAATAGCTAGCAAAATGAAAGACCTTAAGTATCCAGTGAGGATGACGTCATCTCAGGGGGACGCCCCTGAGGTTCGCGTCACAGCTGGTACTTGAGTCGGGGCCGCGCCCCACGCACGCCCTTAGGCTTCAGGAGAACATGGTGGAAGGCAGCGTCTAGCCAATCCAGGGACACCGGAGGAGAACAGCAAGATTATGCCGTGGCAGCCAAACGTCCATCAACCAAAGAGGGAGTCGCAAAAGAGGTAAGGTGGGCGGAGTGGAGATATCGGGCAGCGACGGTCGCAACAGTACCCCCCTTGAAAGAGCGATCTCCTCTTCGGGTACCAGGCTTGGGTTTGGAAGGATGCAAGATGTGGAATTGACGAAGCATCTCCTTGTCAAGGATATTGGTCTGAGGCTCCCAAGAGTTTTCTTCGGGGCCGAAACCTTCCCAGGAGAGAAGATATTCAAAAGTATTGCCTCTTTTTCGAACATCCAGAATATCTTCGACTTTGAACTCTTTAAGTCGTCTTCTGCATTGATGACAGGTGGATCCTGAGATTTGGAAGAAAATTCGCTGAGTATGAGCGGTTTCAGAAGTGAAATGTGGAAAGCATTATGGATGTTGAGACCAGGTGGTAGCTTCAGACGGTAGGTGACTTTGCCAATACGTTAAAGGACTGGGAATGGTCCCACGTAGTGAGGAGCAAACCGAAAGGAGGGTAGTTTAATTCTGAGGTGCTTGGTTGACAACCAGACCTTGTCTCCTGGCTTGAAGACTGGAGCTTGTGAATGGTGCGCATCGTAGTACTTTTTAGAACTGTCACTTGCTTTGATTAGCATGTCCTTTGTCTGAACCCACAGATTATGGATATCATCAGCAGTAGATTGAGCTGCTGGGGACATCACTGAGAGCTTCAGTGGAAGTGGCAGTGTTGGGGAACATCCAAAAACCACTTCAAAAGGTGACAATCCAGTAGATGTTGCTGGATGAGAGTTGATGGCGAATTCAGCCCATGGAAGCAATTTCGCCCAGTTATTCTGTCGGGACGTGACATAAGCTCGAATAAACTGCTTCATTGTTTGATTCATCTGTTCCGTCTGGCCATTCGACTGCGGATGATAGGCTGAGGTGTAGTCTAGAGAGATGTCGAACAACTTGCACAAGGCCCTCCAGAATCGTGCCGTGAATTGGGACCCACGGTCTGATACGATGTGAGAAGGTAGTCCGTGGAGTCGGAATATGTGCGTTATGAAGAGCTTTGCAAGCTCCAAGGCTGAAGGTATGCCAGGGAGCGCCATGAAGTGTGCCATCTTGCTAAATCGATCCACTGTCACCCAGATGGTGTTCATTCCTCCAGAAGTGGGTAAATAGACTACAAAGTCAGTAGCAATGTGCGACCAGGGCCGTTCCGGAACTGGCAGTAGTTGCATCTGAGCCAGTGGTTGTCCAGAAGTGGGTTTGTTCTTGGCACAATTGGTGCAGGATGCCACATAGAAATAGGTATCCTTTTTGATGGTAGGCCACCAATATAGCTTCTGTATCTTGAGCAGGGTACGGCGTTGGCCAGGATGGCCGGCCAGTTTGGAATTGTGCGCCCAAAAGAGCACTTTCTTCCTGAGTCTTTTAGGAACGATTGTTTTACCAGCGGATACAGACTGGGTGGATGCCAAGAGGATCTTCTTCAGGTCAATTATGTGCTGTGGCTCACCAGACACATCCTCTGAATGAAAAGAGCTTCTGCTCTGGTGTTTCTATTTCCAGGGCGAAACTTCATCACAAAATCAAAATGATTGAAAAATAAGGACCAACTGGCCTGTCTGTAATTCAGACATTGTGCGTGGCGGAGATACTCTAGATTTTTATGATCTGTGAATACAGTTATTTGATGTTGAGCGCCTTCGAGACAAGGCCGCCATTCCTCAAATGCAAGCTTTATTGCCAAAAGCTCTGTGTCGCTGATCCCATAGTTTTTCTTGGCTGGAAAAAATCTTTGTGAGAAGAAGGAACAGGGATGTAAGGCTTTGGAGTCTCCTGTTTGGCTCAACATAGCCCCTACACCCACATCTGATGCATCAACTTCGATGATAAAGGGTTTGGGGTCTGGATGCCGCAAGCACGGTTCAAAGGCTTTCTGCTTCGGTTATATTTTAAAAAGTTTTTACTGTGAGTTTTTGCCTCTACAGCCAACTTTTCAAATTCTCTCTTAGCCTGTCTTATCAATGTCTTACATTTAACTTGCCAACATTTATGCTTTATCCTATTTTCTTCCATTGGATCCTTCTTCCAATTTTTGAATGAAGATCTTTTGGCTAAAATAGCTTCTTTCACCTCCCCTTTTAACCATGCCGGTAATCGTTTGCTTACCGTAAACGGTGTTTCCATAGATAGCAGGATGAATTAGCCATGCGTTCCCAGCCCACCTCCCTAGACAGTCCGCACATTAACAGAATCTACCTTTTTTCTATGTACTTCTCGCTTTGTAACAAGAGACTGTATGGCTGCCTGGTGAGGTTCCCGCGCGATTGCCGATTTACCTCAGAGTTCAAAACTCTGTATTCTTTGAGAAAATTCCACCTTCTGATCTGATCGCGACGCTCCCAGACAGCATGGCTAACTCATCCTGCTATCTACGGAAACACCGTTTATGGTAAGCAAACTTGCTTTTACCTGTAAGACTGCACTGGGTGGGTGGTAGCAATTCGAATCCCTACGCACCCCATTCCTAAGGGAGACCTAGTAGGGAGGAAGGTCTTGTGGGTAACATCAGAGAATTTGCTGCCTAATTTGATGACTACATTTTTAATACCATTCACATCAATACCGGCCATGACGGTCTTCTTACCCTGTGAGAGAGGCGGTTTACATGTGTCCATACAGTCTACCATCAACATATATTTTATTTTATTTTATTTATTTATTTATAGCTTTTCTATACCGACTTTCCAATAACAGAATTACTGATCAATTCGGTTTACATTTTAAACTTTAACAGTGACAAGTAATTGTCTTACAATGAACAGGAAGAAATAACTTGGAAATAAATATATGGGGATTATAACATAGATACAATATATAGCCTAATGTAGGCAAAGGCATAAAAACATAGGCACAAGGACTGCCAAGGATTTGAATTGAATTGATGAGTTCTTTGGGGTATTATTTGTGTTATTCATTGGGGTATTCTTTGGGGTTCGAGGAATGTTTAGAGTTGAACTTGTTTCTTTCTTATATAGATCTCTTGTCGGTTGTTTGAAATATATTTTGAAATATAAACATTGTATTGAAAATGCAACATTATTAGAAAATGGAACAATTTATAAGAATAAAATAAACTGCTCTGAGTATCCAAACTATATGCCCAGAACAGACTAGAGAGTCACAAGCAATCCAAACAAAAGGCAAGATATTTCTTGTAGCTTTGTAGAGTGACAGTGGCATATGCATATTGCGTAAGGTGTCACAGAGTGAGAAAAAGAGACGTTTAGATTTTCTGACTTGTGTGCACGGACATTGGCACCTGAATACAAATGCGAACTCAGTCTGTGTTGCAAAACTGCTACACAGACTATGCTACACCGTTGTCTTAACTCTTTCAAGAAAAATAAAGACAGCCCCAGTTCAGAATTTCAGAGTAGATCCTGAGGCCTCCACAAATGTAATAACAGATAAATGTCTTGTAGAGCATACATTTATAGAGCAGATGCGAACTGCTGGCAAACCAAACTCCATCAGACTGCCATCTTACTTATTTATTTATTTATTTTTAATTTTTATATACCGATGTTCCTGTAAAGAATACATATCGCACCGGTTTACAAGGAACTGAACAGTCGCCTCCAGGGTGGAAATACATTAAAACAGTCGCCTCAAGGCAGAATACATTAACACAAGTATACAGGAAAACTATTAAAAGAGAACTTTCATAAACTCAATTAAATGTAACTGTGAACCATACTTATTCATTTTGCTTCCTGGAGGCAACTTCCAATGTGTTCATAAAGGCAGCTGCTTCAACCTTATTGTTAAAAAAAAAAATACCTGGTTGTTATGGGTAAACTCACAGTTTAGCCGGGAACAGGGGAGAAACATTAATCTTTTTAAAATAAAGTTCAGAGCAAAATGGCGCCATCTCTTTCCACCAAAGCTGTCACGTGTGCGGAGAAATCATTAAATAACAAAGTTTTTGTTCCCAGATACTCCAATGAATGAGCTTTTGATAAGCTCGAAAAGCTTGACTTTGTTAGACCATAACTGTGTGGCCTCCACTCTCTCTCCTGCAGAGGGCCGACACCAAGCACCCTCTCGTGGCGAGGATGATCCTCTGTGCAGTAATGATTCCATAAAGGTATAAAATCTCCCTCTTTCCTCTATTCTGGCAGTCTCATGTGGATATTTTTCCTTCTTGATCCTTGACATGATTGAGGTGGGCTGTATGCTTAGTTTGTAGTTCTAGAAATGATTGCTTCATCGCAGCTGCCCTGTCCTCCTGGGATGCTATGCAGTGTTCAGCTATGTCCAAATCTTTTAGATTGACTTTCTAGGCCTCCTTTTTATCCCATCTAATGCTGCTTGCAGTTTAATTAAACGCTCATCGAGCGCCATTGAAACGCTTTTAGTTATTTGTTGTAAGCTTTCCTTGGAGATAGCCACCACGATTTTCTCTCTATCTTCCACTTGGGACGTACCAGCCTTCTTAGTCTCAGCAATCAGACACTGTGTGGTAGTGACTTTCCTGCTCCGGTTACTGAGTGAGATATTTCAACTGAAAGGGTTTTGGATGTTAATAAGAGGGTCACTATCAGATGTTATGAAAGTACCGACTGAGAGAGGACAAATGTGACTGCTCTTCTTCCTGTTGGGTATTCTCCAAGGAAATATGGGGCAGAACTCACCCAGACAGCCTCTGAGGGGTAGAGAGGGAAGACAGAGACTTACAGAGAAATATATTCAGATGGAATCAATATGAACATTAAACCTAATTATCAAAAATGATCAATTTATTGAAACAATTGCAAGTTAGGAAAAACAGCAATTTGTGAATGCTTTGCGCTTTCACTATGAATTAGCAACCTTGACACAATGCTTCTCTATTTTTTTATAGAGCACCCTGACCCTGTTGAGAACTAGTTTTCCTAACTCTATCATAAATTAATCAGATAAGTATATTTTGTTATCTGTAATATTTTCTCTATAAAGAATATATTAACAAGCATTATGTAAAAAAATGTGTTTGAATTATATTTTCAGATACAGGAGGACAATATCTGTCCTGTCAGCTTAGCTTGATGTAGCTCTGCCCTCACTGTGTCCCCTCTCTCTCACTGACTACCCCTTCACTGTAACATCTGTCCTGTCAGCTTAGCTTGATGTAGCTCTGCCCTCACTGTGTCCCCTCTCTCTCACTGACTGCCCCTTCACTGTAACATCTGTCCTGTCAGCTTAGCTTGATGTAGCTCTGCCCTCACTGTCCCCTCTCTCTCACTGACTGCCCCTTCACTGTAACATCTGTCCTGTCAGCTTAGCTTGATGTAGCTCTGCCCTCACTGTGTCCCCTCTCTCTCACTGACTGCCCCTTCACTGTAACATCTGTCCTGTCAGCTTAGCTTGATGTAGCTCTGCCCTCACTGTGTCCCCTCTCTCTCACTGACTGCCCCTTCACTGTAACATCTGTCCTGTCAGCTTAGCTTGATGTAGCTCTGCTCTCACTGTGTCCCCTCTCTTTCTCACTGACTCCATCCTCACTGTAACATCTGTCCTGTCAGCTTAGCTTGATGTAGCTCTGCTCTCACTGTGTCCCCTCTCTTTCTCACTGACTCCATCCTCACTGTAACATCTGTCCTGTCAGCTTAGCTTGATGTAGCTCTGCTCTCACTGTGTCCCCTCTCTTTCTCACTGACTCCATCCTCACTGTAACATCTGTCCTGTCAGCTTAGTGTAAACCGCCTTTACACGGGCTACTCTCCCTTTTTTAATAATACCCAGGCCGAGGGAAGGATGTGGGTAACGTTGGTGTTAATAGTAAAGAGGTATACATGGGGGGGGGGGGAGGAGTAGCCTAGTGGTGAAAGCAGTGGCTATGAACCAGGAGACCAGCGTTCAAGTCCCGCTGTCCCTCCTTGTGACCTTGGGCAAGTCACTTTACCCTCCATTGCCTCAGGTACAAAAACTTAGATTGTGAGCCCTCTGGGGATAGAGAAATCCCTAGAGTACCTGAATGTAAACCGGTGTGATATCTCAATTGAGATGATGTCGGTATATATAAAAAATAAATAAATATGAAAATCCTCTTTCCTTATCAGGTAATTTATAAAGGTTAGAGCGTAATACACTTTATCACCTGATCAGTTACACTCCTGCCAGTTAGGAGAGGAAATGAGGTAAATAAAAAAAAAGGATAAAAGCCAATGTTGTGATTATAATTAGCTTTTACCTTAAATGTTTTATTTTTTTCTTTTCACCAAACAATACTTCAAATACCTTAAACATTCATTAACCTCTTAAAGAAATTTGTAACAATTACTATTATAACTTTACATCAGGTTTTCTCTTACTTATATCTTGCAATTACTTTACTTTAAACTCTTTTCATTAAACAAGTCCTTTCTGTTCAGTCTCTGTATTCAGGTGAGTAACTTTTCTTTACTTCAAACACTCTTTATAAACTAGCTTGTTTATGTATTTACTTAAATTTACTGCTTCTTCTTATCTTTGTTTTGTCTTTCTTTTACTTGTGTGCGATGCTTGAGTACGTTGAATAGCTTTGTTTCTTCTTCTTTGCTTTGAATAGCCTTGCTTCTTCTTCTTTTCTTTCTTTTAACTGTTAATGCCTGCTTCCTACCTTTAACCAATTAATAAGAGATACTATCTCCCTACTAAAGTAGTTTCTGCAGACTAAGTCAGTGTGTTACCTGATTGTTGGTGTTGCACTTTATTGTAACTGAATTCTAGCTAATAAAATCAAAAGATAATCACATTTCCCCTACCTTGGAAAGTTTTCTTTTTAATAACTAGTGGGTAGCTTTTGAGTATATTTTTGGTGACTTTTAGGATAAATTCTCTTCTTTAGCTTTACATTTAACTTATTTGTATTGTCATCATATACTCTTACTCTCTTCTTCTTTGCACAAACGATATATAGCTTTCTTTTACTTGGCTCAGTTCCAAATATTAAACTATTATCACCTCTGTGCATTAATTATATAAGTTCCATGTTACTTCAATAACACTGGATAAATTTATTTATTTATTTATAAATTTTCTATACCAAAGTTCAAATAACAGAGTTAATTATCACTCCAGTTTACATTGCAACCATAAAAAACAGTGACAAAGTTGTCTTACATAGAACAGGGGGAGAGAAAAACTTGGATACAGCTTAAGCATGGGGAGTAACGTGTCAAAACTGGAAGAACTGATAAGAGTTGGCTTTTTGGGGGTAACAAGGTATTCCGAGGGAGGGGGTAGGAATGAGGGGTTGGAAGGGGGTTTGGAAGGGGGGGGGGAGGGTAGCGGAGGGTTACCATAGGTTTAATGAAACTCATATGCATATATTAGATGGCTTAGGCAGCGGAAGTAAATGTGCTTAAGGCATCTGAGCTTGGGAAGAGAAGGTCCGTGGAGGATGAGGCAAGGACGAGTGTTATGGGAAGGCTTGTCTGAATAGTAGCGTCTTAAGTCTCTTCTTGAATGTAATTGGGCATTGTTCCAGCCTAAGGTCCGGTGGGAGCAGGTTCCACTGTTTGGGGCCTGCGGTGGGAAGGCTCTTTACTAAAGGAGGTTTTGAATGTAGGGTGTTCTAAGAGTCCCCTCTTTGCGCTAATCTCAGAGGACGGGTTGAAGTATGAAGTTGCAGGGGGGTCGAGAGGTCCAGCGGAGAGATGTTAAGAATGGCTTTGTGGGTGATTACTAAAAGCTTGTAGAGGATTCTGAATTGACTGGGAGCCAATGGAGCTTCTTAAGGATGGGTGTTTTTGTGGTCCCTTTTGTTAGACTTTGTGAGTATCCTTGCAGTTGCATTCTGAAGCAACTGGAGAGGTTAATGGAGTTGTCTGGAAGGCCTTGAGAAGAGCATTGCAGTAATCGATTTTTGAAAAAATGATCGCTTGTAAGACAGACCTGAAATCTTGAAAATGAAGGAGGGGTCTTAGTCTTTTTAATACTTGAAGTTTGAAGTAGCACTCCTTTATTGTGTGTTAATGAAGCCTGTGAAGCTCAATTGAGTGTCCATGACTACCCCTAGGTTTCTGACTTTGGGAGAGATGGTTGGGAGCGTTGTAGGGGGTAGGTTGTTTAAGGAAAAGTTACCATCCTGTGTGATTAAGAGGAATTCGGTCTTGTTTGTGTTGAGAATCAGGTTAAGATTTGAAAGGAGGTTATTAATGGAGCATAGATAGGTGTTCCAACGACGTAAAGTACTGTCCAGAGAATCTATTATCGGTAGGAGGATTTGGACGTCGTCCGCATACACGTAATGTGTTAATTTGAGCTCGGAGAGGAGTTTACAAAGCGGGAGTAGATAGATGTTAAATAATGTTGGTGATAACGACGAGCCTTGAGGGACTCCGAGGGTGGAACTGAATGGAAAAGATTCTTTGCTGTTGATCTTGACTCTGTAATATCTGTTCTGGAGGAAGGATTTAAACCAGTTTAAGGCTGTGTTTTTTGATGCTGATGTCAGTTAATCTGTCAATGAGACAGTCGTGGTTAACTGTGTCGAATGCGGCGGTTAAGTCCAGAAGGATGAGCAGGCAGGGCTGTTTTTGTTTTTTCAAGGTTCATGAGGATGTTGTCTGACAGTGATAATAGCAGAGATTCTGTGTTTCGGGATTTACGGAAACCAAGTTGTGCTGGGGAGAGGATGTTGTTGATTTCAAGGAATTCTGAGAGCTGTTTGTTGACTATTCTTTTGAGGATCTTTGCAATGATAGGGAGATTTGCAATGGGGCGAAAATTAGCTGGGTTGTCTGTGGAGAGGTTGGGTTTTTTTAGAAGAGGTTTCAAGATGGCAAGTTTGAGAGGGTCAGGGACGTGACCCTGGGATAAGGAGGCATTAATGATCTGGGCGAAGGGCTTAGCGAAGTTTTTGGCAGAAGCTATCAGTAGGTTGACTGGAATCGAGTCCAGTGGGTGAGCGGATGGCTTTAGTTTTTTTAATATGGATTCGATTTCTAATGCTGATGTGGATTCAAAATTCTCTAAGATGTCTGCCCATGGAGGTAGGACACCGGGTAGTTGTGTGTGGTTGGGGATGGGAGGCTGAGAGGTGGAGACCGGATGTGGTTGGCTTGTAACATTGTTATCTGTGCGGGAGGCAAGTAAGTTAGGTATTTTGTTCATGAAAAAAGTAGCCAGCTCCGTGGCTTTGTAAAATGCTTTGTCATCTGGAATTTCTGATGTCGGTGGTTTGGTAAGGGATGATACCAAGGAGAAAAGGGCTTTAAGGTCAAAGATGAAATGGTGAATTTTCTGAGAATAGAAGTCTCTTTTAGCTTGCAGGATGACAATTCTGTATTGGTGCATGAGAGATTTAAAGGTTTGAAGGCGAAGGATTTTTGCGCCAGGTCTGTTCCATTTTTCTAAGATCGCGCTTCTTGGTTTTTAATTCAGGAGTGAACCAAGGTTTATTGTTGGCTTTGTGTATATACTATATACACAATATATATACACACAATATACTATATACATATATATACACAATATTTATATATACACACAATATACTATATACATATATATACACAATATATATATATACACACAATATATATACACACAATATACTATATACATATATATACACAATAGATATATATATATACACAATAGATATATATATATACACAATAGATATATATTGTTGTAATCCAGAAGTGGATCCTTGGGCCGACCGTTGATGGAAGACGGTCAGGAGGCAGTTCAGGTAAGCAGGCAGGCAGGTAGACTGGCAGGCAGGCAGGTAGACTGGCAGGCAAGCAGGTAGACTGGCAGGCAGGCATGAAGGCTGGCAGGCAAGCAGGTAGACTGGCAGGCAGGCTGGCAGGCAAGCAGGCAGGCTGGCAGGCAAGCAGGCAGACTGGCAGGCAAGCAACTTTCTTGGTGACTGTGTTGCAAGGCAAGGAAACCTAGGAGACGCTGGGTTTAAATCCCCCCAGGATCTGATGTCACAGAAGGAGGTCTGACGTCATAGAAGGAGGCGTGTCACAACAGTACCCCCCCTCTTACGCCCCCTCCTCAAGGGTCCGGGTTTATTGGGATTGTCATGATGAAACTGGGTTAACAGGGACTTGTCCAGTATATTTCGGGCAGGTTCCCAAGAGTCCTCCTCAGAGCCGCAGCCCTCCCAGGCCAATAGATATTCCCATCGGCGGTTGATGAAGCGTACGTCCCGTACTTCCCGTACTTGGTAAATAGGATCTTCGTTCGGGGAGGTGGAGATCGCATCTGGCGTGAGCCGATGGAAACGGGAGAATATCACTGGTTTCAACAACGACACATGAAATACGTTGTGGATGCGCATGGAGGATGGCAGACGAAGTCTATAGGACACCAGACCAACGCGTTCTGCCACCTGGAAAGGGCCGCAGTATCTGGATGCCAACTTACGTGATTGTCCAGCTAAGTGGAGATTCTTGGTACTTAACCATACTTTAGTACCGGGTAGAAGTGTTGGAGCGGCACGTCGGTGGCGGTTTGCACAGCTTTGTGCTTTCTTTGCTGCAGAGGTGAGACGTCGCTGAAGGGCTCTCCAGAGATCGTGAAGTTGGGTAGCCACTGTCTGGGCCGCCGGTGAAGCAACATCGATAGGTACCAGGACGGGTGTCCTGAGGTGGTGTCCGAAGACCGTTTGAAAGGGAGATTGCCCAGTAACCGAGTGAGTGTGGTTATTATAGGCGAACTCAGCCCAGGGAAGGAGGGAGACCCAGTTGTCCTTTCTCTGCGAAATGAAGCTTCGGAGAAACGTCTTGAGGGAACGGTTCATCCGCTCGGTTTGCCCGTTAGACTCTCTTCTACAGTATTCTGACATTGCTCGTTTTCTCAAGGGTGTCAAGCATATGCGTCCTCCGTTACGGGACCCTTGTCCCTCCTGGAGTCTTAACCTTGTGCTTCGCTCCCTGTCGGGACCACCGTTCGAGCCGCTGCGCAGTGCAACGATAAAGGATCTCACTCTCAAGACTGTGTTTCTTGTGGCCATCTGTTCCGCTCGACGCATCTCGGAGCTGCAGGCTCTGTCGTGTAGAGAGCCCTATCTCCGTTTCTCCGACTCTGGAGTTTCGCTTCGCACCGTTCCTTCCTTTCTTCCGAAGGTGGTTTCGGCATTCCATGTGAACTAGACGGTGGAGTTGCCGTCCTTCTCTTCCTCAGAGCCGAAGTCTCTCCGTCTCCTGGATGTAAAGCACACTTTGCGTCTCTATCTGGAGGCTACAAACGAGTTCCGGATCTCTGACCATCTCTTCGTACTCTGGTCCGGCCCTAAGAAGGGGTCTCAGGCTTCGAAGACTACCATTGCCAGATGGCTGAAGGCTGGCATTGCTGCTTCCTACATTGGGGCGGGTCGGACTTCCCCACCCGGAATCGTAGCGCATTCTACACGTTCTCAGGCGGCGTCCTGGGCGGAGTCTTGCTCGGTATCCTCGCAAGAAATTTGTAGAGCAGCCACCTGGAAATCGTTACACACGTTCTTGAGACACTATCGTCTGCACCTCGCCTCTTCGATCTCTGGACACTTTGGCGAGCAGGTTCTCCGAGCAGGCCTCGCAGGACCCCACCCGATTTAGGGAAGCTTGGGTACATCCCACTGTCTGGACTGATCCAGGTATGTACAGGGAAAAGAAAATTATTACTTACCTGCTAATTTTCGTTCCTGTAGTACCATGGATCAGTCTAGACGCCCACCGCGTTTGGGTTCTTGATCCTGCTCTGCTCTGCGTTACTTCTTGCTCGCAGTGTTCAGTGTCTTCACAGTCGTTTCTTTTCACTGTTTTTCACAGCTCCCTACAAGTTGGTAGAATGTTTGCGGTTTACTTGTTGCGGTTACAATTGTTTTCATTATCTGTTTCCACAAACTTGATCCTTCGGGGGTTTCTACTCGGGCTTTGATATACTCGATACTGAACTCCTGCAGAGGGGGTAGTAGTATATATGGATACGCCCCCTCAAAGCTTGTGCTGACTCCATCTGCTGGATTGGGGACATAACCCACTGTCTGGACTGATCCAGGTACGTACAGGGAACAAATACGTTAATAAACCAACTATAGAACTAAACAGCCCAACACATCCCAATGACATCAAAATAAAAAAATCGAAAACATCTTAAAACCCCCCACTAAACTCTCATCCTAGTACCTTTAGTTAAAACACTAGAACACCCTGTAATCTTGATTACATTGTCAATGCTCATGCTATGTATGTTATGTAAATCATGAAAATCATACTGCACCCATCACCTTACCAGCCAGCCAATCCCCTGCCACCTCCAAAGACATCATATCACCACAAGTAAGAGACCTGGGTGTACTCCTAGATAACAGACTCAGCCTCAACAAATTCGTGAACAACACCACAAAAGAATGCTTCTTTAAATTACAGGTAATAAAGAAATTAAAACCACTACTACTCTACAGAGACTTCCGCTTGGTTCTACAATCCATCATACTCCCGAAACTGGACTATTGCAACTCACTCCTTCTGGGCCTTCCCGCCAGCTCCACTAAACCACTCCAGATGGTTCTTAACGCTACAGCAAGAATTCTCACAAACACCAAAAAAAGGGATCATATCACCCCCATCCTCCAGCACCTGCATTGGTTACCGATTAAACACAGGATTCACTTTAAAAGCATCATGATGATACACAAGCCCTTATATAATATCTCTCCTCTCAATTTAACTTTTCAACTACAGCTACACACTTCCAAAAGACCGACGAGAAATGCTTATAAGAACATGCTTGTAACCCAGCCGGCGAAAACCTCCCTGAGGAAACGAGCTCTATCCACTGCGGGTCCCACACTCTGGAACTCGCTCCCACCGGATCTTCGTATAGAACCTTGCCACACTACGTTCAAAAAGAAGCTAAAGACCTGGCTTTTCGCACAAGCATTCCCGGACATCTAAGAGTCGAAAGAATACAATCTCTGTATTTTACCAAAGGATAGACTTTGAACCACCTCCCCCTGTACATAGGTTTGTACATAGTTTTCCCAGCAGCATTATCAAAACAAATTGGACATGCTAAACACATGTCGTTTCTATAGTTTCTTCCTATATTCCCTGTTATGCCCACCCCTTTATCTGTTACCTGTTTGAAGTGTTTTTCTCGTTTCAATGTAAATCGCCCTGCGAGGCGTTAGTTTCATTTCCTTGTAAACCGAGGTGATATGTATTTTATACAGGAACCCCGGTATATAAAAACTAATAAATAAATAAATAAATGTATGTGATTACATTTAGTCATTGTTTAGGGCATGCCATTATATGTATGTTATGCTGTAAAACGTTGTGATCTTTATTTGGAACGACGGTACATAAAATAACCAACTAAATAAATAAATAAATAGCAGTGCACCAGATTAAAAGGGGCTGTTGCAAAGGCAAGAAATATTTATATAAGAAATGCAACACATTTTGATTTTGAATGCATGTTGTTTTGTCTTGCTCTTGATTTAACTTGTTTCTTTGTTCACCGCCTAGGCCTTTCTAGTGTTAGGTGACTTATAAATGCAATAAAATATAAAAATGTCAGTGGATCTGCTTCTCAAAGGAGGAGGCTGAAAAAAGCAAAGGCAAAAAGGAACAGTGTTCAAGAAGTGCAAGGAATCTTAAAAAGAGGAACCCGGGGAAATGGTGAAACTGAAGGAGACGAGGAGAGAAATCAGAAGAGCAAGAGGTCAAGCAGAGGAAAGGCTTGCTAAAGAGGTAAAGCGAGGTGAGAGAAAGGAGGAAGGCCAGAGGTGCTATGGTAAAACCCAACGCTCCTGTTGGACGAGTTACTAGGAATGTGCATGAAGGGGGTGAGGGAATTGCTTTGGGGGGGTCAGGAGGGAGGTTCTTCAGTGGAGGAGAGAAGGTGAGGGTTGAATTGCTCTGGGAAGAGGGCAAGGGGTGAGGGGTGAGTCAGCTGCTCCCTCCTGGGGGAGAAGTTGCTTCAGGGAGGGGAGGAGATGATGAATGATTTGCATGGTGGGGGAGGGGGAGAGGGTGTCAGTTGCTTCAGGGGGGCATCTGTGTAAGTCGCTGTTGGGGGAATGAGGGAAGGAAGGTGGAGCCATTACTGCTTCACCCTCTCCTGCCTCAGGTCCTCTGGGACAGGGACCTACTAACGAAACTGAATTTGGAACTCAGCTAGAGCAGATTTTTTTTTTTTAATTTATAGTTTATTAGAGTTTTTACAAATTATACAAATTGCAAAAAAACAAGGAACAAATTTTGGTATAACATCTTATAAATCCACTTAATGTTTACAGGAAAATTTTTCAATACCTCAATCTATAGTCCACTACATGGGAGGAATCTTTTTTAAGCAAAAACACAAAGGAAAATGTTTTTCTATCAGATTACATAAAGCTGGATTACTTTATTTATGCAGTCAATCCTAATTCAACCTCTTTCTTTATCTACCAAAAAAATTTCTAAATGAGATGGGTCCTGAAAGATAAACTTATTCTTCTGGTACACTATTACACATTTACAGGGGAATTTAAGAAAATATGTTGCCCCGATGGACACTACTCTAGGTTTCAACATAAGAAATTGCTTCCGCCTGTACTGAGTAGAACGTGATACATCAAAAAATACCTGGACTTTATAACCACAGAACAAAGATTCTTTATTCCTAAAATATTTTTCAAGAATATTAACCTTGTCCTTCTCTCTGCAAAAAGTCACAAGAAGTGTGGCTCTTTGAGGTATGTCACCTATTGATGACTCCAGGAAGGAGGTTAAATTAGGGGACTTTTGTTGGATACTGTCCATACCTTCCTCTCCTTCCTGTCTCTTTACTCTAGAACTCAAAACATAATATATTTTTGAGATAGATTGATCATCCATATTTAGTATGAACAAATTTTCTTTTAAATATTTCTTCAACAAATCAGTGGCTGAAAGGAGTCTGGTCATTGGGAAATTCAAAAACCTCAAGTTCCTAACCCTATTTTCATTTTCCAGTCTCTCAATTTGCCGCTGAGTTGTTAGGGAATCCTTAATAAAGGAATTATTTGCAGTTTGGAGGGCTGCTAGCTGCACTGTAGCCCCCCTGCCTGCTTCCTCTAATTGTTTTAAACGGTTATCATGTGACTCTATATCATTTTTTAACTCTAGGTTTCCTTTATTAGTCTGAGCCATAAATCCAGTCATTACATTTTGCAAATCATTAATTGCTCTCCATACATCCACCAGGTTATATTCTGGGGATCTATGGTTACTGGACTAGATATCTGTAGTCCAAGTCCCTCATTAGATCCCGGTTCCACCACCTCCCCAATATCTGTGGGGAGAGGTGCATCATTATCCATAGTACTTTCTTCCATCCTTAAACCTGGTTGGATAGGGACATTAAAGTCCAGGTGGGGTTGAATTTGTAACTGCTGGCTCGGGCTGTCTGAAGCTCCTGAGGAAAAAGATATTTCAGGAATTGTATTGCGGGCAGCTTGACTTACCCGCCTTACAATATGTTGGTCCATCGGCCCTCTAGCCTCCGTAGTCGCTGGAGATGAAGTCCAAACTTTTGGTTTCCTTTTCCTGCCCATATGGTTAGGTAAAGTAGAGAAAAGTTTTCGCCCAGGGGCGCGCAGCTTTGGCTGCGCGCCGCTGCTCTCCTGAATTTATCCCAGTGATTCCGGCCCCTCCCGATGATGTCACTTAGGGGGTGTGGCTGCAGGGCGGCACGATGGAACGGCTCAGTAGGTGAAAAAAGAGCTTGTAACCTGCCCTTCTCTGCCGACCTCTCAGAGAGAGGTTCCCAGCTGAAAGTCCTCCAAAAGTCGCCGCTGCTCTCCTGAATTTATCCCAGCGATTCCGGCCCCTCCTGATGACGTCACTTAGGGGGCGTGGCTGCAGGGCGGCATGATGGAACGGCTCAGTAGGTGAAAAAAGAGCTTGTAACCTGCCCTTCTCTGCCGACCTCTCATTCAGGCCTATCCTGTAAAGTGCGGCCGCGTTTACCCTGCTCCTAAGCCGCTTTTAACTCACGTTCCGGCCGCGTTAGCCCTTCCTGCGATCCCGAATCCCCTTTAATCTACTCCTACCGCGTCCTAAATTCCCCGGGTAACCCCTTCCGCCCGCGGCATGTATATTGCATGCAAACAAGCGAATTAGCTCGATATTGCATGCAAATGAGCCAATTAGCTATTCCCCTAGCATCCCGTAACCCGCGCCCCGACTAACGCTACCTTTCCCTGCCGTTTTGTCGCGCGTTTAACCTGCAAACTTACCGCCTACCCTGACCCAGGCGGTAGAGGCATGGGTAAGGGTAGGTGGCAAGCTTTCCCCCAGCCCCCGCTCACCTGCCCCGGCCGCGATCATGGGTGCCGGTCTCCGTGGCAGCCCCAGTCCTCTCCCCTCCTCCCGAAGCCAAAAAAAAAAAAGCTTTTTTTTTTTTTTGGCTTCGGGAGGAGGGGAGAGGACTGGGGCTGCCACGGAGACCGCTTTCCCCCGTGCAAGTAAGTTGTTTCGCCGCTTGTCTCTTCTCCCCCCTCCCGGAGCAGGGCGCGAAAAGCTGCCTTGCTCCGGGAGGGGGGGGGGAAGAGATGACAGCGGCGAATCCAAAAAATAAGCGAAAAAAACTTAAAAGCTAAAAGTAAGTTGCTTCGCCACTGTCATCTCTTCTCCCCCCCTCCCGGAGCAGGGCGCGAAAAGCAGCCTTGCTCCGGGAGGGGGGGAGAGAGATGACAGCGGCGAAGCTTTCCCCCAGCCCGGACGCCGGCAAAAAACTTACTTTTTTGCAGCCAGCCATGAGCAGGAACACGATCTGGCCTGCCTTAGCTCCTCCCGACAAGATGGCCGCCTGCACGGGGAAAGCGTGCAATTGGCTGCTCAAGACGTGACGTCACGACATCACGTCTTGAGCGGCCAATTGCACGCTTTCCTCGTGCAGGCGGCCATCTTGTCGGGAGGAGCTAAGGCAGGCCAGATCGTGTTCCTGCTCATGGCTGGCTGCAAAAAAGTAAGTTTTTTGCCGGCGTCCGGGCTGGGGGAAAGCTTCACCGTTGCTAGTGTCCCCCCTCCTCCCGGAGCAAGGCGGCTTTTCCGCCCTGCTCCGAGAGGAGGGGGGACACTGAAAAGTCGTTTCGCCGCTGTCTTCGCCGTTGCTTCGCCGCTGTCAGTGTCCCTCCTCCTCCCGGAGCAAGGCGGCTTTTCCGCCCTGCTCCGAGAGGAGGGGGGACACTGACAAGTCGTTTCGCCATTGTTTCTGCGCTGTCGCCGCCGTTGCTTCCTGGTATCTGTCATTTCAAATGACATTTGAAATGACAGATACCAGCGTGGCGTGAAGCCTTAGACCCGCGCACCCAGGATCCTGTATAGGCGCTCTATCCAGTATCCTGGGTTGCGCGGGCCTAAGGCTTTTCGGACGCGGCTTACATTTACATATAATTAGGCTTCAGGATCGAGCGGTAGGTGAGCTGCACTGTGCGGGCGGTAACCGCGGGTGCCGTAGGCACTAACGCAGCTCTTCCTACCGCTCGGTACTGGATAGGCCTGAGAGAGAGGTTCCCAGCTGAAAGTCCTCCCTAGAGCAGATTTTATTCTAAATTGTTTTCTTTTTTTTTGTTGACTCAATGTGAATAAGGCCAGAGAGGGACCAGGATGTACCAAAATTAGGAAGTCTGTTTTAAAAGTACAGCACAGCAAGGCGAAAAGTGCAGAGTCGGGAATTGGTGGTTGGGGAGGGCAGGTGGTAGGGGTGAGGCAGGGGGGTGTGCCCCCAAAACCTCCCTCTTAAAAATTGCTTCCCCTCGGCAACTCGGCACCTGTAAGGTCTTTTTGCTGATCCTCAGAGTCTGCTTTTGTTTTATGTACTTTGACTATTTTTTTAGTTATCTTCAAATCTGATCATTTTACTGGTTCCCTTTCCCAGGAATACACAAAACCTTCCACCCCATACATCCATTCACATCTCTTTAGTCTCCAGACACATTTCTCACACACACTTGGATGTTTCTCATGTACACATGTGCACACATTTCTTACACACACTCACAGTTTGAATCCATCACCTACATTCAGCTTTAAAGAAGCAAAGGAACTTTATTTAAACGCTTTAATCATTGAGCAGAGACAGACAGGGATCCGATTTGGAGTCCTTCTTATAGTTTCTACTTCTGCAGCTTTGGGTTGCTTAATAATTTTCTATAACGTTTTCCACCCAAGATATGTAATTGCAGACTTTGGTGTAAACTCCAGGATAGTTCTTCTGGGCACATCCCTGACCCCAGGATACTACGCCCACCAATTCTCCATTACAGACCAGAGGGCCTCCAGAGTCTCCCTGCAGAGAACAGAAGAGGAGGTTACACAGCAGGCTGAGGCTAGCAATGAGGTGCCGGACGCTGGGAGGATTAGAGAGTACTTATATAACGGAGCGGGCAGGGATGGAATCTGCATGGCACTTGGACACGCCAGTTTTAGCCAACGTTTTTGAAATAAATTTATTTGCATGAGATGACTTTGAAAATGCTGAAGTAATTGGCCTGGTTTGCACACAGTTACCACACAAAGTAACACTTGCTCTTCAGAGGGCGTAACGTGTGCAGGGTGATTTACACGCATAGAGGGTAACTTTCAAACAACTCCACCCAGTGGCATATATTTGTGTATATGGTCACGTAGAGATCTATGACAGCATTTTGTAACCCGTACGTATGAGATACGTGCGTATTAGGAAATCTGCATATGTCTATCCCAACATATGTGTGCATGCATGTTTATGCACGAATACATGCAATGCATTGAAAGTGAGTAATTCAATGCATTGAACACATGTATTTTTCCTACTGATTTAAAAAATATATACACGCATATTTTATGCTTGGAAAAAATCCAGTTTACACATGGTAGTCGGTATATTTTGAAACATGCACACCGATTTCTCCACCACTTCGCCCAGTCCTTCTCCAGTTCATCCAGACCTCCCACCCAGCCAGTGGTAGACAATAAAGCAGTCGGATATAAAGTGTGCAAGATAATTAGCAGGTGTGAAATTACACGAGTAAGTTGCCAAATGTATGTGCCTAAATCTCTTACAAAAAAGCAACTTATGCCTGCAGCCCAGAATACCCTTAGATCTCCTCTTTTTCTCCTCGTATCTGTGCATGCAAAACCTAAAGTATGCGTGGATTCACCATGACTATAAAATAGCAATTACACGAGTGCAAGCCACTTACATGCATATATGCTAATTTTATGCTTTGAAAATTCACCTCCTACTTTTTAAAACCACCAAGTGTGCACACAAGTCTCAAGCCCATTGCCCGGAACGGCTCTTCACGGGGTGCACAATATTAAGTCAGAGGAACCAAAGGCTAAAAGGTAAACAAATAAATGAGAATAGAAAAAAAGTATGGCAGCAGATCAGGTTAGGAAACGGGCACTCGTAAAATTAAGCGTCCGTTTTCCTAACCTGCTGACAGCCACCTCTCCTGGGCCAAGAGGTGCTAGGGGCGCTCAAATGTCCCTAGCGCCTCCTTTTAGTGCCACGTTATTAAGTTGGAGGGATGTACAGAAAAGCAGTATTTTCTGTTTTTCTGTACACTTTTTCGGGCTGCTCAGAAATTAACGCCTGCCCTTGGGATCGGCGCACGTTTTGTTTTACGGTATCTGGCGCGAATGACTAATAGCCTCATCAACGTGCATTTGCATGTGATGAGCACTAATAATTTTGGGGGGGGGGGGGGTGTTGGACGCTCGTTATGGACGCACTGACCCCCTTATTGTATAAAGGGTGGTGGATGCAGGTTAAACCGTGCGCTCAGCTGAGTGCACTGTACTGTATTGGCCCTGCCTGTGAAGCCAGAGCCGCAGCATTTTTAACAAATAAAGCACAGCACATGTGCCTTTAAAAGGCAGGCACCACAGTGGCAGTGCAGTAATCCCCAGCCCAAACATTTCCCTCCCAGTAAAGGATCTCACATAATCTAGAATCTAATGATGTATGAGAAACTTGTTAGGGGTTAAAGTGCAGGTAAGAGATTAATCAGATTCCAAGCATTTACCATCCCCCTCACACAGGGCTCCCTCAGCCTGCCCTGCTTCCTGCTCCTAAGAAATGGAAACTCCAAGGTATAATGGCCAAACATTTACTTAAAAAATAAGAACAAGAGAGCAAAACATTGCAGTTGGGATGATAATAACAGGCAGTAGGCAAAGAAAAGGAAAAGTAACAGTAAGTGTGAGAGAAATTCATGCTTTCAGTTAGGAAGTGCAGAGCTGACTTCTTGCAATACGAGTTAGCAAGGATTCCTGTCCTGCTATTTCCGCCACACTGGCGCCATCTTAAAAAATGGCGCAGGCCGTCCATTGCTCCTACCATGCGACAGGGGCCAGCTAATGACACTGAAAGCCCCTGTCACATGGTAAGGGCAAAGGGCCATCGGCACCATTTTGAATACCGGCAGCCGACGGCTCGAGAGGGGGACATCGCTCCCGGGACCCCCGCTGGACTACCAGGGACTTTAGGCAAGTTTTGGGGGGGTTGGGAGGGTGGGGGATTGTAAATAATTAGATCTGAAGGGTTGGGGTGGGTTTGGGGGTGTTTTCTGTGTGCCCTTTCTCCCCACCCCCCAAAACGATAAGAAAACCACACAAAATTTTGTGGGGTTTTCCTATCATTTTCGGGGACCCCCAATACATGACGAATTAGGAAATATCGTACGATATTTTAATTCGTCAAAAAAACAATGCACATCCCTACTGCTGAGACCTTGCCTGTTGTGGTAAGTGCCCACAGGGCTCCTCCCTGTGGGCGGAGTCTTCACTCGCCACGACCCAAGGGCCCCCTACTCGTTCAAGACACACAGAACATAACAGGTAGAAGCAGGATTTGCGTGCAAACTTGCACGCGTCCACTTAAAACTTGGCATATATGTGCGCGTGATCAGAACATTTTATAACATGTGCGTGATTATTATAAAATGGCAGTGTCGCTATGTGTGGGCTGATGCACGCCTGCCAATGGATGCCCGTGCTCTGGTTTGAAATTTACTGTTTTAAGATGGAACTTACCCAAAGGCCATGTGATGCAGTAGAGGAAGGCTGCATGACTGCCTCCCCCGATGTATTTACATATTTTAGACCCAGTCCTAAAGAATTAGGGCAGACAAAAGCTGTAATAAGTCAATCCCTATGCTTTGGGGGATCAAGCCCCTCGATCGATGTGCTCTAGCTGAAAGGCTCCAGCTGACAAGTTAATGGAGGCAGAGGAGGAGGCCTTGTGCACGCACAATCTGCCTAGCAAAATGGTGGATGTAATGAAAACAGTAATACAGCGGCTTGCAAATAAAATCCACTACAACCTTGACGCGAGGTTGGAGAAGGTGGTGGATCGGGTGGTGCGACTAGTTTCTACAGGGGGAGAGGAAGGAACACACTATATCTTTATATGCAAATGATGTTCTTTTATTTCTCCCAGACCCAAAAAGATCGGATCCTTGAGTGTTGGACCTTCTCAGGGAATAGGGGTAGATGATTGGCTGTAAAGTTAATTTTACTAAGCTGGAAGTCTTTCCCATAAAACAGCAACAGTAAAGAATATTCCGGGATGTTTTTCATCTTTTAAGATGGCAAAAGATGTCATCACATAACTAGGGATTAGGGTGCCTAGGGATCTGACTGCCCTGTATAGGCTTAATTATGCTTCAGTGGTTAGTGGGATGCAGAGAAATCTTAGGGACTGGGATGATCAATTTCTGTCATTGGGAGGGAGAATTAGTGTGGTGAAAATGAACGAGCTTCCATGCTTAAAATATTTGTTTCAGCATGTTCCCTGTTTCCTCCCCGACAGGTTTTTTTTTTCAGATATTAACAGCGCTCCTCTCCGATTTATATGGCATGGCAAACGCCTTCGTATTATGCTCCGAACCTAGTGGAGGCCCAAGGAGAACGAGGGTATGGGTCTTCCTAATTTACAGGGCTACTTTTGAGTGGCCCAGGTACATGGACCTATGGTCTGGCTTCACGCTAGAATCACATCTGGTGTAAAGTTTAGACCACTCTCGACTCATTGCAAGCTAGAACATCGGAGAGGACCTGCGTAATCATATCTCACACGTTTATGGTGTGGCAGGTGGTGTTAGAGATTACATGTATCATCAGGCCGAATGTCTCCGCTATCCCCACTGAAGAACAATCCTGTGTTAACGGTACACACATAGCAGGGTGGCAGGCGACTGGTGGGAGGTGGATCTAAAATTTCTGGGCCAGCTGTGGGAGGATGGAGGAACTGCTCCCCCCCCCCGAGTCGGTGAGGACTACGGGTTGCACAGAGCATTGGTGACATATTACAAACAAATGTTGGGCATTGGAAAAGGGAAGGTTACCTTCTGTCCCTTCAACACTTGAGATGGTATTCGCGCAAGATGATGTACCAGAGAAATGTATTACTGTGTGGTGTATGGCAGCTGACCTCTCTCTCGTATGTATGAATTAATGGAACAGAGACCTTCATATGCAGCTGGAGGATGAGGACTGGAAAGTTATCTGGAAGCGGGCTCACAGAATCTCGCTCTGTTGCAGAAGAGTGGAGCTGATGATTAGACTGATGCATCGCACTTATCGGTACCCACTCTTTTCTGTGTCTTTCTCCCCGGGTTCCTCCCGTTTGTGCT
Organism: Rhinatrema bivittatum; assembly: GCF_901001135.1. Taxonomy (NCBI): domain Eukaryota; kingdom Metazoa; phylum Chordata; class Amphibia; order Gymnophiona; family Rhinatrematidae; genus Rhinatrema; species Rhinatrema bivittatum. The sequence goes on along the minus strand of NC_042628.1, from coordinate 77,037,976 downwards.
GAAGGGGCCGTGGGCAGGAGGCCCATTTTATCATATGTGGTGGTCGTGTCCAATGGTGGCCGCTTTCTGGAAAGTGATCTCAACTATTTATTTATTTATTTTATTTAACATTTTTATATACCGAAATTCATGTAGTGATATTACATATCATCTCGGTTTACATTGTAACAGTAACAAGCATGTAAGAATGCGATTACATTAAACAAGGGAGTAGAACTTGGATCAAAAGGAAACTGGGGAATTAAGAAAACGAAAACGAATTATTCTATTCTGAGAGGGAGGCTTGTAATCACAGCTGAATGAGTTTATTGGGGATGTGGAAATATCATATATTAGTGACTCATAAATGAATATTAGCAGCTCAGTTATATACCTGCTGGCAGATTTACTGCAGCATTGCTATGGAAACAAACTCTCACTAGCAATGTGGCTTAAACACAGCTACAAAATTGCTTTAATAGAAAAATGGAGATATAAGAATGAAGCTGAAATGTTTGATAAGATTTGGAAACATTGTTGGGATTACTGGGATAAAGTACATGATTAGTGGTATTAATGAAGCAGGCGTTTCCACGTGAATGTCAGGGGAGCACCTTCTTACTTTTTCCCTTTCTATTCCTATTTGTATTTAGGTTTAAATGGATTCTCCTGAGCTGGGATATTAAGGCTTGTTGTTAGGGGAGAGACTACTGTTTGCATTTTGCTTTTTCTATGTCTGTGACGCCTCCTCTCTGTAGGTATAGCACTGCCTCTGTTTAAATAAAAAGTTTCTAAAAAAAAAAAAAAAGATAGAGCTCACCCAGCTAAGATGGTGTGAATTTAGCAGACTGAAACAAATCTCAGCAGCCTTACATAAGATGCACCCTCTAGTGGGGAGCCGGTGAAGACTAGCCAGGACAGGAGTGATAGGATCTCTCGGTTTGCAGCCAGAAAGAATTTGTGCTGCTGAGTATCATGGCCATACTCTTATGGCTGATATTTTATATTTCTTGCCCTTATTGTTTTGAGGAATAGTATTTCTATTTTTTCCAAAATTTGATATTCCGCTGTTATCCGGATCAGGCTCGAAGCAAATTACAATACATTAGCGTTCTGGATCAGTCGCTCGTACATAACCAACAGTACAGAATTATTTTAATTTAATGTAGTACAAAGTATAGGTCAAATTATGACAGACAATGCCAGAATTAATATAAATTAACTAAACTAACTGAATTAATATAAGAACATAAGAAAATGCCTTACTGGGTCAGACCAAGGGTCCATCAAGCCCAGCATCCTGTTTCCAACACAGGTCAATCCAGGCCATAAGAACCTGGCAAGTACCCAAAACCTAAGTCTATTCCATGTAACCATTGCTATAACTTAACAATATACTTAATATACTTAACAATATAACTTAACAGAGATAGATCAAAGAACAATAGCACTATTGACCTTCTACCGAGTGGTGAGAAGTAGCGCAGACTGATTGCAGTATCTGCGAGTGGCCCGGCTGTATCAGCTTCTCGGAGCTTTAGTTGTCCTCATAGTAAGTTCATTGGTGGTGGGATTAGGTCATTTGTCAAGCAAGCTGGGAGAAAGCCTGGTCAAATAGCCAGGCCTTCGCTTTCTTTCTGAAAGTTAGGTAGCATGGCTCAAGTTGGATGGGAAGCAGAACCATGTTCCAGAGTTTGGGGGCAGAAAAGCTGAAGGCCTTCTTTCTCATGCAGGTTAGTTTTGCAAATGTCAGAGAAAGGGTATCAAAAAGGGCCTTCTGTGAGGACCGGAGCTCTCTTGCTGGGATGTAGGGAGTAAGGTGAGGTGAGAGATACTCTGGGTCCTGTTTGTACATGCATTTGTGGGTGAAACAGAAGATTTTGAATTTAATCCTGGCTTCTTTAGGAAACCAGTGAAGATTGTGGGGAATGGGCATAATGTGCTTGGAAGATTTGGAGCCTACCAAGAGTCTAGCCACTGTGTTTTGTATTAGTTGCAATTGTTTCAAGTTTTTTTTGAGATCCCATTTAGTAGGGAGTTTAATAGCCTAAGCAACTAGTGATCAAAGTGTGAATGACAGAGGAATTGCATAGTTGCCATATTTGGTGGAGATGCATAAAGCAAGATTAAATACTTTGGTAATGTGAGAGGTCATTGCAGATTAGCATCCAGCTGCACTCCTAAGCTCCAGACTGTTTCTCTGGGATGGAGAGGAGTTCATGGAAGGGAAGGCAGAACATGTAGAGTGTGGCCAAGGTGGCCAAGAAGAGTTGAGATTGGGCAGGTTTACGTTTAAGCTTATGAATAGACAGCCAGTCTATTACCTCTAAGAGACAGCTGTTGAGATTGGAGATGGGGGTCAAATCCTATGTTGATGATAAGTTGAATATCATCAGGAAATAAGTGGCATTTGACATTGAAGCTTTGAATCAGATCACAGATTGGATGAGTGTAGATATCAAAAATAATCGGGAAAAGAACAGAGCCCTGTGATAACCCACATGTGAGAGTCCTGGAGGCATAAGATTTGTAGGCCCACAAAACAGTTTGAGTTCTGTTTGAGAGAAAAGATTCGAACCATCCGAGGGCAGTGCCTTTAATGCCATTCCCTGTACGTACCAGGATCAGTCCAGGACACCTGGGGTTGTGACTCCGCACCAGTAGATGGAGTCAGAGCAAGATCTGTCGGACTCGGCCATATATGGTCATGTGCCTGCCACAGCCCCCTCAGTCTTACTCTGTCTCCAGTAGATGGTGCAGGTGCAGTCACAGCCCCTGCCTGCCCTGGTACTGGTAGTTAGTCAGGGTTGAGTTTTTTTCTGTGTTTTTTAGTCAGTATTGGTTTGCTATAGTTCCAGTTTTTGGTTTCTTAACTTTTTTCTTAATTTTTCTTAAATTTTCCTGTGAGGAAGTCCCGTCCGCCCTACCTCCCAGGGGGGTTGGGAGGTTCTGAGGGGACCATCTCCCCCCCTGGTAGAGGCCGCTGCCAGGGTTGAGGACTCGGCTAGTCTAGTGGCAGCGTCGGGGGTGACACCGGGGAGCCCGGTTCACTCACCCCCGCTGGAGCAGGGCCCCAGGACCGAGGACAGCGACAGGTTTGAAAAAAAAAAATATTTTTTTTTTTACTGTTTGCGTCCCGCCGGCTCTCCTTTACTTTCGGCTCTGTCTCGGGGTACCTCGGGGTGGGGTCGCCGATTGCCGGGGGGGTAAATTTTAATTTTAATTTTATTTTTGATTTCTTCTTGCGCCGCGCGAATGCCTCGGGGATCGATTTGTAGGGCCTGCGGCTCGGCGCGCGCGCGCCTTTCTAGGGCGGGCTTGTGTTCCTCTTGCGTCCCGGAAGGTGAAGGTCCCTCCGGGACACCGCGGAGCAGCCGTTCCAGGTCCGTTCGTTCGCCACCGCGTGGTAGCGCAGCAGCAGTCAATCCTCCGGAGCTCTTCCCGCGCAGCGCGGGAATGTGGCCATTTTAGGCTCCTCCCGCGAAATCGAGCGGGAGCCAGCAGGAGATGCAGGCCCTCCTCCCGCGCTTTCTCCGCAGCGGGGGCCGGCAGGGGAAGATGCCCCGGGGGGAACTGGGTCCCCTGAGGTTTCAAGTGCAGACAAGAGTTCTTCGGGCTCCGGGGAGTTTTCTGAGGATTTTGCGCTACTGTTGCGCAAATTCCTCCGCTATAAAGGCCGCAAGCGCAGGCGTCCAAAAGCGTCCAAGGGAGCTTCTCGGTCCGGTCCTCCGTGGAAGGGTCCCAAGGGTCCCGCTGATTTGTCCCCATGTTCCTTCCAAAGGGAAGCGGCCTCTCAGGGGGGTCCCCCAGGACTCTGACAGCGACTCCATGTCAGAGGAGGATGAGGATTTCCCGGAAGAGCCTCCGTCGGGGAAACACGGGACGACAGGGGATGATCCCACTCAGCCCACCACGGGCAAAGGGGCGCAGGCCGTGGAAGGGGACGACCCTAAGGTGGTCCGTCTTTTTCGCAGGGAAGAACAGTCCCCACTTATTCCGGCCATTCTCCAAGAGCTGGGGACAGATGCGCCGCCGGTGGTAGCCCGACAGGAAGCCAATATGGACCCGGTACTGTTGGGTCTCACGGGCCCAGCAGTGGCTTTTCCTTTTCATTTTTCTTCTACGGATATCCTGTTTCGGGAATGGGATACACCGGAGTTAGGCCTAAAGGTCAGTAAGGCTATGGATAAGCTCTATCCGCTCCCTGAGGATGCGTTAGATCTCCTTCGGTTCCCGAAGGTGGATGCGGCAGTCTCTGCGGTAACGAAGAGGTCGACGATCCCGGTCACGGGAGCTACTGCTCTCCGAGACATACAAGACAGGAAGCTGGAGGTGCAGCTCAAAAAGATCTTTGAGGTCTCAGCTCTAGGGGTCCGGGCCGCCATCTGTACCAACTTCGCTATGCGGGCCAGTCTGCGCTGGGCTCAGGTTCTTCAGGCCAACACGGATCTGTCAGCAGAGGAGGCATCACAGGCGGATCGTTTGGAGGCGGCAATCGCTTACGGAGCGGATGCTTTACACGATCTTCTTCGCACATCGGCGCGGGCCATGGTGGCTTCCGTCTCGGCGCACTGTCTTCTGTGGCTGCGAAATTGGGCGGCGGATGGATCATCCAAGGCTCACTTGGGAGCGCTGCCGTTCAAGGGCAAGCTGTTGTTCAGCAAGGAGTTGGATGATTTGATGCTGTCCCTTGGGGAGAACAGGGCTTTTAAGTTGCCTGAGGACAGGTCCAGAACTCGGTCCTCATTCTCTGGTCAGTCCCGTTTTCGGGGAAACAGGAGGTCGCGTCCTCAGAGGTCTGCCGGGTCTTCCTACAGGTCAGCCCCCTCCCGCTCCTCGCAGTGGCCGCAGTCCTTTCGGGGGAAAAGGTTCGGTAGACTAGGAGGAACCCCGTCCGGAACGGGGCCCAAGGTTTCGCAATGAGATACGGCCGGCCCATCCCTCTCTTCAACCTCACGCCGTTGTCCCAATCGTCGGGGCGAGGTTGACGTTATTCTTCGAGAAATGGGCCAAGGTAACGACGGATCAATGGGTCCTCGACGTGATAAGACACGGCTACGCATTAGATTTTGCTCGAACTCCATCCGACAAGTTCCTGGTCTCGCCCTGCAAGTGTCCAGAGAAGAGGGCAGCAGTGCTAGGAACCCTTCGGCGCTTGGAAAGCCTGGGGGCTATTGCCCCCGTACCTCCCGGTCAGCAGGGCAAGGGCCGTTACTCTATTTATTTCATCGTGCCAAAGAAGGACGGCACGTCAAGGCCAATCTTGGATCTGAAGGGCGTAAACCACTGTCTTCGCGTTCCTCACTTCAAAATGGAGACGATTCGATCGGTGATTGCCTCGGTACGTCCAGGCAAATTCCTGGCCTCTCTGGATCTTACAGAAGCGTACCTCCATGTCGGTATCCGGCAGTCGTTCAAACGTTTTCTCAGGTTCTGCATCCTGGGAAAGCATTACCAGTTCCGGGCGCTCCCGTTTGGTCTTGCAACGGCTCCTTGGACCTTCACGAAGGTGATGGTGGTGGTGGCAGCGCAGCTCCGCCGGGAAGGTTTCCTGGTTCATCCCTACTTGGACGATTGGTTGATTCGAGCCAAGTCCGAGACCCAGTGCCGTCTGGCCGTGGCCAGGGTCTTACAGCTCTTGCAGTCGCTGGGCTGGGTCGTCAACTTCAGCAAGAGTCAACTGGTACCCACCCAGTCCTTGGAATACCTTGGAGCTTTATTCGACACGAAACAGGGCAAGGTGTTCCTGTCCCAGGACCGGATATGCAAACTTCAATCTCGTGTGAGGTGGTTATTGTCTCTTCGTCTACCGCGGATCTGCGATTACCTGATGGTTCTGGGCTCTATGGCGTCCACGCTCGCGTTGGTTCCCTGGGCGTTCGCGCATCTTCTACCCTTGCAGTCTTCGTTGTTTTCCCGCTGGAAGCCGGTGTCCGAAGAGTTTCATCTGCCACTTCCTCTCACGTCTCAGGCGAGATCCAGCCTGTACTGGTGGCTGAACTCGGATCATTTGACCTGCGGAGTCCCTGCTAGTTCCCAGCTGGACGGTGGTGTCCACGGATGCCAGTCTCTCCAGCTGGGGAGCGGTTTGCCTCGGCAGGTCCGTACAAGGCCGGTGGTCGGTGACGCAAGCGCAATGGTCCATCAACCGGCTACAGACCAGAGCGGCTCGCCTAGCGCTGCAGTCCTTCCTGCCGCTGGTTCGGGGAAAGGCGGTCCGAGTGTTGTCTGACAATGCGACCACTGTGGCCTACATCAATCGCCAAGGCGGGACAAGAAGCCCACTGGTGGCGGAGGAGGCTCAGCTCTTTATTGGCTTGGGCCGAGTGACATCTCAGCAACATCGCAGTGTCTCACATCGCCGGAGTCGACAATGTTCAGGCGGATTTTCTCAGTCGTCATCACCTGGACCGGAGAGTGGGAGCTGGCAGACGACGCTTTTCTGCTCATCTGCGAGAAGTGGGGGGTGCCCCACATGGATCTGATGGCCATTTACCACAATGCAAAGGCCCCACGATTTTACAGCCGGCGTCAAGAGAGAGGAGCCGAAGGTGTCGATGCGTTAGTTCTTCCCTGGCCGATGGATGTGTTACTGTATGTGTTTCCCCCGTGGCTGATGATAGGCAAAATACTTTGGCGCATAGAGTTGCATCCGTTCAACGTGATCATGGTAGCGCCGGAGTGGCCGAGGAGGCCGTGGTTCGCAGACCTCATGCAGTTGTCGGTGGACGCCCCTCTTCGTCTCCAGGGGTCCGCGGGGCTCCTCCGTCAGGGCCCCGTCTGTTTGGAGGATGCGGATCACTTTTGTCTCGCGGCATGGCTTTTGAGAGGAATCGGTTGAAGAGCAAGGGTTCCTCAGATGCGGTGGTAGCCCCGCTGTTGAGATTCAGGAAGCATTCCACGTCATTGGCGTATGTCCGAATCTGGGTGGTTTTTGAGGAATGGTGCGTGGAGCGCGGGGTGGATCCTACCTCCGCCTCCGTTTCCGATATCCTAGCGTTTCTCCAGGCCGGTCTTGCCAAAGGTTTAGCGTGCAATTCCCTGCGAGTCCAGGTTGCGGCGCTTGGTTGTTTGCGGGGAAAGGTTCGCGGAGTCTCCCTGGCCATGCACCCGGATATCTCGCGTTTTCTGCGGGGGGGCAAAGCATCTCCGTCCTCCCTTACGTCATCCTTGTCCGTCCTGAAACCTCAATTGGGTCCTCTCCACTCTGTGCTCGGCGCCGTTCGAGCCCTTGAAGCGGTCGACTCTTAAGGATCTCACGTTGAAGACTGTGTTCCTTATCGCAATTACCTCGGCGCAGCGAGTTTCGGAGTTGCAGGCATTGTCCTGTCGGGAGCCATTTTTGCATATTTCTGACTCTGGAGTTTCCTTGCGAACGGTCCCTTCCTTTTTGCCAAAAGTCGTGTCGGCGTTTCACTTTTTTGTTCTGTTTTCCGGTTCAATGAAAGGTGCCGCGGTTTCTCGGACGACGATCGCCTGTTGGCTCAAGGAAGCCATTAGCTCAGCATATCTATTACGGGGAAAACCGGTTCCTGTGGGTCTTAGGGCTCACTCGATGCGTTTCCACGCTGCGTCTTGGACGGAATCTTCTCAGGTGTCGCCTCAAGAGATTTGCAGGGTGGCTACCTGGAAGTCGTTACACACCTTCGTTAGACACTACAGGTTGGATGTGCAGGCTACTGATTCTGGGGGGTTTGGAGAGAGGGTACTCCGAGCGGGACTCTCTGCTTCCCACCCTCGGTAAGTTGGCTCTGGTACATCCCAGGTGTCCTGGACTGATCCTGGTACGTACAGGGAAAGGAAAATTAGTTTCTTACCTGATAATTTTCGTTCCTGTAGTACCAAGGATCAGTCCAGGATCCCACCCGAGTTATTGTTCTGAAGTAACGGAGAGTCCGCTCGTTCTTTTGATTTTCTAATCTGTTGCCTTGTTTCGCTTCCTTGGTTGGGGGAGTTCTGTTCCAGTTGGGGTCATTGAATTGTTTCCCATTGAAGTTAAGTAATAGAGTTAGTTTCTTTGTTGGGTATGCTACTTTGACATTACGTAAGACTGAGGGGGCTGTGGCAGGCACATGACCATATATGGCCGAGTCCGACAGATCTTGCTCTGTCTCCATCTACTGGTGTGGAGTCACAACCCCAGGTGTCCTGGACTGATCCTTGGTACTACAGGAACGAAAATTATCAGGTAAGAAACTAATTTTCCTATGTTTCCCAGGTGCTGGATCAGAAGATTGTGATTAACTGTATCACAGGCCACAGATAGATCAAGTAAGATAAGGATTGAGTTGCCCCCTTGGTCTGTATTAAGGTAAGTCTCATTTGTGATGTCTAAGAGGACAGATTCAGTTCTGTGATCTGTTCTGAAGCCCGATTGGTGGGAATGTAGTACGTTCCTCTCTTCAAGGAAGTCTATTAGTTGGTAATAGACCACTTTCTCCACAAGTTTTGATAGGAAGGGGAGGCTAGAAACTGGGCAGTAATAATCCAGGATATTGGGGTCCAGAGGTTGTTTTTTTCAGTATAGGTTTGATTACCACCTCTTTTAGTGTGTTTGGAACAATCCCATGAGATAAGGTGTCATTAATGATATTACAAAGCCACAAATTATGTTTTAAACTTCATATGAACCTAATGGGAATAGGGTCCTGTTACGCTTGTTGGAAGCAGATGGCTGTGACCGCTGTTGCTCACCTCCTTCTTTGCAGCTTTGACTCCGTTGGGAAGACTTGCAGCCTCTGCCAGCTATCGCCGGCCTGCCTACTGTGTGCCTGGGCCTTCCTGGACGCTGCGGACGCTGCCGACCACCATCTTGCCCTCGGAATCCCCTAGGTGCGCACACGCACACAGGCCAGTCTGAAGCACATCATGGTGGGAACCTCGGGGGTGTCCCCTCCTGATGATGTCATCCTTCCAGGATATTTAAGCCGGCTGGCTCTGCCTACCGACGACTTGGCAACGAGTTCCCTCATTGCTGAATCTGCTTCAGTCACTGCGGACTTCCTGTTCCAGTTCCTACTACTTTGCCGTGAGACACTCTGGGTACCTGCTCCTCAGGGGCCCTTCCTCATCTCTGGCTATCTGCTCCTTGGAGGGCTGCCTTGGACTACTGCTTGCCCTGTTCCCCGGGGTTTCTCCTGGAACAATCGCTATTGTAAGTACTTCTGCTCCTCGGACCTCTACCGTACCATCTCTAGTGTGGAACCCTCATCGATGTACCCAGTACTGCGGACCACTACTATGTCATCTCTAAGTGAGGATCCTTCATCCGTGTACCCCATGCTGTGGGGCCACTACCGCACCATCTCTCCTGAGGACCCTTCACTGGTGTGCTCTGCTCCACGGACCACTACTGATCATCTCTACTGAGGAGCCTCATCGGTGTACCACGCTCCGCGGATGATTGCCGTATCTTATTATTATATTATTACTATATCATATTATTTATCATATTTCATTCAACTGTTCCTCTCACCATGGTTTACCCTATATATATTATTATATATCTTATATATTTTATCTCATATATATCATTAAGCATCTTCTTATATATATTATTTTGCAACTGTTCCTCTCCCCTTTTTCTCTTCCACCTCCAAGTTCCAGTAACCCGCATTCAATGTAACTTATTTCTTCTCTCACCCCCTCCAGTAGCCTCCTAGCTACGATTAATGTAAAAGTTTGCTTTACCCTTGTTTGATGTAAACCGATATGATATGATATCCATCATGAATGTTGGTATAGAAAAGGTTTAAATAAATAAATAAATCTTCACTACAGAGGTATTCCCCTTGGGTATACCCCATCATACAGACTCTGTGTCTTTCTCCTGTACTCCCCACTTCACGGGCAGTGTCTCTCTATCTCTCTAATAAAGACTCTATTCCTCAGCTGTGTCTGACGTCTGCTGAGACCTCGCCTCCTGACGATGAAGCTCACAAGGCTCCTCCCTGTGGGCGGTACCATCTCTCACCTCGGCCCAGGGCCCACATACCTACAAATCCTAACAGGACCAGTGAGCTTGTGGATTGGCTAATTCCCTAGAGTATGTCTTTGTGGGTAGTAAGGCTGAAGTCTGACAATGTGGTTTTGACCTGTGAGGGGAGGTTACCTGTTGAGGTGGAGGGAGAGGCTATTAGAACAGGTGAAGAGGAGAGAAGGTTGATGAAGGAAGAGTGGATAGCTGTGATTTTTTCAGAGAAGAAATCAGCAAAATCTTCTGCGGTGAGATCAGTTACTAAACTAGTGATGGGATGAGAGCTTGTGAATGAGTTCAAAGAGTTTGCTTGGATGGTTCATTGAGAGTTTGAGTTGTTTGATGATGTATTCTTTTTTGGCTTGTTGAATGGCCATTTTGTATTTTGTAGCATCTACCTTGAGTTGCACTGATTGGTGTCTGATTTGTGTTTCCACCATGCTCGTTCAAGCTGGCAGGATTGTTGCTTGAGAAGGAAAAGGCCCTCATAGAACCATAGGCAATTTCTAGGATGTCTGGAGCCAGTAAGTTGAGTGCAGAGTTGAATTCATCATTCCAGCATTGGACCAGGGTCTCAGAAGAGTCTGAGGGGGTAAGAGTTTCAGGTATGTTGAGAAGTTGGAGTAAGTCATCAATTGTAATGGAAGAGAGGTTTTTCAAGGGAGGTTTTTGAGGGGGAGAAATAAGTTTGTTTTAGGACTGGTAAGGTGACTTGGACTAAGTAGTGATCAGACCAAGAAAAGGGTCCACTGTTATAGTATTGGTGTCAATATTAATATTTGCAGTGTGAAATATTAGGTCCAGATTGTGACCATATTTATGAGTAGGGACCATGATAAGTTGGGTGAAACCCAGATCATCCATGTTTTGAGAGAAGGTGGATACATTGCTGCTTTGGAAGTTTAGCAGAAGGCAATCGGATTTGCCTATTTGTTGGTTGACAGCTAGGATGAGCAAGAGGTTGTGTTGATATATGATGGCGACTCTCCCTCCACAGTCCAAGAGATGGGCTGGATGTTGCATTAGATAGTTAGGTGGGCATAGTTGGGCAAGAGAGAAATTGTCTCCATCTCCAATCCTTGTCTCAGTAAGGCAGAGGATGTGACGGTTAAGTTCTTCAATAAGATTGATAATGTGGTGAGATTTGTTGTTTGTTGACTGAGTGTTGAGGAGACCCAGACATAGTAAGGAGGGAGAATTTTAGATATATTTAGAGGCATCCCAGTGGTGTAAGGTGATTGAGAGAAGGTATCTAGTGTAGTATTGTTTCGGTGGTGAAAGAGTTCTTCTGCCCCATGGTACTAGTATTAGGAAGGGAGAGAAGGTCTATGTGTTTAAGAAGGACCTCCTTACTGGGAAGAGAATTACAGATAATTGGCCACCTTCCTGTTGAAGGTAAAACGTTTAGCTTCCAAAAATCAGTCCAGCCTCTACTGCCTGAGGAAGGAGGTGTGGTGTCAGGAGGGTGAGAACGTCAGACATAAGAGCACAGGATTGGCTCAAAAAAGAATGTAGGTTTACTACTCATAGTTAATAGGAAAGGAACACAGCATATTGCTTCCAAAGTTGCACACAAAGGGGCAGGCCTTTTGGTGAGGGGTCCACCTTCTGTAAATTGTTAAGGGGCCTCTGGAGGGGGTGGTCCTGCTCTCTCTGCTGTTGCTGTGTTGCTTTTCTGGCCCTTTCCAGGGCCTTGGTAGGAGTGGGAGGAAGCTGGGGCAGTCCTGGGGAGGAGCTAGGCTGCACCGGGCATGGTGAGTTGGCAGGATGGTGATGTAAGGAGGGGGGAAGGGGCCCTGGGGAGTGTTGGTGGGGGTCTCCCCTCTCACCGTCTCTCTCTCTCTGCCATTGCCGCGTCGCTCTTCTGGCCCTTCCTGGGCCCTCGGCATAACTGCATTGCTTAGTCTGGCTTGTTGCGATTTCCAGTTCATTTTTTGTCTTCATGTTTCTGTTTCTGTTTTTATGGTCTCTATATTCTGTTTTTGCTCAGGGTCTCTCTGTTCTGCAGGTGCGACTGAGGTCAGATGTTCTGCTAGTTTGTAGTTTCTGGCTGGCTAGTTCTGTTTTCCTAATAGGAGATATATTGGTGTTTAGGGTCTGGTGTAATATTTGCAGTGCTACCTTTTCATAGTTAGGGTTTTTACTGTTTGAGGGCTGGCAGTTAATGCTCTTTTAGTATGGGAGGTTTACTCTGGGCTTTCTAAGGGCAAATCCCACACCCAACATGCATTGCAATAGGCCTAATATCACGTGCATTCCCTGGGACTGGCCCCAGCTTCCTCCCACTCCTACCAAGGCTTTTTTGCAAGGTTGTGATATTTTTATATTTTTAGCTCAGAAGACTATTCTTTCAAAGTCTTGTTTTCATGTAAAACTGATTATTTTAAATGCAGAGGTTTTAACTCTATGTGGTAAGGACATGTAAAGTTCACTTAGGATGCCTAATGCTCTTGTACTGGTCCAGAGAGAGTGTGCCACCACTAAAGACCCCCACCGTTCACCTATCTCCCACTTCTCCAGGGTAAAATGCTGGGGGAAAGGTCTTAGGGTTCTGGGTTGCCAGCAGGTTTGCCAGCTTCCTAGAAACATTATCACTCCTCTGACCCCTGCTTTCCCCCTTCTGCAGCATTTGAAATCACCGACAGGGCCAGACCACAAAGAGACCCCCCCCTGCTGGGGGTGGGCTCAGGCAGCAGACTGCTTTGAGCTGCCCGTGAGTGCGCGTTAAACACTCTCCTGAGTGCATCTTTTTGCATTGACCTGGAAGATTATCAGCCCTCTGGGGACAGGGAAATATGGACTGTACCTAATCCAACTCACTCTGAGCTCGCAATGGAAAGGAGTGAGCTAAATCCAGATGCACAAATACGGTAGAGGGCTGTGGGCTTGTACTTTAAATGTGGGTCATCAAATCCCACTGAATAAACAACCTCTTATTTTAACAATAGTTTATCATTTCAGACACGATAACCCCACTTTTTCCATTTCTAATTTATAGAATGTTAAAATGATAAAAGATCATAAAAGAAAAAGTGTAAATAGCTTTACCTTTTCTCATACTAGTCCAGCTCTCAGCACCTCTCTGTTAGGGGCTGTCAATGCTCACCTTCGGCCGGATTTCTCTTTGGTAGCACTAGGCTGGCTTAGATTTTGCACTATCAGTGACTTAATTAATTTACCCACCACCGAGATTAGGATAATTCTGAAACCACTCCTGGCTGATGGATCAGAATTGTTAATGAGGCTGCCAGAAGCCCTCTTTTGATATCCCAAGATGGCCCCGTTATCCTGTCCTCTTTAAGTCTTGTTAGTCCCTATAAAACCTCTCTTCTGTAAATGGCATAGGCTCTACCTCGCCCCTGTTTGTCTTTCACCAATCCCTTTTCCAGGGAACACTCAACACAAGTATTTGTTTAATATTTCTTTTTCTTTTTTTCATTCTCTCTTTTAACCTCTCAGTCTAGTGCAGCCGGTTGGGAATGTCACATAGCAGATTTGTGCGATCAAGAAGAGATAAGAGGAAACAAGAAAATGAAAAAATAACTACAGTGGATAACTGAAAAAAAAACCTGAAGTAAATAAATCAATTGACAATAACAAGTAATGGAAACTAGTTAATGAAAGACATTTAAAAAACTGAACAGTTCTACATCTGATTAAAATGTAAACCAATGAATGCTACTGCATCAAAAAATATTTTCTAAGCAGACTATTGTGTTGAGGTGCTAATTGTGCACACAGATGTGCAGCTGCATGTGATTTCTTGTGCACATCATGGACACTGCCTGCGTATAATGCACTGGGCATATAATTGTAACTTTCATGAACAGATGTGTTTATTTAGCTTTCTTTCCTTACCTGACACGAGTCTTTCCCTCCCTTCAAGAAACCAGCACAGAACATATTCTTCGTGATCTTGTTGGGATAGGAAACTTTGCAGTCGTCATCAGACAGGATGGGCAGATCCAGACACTGAAGGACATTTGGGTACTGGACTGTGGATAAGAGAAAGTAGGATCTTAAACATAGAGGTTGAGCATTAACCTGCAACCAATAAACTAAAGACAATCCAACATACAGGGCCCTCTCTAGTACTATTTTCCAACAGCATGAATGGGATTGAAATCTTTCCGGTGCAGCCTAAGATAAGTGTTTCTCTTGCTCATTCAAAATTAAATAAAACAAGAAAATGAATTGACATGAAAGTTTGCATATAATAGTCTAGAATATACTAGTCACATGGAAAAAACAAATAATTAAAAGTATATAAAAAAAACCAAAAAAGATTTTAGGACTCGTGACTGGAATTTCAGCCGATAGACACTTCTACTCAGAGCTGAGGTCTTTTCCTCTTCCAATTATTAGTTTAAATTTGATCATGTTATGATCACTGTTGCCAAGTGGCCCCACCACCATTACCTCTCACCAAATCCTGTGTTCCACTAAGAATTAAATCTAAAATAGCTCCCTCTCTTGTTGGTTCCTGAATCAATTGCTCCATGAAGCAATCATTTATTACATCCAGGAAGTTTATGTCTCTAGCAAGTCCTGATGTTACATTTATCCAGTCAATATTGGGGTAATTGAAATCTCCCATTATTATTGCACTGCCAAATTGGTTCGCTTCCCTGATTTCTCTTAGCATTTCATCATCTGTCTGATCATTTTGTCCAGGTGGACGGTAGAATACTCCTATCACTATACTCTTACCCAACATACATGGGATTTCTACCCATATAGATTCTACTGAGCATTTAGTCTCTTGTATGATCTTTATCCTGTTGGACTCTATACCCTCTCGGACATAAAGTGCCACACCCCCACCAAGCTGATCCTCCCTATCATTGCGATATAATTTGTACCCTGATATAGCACTGTCCCATTTGTTATCCTCCTTCCACCAAGTCTCTGTGATGCCAATTATGTCAATCTCATCATTTGCTGCTATACACTCTAACTCTCCCATCTTACTTCTTAGACTTCTGGCATTGGCATACAGACATTTCAAAGTGTGGTTTTTGCTTGTTTTAACAACCTGCTTTTCAGTTGTTTGGGATAATTCGGAAATCATTAGCACCTTCTCAGTACGGTTTTCGAAAATCTCATAGCACCGAGACTCTTTTACTCTCTCTGTCAGATCATATACTCAAAGGCTTTGAGAAAGGACAATCTTATATCCTTGCCTTTCTTGATATCTCCTCTGCATTTGATACCATCAGCCATTCCATTCTCCTACAGCGATTAACTGAAATTGGCATCACAGGTGTTGCTCTCAATTGGTTCAACTCCTACCTTAGTAACAGAGATTTCAAAATTCAGTTAGGAAATCATATCTCCAAGGCCATACCCCTCAAGCAAGGTGTCCCACAAGGTTCATCCCTCTCCTCAACCCTTTTCAATATCTACATCTTACCCCTCTGTTACCTCCTTTCTAGCCTCAACCTCCCTCACTATATATACGCTGACGACGTACAGTTGCTCATCCCCATTACCGACTCTCTTTCAAAAACCATGGATATCTGGAAAGATACCCTTCAATCCATAAACAATCTCCTATCTTCCATCCACTTAGCCCTCAATACCACTAAAACTGAAATTATGCTTATCTCACCCCAAAACCAACTGAACCCCTCTCTTCTTTCACACATCCCATTTGCTCAACAAGTCCGAGATCTGGGTATCATTCTCGATGGCCACCTCACACTGAAGAAATTCATCAGTAGTATAATAAAAGATGGATTTTTTAAACTTCACACCCTTAAAAAACTTAAACCTCTACTTCATCCCCCTGACTTCCGTACGGTTCTACAAACCATTATCTTTGCCAAAATCGACTATTGTAATTCCCTTCTCCTCGGACTCCCCAACAATGCCATCCACCCCCTTCAAATACTACAAAATACAACAGCCCGGATTTTGACCAACACTCACAGACACGACCACATCACACCGGTCCTAAAAGATCTACATTGGCTTCCCATAGCCTCCCGTATACAATATAAGGCTCTCTCACTCGTTCATAAGGCCTTGTTCAATCCTGAAATGAATTGGTTCAATGACACCCTCCGATTTCACCAAGCCAATAAACCCACTAGACACATTCATCTCGCCACCATGCCCACCACCTCACCCAAACTTTACAAATTAACCTCCACGAGAGCCCGTGCATTATCTATCGCCGGGCCTATTCTCTGGAACACAATGCCAGTTGAACTTCGCCAAGAAGAATGCTCAAAAACCTTCAAGCGCAAGCTCAAGACCTGGCTCTTCACCAAAGCATATACTTAAAGTCCCCGTGCTCTCATCTACACCCTCCCTTCTCTGTCCCCCTTGACTTGGTTTTTCACTATAAGCGGGTGAGCCCCCGCTTGAACCGGCTTCTACCTAAGCTTACACCATTCCTCTTCTCCCTCCCTCCTGTGTTACCCTTCCCCCCTCCATTCCCTACCTCTCCCCCTCCCCTTCTCACCTCACCTCTCCCCTTCCCTGAACTATTGTTATTTTATATTATTCCCTATAATTGTACATTTTGTATATACCTGCAATCTTCGCTTACAATAATTTACTAATCTAATTTTATTCTTCTGTCACTTCTTCCCCCCTTTTTTCTCTGCTTTTACTATCTTGTAATCATGTTATTCTAATTTTAGTTTAATGTTTTATTTCCCCTTCCTTTCCTCTTGCTCTAGTTATTATGTTCCAATATTTTTTAATTGTATTATGTTAAACCTGTTCGATGTAAAGCGCCGTCACTGGCACTAGTTTCTTGTTACGCTGTGAACCGATGTGATATCTTTGATGAATGTCGGTATATAAAACCGTTAAATAAAATAAAATAAATAAAATAAATTAGCTTTGGTGATTTTTTACATATAGGCATATGGACTATGTTTGCTTTTAATGGAACCTCTCTGTTGGGATGCCCTAACTCTCCTGTTTCATTAGTATCCTTCATGGATATATTTCTCCGAACCATGCCCCTTGTTCTAGTTTAAAAGCTGCTCTATCTCCTTTTTGAAAGTACCAGCAGCTTGATTCCACTCTGATTTAAGGTGGAGCCCATCCTTTCAGAAAAGTCTCCCCTTTCCCCAAAAGTTTCCCCAGTTCCTTACAAAGCTGAATCCCTCTTCCCTGCACCATCGTCTCATCCACGCATTGAAACTCTGGAGCTCTGCCTGCCTCTGGGGACCTGCACGTGGAACAGGAAGCATTTCAGAGAATGCCACCCTGGAGGTTCTGGAGTTTAGCTTCCTACCTAAAAATCCTAAATTTGGCTTCCAGAACCTCTCTCCCACATTTTCCTATGTCGTCGGTGCCCACAACATCGTACCACGACAGCCGGCTCCTCCTCAGTACTGTCTATAATCCTATCTAGGTGACGCGTGAGGTCTGCCACCTTCGCACCAGGCAGGCAAGTTACCAGGCGGTTCTCATGTCCACCAGCCACCCTGCTATCTACATTTCTAATAATCGAATCACCAACTATGATGGCCGTCCTAACCCTTCCCTCCTGGGCAGTAGCCATGGGAGACTTGTCCTCAGTCGAGAGGACAATACATCACCTAGAGAGCAGGTCCTTGCTACAGGATCACTTCCTGCTACACCAGGGTGATGTTCTCCTACTGGGAGACCTTTCTGATCCAAGGCAGCACTAGGGTTGCCAGACTGGATTTGGGACTTGGCTACTATGTCCCTGAAGGTCTCATCAATGTACCTCTCTGTCTCCCTCAGCTCCTCCAAGTCTGCTACTCTAGCCTCCAGAGATCGGACTCGTTCCCTGAGAGCCAGGAGCTCTTTGCACCGAGTGCACACATATAATCTCTCACCGGCAGGTAAAAAATCATACATGTGACACTCGATGCAAAAGACTGGAAAGCCCCCCTCTTGCTGCTGGACTGCTGCCTTTATCTTAGTTTTATTGAGTTCCTAGTTAAGTTTAGGATACTAAGGGAGTTGGAATGATAGTAGTTTAAATTTACAGGTGAATTTACTAATTAATCAACTAGTGTCCTACAAGGGGATGATTAAACTTTCAATAAGGGCTGGTACAATAGTATGATTTAGATAAGACCCTGATTGATTTTTAATGAGAAAGTGTCTCGTGCCTAAAAATCAAGGGTTGAGTGGGTGGGAAAGATAGACACTAGATTTAACTATCTTTGGTTTGCTTATTACCTCAAAAGCTCTCAGACTCGGCCCTAGGGCCTACTTCAACCACTACCAGTATCAGAGAATCCCTGGACCCATATTGCTACTAGCTTTATCACAGATTTACCATTTTCGGAAGGGAATAATACAATTTGGGTGGTGGTTGACAGATTTTCAAAGATAGCCCGCTTTATCACCCTCCCTGCGTTACCATCAGCATCAGAGTTAACATGACTATTTACACAGCACGTGTTCCGAAACGGACTGGCGGAATGAACCAACCAAGCACTAAATACCTTTTTACGTTGTTTCATGAATCAGTGGCAGGACAATTGGTCTTCATTAGTTGTTTGGGCCTAAATATGTCATAATAATCACATTAACTAGGCCACTGGAACATCCCCCTTTTATCTGGTTTTCAGCTGGCATCCTCGAGTACCCTTACCCATGGCCACCACCTCATCATGTCCAGCTGTCAATCTTGCTACAAAGGATTACTTGAATTATGGCAAAATACTTGGCGGCTTTAGGAATAGGCTGTGACCTGAGCTAAAAACCAAGCAGATAAGAAGCGGCGACCAGCACTACAGTTTCAGCCAGGAGAACTTGTATGATTAAGTACTCGTAACCTATGACTTTGGATGCGATCACTAAAGTTTGCTCCTCGGTTTGTGGGACCATTTCCAGTCGAAAGACAGATAGGAGACGTCACGTATAAACTCCGATTACCCTCTTCGAATACAAGATGTTTTTCATGTATTGTTCCTTAAGCCTGGCCTCCTAGGAAGCCCAAGCAATCCTCACCTATAATGGTTGAAGATGATACTCAATATGAAGTACAAGAAATATTGGATGTCAGGAAAGGGAAAAAGGGACTGCAATATCTAATTTCCTGGAAAGGTTATGGTCCAGAGGAGATCACTTGGGAGCCCATCAGTAAAATTCAAGCTCCTCAACTTATCCAAGAATTCCATCAATGCTTCCCTCTCAAGCCTAGACCAAGGAGGCAGAATGGGGGAGAAACGAGTGGGATCGCCTCTCCCCTTGGCTATCGCCGGCAGTGGCTGTCTCCTGGAGCAGCCTGATGGGAGGCGCGCATGGTCATGGCTCCTCCCCCCATCACGTTGTGTGTTCCTGCGGTAGCGCAGGAACATCAGAGATTTAAACGCCAGCTCTGCTTCTCGTCCCTGCATCGGCAACAGACTGCTTAGTGTGGGATTCGCTTTTGGAGTTTTTTCTTGCTTGCCTCGACCTTGAACTCTGGATCTTGGAAAGTTCGCTGCCTGCCTTGACTCTGGTTTGGACTCTGGATCTTGGATAGTTCGCTGCCTGCCCTGACTCTGGTTTGGATCTTGGATTGTTCGCTGCCTGTCCTGACCCTGGTTGGACTCTGGACTGGTTTGCATGTGGCCTGGACAGAGCTCTGGTTAGGCCCTATCATTTTTCAGGAAAACAGTATTTAAGAGAAAAGCAGTTGTGATTGTGAATCTCTACAGGCAATTTTCAAAAGGAATGTATGTTCATATTTTCCTTAATTGTGGGCAGTCTACAGAGGCAGTACCAGCTGACTTTGCACCAATCAGCATAGTTTTGAAAATTGTCCCCATTGTGTCCATTTCTGAAAGCCACATCTTCAAGATGATACAGGCAGTGTAGAAGTAGTTCAGAGAAGGGTGCCAAAAATCCTACCAAATGAAATGTAGCCCTACATATCCCCCCCCCCCCCCTCCCGATGGGAGATAGACGAGATTATGATACTAAAAGTAACCAGGGTACTGTAGGCAAGGGCTAACGATTCCACCCAGTCTGCTCAGTTTCCTTTCTCTCTGGACCTCCACCATGACAGAGACATTAAAAGGGAAAAGGATATTCTATAACGGTAATAAGTGGTATTAAGAAGTAATATTTTTTCAGAAAGAATGATGAATGCATTTAGTATCACTTTCCTGTGGAGATAATGGAGGCAATTTCAGTATCAGAATTCAAGCAAGTATGGCAGAAGCACAAAACATTCTTAGTTATAGAAAGGTAAAGGTAAAGGCAGATCAAGCAGGGGTATGAAAGGAAAATGGGCAGAATAAATGTCTCACCATGTTTTTGTGTGTCTAGAGGCAATCTTGTCCACAAAGAAGCTCAAGAAAACAGAAAGGAGGCAAGAATGATAGTATAAGGTTGAGAGAGGGTGCAGAAGGGAATTATTAAGATAGAGACAAGACAGAGCATGAAAGCAGACCTCCTTAGCAAAGTTCAGCACTATGCCTTCATTAATTAGCTTAAGCTCTTACCTCCAGAAGAGAGGAGGTTTCCCCACCCAGACACCAAACATTGGGAATCATCCACAGGGCAGCTGCTAGCTATCTTGATGGGCTGAACATATTGGTTGAACTTTGCAGGCTCAGACAGTTTCACCATCATGAAGTCATTGTCGATGTAGTATGGGTTGTAGTAGAAATGCTGATAAGCTTTGTCCACCTGAATATGCTGCTCTGTCCCTTCCTCTTGGGTAGTATCATGCTCCCCTAGGTGAGCCACCAGCGTCTTGGGTCTGCACAATGGAGAGAAGTGATAAAACATCAGAGATTCAACAAAAGAATGCAACATCACACCTTTAAACCACTCTCAGAGCCCACAAGAACAGATCTGCTCTAAAAATATGAACAGATACTATATCTCATTATTATAATCATTTTCACCATTTACTCCCTGCTTTTCCACCAAAAGAGCTGAGCATGCTACAACAAGTCAGAAATAGACCTCAAGTAAGGCACATAAAAAAGCACAGAGAGAAATAATTTGATTGTTACAAGTCAGAAAGCAACAAGTAAAGGCAACATAAAATATAACTGTAGTTTCCACATTTCATCTTCTGGTTTATGGGGTGCCCCAGAAGTTATCTCTACTTCTCATGTTGTTGAGGTCCTAATTTTAAAAGTGGAGCCGGTAACTTTTAAACAGCCACATGGGATGCAGTCATCTAGCTGCAACCAGCCCTCCAGCTCAGCGCCGCCCCGCTATGGACTCAAGCCCCGCTGACCCGATCAAAGAACGCAGCCGTCTGCCTCCGAGCCGCGCCCACGTGGCCCCGAAGTGGCTTCCCCACCCAATCAGAAGCCAGAAGTCGGAAGCAGAGCAATAAAGGAAGTACAAAAATTTAAAACAGAAATCAGCGCGAATCGGAAGCCAGGTAAGAGCCCCCTTTAAATACAGGGCTCTCCCGGCCGGCATTCCTTTCGCTGCTCACCTCCTCTAGCTGCAACCAGCCCTCCAGCTCAGCGCCGCCCCACTAGGGACTCAAGCCCCGCTGACCCGATCGAAGAACGCAGCCGTCTGCCTCCGAGCTGCGCCCACGTGGCCCGCCGCCCCGCTAGGGACTCGAAGCCCAATCGGGGCCAGAGCCCGCGCACGATCCCACGATCCGTGCAGAGGAGGCAACCAGAAACAGACAATAAACTTAAACGAAAATTAAAAACAAAAACAAAAAAAACCCCAAAGACAAGACGGAAGCGCAGGGAACAGCAGGACACACACGGTGTGTTAGCCACGCCCCCCGGAGGCACTAGACCTATCAGAGGGTGCCAAAAAAGGCCTTTAAATCTCGGCGCAGCTTTCCGGCGTCGCGCGCCCAAAGGAGCGCAACCTAAGGGGCCTGCCCCTTAGCGCGCCCCTTGGAGCGTCCCAGGTCTCAAACTGACTGTAGACATTGCTAGCACAGCACGCGTCACACAACCAACCGCATTCGCCCAGCTTTCCTCTGACTGCATTCGTCCTATACTAGAAAAATTTGTTTCCGGAAAGGCCTGCAAGGTAAGCACAGCACAGCCTCTCTCTGCTAATTTAAATTCAGTGCCTAGACTTCTTTCCTTTAACAGTTACCAACAGGATATCACCAAACAGGATACCACCTGCACCTAACAAGGAACCCCAAAGAATCCTACTGACTTCTGAATTTCAGACATCTCTATCCTCTAACATGTACCCCCTTACAATTCCCATCATCCACAACTACAGGTGGAGAGCACCTAAGCCCCCTACTCCACATCTCAACCGTAAACAGAGGCTCAGGCCCATCCTGCTGACACCCGTCACCCAATTTCTTGGACTGGCTCTCTTCTCTCTCACTCTTGTTAACGCACAATCCATCTCCAAGAAAATGCATATTTTCAATGACTTCCTATCCGATTCAAAACCTGACATCTGTGCCATCACAGAAACCTGGTTAAAACACACCGACACTGCTCTAATAAATCAGCTTCCCATCCAGGCTTACGATCTCCTCTCTATACCTAGACCTAAAAAAAGAGGAGGTGGTCTTCTCCTCGCAGCCAAAAAAACACTAGGTCTGACATTGCAGACCTCCAATAACCTAGCAAATATCGAATTTGCGCTATTCAACTCGAAACATCTGACGATCGGATTAATTTATGCCCCTCCCAGAATATTGGAAGCAGACCCATCCACAATCATAGAACTAACAGCAAAACACCTAAGCTCCAAAAAACCGGCCATCCTGATGGGAGATTTTAATCTTCACGTAGATGTCCAACCCCATTCTACTAACTGCAAAACTCTTCTCTCATCTCTCAGCAACATGGGTTTCAGACAAATTGTGACAGAATCAACCCACAAAGCAGGTCATACGTTAGACCTTATCTTCATAAACGAGGGAATCTCAACACACACTATCCCAACTTGTTTGCCGGTACCGTGGACAGACCACCGAATCATATCATCTGTGTTAAAGATAAAAGAACTTCCTCCGCAATCAACACAATCAATAACGATATCCATCAGGAAACAATGCTCAGGAGACCTACTCAGCGAACACCTGGCCAAGGAATTAGTGCACCTGGACCTCGCCGACGCCAACTCAGCACCATCATCATGGACCAGCATCACTAAAAAGGTTGCAGATCAAGTGTGCCCCTTGACAACCAAATATATCAATCCAAACAAAGACAACAGGAAACCTTGGTTCACTCCGGAACTGAAAAAACAGAAACATGAACTGAGATGCAAGGAACACAAATGGCGAAAAAACCCATCTTCAACCACCCTCCTCATCTACAAATCGTGCCTCAACTCATACAGAAACGACATCAACAAAACCAAGAAAGAATTCTTCTCCAAAAAAATACACCACCTCATTTTTGATTCAAGAGCTCTTTTCTCCTATGTTTCAACCCTCACTAAACCCCCGGCGCCTACCATTCCAGACGAACAAGCTCTCAACAAAGCGAACGAACTAGCAGACTTCTTTGACAATAAAATCACCTCACTCCTAGCCCCCCTCAAGGGATCATCTCCACACCCAAACTACGTAATCAACCACAGCTCCCAATCAGCGCACTCAACCGTTCAACAACCATCGCACTCAACCGTTCAACAATCATCGCACGCAACTGCTCAACAACCATCGCACTCAACCGCTCAACAACCCAACACAACCCCAGCAGTGCTCGATACCTTTGAGCCCACATCCACATTAGAAATAGAGAATATCCTTAAGAAGATAAAACCATCCTCTCATCCTTCAGACCATATTCCTTCAAACATACTGAGTCTGATCACTAACATCATAGCCAAACCTGTTGCAGACATCATTAATTGCTCGCTCACCCAAGGCCAAGTTCCTAACCAACTCAAGTTGGCCATGCTCAAACCGCTCCTCAAAAAACCCAACCTTCCCACCTCAGACCCAGCTAACTTCAGACCCATAGCAAACCTTCCTATGATTGCCAAAATCATGGAGAAAGTTGTTAACAAACAACTTACAGAATTCCTTGACGAAAACAACATCCTCACCACAAACCAATTTGGTTTTCGTAAGACCAAGAATACCGAATCGCTATTAACCTCACTATCAGACACAATTATCTTTAATCTGGAAAAAGGCCAACCTTGCCTCCTCGCACTACTGGATCTCTCCTCAGCGTTTGACACCGTAAACCACCCATGCCTCCTGCAGCGCCTAGCTGACATTGACATCACAGGAGCAGCCTTCAACTTGTTCAAATCGTTTTTGGAGAACAGATCTTATAAGGTCAAGATAAATAACAAAGAGTCTCACGCCACTGAATCCAAGAGGGGGGTACCGCAAGGATCATCCCTCTCCCCGACCCTTTTCAATATATATCTTCTCCCGCTCTGTCACTTACTCACCAACCTCAAGTTAATACACTTCCTATATGCGGATGACATACAAATTCTCATCCCTATAGAAGACTCACTGCACAAAGCCATGTCATACTGGAATAAATGCCTTTCAGCTATCAACAACCTACTCGCCAGCCTCAACCTGGTCTTAAACACAAACAAAACCGAAATCCTCTTTATAGCACCGGAAAATTATGTCCCACCCACACCTCCTATCGCTAGACAACATCCAGATACCTCCGTACACTCCGCCTCGCATCAAGTAAAAGACCTGGGGGTCATCATAGACAGCGGATTCAGCCTCAACAAATTCATTAATAACACAACAAAAGAATGTTTCTTTAAACTACAAACCTTAAAGAAACTAAAGCCACTTCTTCAATACAGAGACTTCCGCATGGTGCTACAAGCCATCATACTACCGAAACTGGACTACTGTAACTCTCTCCTTCTAGGCCTACCAGCATGCACCACCAAACCACTTCAGATGGTCCTGAATGCCTCGGCCAGAATTCTCTCAAACGCCAAAAAAAGAGATCATATTACCCCAATCCTTCATCATCTCCACTGGCTTCCGATTAAATACAGGATCCAATTCAAGTCCATAATGATGATACACAAGGCATTACACAACATCGCTCCCCTCAACTTAACGTTTGAACTTCAGCTACACACCTCCGTGAAACCGACTAGAAGTGCGTATCAGAACAGACTAATCACCCAACCAGCGAAATCATCCCTGAGGAAACGCGCACTATCCACAGCGGGCCCGTCACTCTGGAACTCGCTACCTCCAGACCTCCGCCTTGAACCTTGCCACACCACATTCAAAAAGAAACTTAAGACTTGGTTGTTCAAACAAGCATTCCCTGAGAGCTAAGAACAGGAAGAAAGACATCTTTCAGATTTTTCGCTCTTCCCCCTGCCCATAGCATAAAACTTCCGTATGAGATCATTATTGAACTGTATATAATCATATAATCATGTTATTTATTAACTCGCATGTTATTTTATCTGTTATTTTTTAACTGTTTTTAACTGTTCTTTTTTTCCTTTAACTGTTTAGCAATTTATACTAATTTGTAAATTTGATTAATCCGTTCAATGTAAACCGCTAAATGAAGCGACAGTTCTTGTTCCTTGTAAACCGGGGTGATATGTATATTATACAGGAACTTCCGGTATAGAAATACTATAAATAAATAAATAAATAAACATACGAGAGTATATGTACTCATGGTACAAAATAGGCTGTACGCACGTACATGTGCACACAATTTTATACAGGCATGTGCATGTACATGCAATTTTATATGGACACGTGCATGTGCACACAACTTTATATGGATACGTGTATGTATATGCAATTTTATATGGGCATGTGCGTGTGCGCACAATTTTATATGGACATGTGCATGTGCGCACAATTTTATATGGGCATGTGCTTGCAAATGCTGCCTCTATGTGCAAGTGGGATGATTTTAGTAGACGCACACCAACCCAATTACCAGTTTCCCCAGTTCGTTCCCAGTTCGCCCAGATAAAAGATAGGACTTCCTAACCCCCCTAGTTAACTAGCCCACCTTTTACTCCGTTGGCCCCAACCCTTAAAACCTTGCTGGCTTTCGCAGGCCCGCCCCCTTCGCCACCCCACCCTCCGTTACCGCAGGATTTTCTAAGGTCTGCAACCTTAGAAAATCCAGCTCTAAATCTGGCAAAATCCTTCTCAGAGTGTAACTCAGACGGAAGTGAATTCCAAAGGCTAATCTGATAACCTTAAATGATGGGATGGTTATTAATTCTTGTGGAAAGCAAAGAGGCCTTTTGGGAAGATATGGACAGAGGTGATTGGAAAGATATGATGGGACTCCCCATTGAAGAACCTTAATCGTTAGACAGCTGAATTTAAACTATGTGACAAGAGAAAGGTAACCCAGTAAAGATCATACAATAGTAGAGTAACATGATCAGATTTTTTTCTACCAAATATGATTTTGGCAGTGGCATTTTGTACTAGTTGGAGTATCCTGGTAAGACTGGCTGTGGAAAAGTGCATTGCAGTAATCCAGATGGCTGAGTACTAGTGAATAAGTGTTTTTAAATTTCCTGTGTCTGCAAAAGGTCTTAGCCTCCTAATAAAGCATAGGATAGGGGGTCATGTGATGCGGTGAGCCTGGTGAGCCGCATTCATCAGAGCTCCAGGTGCTGGCCCTCTAAAATCTAACAAACCGAAGGGAAAACTCGTAGTACTCTGAAAAAAAAGGAGGAGCCGGATATGGGAGAAGGACGCAGCGCTGTTATTCGCTGACCAGACTCTACCGGCGATGTCAGCAAAGCCACAACGAAGGGAAAAAGAAAAAACCAAAACTGGTAGCGCAGACCTTAAAATGGGCGACAGCAGACGAGTCTCAGATGAGGCGGGCCTTGACGAGGTGACGGTCGCGTGGCTGACTATGGCGGTGGGAGCGGCGTTAGAGCACAAATTCGAAGGTATAAGCGCCAATTTTACAGTTGTGAAAGACTCTCTGGGGGTTATAAGTCACCGTAATGAGATAGCAGAAGGCAGGATCGCAGCAGTGGAAGAGGATCAGCAGGCCCTCACTATCCGGGTGTCTACTTTAGAAAACATGGTGAAGGCAGCTGACAGTAAACTGGAAGACCTAGAAAACCGGGCTAGGCGCAACAACTTGAAGTTTATGGGACTCCCAGAGGAGGTGCAGGAGGGAGACCTGGCTCCCTGGTGCTTTAAGGCTGGAGAATTTGCAAGGGACGCTGGCAATAGAACGTGCGCATCGCCTGGGCCCCCGGAGAGACACAGTCAGACACACAAGACTGCACGTTTCTTAAATTGGTCGCAAAGGTCGGTTAGCTTACTGCATATAGGAAAAACAGAGACCTGAGCTACCATGAGCACAAAATTGTGATTTTCCAAGATTTCTCCGCGGCAGTTGTAGCCAAGCGGCGGCTCTTTTCACCTATTTGCAGTGACCTCTACAATAAAAACATACGCTTTGCACTACAGTTCCCGGCACTTCTGAAGGTCTGGAAAGATGGCAGGGTGTCTAACTTTGATGCACCGCAAAAAGCAACCGGCTGGCTTGACGGATCTGCTGGCCCCACTTGATTCCGTCATGGGGTTGGCTGGCAAAGGCACCTGTGCTTTAAGAGGCTCTCCTGATTTACGTCTCCACAGTGGAACTACTAATGGAGTCATTTTAATTGTACCAGCAATAGGAGCCCACTGAAGTTTGTTTGCTGTTAGATGCTGTGGGAAGTAGTTAAGGTTACTTGTGAAAGTTTGGTTATCTCTGTTCCTGTTCTACATCTTATTCCAAGGGTGGCGCTAATATCTGGGGGGAGGGTCAGCACCAGAGCGCACAAATCGCGGATCTCTTGCCCGGAATCTCCAGGGCTGTTAAGGATATCCCCAAACAGGGATGGGTTGGAAATTAGTTCAGGAGGGTGGGAGGGGGGCACAGCAGGGTCGAGAGTTGCTGGCAATGGTAGGGGCTGAGGGGTCTAGGGTAGAGGTACAGGAAGGAGAAAGGCTGATGATCCAGGCTGGGAGATCATTTAGCCGGGTTTGGCGAGAGGACTTGGATAGCTATGTCACAAATCTGAGTACCGGATAGGTACAGTGCGGTATATTTCTTGGAATGTGGGAGGTATTGGTAATCCAAAGAGGCAGAAGGTGCTGAGTGCACTTCAAAGACAGAAGGTGGGAATTGCTGGATTCCAGGAGACCCATCTGTCTGCGGGGGAAAGTATGAAACTGAAAAAACAGTGGGTAGGCCAATGCTACTATACCCCAGCCATAGGCCGTAAGGCAGGAGTGGCCACTTTGATACACAAGAATCTCAAGTTTGAATTAATACAACAAATCTCAGATGAAATGGGCAGGTATCTTATCTTGGTGGGAAAGATACAAGGTCGGGAGGTGATGATCTGCAACATTTATGCTCCCAACTCATATACACATGCTTATTTCCAGAGTTTGATTCAGATAATCATTCTGATACAGAGGGGCCCTTTAATTCTGATGGGGGACTTCAACTGTGTCCATGAACCCAGTCTTGATAGATCTGGTCCAAATATACAGATACCAGATCTCTCTGGTAAGGGCGTTGCATATTTATGTTCTGAATTACGATTGCTGGACAATTGGCGAATATTAAATCCGACCGAGCTGGATTATACGCATGTCTCAAGGGCCCACTCTACTATGTCACGCATAGATTACATTTTAGTTTCGGAGTCCCTGTTTGCTACAGTCAGGTGAAAGTTGGGCCGATTGAGATCTCAGATCACGCCCAGATCTGGATAGACATAAGAGTGGGACCTGGGAATCACCAGATTCGCCTATGGCACTTTCCTAGTTATATGATGGGAGAGAGGAAATTTTTAGATTTTTTACAGTGGAAATGGAAAGAGTTAGAATTAAATAATGGCATACATAAAAATGACCCCTGGCTATACTGGGAGACCAGTAAAATAGTTATGCGAGGGGAGATCATCTCTTACATGATTGCCAAATCTAAGGCAATGTCTAAAAATATACTACTGCTAGAAAAGAAACTAGTACTAGCCAAAGCAAGGCTGGCTCAGCACAATACTATTGAGACACAATCGGAGTATAAGGATACTCTCAATACACTTAATACTTTATTATATGAACGAGCACAGCAGATGCTACGCACAGGGGCACATAAACTGTTTAGGTTTGGGAATAAATCGGGCTGCTTACTAGCCAATATGGTGCGGATGGCCAGAGGGAAAATGATTATAGACAAACTAAAGGATAGGACCGGCACACCTCTAACCTCGGGTACGGCGATATGTGCAGAATTTTGCACATTTTACGAACGCTTGTACACCGAAGATAGGAAGGGTGGACCCTAACAGGAGGAGGAGTTTTTTTAGAGGGCTACATCTCCCCCACCTTACTGAGGCTCAACTGCTCAACCTAAATATGCCCATCCGGATAGAAGAGCTTATTGGGGCTATTAGGAGGAGCAAATTTAACAAGGCACGAGGGCCCGATGGACTCAATGTTGAATACTTTACTTCATCAGGCCTCTGGGGATCTTCTAAAATACTATCAAGAGGCCCAATGGCGGGGACACTTTCCAGAGGGAGTCACGAGGGCTTACATTACCGTACTCGAAAAACCAGGAAAGGATTTATACTCTCCGGCGTCTTACCGTCCGATATCGCTCCTAAATTTTGAAGCCAAGCTGTTTGCAAAACTTCTGGCAGACAGACTCAGCGTAGTGTTTCCCACAATTATAACAAGGAATTGGGCTGGATTTGTCAAGGGGTGTTCTATTAGTACAAACTTGACTAAATTAATAATAGCTATGGAAGAATGTAGGCAATAGGGCACCGAAGCGATGGTCGTCAGATTTGATTCCGTAAAAACATTTGACAGGGTGTCATGGGCCTACCTGTTTTCTGTTCTCCAACGGTATAGTTTCACTGGTGATATCCTACAAAATATCAGGATGTTATATAGGAATCCATCCTCAGCGATATTAGCTAATGGGCAAGTTTCAGAGGACTTTAGCTTACATAGGGGAACCAGTCAAGGATGCCCACTTTTCCCACTCCCATATATCTTATCGATTGATCCCCTCCTACACAAGATAACCTGAACGGAGCAGCAGTTACTGCCCTTAAGAGAAACATGGGGGTAACCTGCATGGAGCGGCAGTTCCTACCTTGGAAAGCTTGCTGGGCAGACTAGATGGACCATTTTGGTCTTTTTCTGCCGTCATTACTATGTTACTGTATGCTTTCAGCTTTGTACTATTATGTTAGATGTGTTAGACTGTTTTATTTTTGGTTTTGTAGTTTGCTGATGTGCATGTTATCTTTATTTAACTTGCATGCATGTGTAAGGGGGTAGACAGGCGTAATCTAAGAAAATTGGATGGTTGTTTTTTTCTCTTTTACAGAAAGGGTGATGGATACATGGAACAACCTCCCAGTGGTGGTGGTGGTGGAGGCAAGGCCAGTATCTGAATTCCAGAAAGCATGAGACAAGCACAGGAGATCCCTGAGAGCGTCATAGGGATTCTAGTGCCAAACGGTTGTTTGGATGGGCATACAAGATGAGTAGTAGGGTCTTTTTCTGCCATTCTGTGGATTTGTGCTTCTGTATTTCTTCCATTGTTATATTTTGTTATGCACTGTTTTGATTGTACCATGTTTTTAGCTGAAGTCAGGACCTGAGTTTTGATAGTGAGCTTAGCATCTAGCATGACTCTCAAGGGTACAAACTTAAAGAGATGTGTTGTCTCTTCAAGGATTACCGTAGGGCCCTTTTTATCCATGCATTAATTAAACTTTACGTTTAACTAATTTCGCCACCCTTAAGAACAGGCCATACTGGGTCAGACCAAGGGTCCATCAAGCCCAGCATCCTGTTTCCAACAGTGGCCAATCCAGGCCATAAGAACCTGGCAAGTACCCAAAAACTAAGTCTATTCTATGCTACCATTGCTAATGGCAGTGACTATTTTCTAAGTGAACTTAATAGCAGGTAATAGACTTCTCCTCCAAGAACTTATCCAATCCTTTTTTAAACACAGCATGGAGTGCCCCCTAGTCTTTCTATTATCCGAAAGAGTAAATAACCGATTCACATCTACCCATTCTAGACCTCTCATGATTTTAAACACCTCTATCATATCCCCCCTCAGCCGTCTCTTCTCCAAGCTGAAAAGGCCTAACCTCTTTAGTCTTTCCTCATAGGGGAGCTGTTCCATTCCCCTTTTCAACCCTTGTAACCCTCCTATCCCCTCTCTTTCTATTCACACCCCCCCCCCCCCCCGAAGCCCATCCCCCTCCTTTAATCCTTACCCACTCCGATCCCCCTTAACCATTCATTTTCGAATATAATATGAATCCTATTATATCCTTAATTCACATATGTTAAGATACTACCATTTGAATCTTGTAAACCGTTGTGATGGCTTCACCGAACGACGGAATATAAAACTCAACAAATAAATAAATGCACAGTACTTCTTTCTTGTGCAGATTTAGCTTCAGTTTACTTTGGCACAGCAAACAGGAAATCTTACGCAGACATTTATTTAAATTTGTGGTTAATTTGTTGGGAACAAAGCTAAGGGGAACCTGTAGCTGAATGTCATCAGCATATGGGTAATAAAGTGATCTGAGAATCTGTAATGAGTTTGCCCAGGGGAGTCGTGTAATTGTTAAAGGTAGGTGACAAGATAAAGCCAGGTGGTACTCCACATGTGAAGCAGTCACAGTAAAAGGCAACCTAATCCATCACTGTGCCCGAAGACCATGGGCTAGGGATAGCGTCCATTAGTACGTGCAGACATTGGGTTTGAAAAGAGCTGGTTAGACTAAACTGTGAACATTGTAAGGAAGCTTCTACACAAGGACGAGCTGCACTTGTATTTCAGAAGGTGCAGTTGCAGTTACCATTCAGGAGCAATTTTATACACTTATGACACAATAATGTTTACTTACGGTTGGTAGCAATGAGCTGCAGATATGATCCACCATTCATTGATCAGCGACCCGCCACACCAGCGGTTCCCATTATAGGTGAAGTAGACCTGCCAGGGCTGGGAATGGGGCTGACAATCATAACCCCCAACAATCTTATCATCCTCAAAGGGGGCAGCCACTGGAAGAAAAATAACACTTCTCCTAAATCTGGGTACAAGCAATCCTGAAATTACATTGGACAATCAGAGAGGGTAAATTTAAACCTGCATTATCAAAGTACACAGGGATTTCAGCTATAATTTTCAAAGTGGACTTATGCATGTAGCTACGCTTTGAAAATGTGCAGGACCATGCACACATATTTACATTTGCAAGAGAGCAGACATCTATGTCCACACAGCTACTCGTAAATTATTTCCCCACCCCAACTCTGCCCCCTGGTAAAGCCATTTTGCAATATGTGTAATAGTAGGAGCAAAATCACTTCCACGCCTAATTTAATGTGTATTACTCCCATACTGTGGATCCAGAGTCAGGAGATTCACCTGTAACTGCAAAGAAAATACAGAGCAGAGGAAACTCCATGTTGTCTTCAAGCAAGAAGTGTAGAGCTAGATTTGGCTTAAAGTTCACCAATATATACTAATGGGTCTTATCAATGCCAATACAGTTTAATGAACAACCAGTCAAGATAAAACCAAGAACTGTTTTTAATTCAGAGAATTCTCTAGGCCACCTGTTATTTCCCAGGTATAGCTTTGTTGAGTTCAGGAAGGATTGGTGTAACCTTTAGATACAAATTAAGATCCGTCCTTGCCATTCACAATATAATCCTGAGCAAATCATAGACTCTTCCTGTGCTCAGAACTGCCAGTGTGCATCATTTATGCATGTAAGTGAGTGCATGGAGATTTAGGCTCCTATCTTATAAACAGTGTACAGTTTTGGAGAGCGCACCTTCAAAAGGATATAACAGAATGGAGTTGGTCCAGAGAGTGACTACTAAAATGGTCAGTGGTTTTCGTTCTAAAGCATATGGGGATAGACTTAAAGATCTAAACATGTATACCCTAGAGGAACGATGACATAAATACATCTAAAGTTTCCATGCATAGGTGGCGAGCCTCTTTCAACAAGAATCTAGTAGGATGCCAAATGATTGATAGATTCATTCTGCTTATCCCAAGGATAAGCAATGGATTTTCCAAAGTCCACCTTAATAATGGTTTATGGACTTTTCCTCCAGGAACTTGTCCAAACCTTTTTTAAACTCGGCTACACTAACAGATTTCACCACATTCTCTGGCAACAAATTCTAGAGCTTAATTATGTGTTGAGTAAAAAAAATATTTTCCCCTATTTGTTTTAAATGTTCTACTTAATTACTTCATTGCATGTCCCCTAGTCTTTGTTCTTTTTGAAAGAGTAAACAACTTCTTTGTGTTCACCTATTCCATTCCACTCACTATTTTATAGACCTCTATCATACCTCCCCTCAACTGTGTCTTCTCCAGGCTGAAGAGTCCTAACCTCTTTAGGCTTTCCTCATAGAGGACTTGTTTCATTCCCTTATCATTGTGGTCGCCCTTCTCTGTACCTTTTCTAATTCTGCAGTATCTTTTTTGAGATGTGACCAGAACTGCACACAATACTCAAGATGAGGTCACACCATTGAGTAATACAGAGGTATTATGATATTCTCTGTTTTAGTCTCCATTACTTTCCTAATAATTCCTAACATTCTATTTGCTTTCTTGGCTACCGCTGCACACTGAGCAGAAGATTTCAACATATTAACCACAATAATGCATAGATCCTTTTCCTGAGAGGTGACTCCTAATGTGGAACCTTGCATTGTGTAGCTATAATTTGGATTGCTCTTCTCTATGTGCTTCACTTTGCACTTGTCCACAGTAAATGTCATATGCCATTTGCATGCCCAGTCTCCCAGTCTTTCAAGGTCCTCTTTCAATTTCTCACAATCCTCTTGTGAATTAACAGCTTGGAATAATTTTGCATTATCTGACAATTTGATTATCTCACTCATTGTTCCCATTTCCAGGTCATATAAAAATATCTTTTAACCATTTCACAGTCCACAATAGCACATTGCCTCCTATTCCATTACTTTTTAACTTCCTTAAAAGTCTCTCATGAAGAATTTTGTCAAATGCTTTCTGGAAAATAAGATACAGTATAATCAACTGGCTCACCTTTTACCACATGTTTTACACCTTCAAAAAATGTAGCAAATTAGTGGGGCAAGACTTCCTTTGCTTAAATCCATGCTGGCTTTTTCCTATTAAACTATGACTATCTATGTTAAGTAATTTTGTTCTTTATGATAGTTTTTACCATTTTGACTATCATTGACATCAGGCTCACTGATCTGTAGTTTCATGGATCATCCCTCAAACCCTTTCTAAAAATTGGCATTACATTGGCAACTTTCCTGTCTTTATGTACTGTAGAAGATTCTAAAGATAGTTTAAAAGTTACTAACAATGGGGTAGATTTTTAAAAACGGCGCGTTCGCGTACTTTTGTTCGCGCTCCAGGCACAAACAAAAGTACACTGGATTTTAGTAGATACGCGTGTAGCCGCGCGTATCTTCTAAAATCCAGGATCGGCGCGCGCAAGGCTGCCGATTTTGGGCAGCCGGCGCGCGCTGAGTGGCCTCGGAGGGAACTTTCTTTTGCCCTCCCCTCACCTTCCCCTCCCTTCCTCTATGTAACCCAACCCCCCGGCCCTATCTAAACCCCCCCCCTACCTTTATCCGTGGATTTTCGCGTCCCGGAGGGAGACGTAAATCCACGCGCGCCAGCGGGCTGCTGGCGCGCCGAGACGCGATCCGGGAGCGGTTCCAGAGGGCGCGGCCACGCCCCCACACCTCCCCCGAAACGCCGCGCCGATCGGCCCCGCCCCCGACACACCCCCGACTGAAAACCCCAGGACTTACGCGAGTCCCGGGGATCTGCGCGCGCCGGTGGCCTATCGAAAATAGGCGCGCCGGCGCACAAGGCCCTGCTCGCGTAAATCCGGGCGGATTTACGCGAGCAGGGCTTTTAAAATCCGCCCCAATATGTCTGCAATTTAATTGTTTAGTTCTTTCAACACTCTTGGACGTATGCCATCTGGTCCAGGTGATTTTCTACTCTTTAGCTTGTCAATTTGCCATATTATATCTTCCAGGTACACTAAGATTTGTTTCAAGTCCTCTGAATCATCACCTTTAAATATTATTTCTGGCATGGGTATCTCCCTTATATCTTCCTCAGTAAAGAATAATGCAAATAATTCATTTAGTCTCTCCATTATGGCCTTGTCTTTCTTAAGTGGCCCTTTTACCTCTTGATCATCAGGTGGTCAAACTGACTCCCTCACAGGCTTTCTGTTTTGAATGTACCTGAAAAAAATATTTTATTATGAGTTTTTCCTTCCAGGGCAAGCGTCTTTGCCTTTCTAATGAATGCTTTCTTATCAGTCTAACTTGCTATTTCCTGTTTTCTTCATTTGGATCCCTTTTCCATTTTTGAAAGATGTTCTTTAATCTATAATAGCCTCCTTCACATCATCTTTTAACCATAACAGTAATCATTTAGCCTTCTTTCTACCTTTTGTAATTTGGTTTGGGCTTCCAAGATGATATTTTTAAACAACGTCCATGCCGGATGTATTTATTTATTTATTTTAATTTTTTCTATACCGGCATTCGTGATAATATCACATCAAGCCGGTTTACAATAAACAATGGGTGATAACCGGAACAGAGAACGAAATAATATGAACTATAAATAATATAGATGCAGTTACAATAAACAAGGAGACGTACAACTAGGAGCAAGAAGAAGACAAGATAGAAACTTTAACAAAGTGTATAAACCTGTAGAATGGAGGAATTTCCAAAAATGGATGTTTGAGATTTACAATGAATTGTTCAGTACAAGTTTGTAGTTTAACAATAAAGACGAAATCATAAGTAATGAAGATTCTGGATGATTATAATGCTTAGGGGTAGGATACCAGGATGGTTATAATAATAAAAGATGTTGATTGGAGGTTGAATATCGGATAGAATAGTTTTTAATCTGCGTCTGGGAAGGCTTGTTTGAAAAGCCATGTTTTAAGTCTTTTTCTGAATGTCAGTAAGCAGGGTTCCTGTCTAAGTTCCGTTGGTATGGAGTTCCAAAGCGTGGGTCCTGCTGTGGAGAAAGCCCTATCTCTGTAAGTTATGTGGAGGGAAGTTTTGGAAGGCGGTACTTGCAGAGACTCTTTGTAGTACTCTCTTATGGGTCTGGAGGAAGTATGCTTTATGAAAGGGATTTGTAGGTTGAGAGGAACGATTTGTTGGATGGATTTGTAGATTATGGTGATTGACTTATAAAGAATTCTGAAATGAATTGGTAGCCAGTGTAATTCTTTAAGGATTGGGGAAATGTGCTCTCTTCTCTTTGTATGTTAGGATTCTGGCTGCAGTATTTTGAACCATTTGTAGCGGTTTGGTGTGTGCTGATGGGGTACCTAATAATAAAGAATTGCAATAGTCTAACTTGGAGAAGATTATTGCTTGTAGGATAGTCCTGTAGTTATGGTTGTGGAACAGTGGTCTTATTCTTTTTAGAACATGCAGTTTATGAAAGCAGTCTTTAGTAGTTTGGTTTATGAAAGCTTTTAAATTAAGCCTATTATCGATGATTGCGCCCAAATCTCTTACTTTTGTTGTTTGTAAATTAGTTTGAGGAATTGTGGGTATGTGACAGATCTCAGAGGATATGAGAAGGAGTTCTGTTTTTGAGGAATTTAGGATTAAATTCATACTGGAAAGGAGGGAGTTGATTTCTTGTAGACAATAATCCCAAAGCTCGAGGGTTTTTTTAATGGATTCTTTGATTGGAATTACAATTTGGATATCGTCGGCATACAGGTAGTGTTTAAGGTTCAAATTGGTTAAAAGCTGGCAGAGAGAGAGGAGATAGATGTTAAAGAGGGTAGGTGAGAGGGATGAACCTTGGGGAACTCCTTGAGATGAAGGGTAGCGTTTAGATTCTTTGCTGTGTATTTTTACCTTGAAGCCTCTATTTTTTAAGAATGAGTGGAACCAGGACAGTGCAGAGCCTGTTATGCCGATGTTCAATAGTTGGTTTAAGAGCATGGAGTGGTTAACAGTATCAAAGGCGGCTGAGAGGTCCAAGAGAATCAAAAGATAGGACTGGCCTTTGTCTAGGCCTAGGATGAGGTAGTCTGTTAAGGAAATTAGGAGAGATTCTGTACTTAACGATTTCCTGAAGCCATATTGTGAAGGGTAGAGAATTTTGTGGTCTTCCAGGTAGTCTGATAATTGAGAGTTAACCAGTTTTTCCATGACTTTAGCAATGAATGGGAGGTTTGAGATAGGGCGAAAATTGGAGGGGTCGTCTGGGTCTAACTTTTGTTTTTTCAAGAGCGGTTTGATTGATGCCATTTTGAGGTCGTCAGGGTAGAGTCCTTTAGATAAAGAGCAGTTGATTATGTCTGCCAGAGCTTTGGATATGGTGTCCGGAATAAGGAGGAGTAATTTGGAAGGGATTTGGTCTAATGGGTGTGTCGATGGTTTCATATTTTTCAGTATTCTATGGATTTCCGAAGTTGTAGTGGGTTCCAATGAGTTGAGTGAGATGTTTTTGTTATGGTGTATAAAGGTACTGTGAGGGGAAGAGGTATTGAGCAAATTCTTAGAAAGAAGGTTGGCTATTTTGTTGTTGAAGAAGAGGGCAAGTTCCTCTGCTTTTTCTTGGGCTTTGTTAAATGGAATGTCAGGTATTTGGATTTGAGTTAAGTTGGAGACGTAGGCGAATAGGGCTTTAGCATCAAAGATCATATGATGGATCTTATGAGCATAGAAGTCTCTTTTGATTTTTAGCAAGGAATTTTTGTAGTGGTGGAGAGCAAATTTGTAGGCAGAGAGGGTGGACGCTGAAGGAGATTTGCGCCATTTGCTTTCTTTCCGTCTGAGGGAAAGTTTTAGATTTTGTAGTTCTTCATTAAACCAAGGTTGTTTTTTTGGAAGGTTGTGTTTTAGTTTTTTAGTTGTTAGAGGACAGAGTTTATTAGCTGCAGTTTCTGTGATATTATTCCAAGAATGAAGTGCTGAATTTGGAGAGGAAAGGTCCATATGGGGTAGTTCTAAAATTAGGTGGTTGTGGAGGTCCTCGGATGTACATATTTTCCTATAGGAGAATTGTTGTTGAGGGGCGAGGGAGCTGTTTTTTTGTGCCAGTGTGATGGTGGTCGAGATTAGAGAGTGGTCCGACCAGGGTACTGGTTCGCAGATCGGTTGAGTTGAATTAGAGATACCAGAATTAGTGAAGATGAGGTCCAATGTGTGACCTGCTTTATGGGTGGGTTCCTTGATAATTTGGTTGAAACCTAAAACAGATAAGGCGGTAATGAAAGTTTTCCCATTTGTAGATAGAGAGGGATTGTTAACATGTAAATTGAAGTCGCCGAGTATAATTGCTGGAGAATCTAGATTGATGTGGGAGACTATTAATTCCAGAAGAGGAGAGGCATCTGAGTCGAGAAGGCCTGGGGGGGCATATACAAGAAGGATTTGAAGATAGTTTGATTTGAAAAGGCCTGTTTCCAGTTTGTTAGGAGAGTTGACTGTGTATTGGGTGAAATTCAAATCTTTTTTGGTAGCAAGAAGAATTCCTCCACCTTTTCTTTTCTGTCGGGGAATTGAGAAGAAGTCATATGAATGTGTAGGTAATTGGTTAATTAGTGCAGTGTCTGTCGGTTTGAGCCAAGTTTCTGTTATAGCGCATACGTCAGGATTTGCGTCTAGGAGAAGATCGTTGAGAATGGGGGTTTTCTTAGTGATGGATTGGGCGTTGAATAGAAATAGTGAGAAAAATGTTAGCCCTAGTAATTGTGTAAAGGGGGACGCAATAATGGGAATGAGGGCTTTATAGGTGTGAGGATGAGAGATCAGAGAGTTACTAGTTGCGTTGTGTCTCCTGTGATGGAGAATCGGAATCGGGAGACCACAGAGCATGATGGTTAGAAATAGTCGGATGTCTTGTTGTTATTTTTGAAGAGAAGAATTAATGGTTTGTTGTATGAATGGGGGTGGATAGGTAGGAGAGATTCACAGTAGATTTGTGACTGAGGTTTCAATGAGATGTGAAGTTAGAATGCAGATTGCTTGTAGGCTTGGAGAATGGTCGAGTGATTTGAAGGACTGGTAATTGAAGTAGAGAGGTAGACGTTGATTGTTAAGGGAGCGTGTTGTGCCTCAGGGGTGCATGAAGGGGCGCACAAAGGGGCAAGCCCCTTTGTCGCGCTCCTTCGGCGCGCGACGCCGGAGGGTGAAGAATTTTAAAAGTCCCTCTCGATTTTGATTGGCTGTTCGCGGTGGTGGGCGTGCCTAGGAGTCGAGGGGCTGCCGCTCAGCCGCGAGATCGACGGTCAGGCTCGCCGGGGGGAAGGGGAATTAAAAGGCCTTACCCCGACGGGTCTGGGCGCCGATCGCGCAGGCCTCCCTTCGCAGACGATGGTGCAGTTGCAGCTTGAGGTGAGTAGGAGCAGCTGGTTAAGTTTAATCGCGGCGCCGGAGGGTGAAGAAGTTTAAAAGTCCCTCTCGATTTGGATTGGCTGTTCGCGGTGGTGGGCGTGCCTAGGAGTCGAGGGGCTGCCGCTCAGCCGCGAGATCGACGGTCAGGCTCGCCGGGGGGAAGGGAAATTAAAAGGCCTTACCCCGACAGGTCTGGGCGCCGATCACGCAGGCCTCCCTTCGCAGACGATGGTGCAGTTGCAGCTTGAGGTGAGTAGGAGCAGCTGGTTAAGTTCTTGGTGTTTGTGTCCTTGCCAGGTTCTTGTGGCCTGGTTTTGGCCTCTGTTGGAAACAGGATGCTGGGCTTGATGGACCCTTGGGCAGACCCAGGATGGCAATTTCTTATGTTCTTATGTTCTTGCCATCTTATCATATCATTGTTGTTTACGTCATTCTTTTCCTACTAGAGAGCTCAGAGGTGTTCCATCAGGTCAGTATTTACATTCACAGAAGCTCAAGAAAATAAAAGTTCAGTGGCCATCACCGGGATCCATGACAAATACACCTAGGAGCGCAAGGAGAGAGCTCCCCGCTGCCTCGGCAGAGGAATGCGCGAAGGCAGCATGCTTGACGCTACCGCTCCGACCCAGCTCGCAGGCCAGGCGTTCTCCTGGCGGTAGCGATGACGTGCGAGTGGCACGAAACTGGGAGCCCCGGCTGCGGCGGACACGCGTTCTTCCTCTTCTTCTTCACGCGCTCATGCGGCTGTGAATCCGTCTCTCTCGGCCGCCCCTCCCCAGTGGTAAAAGGGAGACTGTGAGGAGTGCTGCCAGGTTTAACCCCTCTTTACCAGTGGAATCTGTTCCCAAAATACATATTCAAAGCGACTTATAAGAGATTTGGTCAAGTTCCTTGAGGAAAAGTCCATAAAACATCATTAGCCTGGATAACTAGAAAAAATGTTGCTATCCCCAGGAATGAGAAATAGATCTACTTTTTGGGATCTACCAGGTACTCCTATCTTGGACTTTTCACTACCAAAGAGAGGATGCTGGAGGATGCTGGACTCGATGGACTTTGGTCTGACCCAGCCTGGCATGTTTTATGTTTTTATAAACAAAGAAACGCACGTATTGTATATAAAGCTTATAGTTTGTTCTCCCTGTTCAATAATACACCATGGTAGGGCCACCATGGAGATGGAAGTTTCGGCTATACTCGCGCTGCTGCGAGCACACATGTAAACTCTCACCCTTTGCAGTTGCACCTTTCAGTTTTTGCCTCATCATTTTCCTCATTTTATCATAGTCACCTTTTTGAAAGTTAAATGCTGTCGCAGTAGATTTCTTTAGTGCACGCCCTCCAGTTATTAAGTCAGATTTGACCCCTGTTGTGATCCCTATTGCCAAGTGGCTCCAACACTGTTACCTCTCGCACCAAATCCTGTGTTCCACTAAGGACTAAGGACCAGGTCTAAAATAGCTCCCCCCCTTGTTGGTTCTTGTCCCAGCTGCTCCATGAAGCAGTCATTTCTTTCATCCAGGAACCTCACTCCTTAGCATGTCCTGAAGTGACATTCACCAGTCATTACTGGGGTAATTGAAATCAACCATCAGCATTGTGATAATCTTGTTAGCTTCCCTAATTTCGTTTAGCATTTCATTGTCTGCCTGGCTAGGTAGATGGTAATAACCCCTAATTCTATTTTATCCCCCTTTTCGCCTGGGATTTCTATCCCTAAGGATTCTGCAGTGCGTTTTGTTTCCTGTAGAACTTTTATCCTTTTTAATATATAGTTCTACCACTCCAACAATTTGATCCATGCTATCAGTGCAATATTAGTTATACTCTGGTAGCACAGTGTCCCATTGGTTATTCTCCTTCTCTCTGTAAGTCTGTGGCCCCTCACAAATAGGTTCACAAGTGGTGTTAGAGTTAGCACAGAGCTGAGGTTGACATGAGCATGAGCATGAGCACGTCGGCCTATTCCCTGCTTTGAACAGTAAGCAGAAAAGACTTCTGCATGACGTGAGGAACACAGTTACACTTTCCCACAGAAGAAAGACATTATGTCCAGCAGCTTCAAGGGCATTTGGCATGGAACGTGGACATTTAATGACCACCTGCAAAAAGATATTTCCTCCAACATGTTAACAAGCTACGTGACTAACTCAAGGACAGTGTATTCTTGAGCAAGAGAGAGTTTTCTACATATGCCTGCAAAAACATCTCTCCCCCCTGCTTCCTGAAGGTGATAACCAGCTGCTGAAAGAGCTCAGCCAGGCAGAGATCAAAGAATTTCTACTGCTAATTGGAAAGATAAGAGGAAAACCTGTCTGAGACACAGCCCAGCTATGAAAAAAGGGCTATGTGTGATAGCAGCACCAGAGAGTGCAGGAGCACCAAGAGCAACCAACTACTGACTGGACACCAGCATCCAAAGTGCCAATAAACTGGCTGGGTGAGAAATAACTCCTGTTTATTTAGGTAGCTAGGAATGGAAAGATGTTTCTTTGTGGAGCTGGCTTGCAGTAGGTTCTAATTATGTGCTTGTTATATACTAGAGTTATAATAAATATTATAGCACTACTGGTTGGTCTCTCATGTGTCTATATCTCACACGTGCTTCCTGCTAGTCACATTAGTGTCACCACTGAGAAGTACTTCCGAGCCTGGTTGGGGCTTACAACCATCAACTACCCCCGCTTCAACTTCCGGTTTTTACTCGTCTCCCTGAAGAATGCAAACTGCTGGAATAGTCATCCAAAGAGCGGTCTGCTATCTTCAGCCTTCCACGGTAAGCACCGCCTCCACCAATTGGCTAAAGGTAGAGCCACTGCCAAAGATTTTCATAGCAAAGCCCATTCTCTGCCCATCCCTCTCAGCTCCCTGCTCGCATTCCCGGCCTCCATTGCTTTTGCTTGGGCCTCCACGTGTTTGGCCCAGGAAAGGGACTCCACTGGAAAGTAAAGGATACTTAAATTTCTGCTACTGCCTGGCAGCAGGAACAGGGACATCTGCAAAAAGACAGAGAATACAAAGCATTAAATTCTTGAACCTACTGTTCCTATTTTGGGTTAATACTTAACACCTTAAAGTACTGACACAATACTTATCTGACAGTTATTCTCTCTTGATGGAAACACAGTGAACGTACTGCATCTCAGGAATACTTGTAGCATCTTTAGTATAAAAACATCTTGTATAAAAAATAAATGTTCAGTATTGTTATCAACATTGTTTATGGTTCCTTGCATTTTATCACTGTTCTTGCTAATAAATCTTGTTTACTATACAACAGAAGAAATCCAAACATTCAGTAACCTTTTCCCCCTGCTCTCCCTCCCTATCTGTGGAAGACGATCTTGGGCGGGGTTCAGTTGCGAGTTATAAAAGTCGAAGTGCCTATAGAATTAGGATTGCCTCTGGTCTGCTGCATTCCTTTCTAGTCATATGCCTTGGATCTAGGATCATTCAGTAACCTTTTCCCTCTGCTCTCCCTCCCTATGTGGAAGACGATCTTGGGCAGGGTTCAGTTGCGAGTTATAAAAGTCGAAGTGCCTATAGAATTAGGATTGCCTCTGGTCTGCTGCATTCCTTTCTAGTCATATGCCTTGGATCTAGGATCATTCAGTAACCTTTTCCCTCTGCTCTCCCTCCCTATGTGGAAGACGATCTTGGGTGGGGTTCAGTTGCCAGTTATAAGAAGTTGAAGTGCCTATAGAATTAGGATTGCCTCTGGTCTGCTGCATTCCTTTCTAGTCATATGCCTTGGATCTAGGATCATTCAGTAACCTTTTCCCTCTGCTCTCCCTCCCTATGTGGAAGACGATCTTGGGTGGGGTTCAGTTGCCAGTTATAAGAAGTTGAAGTGCCTATAGAATTAGGATTGCCTCTGGTCTGCTGCATTCCTTTCTAGTCATATGCCTTGGATCTAGGATCATTCAGTAACCTTTTCCCTCTGCTCTCCCTCCCTATGTGGAAGACGATCTTGGGTGGGGTTCAGTTGCCAGTTATAAGAAGTTGAAGTGCCTATAGAATTAGGATTGCCTCTGGTCTGCTGCATTCCTTTCTAGTCATATGCCTTGGATCTAGGATCATGCAGGACAGGTCCACTACCTGTTGCTCATCCTGTTTACCCCTTTGAAATAACCTTCTCTTGTTTATGTTTTTATGTTTTATCTATTTCTATACCGTTGTTCTGAGGAGCAATCATGGCGGTTCACAAGCATTTACATTCAGCCCCCTAAATAAGCATTATCAGCTCATCAGATAGAGGTTTAAAGTCTTCGATTACACAATTCCAGGCTATCTTCCAAACTTTCCAGAGTATATCTAACACCAGTTACTCTGATGAAATTTCATTATGTCATTTCTTTCTAGCCTTTCCCTAATACAACTTCACAACTCCTAATCTCAAGCCCAGTTTCTAACTGTTGCCGCCTCGATGTAGACTGTGGATCCTTGGCCTGAGCTGTGTTGTCGCTACCCGAGAGGGTTACCCCCTGCAGGTCACCAAGGTCAAGAGGCAAGGCCAGAGGAGAGCAGGGGCCAGCTGGAGCTTCGCCACTACCGGCCCTCGTTCCCCGCAGGTTAAGCCCTTGGGTACCGGGGCTGGCTGGTCTTAGGTGGGCCCCTGCGGAGATGCTCTGGAGTACGGTCGGCAAATCCGAGGATCGGAGGCAGGCGGCTAGCAGGCAGGGTGAAGTCCAGTACTAGGGTCAGAGGCAGGCAGCTAGCAAACACAATAGTTCCATCAGGTCTTAATTTAGATCTTGAATGGTACTCAATTGTTTAATTTAAAAATCTGTTTAATTATTTCTAATTAATAGTTCTCTATATTTGAGAAACCGGTCTTTAAATTCAGGTTTCAGTATGGCGTCAAACAGGTTTTAGCTGCTGTAACAAGTAAGTCCCTCAGCATTTGCGATATTTCGAGCACCACTTAGGATTTTTTTTATAAAGAATTCATTGTTGTTTTTGTTTTTCAGAAGACTTATTGTGCAATTTTAACAAGTGTGATGTTAAGCGATGTTTAAAGATCTTGCTTCCATTGGCCCCCTGAAGCAGTTATAGAAACATGGCCA
The DNA here is from genome assembly GCF_901001135.1 of Rhinatrema bivittatum. Taxonomy (NCBI): domain Eukaryota; kingdom Metazoa; phylum Chordata; class Amphibia; order Gymnophiona; family Rhinatrematidae; genus Rhinatrema; species Rhinatrema bivittatum. The sequence goes on along the minus strand of NC_042628.1, from coordinate 76,993,614 downwards.
AGTGTCGGGGCATTTCGCTGTACTTCTAGAGGGCATTCCTAAGATAAGTTCTATCTAAAAACTTACTGCCTTTTCAGGTGGACGCTAATGTCAAATTTTATTTGCATAAGAAAAAACAAAAAAAGTGATCTTTCAAAAATACTGTACCTTAGCCAATGATTATGGGGGTTATTTTCAAAGGTACGCATGTAAATGTGACATACTATCGTAGCAATTTTCAAAAGCTATTTACTTGAGTAAAGTGCACTTGAGTAAATCCTATGGACAATTCAATGGCATATATTGTAGCTATTTTGAAAAGCCCACTTACTTGAGTAAAGTGTATTTACTCGAGCAAAAACCAGTTTTGCTCGAGTAAATGCTTTTTAAAATCTACCCCTATATGTAAGGCAAAGAAGGCATTCATCTTGCCGGTAGTGCCTTAGTACTTTTCATTGGTATTGTGAGGAGGGATTTCTCTGTTATATAGTTCTGTACCTTTTCCCCTCTATCTTGACACATTTTACTTTATCAGGTTTGCGATTATTTCAGTGACTTTATAGTCCTGCAGAGAGTAACAGTATGGCTGCAGGCAGTAACACCACCACCACCACCACACCAGGACTACAAGTATTCAGTTATACAGAACAATATGTTGCCCTGGAGGTGGACCCTTGGCCTGGTACAGGATTGGTACAGCCCTCTGGTCGGACCAAGAGAGCACCTGCCACCAGGAGGCTGAGTACACGAGGAGACAGAGGCTAGCTGGAGCTTCTCCAATAACAGTCCGGGGTTTCCGCAAGTTGAGCCCTTGGGTACCCGGACCGCCTGGACTTAGGTGGGCCTCAGATGGTCTCCAGGAGAGGTAGTGGAGGGGTGTGCCCACCACGAGCAAGGGTGCGCTGCTGAAGCAGAGAGGATGGACTAGACCCGAACTGCAAGCTCCAGAGACCGGTCAGTAAGATACTCCGGTTGAGGCAGGTGGCACCTGCGAGTCTAGTCAGGTGAAGGCCGCGGGTGGATTCCAAGCAGGTTGGTCTGGTAGCCACAGTAGGCCAGAAGAGAGTGTCCGAGTGAAGCGCAAGGGTCAGAGCCAGAGTATCAGTCCAGAAGTGGTCAGCCAAATCAGGGGTCAATACCAAGGTCAGTCCGAGCGTAGCCAAGGCAAGCGAGAGTAGGTTCCATGTAGCAGACAAAGAATTGTCAGGCAGGCAGTGGTCAGTTCCAGGCGGCAGACAAGAGAATGGTCAGACAGGCAGAGGTCAGTACCAGAGATCAGTCCGAGGAGGTACTACCTGAGAAGGATACAGGAACACACGGATTCGCTGGAACAAGGAGACGCTGGAACAAGGAGACACTGGAACACAGATTAGGCAAGCTTACTACACCACGGTGTCGACCCGATTGCCAAGGCAAGATCCTGGGGACATGGCCTCACTATATATAGGGCCTTTAAGTGATGTCATCAATCTGCACCACCATCGGTGTTCCCAAGCTTGGCCCTTTAAATCGGAGCATGTCGGCCGCGCACGTGCCTAGGGTCAGGGCCAAGCCGGCCGAAGATGCGGAGCCCCGACGGGAGCTCCGCTATGAGGCCTGCGGAGTAGAGGAAGCTGAAGAGGGCCGAAGAGGGCCGTGGTGAACAGCAGCAGCGAGACTGGAGCTAGTCGAGGGCAGCGCAAGGTGAGCAGGCCCGGTTGCGGCACCCACGTGGCCAGAACGTGGTCTCCCCCTTACCGGTCTGGGTTTTTCTGGATGATCTTGGTGGAAGTTCAAGAGCAGGATTTTGTCAAAAATATGGTGAGAGGGCTCCAATGAGTTTTCTTCTGGGCTGAAGCCCTCCCACAACAGAAGTTACTCCCAGTGGCCTCGACGGTGTCAGATGTCAGAACTTCTTTGACTTGCAAGGTGTTTTCAGGTTCCGCTGTATGTTGCGTAGGTGGAGGAGGCCTTCAGGAAGTCTAGGATAGGACCAATGGTTTAAGTAGAGACATGTGGAACGTGTTGTGAATTCCCATGGAAGCTAGAAGCTTTAGCTGGTAGGTGACTGCTCCTATGCATTGAAGGATGGGAAATGGACCAATAAATTTGGGAGCTAGCCACTGGGACGGTAACTTAACCGAATGTGCTTAGTACTAAGCCAGACCTTTTGCCCAGGCAGGAACAGAGGCACGGGCCGACGATGGGTGTCGGTGAAGCGTTTGGCCAGATCAGCTGCTTGGCAAAGCCGCTCCCTTACTTGGTTCCAGAGCCGGTGTATGATTTGTGCTGTAGATTGGGCTGCAGGTGAGGGTACCATGAGAGGAACCAACAGGGGTAGGCATGGTTGCCGGCCAAAGACTACAGTAAAAGGTGAAACTTCCATGGCAGAAGCGATATGGGTGTTATGAGATAGTTCTGCCCATGGCAGGAGGTCAGCCCAGTTACCTTGCTGGTCGTTGACATATGATCTCAGGAAGGTTTTCAAAGAGCGATTAGTCCTCTCGGCCTGGCCATTTGCTTGCGGATGGTAGGATGATGTTAAGTTTAACGTAATATTGAACTTTTAACAGAGAGAACTCCAATACTTAGCGGCAAATTGAGGGCCACGATCGGAGACAATTTCTTGTGGTAGCCCACGTAAACAAATACGTAGGTTAAGAAGAGTCGAGCTAGCTCTGGGGCCGATGGGAGCCCAGGTAAGGGGCCAAAGTGGGCCATTTTTTAGAAGCGGTCAATGATGATACAGATTACAGTATTTCTTTTTGAAGGAGGTAGATCCATGATGAAATTGGTGGAGAGGCTTGACCAGGGTTCGGTGGGTGCAGAAAGTGGTTAAAGAAACCCCCATGGACGGCCAGTCGGGGATTTTTGCTGTGCACAAACCAGACAGGAGTCCACATATTCTCGGGAGTCCTTTGTCATACTGGGCCACCAATAGTGCCTTCGAAGCATCTCGAGAGTTCGGGCTCGGCCGAGGTGACCGGCCAGCTTGGAATCGTGAGCCCAACAGAGCACTCGTTCACAGAGACGGCGGGGGGCCACCGTCTTCCCAGCTGGTATGATGGTGGTAACTGCAATTGATATACCAAAATCCAGATATATAAATATATATACCAAATATATATTTATTTATTTATGAGCTTTTATATACTGACATTCATAGAAAACATCACGCCAGTTTACAATTAACTAAAAGGAATGGAAAATTACAATGAACGGGGGTGGGGGAAGGGGAGCAGGCTAGAAAGAAGGAGGAATAGAAGGGCAGAAAGAAAGTAAAGACTAAGGGAGAAAAAAGGAACAAATTAAGAAGAGAGACAGATAAACCATATTATGTAACTAACTATATATATACCAATATATATATATATATATATATATAAATATATATACCAAAATCCAGAAAATAACAGACAACATGAACAAAACTCCTACTCAAAACTCTTTTGACCGGAGCAGCGGCTGTCAGCGGTTTTGACAGCCAAAGCTCAACTTTGCCAGTGTCGATTCTCGGACCCTCTGACAGCCACGGGTTCAGAAACTGGATGCCGGCAAAATTGAGCGTCCGGTTTTCAACCCGCGAGCCGCGGGCTGATTTTAAATTTTTTTATTTTTAATTATGTTTTACTTTTGGGACCTCCGACTTAATACTGCTTTTCTGTACACTTTCCCTTTGGGTAGGCGCTAATTTCTGAAAGTAAAGCGTGCGGCTTGGCTGCACATTTTACTTAGTGAATCATGCGGGAATAACTAATAGGGCCATCAACATGCTTTTGCATGTTGCGGGTGCTATTAGTTTCGGGGGGGGGGGGGTTTGGACACGTGTTTTTGACGCGTCAAACGCGCGTCCAACTGTGGGTTAACAGTGCGATACGTCGGAGCGCACTGTACTGTATCGGCCTGTAACTGCATTAGGTTATTACAGTGACCCAAAACGTGGTCTGGGTTACCCCCCCCCCCCCCAGGGTGAAAATCTGGGCATAGTCAAAGTCTTCTTATACTCTATAGGAAACAGAAACACATGGCATTATATTAAAATAAAAATTTATTGTTGTGTTTGTGCCATTGTAGACCCTTGGTCGCTGTGGAGATGACTCCGCCCACAGCGTGGGGCCCCAGTGATAGGCTAAACTCAGATAGTAGACACGGAATGAATGGAAGGCTTTATTGTACTGCTGTAGATAGATGGTATGAAGCAGGAAGGTAAGGCACTGAAGTCTGCAAGGTGCCAATACGTTCCACAGTCTCAGATGTAGAATCTCACCCAGATGTTCAAGAGAGGTGGGGACCCGCGGTGCGGGAAACACCGAGCCTGGTGGGTGGAGTTGGAGCACCAGATCGTAGATGTACTCACAGATGTGTAGGCATCATCCTGGTAATGAGATGGTGGGCCCGAAGGTCCATAGTTCAGGACACAGACTGGTAGGCCCTCGAGGAGCGAGTACCTGATAGTCCGGAGATCCTGAAAAGAATAAGAGAGAGAGACCCCTGAGGAGTGGTTGTCTCAGTTAGTAGAGACCCTGAAGGGTAATGGAAGCGAGAGACCCCAGAGGAGCGGGTGTCTAGAGATTCTAAAGGAGAGAGGCCCTTGGAGTGTAGAGCGGTCAGAGTAGCTTAAACCAAAGTTCTTGCTAACTCAAAGGTGGTAGCGAAGCGGAGGCTTTAAATACCCAGATGTATTGACATCATGCGGTGGGGACGCCTCCGATGTTCCCGCCATGACATGCTTTTGAGCGTAGGAGATGTATGCGCACACGCCCTAGGAGGCCACAGGAGTGAGCATGGCGGACTGGAATGCCCATGCTAAGCTGGAGACACAGAGGCACTTGGCACCGGAGACAGCCATCTTATAGGATAAATCTATGTTTACGTATCTTATAGTTTTTGTTGATTATATATTTATCTCTCTCTAATTGTTTCTTAGTTTAAATTCTGTACTGTCTTCCATTGCCCAGGTTTTACGCTCCCTGTTTAATGTAACTTTACTTTCTACCTTGATGTTAATTGGTTTCCCCTCAGTTACATTGTAAACCGGTACGATAAGACCTAGTCTTGAGCATCGGTATAGTAAAAGAAATTAAATAAAATAAATAAATCTTGCCCAAGGAGGAGGAAAAGGGAAGAAAAGAGGAAAGGCAGAGCAGTTGCAGATGTCTACGACCGACGGACGCAACAGTACCCCCCTTCAAAGAGCCCCCTCCAAGACCTCTTCCAGGTGGTCTGGGTTTTCGTGGGTGTGCCAGGTGGAATTGACGTACTAGCTCTTTATCTGTAATGTTGGCCAGTGGTTCCCAGGCGTTCTCTTCTGGGCCATAGTTCTCCCATGAGATGAGATATTCCCATGTCTTGCCTCTTTTACGTACATCAAGGATGTCATCTACAGCATATTCAATGTCATCTTCAGTATCCAGACTGGTAGGTTCTTGAGTTTTCTTGGAGAATTCGGAGAGCATCACTGGCTTTAATAGAGATACATGAAATGCATTATGTATCTTCATTGATGGAGGTAGTTTTAGACTGTACGTTAGATTCCCTAATCGTCGAAGGATGGCAAAGGGTCCCACATAGTGAGGTGCAAATCTTGCGGAAAGAAGCTTAATTCGAAGGTACTTTTATTTATTTTTATTTATTTATTAGCTTTTATGTATCGATATTCATGGGTACATCATGCTGGTTTACAGTATAACTGAAGGAGGAAATTACAAAAAACCAGGGTGGGGGGAGAGGGAGCAGATAGGAAGAGAGAAGGGGTGAGAGAAGAGAGGGAAAAACAGGAAGAGGAGAAACTCGATTTCTTCTTCTGCATCAACAGGAGTAGGTTCAGGTGTCTTGTTGGAAAACTCACTAAGAACAAGTGGTTTCAGCAGCGAAACATGGAACGCATTATGAATTTTCATAGCTGGAGGAAGATTCAGACTGTAGGTGAGTGAGCCCAATCATCGGAGAATAGGAACCACAGCGATAGGCTAAACTCAGATAGCAGACACAGAATGAATGTAAGGCTTTATTGTACTGCTGTAGATAGATGGTATGAACCAGGAAGGTAAGGCACTGAGGTCGGCGAGGTGCCAATACGTTCAACAGTCTCAGATGTAGAATCTCACCCAGATGTTCAAGGGACCTGCAGTGTGGGCAATGCCGAGCCTGATGGGTGGAGTTGGAGTACCGGATCGTAGAGGTACTCAAAGGAGTGTAGGCATCTTACTGGTAGTGAGATGGTGGGACTGAAGGTCCATGGTTCAGGACACATTGACTGGTAGGCCCTCGAGGAGCGAGTACCTGATAGTCTGGAGGTCCTGAAAAGAATAAGAGACAGAGATCCCTGAGGAGCGATTGTCTCAGTTAGTAGAGACCCTGAACATTGATGGAAGCAAGAGACCTCCGAGGAGCGGGTGTCTAGAGCTTCTAAAGGAGCAAGGCCCTTGGAGTGTAGAGCAGCGTCTAAGCGTGCAGCTTAGAGCGGTCAGAGTAGCTAAACCGAAGTCCTTGCTAACTCAAAGGTGGTAGCGAAGCGGAGGCTTTAAATACCCGGAGGTATTGACATCATGCAGTGGGGACGCCCCCGAGGTTCCCGCCATGACGTGTATTTGAGCGTAGGAGTGAGCATGGCGCACTGGAACACCCATGCTAAGCTGGAGATGCCGAGGCCCTCGGCACTCGGCACCGGAGGCAGCCATCTTGCCCAAGGAGGAGAAAAAAGGGAAGTAAAGAGGTAAGGCAGAGCGGTCGCAGCCATCTGCATCCGACGGACACAACATTTATTAGCACCAGAAGATAAAGAAAATTAATTTGTTTTGTAAGGTAAAACAGTAAACCACTATCCCTCCCAATACCTCAGTTCAGTTTCAAAATTCCCACTGAAAAATTGGCCAGAATATTAGCATAAGTTCTCAGTTGAATCCCAGGTGATCTTTACATCTCTGCTATCCAAAAACTTGATGAAGCCTCTGTAGATGCTTGGGGTCCAGCTTTCTGCACAGATAAAGTCTCATGGATAAAATGTCCAAGCTCTCACAAACAAAAAAAAAAAAGATATTCCATCTCAGGTTTTTGTTTTTTGTTTTTTAAATCACAACAAATCTTCCAAAGCTTCCCTGAACTAAATTAGTCACAACCAGTGATTCCCAAACTTGTTCTGGCAGACCTCCAGCCAGTCAGGTTTTCAAGATATCCACAATGAATCTGCTTGCACTGCCTCCATATTTACAATATTTACCTAAGAAAACCACTTTAGCTCTCTTGCTAAAACAAATATAACAAAAGGCTATGCTTGTCCCTGCTGCCAGGATAGAAAAATAGCAGAAGAGAAAATGTTTTACTTTCTTTCTCACTTTGCAGCCAGGTTGCAGATAAATCTCATGAGTACATCTCTGTATCTCCACCTCTCTGAACCTCAAAACAAAGAACAGCCACTCTTCATACTAATTAAGAAGGCCCTTGCCCCTCATTGGCTCCAGACAACTACTGCCCACTCTAACTCTGAGGCAAAAATATCTTCTCTGTCATTTCAAATATAACTTTGGGGCTGATGCAATACAGTGCGCTCGGATTAGCGCCTATTTGACGCGTGTCCGGCGCGGAGTGAATGCGATAGAGCTCATCACATGCAAATGCATGAGAATGAGGCTATTACTCATTCACTCCACATTAAAAAAAAAAAAGTGTGCGTCTCAGATGTACATTTAGCTCTCAGGTATTAACGCCTGCCTGGAGTAGGCGTTAATAGCTGAGCGCATGTAAAAGAAGTACAGAAAAGCAAAAAAACTGCTTTTCTGTACTCCTTAAGTAAAAAAAAAAAAAGAAAAAAAATACCTGAGCAGATCGCCGAGTTAGGAAAACCGACACCGGTAAACTCGGCATCGGTTTTCATAAACACCCGTCTGACAGTAATGAAAACGGACGCCGGTGTCAATTTACGTAATCGGCTAGCGCGACCCCCCTAATTTCCATATAACATGGCGCCCCCCTTGAGGACACCATGCATGCGTTAAGAAAGCGGGCGCTGACTTTTCAGCGTCCGCTTTCCGTGTATTTTTTTGCATCGGCTCCTTTGTGTTTCATGAAAACGTAATAGTAAATTGTAGTATCCCCTCTATGTCCACTTGGTGGCAGTATAGTCTAACAATTACTGCAACACTGGTTTAGCCAAAAGGCCCTATATGAAAGGTAAATGTGAATAATGTCACACTTAGGTGACAGCGACTTCAAAATAATATTTGGCATTTGCATTCTTCTGCCACCTACAAATGGCCAGGAGCTACCTCATCTGAAAATGAATTCATCTTGGACAGGCAGGGAATGGAACAATTGAATAAATACTGGCTTGCAATCTCTTTCTTGTCCATGTTTTCCCTATTCGTACAGTTATCTCTTCTCTGCCTCCTCCCAGCTCTCTTTTCCCTCCCTCGCCTTTTCATCTCACTTCTCTCCATTTTTCTTTTCTGCTGCTTTTTTTCTCCATCACTACCTATTCACGTCATGCTCCTCACCAGCACTCACCCTTTTATTAGCCTTAGCCTTAGTGTCATTCCCCAAATTAAAAAAAAAAAAAAAAAAAAAAGGTAGCGGGCCTGCCAGTGCAATCTATCACACCCCAGCTATTGTGAGTAATCTCCTCCCCACCTCCCCCGAGCAAAATCATAGTGGGCCTATAGGCCTGGGAAGCCTCCTCTCTCCCTGGCACTCCCCTTCTTCCCCTCCCAGTAAACCCATTAATCCCTCCCACTCTGCCCAAACCCCCCCCTCCCCCCACAACTCTTACCTAGGGTGACCAACTACCCGGTTTTGCATCCTGTTGTTCAATGTCTGGTTACAGTGGTAACCGGACCCTGTAAAACCCAGTGGAGCAATGGTTGGTCTCTATCTCTATCTGCTATTTTGCTTTTGGCGACTGGCACGGCCGCAGAAGCGTGTTGTTGCTGTGAGTATTTGTTCCAGTTTGAGCTTCAATGACCTGTTCTGGGCATCTTCTCTCAGCGAGCTCAGCCTCCCGCCTGAATTACTCACCGAGAGACAGACCCTCCATCCTTGATTGCCTACTCGTATTCCAGCAATCTACAAGGTCTACCGTCATGCACGGCCAGGGATCCATTCCAGAGCTGGACTCCAGACATACAAGGTCTACCGTCACGCACAGCCAGGGATCCATTCCGGAGCTGGACTCGACATACAAGGTCTACCGTCACGCACGGCCAGGGATCCATTCCGGAGCTGGACTCCAGGCATACAAGGTCTACCGTCACGCACGGCCAGGGATCCATTCCGGAGCTGGACTCCAGACATACAAGGTCTACCGTCATGCATGGCCAGGGATCCATTCCTGAGCTGGACTCCAGACATACAAGGTCTACCGTCACGCATGGCCAGGGATCCATTCCAGAGCTGGACTCCAGACATACAAGGTCTACCATCATGCATGGCCAGGGATCCATTCCAGAGCTGGACTCCAGACATACAAGGTCTACCGTCACGCATGGCCAGGGATCCATTCCGGAGCTGGACTCCAGACATACAAGGTCTACAATCACGCATGGCCAGGGATCCATTCCAGAGCTGGACTCCAGGCATACAAGGTCTACAATCACGCATGGCCAGGGATCCATTCCAGAGCTGGACTCCAGACATACAAGGTCTACCATCATGCATGGCCAGGGATCCATTCCGGAGCTGGACTCCAGACATACAAGGTCTACAATCACGCATGGCCAGGGATCCATTCCAGAGCTGGACTCCAGGCATACAAGGTCTACCATCACGCATGGCCAGGGATCCATTCCAGAGCTGGACTCCAGACATACGCCGTGATGAGGTGATGCCGCCTGTTATCTGCCTGAGCTTCCCCATCCCATCTGCTGCTGTAGCTCTTCTTTCTGACTTCAGCTTCTGGGTAAAGTTGCCACTCTGCCTACCTCCCTCTCTTCCTCCCACTACAGTCCCTGGGCTATCTCGGTCTCAGAACTCCCATGGTTGGCACAGAACTGGTGATCCACAGGCCCACCCATAGCTTTGCCTGCCTCCCTCCCTCCCTCCCTCCCTGTGACAGGCGGGACTAGCCTTGAACTGGTTGCCTCCATTAGGCTGTCAGTCACTTCACATTAACTGTGTTTTCTGTTGTCTCTCCTGCTACTGGCTGATGCAGAAAGAGAAGCCAGCAGTCAGTTAAAAAAGAGTGCTGTGTTTAAAAAAAAACGGGAAACCAAACCACCTTAGCAAGTTGGTGGTGTGCACACACACAACACATATGGGCCGATGCAATACAGTGCGCTCAGTCTAACGCACTGGTTAACCCATGGCTGGATGAACCTTTTGGACGCACATCCACAACCCCCTTATTCTATAAGAGGATAAGCGCATCCAACCCCTCGTTGGAAACAGGATGCTGGGCTTGATGGATCCTTGGTCTGATCCAGTATGGCATTTTCTTATGTTCTTATGACATGGTTTAATGGGTCACAGCCAGCATGTTTTTACCCAAGGGAAGTCTTGCCTCACAAATCTGCAACATTTTTTTGAAGGAGTTAATATACATTGTTTTGAAGGAGTTAATATATAATACTCTTGCTCCAGCTCCGAAGAGCACCAACGCTGCCAGGAACCGGCGGGACTCCGAGCCCTCCTCCATTTGCGGAGGCACAGGTACATAGGCGTGTCAGCCACGCCAGAGGCATTGCACACCAGAGAAGTGCACTGTTGGGAATCCCGGCCGCGGTTCCCCGCAGCCGGCTCCCCTTACCTACTCCAGCAGGCCCCGACGTCAGGTACCCTCTCCGGCAGCTTGAGACGGCCGCTGCGCTACCCGGCCGCTGCAGGCCTCCCACGCGGTCTGGGATGCCGCCGGCAGGCTTCCTGCGTGCGGCATCTGCCATGTCTTAAAGGGGCCATGGCGGGAAATCTCGGCCCTGCCCCCGAAGATGATGTCAGACGCCCTGGCTATTTAAGCCCAGCTCAGACCAGGGTTCTCTGCCTTGGCAACAGGTCCTACTCTCTGAGAGTGTGTTGCTGCATTCTGCCTGTTCCTGAGTTCCTGCCTGTTCCTCGCCCATGGTTCCACTGTTCCGGGATCCCTGTTCTTTCGATGGTCTTCTCAGTTTCGACTTCGGCTTGGCTTCCTGGTTTCTCCGTGTCTGCTGCCTGTCCTGACCTTTGGCTTGTTTCTGCTTGAGACCACTGTCTGCCCTGACCCCTGGCCTGGTTCCGCGTCCAGCCTGCTCTCTGCTTTCCCTGATTTCTGGACTGCCCACGGTGCTTCTGTCCTCAGCCTACCTCGACCCAGACTTCCTGACACCGCCTTCTCCTCTGGACCGCCCTGCACCGGGAGACCCCCGCTTAAGTCCTGCCGGCCCCGGCACCCATGGACTCAACCTGAGGGGAACGGAGTTGGTATACGTGAAGCTCCTGCTAGGTCTCCTGGACCTGTACCGTCTCCCAGCTATGAGGACCTCTGGGGTCATCCCTCGGGGGTGTTATCAGCGCTCATGCTGGCTCAAGGGTCCACAGAGCTAACAGTGTGCCAAGGCCATGGACCCGACGGACTTGTCTGGCCTCCAGGCCATTCTGGGCCTGTCCCAACGACCAACAACAGCAGCAGTGTCTGGATGTGTTAGCGGCTACCGTCGAGCGCCTGGCCAACCACTTGGACACTGCACTGTTGCCTGGGGATCCACCTTCGCCACCAACTCCTTTACCAGTTTCTTCCACTTCCATGCTGCTGCCAGCACCTCCCCGATATGCCAGGGACCCGAAGCAGTGCCGTGGTTCCTTAACCACTGTTTCATGCGCTTCGCTCTACAGCCAACACAATTCCCATCAAACCAGGTCAAAACGACCTTCATCTTGATGGCAAGGCTCTGGCGTGGGCCTCCCCCCCTTTGGAAGCGTGGCGACTCCTAGTTGGGGGATCTCCCGCGGTTTGTCCATACCTTCAAACCGCCAATCCACGGCCACTTCTGAACTCCTCCACCTTTGCCAGGGGTCTCGCCCCCTAATGGACTACGCAGTAGAATTCCGTACCTTGACTTCTGAGCTAGGATGGCGGGAGGACAGCCTTTGAAGCATTTTCCTAGAGGACCTGGCCTCGGATCAAAGACGAACTGGCAGCTTGAGATCAAATTTGAATTAATGACTGGAAGAGGAACAGTATGCAAATCCACAGCTCTCGTGCTAAACTTTCAAAAGGGAAACTTTGATACAATGAGAAAAATTGCTAGAAAAAAACTGAAAGGAGCAGCTCCAAAAGTAAAAAATGTCCAAGAGGCATGGTCATTGTTAAAAATTACCATTCTAGAAGCACAGTCCAGATGTATTCCACACATTAAGAAAGGAAGAAAGAAGACAAAACAATTACCGGCATGGTTAAAAGGGGAGGTGAAAGAAGCTATTTTAGCCAAAAGTTCTTCATTCAAAAATTGGAAGAAGGATCCAACAGAAGAAAATAGGATAATGCATAAGCGTTGCAAGTTAAATGTAAGACATTGATAAGACAGGCTAAGAAAGAATTTGAAAAGAAGTTGGCCGTAGAGGCAAAAACTCACAGTAAAAACTTTTTTAAATATATCCGAAGCAGAAAGCCTGTGAGGGAGGTTAAAGGGGCAATTAGAGAAGATAAGGGCATCGTGGAAAGATTAAATGATTTTTTTGCTTCAGTGTTTATTGAAGAAGATGTTGGGGAGATACCCGTTCTGGAGAAGGATTTCATGGGTAATGATTCAGATGGACTGAATCAAATCACGGTGAACCTAGAAGATGTGGTAGGCCTGATTGACAAACTGAAGAGTAGTAAATCACCTGGACCGGATGGTATACACCCCAGGGTTCTGAAGGAACTCAAAAATGAAATTTCAGACCTATTAGTAAAAATTTGTAACCTATCATTAAAATCATCCATTGTACCTGAAGATTGGAGGGTGGCTAATATAACCCAATATTTAAAAAGGGCTCCAGGGGCGATCCGGGAAACTACAGACCGGTTAGCCTGACTTCAGTGCCAGGAAAAATAGTGAAAGTGTTCTAAATATCAAAATCAGAGAACATATAGAAAGACATGGTTTAATGGAATAACGTCAGCATGGCTTTACCCAAGGCAAGTCTTGCCTCACAAATCTGCTTCACTTTTTTGAAGGAGTTAATAAACACGTGGATAAAGGTGAACCTGGTAGATATAGTATACTTGGATTTTCTGAAGGCGTTTGACAAAGTTCCTCATGAGAGGCTTCTAGGAAAAGTAAAAAGTCATGGGATAGGTGGCGATGTCCTTTCTTGGATTACAAACTAGTTAAAAGACAGGAAACAGAGAGTAGGATTAAATGGACAGGGAGTGGACAGTGGAGTGCCTCAGGAATCTGTATTGGGACCTGTACTTTTCAATATATTTATAAATGATCTGGAAAGAAATACGACGAATGAGGTAATCAAATTTGCAGATGATACAAAATTGTTCAGAGTAGTTAAATCACAAGCAGATTGTGATAAATTGCAGGAAGACTTTCTGAGACTGGAAAATTGGGCATCCAAATGGCAGATGAAATTTAATGTGGGTAAATGCAAGGTGATGCATATAGGGAAAAATAATCCATGCTATAGTTACACAACATTGAGTTCCATATTAGGAGCTACCACCCAAGAAAAAGATCTAGGCATCCTAGTGGACATGGACAACACATTGAAATCATCGGTTCAATGTGCTGCAGCAGTCAAAAAAGCAAACAGAATGTTGGGAATTATTAGAAAGGGAATGGTGAATAAAACGGAAAATGTCATAATGCCTCTGTATCGCTCCATGGTGAGACCGCACCTTGAATACTGTGTACAATTCTGGTTGCCGCATCTCAAAAAAGATATAGTTGCGATGGAGAAGGTACAGAGAAGGGTGACCAAAATGATAAAGGGGATGGAACAGCTCCCCTATGAGGAAAGACTAAAGAGGTTAGGACTTTTCAGTATGGAGAAGAGACGGCTGAGGGGGGATATGATAGAGGTGTTTAAAATCATGAGAGGTCTAGAACGGGTAGATGTGAATCGGTTATTTACTCTTTCGGATAGTAGAAAGACTAGGGGGCACTCCATGAAGTTAGCATGGGGCACATTTAAAACTAATCAGAGAAAGTTCTTTTTCATTCAACGCACAATTAAACTCTGGAATTTGTTTTCAGAGGATGTGGTCAGTGCAGTTAGTATAGCTGTGTTTAAAAAAGGATTGGATAAGTTCTTGGAGGAGAAGTCCATTAACGGCAATTAATTAAGTTGACTTAGAAAATAGCCACTGCCATTAGCAATGGTAACATGGAATAGACTTAGTTTTTGGGTACTTGCCAGGTTCTTATGGCCTGGATTGGTCACTGTTGGAAACAGGATGCTGGGCTTGATGGACCCTTGATCTGACCCAGTATGGCAAGTTCTTATGACAGAGAATACCCTTTTTATTTTGGTAAATCCATACAGAGCAGTAGCCAGGTGAAAAAGCACGCCCTCGCCCTGAACACAACATACAATACTCGAAGCTGGGAGTTTTACTTTCTATTTTGGCTTAGCAATTTCCTCCTTTGGCACAGATATCCTGGAGCCACGAACCTTCGTTCACAATTACGGGGATCTTTTTTTCTCCTGTTTTATATCCTCTACTAACTTTTTAGCCCAGTCGTTGCAGTGGCAGTCCAGGGCTCCCTTCAGATCTCTGCAGTCCTGGGCCCCCATCTAACCACTACTTGTCACTCTTAGGCATGACTGTGAGCACAGCCTCTGCAACATTCCCAGTCCTGGCCAACACGGGGACCAGAAGACCTGACCAGGGGCTCAGATCCAATGGCCCACTCCTAGATTTTATTTAAAACATAACAGTATTGTTATTTATTGTTATGTTTCACGACTCGTGGTGCCTACTCACAAGCCACAGCACTCACCCGGCATCGTGAACAGGCGTCGCCTTCACTGCTCCCTTCCAAGGCTCCCATAGTTTAGTTTTTAGTTTATTGGTTTTTTATATACCGACACATCAGACAGGCCTTCACATCGGTTTACACATAATAAAAGATAGAAATACAATCGTCATAAAATAGTAACAGCTAGGTGTGCGCATGCCAGACTCTTCTCCCTTTAAAGGACCTGTGGCGGGAAAGTGGCTGTGGCACCTCCGGATGACATCACCGCCCAAGCCCTATAAAGGGCTTCCCAGGACACGTTATCTTTACCTCAACAACGGGTCACCTGCATCTCGTGTGTGTGAGGTGCTGCTTCTTAGAACATAAGAACATAAGAACATGCCATACTGGGTCAGACCAAGGGTCCATCAAGCCCAGCATCCTGTTTCCAACAGTGGCCAATCCAAGTCACAAGTACCTGGAAAGTACCCAAACATTAGATACATTTTTATTACCGTAATAGCCTTTTACTGATTTTTCCTCTAGGAACTTATCCAAACCTTTTTTAAACCCAGTTACACTAACTGCTGTAACCACATCCTCTGGCAATGAATTCCAGAGCTTAACTATGCGCTGAGTGAAAAAGAATTTTCTTCGATTTGTTTTAAATGAGCTACTTGCTAACTTCATGGAGTGCCCCCTGGTCCTTCTATTACCTGAGAAATAACCGATTTATATTAACTTGTTCAAGTCCTTTTAAAATCCGGGGTCGGCGCACGCAAGGCTGCGCAAAATCGGCAGCCTGCGCGCCGAGCCGCGCAGCCTGTCTCCGTTCCCTTCGAGGCCGCTCCAAAATCAGAGCGGCCTCAGAGGGAACTTTCCTTCCACCCCCCCCGCACCTTCCCCTCCCTTCCTCTAGTTAACCCGCCCTCTGTCTCTAACTAATTCCTCCCCCACATTTATTGCAAAAGTTACGCCTGCCCGAGGCTGCCTGCGCGCCATGGTCCGGGGGCTGGTCCGGAGGCCACAGCCATGCCCCCGGAACGCCGCCAATGATGCGCCGGCCGCGACACGCCCACTGACACCCCCCCCAACATGTTCCCCCCAGGAAAGCCCCGGGACTTACGCACATCCTGGGGCTTGCGCGCGCCGCCGAGCCTATGCAAGATAGGCTTGGCGCACACAGGGGGGGTTTGGGGTAGGTTTTCGGGGGTTACACGTGTAACCCTTTGAAAATCTACCCCTTTCTGGTTCATCTCTCTCCTCAGTTCTTCCCCTACATCTCTAATCTCGATCGTTCCTTTTCTTCTCCATCTCTCTTTACCTCTGCCTCTCTATCCACTCATCTAGATTTCATCCCTCTTCTCTCCCTCCAGTTCTCCGTGCCAATCCTACACCTCCCCAATATTTCCTCCTCAGACCTCCAGCTCCCTTTTTACCATCTCCGGCTATCCAGCCCCCTTGTCCTTCCCCTCAACAGCTTCATCATTTTTTTGTTCTCTTGAAGCCCCCCCTACCTATAAATCATCTTCCACCCCCTTCCCCCATAGTTATCTTCCAACCCATCACAAATTTCCACCCACTCCCAGGGCTGATGCAAGGGTATTAGGCCGAACTTTACAGCCTTGCGCACCCTCCTCACACACACACACACACACACACACACTTCCTGTCGTGCTCTCCCCACCCCCACACACAATTACAAATTATGCATTTATAATAACAGTTTTCACATGAAAATGACTGAGGTAAAAACATCTCAAAAACATGTAAATTATATTTAAATGCACTGCTGTACTACCAACCAGAAAACTCTGCAATCAAAAATAAAAAAAAGACACTTTGAACTTATATGGCATCAGTTTTTATGTTACTATTCCCAGGAATTAATCAGGGTTTATTACAAGAACAAACAAAATGGGGAAATCAGTGTCAAAAATGACTCCTCATTTATATGGGGAAATGAATGCCCTTAGGTCTATAGTAATGCATATTGGGTGTGGGTTTGCAGAAAGCCATGAGAAAACAATTACAATACAGTAAATTTCCCATACCAAATCAGCAGTAACTGCCACCACTCAAAGAGTAAGAATCCTACCTATGAAAAGGCAATATTGCAAATATTACACTAGGCCCTAAAACACCAATATACCTCCCACTGGGAAAACAGAACAATAGATCCCTATACAGGAACTACACGCGAGCACAATACCTCACCTCAGTCACACATGCAGAACACAGACAGACCCTCACCACATTCAGAATAAGAACATTAGAAAGTGCCATACTGGGTCAGACCAAGGGTCCATCAAGCCCAGCATCCTGTTTCCAACAGTGGCCAATCCAGGCCACAAGAACCTGGCAAGTACCCAAAAACTAAGTCTATTCCATGTTACCGTTCCTAGTAATAGCAGTGGCTATTTTCTAAGTCAACTTAATTAATAGCAGGTAATGGACTTATCCAAACCTTTTTTAAACCCAGCAATGCTAACTGCACTAACCACATCCTCTGGCAACAAATTCCAGAGTTTAATTGTGCGTTGAGTAAAAAAGAACTTTCTCCGATTAGTTTTAAATGTGCCCCATGCTAACTTCATGGAGTGCCCCCTAGTCTTTCTACTATCCGAAAGAGTAAATAACCGATTCACATCTACCCGTTCTAGACCTCTCATGATTTTAAACACCTCTATCATATCCCCCCTCAGTCGTCTCTTCTCCAAGCTGAAAAGTCCTAACCTCTTTAGTCTTTCCTCATAGGGGAGTTGTTCCATTCCCTTTATCATTTTGGTAGCCCTTCTCTGTACCTTCTCCATCGCAATTATATCTTTTTTGAGATGGGGCGACCAGAATTGTACACAGTATTCAAGGTGCGGTCTCACTATGGAGCGATACAGAGGCATTATGACATTTTCCGTTTTATTCATCATTCCTTTTCTAATAATTCCCAACATTCTGTTTGCTTTTTTGACTGCCGCAGCACACTGCACCGACGATTTCAATGTGTTATCCACTATGACACCTAGATCTCTTTCTTGGGTTGTAGCACCTAATATGGAACCCAACATTGTGTAATTATAGCATGGGTTATTTTTCCCTATATGCATCACCTTGCACTTATCCACATTAAATTTCATCTGCCATTTGGATGCCCAATTTTCCAGTCTCACAAGGTCTTCCTGCAATTTATCACAATCTGCTTGTGATTTAACTACTCTGAACAATTTTGTGTCATCTGCAAATTTGATTATCTCACTCGTCGTATTTCTTTCCAGATCATTTATAAATACATTGAACAGTAAGGGTCCCAATACAGATCCCTGAGGCACTCCACTGTCCACTCCCTTCCACTGAGAAAATTGCCCATTTAATCCTACTCTCTGTTTCCTGTCTTTTAGCCAGTTTGCAATCCACGAAAGGACATCGCCACCTATCCCATGACTTTTTACTTTTCCTAGAAGCCTCTCATGAGGAACTTTGTCAAACGCCTTCTGAAAATCCAAGTATACTATATCTACCGGTTCACCTTTATCCACATGTTTATTAACTCCTTCAAAAAAGTGAAGCAGATTTGTGAGGCAAGACTTGCCCTTGGTAAAGCCATGCTGACTTTGTTCCATTAAACCATGTCTTTCTATATGTTCTGTGATTTTGATGTTTAGAACACTTTCCACTATTTTTCCTGGCACTGAAGTCAGGCTAACCGGTCTGTAGTTTCCCGGATCGCCCCTGGAGCCCTTTTTAAATATTGGGGTTACATTTGCTATCCTCCAGTCTTCAGGTACAATGGATGATTTTAATGATAAGTTACAAATTTTTACTAATAGGTCTGAAATTTCATTTTTTAGTTCCTTCAGAACTCTGGGGTGTATACCATCCGGTCCAGGTGATTTACTACTCTTCAGTTTGTCAATCAGGCCTACCACATCTTCTAGGTTCACCGTGATTTGATTCAGTCCATCTGAATCATTACCCATGAAAACCTTCTCCATTACGGGTACCTCCCCAACATCCTCTTCAGTAAACACCGAAGCAAAGAAATCATTTAATCTTTCCGCGATGGCCTTATCTTCTCTAAGTGCCCCTTTAACCCCTCGATAATCTAACGGTCCAACTGACTCCCTCACAGGCTTTCTGCTTCAGATATATTTTTAAAAGTTTTTACTGTGAGTTTTTGCCTCTACAGCCAACTTCTTTTCAAATTCTCTCTTAGCCTGTCTTATCAATGTCTTACATTTAACTTGCCAATGTTTATGCTTTATCCTATTTTCTTCTGTTGGATCCTTCTTCCAATTTTTGAATGAAGATCTTTTGGCTAAAATAGCTTCTTTCACCTCCCTTTTTAACCATGCCGGTAATCGTTTTGCCTTCTTTCCACCTTTCTTAATGTGTGGAATACATCTGGACTGTGCTTCTAGAATGGTATTTTTTAACAATGACCACGCCTCTTGGACATTTTTTACTTTTGTAGCTGCTCCTTTCAGTTTTTTTCTAACAATTTTTCTCATTTTATCAAAGTTTCCCTTTTGAAAGTTTAGCATGAGAGCCTTGGATTTGCACACTGTTCCTTTTCCAGTCATTAAATCAAATTTGATCATATTATGATCACTATTGCCAAGCGGCCCCACCACCATTACCTCTCTCACCAAGTCCTGTGCTCCACTGAGAATTAGATCTAAAATTGTTCCCTCTCTCGTCGGTTCCTGAACCAATTGCTCCATAAAGCTATCATTTATTCCATCCAGGAACGTTATCTCTCTAGCATGACCCGATGATACATTTACCCAGTCTATATTGGGGTAATTGAAGTCTCCCATTATTACTGCACTACCAATTTGGTTAGCTTCCCTAATTTCTCTTAGCATTTCACTGTCCATCTCACCATCTTGACCAGGTGGACGGTAGTATACCCCTATTACTGTAGTCTTCCCTGACACACAAGGGATTTCTACCCATAAAGATTCAATTTTGTATTTAGTCTCATGCAGGATGTTTATCCTGTTGGACTCTATGCCATCCCGGACATAAAGCGCCACACCTCCTCCCGACTGCTCCTCTCTGTCATTGCGATATAATTTGTACCCCGGTATAGCACTGTCTCATTGGTTATCCTCTTTCCACCATGTCTCTGAGATGCCAATTAAGTCTATGTCATCATTTACTGCTAGATACCAAATACAAACAAGCACCAAAAATATTTTTTGGGGAAATTATACTATACTTGATCGATTCACGTCCAATTCCCCCTTTGTGAATTCTTTTTGCATTAAATCTGTAAATTCTTTAGTGCTCACAAATCGTGAGTTATCTCAATTCAACTCACAATGATTCACTGAGAGACGGTCGAGCCTGTATGCTGACCCGAACCAGCCTCCCATCTAAATAGAAAGGAAAAATTTTTTAAGGAATGGAGGAAGGGTTTCATATATCTGAGTTTAAAGCCCCCACCAGGGTGAACTCAATTCATGTGTGTATAATCATGAACCAAACCTCCTCCATCCCATGTTTTTTATATATTTTTTAAATTGTGTGCAACAAGCTTAAACCCCTGTGTCATTTTTAAAAAAATCATTTTTAGATCTAAATATATCATTCTTCTTCTTTTAAATGTCATAAACGGATAACTTCCTGGAATGATTTAAAAGTCCCGACTTATCTGATGAAAGTTGACAACCCGACGTAGCCACGTTTCTGGTCCGCAACCGGACCTTTCCTCAGGGGATGTTATCCTATTTAAAAATCAGTCGGTGTACCAGAGCCTTCCGTAATGTTGAAAAACTTCTCCAAAGACGCCGATTGCGCGCATTCCTCCATTCCTTAAACAAAATTTCCTTTCTATTTAGATGGGAGGCTGGTTCGGGTCAGCATACAGGCTCGACCGTCTCTCAGTGAATCATTGTGAGTTGAATTGAGATGACTCACGATTTGTGAGCACTAAAGAATTTACAGATTTAATGCAAGAAGAATTCACAAAGGGGGAATTGGACGTGAATCGATCATTTACTGCTATACATTCTAATTCTCCCATCTTACTTCTTAGACTTCTGGCATTAGCATACAAACATTTCAAAGTTTGTTTTTTGTTTGTATTTTTATTCTGCTTTTTAATTGATAGGGATAAGTTAGAATTTTTTAGGTCAGGTGAGTTTTTAGTTACAGGCACTTGGACTACTTTTCTAATTATTGGAACCTCACTGTCGGGATGCCCTAATTCTAATACAGAGACCATAAAGTAAAACTAGAAACATGAAGACAAAAACTGAACTGAAAACCGAACCAGTGCATCAATGGAAAAACACAAACATCACCATTCCTCATAAAACATCAAACAATAACATCAAGAAATGTAAAACCATATAAATATTTCAAAATAGCTGACAAATAGAACTGCCAATAATTAAATACTCATATACTTTTGATTTCCAGAGGAAATTGTCATGGATTAGCAGGGCAAGGGGAGAGGTTGTTGCACACAAACTTTCACCTCTCTTTCTCTCTCAAATGCTCAATCACAGAGCTACACACATATGCTCGTTTGCTCTCTCTCTCAATCATGCACACACGCTCCTACACACTCTTTCTCAGTCATACACTCACAGACACGTTCGTTTCCTCTCTCACACACACATACATGCTCGTTTACTCTCTCAATCATATACATACATGCTCTCTCAATCATACACAAATACATGCTTGTTCATGCTCTCAATCACAAACACACACGCTTGTTTTCACTCTCAGTCATACACATGTGCATTCACTTTCTGTCATGCACACAAATGCTTTTCACTCTCTCTGTCATACACACACACCTTCTTTTATTCTCTGTTATACATACACACACACATGCTCCTTTGCACTTTCTCAATCATACACACACACATATACACACACACACACACACCCTTATTCGCTCATTCTTAGTCACACACCCTCATTCGCGCTCTGTCATACTCAAACATGCTCATTTGTCTCTCTGTCAATCATACACACACACAAATATTCTTGCTTGCACTCTCAATCACACACACACACACTTGCTCACTCTCTCTGTTAATCTCACACACATACGCTCGTTCGCTCTTACTCTCAATCATATACACATACCCACACCTCGATCCCTCTCTCTATCATTCACACACACACATATTCTTTTACTTCTTTCCCCCTCTGGCTGCAAAAGTGGCAGCAGCGGCAGCTTCCTTCAGTCTCCATGATCTATAGATTATAATAACCTTCAGGCAGTGCTGCTCCTCCTCCTCTCTGTGGGGAGAAGGGGAGGCCCTTGCTTCTTGAGGCATGCGGCTGCGCTGCTCCTCAATGTGGCAGGAGAGGAGGTAAGAGGCCAATGAGTCCTGTGACTTCAGGGCTGCGCTGCTCCTCAATGTGGCAGGAGAGGAGGTGAGAGGCCAATGAGTCCTGTGACTTCAGGGTCCTGCTGCTCCTCAATGTGGCAGGAGAGGAGGTGAGAGGCCAATGAGTCCTGTGACTTCAGGGCCCTGCTGCTCCTCAATGTGGCAGGGGAGGAGGTAAGAGGCCAATGAGTCTTGTGACTTCAGGGCTGCGCTGCTCCTCAATGTGGCAGGAGAGGAGCTAAGAGGCCAATGAGTCCTGTGACTTCAGGGCTCTGCTGCTCCTCAATGTGGCAGGAGAGGAGGTAAGAGGCCAATGAGTCTTGTGACTTCAGGGCTGTGCTGTTCCTCAATGTGGCAGGAGAGGAGGTAAGAGGCCAATGAGTCCTGTGACTTCAGGGCTGCGCTGTTCCTCAATGTGGCAGGAGAGGAGGTAAGAGGCCAATGAGTCCTGTGACTTCAGGGCTGCGCTGTTCCTCAATGTGGCAGGAGAGGAGGTGAGAGGTCAATGAGTCCTGTGACTTCAGGGATGCGCTGCTCCTCAATGTGGCAGGAGAGGAGGTAAGAGGCCAATGAGTCCTGTGACTTCAGGGCTGCGCTGTTCCTCAATGTGGCAGGAGAGGAGGTAAGAGGCCAATGAGTCTTGTGACTTCAGGGCCCTGCTGCTCCTCAATGTGGCAGGAGAGGAGCTAAGAGGCCAATGAGCCCAGTGACTTCAGGGCTGTGCTGTTCTTCAATGTGGCAGGGGAAGATGTAAAAGGCCAATGAGTCTTGTGACTTCAGGGCTCCGCTGCTCCTCAATGTGGCAGGGGAGGATGTAAGAGGCCAATGACTCTTGTGACTTCAGGGCTCTGCTGTTCCTCAATGTGGCAGGGGAGGAGGTAAGAGGCCAATGAGTCCTGTGACTTCAGGGCTGCGCTGCTCCTCAATGTGGCAGGAGAGGAGGTGAGAGGCCAATGAGTCCTGTGACTTCAGGGCTGCGCTGCTCCTCAATGTGGCAGGAGAGGAGGTGAGAGGTCAATGAGTCTTGTGACTTCAGGGCTGCGCTGCTCCTCAATGTGGCAGGAGAGGAGGTAAGAGGCCAAAGAGTCTTGTGACTTCAGGGCTCTGCTGTTCCTCAATGTGGCAGGGGAGGAGGTAAGAGGCCAATGAGTCCTGTGACTTCAGGGCTGCGCTGCTCCTCAATGTGGCAGGAGAGGAGGTGAGAGGCCAATGAGTCCTGTAACTTCAGGGCTGCGCTGCTCCTCAATGTGGCAGGAGAGGAGGTAAGAGGCCAATGAGCCCTGTGACTTCAGGGCTGTGCTGTTCTTCAATGTGGCAGGAGAGGAGGTAAGAGGCCAATGAGTCCTGTGACTTCAGGGCCCTGCTGTTCCTTAATGTGGCAGGAGAGGAGCTAAGAGGCCAATGAGCCCTGTGACTTCAGGGCTGTGCTGCTCCTCAATGTGGCAGGAGAGGAGGTGAGAGGCCAATGAGTCCTGTGACTTCAGGGCTGCGCTGCTCCTCAATGTGGCAGGAGAGGAGGTAAGAGGCCAATGAGTCCTGTGACTTCAGGGCTCTGCTGCTCCTCAATGTGGCAGGAGAGGAGGTAAGAGGCCAATGAGTCCTGTGACTTCAGGGCTCTGCTGCTCCTCAATGTGGCAGGAGAGGAGCTAAGAGGCCAATGAGTCCTGTGACTTCAGGGCTCTGCTGCTCCTCAATGTGGCAGGAGAGGAGGTAAGAGGCCAACGAGTCCTGTGACTTCAGGGCCCTGCTGCTCCTCAATGTGGCAGGGGAGGAGGTAAGAGGCCAATGAGTCCTGTGACTTCAGGGCCCTGCTGCTCCTCAATGTGGCAGGGGAGGAGGTAAGAGGCCAACGAGTCCTGTGACTTCAGGGCCCTGCTGCTCCTCAATGTGGCAGGGGAGGAGGTAAGAGGCCAATGAGTCTTGTGACTTCAGGGCTGTGCTGTTCCTCAATGTGGCAGGAGAGAAGGTAAGAGGCCAATGAGTCCTGTGACTTCAGGGCTGCGCTGTTCCTCAATGTGGCAGGAGAGGAGGTAAGAGGCCAATGAGTCCTGTGACTTCAGGGCCCTGCTGTTCCTTAATGTGGCAGGAGAGGAGCTAAGAGGCCAATGAGCCCTGTGACTTCAGGGCTGTGCTGCTCCTCAATGTGGCAGGAGAGGAGGTGAGAGGCCAATGAGTCCTGTGACTTCAGGGCTGCGCTGCTCCTCAATGTGGCAGGAGAGGAGGTAAGAGGCCAATGAGCCCTGTGACTTCAGGGCTGTGCTGTTCTTCAATGTGGCAGGAGAGGAGGTAAGAGGCCAATGAGTCCTGTGACTTCAGGGCCCTGCTGTTCCTTAATGTGGCAGGAGAGGAGCTAAGAGGCCAATGAGCCCTGTGACTTCAGGGCTGTGCTGCTCCTCAATGTGGCAGGAGAGGAGGTGAGAGGCCAATGAGTCCTGTGACTTCAGGGCTGCGCTGCTCCTCAATGTGGCAGGAGAGGAGGTAAGAGGCCAATGAGTCCTGTGACTTCAGGGCTCTGCTGCTCCTCAATGTGGCAGGAGAGGAGGTAAGAGGCCAATGAGTCCTGTGACTTCAGGGCTCTGCTGCTCCTCAATGTGGCAGGAGAGGAGCTAAGAGGCCAATGAGTCCTGTGACTTCAGGGCTCTGCTGCTCCTCAATGTGGCAGGAGAGGAGCTAAGAGGCCAATGAGTCCTGTGACTTCAGGGCTCTGCTGCTCCTCAATGTGGCAGGAGAGGAGGTAAGAGGCCAACGAGTCCTGTGACTTCAGGGCCCTGCTGCTCCTCAATGTGGCAGGGGATGAGGTAAGAGGCCAATGAGTCCTGTGACTTCAGGGCCCTGCTGCTCCTCAATGTGGCAGGGGAGGAGGTAAGAGGCCAACGAGTCCTGTGACTTCAGGGCCCTGCTGCTCCTCAATGTGGCAGGGGAGGAGGTAAGAGGCCAATGAGTCTTGTGACTTCAGGGCTGTGCTGTTCCTCAATGTGGCAGGAGAGGAGGTAAGAGGCCAATGAGTCCTGTGACTTCAGGGCTGCGCTGTTCCTCAATGTGGCAGGAGAGGAGGTAAGAGGCCAATGAGTCCTGTGACTTCAGGGCCCTGCTGTTCCTTAATGTGGCAGGAGAGGAGCTAAGAGGCCAATGAGCCCTGTGAATTCAGGGCTGTGCTGCTCCTCAATGTGGCAGGAGAGGAGGTGAGAGGCCAATGAGTCCTGTGACTTCAGGGCTGCGCTGCTCCTCAATGTGGCAGGAGAGGAGGTAAGAGGCCAATGAGTCCTGTGACTTCAGGGCCCTGCTGTTCCTTAATATGGCAGGAGAGGAGCTAAGAGGCCAATGAGTCCTGTGACTTCAGGGCTGCGCTGCTCCTCAATGTGGCAGGAGAGGAGGTAAGAGGCCAATGAGTCCTGTGACTTCAGGGCCCTGCTGTTCCTTAATATGGCAGGAGAGGAGCTAAGAGGCCAATGAGTCCTGTGACTTCAGGGCTCTGCTGTTCCTCAATGTGGCAGGAGAGGAGGTAAGAGGCCAATGAGTCCTGTGATTTCAGGGCTGCGCTGCTCCTCAATGTGGCAGGAGAGGGGGTAAGAGGCCAATGAGTCCTGTGACTTCAGGGCTCTGCTGCTCCTCAATGTAGCAGGAGAGGAGGTAAGAGGCCAATGAGTCTTGTGACTTCAGGGCTGTGCTGTTCTTCAATGTGGCAGGAGAGGAGGTAAGAGGCCAATGAGTCCTGTGACTTCAGGGCTCTGCTGTTCCTCAATGTGGCAGGAGAGGAGGTAAGAAGCCAATGAGTCCTGTGACTTCAGGGCTGCGCTGTTCCTCAATGTGGCAGGAGAGGAGGTGAGAGGTCAATGAGTCTTGTGACTTCAGGGCTGCGCTGCTCCTCAATGTGGCAGGAGAGGAGGTAAGAGGCCAATGAGCCCTGTGACTTCAGGGCTGCGCTGCTCCTCAATGTGGCAGGAGAGGAGGTAAGAGGCCAATGAGTCCTGTGAAGTCAGGGCCCTGCTGTTTCTCAATGTGGCAGGAGAGGAGGTAAGAGGCCAATGAGTCCTGTGACTTCAGGGCTGCGCTGCTCCTCAATGTGGCAGGAGAGGAGGTAAGAGGCCAATGAGTCTTGTGACTTCAGGGCTGCGCTGTTCCTCAATGTGGCAGGAGAGGAGGTAAGAGGCCAATGAGTCCTGTGACTTCAGGGCTGCGCTGCTCCTCAATGTGGCAGGAGAGGGGGTAAGAGGCCAATGAGTCCTGTGACTTCAGGGCTCTGCTGTTCCTCAATGTGGCAGGAGAGGAGGTAAGAGGCCAATGAGTCCTGTGACTTCAGGGCTCTGCTGTTCCTCAATGTGGCAGGAGAGGAGGTAAGAGGCCAATGAGTCCTGTGACTTCAGGGCTGCGCTGCTCCTCAATGTGGCAGGAGAGGGGGTAAGAGGCCAATGAGTCCTGTGACTTCAGGGCTGCGCTGTTCCTCAGTGGCAGGAGAGGAGGTAAGAGGCCAATGAGTCCTGTGACTTCAGGGCTGCGCTGCTCCTCAATGTGGCAGGAGAGGAGGTGAGAGGTCAATGAGTCTTGTGACTTCAGGGCTGCGCTGCTCCTCAATGTGGCAGGAGAGGAGGTAAGAGGCCAATGAGTCCTGTGACTTCAGGGCTGCGCTGTTCCTCAATGTGGCAGGAGAGGAGGTAAGAGGCCAATGAGTCCTGTGACTTCAGGGCTGCGCTGTTCCTCAATGTGGCAGGAGAGGAGGTAAGAGGCCAATGAGTCCTGTGACTTCAGGGCTGCGCTGCTCCTCAATGTGGCAGGAGAGGGGGTAAGAGGCCAATGAGTCCTGTGACTTCAGGTCTGCGCTGCTCCTCAATGTGGCAGTAGAGGAGGTAAGAGGTCAATGAGTCCTGTGACTTCAGGTCTGCGCTGCTCCTCAATGTGGCAGTAGAGGAGGTAAGAGGTCAATGAGTCCTGTGACTTCAGGGCTGCGCTGCTCCTCAATGTGGCAGGAGAGGAGGTAAGAGGCCAATGAGTCTTGTGACTTCAGGGCTCTGATGTTCCTGCCTGCTGCGGGGTTGGAGTGGAGGGAGAAGGCCAGGAAGTGGCCCTGCAGCCACATTGCTTCTTACAGTTGAAGGGGTAGGTTATCACTGCCAGGGAGGGGTGCTGGGAGGAGTGGACACTTCTTGCGTCTCCTCACTGCTGAAGGGGAGGTGGGAGGAGGCCATTGCTTCTGGCGGCCCTGCAGCCATCCTGCTCCTCAAAGCAAACCCTTCTTCTTTTTCCAGCCCTGCTGCTCCTTGTGGGGCATCAGGGGGGCTATGCAGGCTGTATCTGAGTGGAGCACTGTTCCAGATTTATTCCAATTTGCTCTCTGCCCCCCGCCCCCCCCCCCCCCCCCACCTGTAAGGAGGACCTGAGAGGAGAGGGGATACCAGGGCCAGGCGCAGCAGCTCTTCTTCTCCAGCCCCGGCGCAGAGCTCTTAAGGGTAAGAACTATCACGAGAAGGCTCTCGCCAGCCATTGCTCCTTGTGAGGGAGCAGTGGTGCCCCCGGTAGATGGCGTCAATGGCTGAGGCCATATCGGCCATGGGCTACTACAGCTCTGCTTCTGTAATCCAGAAATAAAATATACGAATCAGCAACTTCTTTCTGCTACTGCAGTGCCCGCTTTTCCCTCTTGAAATTTAGGGACTCCATCAGCTAGTCCATGAGGCATTTAGGGAAGATCAGGACTCTGTGCATGGACCCGCCCTCCAATTGTGGGTTCCCCATGAACAGGACATGAGTTGTTACTGATGCTATGGTTGGATCCTCTCCTCTGTTTCTCTTTCGTACTGATTAGGTACATCCTTAGTAACACAGCAACATAGGAAATGAAGGCAAATAAGACCCAGGTGGTCCATCCAGTCTGCCCAGCAAGCTATATTTATTCTTTATTCTGTTCCGGGCAGTATCTGCCACTCCGTGCAGGTTACCCCTTCTCTTCCTTTAGCCACTTCTGAATTCCTTTTTTGCATCCTTGCCTCTCCTGGGTAGATGCTGGGAATAGGCACTTTCTGGGTACCAGTTCTCCTCTCTCTACCTTCTGCTGAGTCCTGGATGAGTATTCTCACCTTCCCCAAGATTTTTGCCTTGTGGGCACTGTCAGGCTGAGAGATCCAGATGTGAAATAAACAAATTCCCAAAGAAAAGAGGTAAAAACCTCCTGTCGACAGGAGCTCAAATAGAAGGCAGCGGTTTTAGTGGTAGGAAAGCCTTGTGAGGCCCCTGGGGTGACACCTGGAGGTCGGGCACAGCGAACTCTGTCCCGGGGAGCCCAGGATATGGGAGACCTGCCCCTCTGCACCCTCCTGCGAGAACAGAGGAATGGTGGTGACCCCACACAAGGACATTCCAGTTTTTGGATTCAGATTTTTTAGGAGAAAAAGCTTTTTGGTTACGAGATCCAGAAGGAAGAGTTTTTCTGCCCCCTTCCTGCCTGAGGAGGAACATCGAGGGCTGCACGTTCCTGAGAGGATCCCTTCCGTTGTGGAAGTCGACCCCGGAGAAGTGAGAAAGACCAAACTGAGAGCTCTTGAGGACACCCACTCGGTGTTTTCACCCCTGGACTCTGTGTTTAGACCGCGTCACCTGTTTTTACCAGAGTTTGGAAGGGGTTTTCCTGCCCAGAAAAGCATGCCCTGCCCAGTAAGAGAACCTGTTATCCAAGTGCTGGAGGGTCTCTTCCTATTGCACAGGGAAAAGGTTATTGAAATTAGAAAAATCATATGTGGCTCTGAGGGCTGCGTTAAGAGGGCCACATATCCACTCTGATCCACCATCAGTAAAGTATTTATTTTGGACACTCAAACAGAGTCTCCGGTATTTTATTGGCACTTGCAGGACTAACAGTGGTAAAGCAAATGTTGCTTACCTGATGTAACAGGTGTTCTCACAGGACAGCAGGATGTTAGTCCTCACAAATGGGTGACATCGAGGATGGAGCCCACCACGGAAAACTTCTGTCAAAGTTTAAACAGAACTTTGACTGGCCCCTACTGGGCATGCCCAGCAAGGCACTGACCCTGCAGCCAGCAGGGGTCTCCCTTCAGTCTGATTTTCAAGCTACAGGCAGTGCCTAGAAAGTAAAAATAAAACGAACCCAACACCGCGGGGAGGCGGGCGGGTTTCGTGAGGACTAACATCCTGCTGTCCTGTGAGAACACCTGTTACATCAGGTAAGCAACATTTGCTTTCTCACAGGACAAGCAGGATGGTTGTCCTCACAAATGGGTGAGTACCGAGCTGAGGATGTCCCGACTTGCACCAAATGTACTCAACGGTGTGCAACAGGCACAACAACTGAGGAGAAATATGGGAAAGGGCATCCGCACCCTACCGGGTAGGTGGAAGGGTGTTGGTACATCAGGTTGGAAAAAGGTTACGCAAGACAGATTGGCCGAAGATGGAGTCCTGTCTTCCAGCCTTGTCCAAACAATAGTGGGCTGCAAAGGTATGGAGAGAACTCCAGGTTGCAGCTTTGCAGATGTCAGGAAGCGGCACCGATCGAAGGTGTGCCACTGACGTCGCCATGGCCCTCACAGAGTGTGCTTTAACACGGTCTTGAAAAGGAATGCCAGCTTGCTCATAGCAAAAAGAAATGCAGTCCGCCAACCAGGAAGAAAGAGCCTGCTTACCCACAGGTTGTCCTAACTTGTTAGGATGGAAAGAGACGAATAATTGAGTGCTCTTCCTGTGAGAAACTG
Source organism: Rhinatrema bivittatum (assembly GCF_901001135.1). Lineage (NCBI taxonomy): Eukaryota > Metazoa > Chordata > Amphibia > Gymnophiona > Rhinatrematidae > Rhinatrema > Rhinatrema bivittatum. Next base: position 76,963,746 of record NC_042628.1, on the reverse strand, counting down.
TACGGTCTAGGTAAAAAGCTAGAGCCCGTTTACAGTCTAGGGTATGCAGGGTCTGCTCTCCAGAGTTGGAGTGGGGCCTGGGAAAAAAGATAGGTAGTACGATAGATTGATTGATATGAAACTCCGAAACTACCTTAGGTAAAAATTTAGGGTGAGTGCGGAGTACCGCCCGGTCCTGCAGGAGCTTAGTGTAAGGCGGATAGGTAACTAGGGCCTGTAATTCACTAACCCTGCGAGCTGAAGTAACAGCCAAAAGGAATAACACTTTCCAAGTGAGATATTTAAAGTCACAGGAGTGCAGAGGTTCGAAAGGAGGTTTCATTAGACGACCAAGAACCAGGTTAAGGTCCCAGGATGGGGCCGGAGGACGCAAGGGTGGCTTTAGATGGAGTAAGCCCTTAAGAAAGCGTGTTACTAGGGGTTGTACTGAAATAGGATTACCCCCAATGCCCTTATGGAAGGCGGCTAACGCACTGACATGCATTCTGATAGAAGAGGTTTTAAGACCTGATTCAGAGAGATGCCATAAATAGTCCAAGAATTTGGAGATTGGACAGGAAAGGGGATCAAGGGACTGAGAAGTGCACCATGATGTGTACCTTTTCCATTTGTATGAGTAAGACTTTCTTGTGGAAGGCTTTCGTGAAGCTATCAGGACCCGAGAAACGGAATCTGAAAGGTTAAATGGTTGAAGGACTAACCTTTCAACATCCATGTCGTCAGGGACAAGGCTTGGAGGTTGGGATGGAGGAGGCATCCGTCGTTTTGAGTGAGCAGATGCGGGTCCTTTCCCAGAGGAATGTGCCTGCGGATGGAGAGATCCTGGAGTATTGGAAACCATACTTGGCGTGGCCAGTAAGGTGCTATCAGGATCATGGTTCCTCCGTCCTGGCGTAGCTTCACGAGAGTCTTTGACACAAGAGGGAGTGGAGGGAATGCATAGAGCAGACCGGTTGTCCACTTGAGGGAGAATGCATCTCTCGGCCGAGAGTGCTGGCTCCGAATGAGAGAGCAGTAATCGTCCACTTTGTGGTTCTGAGGGGACGCAAAGAGGTCTATGCGGGGAGAACCCCACTTGTGAAACAGAGAGGTCGCTACCAGAGGATCGAGTGACCACTCGTGTGGTTGGAAGACACGGCTCAGCTGGTCTGCCAATACATTGTCTACTCCCGGCAGGTAAGTGGCCCTGAGGTACATGGAGTGGGAGAGGGCTTCCGCCCAGATCTGCGCAGCTTCCTGACACAGAAGGAAGGAGCCTGTGCCTCCCTGCTTGTTTATGTACCACATGGCCACTTGGTTGTCCGTCTGGATTAAGATTATCTGATGAAATAGATGATCTTTGAAAGTTCGGAGCGCATAGCGGATTGCTCGAAGTTCCAGGAAATTGATCTGGTGTTCGGCTTCCTCTTTGGACCATAACCCTTGGGTTTGGAAATCGTCCACATGGGCTCCCCAACCGATGTGAGAAGCGTCGGTGGTTAGGATTACTTGCGGATCCGGTGGAAGAAAAGGTAAGCCCTGAAAGAGGTTGACCTGAGTCGTCCACCAGGTTAAGGATAGGCGCAGCGCTTGTGTGACTGTGACTATGGAGGACAGAGGCTGAAAAGCTTGAATCCATTGGTGTCGTAGAGTCCATTGTGTTACTCTCATGGCTAGTCGGGTCATGGGAGTGACTTGAACCGAGGATGCCATGTGTCCTAGGAGAATGAGGAACTGGCGAGCCGTGGCAGTGTTCTGAGACTGGAGCTGGCGAGCCAGGGATATTAGGGTGTGGACCCTCTGAAGAGGAAGGTAAGCCTTTGCCTGTAAGGTGTCCAAGTCTGCCCCAATGAAGGATAAGATTTGAGACGGGACTAAGCAAGATTTCTCGTAATTGACAAGAAACCCTAAGGAAAGGAGTGTTTGAATTGTCAATTTTAGGGAGGATTGAGCTATCTGTTGGGTGGAGGCCCTGATTAGCCAATCGTCCAGGTAGGGGTAGACGTGGACACCTTCCTTCCTTAGGAATGCTGCTACCACTACGAGACATTTGGTAAAGACTCGTGGGGCAGAAGCCAGACCGAAAGGTAGGACACGGTATTGATAATGGTCGTGGCCTACTAGAAACCGCAGATATTTGCGATGGGATTGTGTGATCGCAATGTGGGTATAAGCGTCCTTGAGGTCGAGAGAGCACAGCCAATCCCCTCTTTGTAGCAGAGGGAGCAGCGCGCCTAGGGTTACCATTTTGAACTTCTCTTTTTGAAGGTATTTGTTGAGGGCTCGAAGGTCCAAAATGGGACGTAGTCCCCCTGATTTCTTTGGTATTAGGAAGTATCTGGAATAGAATCCCTTGCCTCGTTGAGAGGGAGGAACGGGTTCTATAGCATTTGATTGCAGAAGAAGAGATACTTCCTGTTGTAATTGAGCCAAATGGGTGGATAGACTCCACGCTTGAAGAGGCGGGGAGTCTGCCGGAAGAGTTATGAAGTTGAGGTGGTAACCCTGTGCGATAATTGTTAGCACCCACTGATCTGAGGTGATCTGCAACCAAGGTTGTAGAAAATGGTACAGTCGACCTCCTACAGGAATGTCTGGAAGAGGGGTTTGGCATGTGTTCCCTACAGGGGAGTCAAAGGCCAGCCGCAGGCCCAGGAGGAGGGGCTACAGTAGGCCTTTGTTTCCTAGGCTGACGCGGCTGAGGCCTAGTAGAGGATCGAGCTGGACGAGGCCTGGCCGATGGAGGGTAGTAACGGCGTGGCCGAAAGAACGACTTCTTAGAGTCCTTCTTAAGTGGTTGTTTGGAGGAAACCTCAGACGGAACAGAAGAAAGTTGTTTTAACGTCTCGTGGTGATCTTTTAATTCAGCTACAATTTGCTGAATTTGTTCTCCAAACAAATTGTCCCCTAAGCAGGGTAAATCCGCTAAACGATCCTGGACCTCTGGGCGAAGGTTGGATGACTTTAACCAAGCCCAACGTCTGGCCGAAATGGCAGTAGCTGAAACCTTTGTGGAGGCATCGAAGATGTCATAAGCCGTTCTGATCTCGTGCTTCCCTGCTTCAAACCCTTTGTTAAGAAGGGCCTGAAGCTGTGGCTGGTATTGGTCAGGTAATGTGTCAGCAAAATCTTGCATCTGTTTAAGGATGGCTCTGTTATATTGCATCATGTAGAGTTGATATGAGGCTATGCGAGAAATCAGCATAGCTCCATGGTACACTTTCCGTCCCACACTGTCCAGGAATTTATTGTCCTTGACCGGCGGAGTGGAGGAGTGTGGCTTTAGACGCTTGGCCTTTCTTTGTGCGGACTCAACCACAACAGAGCGATGATCCAGTTGAGGCTTTTGAAAGCCTGGTGCTGACTGGACGAGGTATGTGGAGTCAGCCTTCTTGTTAACTGGTGATACAGATGAAGGAGATTCCCAGTTTTTCTTTAAGAGATCGAGAAACACCTGGTGAATGGGGATGGAAGCGATGATTTTTGGAGCGTCCAAAAATTGAAGCAGTTCCATCATCTGGTGTCTGTCATCGGTCTCAGATTGCAGCTGAAAAGGTACAATTTCGGACATCTCCTTTACAAAATTAATAAAGGAGAGATCCTCTGGAGGAGATCTTTTTCTACTCTCTGTAGGAGAAGGCGGTGATGGTAAATCTGTGTCAGAAGATGTATCATCACCCCAGGTATCATAGGGATCACTTGGGGGTTGAAGCCCCGATGGACCTGGTTGAGGATCCGAAGGCATCGAAGGAAACCTTGGAGGAACCGGTGGTACAATCGGTACTGGGAACGGCATCGAGGGTTTCGGTGCTGCCGATGGAGTCGGTGCCGGTCTTGGAACCGATGGAGCCAAAGGATAAATCGGTGGAGATATACGAGAAGGCACCGATGGGACCACCCCGGAAGGGGGAATCAGGAACGGTGTTTCTCCCGCCGATGAAAATCCAGTCGGAGACGATGGCGCTGTCGGTGCTACTGGAATCATCGATGGAAGGGCATGTACAAGTGCCTCCATACGTTGTAGTAGCGGTGCCAGCGCTTCCAAAGGTTCGGTGGTCGGTTCCTTCCTCGGTGGCGGAGTCGGTGCCGGGGTCGATGCCGGTGGCGGTGCCGGAATCGGTGCCGGAGACGGTGCCAATGGAGGTTGGAATCTTTGCATCGCTTTCTCGATGGCCTCCTGGCCAGCCGGTCCAGTTCAGCCCGGAGACCAGGGGTAACAATACCCGGCTCGACGGGAGAGGGAGGCTGAGGCAGAGCCGGAGGGACCACCGTAACCGGTGGGATCACGGCTCCCACACCCCGAGAGGGTGAGGGTTTCCTCGATGCCTGCGAACGAGACGTGGACGGTGCCAAGTCTGATCGAGGCCTCTTAGTCGGTGGTTCGGCCTGTTCAGAGGTCGATGACTGTGGATCCTCGACAGGCCGAGACTTGTGCCGTCGATGGCGATGCTTGTCCTTCCGGTCTCCTCGCCCATCCGGGGAGGGGACAGGAGTCGACGGCCGAGAAGTCATCGATGGTGGACGGTCACCGGAGGGTTGACGATGGTGGTGCAATTTCGACAGTGCCGGTTCCGATGACGTCGATGCTATCAATGGCGTTGGGGGTGGGTGCATGGAAGAGGAGCCCCATCTTCTCCATCCTGGCCTTGCGACCCTTAGGTGTCATTAGGGCACATTTGGTGCAAGTCAGGACATCATGCTCACTACCCAAACACAAAACACAAACCCTATGGGGGTCTGTGATTGACATAGTCCGGGTACAATCCGGACATCGACGGAACCCCGTCGCCATGGCTTAAGGCCAAATTTAGTCGCGGGCTCGGTAAGTGCCAACAGGCCTCGAGGGCAAATTCGACGGTAGTCGAGGAAAAAAGGCAAAAAACTTACCGGTTTCCGCGAAGGTGACAAAAATTTGTCGAAGGGAGACCCCTGAGGGGCAAATTTTCTTCGGAAAGAAAAGTACCGAATTCCTGTCAGGAACGTGGTAAGGGAGCTCCTTTCACCGCGTGGCAACTGCTGCGCGGAAAAAAGAAGACTGAAGGGAGACCCCTGCTGGCTGCAGGGTCAGTGCCTTGCTGGGCATGCCCAGTAGGGGCCAGTCAAAGTTCTGTTTAAACTTTGACAGAAGTTTTCCGTGGTGGGCTCCATCCTCGATGTCACCCATTTGTGAGGACAACCATCCTGCTTGTCCTGTGAGAAAAATAATATCTGCCCCAGTTGAGTTTTAAGGGCACCCCTATCACTGCGGGCCCTGAAGCATGATCCCTTCCTGCCCCGGGGGAAAGAGACCTGTGTGATCCAGCCCCAGGAGAAGTACAAATAGTGTTGTGTCCCCAGAGATGGGGTTACATCTATGTTATTTTTTGTTATATAATAGAGGTGGCGGAGGGTTAAATTATTTAAGAAACTGACAGCACAGCGCTGATCCTATAAGAATCAGCTCCTACTGTGCATCCCCTTGCGCTTCCAATGCGGTTGGTGCCAATTTTTAAATTGTCCTCGTGAGGTCAGCAGGGCTTTAGGAACACCAGTGTCCTGTGTTTTCACTGGATCTTTCTCAGTGGCACTGAGTTTAATTATCGAAATCTCTGGGGGGAGACTAGGGGGCCCATGCCCCGAATCTTGTATGTAAGCAGCGCCCCTGGCCACACTTGTATTTCTCTCCCCCTCTCTCTGTCTCTTGAGGTTTTCCTTTTCTGAAAGAGGAGGAGCTGCCTGCGGGTTCCTGCTCGCTATAAGCTGGGGGTGACTCTCACTGCCGTTTCCAGTGCAGCCTCCAGCCTTTCTCAGCAGCAGAGAGACAGAGCCCAGGAAGGGTGGCCAATCGCAGCGGGGACAGGCAGGGCCGGGCAGGCACCCAGCCTGGCATGCCAAAAGGTAAGCAGTGGGCAACCGTCAGCAAGGGGCCTTTACTACAAGCGCTCCCGGGGCTCTGGTCTGAATTCTCTTGGCAAAAGATTTAAAAAAACATCCTTTAAAATATTAGTTGTTATGATTTAAATACAAATCTGAAGAGTACATTGTTAAGGTTAGGCAAGGGAAACCCGTTTTAACTAATGGTTAGAAATGAATTAAAGCCCTGGCAGTAATCCTTTGGTGACCCTGTATATTATGTGGCGGTGTTTGTTTATACAGCTTGGGTACAGGTGAAAAAGATGCAGTGTGCATAGAAAGCCAGTTTCTGTGTGAGCAGCACATGAAGTACCAGTTACCAGGACAGAAGGTCTCAATAAAGAGCTGTAGCAAGCCAGTATTTACTGTATATGCAAGCCCAGGATGGAGCGATGTCAGTAGACAGGTTAACTGTCTGAGAGCAGCTTTCACCGTGCATGGTAGACCACAGTAGAGTCTCTGTCGGTAGGTGGGGTTGGTAAAAGCAGGTTTCTGTGTATAGCGAGAGAGTCTCTCAGCACAAGTTGAACCCTTCAGTTTTCAGCACGTAGATCTGTGAATTTCCTTGCATGGGGAAGATGTAATCTCAGTGGCTGCGTTCCTGCTGGAAGGCTTGGTTTTTGGGATGTACACTAATTGCATTCTGGGTTGTGTAGTTCCTGCTTCTTCCCCTGGGAGGCGGCAGTCTGGAGAGTGCCATGCATGAGGAGAGGGAAGGCAGGACTGGCAGAGACCGACGCACCTGAGCACACTGCTCCTTTAAGGAGCTGCATCAAAGCTCTGAACGTCCACAACCTCTGCAACCCCAATTCTTTTCTTCTTTGACTTCACATTTACAGCAGGGGCCACACAATATTGGAACTTGCGACTGAAGTTAAATTGGCACAGGAGTTTGCTGCATAAATAATTGCTTTCTTTTGTCTATTTGAAGAGCGTCACACATTTTGGAAGTAGGGGGACAGTACCAGGGAAAATCATCACTGTGAAATCAGTGGGAACTTCTGTGGCGTGGCTTTACCATAAGCGCAAAAGGGGAGGGGGTGCTCCTTACTGAATCTAACTCCTTTGGGGGGATGCCACCTGAGTGAATAATTTGATTTTCAATTTGATTAGTTGCCATGTCAAAAAAATTGGTATAGTGACTTACAATGAAACAGAAAGTACAATAAGCGAATACAAGAAAGTACAATAACCTACCAATATCACTCCTAATATGCTACGGTTAACAGACAAAATACAATCATCAGCCTAAAATTAAATAAATGAAAGATCATGCTTAAAACCGAAGCAGGGGTCTGACTCAGTAAGCTGAATAAAGAACTGAGCTCCCAGCAGCTCTGCTCCTGGATTCTCAAAGTTTGGAGGCTATTGAGTTTATGTCTTACCTGCACCGGAATTATTTACTGGCAGTTTTCTATTGCACATTTTTTCACAATGTCTTCTGCAAGCCGTGATACCTTTTATTGTTTACAACTAAGAATTATCCAGAGATGTAAGGGGGCTCATGAGCTTTCGAGACTGCACTGGTTCCATCCTTTGATGCGTATTTAAGGGAAGGATATACGAGGCATCTGAAAACCGGGCCTGCCTGTTCTCAAAAGCTCATGTACTGCAGAATCTTAGAATATGTCTTTCGTGGCAGAGACACTGCCAGGAGGGACGGCGATCTCTTTCACTGAGCAGTGACCCTCTCTGTCTCACAGTACCTCTGGCAGCTGGGACCCAGAGGATGTGCCTCAAATGAGAAGGGATTTCCCAGAGACTGACACAGGTCACTGGGGATGCTGTGGCCCGTCTGACTCATGGGCATGCCCAGCTGGCTGCAGGCTCTCCCTGTATTTACATCTGCAAGCAGAGTCCCGCTCAGCATGGGTTTCCCTCCTCCTACACAATCTCACTTTCTCTTTCCTCTTTCACTTCAGGACAGGCAGGGCTGGGGGGTATTTCTGCTTTTTTGAACAGAAGTGCAATGCCTCCCTGAAACTAGATGACATAATGCTGTGATGGACACATTCAGGACCAGATACCTCTCTTGGCGTGGCAGTTTCACATGGGTGACAGGGAAAATGACTGAAACGTGTGAGGGGAAGCTTGCACTGCTGCCACTGCCCGAGGGGGTACCTGTTCTGGGGTGGGCGTAGCTGGAGGAAGCCCTGACTCTGTTCCTCGGAAGGCACCGCAGGCGTGCGCTGTGGCCTGGTCCTGGAAGATGCCACGCTTCCCCAAAAGCCTCAAGGGAAAGAATTGAACTTTTCTTCTGAATTGTTTTGAGAAGATGGGTTTTTCACATTGCTTGTAAAAGCCTGCTCGTTTATTCTTTGTCATCAGAATTAATCATTGAGTCCCAGCTGACGTAAGATATCTCCTTCTCTCTGTGGAAGATATTGAAAAGCAGGAAGGCAGCGGTGCAGGTGCCTTATCTGTCTGTCTCTGCTTCCTCCTGCCGCTCTGTATTTCTGTATTTGTTTCCACCAGTCTCACCAGTCACTTCCTCCTCGTAGTGTGTCATTGTTCCTCCTGTGGCTTTTTGCCTGAGTCACTTATTAAAGGGACACAAACCTTTATTCAACTAGAAAATAAATCATTAAGATTGCACTTGTCAGAATACAATCAAAGGAGAAACTCAGACTATGCGTGTGCCAGTTCTCTGAGTCATTTAGTGCTACAGTCGGCGTGCTCTACCCCTGCACCCCTCGCCTGAAATATCTAAGCCTTGAGGCGACAGGCTCGGTGTCCTTGTGCTCACCTCGACCACTCGTTACTACTTCTGTCAGCCTTTCCCGGGGAATGTGTCCAATTCCAAAGGCCATAAAATAATTTATTAACCCTGGCTTGCTTCTCCGCCCTTTCCCAACTTTTCTTTCTCCTGCGGGGGGGGGGTTCTTTTCTATGGGGGGAGGCCCAGGTTGTGGTGTTCTCCCATGGCTCTTCAGGACAGGCACACTTATAAACCCGGCGGGACTCTCTGGACGGGTATTTACATTTACTTTGATTGATCTCAAAATAATCAAGAGGTGCAAGAAATGAAGTGTCCAGTTACATCTAGGATCCTTAGATTTACCTGAGCCAGGATTTATTTGATCTCTACCTCTGAGGATGTGTCCTTCCAGCCAAGGGCTTGAAACTGATTTATCCTCCATGAGAGGGTGTGATAAGTGTCCTAACCATGACTGATGCCCTACCCAGTACCTGAGGTCCATGAAGAGTCCTGTACTCCAACCCAGCAGTGTCCTGTGTCCCAGGGGTGGGAACTGATTTATCCTCCATGAGAGGGTGTGGTAAGTGTCCTAACCATGACGGATGCCCTACCCAGTACCTGAGGTCCATGAAGAATCCTGTACTCCAACCCAGCAATGTCCTGTGTCCCAGGGGTGGAAACTGATTTATCCTCCATGAGAGGGTGTGGTAAGTGTCCTAACCATGACGGATGCCCTACCCAGTACCTGAGGTCCATGAAGAGTCCTGTACTCCAACCCAGCAGTGTCCTGTGTCCCAGGGGTGGGAACTGATTTATCTTCCATGAGAGGGTGTGATAAGTGTCCTAACCATGACGGGTGCCCTACCCAGTACCTGAGGTCCATGAAGAATCCTGTACTCCAACCCAGCAGTGTCCTGTGTCCCAGGGGTGGGAACTGATTTATCCTCCATGAGAGGGTGTGATAAGTGTCCTAACCATGACGGATGCCCTACCCAGTACCTGAGGTCCATGAAGAGTCCTGTACTCCAACCCAGCAGTGTCCTGTGTCCCAGGGGTGGGAACTGATTTATCCTCCATGAGAGGGTGTGATAAGTGTGTGTGTGTGTGTGTGTGTGTGAGGGGGGAGAGCCTGGGTGAGTAAGAGCTGGTACATGTGTGTGTGTGTGAGAGCCAGTGCATATGTGTGTGTGTGTGAAGGAGTGAGTGTGTAAGGACAGCATCCTCTCCCCCAATCCACAATTCCACGGTCAGATCATAGATTGATATATATATCAATGCATATATCAAGTAGGACAGAGAGACTTAAAGATAGAACCACATTCATTTCCTATAGAAAGAAATTTTCAGCTGAAGATTTATCCACTAAAATACATGAATCACTTAACATGTTATCTTTTTAATATGGACACAGCGACCCAATCGTGGATTGAAATGATCAAAATAATAATCGATGACATAAGCCCAATTATAGAAAAAAAAAGTAGTTATAATAATAAAAATAAACCTTGGTTTAACAATGAGGTTAAAGAATTAAAGAAACAACTTAGGAGAAAGGAAAGAATATGGTGGAAAACACCATCTAATAGTACGTTAGTGAGTTACAGATCCTGCTTGACCAAATACAGAGCCATTATAAATAACACTAAAAAAAGTTATTATGCAGCAAAAGTTCATGATATTAAAAACAATCCTAAAGCACTGTTCACCATGGTACAAAATTTAACCAAAGATGGATCATGGAATATCAATCAGAACATTGCACCTTCATTTGATAAATGTAATGATTTCGCAAAGTTCTTCTGTTTAAAGATTCAAAACTTAATTAAAAATTGTTCTTGCTCATCGAACCATAATATTTCATTACAGATAGCTGAAACATTGATATGGACAATTTGATCATGCATCTGAACTGGAAATTAAATCACTATTAAAAACATGGAATCACCTTATACTAATGCTCCTTTTGGCGTCCCCCAGGGCTCCTCCCTATCACCCACCCTGTTTAATATCTACATTCTCCCCCTCTGCCACCTACTTTCAAACCTCAAACTCAAATTTTATATTTACGCAGATGACCTTCAAATTTTAATCCCTATATCCAAATCATTGGACTCAACACTCAGGTTATGGAACGCTCATCTACAAACTATAAACCACTACTTATCCAGCCTAAACCTTGTGCTCAACACTTCTAAAACCGAACTCTTACTAATTACTCCAGAAGGTAGTCCCATACTTCTCCAATCACAAAATATTCCACATATATCACACGCCAGAGATCTTGGAGTCCTAATCGACAGTCACCTGAACCTAAAGCATTTTATAAAACACACTACTAAGGAGTGCTTTTACAAGTTACAAGTACTCAAAAAACTCAAACCGCTCCTATTCCACTACGATTTCAGATCCGTCCTCCAAGCCATTCTGTTCTCTAAGATCGACTATTGCAACTCCATTCTGCATGGTCTTCCAGCCTCTACCATTAAACCACTCCAGCTGCTACAAAATGCAGCGGCAAGGATCCTGACAAATACCAATCGGAGAGAGCATATTTCTCCTATTCTAAAAGATCTCCACTGGCTCCCAGTAAACTTCCGGATCCTCCATAAATCTCTCACAATCATTCATAAAAATATCCACCATCAAACCCCGCTTGATCTGTCTCATCCTCTCAGACTGCACTCGACAGCCAGGCCTTTAAGGGATGCTTACAAGGGATCTTTACACGTTCCTACAATCAAATTAGTGCACCACGCAAACATCAGAGACCGGTCATTCTCTACTGCAGGCCCCTCCATGTGGAACGCCATGCCTCCGGACCTCAGACTGGAGACTTGTCTAACAACTTTTAAAAAGAAACTAAAGACATGGCTGTTCAGCCAAGCCTTCCCCACTACAAACTCCATTCCCTGATCTAGAATTGTACACCACACATCTCTGTAAACAAAACCTTCCAAATTCTCATGCATAATATCCATTAAAGAGAGGTTGGCTCCTTGCCCCCTCCTCTGTATATAGTATTTATTCTATTTTATTGCACTTTATATATTTATTGCTCCGTTCACCCCTTCTTTATTTTCCTACTCCAAGTTAAGGCTTCCTTGTTATAATGTAACTTTATGCTCTGTATCTCTTGTTGATTGGTTAATTGTATATTCTACTTAGTTCATTGTAAACCGAATTGATTTGATTTGTATCAAGAAAGTCGGTATATAAAAGCCTTAATAAAAAAATAAATATTGATGAAATTAGATCCAGCTACTCACCCAATACACTTGCTAACAATTCATTAAAACTCATTCCAGATATAATAGCTCCGTACATGATTAAACTTGTCAATCTATCATTAGAAGAAGGCTATATCCCACGTTTGTTGAAGTGTGCAGCTATCAGACCGATTCTAAAAGATAATAAGGCTGGTAGACGAGTACTAAATAATTATAGATCGATATCAACTTTACCAGCAATTGCTAAAATATTAGAAAAAAATAGTCCTCTCACAATTGTCAGATCACCTTGAAATATTTTATTCTCAACACGGTTTGGTTTCAGAAGGAGTTATAGTATGTAAACCTTCTTGTTGGCATTAACTGATACAGCACTATGAGGATTTGACGCTGGTTGGCTTTATTTGATCTTTCAGCTGCATTTGACACGATTGATCATAACATCATGATTCAAAGGCTGGTTGAAATCGGCATTGAGGGAAAAGTACTGAAATGGTTTACATCTTTTTTTATCTGACCCAGCAAAACACTTCTTATTATTCCATCCAGTTTCTGCAGGCTGGAAATGGTCCATGTGAACTCTTTAGATTAGTTGAGAACCTTACTCGGATTATGCTTTATCTTGTAGTAACTCAACTTTGACTACATCTCAATGCAATGAATTTGCTCTTTATTTTATTACAAACATTGAAAAGATATTCTTTTCTACTACCAGAAACTGGTCTTTAACTAGGCTAGAAAGAGTTGAGAAGAAATGGTATGATATTGACCTGCTGACCAAATATGAGGTAACTCAGATTATTGAAGCAATGAACCCTTCTTAGCCATTAAATTCCAGTACAACTGTTTTATTAAAGGTCCTTGAAGATGACAATTGAGGTTTGTTAACTATTATTAAACGTTCGCTGTCAGAAGGTGTTTTACCTTGCGATGGAGAAGGTACAGAGAAGGTACAGAGAAGGGCGACCAAAATGATAAGGGGAATGGAACAGCTCCCCTATGAGGAAAGGCTGAAGAAGTTAGGGCTGTTCAGCTTGGAGAAGAGACGGCTGAGGGGGGATATGATAGAGATCTTTAAGATCATGAGAGGTCTTGAACAAGTAGATGTGACTCGGTTATTTACACTTTCGAATAATAGAAGGACTAGGGGGCACTCCATGAAGTTAGCAAGTAACACATTTAAGACTAATCGGAGAAAATTCTTTTTCACTCAACGCACAATAAAGCTCTGGAATTTGTTGCCAGGGGATGTGGTTAGTGCAGTTAGTGTAGCTGGGTTTAAAAAAGGATTGGATTGGATAAGTTCTGGGAGGAGATGTCCATTATCTGCTATTAATTAAGTTGACCTAGAAATTAGCCACTGCTATTACTAGCAACGGTAACATGGAATATACTTAGTTTTTGGGTACTTGCCAGGTTCTTATGGCCTGGATTGGCCACTGTTGGAAACAGGATGCTGGGCTTGATGGTCCCTTGGTCTGACCCAGTATGGCATGTTCTTATGTTCTTATGAGATTAGGTGGATGTTTTTCTGGACTTCCTCAGGGTTCAGCACTTTCTGCAGCCCTTTTTAACATATACACGCTACCACTGTGCCGATTATTATCTGGGATGGGTATTGACTATTATGTCCATGCAGATGATATACAGTTTCTTATTCCAATAGATATTTCAATTGATCTTTCATTAAAATTGTTTGACATATATTTTTCATCAGTTAAGCAACTGTTGAAACATATGAGATTAGTCTTAATATGCAAAAGACAGAAATTATATTATTAAATAGAAAGATTCCAATTACATCCCCAATCTCTGTAATGAATGATCTGATAAAAATAGAATTAACCGCTCATGCTCGTGATCTTGGTGTTTTGATTGATAGTAACCTATTGATGAAAAAACATATAACACAGAAAGTAATAAATAGTTATTATAAATGAAATATCTTAAAATGTTTAAAGCCTCTCCTTGCATATGATGATTTTTAGAACAGTATTAGAAACTCTTGTCTTTACTGAATTTGATTATTGTAATGACCTATTCTTAGGTTTGCCAGCTAATACAGCTTGCCCCTTACAGTTAATACAGAACACAACAGCAAAAATATTGTCAGATGATAGGAGATACAACCATATCGTGTGTGAGGCTAAAATCCCACCTATATGCTAACGTCATACATTACAAATTGATGCTGACATTTATAGCAGGTGTAGAAATGCCCTGGGGTCTTCACTTGATGGCTCTGGCTTCCAGGCCATGGTTATTCATTGAGCGGGACATTCCATGCCGCATGGCACCTCCCCCAGAATGGGTGGCCCTAGTCCATGAGTGGCTGTTAGTAGTGAGGCAGTGTCTCTAGGGGAGAGGGGAGTTGAGGAAGCGAGAGTGCTGTAGACTGGAGATAAGCAGGATCCCAATGGGCTTAAAAAAAAACAGGGTTAATGTCTCAGTCCCTTTCTCCCTCTTCTTGTCCCAAGGGATGGATCCTTTCTGATGGGTGGGGGAGGGAGGATAACCTTCTAGGCCCAAGGCATAGGTGAAATCTTGTGTGTGGGTGTATTACCATAGCTCTTCGGGACAGGTGCCATGACAAAACAGGCTGGACTCACGGTGATTGATTTTAAAAGAATCACTAGGAGCAAATAATAGTTATGGGAGCAGAGGTTTAAGGTGTGCCTGCCTCTGTGGACGCGTCCCTTTGTACTGAAGCTTGGAACTGTTCTATCAGCCATGGTGAGGAATGGATTTGTGTCTCAGAGTGGCAGGAGTATCCAGGCCAGGGCAGATGTCCCCTTCCCCACAGAACCTGATGTACAGAGGGCATTCTCCAACCCCAGCCTGCCTGAGTCCTGCATCCCGGGCTGGAAACTCTGCTGGGGGTCTCCAGATGCTCTTCAATTCTCCCCTTGTAGCCTCTTCATAGATTGACGGAGGAAAGGTCTCTACTGGAACAGTTCTTACAGTCCAGCTCTGGATAAGGAAGGGGCAGAAAAACACTTCCTTCCCAAACAAACGGACGGAAAAACGATATCTTGACAAAAACAACACAGGATCTTCTAATACAGGTCACCTCTCGATGGGTGAAAGGCTGTACAGGTCCCTCCTGCCCTTCTGGAGAGGGGATGTTTGCCTCCCAGAATGCACAGTTTTAAACAGCAATAATCTGAGCAAAAAGGCAAAACAGACTCTCTCTCTCTGTCTCTCCTCCCTCCAGTCTCTCACCTCCCTCCCTTATCTAGGCTGGGGGTTTAACGTGCAGAGCACACTGAAAATACCTCCTTCTTCCAAATCAAATCGACACTGCCTCACTACTAACAGCCTCTCATGGACTAGGGCCACCCATTCTGGGGGAGGTGCCATGCGGCAGGGAATGTCCCTCTCAATGAGTAACCATGGCCTGGACGCTAGAGCCTCCAGTGAGGACCCCAGGGTATTTCTACACCTTCTAGAAATGTCAGCATCAATTTGAAATGGTTAAAGTTAGCATCTACGTGGGATTTTAGCCTCACACACTCTGCAGAGCAGGGTGCAAGAACCTAGGCAGTGAATTCTGAGGGTGAGCCAAGGTTGGTTTGGGGGCAAGAGTGTGTAAAGCAGAGGACAGTATAGTGCTGTAAGAAGAAAGTGCATCATCTCCTATAGTGGAGGAGAGGAAAGATGAGACAGTAATGGACAGCATGTAAGGAGCAATAGCTTGGAGATTCCTGAAGGGTTGTTGGTAACTGAAGAAGGCTGTGGGGGAGGGTGATTAAGGGTGAAAGTCATCAGATGATGGTCCGAGAGCAGAAGAACTGAGGTGGAGAAACCCGAGACAGCACTTGTAAGAAAGGACTAGATCAAGATAGTGGTAGAGCAGAACTGGAGGTCAAATGAGGAGGTTAAGGCAAGGAGTTTCAAAGCATAAGACTCAGAGGGATAATCAGTATGGAGGTTAAAGACTACTAGAGTAAGCGAAGGGGAAGACGGTTTAAGAAAGAGGTAGAAAAGCCAGGAATCAAAGTCAGTGAGAGAAGAGGAGGGGGATTTATCAGGGGTCTCTGTGAGCCATCCAGTCTTACAAGTGATAGGCTCTGTCTCCCCATGTCCTTCATCCGCGACATCCAGTCCTACAGGGGACAGGTTCTCTATCTCTGTCCCAGCGCCATAAGCCATTCACATGCTAGTGACCAGGAAGTCAAAGCCTCATGCTTTCTGTCCTTCTTTCTGCACAAAATTAGAGTTTTGGTAAGAAATAGAATGCCACTAACTGAGGCATTGTACATAGAGGTATTACGGGGAAAAATAGGCATATTCTTAGCTTTTAATAAAGACCAGAACAAGTTAGGAAGATGCTCAGAAGCAGATGGGCACTGCCATGGAGAACATTCCCTTGAGTGGAGTCCTACACGTGCCGGATTGGCTGGCGATGCTTTGGAGACAGCATTTACAGCCCCGGGGTGGGGAGAGGTGGGAGGAGAGGGAGTTGTGGTCACCTAGTGGGCAGATTTAGGGTCCATGATTACAGAGGGAACTCTGGTGCAGGGCCAATGATGCAATGGCCAGACTAGGGAGGTTGGGAGGTGAAGGGCGGTGAAATTTCAATCGGAAAATAAATCTCTGGGTAATTGCAAATGAAGGCTCAGTATCGTGAGATCCCATCCCTGGTTCCAACGGAGCTGGAACAGCAACAGGAGGAAACTGTTGGGCCGGAAAACCGAAAGCAGAATTAAAGAGTCTAGAAATATACAGAGCCCACTTCCATGAGTTCCCAGACAGTTGCAGAATCAGGTTATCCCCCAGTACATTCCTAGACTAGTTCTTGTAATTACAAGCTCATAAATGGAATGGGGATCAAAGCAGGCTCAGCTTGGAGCCATCTGGTGACCCCCAACACCCTAGAGAAATGAAACACCAAGTAGTAAAAAGTTGTGAAAAGGAAAAGTCCCATCTTCTGAGGAAACCCCTGATGACACAGCTAAAGCCTCAAGCAGTTATTTCCCTCCTCGGCCAATAAGTTCCTCTTCATTGCAAGGCTAATGATGAGTCAAGGATCAGGGAGGATATCAAAAAGCAGGTTAATTATTTACAAAGAAGAAAAGGGAAAGTTTTAGAAGAAGCTATTGTAGGTTAGGCAGCTGTGTGTGGAGTTCTCAGTCCTGGAATAGCAGGGCAGGACTGAGGTGCATTGGCCTAGCGGTGTGGGATCTCAGCACTGCTGGTGCCGTAGGACGGGACTGAGGTGCATTGGCTGAGCGGTGTGGGATCTCAGCACTGATGGTGCCGTAGGACGAGACTGAGGTGCATTGGCTGAGCGGTGTACAGAGAAGGGCTACCAAAATGATAAGGGGAATGGAACAACTCCCCTATGAGGAAAGACTAAAGAGGTTAGGACTTTTCAGTTTGGAGAAGAGACGACTGAGGGGGGATATGATAGAGGTGTTTAAAATCATGAGAGGTCTAGAACGGGTAGATGTGAATCGGTTATTTACTCTTTCGGATAGTAGAAAGACTAGGGGACACTCCATGAAGTTAGCATGGGGCACATTTAAAACTAATCGGAGAAAGTTCTTTTTTACTCAACGCACAATTAAACTCTGGAATTTGTTGCCAGAAGGTGTGGTTAGTGCAGTTAGTATAGCTGTGTTTAAAAAAGGATTGGATAAGTTCTTGGAGGAGAAGTCCATTACCTGCTATTAAGTTCACTTAGAGAATAGCCACTGCCATTAGCAATGGTTACATGGAATAGACTTAGTTTTTGGGTACTTGCCAGGTTCTTATGGCCTGGTTTGGCCACTGTTGGAAACAGGATGCTGGGCTTGATGGACCCTTGGTCTGACCCAGTATGGCATTTTCTTATGTTCTTATGTTCTTATGGTGTGGGATCTCAGCACTGCTGGTGCCGTAGGACGGGACTGAGGTGCATTGGCTGAGCGGTGTGGGATCTCAGCACTGCTGGTGCCGTAGGACAGGACTGAGGTGCATTGGCTGAGCGGTGTGGGATCTCAACACTGCTGGTGCCGTAGGACGGGACTGAGGTGCATTGGCTGAGCGGTGTGGGATCTCAGCACTGCTGGTGCTGTAGGACAGGACTGAGGTGCATTAGCAGAGCTGTGTGCAAGGGGCAGGGAGCTTCTACAATATTTACAAGAACATGTATAAATTATTCTGAAATCATCATTTCAACATCCAGGTATTGCTCTCAGGTTACCCCAAAATGCTCCCCAGAATTGAAGTGGTGTATTGTTATTTTTCTAGGCCCAGATTGTGCTAATGATTGAAGACACCACCTCTCTAACCAATGTGTGATTTTTTCTTAGTACTGAGGCACACTGGGCCAGCATATTTTATTCTTTGTAATTGTGATGATTAAGCACAGAATACGAGCCCATCAAGGTTCTCTACCCACGCTGCATTACTGAAAGGGCGGCTCACTAACGGAGCTCCATATTTCCTTCTGGGTGGTACAGGTAGGATGAAGGCTCATTACCCCTCAGCCTCATGTTAGCATGGGCACTAGATTGCCTTAGTACTGATAGCCACAGAAAGTCCCACACAGTCGGACCTGTGGTCTCCCAACATATGGACGATATCTGTGTAATACTCTGGAGGTCATCCAGCACTCTTCAGGAGAATGATGTCACTTCCTCTACCATGATATGCCAGGTTGTTTATATACCTTATGAGAGCCTTCCCATGGGAAGGGCAATGGCCTTCTACCCTGATGAACGCTATCCTATAATCTTCTGACCATGCTGGAATCAGTGGCATGATCCATCTAGATAAGATGTGCTGCCATTGATACAGCCCAAAACTCAGGCATTGCTTTAGAAGGAAATAAACATATAGAATGACGCAAAATAATGTAGGGTTTGTCAGGCTTAAGCCTCGCCCTCCACACGCCATCCTCTTTTTTATTTTTGGTAAACAATGTTCTCTGCATCCTTGGAATTTTGCACACCCAGAGCATTTCACAGAGCAGGGCATTCAGTCCACCCGCCACACTCTGGGTTAGTGGGATCTCAAAATTTAGATGCATAAGAAAGGGGTAAAAGAAATGTCTCATAATGCAGACTCTGACATAGAGTGGGTGTTTTATATTTTTCCATCTAGACACCCACTGCTCCCCTCTTTTAAAGTCTGCTTCCCAATTTCTGGGGCTGATGCAATACAGTACGCTCAGCCGAGCGTACTGTTAACCTGCAGTCGGACACGGGTAGAATAGGAGCTTATCACTCCCCTAAGGCAATAAGGGGACTAGCACCTATTCAACGCGCGTCCAATGCGGAGGGAATCTAATAGCGCTCATCACTTGCAAACACATGTGATTGAGGCTATTAGACATTCACTCCTGATGCAAAAAAAAAAGTGTGTCTCGGACGGACATTTACCTGTCATCCATTAACACTTGCCTGGAGCGGGCATTAATATAGCTGTGCGCATCAAAAAAAGTACAGAAAAGCAGAAAAAAATGCTTTTCTATTCTAGTAAAAGTAAAACTGTAAAAGTAAAAAAAAAAAAATTGGACAGTCAGACCCATCACGAAAACTGATGCCAAGTTTATCGGCATCGGTTTCCTACCGGCGGATAGCCGAGTCACGAAAACTAACGCCGATAAACCCAGCGTCAATTTTCATAACAGCCATCCGCCACCGGATAAACTGACACCGATAAACTCTGCGTCAGTTTTCCTTACCGGTGAACGGCCGTCACGAAAACCAATTGGGTTCGTGTTAGCAAAGATGCGCTAGGGTTGCGCAAGCGCCTGGGCCGCGTTAAGAGAGCAGGGCGCTGACTGTTCAGCGCCCGCTTCCTACGCGACCTTATTGCATCGGCCCCTCTCTGGGCTGTGTCCACGCCTAACACTGAGATTTCCGATGATGCCTGAATCTCCCACTAAGTGGGAGTCTGGCTTCATTAGGATCTACCCAGAAGCCTTTAGATTTTGCTATGTTCATTATTTCCAACTTTCCTGCCATCTCCCCTAGGACTCGCTCAGACCTGCCATTTGGTGCAAAACAAGCAGTGTCATCTGCATATGCTGTCACCTTCATGGCACCGGCAGACGCCTTCCTCCCTGGGTGGCTTTATGCATCTGAACTGCTCTTAGAAATGGGATTATAGAGAAGACCTATAACAATGCACTGACGAGTTACACTCGTAAAATTAGTGTATGTGCATGTAAGTAGCTTGTATTCACGTGCATGCTCTTTTATGAATTAGAAAATTACAATGTCATGTGCAAATAAGGGGTGGTCTGGGGAGAGGCCAAGAAGCACATGTGCAAGTTGCTATTTTATAAGAGATTTAAGTAAATACAGGAGGCAACTTGTTCACATAATTTCACACCTGCTAATAATCTAGCGCAATTGATATCAGACTCGACTATGTTTTGGTGGGAGGTCTGGTTGAATTGGGGGAGTTCAGCGTGAAGTGCTAGGAGGGTCTCGATGAAATGGAGACGGACTGGGTGAACTGGTGGAGTTATTGGCGAACAGGTGATTTCAAGTACTCAGGCAGGGTTTTACTCATACTGTACATGTTATATTATTTTTTGCACATAAAATGTACGCACTTATGTTTATAAAATAGGTGGAGAAAGTATGCGCTTTCAGTGCATCCTCATGTCCTCCTGCATTTTAGGGGATGGACATACGAGTATTTTATAATTTGCAGAGATCTGCTACGTGCAGATCTCTGCGGAGATTTTTGAACGTTACCCTTTTAGTGGACAGCCTTGCCTAACTCCTGATTGGATTTTAAAGCCCTCTCCCAGTCACCCACTGACCATAGGGACACCGTGCACAGAGTAATATAGGACAACCATTTCACAAAAGTCCCAGGGATGTCATAGAATCTCATGGTCATCTTGGTCAAAGCTTTTCCCTGATCCGGATTCAGCAGGTAAAAGGGATCCCTCTTCTCTCAGATTGCTGGTATCTGCCTCCCTTTTACAGCACAGGCCTGTTCTGGACTGACGAGGAACGGGGCCATTATAGACTACAGGGAAGAAAAAACTTAATGTCATCAGCGAACATAAAGTATTTTATCCCCAATGACTGTAACAGTGCCCCAGAAGCACAATTCCCACTAAATACTCTGCCATGAAGAGAACTTGACTCCTCTGTGGTCTTTCCCTAAAAAAAGATTGGAACCAACTCAACACTGTTCCCCTCAAACCAAGTAACCCCAAACAATTAATTAGCATGACATGGTGAACAGTATCGAAATTGGTTGAAATCCAGAATCTGGATTTTGCTTATAAAATCCTCCACCTCATCCAGCACTATCTTTTCCAACATTTTTGCCACTGTTGGCAGCTTTGTCACTGGCCAATAATTTAATTCTAAAAATGAAAGACTCAAGTCTTTTTTGGTAGGCCTTACTGTGGCCTGTTTCCAAAGTGCTGGAATCTCTCTCACACTTAAAGATTTATTAGTCATTCTTTTGATGAAATCATATGAAACATCTTTCAAATTTTTGACATTCAAGAACAGGACAATACTGATACTGATACTTTAGCACTCACTTCTTTAATGGTAGTCAGCTCAATATGATAGAGGTGTTTAAAATCATGAGAGGTCTAGAACGGGTAGATGTGAATCGGTTATTTACTCTTTCGGATAGTAGAAAGACTAGGGGGCACTCCATGAAGTTAGCATGTGGCACATTCAAAACTAATCGGAGAAAGTTCTTTTTTACCCAACGCACAATTAAACTCTGGAATTTGTTGCCAGAGGATGTGGTTAGTGCAGTTAGTGTAGCTGTGTTTAAAAAAGGATTGGATAAGTTCTTGGAGGAGAAGTCCATTACCTGCTATTAATTAAGTTGACTTAGAAAATAGCCACTGCTATTACTAGCAATGGTAACATGGAATAGACTTAGTTTTTGGGTACTTGCCAGGTTCTTATGGCCTGGATTGGCCACTGTTGGAAACAGGATGCTGGGCTTGATGGACCCTTGGTCTGACCCAGTAAGGCATGTTCTTATGTTCAAACTCTGTTCATGTATTTTGTAGAGCAGAGGGGTGCACCATCCCCAAATTAGCAGATACTCTTCCAAACTGTTGCTGGATATTCTGAATTCTTTCCTCAAAAAAAGTTAGCTAATACATCACATTCAGGCATCTCACAATCTAGTTTCACTGGGCCAGCTTTTAGCTTTTTCACAACAGAAAATAGCTATGCAGGCTTATCTAAGGCCCTCTCTAGATGTGCCCCATAATATTGACTTTTTGCTCTTACAACAGCTACAGAATTCATATAATATCATTTTGCAACCTGACAAGGCATGTTTATCTTTTATTTTCCTCCAACATCTCTCCAGTCTCCACAATCTCCCTCCATTCCTCCACTACCATAGAAGAAAACCAAGATGCACATCGCTCTCTCTCTCTCTCGTTTTAACCTCATATTCTGGAGCTACCAGATCATAAGTTTGCTGTAAAGATGAATGCCATTTATCAGCCAGATCCGCCACAGGTAAAGCATCCCACTTATCCAAACGTGCCCTATTGTAAACCGTTGTGACGGATCCTTCTTAACGACGGTATAGAAAAGATTTAAATAAATAAATAAAATAAATAAATA
Organism: Rhinatrema bivittatum; assembly: GCF_901001135.1. NCBI lineage: Eukaryota > Metazoa > Chordata > Amphibia > Gymnophiona > Rhinatrematidae > Rhinatrema > Rhinatrema bivittatum. The sequence continues at coordinate 76,941,385 of NC_042628.1, read as the reverse complement.
AATCTATCGTTGCCTGCCAATGCTCTTGAAAATGATCATTATTCAATGGCAGGCGTCTTATGCTTTTTTCCCTTAAGGTCCTCTTTTTCCTACTTTTCAATCTAATTTGTAATCTGAAATGAATCGGAACGTGATCTGGCCAAACAGCCTCCACTTTCTAATGTCCCTCACTTCACTCACATCACATTCTCTGCAGGGTAATGAATCCAAAGTATGGCCTGCCCTATGCGTTTTCCCAGCAATTCAGTTATGCAAATGATACTGACGCCGATACCAGTGCAAAGTCCTGCTGCATCCCCTTAGAGGTACATTCCTCAAAATGTAAGTTAAAATCCCCCAGCAAGATTAAGTCATTAAATCTTATGGCAAGAAAGCCCACAAATGCATTAAGAAGTTGGAAACTGAGGGTTCTTTTGCCCAGGGGGATAGTATAAAATACAGGAGTGGACCTTTATCATCAGCACTCCTACAGGAGGCTCAGAATCAAGAAAAGAAAACCATGAGAGCTCTCCACCACCTTTTTTACCCTCTCGGCACTGCTTAAAAAGATCTATCCTGCAAGACATGTACTCTAGCAAAGTCCTGATGCCAGTTTTCAACCACGCACAGGATATCTGAACGGTGCGAAGAGAATGATATCCATAATTAGCCATATGAATGTTTTTGTTACCCATCCCTAATTTTGGAGGCTGTGGGATAGAGGTGCTTTTAATTAAATAAAGGAAAGAGTTAAAAGTCAGCTCGTTACCCAACTAGAGGTCTCACGGGGCACTGTGTAGAACTGTCAGAAAGATGTGTGACTTAATACTATCAATACACCAACTCAGGCCTTCCTGGGAAACATGCCTATACCCTGACCATCAGCACTGATGGCCCAGCCCCTTACAGCATCCAACACGGAGCAAGAGGTTAGCTACACATCAGCAGCATGAACCGCAGGAGATCTACAGAATTTTACAAGACCTTCAAAGCTATGTTAGCTAAGGGCCTGGCTTGTATAACCTCTTCTCTGCTAGGCTCTCTGCAAAAAATGACTTCTGATCCCACTCTATAAGAATGGGAACTGGAGGTCTGTGTGGTTATTGAACAGGGACTACAAAATATTAGCCAAGATTCCACCGAACCGTTTGTTCCAGGGATTCATTATTTAACTGCCAGACTCCTCTTCCAAACCTGGTGATTTCAGAGCTTGTTCAGTAAGCGGTCAAAAAAGGCAGAGGGTAGGATCTGTACCGGAGCTGTGCAGACAGATGGGGCTTTTCCATGAACCACTGGTGGACGTGTATCCTGGGTGTCTAGGAAAGTGCTGGTGGCTCACATCTATTTGATTTATTTGTTTTCTCATGGCAGTGAAGGGGATTTCATCATAGTCAGAGCTTTGGGCTGTGAGCCCCGTTCTAGACCACTCCAAACACTAGGAACCTGGATGTTACCAGGACTGGCTTCACGGCCTGGAATAGTTCCTTCCTTTCTTCTTTCGTTTGGGGGCTAGAGATATTTATCTAACATAAGCATCCATGAGGAGGAACCTGTCCAGCCACAGTTTCAGCACTTTCCCCCCCACAGTCAGGTTTGTAGAGGTGAACAGAATCTGCACCCTGCAGGATGCGTCCAGCCCAACTGAGGAGGTCACCTCTCTACTCCTGCTCAGCAGTGGAGACCTTTTTATACTCTGCACAGTCTGCACTCACATGTCTGATCTATCTTTCCTTGAGCCATCGCACACTGCATCTCTTGAATGACTTGTCTTAATGCTGTTGATAGATCTATCTTTTCTCGAGCCATCACACACTGCATCTCTTGAATGACTTGTCTTAATACTGTTGATAGATCTATCTTTCCTCAAGCCATCACACACTGCATCTCTTGAATGACTTGTCTTAATACTGTTGATAGATCTATCTTTCCTCAAGCCATCACACACTGCATCTCTTGAATGACTTGTCTTAATACTGTTGATAGATCTATCTTTCCTCAAGCCATCACACACTGCATCTCTTGAATGACTTGTCTTAATACTGTTGATAGATCTATCTTTCCTCAAGCCATCACACACTGCATCTCTTGAATGACTTGTCTTAATACTGTTGATAGATCTATCTTTCCTCAAGCCATCACACACTGCATCTCTTGAATGACTTGTCTTAATACTGTTGATAGATCTATCTTTCCTCAAGCCATCACACACTGCACCTCTTGAATGACTTGTCTTAATGCTGTTGATATTCCATGCAGCAATGGTGACGGGGAGTAACTTCCCTGCTTGTGATGTTGCCATATTTCTGAGAATTTATTTCTTCTGTGCATTACCTCTTTCCCTACAGCTTCATCTTAGAAGGCCACAGAAGGAATGTCCATGTTCGGGGGGACTGTTAGCTACGTCTGGGCCTGTTGTGCCCCTCCGCGCTATCTTCAGAGGGAATAGTCGTCTCAATTTGTAGTGAAGCAAAGCGATTAGAGGTGGGAGTGAGACTGTCAGAAGGGCTTTATCGCTCTCTGCTTCCTTCTTCTTTTCAGAAAACTGAGATTTTTCTTTCAAGGTTTTGCTGGCCTGCCTCTTCCCTTTCTTTGCCTTATAAAAGGGAGGGCATTGGATCCCATCAGACTGTCCTAAGGAATTATCCCAGGAGGTACTGGGCTCTAATGCCTCAGGGAGTCTCCTTGATTACTGCATCAGACTGTCCTAAGGAATTATCCCAGGAGGTACTGGGCTCTAATGCCTCAGGGAGACTCCTTGATTACTGCATCAGACTGTCACATCCTGGGAGTCTCCTCTTTCACCAGAATCAGTGCACTGGGGAGGTTTCTGCTGCCATTTCCCCCTCTGGTCCCTGAATACTCACATCCAGCTCAGATGTTTCAGGCCCTGCAGCTTTTGCTGCCTGGTCTGGCTGACGTGTAGGCTGGTTCACAGCCACTTCTCGCACAGGCTGACATTCAGCAGGCTCCTGCTCCATTTGTCAGAGCAGCTGATTTGCCCTGGCTGGGATCCCAGCTGAGTCTTTTGCCTCTCACCAGGGACTTCTTCCTGAGGGGCACTCAGTGTGAGGGGGCAGCTGTGATATTCCTGAGGACAATGAACATACAAGTAGCCTTGCACCCCACACAGGTTGCATTTCACTTGCTCAATGCACTCAGCCCTGGTTTGGCCAATCTGTTAACATCTCCCACACTTTACACATTTGCAGGATGAGATAAAATGCTCTGTGGAGCCACATTTAAAACATTTCTGTACCTGGCCAGGGAGGAAAGAGGACCCCTTTGAATCATGAAGCTGTTAGGCAGGTGTTGTATTCAGCCCTCTGCCAGTGGGAGACACACCACTGCTTTTCAGCCTGCAGTCCAGAACCCGAGTCCAGCGCAGGCCACGGCTCTTCCAGCACCGTGCAGTACCTCTGCAGCCAGGTGCTCAACGTCCTCAGTCTTAGACTGCACATTCACTGTTCTCATTCTGTTCTGTGAACTCCTTCACCTTTTCATACTGGTTCCAAAAGGCTATTGGGTGATTCCTAGCTCTAAAGGCAACATCATCCTGAAAGTTCCCTTTATATGTTGGGGGGAAACTTTAAGATCATTTTTAATAAAACTTTTCAAACATACTCTTTGTCAGGAGGGGCAGCACTGACTCCCCTATCTCACTATGTATCGTGCTTGGTTTTGCTATTTCTTAGGCTGATTCTATTGCTTAAACAGTTTGGACAAAAAAAGGTTTACTTACAGTTTGGTGTCCTGAGTTTTGTCCTTTAGAATCCTTCTGGATATTTCTTTTGCTTGCCAGCACAATTTAGTGTCTTTGGCTTGCTTTTCTCATTTCCTTCAAATAATTTTCACCATTTTCTTCCATCTCCATGCCCCCAGCAGCAGCCACACCCATGGCCTCTGTGCACTGAGCTTCCATTCCCAGCTTCCCCACACCAGCAGAACAGCAGGGGGCGCTGCAGGGCAGGACTGAGCTGCACTGGAAGAGCTGTGTGTGTGGGTGTGTGGGTGCTTCAGGGTGTAACTGAAGTGTAATGGCAGAACCCCTGCTACTCTTTTGATCTTGGGTGTCACGTCACCCTTCATTGCCTCACACAACAACTTACACTGTGAGCCCTGTGGGGACAGGGAAAATACCTGAACATAACCTAGCTTGAGCTAAAATGAAAAGGTTTGAGCTAAATACACTAGATAAATTACTATGGTGCCGATGCAATAAATTTTGCGGAAAGCGGGCGCTGACTTTTCAGCGCCCGCTTTCTTAGCGCACGCATGGCATCCGCAAGGGGGGGGCGTCATGCAATATGCAAATTAGGGGGTAGCGCTAGCAAGGAGGCGCTAGGGTCGCTTGCGCGACCTTAGCACCTCCTTGCTAATGCGACCCCGTGGCGGCTGCCAGGAATGAAAACTGATGCAGATAAACCGATTGCATTAGGGGGTGGATTAGCGCCTATTTAACCTGCTTCCAAGAGCGGGTTAAACAGTGCGCTCGTGTGAGCGCACTGTATTGCATCGGCCCCTATTTATTTCATGGTCTAGCTGCTGGCGAGCTAGCCAAGTTAGCCAGATAATCTAATCTAATTATGGAGGGGATAGTCAGTGGTGCGGGCACACTGCCCAGCTCTTTTACAGGTCGATACAGTAACGTTGAGTTAAAGATTCCCGGTCTGTAACGTGCTGGGAGCGCACAATACAGACGAGTAAGGCCATCCAGCGATACAGTCTCCAGTTTCACGCGTCCTTAGCGCTTCCTAAACCCTTTCCTAAACCCTTTCCGCACCCAGCATGTAAATGAACGAAAAAGCTGTATAATGAAGGAATTAGCTATTCCCCTGCGATACTGTAACGGGCGCTGATATTATCTCCTCCGTAACCCGCTGTTCTGCCGCGGCCTTAACCTGCTAGTTTACCGCCTCCCCCTAGTAGGAGTTAGTGTAGTGTAGTGTAAAAACATTGCTTACCCGCCCTGGTCCCGTCCGGTCTCCTGCAGCCCCGTCCGGTCCCCTCCTCCCGAAGCAAAAAAAAAAACAAACGAAAAAGTAGCAAGGCTCGGGCCTGCTATGGTAAGTGTAAAAAGTGTAAAAAACAAAAAACCTGTGTGTTATATAAAAAAATAAAACAATTTTAAATACCTGTCGGAGGGCCGTGGGTCCAGGCGGCCGGTGGGCGGCGGGCAGCCATCAGCGGCATCCGGTAGTCCCTTCTCCCTTCCTCCCCTGCCTGGATGAGCGCCAAAATCGCACGGGCGGGTCGGCAGCGGGGGGGGGGGGGGGGGGGGCGGCAGCGGGGGGGGCGGCAGCAGGATCCGGGAGCGGCGGGTAGGCAGCAGCAGCAGGATCCAGGGGTGGCAGCGAGATCCGGGGAGCGAGTAGCGGCAGCGTGTTCGATCGGGCAGGCAGGTAGGTGGCAAAATAAAGATGGCCGCCTGCACGGGAAAATCGTGCAATTGGCCGCTGAAGACGTGACGTTGTGACGTCACGTCTTCAGCGGCCAATTGCAGGGCAGGCAGGTAGGTGGCCAATTGCAGGGCAGGCAGGTAGGTGGCAAAATAAAGATGGCCGCCTGCACGGGAAAATCGTGCAATTGTCCGCTGAAGACGTGACGTCACAACGTCACGTCTTCAGCGGCCAATTGCACGATTTTCCCGTGCAGGCGGCCATCTTTATTTTGCCACCTACCTGCCTGCCCGATCGAACACGCTACCGCTACTCGCTCCCCGGATCTCGCTGCCACCCCTGGATCCTGCTGCCGCTGCCCCCCCGGACCCCGCTGCCGCCTACCCGCCGCTCCCGGATCCTGCTGCCGACCCGCTGGTACCTGTCATTTGAAATGACAGGTACCAGCGCACCCAGGTTACTGTATAGGCGCTGTTACAGCGCCTATACAGTAAAATGGGTTGCGCGGGCATAACCCTTCCCTAACGCTTCACAGCCGCGGCATGCATTTGCATGCGATTAGAAGAGAGAATCAGGCGTTAGGTCAGGAGAACTGTGCGTGCGGGGAGGAAGGGTGCGCCTGACACTGCCGCACTGTTTTTACCGCGGCCTTACTGTATCGAGCCGTTAGTTATCTGTACAAGTTTATCCTGCTAACTTTGGGATAGTTCGTCAGTTCACCTAAAGTCATCCAGCACTTAGCAGGCTAACTTAGCCAGACAGCTGACCCTGCCCCATATCTAGATAACGTTTTAGCTGAATAAGTAGCCGGCTAGGTCAGTGTGGTGGAATTTTCGAGTACCACCATTTTCCCGGCTAAGTCCGAATATCAGCCTCCTAGGTTTTAGCACGGAGAGAAGACCATCAAAACTAGAGTGAAACTGAAAAGATGGAGGTTACCAGAATCAGATAACACAATGGATGGCAGAGGTCAGCAGATGCTCTGTGGTTTCGGGTGCTACTATCAGGACAGGATTTAGGGGTGAACGGTAGCTGAGCAGCACAGGAAAGTGAATAGAAAATAAGGTGAGAATGAAAGAAAGAAGCAAAGAAAAAGCATGACAGCTCGAGGGGAGAACGAGAAGGGGCACTGTAAATGAGTCTGAGATATGTAAATAAGAAAAAGGAAAACCCATTGTTCAATTCCTTGTTGCTATAGCTGGGGCCCATCTGAGTCTTGTGTATGAGATTACACAGTCGAGCACTTAATAAAGCCATTTTACCAGAAATGGGCTGGCTGAACAGGGGTCTCAGTTCTATGATTCACTTTGGGGTTGCCCCCAGGAGTGAGAAGTTTATCAGTAGGCGGGAGATGTTTGCATGTCTCATATTTATGAACTATTATGAGTCTGCTGGCTGTGTGTAAGACACCTCCTTACTAGGATTTTACTTTTCCCATTGCCTAAGCCATCCTTTCCTGGAAGTAACTTCACCGTCTTCTCTATCTGTTATCCTAGAGGTGACAGGCTCTGTGTCCCTGCGCCCATCCCCTGAGCCATCCGGTCCAAGAGTTGAAAGGATGTGCATCCTTGTGTCCATGCCCTAAGTTCTTGTAACCCCTGGGCTACCCTCAATTTCAAGGGCTTAAGCTATCCAAACCGCCCATACAGTTCATAAGTCCCTCTCTGAGTTCCTTGTTGTTAGATAGTCTTTGTATACAGCAGTAATAATCATGCTGGAAGCTGAAAATGATTTCCAACTTTAGGTTACTGGTAAGCAATACAGATCAATAAGCGTCAAGCTAAATGATGTTCCCTCGGGGTACAAGAGGAAATGAGCTGTGCCGCAGCATTTTGTATCACCTGCAATAATTTTAATTGTTCAGAAAGCCAATCGTAAAGGACATTGCAGTAGTCTATCACTGCCAAAACACAAAGTCATCCTTGGGAAGAATGAACTGGAGCCGCTTTCAAAATATTAGCTGGAGAATCAAATATAACCCCTAAACCTCAAACTTCAGTGGAAAAAGTAATAAGAAAGTCATTGATACACAAACAAGGAAAATCCTCAGGAGGATTAGCTGAGCTCAGCCAAAGAACTTCAGCAATATGTAAAACAAACTTGTTTGGATCTAACCAGTTATTTATTTAAAGGATTTTTATATACCGTGAGAAGTAGTCAAAACGGTTTACAAAGGTGGACATACATAGGAAAAACAAAATAAAATACTAAATACAGACAAAAGTATGTAATAAATAGGGAAAAGATTAAAAGGTTTAAGTTAAATTAAAATTGTAAGAACAGGTAACATAATTAAAATAGGAGGGAATAGTAGGTGGATTCCTGCAGGGACACTCCCAAGAAATAAACCAATGCCCACTCAGTAATTGTGCTCCAACATAAAAATAATTTACTGCTGTAGCTTCTGAATAAAACAGTCAAACAGCAAAGGAAGTAGTAATTACAAAACAGAAATCATAGTTCTTAATACAAATCTTCTCTTGTCTCAGCAAGTTACTTCTTTCTCTTTACACAGTATCTTCTTCGGCCTGCCCTGGTCCTCTTTTACTTTCCATTATCAAAATTAGTTAACTCACAATGGGCCTCATTTTCCATCCGGATCGCACGCGATAAGGGACGTTTCGCACGCAAAAAGTCTCTTATCGCGTGCGATACCAAAATGGGGGCGGAGTCGGCCCCAGAAGAGGAGTCGTCGGGGCGTCACCGGGGCCAACTCCGCGAAGACGCCGCGGACGACAAAAAGGTAAGGCCCTTTTCGCGTCCGAGTTCACGCCCAATAGCTACACCTCCTATGGTGGCGCTATTGGGTGCGAAACCAGCAGCGATCGCACCGCGATGGTGCGATCGGTGCCGGCTAGTGCAGGCCCGCCCCCCGCCCCTCATTCCCTAAAGTATTGCAGGCCTGCGATACTTTAGAAAATGAGGCCCAACGTCCTGATCAGCTCAAGGAAGAAATCCCTCTGGTTCTGCACATAGGAATCCACAGAGCCCTGCAGAGTCTTTGCTGACACAGTTTGCCTCCCAGTCCAAGCAAGTTCCCACCACAGTTAAGTACAGGTTACTTAAAATCTTCAAAGCAAGATTGCAAAAATCTTACTTTCCTCTTCTCCAGGCTTCCTGACACTCTGGTTGAGAATCTCTGCCTTCTCCTGCTTCTTCCCTGTTGTAACCCTGGGAGAGGGTCACAGCTACATCCTCAGTTTATATCTGCACATCTGGAGAAGCCCCAGACCACATATAGTCAGGGTTTTTAGAACTACCTTCTCCTTAAACCAAGCCCAAAGGAGTTATAATTGTCTGTCAAAGAGCTGTTGTAACACCCTCTGACGAAAAGATGACTTTTAAGCACTGGAGCCTTTTTTACCTCAATATAACCTTTGCACCCCTTGCAGACTTCCCATAAGAGGAAAAAATCTCCACTCTGCACCATAAAATAGCACCTTTACTCTTCTGAGGCACACAGGGGTCACAATTGTACACCAAAGAAGAGAGGGTACAGAGTGCTTGTACCTACACTAACCAGATCCTTGCCAAATGCTACCAGAAACAGCTGTCCACGAGAATTGCTGCTTGCCGGACTTAACCTGCTGTTTACGGTTATTTAAAACAGAGAAGGGCGACCAAAATGATAAAGGGGAATGGAACAGCTCCCCTATGAGGAAAGACTAAAGAGGTTAGGACTTTTCAGCTTGGAGAAGAGACGGCTGAGGGGGGATATGATAGAGGTGTTTAAAATCATGAGAGGTCTAGAACGGGTAGATGTGACTCGGTTATTTACTCTTTCGGATAGTAGAAAGACTAGGGGACACTCCATGAAGTTAGCATGGGGCACATTTAAAACTAATCTGAGAAAGTTCTTTTTTACTCAACGCACAATTAAACTCTGGAATTTGTTGCCAGAGGATGTGGTTCGTGCAGTTAGTGTAGCTGGGTTTAAAAAAGGATTGGATAAGTTCTTGGAGGAGAAGTCCATTAATGGCTATTAATCAATTATACTTAGGGAATAGCCACTGCTATTAATTGCATCAGTTGCATGGGATCTTCTTAGTGTTTGGGTACTTGCCAGGTTCTTGTGGCCTGGATTGGCCTCTGTTGGAAACAGGATGCTGGGCTTGATGGACCCTTGGTCTGACCCAGCATGGCATGTTCTTATGTTCTTAAAAAGGAACCGAACCATATAATACATCAGGGCCAATACCAAAATTATTTAAGGCGTCCCACAAAATAGAATGATTAACATCGTGAAACGCAACGGGAATATCTCATAAACCCAAAATAAGGCCCCCACGTCTATCGAGCACACAGAGAAGTGAATGGGTTAAAGTCGGTAAAAAAGTTTCACGGGGTGAGGGGGTGACTGACGTTTTTGAAACCCGCATTGATACGGGTTTAGGACGCCTTTCTGTGAAAGCTTTTCCAACTGTGACACAACAATCTTCCCCAAAGTCGGGAGGTTTGACCTGAAGGGTCATTGAGAGGATTTGCTGGAGACTATGAAGGTTAAAATCGCCCTCTGGGGACCCGAAAGCTGCTGTCAGAAGAAGCCCCCCCCCCCCCAGTGTTGCTGGCACGGAACATGGAGGCTGACGTAATGTCTGAGCGCGCAGTGACTAAAGGAGCTCCCGGGCGGGAAAGGCGGAAAGCCCGTGGCGTAACGGAGCGAGGCAGCGCGAGGCGGGGCGCGCGGCGGCGCCCGCCGCCTCCACTTCCCGCCGCCGCCTCGCACCTGTTTCCGTGGTGAGGGGAAAGCGTATCACTCCGCCTTCCCTGCACAAGCGGGCGCGCCAGAATTTGTAGGACATGGGTTTCTCTTACGTCACCACACAGGTTAAAAAAAAGTTTTTCAAAAGAAAGGTGGAAAAATGGTCTGGAGAACTCTGCTCACGGGCCGTCCTCCGCTGAGAACCTTCCTTCCACTTGCGGAAGAGCCACGCGTTTCAGGAAGAGCGCCCCTTCCCCAGAACTCTCCCCATGCGCACGCGAGCGCCCCTTCCCCAGAACTCCCCATGCGCACGCGAGCGCGTTCCGCCGCGTGGGCCCTGCCCGCAGAGAAGTCATTCGCAGAACCTTCCACGTGCAGACCTGCTCCAGGAGCATCTGACTGCGCCCTGCCGACTCCTGCTCTCTAGTTCCTGCTCCTCTCCTCTCCTCAGATTCAGTTTGCACATGTGTAGCCACTGTAATGTAAAGCAGCAGATGTACTACAGGGTGCCTTCCGTTAATGTGGGTATGGGAAAAATGCTCTTAGAATAAAAGAGAGAAAATGTATAATAAAACAATATAACCCTTCTGGTCAGAAGCAGGGCCCGTGGGAGTTCAGGGATCAATCTGCAGCCCATGCTCCCTTGTTCTTTTCCCCAGTGTGGAGGAATTAAAATTCCTTCAGAGCCCTTAAGCTTCTGAGGTCTCTCCCCCTCAGTATAACCCCCCCCCCCCCCCCCCAGCCACATCCTTTGGGAAGCAGCCACGTCCTCGCCCCCTCAGTATAACAACCCCCCCCCTCAGCCACGTCCCTTGGGAAGCAGCCACGTCCTCCTCGACCCTCAGTATAACCCCCCCCCCCCCCCAGCCACATCCCTTGGGAAGCAGCCACGTCCTCCTCGCCCCCTCAGTATAACCCCCCCCCAGCCACATCCCTTGGGAAGCAGCCACGTCCTCCTCGACCCTCAGTATAACCCCCCCCCCCCAGCCACATCCCTTGGGAAGCAGCCACGTCCTCCTCGCCCCCTCAGTATAACCCCCCCAGCCACATCCCTTGGGAAGCAGCCACGTCCTCGACCCTCAGTATAACCCCCCCCCCCCCCTCAGCCACATCCCTTGGGAAGCAGCCACATCCTCCTCGCCCCCTCAATATAACCCCCCCCCCCCCCCCTCAGCCATATCCCTTGGGAAGCAGCAGCCACGTCCTCCTCGACCCTCAGTATAAACCCCCCCCCCAGCCACATCCCTTGGGAAGCAGCCACGTCTTCCTCGCCCCCTCAGTATAACCCCCCCCCTCAGCCACATCCATTAGGAAGCAGCCACGTCCTCCTCGCCCCCTCAGTATAACCCCCCCCCCCCAGCCACATCCCTTGGGAAGCAGCCACGTCTTCCTCGCCCCCTCAGTATAACCCCCCCCTCAGCCACGTCCCTTGGGAAGCAACCACGTCCTCGCCCCCTCAGTATAACCCCCCCCAGCCACATCCCTTGGGAAGCAGCCACGTCCTCCTCGACCCTCAGTATAACCCCCTCCCTCAGCCACATCCCTTGGGAAGCAGCCACGTCCTCCTCGACCCTCAGTATAACCCCCTCCCTCAGCCACATCCCTTGGGAAGCAGCCACGTCCTCCTCGACCCTCAGTATAACCCCCCCCCCCTCAGCCACATCCCTTGGGAAGCAGCCACGTCCTCCTCGCCCCCTCAGTAAACCCCCCCCAGCCACGTCCCTTGGGAAGCAGCCACGTCCTCCTCGACCCTCAGTATAACCCCCCCCCCCCCTCAGCCACATCCCTTGGGAAGCAGCCACGTCCTCCTCGCCCCCTCAGTATAACCCCCCCCCCCCAGCCACATCCCTTGGGAAGCAGCCACGTCCTCCTCGACCCTCAGTATAACCCCCCCCCCCCCCCTCAGCCACATCCCTTGGGAAGCAGCTACGTCCTCCTCGCCCCCTCAGTATAACCCCCCCCAGCCACATCCCTTGGGAAGCAGCCACGTCCTCCTCGCCCCCTCAGTATAACCCCCCCCCCAGCCACGTCCCTTGGGAAGCAGCCACGTCCTCCTCGACCCTCAGTATAACCCCCTCCCTCAGCCACATCCCTTGGGAAGCAGCCACGTCCTTCTCGCCCCCTCAGTATAACCCACCCCAGCCACGTCCCTTGGGAAGCAGCCATGTCCTCCTCGACCCTCAGTATAAACCCCCCCCCCCCCAGCCACATCCCTTGGGAAGCAGCCACGTCCTCCTCGACCCTCAGTATACCCCCCCCCCCAGCCACATCCCTTGGGAAGCAGCTACGTCCTCCTCGCCCCCTCAGTATAACCCCCCCCCCAGCCACGTCCCTTGGGAAGCAGCCACGTCCTCCTCGACCCTCAGTATAACCCCCTCCCTCAGCCACATCCCTTGGGAAGCAGCCACGTCCTCCTCGACCCTCAGTATAACCCCCCCCCCCCCTTGGGAAGCAGCCACGTCCTCCTCGACCCTCAGTATAACACCCCCCCCCCCCCGCCCTCTCTCTCTTTTCTCCACCTCCCCCCTCCTCTCAGCTTCCCGCTCTCCTTGCCCCCTACTTCAATTCCCCCTCATCATGCATATAATTTCCCTCTCCCCCGCCATCCTTATCCTCCTTCCCTCTGAAATGCAGTTGATTCTGTCTTTTTCCCTCTGCTACACAAGCACGGCATTTATTTATATAACTCTTGTACAATCTTTGGCATGTTTATAGATAACCCTTGTATATAATCCTTTAGCATACAACACTGGGGTATGTATATATATAGAGTCCTTCTTATAATCCTCGTCATACAAGCCTGGTGTATAAAGCTATATATATACTCCCACTGTTATACAACCACTGTCTAAAACAGCCAATGTATATTGAAACCTACACTTGAACTAACCTCCTTCCCCCTCTTAGTAACCAACTAAATACAGCCCTTAGCGACCTTAGGCAAGTCACTTTACCCTCCATAGCCTCAGGTACAAAACTTAGATTGTGAGCCCTCAGGGGATAGGGAAATACCTACAGTACCTGAATGTAAACCATGTGATATCTCTTATTGAATGTTGGTATATAAAAATTATAAATAAAGAAGTTTTAATGAAAATCAGTATATTAAAACAAATATTACTATTACAGCACACCATGTTAATGGTTTTTTAATTGGGTCAATTGATACAAATACATGAGCTAAAAGATTCCAGTTTATCCCTGTTAACTGAAAAGCATAAGGTTAATATAAAAAAAAACCACATTTTGAAATGTTTGTATTCTAATACCAGAAGTCTAAGAAGTAAGATGGAACAGTTAGGGGCGGATTTTCAGAGCCCTGCTCGCGTAAATCCGCCCAAAACCGGGCGGATTTACGCGAGCAGGGCAATGCGCGCCGGGAAGCCTATTTTACATAGGCCTCCCGGCGCGCGCAGAGCCCCGGGACTTGCGTAAGTCCCGGGGTTCTCCGAGGGGGGCGTGTCGGGGGCGGGCCCGGTCGTCGCGGCGTTTCGGGGGTGTCGGCAGCGTTTTGGGGGCGGGTACGGGGGCGTGGCTACGGCCCGGGGCGGTCCGGGGGCGTGGCCGCGCCCTCCGTACCCGCCCCCAGGTTGCGGCCCAGCGCGCAGGAGGCCCGCTGGCGCGCGGGGATTTACGCCTCCCTCCGGGAGGCGTAAATCCCCCGACAAAGGTAAGGGGGGGTTTAGACAGGGCCGGGCGGGTGGGTTAGGTAGGGGAAGGGAGGGGAAGGGGAGGGGAGGGGAGGGCAAAGGAAAGTTCCCTCCGAGGCCGCTCCGATTTCGGAGCGGCCTTGGAGGGAACGGGGGTAGGCTGCGCGGCTCGGCGCGCACCGGCTATACAAAATCCATAGCCTTGCGTGCGCCAATCCAGGTTTTTAGCAGATACGCGCGGCTCCGCGCGTATCTACTAAAATCCAGCGTACTTTTCTTTGCGCCTGGAGCGCCAACAAAAGTAGGCTATTCGCGCGCCTTTTAAAATCCGCCCCTTAGTGTATAGTACTGTAGTGAATGGTGACAAACTTAATTCGCATCTCATTGTCCCAGTGGAAAGGAGCATAACCAATGGGACAGTGCTGTACCAGAGTACAAATTATATTGCAATGATAGAAAGGAGCAACTTGGTGGCAGGGAGGCGCTTTATGTCCGGGATGGCATAGAGTCCAACAGGATAAAGATCCTGCATGAGACTAAATGCAAAATTGAATCTTTATGGGTAGAAATCCCATGTGTGTCAGGGAAGACTATAGTGATAGGGGTATACTACCGTCTACCTGGTCAAGGTGGTGAGACGGACAGTGAAATGCTAAGAGAAATTAGGGAAGTTAATGGGAAATTTCAATTACCCCAATATTGACTAGGCAAGTGTAACATCAGGACATGCTAGAGAGATAAAGTTACTGGATGGAATAAATGATAGTTTTATGGGGCAATTGGTTCAAGAGCCGATGAGAGAGGGAGCAATTTCAGATGTAATTCTCAGTGGAGCGAAGTATTTGGTGAGAGAGGTAACGGTGGTGGGGCTGCTTAGCAATAGTGATCATAATATGATCAAATTTCAATTAATGACTAGAAGGGGACAGTAAGTAAATCTATCACTAAACTTTCAAAAGGGAAACTTTGATAAAATGAGAAAAATAATTAAAAAAAAACAAACGAAAGGTGTACCTACAAAGATTAAGGGGCGGATTTTAAAAGGCGCGCGAATAGCCTACTTTTGTTTGCGCTCCAGGCGCAAACAAAAGTACGCTGGATTTTAGTAGATACGCGCGGTTCCGCGCGTATCTGCTAAAAACCTGGATCGGCGCGCGCAAGGCTATGGATTTTGTATAGCCGGTGCGCGCCGAGCCGCGCAGCCTACCCCCAATTCCCTCCAAGGCCGCTCCGAAATCGGAGCAGCCTCGGAGGGAACTTTCCTTTGCCCTCCCCTCACCTTCCCCTCCCTTCCCCTACCTAACCCACTCGCCCGGCCCTGTCTAAATCCCCCCCTTACCTTTGTCGGGGGATTTACGCCTCCCAGAGGGAGGCGTAAATCCCCGTGCGCCAGCGGGCCTCCTGCGCGCCGGGCCGCGACCTGGGGGCGGGTACGGAGGGCGCGGCCACGCCCCCGGACCGCCCCGGGCCGTAGCCACGCCCCCGTACCCACCCCCAAAACGCTGCCGACACGCCCCCGAAACGCCGCGACGACCGGGCCCGCCCCCGACACGCCCCCCTCGGAGAACCCCGGGACTTACGCGAGTCCCGGGGCTCTGCGCGCGCCGGGAGGCCTATGTAAAATAGGCTTCCCGGCGCGCAGGGCCCTGCTCGCGTAAATCCGCCCGGTTTTGGGCGGATTTACGCGAGCAGGGCTCTGAAAATCCGCCCCTAAGAGTGTGCAACAGGCGTGGTCATTGTTAAAAAATAACATCTTAGAAGCGCAGTCTAGATGTATTCCATGCATTAAGAAAAGGAAGGTCAAACGATTGCCAGCATGGTTAAAAACAGGTGTAAGAGGCTATTTTAGCCAAAAGATATTCATTCAAAATTTGGAAGAAGGATCTATCAGAAGAAAATAGGATAAAGCATAAGCATTGGCAAGTTAAATGTTAGACATTGATAAGACAGGCTAAGAGAGAATTTGAAAAGAAATTGCCCATAGAGGCAAAAACTCATAATAAAAAGCTTTTTAAAATATATCCGAAGCAGAAAGCCTGCGAGGGAGTCTTGTTGGATCGTTAGATGATCGAGGGGTTAAAGGGGCACTTAGAGAAGATAAGGCCATGGCAGAAAGATTAAATGATTTCTTTGCTTCGGTGTTTAGTGAAGAGGATGTAGGGGAGGTACCCGTTCTGGAGAAGGTTTTCATGGGTACTGATTCAGATGGACTGAACCAAATCACGGTGAACCTGGAAGATGTGGTAGGGCAGATTGACAAACTGAAGAGTAGTAAATCACCCGGACAAGATGGTTTACAGCCCAGGGTTCTAAAAGAACTCAAAAATGGAATTTCAGACCTATTACAATTAATTTGTAACCTATCATTAAAATCATCCATTGTACCTGAAGGCTGGAAGGTGGACGACGTAACCCCAATATTTAAAAAGGGCTCCAGGAGTGATCCAAGAAACTATAGACTGGTGAGCCCGACTTCAGTGCTGGGAAAAATCAAGGAAACTGTTTCACAAAACATTTAGATAGACATTGTTTAATGGTGTACAGCCAGCATGGATTTACCCAAGGAAAGTCTTGCCTCACAAATCAGCATTTTAAGGGGTTAATAAACATGTGGATAAAGGTGAACTGGTAGATGTAGTATATTTGGATATTCAGAAGGCTTTAAAGTCCCTCATGAGAGGCTTCTAAGAAAATTAAAAAGTCATGGGATAGGAGGCGATGTCCTTTTGTGGATTACAAACTGGTTAAAAGACAGGAAACAGAGAGTAGGATTAAATGATCTGTTTTCAGTGTGGAAAAAGGTAAACAGTGGAGTGCTTCAGGGACCTAGGGGGCAGGGTGATGACTACAGCTGCACATGCTCAGTAGGGCATGTTTGAAAGTTCTAGATTTTTTGAGGTCACCCACGTGTGAGGAGAACACCTGTTACAGGTAAGCATCTCTGCTTTCCCCTATTTTCCCCCAGGATTAGTTAGAGTTTCTCCTGTTCATTCTTTTCTGGGAAGCCTTTGATTTTCTCTGTCAGCCTTAGGTAATGTGCATCTCTGATATCTTTGTATTTGTATCTAGTTTTCAAACAGGACAGATCTTGCTGCTCTGCCCCTCAGACCGTGAAGAAGCTCCTGGAGCAGAAACGGCGGCATGAGACCGGTCCCGGATATGCCACAACATCTCAGGTAAAGGTCCTTCGCCAAAAGAGAGAGAGGAACTCCAGGCAGTCACTGGGTCAGATGGGGGCACTCTTGGGACCTCCACGGGATCCCCAATTAAAAAGAAAAGAAAAAGATATTTCTCAAAAACACTGGGAATGGTGAAATGTGGTTTTTAGGACCTCTCCACCCTCCAACCTCTCTCCCCCCTCCTCCCCACCAGTGAGTCCCCTGCCAGGGACACTTCTATTCTGTCTATAGGGTCAGAATTAAGAATTAGGCACAAACCCCACGGGACAGATTGCCGCACAGTTCTGAGGTGACCTGCGTCCTGCCCTAAGGTTCAATTTCTGGCAACTTCTGAAAGAGAAAAAAGCTCCACAGAAACTAAAGTTCTGGTAATAAGTTGTGCACGGGGACCAAAATCCTGCAGTGCCTTCTGTACATGATCTTCCTCCCACACAATTTTCTTGGAATGTTTTTCCTTTCAGAAATTTCCAGAAAGTACATTTTTTAGGGTAGAAGGCAGGTCATCTCAGAACTTGCCGCAAACTTTGTGTCGGAGTGAAATCCTGAAACCTGGCCTCAGGGCTGGCTCTAGAGCCAATGGTACCCTAGGTAAAACTCAGCAGCAGAGCCGCCCACTTTGGTTTGTGGTGTGGATTATTGGTAGGTGCATACAAGCTTTCTCTACTTTCTCCCCCCTTCCCCATTAAATTGGTATGCACTGAGAGAGGGGCAACCACCAACCAACACATTCACTCTCTCATATCTGATCTCTTTCTCGCTCTTCCTCCTCCCTCCCCAACAATCACACATTCCTGATTATGAATGCCTGGCCTCCCTTACCAGTGAGATCTCTAAACAGATGTGTTTTGGGGACAAGCCAGCATGACATTTGGCTTCATCACGTCCAGGGCTGGTGGACGCACTAAGTGAACTATGCAGCTGCCCAGAGCGTCACAATTGGGGGGCGGCAGCTTAGTGCTTTCGCTGGCCCTCTTCAAATCTGGACTTTTCTGGTGGCAGGACCGTGACGATTGGGCCTCTTACCTCTCTCCTGTGGACTGGAAGAGGGAGTGTGTCATGGGTCTGCACAGGCAGGAGGAAGAAGGCCCAAATATCGCAATTATAGGCCCTTCCAGGACTCATCTTCTATGGCCAGTGGGGCTCAGGCTTCTTGTCAGCTCACAGGACCCGAGCTTCTCACCATCTCTTCAGTTTCTCCTCTGCCCCAGGACCAGCCCAACAGGAGATGCTCATGATGTCCAGGGCACCCCTTGTCTCTCGGCATCCCAGGCAACTGCCTTGTTCATCACTGCCTGGCCCTAAATGACATGATCTGACTTCAGGGGCATCCCTTCTCTGCCCCTGTGTGCAGGCATCGGCTATCTGTAGACCTTTCATGTAGGGTGATATCTCACAACTCATAGAATTACTCCAGAAGCTAATTTAAAATTAATCTTCTTCTCCTAGAAGGTTCCCACACCAAGTATCCAAGCTGCTCAATCAGGTAAGTTGAATTGCGTCACAATGCTTTCCTGCAGACTCTTTCGTATGTTACTGCCTGTTTAATGCCCATGACTCTAACAAAGTCTGCGGCTGGAGGGGTCATTTACCAGCAAGCTAAACTCAGCTTTCAACTGCTACCAGATTATAAACTTCTGAAAACAGCTCTGACTTTGATCTTTCTCTGTCTCACTATCATTTTGTGTCTCTCTCAGTCTCTCTCTATTCTGCTGTCTCTATTTGTGACTGCCTTTCTCTGCATTTTCCACCTGCCTAGCTTTGTCTCTCTCTCTCTCTCTCTCCTTGCATTCTCTATGACTTTCTGTCTCTCACCACCTCTGTAACTTTCCCTTGCATTCTCTCTGTCTTTCCGTTTCTTTCTTGGGCTCTTGCATTATCCGTGTGTGTGTTTTCTCTTTGTCTCTCTCTACTGTCTCGGAACCAGACCACTCCATCAATGACTTTATGATCAGGATATTCAAGGGAAAATGTGAAACAATCCAGGGAGGCAAGACTTCTGATCAGACACTAAGGAAGTGACAAGAACAGACTCATCAAAGACCTAGGTTTCCTGTCACACTATGAGCAATAAACTTATATGACCTGTCACCTTCTGATCATCCATCAAACCCCCCACCACCCTTCTCCTTCATCCTATCACTGGATTGCCTTTATGGTTCACTTATCCCATACTACTTTGTATTTTCATCTTTTATTCATTTGAATTCTGACCCGAAGAAGAGAGTATTGGCTCTCAGCAGCTAGTCAAGAAATGTATTCAGCTAGTCCAATGAAAGGTTTCACTTGATATACATATAGACATATATAGTTTTTATTTGTTTAACCTTTATTTCTGTGTTTCTCTCTCTCTTTTCTGTTGGGTGCCAGCTTATTAAAATATCTTTTGTTTTTTCCCCCCCCCCCTTCAGCTAGTGGCCCCTTCTCTGAGCCCGTGGCCCCCTCCATGCCAACGTACCCAGCCTCCTTTGCCACCTGGCCTCCTGCAGTGCCCCATCGCAGCGCCAGTGCATCCGAGTGTCAGTATCGCTACTCCTCAGCCGGGGGCTACGTGGCTGCTTCCACCTCTCTATGCCCTGCCGCCCTGTCCTACCCCGGCCTTGGGGGCTACGGGTCCACGCATCCTGATACGGAATTGGACTACGGTGCCATGCTGAGCCCACCTGCTGAGTTTGCAGTAAGCTTTTCTGATTTCTTCTCAGTCCTACTCCGAGAGTGGGGTGAAGCATCCTTTTGGCAAACTCAAGTAAATATTGCTATGGGTTTGGACAGACAGTTCAGAACATCACATAAGAACATAAGAAAATGCCATACTGGGTCAGACCAAGAGTCCATCAAGTCCAGCATCCTGTTTCCAACAGTGGCCAATCCAGGCCATAAGAACCTGGCAAGTACCCAAAAACTAAGTCTATTCCATGTAACCATTGCTAATGGCAGTGGCTATTCTCTAAGTGAACTTAATAGCAGGTAATGGACTTCTCCTCCAAGAACTTATCCAATCCTTTTTTAAACACAGCTATACTAACTGCACTAACCACATCCTCTGGCAACAAATTCCAGAGTTTAATTGTGCGTTGAGTAAAAAAGAACTTTCTCCGATTAGTTTTAAATGTGCCCCATGCTAACTTCATGGAGTGACCCCTGAAAGGAATAAAGATTTTAGTCCTGGTGAGTCTGGGATCCAGAAAGGGCGATAGAGCCAGTCTAGAGTTACCAGCCTGCCAGTATTCTCCATCTCCAGCAGATGGTGGACTTGCATCTCCCTATGGGAATTGCTGTAAATTTTGGAAGGAGAATTTTACATTGAGAACGAAAGCCCGCACATGTGCACGTGGATTTTAAAATCCGGCATGCATGTGCACATGGCCATTGGATTTTATAATATGCACGCGCCAGGAACCCGCACACACATGGACGCACGCGCGCGGGTCTTAAAACCGACACCTATATGTGTACATCTATATCGGAATGGCCAACTGCAGTCCTGAGTTTTAGGATATCCACAATGAATATGTATGTATTTATTTATTTAGGATTTCTAAACTGCCTAAACCGAGGCCCTAGGCAGTGAACAACATATCCATACATAATAATTAAAACACCTAAAAGCAAAGGCAATAAAAGACAAAGCAACATTAGCACGCAAAAATACCAGCCGAAAAAAACTGCCATTATAAAAATGCCTGCTGGAACCAATACATTTTTAAAGCTCTTCGTACAAGTCCTTACAGCTCATAGGGTAAAGGGTTCCCAGGTGTAGGAGCTTCCACGGTGAATGTGCCTTCTGTTACCTCTGCACGTGCAGCCCCCACCCACCTCCGATGGGCTACAGACAATGGGAAGTTCTCCCAAAGGGTTCACCCCTTCCAATTAGTTTGGTGGGTTCTTAGTTTGGTCATGCAGATGGTGAAGTGACCTGTAAAGAGGCAGCTGGGATAACCATTTGCCCTTTTCTCCTCTGACTGGACAGGGAGGATTCACATTTCAATATCCAGCAGTTAACTTTATTTCTGGTTGAACCGGCCAGTAACTATTAACAAGGATGTGAAGCAAGTTACATCATGAATCATTGAATATCTCAGAATTTCATGGGCTTCCACAGTAATGACTTGGGAGAACATACCAATTACATTCCAGCATCTTCAGCTCCTTCCATGCATAAATTCTTGTACTCTGGACCAACATCAGGGTCAGTCAGAACTTTCACATTCCTCTTATGGCGTTTCTCCTCTTCAAACAATTAACCTCTGATCACCCTGGGCCTGGGTCTAAATTCTCAGATTCCCTGCACGTCATATCTAAATCCCAACCCTGGTTAAGGAATGGGGTTCCCCATGTTGGCATAGCCTTATCAAAATTCACATTTGAAAGGGAAAGTCAGTTTACATGATCTACTCACAAATCCTCCAGCCTTTGAATTCCACACCACCATCCTCCCAGTTCAGATTTCCTGGACTACTGCACACTGGGGCATGCCTCATATCAGACTCACCCAAACATCCTGTTCTACTTTCTCAAGGGGAAGACTGACCTCTTCTTCATTACACCTCCTGGTTAATTCCCCTTCCATCTTTGTTGTGATTCTGCACTCATGGGCAGCCTCTTACCTTCTCTCTGCCTGTCCCGCGGCCTGGAGGCCACAGTCCCCAGTCTTCCTTGTGGCTGGAGCCACTCCTCAGTCTGCCCTCTACGGCTTGAGAGCTGCCAACAATGCTGGGCCTGTTCCTCGTCCCTCCCTGCTCTTCAGCGTTAGCAACAGCATGGCCGTTGGCCATGGTCCTGCACAACTTCCTGCTTCCTGTTCCTAAGGCGTGGCCGCGCCTCTTCACAAGATTTAAAGGGCCCATGGCTGGATATGCCCCTGGCCCCACCTGATGACTGTTTCCTGTCTCAGCTCTATAAAAGGGCTTCTCCAACACTTCTGCCTTGCATTGGAGTTTCCTGCTCCTGGAAGTCTCATCTTCCAGCGCTCCGTCAGGTCTTCGTTCTTCATTGGAACTCCATGTCCTGTCTTGCTTCCTGAGTCTTCATGGTTTCCTGATGTTCCATGTCTTCATGTTCCGAGGTTCCTGTTCCAGGCTTCCTGATGT
Organism: Rhinatrema bivittatum; assembly: GCF_901001135.1. Classification (NCBI taxonomy): domain Eukaryota; kingdom Metazoa; phylum Chordata; class Amphibia; order Gymnophiona; family Rhinatrematidae; genus Rhinatrema; species Rhinatrema bivittatum. The sequence continues at coordinate 76,919,392 of NC_042628.1, read as the reverse complement.
TCCACTTCCTGATGTTCCAAGGTTTTGCTCCTCCTTCACTTGTTTCGAGTCCTCTTGACCCTCCAGCTCCTTTGATTCTCCAGATGACACCTTGTTGGGGTAAATCCGTCTCGTCGGTTCCTGTTTTCGTCATTGGGGTTTTCGTTTCAGCTGGATGCCCTTCCTGCGCTAGTCCCGTTCTCCGCGTGGTCCATGGCCGGCCTCTTCGGGTTGTGTGGGGCGCACTACAGGGGTGGGGTGGTCCGTGGCCAGCCCATTGGGTCCGCCCGTGTCAGTGGGCTGTGTAGGGCACCGTGAGAGACAGTGCCAATATCTGAACCTTCCGGGTTCCTCGTCTCATCCAGAGTCTTCTCGTCCACGTCTTGAGTCTTCTGTGTCACAAGGCCTCCGTCTGCCCTCATCCTCAGTCCGGCCTGCTGCTTCTTGCCGATACCCAGCAGCAGGTCCGAAACGGTTGGGAATGGTCGGAGGACTGTTCAAATAGCAACATAGTATTGTTGGCTTCCAGAAGCAAGCAGGTCCGGCAGAGGGTCAGACTTTGTCTTCATCCATGCTTGGACATGTCTCGCCAACCCTCAATGCTGTCTTGGATTCTTCTGGGATCGGGCCGAGGCCCAAGGGTACACAATCCCCTGAAGTTGGGATCGCTCTCCTAGCATTCCCTAACACAACAATCTTCTGGTCAGTTCCTCGGAAGGAGGAAAAAAAACCACACCATGCCACTCCACGGCCTTGGGTCTCTCACCTTGAGGCAAAGATATCCTACAGGGTCCCATTCCCACTGGGATGGTCCTTGGCCCCCATGCCCTCCGGCTGGCTACTCCAGCAGGTCACATCTCTGGAGGTCCCTTTTTCCCGAGGCAGGAACCAAAGGGCAAAAACCCACCAAAATTTCCCACTTTTATATCTACCGCTAAACGTTTGTCACCCAATCAGAAAAATGCACAAATGTAAAGGAAACACACAACATTTCCCCATAATCACAGTAGCACATAAAACAGCAATGCCCACACATCCAAAACTGTAATAGAAAAATAAAAGAGGCAAAACATTTTCCAATATGTCAAACATCATTTTGGGGTCTTCCCCACCCAAAATGTTTTGTGCTATTAGAAACCAAAAGGAGGGTGAATTTTTGGAGTCTCCCTACAGATGTACTGCCTCCATTATATGCAAATCTGTCTCATGCATATTCATTGTGTATATCTTGAAAACCAGGTCTGTTTGTGGCTCTTGAGGACTGGAGCTGGCTACCCCGATCTATAATATAAAGCTGAGCTGGAGGTTTAGATTGGCAGACCAGATGGGCCAAATGGTCTTTATCAGTTATCTTGTTCTATTTTTCTATATACGGGACTGACTCTGAAGTTCAGTATATTTGTAAAACATTCACAAATTTTGATGCATTAAAATAATTTTGCCCTCCCTGTGTCAGAGTCTCCAGAAAGACAATTTTAAATCCTCCATAACTGGAGCTCTTTCTTCTACAGACACCATCAACATCTCCAGGCCCTGCTCCACACAGTCTGTATGGGGGATCCCAAATTCCGGCTTCCTCCTGGCTGGAGCAGTTCCCTGGCCCTTCCTACTCCCTCCCGGCACCCATGTGCATCCTGAATCCCCCAGGGCTCTTGGTCACGGAACTGGATCCTGCCCAGCTGGAGCAAGCCAGGACCGAAATCCGCAACATGGACGTCGCACAGCTGCTTAACCAGGATGGGGATGGTGACACGTGAGTTTTTTTTGGGGGGGGGGGGATGATGATGTCATGAAATGGAGGCTAACAACGTAAAATGTGTCCCAGGCTGTGCTGTCATCTACAGCAGTCTAAACCTGGTTATGCCTTGTTGCTTAATTGTAAGCCTTGTAGGGTAGGGATGCAGTTGCTCTGCAAATGATTTGTACAATATTGCTTGCACCCAGCTGCACCACCTGAACATTCATGTTTTATTTCCGCAGGATGCTGCATCTCTATGCCGCCATGGGCCTGCGCTACCATGCCTACGCCGTGGCAGAGCACTACCAAGAGCTGGGGCAGCTGGATGTGAAGGAGCACAAGGGCAAGGTGAGAGGGATGAAATGGGAATCAGAGGCAGGTGTGAGCCTCACCTCATGAGGATGGCAGCCTGGCCTTCAAAGGCAAAACTAGAAACCAAAAAAATGCAGGCAGAAGTGGTCCAAAATCATGAAAAGCAGATTAAACTGGGGGAAATAAAGTCCTGCATTGTATGGTAACCCATTTCTCATAACCCCAACTGCAACTGCACGGATTCACAGTGAGCAGCTGAGCCCTCAAGTGTCTTCCTCCAGCCAGCTGACAGGATCTGTATGGGGCCTGCAAGGATTTCCCTCCTGGATGAGGGAGGTATTCAGCGACACTAACATCTCACATGCCACACCCCAGAGCAGCTCAGTTTAGTGCAGAGGAAAATGAGATGAGATGATCCAGTGTGCAGCTACCGAACGGAGCTTGCACTTCACGCTGAAGGAGCAGAGAGTTAGAGAGGTCTGACGGCGTTTCCTCCCATCCTGCATGCGCCTTCCTGCAAGGTCCCATCTCACAGAAGCTCAGCCACGGCTCGGCGCGAATCCTTTTTGTGCAGATTTCCCCAGGACTGGTTTAGGCTGCGGCTCTGAGCTCTCTTTCTCCAAGATTCAGAATCTTTCACCTCTTACCAAAGTTAAGACCTTAAGCCAAGTGGTAAAAGACAAGTAGAAAGTGTTCTAAACATGAATAGGAAAGGAAAATTGATTCTTATCTGCTAATTTTCATTCCTGGAATAGCACAGATCAATCCAGACTTCCATCCCCTTATTATGATGAAAGATTTTCCTGCTTCTGGATGCTGCTGGTGATGCAGAATTTGAATGAGCTTCAGAAGTTGAGCAAGATTCTACATAGTTTAAGCTAATTGAAGACTCGAAGTTTTTTCATTACCCTAAGTTGAGGGTTCAGTTTTGTTGGGAGTTCCAGTTTATTCCTTAGCTCGCTCTAGAGTGAGAAATCCTTGGAGTTTGGGAAGTAGTCATCGTGGCTTGGGTACAGGTCAATACTGAGGGACTGCAGGTGGCACTTTCAGTTATGTAGCAGTACCTGAAAAGTTTTTATTCTCTTTCTCCGTCTGCTGGTAGGAATACAAAACCCATTTGTCTGGACTGATTTGTGGTATTCTAGGAACAAAAATTAGCAGGTAAGAACTGATTTTCCTATTTTTTAGCATTAAATCTTAGCTATCAGATCTACTTCACTAGATCCCTCCTCATATTTTCCACATCTTCCTGGCTGTTACAGATTTTGGTATCATCAGCAAAAAGACAAACCTTTCCTGATAATCCTTCTGAAATGTCACCAACAAAAATGTTTGTCCAAGGACCAACCCCTGAGATACACCGCTAGTAATACCCTCTTCCTCGGAGTGAATTCCATTTATCACTACCCTTTGCCACCTCCTACTCAACTAATTTGTAACCCAGTCAGTCATTCTAGGGCCCATACCAAGGGTTGTCCATATATTTATAAGTGACCTACGTGGAAATGTGTCAAAGATCTTACTGAAATCCAAGTACACTATATCTCTGCCTTGGTCCATCTCTCTGATCACCCATCCAAAGAAATTGATCAGATTTGTTTGATAAGATGTACCTCTGATAAAACTATGCTTCCTCAAATCCTGTAATACGTTGGATTCCATAAACTGTACTATCCTCTGTTTTAACAGTGATTCCATTCATTTGCTGACCATAGAGATCAGACTAACCAATCTGTAGTTCCTAGCCACCTCCTTATTTCCACTTTTGTGAATAGGAACCACATTTGCTCATCTCCAGTCCTCCGGAACTACTCCTAATCCCTCTCAGTTTAAGAGCCACTGCTGGTGTCTCTTCTTGCTTGAGGTGCTGAGAGCAGAGTCCAGGTGCTGACCTGGATCTGAGCATCAGACAGTGGTGACTTTTCCGTGGCGCACTTGATCAGGTCTGAAGACACACTGGTTGGGAAACACTGCATTAAACTATACTGGCAGTCATTTGGTCTTCCTTTGCTCTTTGTTAATGAATGGGATACATTTTATCTGGGTTTCCACAATATTTTTAAACAATGTCCACATCCCTGGCTAATGTTTAACCTTTGCTGATTTTATTTTTAAAATTATGTGCTACTGTAATAGTTTTACTTAATGTCCTCCCTTCAGTGATTGTCAAATTGTATTGCCTTACCTGTCACAATCCTTCCACAGATGATCAACTAAGGGATTTTAACTTTTCTTCTCCTTCTTTCTCCAGACTCCGCTCTTGGTCGCTACTGCGGCCAATCAGGCAGAGATTGTCCATGACCTTCTCGTCCTTGGAGCAGATGTCAACGCTGCGGATCAGAAAGGGCAGACAGCGCTGCATCTGGCAGCAACTTATGGGTTTCCCAATGTCATTCAGGTGATTATTTCCCACTCCTCAGGATCTTCCACTCATTGGTGCAGCATATGAGATGGGGATAAAAATAGAAAAAGTGACCAAATATAAAGAAGCTAACGTGACAAGTATTAAAAATGGTAATAGTGAGAGAAGACCTCAGTCCAGTCCCATTGCTGCCAACACAAATGTTTAGCAGTATTTCTATTTTATATTAATGCTTCTTAAATAACCCTTTCTTTGATTTCCTTTTAATTCAAGGTTATTTTTGCTAGTGGACTGAACACCGTTAATGTAGAGGCCAGAAATTTTGAAGGTAAGAAGGCTATTTAAGAACATTTACTATCTTCTCCCTGCAGAGGGCACTGTAGGAACTGATGCAGGAGCGCTGGCTGTGGGGGGAGCTCTCAGATCCTGCAGTCCCACCTTCTCCCAATAGGAGGTACTGTAGAGAATGGAGCAGGAGCGCTGGCTGTGGGGGGAGCTCTCAGATCCTGCAGTCCCACCTTCTCCCAATAGGAGGTACTGTAGAGAATGGAGCAGGAGCGCTGGCTGTGGGGGGAGCTCTCAGATCCTGCAGTCCCACCTTCTCCCAATAGGAGGTACTGTAGAGAATGGAGCAGGAGCTCTGGCTGTGGGGGGAGCTCTCAGATCCTGCAGTCCCACCTTCTCCCAATAGGAGGTACTGTAGAGAATGGAGCAGGAGCTCTGGCTGTGGGGGGAGCTCTCAGATCCTGCAGTCCCACCTTCTCCCAATAGGAGGTACTGTAGAGAATGGAGCAGGAGCTCTGGCTGTGGGGGGAGCTCTCAGATCCTGCAGTCCCACCTTCTCCCAATAGGAGGTACTGTAGAGAATGGAGCAGGAGCTCTGGCTGTGGGGGAGCTCTCAGATCCTGCAGTCCCACCTTCTCCCAATAGGAGGTACTGTAGAGAATGGAGCAGGAGCGCTGGCTGTGGGGGGAGCTCTCAGATCCTGCAGTCCCACCTTCTCCCAATAGGAGGTACTGTAGAGAATGGAGCAGGAGCGCTGGCTGTGGGGGGAGCTCTCAGATCCTGCAGTCCCACCTTCTCCCAATAGGAGGTACTGTAGAGAATGGAGCAGGAGCGCTGGCTGTGGGGGGAGCTCTCAGATCCTGCAGTCCCACCTTCTCCCAATAGGAGGTACTGTAGAGAATGGAGCAGGAGCTCTGGCTGTGGGGGGAGCTCTCAGATCCTGCAGTCCCACCTTCTCCCAATAGGAGGTACTGTAGAGAATGGAGCAGGAGCGCTGGCTGTGGCAGAGCCCCTGGCTCCTGCAGTGCAGGAAACCTTATAGAAAATGGTAATGAAGTGCTGGCTATGAGGAATCCTTTAATCCCTCTAGTCTGAATCTTTCCTGGTAGGTAAAACATAGAAAGATATGTGCACATATAATTGGACACGTGGTAACAGACACAAATTTCTACTAATTCAACCCCTTTTTGTGTCTAGTAAGTAATGGCAGGGAAGCTGTGATGTGGGGGTAGGCGAAGTGGAATTTCATCGTGTCTCTCCAGTATTGCGTTCCCTCCATTGGCTACCTGTTTTTCGGTGAATTAGGTTTAAGATTGTTTTGTCTGATTCATCGGGGCTTGAGCGCTGACTCCTCCATTTGTGTCAATTCTTTGTTTAAAAGTCTATAAGCCTTTTGGGCATTAAGATCTGCTGGTCGTAATCTTTTGGAGGGTCTCTCTCCCTGGCAGGTAAGGTTAGATTAAACACGAAATCGAACATTTTTTGACATGGGTCACTTATGCTGAAATGAACTTCCAGATAACTTGAGAGAAATTGAGAATTACTGATTTAGAAGGCAGGTAAAAGCCCATTATTTCAAACTAGTGTATGACAGTGAGAGAGAGCATCATCATGAGAATATCTTTATGGATAAAGTTCTGTATAACAAGAATGGGATTTCCTTTTAGTATCTAACAAGGAATCCCTATTGTAGTATAGGGATAGACAATTTTTCCTGCAGTATAGTTAGGAATGAGATAGGTTATTTTTAAAGTAATGTTTTTATGTTTAAGTAATATGTTTTAGGTGTTTTATGTATTAGTGTTGTGGTTGATATTTGTTGATATGTATGTTGATGATTGTGACCCACTGGATCATGTGGGATATAAATGATTTAAAATAAATAAATTGGTATGGGCACTAGGCCATAGATGGGTAGGATGTAGTAGAGAAAGTTAGACAGAGTAAGCCCAGTGGACTGATTGAACAGAATGGCATGGAAGTCTGTTACAATGTACTGTGTATGGGTGGGGTACATGTATAGAGATAATAACACTTTCTTTAATTCCTCATTCAGGTCTGACACCTTTGCACTGTGCCGTCATTTCCCAGAATTCCACCTTCAGGAAGCAGAGCGTCTTGTGTCCAGTGCCAGAGTTGATGCAGATAAGCAACCAAGAAAATCAGTACTGCATTCAGTTGCTACTTCACCTGGGAGCAATCTACACCAGCCAGGTGTGTACAAAGTACTACGGACTTTAAACAGCTGTGTCCTACTGCACCCATGCACCACCAGTACCCGTTCCATATCCACTCAATCACATTTCTCCTCACTTTACATTGACCTTACCCCACCATACGTCCCCTTCTCGCATGCACCCATCGCTAGCATCCCTTTCCATCCTACTTACACTCCACCCCACACAACTATAGCTAGTCTGTCACACTGCTCCTTACTCAAACACCATGAGCACACCCTTCCAAACACAGTCTACTCTCCATCCATCCTACCTAACTGCAGCCAACACCCATTCCCTCTACGTACCCGGATCAGTCCAGACTCCTGGGTTTTGCCCCCCCCCCCCCCTCTAGCAGATGGAGTCAGAGAAAGTTTTACTGCCACTGCCACTTAAGACGAGGTGCCTCCTGCAGTTCCTCAGTATTTCTCTGACTCCAGCAGATGGTGGAGGTGCAAAGCAGCCTGACCAACAAAAAAAAAAAAAAAATCAGAAAGGGCACATAGGCTTCTGTCTGCACCTCCCAGAAGGTTGTTAGACCCTTCTGGTGTGTGAGGCTTGAGAGCAGGGGATCGGGAACCCTGTGTTGCTTGGATCCCTGGCCGGACAGGGCTGATACCCAAAGGTCCAAGATCACATGCCCTGTGGGATCTTCACAGCCTGTCCACCTCTTGAGGAGCCTCCTGCTGCATTTTTTAAGGAAAGCGTCCCTTTTTTTCCTATTGTTTGTTAACAAAGTTTCAAAAAAAAAAAATCTACAGTGCAAGGTTTGTTTCTTTCCTTCGGGGGCAGTGTGTTTTCGCCTTTCTTCTGTCCCTTCATCTGGTAGCCAACGTTGGCGCTTTTATTTTCTTCTCTCCCCTGCCTCATTTGGCCTCTCTCCCTTGTGGCGCTAGACCGGGGGGGGGGGGTCCCGATCTCGCTTGTGGATGCCCAGTGGGGCAGCCTGTTCTTCCTACGGGGACGCACAGTCGCATCTTTCCCGCACCAGCTTTTGCTCCCGATGCCTCCCCGGGAGGGGATGGGCCGTCGGGGAGCTCCGTGGGTGACACAGGCAGTGTCTCCCATGTCATGGGGAGGCGTCCTTCAGTGCTGCCAGCCGTGGAGGACCCGTTCCCGCTAAGCGTGGGAATGGCAGCCATATTGTCTTCATTTCAGTCACAGCGCAGGCCATGGAGGGGAGTTTGGATCTCCCTCCCCTGCTGTCTCTGGAGTCCCTGGTCTCCAGGGGAGGTCGTCAGCGGGCTGGGGGCCCTTCTGGCAGTGATGAGGATCCCGGGGATACTTTGGATTCGTCTTCTTCTTCTGAGTTTGTGCTCCTGCTCCATAAAGCCTTTACGGCCAGGAAGGCTGCATGTTGGGGTGCATCAAAAAGACCCTGGGGCGGCCCGCCAAAAAGTCCAGGACCTCTGTGGCTGCGGGGGCCCCTAGGGTCCAGTGGCTCCTGAGCGCTGCAGTGCCTGCGACTGCCACGGATTCTTCCTCGACTGCCTCTGATACCGAAGGGACTCAGGGAGCAGATTCCCAGGAGTCCGGGCCTGGGGTCGGTCCGTTGGATCTGGATCTGTCCCTCTTGTAGGGTACATCCCTCAAGAGTGATGACCCTAAGGTGGTCCATTTATTCTATAAGGAAGAGCTAAGCCCACTTATTCCAGCGGTGTTGGAGGAGTTGGGCATTGAAGTCCCACCACTGGATTCAAATCTGGGGGCGATGGACCCAGTTATTGTTGGCTTCTGGGGTCTCGCAAAGTTCTTCCCGTTCCATAGTTTGATCAGTGCTCTTCTGTTCTGGGAGTGGGATACTCCGGACACCGTTTTGAAGGTCAACAGGATGATGGACAGATTGTATCCGTTGCCTGAGGAGGCACTCGACCTGCTCAAGGTTCCCAAAGTGGATGCCGCAGTTTCTGTGGTCACCAAGAAGACCACTATTCTGGTCACCGGAGCAGCGGCTTTAAAGGATCTTCAGGATAGAAAACTGGAGGTACACCTCAAGAAGATCTTTGAGGTTTCCATGCTCAGTGCTCAGGCTGCCATATGTGGCAGTTTCATGCTGCGAGCTAGTCTTCACTGGGTTCAGCAGCTGCAAGGCGACAAGTCTTTTTCTGAGGCTGAGACACTCCAGGCGGAATGGCTGGAGGCTGTCGTGGCGTACAGTGCTGATGCCTTATATGACTGTCTCAGGACCTCTTCTCGGACTATGATGTTGGCGTGTCAGCCCGGTGCCTACTCTAGTTGAGAAATTTGTCTGCTGATGTTTCCTCCAAGGCACAGTTGGGATCTTTGCCTTTTAAGGGAAAGTTACTCTTCAGCAAGGATCTTGAGGAAATGATCAAATCTCTGGGAGAAAATAAGGTCCATAAGTTGCCTCAGGATAGACCGAAAGGCAAAAATTTCCTATCTTCTCATTCCCGCTTCAAGGGGAATTGAAGATTCTGAGGGCCCAGACCCTCAGGTCCGGCTCCGAGACAAGTCTTTGCTCGACAGCCATCTTGGTCTCAGTCCTTTCGCGGTCATTGACCCGGCAGGGATGGATCCTCTCAGGGAGGCAGTGGTGCCAACTCAATGTGGCAAGCCTGGTCTACTTTTTGGTTCCGCAGATAGGAGGATGCCTATCTCTCTTTTATGAGGAGTGGACCAAGATCACATTGGACCAGTGGGTCTTAAGTGTGATAAGGCACGGTTACGCTTTAGAGTTTGCTTGGCCACAAAGACCGATTTCTCGTGTCTTCCTGCTTGTAGCGACGCAAGGAACATGTGGTGAAGATCACATTCAGCCATCTGCATCAGTTGGGTGCCATTGTCTCTGTCCCTCCAGACGAACGAGGATCCAGACGCTACTCCATTTATTTCATTCTTCCAAAGAAGGAACGCACGTTCCACCCAATCCTGGACTTAAAGAAGGTGAACGTGGCACTGAAGGTTCCGTGGTTCCGGAGGGAGATGCTGTGCAGTCCACAAAGGGGAGTTTCTGGCTTCTCTGGATTTGATTGAGGCTTACCTGCACATTGGAATCTGATCGGATCACCAACGATATCTGAGGTTCATGATTCTAGGCGATCACTTTCAGTTCTGTGCTCTCCCTTTTGGTCTAGCTATGGCTCCCAGGACTTTCACCAAGGTAATGGTCATGGTCGCACGGCTCTCTGAAGGGAGGGTGTTCTAGTTCATCCCTATCTGGACGACTGGTTGATTCGAGCAAAGTTGGAATCTCTGAGCCGGACGGTGGTGGATTTGGTCCTCAGTCATCTCCAATCACTAGGGTGGATCATCAGTTTAGCCAAGAGTCATCTGGTTCCTTCCCAGAGTCTGGAATTTCTGGGGGCACTTTTCAACACGAGGACAGGGAGAGTTTTCCTGTCTTGCCAAGCTTCAGGCTCAGGTTTGAGAGTTGTTAGCCAAGCGGGTTCCCAGGGTCTTGGATTTTTTACAAGTGCTCAGGTCTATGGCTTCTACCTCTGAGTTGGTACCCTGGGCTTTTGCTAACATGAGGCCTCTGCAATCAGCCTTACTATCTCACTGGGACCCAATGTCAGAGCGTTATCAGCTACCTCTCCCTCTCCCAGAGCCTGTACGGTCCAATCTCTCATGGTGGCTCCGCCAGGACAAGTTGAGTCACAGTGTGGACTTCGATGTTCCAATCTGGATGGTCGTTTCTGCAGATGCCAGTCTTGTCAGCTGAGGACCAGTATGTCAGCATCAGTCAGTGCAAGGCCATTGGCCCCAGAGGAGGCTTCTTGATCCATCAATCAGCTAAAGACCAGGTCAGTATGGCTGGCCCTGCTAACATTTCTCCCCTTGGTGAGGGGCCGGTCGGTGAGGATCTTGTCAGACAATGCGACAGCAGTGGCCTATATCAACTGCCAGGGAGCACCAAGAGTCATTCCATGGCTCAGGAAGCTCTGTTTTCTGGTGGAGTGGTCAGAGCAGCATCTAGAGCATGTGATAGCCTCACATATAGCGAGCTCGGACAATGTGCAAGTGAATTTTCTAAGTTACCAGCAGCTGGATCCCGGGAAGTGGGAGCTGTCCAAGGAGGCAATGTCCATCATTTGTCATTGGTGGGGTCTTAATGGCGACCTTCCGAAATGCCAAGGTTCCGCCTTTCTTCAGTCAGCAGAGAGGAAGAGGAGCAGAGGGAGTAGACCCCTTGGTTCTGCCTTGGCCTACAGTCGTCCTACTTTATGTGTTTCCTCCCTGGCCTCTGGTGGGCAAAATTCTCCGGAGAATAGAGGTTCATTTGGGACCGGTGATTCTGGTGGTGCCAGACATTATCGCGTCGTCCATGGTTTGCAGACTCGATCAACCTAGCAGTGGACAGTCCTCTTCAACTCGCCCATCTGCCGAACCTACTGCATCAGGGACCAGTTTGTTTCGATCAGGCAGATCGATTCTGTTTAGCTGCTTGACTTTTGAAAGGCAGCGTCTGAAGGAAAAAGGTTATTCAGACTCTTGCAATCTAGGAAGTCTTCCATTTCTCTATCCTATGCAAGGGTGTGGAGCATTTTTGATTCTTGGTGTTCCGGCCAGAAGGTGGACCCCAGAAGAGCATCTATGCACATATTTTGGCCTTCCATCAGCATGTTTAAGATTCATGTGGCGGTACTAGGTTGCTTCTGAGGCAAGGTTTGTGGCGCATCGCTTTCGGGACATCTGGATATTGTCTGTTTTCTTCTAGGTGTGAAGCACTTGTGCCCTCCCGTTTGACAGCCGTGCCCATCTTGGAACCTTAATGTGGTCTTGCGGAGCCTCTGTTCGCCCCCCTTCGAGCTTCTGCGATGTGCGACTATAAAGGATCTCACTTTGAAAGTGGTCTTTTTCGCGGCTATCTGTTCGGCATGCAGAATTTCTGAACTTCAAGCTCTTTCCTGCAGGGAGTCCTTTTTAAGAATCTCAGATGAGGGGATTTCCTTGCAGACTGTGCCTTCTTTCTTGCTCAAGATGGTGTCTTCCTTTCACGTTAATCAGTCGGTGGAGTTCCCTTCCTTCTCAAACTTAGATCTGGCAGTGGCGCATACTAGAGATTTGTGTCACCTAGATGTCAAACAAGCCTTGCTGAGATACTTGGAGGTCACAAATAATTTCTGCATGTCAGATCACTTTTTGTGTTGTGGAGCGATGCCAAGAAAGGGCATAAGGCATCAAAAGCGACTATTGCGAGGTGGTTGAAAGAGGCGATTAATTCCGCATATATTTGTCAGGGTCGCCTGATTTTGGAAGGTCTCCGGGAGCCTTCTATTCAATCTCAGGCAATCTCTTGGGTAGAGTGTCAGTCTCTCCTCAAGAGATCTGTAGGGCAGCTACACGGAAATCATTGCACACCTTTGCTAGACATTATCGCTTAGATGACCAGTCCCCAGGGGCTGGAAATTTTGGCACATGTTTGCTGCAAGCGGGACTCTCCCAATCCCACCCTACTTAGGGAAGCTTTGATACATCCCAGGAGTCTGGACTGATCTGGGTATGTACAGGGATAGGAAAATTGGGTCTTACCTGCTAATTTTTGTTCCTGTAGTACCACATATCAGTCCAGAGTCCTGCTCAATCTGTTTTGGCTGTGTGGTCTATGAAGAAGCACAGGGTTTGTTGATCCCACACAGGATTTTGGTGCAAGGGCATTATGTTACCTGTTTTATGGTTATCCTTTTCCCCCTGCTCATTTAGGGGAGTAGGTGTAGTTACTTGATTCTTCTTTATATTTCTGGCTTGGGTACAGATTAATACTGAGGGACTGCAGGAGGCGAGGTTTCTCTAACTCCATCTGCTGGAGGGAAGGCAAAACCCAGGAGTCTGGACTGATCTGTGGTACTACAAGAATGAAAATTAGCGGGTAAGACCCAATTTTCCTATACCCCAGTCTATCCAAGAATGTACAGGCAGCATCTGTTCACCTAGTCCATCCACCTAACCATACAACTGCCTTCCACATTCCACCCAACCTAAACACCACTAATAACCCCACAATTCAGCTTATTCTCACTTCACCCCATAGCCAGAATCCCCTTGCCCACCCCTATCATTTTAAATAATTCTGGTTTACTAAGGTAACCAAACTGCTGCTTCTCATGCTTCACCCCACCCAATCACAACCAATGTCCCCCACAGCAGTCTACTTACACTCAGCCACATCTACTCCTCTCTGTTACACTTCAGTTGAAGAGACAGAGTGAAGTCTTGTAATACAGGATAATAGATACAGGACAGACTCCCTCCCTGATCCAAATCCACCAGCTACTCTGGAGATGGCTTGTTTGATAGCTCTTGGCTATATAGAGTTGTAGAGGCACATCAAGATGTGAGGATAAGAGAGAGAATTTGACCTTAGAGGTGCCCTTATTCTTTCTATTGGCTAACCACCAGCTGCTTTTTTTTAATTTTATTTTACCAGGACATAAAAAGCAACAAAACTGTTCTCCACTTTGCCGTCCAAGAAGGAAACTATGCGTTGGCCAAGTTCTTCTTGGAACTGCCCAATGTGGACAGCAGAACATTTGTGAACATGAAGGTAAGTTTTTCTAAAGGGTGGAAAAAAGGGGGAGGAGAGATGCTGAGGCTGTGCCTATCTTTCTCCAGCTCCTGAGATCATGTTAATGAGGTGCCTCATTGTCTTTTTGTGTGCTGAAACCAGCTGTATCTCCAGAATGGCATAAGCTCCTTCCAGGAAGCAACCATGACACAGACCCCGCTGCAGGACCTTTTAAGTAGTGGTGCCAGAAAAACTGGTTTCTAACACGTCTGGTTAATTGTTATACTGGTCCACTTAAAGCTGTCACAAGCAAAGAATCCAGACTCTTGTGTCCCTATACTCTTCCTATACTTGCAGTTCTACCATGAAGAAGCTACATATTTCTGAACACACCAAACCAACTCTATATCCCAGAGCCTTCTCTAGACTGGTCATAGATTTCCACAGAAACCTTCAGCTTTCCAAGACTCTGCACTCTATATCCAAACTATGCAAATCCTAAGAAAGTATAACCAGAAGATGGCAATCCCAAAGAACTGTTCTCCTTTTCATCATATCCTCTGCTTCTGTATCTTTCTCTTATCTTTTCTCCTTATTGCCCTTCTTTCCCATGACCTGTCTTTCTCCTCCTTTCAGGTTTGTTTCTCTCTTCTCAGTCCTTCTCTTCTTATTTTGACTTGATAATTTCTTCCTTCTCTTTTATACCTACGGCTCAGTTGGAACCAGGACTAGGATCTGGCATCACAAACCTACATTTGAAATGACCCACTGATTTCTCACCTATTATATAATACTCCCAACCCCCAACATACCTAGTCTAGTCATTGCAATGATGGTTCTGGGCCAGGGGCTATGCACCAGCACTCTTTCTGTAACCCTAAAATCATAGGCTCTAAATTCAGACACTAAGTGCAGTGTCCCTAGCCTCCTGTGATTGTGCGGTTTGGGAGAAACTACATAATTAGTTATTGCTGCATCCTTGATTTGAAGAAGGTGAACAAGGCATTGAAAGTTCCGCGCTTCCTCATGGAGACTCTTTGGTTTGTGATCCGAACACAAGGGGGAATTCCTAGCGTCTCTGGACTTGATGGAAGCATACTTACACATAGATATCCAACATGATCACCAACAGCATCTGTGGTTCATGATTCTGGGGCAGCATTTCCAGTTCTGTGCTCCACCCTTCAGACTAGCGACTGCACCCAGAGCCTTTACCAAGGTCATGGTGGTGGTGTTGGCAGTCCTTCGGAGAGAAGGTATCTTAGTCCATCCCTATCTGTATGACTGGCTCATTCGAGTGAAGTCAGTGCCTCTGTGCCAAGCAGCCGTGGATACTGTCCTCCATCGCCTGAGGTCTTTGGGATGGATAGTCAATTTTGCCAAGAGTCACCCAATTCCTTCCCAGAGGCTGGAGTTTCTGGAAGCATTGTTTGACACTGCAGTGGGGAAAGTTTTTCTTTCCGAGCAGAGAATTTCCAAGTTCAATCTCAGGTCTGAGCGCTCCTAGTCAAGCGGTTGCTGAAGGTCTAGGATTACTTGCAGGTCCTCGGCTCTATGGCTTCCACCCTGGAGTTCGTCCTCTGGGTGTTTGTGCATATGCGGCCTCTTCAATCAGCTTTGTTGTCCCGTTGGGATCCGAAGTCCTAACTTTTCCATCTACCTCTGCCCCTTACAAAATCGGCTTGGGCCAGTCTCTCATGGTGGCTTTTCCCAGACAATTTACATCGAGGAGTGGATTTGAGTTATAGTGACCACTGATGCCAGCCTCTCCGGTTGGGGGGCAGTCTGTCAGGAGAGTTCTGCATAGGGCCAGTGGTCTGCAGAGGAGGCCTCCTGGTCGATCAACCATCTGGAAACCAGAGTGGTGAGGCTAGCGCTACAGGCCTTCCTTCCACTAGTTCGAGAGAAGTCGGTCAGAGTGCTGTCAAAAAATGCAACTATAGTGGCGTATATAAATTGCCAAGGTGGAACCAAGAGCAGAGCTGTGGTGCAGGAGGCACAAGAGCTCATCTGCTGGGTGGAGCTGCACTTGGAGAGGACAGCAACTTCTCACATAGTGGGCACAAGCAATGTTCAGGCGGATTATCTCAGCAGAAACCATTTAGATCCATGAGAGTGGGAATTGTCTGATGAAGCCTTTCGACTTTTTTGCCACATTGGACCTCATGGTGATGTTCTGCAACACCAAGACCCCACGGTTCTTCAGCAGGCGACGAGAGATGGGTGCAGAAGGAGTGGACACCCAAGTTCTCCCTTGGCCGTTGGACGTTCTTCTCTACGTGTTTCCGCCCTGGCCTCTGATCAGCAAAGTTCTCCATCGCATAGAACTTCATCCCGGCGACATCATCCTTGTGGCCCTGGAGTGGCCCAGGCATCCATGGTTCGCAGATCTGGTCAATCTAGCAGTGGACAGCCCCTTGCGGCTGTCTCACCTTCCCCATCTTCTGCATCAAGGCCCCGTGTTTTTGGATCAGGCAGATCGCTTTTGTCTAGCGGCTTGGCTTTTGAGAGGGAGCATTTAAAGGATAAGGGTTATTCAGATGGTATGATCACTACCCTCTTGTAGTCCGGAACTCTTCCACTTCTCTCACGTATGTCAGGGTGTGGAGAGTTTTTGAGGCTTGGTGCCTGGTTCATCGGTTACAACCTACTCGGGCTTCTGTGGGAGATGTGTTAGCCTTTTTGCAGGAAGGTCTTGTTAAAGGTTTGTCTGTTAACTCCCTGAGGGTTCAGATGGCAGCCGTAGGTTGTTTCCGCGGTAAGATCCAGGGTGTTGCCCTGTCTGTGCATCAGGATATAGTGCGTTTTCTGTGGGTAAGGAAAAATCTACGTCCCACAATTCGGCATCCTTTTCCTTCCTGGAACCTTAACTTGGTCTTGAGAGCCCTGTGCACACCCCCGTTTGAGCCTTTGAAGTGAGTGACTCTTAAGGACTTTACATTGAAGGTGATTTTTTTGGTGGCCATATGTTCTGCTGGGAGAGTTTCGGAGCTCCAGGCCTTGTTGTGCACAAAGCCCTTTTTGCAGCTTACAGATTCAGGTGTCTCCCTACGAACTGTTCCCTCCTTTCTGCCCAAGGTGGTGTCCTCTTTTCCCTTGAATCAGTCGGTAGAACTACCATCCTTTCCTGGTTTGAGCTCTGCCATGCCTCAGTCTAAAGACTTGCGGAGGTTAAGATGTGAAGCAAGCGCTATTATGTTTTATCTTTTAACATTGGGCATTTTATTTATTTATGGTTTCTATATACTGCTGTTCATTTGCACATCACATCGGTTTACAGGGGAACATGTGGAGCAGGGAAAACTATATAAGAAGCAGAAAGTGGGAGATTACATCAAACAGGATTTTTACAAATCTTTTTAACATTTCAGGTAACAGTTAACAAGAGGTAGGCCGCGACAGGGTAAGCAGAGGGTAGGAACAATATCACAGCAACTGTAACAAAAAATAGCAAGTTAATAATTTAACAAGTATCGCATGGTAGAGGGAGTAGTTTAAGGAAAAGACTTTGTATAAGAGGTTTTTTTTAGGGGGTAAAATGTTTTATTTATTTATTTATATTTTTTTATATTCCGCTTTTCACACTTTTTCAGCACTTCAAAGCGGATTACATTGAGGGCTTGTTGTCAACTTATGGGGGTGTCAAGTGAAGGCTTTTTTGAAGAGCCATGTTTTAAGTTTCTTTTTGAAATTTTGTGTGTTTGGCTCTAGTTGTAGTTCTTGGGGCATTGTGTTCCATATGCAGGGACCAGCAAGTGTTATTGCTCTTTCGCAAATTGAGGTGTATTGTGTGAGTTTGGGTGAGAGTGAGTGTGTTGTTAAGGAACCATTGTTGGCGGATCTGGTGATTTTTTGTGGGGCTTGAAATTGGAATGCGGAGTTGTGACAAATTATATTTTGGTTGTGTAGAGTTTTGTGAATGAGAGTGAGACTCTTGAAGAGTATTCTGAAGTGGATTGATAGCCAGTGGACGTCTTTTAGAATAGGAGTGATGTGTTCATTTTTTCAGGTGTTTGTGAGGATTCTGGCGGTGGCATTTTGTAAAAGTTGAAGGGGTTTGAGTTGTTGTGGGTTGTCCTAAGGGTATGGTATTGCAGTAGCCTATTTTGGAGAAGATTAATGCTTGAAAGACCGTTCTGAAATAGTGGTGGTGTAGGTGGGGGCCTTAATTTTATTAGCACGTGTAGTTTGTAATAGCAGTCCTTCATTGTTGTGCTAATTAATTTTTTCAGGTTAAGTTCACTGTCTAGGATGACATCAAGGTCTCTTACCTCATGGGTGTTTGGAGTGTATGGATGCGATGTCCGATTGGATTTTGTCATTTAGTTTGTGACATATTAGTAGGAGTTCAGTTTTGGAGGTATTTAGAGATAATTGAATTTGTGTGAGTAGTTGATTTATGGAGTGATTTGGATATTGATTGAGTGATGGGGATTAGGATCACCCCTGGAGCCCTTTTTAAATATTGGTGTTACATTGGCCACCCTCCAGTCTTCAGGTACAATGGATGATTTTTATTATAGGGTACAAATTTTAAATAATATATCAGAAATTTCATTTTTTAGTTCCTTCAGTACCCTAGGATGCATACCATCCGGTCCAGGTGATTTGCTACTCTTTAGTTTGTCAGTCTGGCCAACTACATCTTCCCAGTTCACAGTGATTTGGTTCAATTCATTTGACTCATCACCCTTGAAAACCATCTCCGGAACTGGTATCTCCCCAACATCCTCATTAGTAAACACAGAAGCAAAGAATTCATTTAGTCTTTCTGCAATGGCCTTATCTTCCCTTTCACCTCTGCACACCTTAATCGTCCCACTAGAACAATCAACAAAGGAACCCTTCACGTGCCCTCTCTAAAAACAGCACACCTTTCCATCACAAGAGAACATGCCCTCACTATCGCAGGCCCCTCACGTTTGAATACCCTGCCCTCAGCACTCCGTCTCGAATCATGTTCTCTCAAATTTAGGAAGAAACTAAAAACATGGTTATTTAAACAGGCATTTCCTGACTAGCAAACCCCCCTGCTATAACCATCAGTCATCTTCTTCTACCATCGTACACTGTGATCTTTATGTTCTAATAATATATATTATGTATATAATAACTAGCATTCATGATATTATCCAACATGATATGTTCCAATAGTTACCTAAAGAACTCTACACCAGTTGTACTATCTTTCTATGCTGCTTTCCCGCGTTTCTCTTCGCCCACCTGTTTTATTCCCTTGTTAAATGTATTTTCTATTCATTTTGTTATATTGTAAACCGATGTGATGTTCACACTAACACCGGTATAAAAAAGGTTTAAATAAATAAATAAGAGCCCCTTTAACCCCTCGGTCATCTAATGGTCCAACAGATTCCCTCACAGGTTTCTTGTTTCAGATATATTTAAAAACGTTTTTATGATGAGTTTTTGCCTCTGTGGCCAACTTCATTTCAAATTCTCTCTTCGCCTGTCTTATCAATGTTTTACACTTAACTTGACAATGGATCCTTCTTCCAATTTTTGAAGGATTTTTTTGGCTAAAGTAGCCTCTTTCACCTCACCTTTTAACCATGACGGTAATTGTTTTCCCTTCCTTCTACCTTTCTTAATGCAAGGAATACATCTGGACTGCACCTCTAGGATTGTATTTTTAAACAATGGCCATGCCTATTGAACACTTAACCTTTGCAGCTGCACCTTTCAGTTTTTTTCTAACTGTAAATGGTTCTATGGTATTTTCCATTACCCGAAATGGTTGGGATCTCCATATTGAAAATTTTGAGAAAAAAAGAACTCAGCAAACAAAGGGGCGCAGACTTTTGTCACACTCCTTCGTCGCGCGGCGCCTCCAGCGTTGCCGCGGGTCCTTTTATCTGTCACCCCCTGGTGATGTCAGCAATTGGGGGTGTGTTTGGGGCAAACTGACCTAGCTCAGGGGGCGGAAGCAAATTGAAAAGTGGATTTGAAGTGCAGGGAAATAGCAGCACTAGCACTTTCCAGATGATAAAGGAGAGTGGCAGAGATCTATGTAGTGTGATGAGTGAGGAAGTGGAAGGAAGAGAGACCAGCCAAGAAAAATTGTCTCTGTCTGTGTTGCCAACTCTGGAAGGGAAAAGGAGCCCGTTTTCTGGGTTATCTGGGAAGTCTGCCACTAGGATAGAGTGGAGAGATTTTCACAGGTTCATCTGGTAAAGAGTGAGCACTGTATTCAAAATCAAGAGGGAGGACCTGGGGAAAGAAGTAACAGAGGGCTAACCTTGGAAGCGACTTAGTGTATGAGATCTGACATTTGGAGTTATAACTTGGAGAAGTGGGGAATTTCTGTATTCTTTTGATTTGGATTTTTCTTCTGCTTTTTGCTGCGGACATGGTTTTATTTGCTGAACTGGTTATTTTACAAATAAACTTTTCTTTCTATTCTATGTTATTTGGTAGATGTGACCTCTGCCAGTTTGGCCTCACAGGTGAACCTACTCCTATTCGACAAGACCCAAAACCTGTTTTCCCCACCCCAGTTTAGCAAATCCAGTGCTCTCTGGAGCTGGGAGGGTGTTGCCTGGCTGAAGTGAGGGGGTGCACCAACACAATGAATGGTTTTCAATACATATTGATTGTTTTGGATAGTCAGAGGTGTGAAGCTGCATGAAAAGTTATGTATTTTGCTGCAGAATCTTGAAATATCCTTGCACAGGAAAGCAGAGGACTTTCGGTGTTAGCACTGCAATGAGCAGGACGCTCTCCCTTCTGGGGGCTGTGTAACGCTGCTTCCATACTGGGAACCTTCTGCATGGCCGCCCATGGCCAGGGATGAATTTAGGAATAGGTAAGATAGGCCCATGCCTAGGGCATCCAGATTCAAGGACTCCCAGTGCTGCTCTGTGATCCCCGATCCTCTGCCTATTGGTACCATAACTTTAAATCTGGCCCCTGAGTCACTAAGCCTGCCCCTCCTTTCTCTTTTAACCAGTTTCAGTGTTTCTTTTCTTTCTTTCTGTAATATGTCTTCCCTTTTCTCTCTCTCTCTCTCCAGTAGTGAGTTTCACTACCTACAGCAGTCTGATGAATTGGAGGAAGGGGAGAGGTTATAGAGTCCTAAGGGCTCCTTTTCCTGCTGTTGCAGCCTCTCTTACCCCCCATCCCCCACCTCACCCCATCCAATATATGACCCTTAATGCATCTTCCTTTTTGTTGACAGGCTCACGGTAACACCGCCCTCCACATGGCTGCTGGCCTCTCTGGGCATCCATATCAGGAGAATATTATTCGGCTGCTACTGAGTCATGGTGCAGACCCAACGATCCGTAATCTGGAGAATGACCAAGCAGTCCACCTACTGCCCCCAGGAAAGGCAGGAGAGCAGGTACTCTATCTCCATGCCTAATTTTTTACTCTGCCCACAATTTGTCCTGGGAAAGAAAGAGCCGGCCTATCCCCAAAACTCCTAGAAAAGCAGGTTATACAGGGAGGACCCCGCCTCCAGAGCCAGTATACATGCAGGGACTCCTGCAGGACAGAGGAGCAGGCTTGAGCAGTCAGCCATCAGGACTCCCCATTGCCTCTCCTCTTGTTTATTCTGACACTAATCAGGAGTGGGAGGGGGAGAGGAAGCCCCCATGCTGAGTACCTGCCCTGCCTCCTGCAGCTGATTGACTCCTGCTGTTCACAAGAATCTGTCAGTTGCATGAGGCCAGAGAAGGAGGATCTGCTAGGTAAGGCTTCTTCCTACTACCGGCATCGTCCATCCGTAGAAGGTGAGAGCAAGTGGAAAGCACTGTCTTAGGAAGAGGGGGGATGGGTTATTTGCACAGGGAGGAGAGAATGTACTGGGGGAGAGGAGTAAAAACATGGGTTGTATGGAGAAAGGTGAGAGTATGGGAGGGGATGGAGAGCGGAGCACTGGCTAGAAATCAGAGACACGAGTACTGGTAGGGGAGAAGAGTGGGAGCACATGGGAGGGAAGATAGGAGAGCTCTGGAGGTTGGGGAACGTAGGAGGCGAGAGCATTGGGTGGGAGGTGTGGAGATTGGGGAGGAAGTGTAAGGTGAGAATACTGGTCAAGGAGAGACTTGGGGGGAAGTGTGTTTATGCACATAGAGTGGATAGAGGGGTGTAGGATGACAACACTAGGTGGATATAGAGGGGTAAAAGCTCTGGGCAGGGTGTGTGTGTGAGTGTGAGTGTGTGTAGAGTGAGAACCCTGGGCAAGATCTGGGTGTGGGGGGGGAGTTTGGGACGAGCACATTGGGCATGATCAGGGGTGTGTGTATGTCTGTGGTGAGAGCACTGGACAAGCAGATGTGTTGGGCCACTGGACGTGGGGGTTGGGAGCACAGGGTGGGGGAGTGTGGGGTGAGAACACTGGTTATGTGATAGAGGGAGGTGGGAGTCTGACGAGCACACTGAGCATGGGGGCTTGTGTGTTTATGTTGTGGGGGCCAACATGAAAACTCGCACTGGGGCCTAAGTGATTATTGATCAGTCACCAGCAGGCATCAGATCCTTCTTCCCCTGGAAGAAGCACAAGAAGGCTAAGATAATGTAGGAAAATTAAATACAAGTAAGAGGAAAAGGAAAGCAATATGGTTCTCCAAAATGGTAGCTCAAAAAATAAACGAAAAAGAGCAGCGTTCAAAAAAAGTACAAAGGAACTGAACCAAAAAAGAACTCAGGCCATAATATCTGGTTAAGCTGAAAGAGAAAAGAAATCAGCATGAGAAAAGCTCGAGGGTAAGAAAGGATTGCCAAAGAGGCTAAGCGAGATAGCACAGCTTTCAGACTAGATGATGGAGGAAAGCCGACTCTGTATCTTTGAAGGTTACTAAGAGAAGAGGGAAATCCCAGTAGAGAGGTTGCAATAAATGCTACAGTGGACCAGGTGCCTTTAAGTAAAGAGAAGACACAGCAAAAAAATTCCAAATTACCCCTGTTGACTGATAAGCAGGTTGTTAATACATACATATCTGCATACAAACGCTAGGAGAGTTAGAGTGTATAGCACTGGATGAAGAGGTAGATATAATTGGCATCTCAGAGACCTGGTGGAAGTAGGCTAACTAATAGGACACCCTGATACCAGGGTACAAATTATATTGAAATGATAGGTTGGATCAAATTGATGGAGGGATGACACTACATGTTAAAGAGATCGTTGGGTCAAACAGAATAAAAGTTCTGCAGGAAACAAAATGCAATGTTGAATTTTTATGGATAGAAATTCCAGGTGGGCTGCAGTTGTCTTTCCCTGCCGGGACTTTTGAAAATAATTCTTGTACCTGCTTGCGGGACCTGGACGCCGGGGGAGGAGCCGGGTGAGACGCCATAAAATCGGCGTTCCCGCTCCCCTATACTTGCTGCAGTTGTCTTTCCCTGCCGGGACATATCATAATGTCTCTGTATCACTCCATGGTGCATCCTCATCTTGTGTTCATATATCATACACAAACAGAATGCTAGGGATTATTAGGAAAGGACCGGAGAATAAAACAGAGAATATCCTAATGCCTCTGTATCACTCCATGGTGCATCCTCATCTTGTGTTCATATATCATACACAAACAGAATGCTGGGGATTATTAGGAAAGGAATGGAGAATAAAACAGAGAGTATCATAATGTCTCTGTATCACTCCATGGTGCATCCTCATCTTGTGTTCATATATCATACACAAACAGAATGCTGGGGATTATTAGGAAAGGACTGGAGAATAAAACAGAGAATATCATAATGTCTCTGTATCGCTCCATGGTGCATCCTCATCTTGTGTTCATATATCATACACAAACAGAATGCTGGGGATTATTAGGAAAGGAATGGAGAATAAAACAGAGAATATCATAATGTCTCTGTATCACTCCATGGTGCATCCTCATCTTGTGTTCATATATCATACACAAACAGAATGCTGGGGATTATTAGGAAAGGAATGGAGAATAACACAGAGAATATCATAATGTCTCTGTATCACTCCATGGTGCATCCTCATCTTGTGTTCATATATCATACACAAACAGAATGCTGGGGATTATTAGGAAAGGAATGGAGAATAAAACAGAGAATATCATAATGCCTCTGTATCGCTCCATGGTGCATCCTCATCTTGTGTTCATATATCATACACACACAGAATGCTGGGGATTATTAGGAAAGGAATGGAGAATAAAACAGAGAATATCATAATGGCTCTGTATCACTCCATGGTGCATCCTCATCTTGTGTTCATATATCATACACAAACAGAATGCTGGGGATTATTAGGAAAGGAATGGAGAATAAAACAGAGAATATCATAATGTCTCTGTATCACTCCATGGTGCATCCTCATCTTGTGTTCATATATCATACACAAAAAGAATGCTGGGGATTATTAGGAAAGGAATGGAGAATAAAACAGAGAATATCATAATGTCTCTGTATCGCTCCATGGTGCATCCTCATCTTGTGTTCATATATCATACACAAACAGAATGCTGGGGATTATTAGGAAAGGAATGGAGAATAAACAGAGAATATCATAATGCCTCTGTATCACTCCATGGTGCATCCTCATCTTGTGTTCATATATCATACACAAACAGAATGCTGGGGATTATTAGGGAAGGAATGGAGAATAAAACAGAGAATATCATAATGTCTCTGTATCACTCCATGGTGCGACCTCATCTTGTGTTCATATATCATACACAAACAGAATGCTGGGGATTATTAGGAAAGGAATGGAGAATAAAACAGAGAATATCATAATGCCTCTGTATCACTCCATGGTGCATCCTCATCTTGTGTTCATATATCATACACAAACAGAATGCTGGGGATTATTAGGAAAGGAATGGAGAATAAAACAGAGAATATCATAATGTCTCTGTATCACTCCATGGTGCATCCTCATCTTGTGTTCATATATCATACACAAACAGAATGCTGGGGATTATTAGGAAAGGAATGGAGAATAAAACAGAGAGTATCATAATGTCTCTGTATCACTCCATGGTGCATCCTCATCTTGTGTTCATATATCATACACAAACAGAATGCTGGGGATTATTAGGAAAGGACTGGAGAATAAAACAGAGAATATCATAATGTCTCTGTATCGCTCCATGGTGCATCCTCATCTTGTGTTCATATATCATACACAAACAGAATGCTGGGGATTATTAGGAAAGGACTGGAGAATAAAACAGAGAATATCATAATGTCTCTGTATCGCTCCATGGTGCATCCTCATCTTGTGTTCATATATCATACACAAACAGAATGCTGGGGATTATTAGGAAAGGAATGGAGAATAAAACAGAGAATATCATAATGCCTCTGTATCGCTCCATGGTGCATCCTCATCTTGTGTTCATATATCATACACACACAGAATGCTGGGGATTATTAGGAAAGGAATGGAGAATAAAACAGAGAATATCATAATGGCTCTGTATCACTCCATGGTGCATCCTCATCTTGTGTTCATATATCATACACAAACAGAATGCTGGGGATTATTAGGAAAGGAATGGAGAATAAAACAGAGAATATCATAATGTCTCTGTATCACTCCATGGTGCATCCTCATCTTGTGTTCATATATCATACACAAAAAGAATGCTGGGGATTATTAGGAAAGGAATGGAGAATAAAACAGAGAATATCATAATGTCTCTGTATCACTCCATGGTGCATCCTCATCTTGTGTTCATATATCATACACAAACAGAATGCTGGGGATTATTAGGAAAGGACCGGAGAATAAAACAGAGAATATCCTAATGCCTCTGTATCACTCCATGGTGCATCCTCATCTTGTGTTCATATATCATACACAAACAGAATGCTGGGGATTATTAGGAAAGGAATGGAGAATAAACAGAGAATATCATAATGCCTCTGTATCACTCCATGGTGCATCCTCATCTTGTGTTCATATATCATACACAAACAGAATGCTGGGGATTATTAGGAAAGGAATGGAGAATAAAACAGAGAATATCATAATGTCTCTGTATCACTCCATGGTGCATCCTCATCTTGTGTTCATATATCATACACAAACAGAATGCTGGGGATTATTAGGAAAGGAATGGAGAATAAAACAGAGAGTATCATAATGTCTCTGTATCACTCCATGGTGCATCCTCATCTTGTGTTCATATATCATACACAAACAGAATGCTGGGGATTATTAGGAAAGGACTGGAGAATAAAACAGAGAATATCATAATGTCTCTGTATCGCTCCATGGTGCATCCTCATCTTGTGTTCATATATCATACACAAACAGAATGCTGGGGATTATTAGGAAAGGAATGGAGAATAAAACAGAGAATATCATAATGTCTCTGTATCACTCCATGGTGCATCCTCATCTTGTGTTCATATATCATACACAAACAGAATGCTGGGGATTATTAGGAAAGGACTGGAGAATAAAACAGAGAATATCATAATGTCTCTGTATCGCTCCATGGTGCATCCTCATCTTGTGTTCATATATCATACACAAACAGAATGCTGGGGATTATTAGGAAAGGAATGGAGAATAAAACAGAGAATATCATAATGCCTCTGTATCGCTCCATGGTGCATCCTCATCTTGTGTTCATATATCATACACACACAGAATGCTGGGGATTATTAGGAAAGGAATGGAGAATAAAACAGAGAATATCATAATGGCTCTGTATCACTCCATGGTGCATCCTCATCTTGTGTTCATATATCATACACAAACAGAATGCTGGCGATTATTAGGAAAGGAATGGAGAATAAAACAGAGAATATCATAATGTCTCTGTATCACTCCATGGTGCATCCTCATCTTGTGTTCATATATCATACACAAAAAGAATGCTGGGGATTATTAGGAAAGGAATGGAGAATAAAACAGAGAATATCATAATGTCTCTGTATCGCTCCATGGTGCATCCTCATCTTGTGTTCATATATCATACACAAACAGAATGCTGGGGATTATTAGGAAAGGAATGGAGAATAAACAGAGAATATCATAATGCCTCTGTATCACTCCATGGTGCATCCTCATCTTGTGTTCATATATCATACACAAACAGAATGCTGGGGATTATTAGGAAAGGAATGGAGAATAAAACAGAGAATATCATAATGTCTCTGTATCACTCCATGGTGCATCCTCATCTTGTGTTCATATATCATACACAAACAGAATGCTGGGGATTATTAGGAAAGGAATGGAGAATAAAACAGAGAGTATCATAATGTCTCTGTATCACTCCATGGTGCATCCTCATCTTGTGTTCATATATCATACACAAACAGAATGCTGGGGATTATTAGGAAAGGACTGGAGAATAAAACAGAGAATATCATAATGTCTCTGTATCGCTCCATGGTGCATCCTCATCTTGTGTTCATATATCATACACAAACAGAATGCTGGGGATTATTAGGAAAGGACTGGAGAATAAAACAGAGAATATCATAATGTCTCTGTATCGCTCCATGGTGCATCCTCATCTTGTGTTCATATATCATACACAAACAGAATGCTGGGGATTATTAGGAAAGGAATGGAGAATAAAACAGAGAATATCATAATGCCTCTGTATCGCTCCATGGTGCATCCTCATCTTGTGTTCATATATCATACACACACAGAATGCTGGGGATTATTAGGAAAGGAATGGAGAATAAAACAGAGAATATCATAATGGCTCTGTATCACTCCATGGTGCATCCTCATCTTGTGTTCATATATCATACACAAACAGAATGCTGGGGATTATTAGGAAAGGAATGGAGAATAAAACAGAGAATATCATAATGTCTCTGTATCACTCCATGGTGCATCCTCATCTTGTGTTCATATATCATACACAAAAAGAATGCTGGGGATTATTAGGAAAGGAATGGAGAATAAAACAGAGAATATCATAATGTCTCTGTATCACTCCATGGTGCATCCTCATCTTGTGTTCATATATCATACACAAACAGAATGCTGGGGATTATTAGGAAAGGACCGGAGAATAAAACAGAGAATATCCTAATGCCTCTGTATCACTCCATGGTGCATCCTCATCTTGTGTTCATATATCATACACAAACAGAATGCTGGGGATTATTAGGAAAGGAATGGAGAATAAACAGAGAATATCATAATGCCTCTGTATCACTCCATGGTGCATCCTCATCTTGTGTTCATATATCATACACAAACAGAATGCTGGGGATTATTAGGAAAGGAATGGAGAATAAAACAGAGAATATCATAATGTCTCTGTATCACTCCATGGTGCATCCTCATCTTGTGTTCATATATCATACACAAACAGAATGCTGGGGATTATTAGGAAAGGAATGGAGAATAAAACAGAGAGTATCATAATGTCTCTGTATCACTCCATGGTGCATCCTCATCTTGTGTTCATATATCATACACAAACAGAATGCTGGGGATTATTAGGAAAGGACTGGAGAATAAAACAGAGAATATCATAATGTCTCTGTATCGCTCCATGGTGCATCCTCATCTTGTGTTCATATATCATACACAAACAGAATGCTGGGGATTATTAGGAAAGGAATGGAGAATAAAACAGAGAATATCATAATGTCTCTGTATCACTCCATGGTGCATCCTCATCTTGTGTTCATATATCATACACAAACAGAATGCTGGGGATTATTAGGAAAGGACTGGAGAATAAAACAGAGAATATCATAATGTCTCTGTATCGCTCCATGGTGCATCCTCATCTTGTGTTCATATATCATACACAAACAGAATGCTGGGGATTATTAGGAAAGGAATGGAGAATAAAACAGAGAATATCATAATGCCTCTGTATCGCTCCATGGTGCATCCTCATCTTGTGTTCATATATCATACACACACAGAATGCTGGGGATTATTAGGAAAGGAATGGAGAATAAAACAGAGAATATCATAATGGCTCTGTATCACTCCATGGTGCATCCTCATCTTGTGTTCATATATCATACACAAACAGAATGCTGGCGATTATTAGGAAAGGAATGGAGAATAAAACAGAGAATATCATAATGTCTCTGTATCACTCCATGGTGCATCCTCATCTTGTGTTCATATATCATACACAAAAAGAATGCTGGGGATTATTAGGAAAGGAATGGAGAATAAAACAGAGAATATCATAATGTCTCTGTATCACTCCATGGTGCATCCTCATCTTGTGTTCATATATCATACACAAACAGAATGCTGGGGATTATTAGGAAAGGAATGGAGAATAAAACAGAGAATATCATAATGTCTCTGTATCACTCCATGGTGCATCCTCATCTTGTGTTCATATATCATACACAAAAAGAATGCTGGGGATTATTAGGAAAGGAATGGAGAATAAAACAGAGAATATCATAATGTCTCTGTATCACTCCATGGTGCATCCTCATCTTGTGTTCATATATCATACACAAAAAGAATGCTGGGGATTATTAGGAAAGGAATGGAGAATAAAACAGAGAATATCATAATGCCTCTGTATCACTCCATGGTGCAGCCTCATCTTGTGTTCATATATCATACACAGACAGAATGCTGGGGATTATTAGGAAAGGAATGGAGAATAAAACAGAGAATATCATAATGTCTCTGTATCAATCCATGGTGCATCCTCATCTTGTGTTCATATATCATACACAAACAGAATGCTGGGGATTATTAGGGAAGGAATGGAGAATAAAACAGAGAATATCATAATGTCTCTGTATCACTCCATGGTGCATCCTCATCTTGTGTTCATATATCATACACAAACAGAATGCTGGGGATTATTAGGAAAGGAATGGAGAATAAAACAGAGAATATCATAATGTCTCTGTATCACTCCATGGTGCATCCTCATCTTGTGTTCATATATCATACACAGACAGAATGCTGGGGATTATTAGGAAAGGAATGGAGAATAAAACAGAGAATATCATAATGCCTCTGTATCACTCCATGGTGCATCCTCATCTTGTGTTCATATATCATACGCAAACAGAATGCTGGGGATTATTAGGAAAGGAATGGAGAATAAAACAGAGAATATCATAATGTCTCTGTATCACTCCATGGTGCATCCTCATCTTGTGTTCATATATCATACACAAACAGAATGCTGGGGATTATTAGGAAAGGAATGGAGAATAAAACAGAGAATATCATAATTTCTCTGTATCGCTCCATGGTGCATCCTCATCTTGTGTTCATATATCATACACAAACAGAATGCTGGGGATTATTAGGAAAGGAATGGAGAATAAAACAGAGAATATCATAATGCCTCTGTATCACTCCATGGTGCATCCTCATCTTGTGTTCATATATCATACGCAAACAGAATGCTGGGGATTATTAGGAAAGGAATGGAGAATAAAACAGAGAATATCATAATGTCTCTGTATCACTCCATGGTGCATCCTCATCTTGTGTTCATATATCATACACAAACAGAATGCTGGGGATTATTAGGAAAGGAATGGAGAATAAAACAGAGAATATCATAATGCCTCTGTATCACTCCATGGTGCATCCTCATCTTGTGTTCATATATCATACACAAACAGAATGCTGGGGATTATTAGGAAAGGAATGGAGAATAAAACAGAGAATATCATAATGTCTCTGTATCACTCCATGGTGCATCCTCATCTTGTGTTCATATATCATACACAAACAGAATGCTGGGGATTATTAGGAAAGGAATGGAGAATAAAACAGAGAATATCATAATGTCTCTGTATCACTCCATGGTGCATCCTCATCTTGTGTTCATATATCATACACAAACAGAATGCTGGGGATTATTAGGAAAGGATTGGAGAATAAAACTGATAATATCATGAAGCCTCTGTATCACTCCATGGTGCGACCTTATCTTGAGCACTGTGTGCACTTCTGGTCACCACATCTCAAAAATGATGTAGCAGAATTAGAAAATGTACAGAGAAGAGTAATCAGAATGATAAAAGGGATGGAACAATTACCTTATGAAGAAAGGCTAAAGAGGTTAGGATTTTTCAGCTTGGAGAAGTGACGACTGAAGGGAAATATGATAGAGGTCTATAAAATAATGAGTGAAGTGGAACGAGTAAACAATCAGTTGTTTGCTCTTTCAAAGAGTTCAAAGACTAGGAGGGCACAATGAAATGACTAAATACATTTAAAACTAATAAGTGAAAATATTTTTTTATTCAATGCATAATTAAGCTCTGGAATTCATTGCCAGAGGATGTGGTGAAAGCTATTAGTATACCTGTATTTAAAAAGGTTTTGGACAAGTTTCCTGGAAGAAAAGTCCATAAACCATTATTAAGGTGAAATTGCAGAAATCCACTTCTTATTCTTGTGATAAGTAACATAGAATCTGCCTACCCCTTGGGATTCTTGTGACCCCAGATACTTGTGACCTGGATTGGCCACTGCTGGAAACAGGATACTGAGCTTAGTGAACCTTTTGGCCTGACCCAGTATTGCAAATCTTATGTACTTATGAGAAAACATTTTTCAGAAATATCAGAGAAAAAAGGAAGGCCGGAGGTGGGATTATAAGATTAAAAGGAGACAAGGAGCAATGTGAAGAAAGATGAGGAAAAAGCAATATTATTAAATGCTTCAGTTCATTCAGGAAGATCTTTCTAGAGGACACTGCTGGTTGGCAAGAGCATGGGGTGGGGTCGATACCACCCTGTTTACAGAAGACTGGTTGAGTGGTACTAGCAAAACAAGGTAGATAAGGCCATAGGGCCATACAAATTACATCCTAGGATACTAAAGGAGCTAAGAAAGGTGCTGGCAAGTCCACTGAAGGACCTGTTCTGTAGGTCCTTGGAGACAGGAATGGTGATGCAAGACTGATGAAGGGAAGTGGTGGTCATGTTTCACAAAAGTGAGGCTGGAAGCTACAGGCCGGTTATCCTCACCTTGGTGCTGGGAAAATTAATGGAGGCTCGGCTGAAGGAAAGTAGAGTGACCTATCTACAATCTGCTGGGTTGCAGGATCTGAGGCAACACAGATTCACCAGAGGAAGGTTGTGTCAAACAAACCTAAGGGATTTTTTTTGATTGGGTGATTACTGAATTAGATCAAGAAAGAACACTCGATGTGACTTACTTGAATTTTAGCAAAGTGTTTGATACAGTCCTGCATAGGAGGCTCATGGATACAATGAGAAGCCTGGGAGTGGGTCGCATGGTGTGGAATGGATTACAGATTGGCTGATTGATAAGAGGACAGTGAGTAGTGGTAAATTGAAGAGATTGGTGATAGGTGGAGTGCCTGAAGGATCAGTTCTGCAACCTGTTCTGTTCAGTATCTTTGTGAGTGATATTTCAGAGGGGTTTGAAAGAAAAGTTTGTCTTTTTGTGGATGACACTAAGATCTGCAAATGAGTGGACACACTTGAAGGATCAGAGAAAATGAGAAGTGATCTAAGAAAGCTTGAGGAGTGGTTGAAGGTTTGGCAGCTGGGATTCATTGCCAAGAAGTGCAGAGTCAGGCACTTGGGGTGTAGCAGTCCAGAGAAGTTCTGTGTGATGGGGGTGAAGGACTGATCTGCACAGAGAGATCAGTGGGTGACTGTGTCTGAAGAGCTGACTATAGCGAAGCAATGTGACCAGAGGGATGCTGGGCTATATAGAGAGAGGAATAACCAATAAGAAAAAGATAGGATGGAAGCGGTCCAGAGAAAGGTAACCAAAATGGTGTGGGGGTCTACATCACTAGACTTATGAGAAGGGACTGCAGAACCTAAATATGTACAGCATGGGCCAGTGGAGAGACAGGAGAGATAGTATACAGCTTTTTAAATATCTTAAAAGGTAAAAATGGTGCACAAGAATCAAACTTTTTCCAATGGAGTTTCCTATCAGGATTAGACGTCATGGATAGACTCAGGAGCAGTGTCAGAAAATATTTCTTCATGGAGAGGGTGGAGGCAGGGAATGCCCTCCCGGAAGAGATGGTGAAGACAAGCAAGATACTGGAATCCAAAAGGGGCATAGGCTAAACACAGAGGATAGGGATGGAAAGAATAATAGGGTAACCAGTGGTAACTTTAGGTGTAACATTTCTGCTTGGGAGAACCTGCACGGAGCGGACGTTACTGTCCTTAAGAGCTTGCTGGGCAGACTGGATGAACCATTTAGGTCTTTATTTGCCGTCATTTATTGTTCCTATAGTTCCATACCTGCTTCTTCTCAGGAGACTCTGCACTAGCGCACCCTCACTGAAACACATGGATACGCATTTAGTCACACTAACACAGACATGGACAAGCACACCAAGACCCTTCCACCTTTTTTATTAACTCAATTTTTAGAATTTATTTCCTCTAATAGATTGTCTCTTGTTTGTTTTTTTTTACAGATTAAACCCTTGTTGAAAAGGGGTCGTGCGATGTCTTCCTCCCAAAACCCATCCGTCTCCTTATAGGAATGTAACAGACCCGGACTACTTTTCTAGTCCCAAGTACACTGCTTCCACCAGCGGAAGGATATCGTACCTCCTACAATGGAACCTTTATGCTTTGTTTTTAGCAAACATTCGCTTCTGTACGTTTCATGTTATTTAAGGTTATACTCAGCTAATTTATTCTGTGTTCTTGGGAACTATTAACAATAGGTTTTTTGAATCAAATGCAACTGAAAATGCATAATTAGCATTGTGTGAGTTACACGACAAGCCACTTGACCACTGACAAACCCTCCCTGCCCCACCAGTGACCAGTACAGTGACAGATGGCAAAAAATAGGGCAGCTTTGCTTTTCACCAGGCACTGGTGCTTTGCCATTTTGTGAGAACATCCACCATAGGATTTAGGGGTCATGTTCAAAGCTATTTACAAGCAGAAAACTCTGTGTTATGCTGTAAACGGCTGTTCTAAAACGTGGTCCAGGCTCAGTGCATGTAAAATGCTGGCATACGCCGGTTTCCTGCATCCGCTTTCACGCACTGGCAGAAGGAGTTACCACTTTAAAATTTTTAAAAAATCTGCGCCTAAGTTACCCTGTGCCAGTTCAGCCTCACTTGGAGCAGGTATAACCTTACACAAGGGAATGTGTGTGAGTAGCCGGCCAATTACCCGATGATTTCAAAGCAAATTTATGCTTGATAAATCCTTGATAAATTTTGTGTGTACAAGGTGTGCGCCAAGGTCACCACCATGGGTGGAGTTATAAAACGTTCTCAGGCAAGCACCCCAAAGAGGATGAGAAGCGATGCCACGGTACAGGAAATATATTATCTGATTGTATGTCCATGGCCAAGCACTTTTGTCTAGTAGAACTGTGGAGCTGTGCCTTGCGTGTTCCACCCCTCGGACACTCCCACACGCTGCATTATCTGTTTTCTGTGAAATCACCCCTAAGGAGTCCTCTCTGTCGGCAGACGGATTTATCATTTCTGTGAAATGAGAGCCTGGGAGCACATTATTGCTTTATGGTTTTAGCATTGTTTCTCTACAAGGGAATGAATCACATTGATTCTGTGGGTGCCTCAGACTCCCCCTGAGGTCCCCATGTCCTCCATCCCATGGATGGCCCTCGCCAAATGAGCTTGCAGCAGCTGTGTGACTGCTACATACCCATCTTCAGATATCACCCATGTAACAGGGAGCAGCTCTCTCATGATGTGCTCTAAAGCACGGAGATGGTGCAGCCCACAAGAGGTTATTTGCATCCCGGCTCTGCCCAACCAGCGGTAGCACAGCAGCTGTCACAGTGTCTGATGAAACCAATGCCGGCACAGCTGCCCTGCCGCCAGGGATGT
Source organism: Rhinatrema bivittatum (assembly GCF_901001135.1). Taxonomy (NCBI): domain Eukaryota; kingdom Metazoa; phylum Chordata; class Amphibia; order Gymnophiona; family Rhinatrematidae; genus Rhinatrema; species Rhinatrema bivittatum. Next base: position 76,885,272 of record NC_042628.1, on the reverse strand, counting down.
TAGCAGAATAAGCCAGGGGTCTTGCTCTAACATTATACACACACCTGCTGAACAGTCCATACGGTCGAGTTTGTTGCAAGCAAGATAGATTGTAGCTCAGGGTAAAACTAATCCCAGTACCAATTGAATTTAAATCAAGGCGTTACACTTGAATGTTGTCCTCTTCTTTGATCTGTAACCCTCGCTGTCTGAGATATTTTGTAGGCCAGTGCGATGAAGCTAAATAAATGTCTTGTTCAAAATATAAATATTAAAAACAATTCTTTAAATAAACTTGCACTAAACTGAGGTTTGGGTTGGTGATGGGTTCTGGAGCTTGGATGATTCTGAACGTTGGGATGAGGGACAAGACACAGATATCCATTCACCGACCCAAGAAGAGGATTCCTTGGTGTTTGGCATGGAGCGTGGGTCTCTCAGTGATGAGACGCTGCATTAAAACAGATAAGATAAGGAACACTAGGTCCTCCAGAGGTAGAGCTGAAGGGGACATGGCAGGGGGGCAGGAGCTCCCTAAGTGCTACAGGTGCTGAATTGGTCGCCCCTTCCCCATGCAATCTCCCTTTCCCTTAGTTCCCCCTGAAGCAGACACCCAAACACACCCATGTATGGTCACCCTAGCACCACCCTCTTGAGTAAGACAAAACCTGTCAAATCTTGGCAACCATACAGGCGCAGGCCTGGCTAGTAATTTGGAGGGCAGATCATATGGAAAGATGATGCTGTGAGCTGAAGAAAGCAAATGGCAAATTACTGCAATATTTTGCCAAGAAAATCAGTCATGGCTGTGAAAAAAGATCCGATACTTAGCACCGTATTGTACTGCCACCCTGCTTAATCTCTGGCCATTTCCCTACCTGTGAGGCTGATATTCAGCTGCACCAGTTAACCAAATGAACTTTCTGGCTAACTGGGCTCACATATTCAGCGGTGTGACCATGCCACTGACTATTCTCGGCTGGAAAGCTTTATCTGGCTAACTTGTGCAGCCATAGAAGAGTTTCACATTCATCAGGCTAATCAAAGATTTCCTCCCATTCTGTGTCTTTGGAAAAAAGGTTTAGTAAATGACCCCCTAAGCCGGATAATACTGAATGTAAGTGTTTATCCAGCCTAGTTAGCTACACAAATGGCTCCTTCCCAGAATGCCCTCATATGGGGGCAGATGGGCCTATCGGTCAATCATGTGGCTGGTGTTGATCCTAACAGCCCCCATGTCTGCGAAGCCACTGTGACCAGCACCAGGCCCTGCAGCAGCAATTCTTAGAGTGGAAGCCAATGGGAATGTGCTGGGGGGGGGGGGGGGGGTGGAAGAGATGTGAGGGGCGCCATTGAAGTGCAGACACAGAAAGGGAAGAGGTGAGTGGGAGGAAAGTCCTGTGTGAGGCTTCTGTCTGTGGCGGCTGGGCCGAGTTCTGAGAAGGGCAGCTGGCTGTGGAGCCAGTGAGACCCCCTGCAGAGGGGGCTGCTGCATGCAAGGGACAGGCTAGCAGCAGGCAAGAACTTGACATAATGGTGCAGCAGTGCTGAGGTGGGAAGTAGCTTGCTGAGTGAGCACATGAGCAGCAGCAGCATAACATCAGTGTGTCAGAGAACGTGTTCATGGCTCAGACTGGGTGTCTGGGTCTCAGCCACTAGTTGGCAGTGTTGTTGCCTCATTGGTTGACAGCTGGTTAAAAAACTAATTGATTAGTAAGATTTTAACACAAGGCCTAGAATCCAGCAGATATATATATAGCTAAGAGATTTAATCAAACTCGGGGAGGAGGCCAACCATCCAACTGAATGGATGAAAGAGGGACTGCAGCTCAGTTTGCTCACCCCTGATCTAGGATGTGTTCTAATTAGTTATTTAGGAAAAACATGAAATTTATATTGGAGATACTTTGGCTCAGTTGTGCCAGGCTCCAGGTCACATGATGTACCTCTCAAAGTTCAGCTTTTGGGCACTGTTGCAGCACAGAAAGTGCATGAAGGTGCCAACCAGGTAATTCCATGGGCTGGTTTTGAAAAATTCTCCAGGCTAATATTTTCCTATAATTTGGCCTTGCCCCCATTCCAACAGATAGCTGGTTAACTTTTTTTTTTTTTTAATTAACGGTTTTTATTGCAGGATGCAATAAAAACCCTTATTCAACCCTCTTCCAAATAACAACCCTGGGTTGATACATAAGAAGACGGGAGACCTTCTTTTGCCAGGATCGAAGGATGGCAGAAGAAATAAAGACCGGCAAAGTAATGAACAGATACAAGAAACAGGGTAAAATGTTCATTTCGATAATGGCAATACGTCCTAGCCAGGAAAAATGTTCTCTGTCCCACCTAAGTGGATCTTTCTCCACTGTTTTTACTAGGAGGTGATAGTTTAGTGAGAAAAGATCCCGCACGTGAGGCCCAATCTGTATCCCTCGATACGGATTGGCTCACTTCACGTGGCTCACTTCTGTCTCATGGTTTGGCTTTTGAAAGGCAGCATCTGAGATGAAAGGGGTATTCTGAGGATGTCATCACCACCATCCGCTTCCTTAGCCTATGTGAGGATTTGGAGGATTTTTGAGTCCTGGGGTACTGATCAGGGAGTGAAGCCTACTCATCCTTCATTGCACATATTCTTACTTTTCTACAGAAAGGGTTGGTTAAAGGACTAGCCTTTAACTCCTTTACAGTGCAAATGGCAGCTTTGGATTGACTTTGGGGCAAAGTGCAGGGCGTTGCCCTGGCCGCACATCCAGATGTGGCTCGCTTTCTTCGGGAAGCAAAACATTTGCAGCCCCTAGTGCGGAAGCTATGCCCTTCCTGGAATCTTAATTTGGTTCTAAGAGGGATATGGACAGTTCCGTTTGATCCGATGAAGAGGGTGACAAAGGACTGAACCCTTGAGGCAGTTTTTCTGGTGGCAATTTTTCGGCCAGAAGGATTTCAGAACTTCAGGCATTATCATGTAGAGATCTTTTCCTACAGATTTCGGACTCTGGGATTTCATTGCGCACAGTGCCTTCTTTTCTTCTGAAGGTGATTTTGGCGTCACATCTGAGTCAAAAGGTGGAGCTTCCGGCTTTTCCTAATTTGGATGCATCCGAGCCTCACACGAGGGAACTTCAGCTATTGGGTGTGTGACGGGTGTTGTTGAGATATCTCAAGGTCACCAATAGTTTCAGGATGTTGGATCATCTTTTTGTGCTTTGGAGTGGTCCAAGAAGAGAGTATAAGACAAGAAAAGCAACTATTGCACATTGGCTGAAGGAAGCTATAGGCTCAGCTTATATTTGTCAGTGGTGGACATGCCTCAGATATCTTCCTCTGGACATCTGTCCCAGATGCCCATCACCCTCTTACATTCTGGCTGCTCTGCGATGTGGTGGACATGGCTCCGATATCCTCTGCTGAACGTCTATCCCAAGTGCCCACCACCCGCTTACATTCCGGATACAGTTTGACACCTGCAAAAAACCCTTTCAGTGGAGGGAGTAGGAGCCAAAACAGTGACTCTGACTTTTAGTTAAGGCTATGATGAAGGACCGTGGCTTTCAGTGGAACCTGTGAAATATTTCTTAAAAGGAGAATTTTAACACAGTTTAAGCAGCTACAAACAACTTATAGCTCACTCTTCATTTCTTAAAAAATATATATATATCTATATATACACACACACACACATAAACACACACCTCAACCTCTCATCATCTGCAAAGTCCAGTGCCCTGAAAGAGAGGCTGATGCTTCAGCTGGAAAGGTGCAACCGGAGCGCCATCTAGTGCTGTTCAGACCAGTTGGGCTTTTTGGTGCGGATTACATGAGTGCCTGCCCCTTAAATACGTACAGCCAGAAGGCAGCAGAAAGGTCATTTTATCTGGACCAACAGATAAATCTGGGCCTAGTTTTCAGGACTCACACTCTCTTAATTCATTTAGTACTACTTTCTGACCTGTGGATGTTTCATTTGTAAAAGTAAGGTTCACTGCTACTCAAGCCTCCTGCACGGCTTCAGCTCCAGCTTTCAACAGTGAGATTTCTCATCTCCTGGACTTCCAAAGTAGCTATTTGTCACAACCTTAAACTGAGCCTATGGCAGGTAAGCACCTGTCTGGAGAGTCTGCTCATCTCACTCCCTTCCCCTTAGCATTACTCTCTCTGTACCTGTCCTGAGATCCTTTCCCGGGTTTGGAACCGGCCAACTCCACTAGGAGGACCTTCCAGGCATCTGCGACCCTCTCTGTAAAGAAATATTTGCTCCCATTTCCCTTCAGCCTCCAACTTTATATCCTAACCCCTTGTCCTTAAGATTATTCTATGAAAAATGCTCCTGTCTTCTATCCTCTGGAAGGGGAGGTAACTGGGATAATAGTTACAGCCCTTCTTCCAAAGGGGTATTCCCACTCACTCCTCCCCTACATTTCTGCACCCAAGAGCCAAGCCAGAATCAGCTATCACTAGCCTTGCTCTTCTTTCACTGGTCCTTGCGCTAGCTTTCTTTTTGGCTACGGTCAGTAGCAGCTTTGACTATAGCAGTAATGCACCTGAGTTCAGCTTTGTGTGAACATTTAACCATTAGGTTGCATGTTGCTTTGTTTCCAGTATTTGCTGTGGGTTTTCCCGAGAACGTCGCAAAAACAGTTTAGATATATAATCTGTGGTCATTAAAAGAATAGGAGACAATGCATTTCTTAGTCTAGTATTATTTATTTTATAAACTTATATCCCATCTATAAGAACGTGTCATGCTAGGTGGGTTACAATACACATCAATACATCATAAACAACTAAATCAACAACAAACGCAAGCTAAATAAACTCTTAAAATCAATTATTTAAAAGCTTCTTTGGAATAAAACTGTTTAAGATGTTTCCTAAAAAATGTAAAAATCGGTCATATTTCTAATCTCATCCGGAAGATTGTTCCACATAGAAGGGCCAATCACAGAGATAGCACGTTTTCTTGTCTCCCGCAGCCTGGCCTCTCTCACAGTTAGAACCTCTAATAATTAACCCATTATTGGAACACACTGTTAGGAGACAACTGGGGACTTAGTGGCTAAAGCACTCCTAGGATGAGAGTTCAAATCCTACCTCTGACTATTCACACTCCTCCCTGTACCTTGGTTTACTAAACTGTAATTGAGATGATAATAATCATTTGTCTCCTTTCTCCCCTTTCTTGTGGAAGTTTCCTTCAATCCCGGAGCCAGAACTGTGTTGCCAGGCTTTGCAGCCCAGAGATGGCTGCATACATGTCTTGGCAGAACTGAGCTTTAAAGCACTTTGGGGTTCCGGTTTGGAAGAAAGGCACTCTACAGTTCCAGGTAATTATTCTTGTTATGATAAGTCCTTCCATCTTTCGCCTTACACCAGCTCGCCTCTCATCTCGAGGGGCACCTCATAATCCCAGCCTGAGGGCGAGAGCTCAGCCACATCGCTGTAATGTCTTATTGGTTCCTCGAAGTCAGCCGGGGCCTTTCCTTGCCTGTGATAGGCTCCCTGATAAGGAGGGGAAAATACAATAAAAACTGTTTGACCTTATTGGCTGCTGTCAGTAGGGGATGCTAGCAGGCCGAGCCAGTCCTAATTGTATGCACATGGCAAACTCTGGTCTTTCAATTCTAATTTCTTCCTGGAAAACAGGACAAACAAGCCCACAGATGCAGCTGAGGTAAAACCAGCCCCTCTCTTTCAACAAGGAGCATCTTGGAAACTCCAGCTGTCAGCTTGACAGGCATTGCAAATTACATAGTCCATCACTGCTAACTGTAATTTACTTGGCAACCACAAGAGGTCAGACTTTCTCTCTCCCCCAGAAGGAAGTCCGAGTCAGAGCGAGAAACTTCACACAGGAAGTTAAACATTCTGCCTGAGACCTGTGGGGCTCAGGGCTTTTTTGTGGATTGCCTTCTGCTGGGACCTTAACTCAAGCTTGCCTTGGCTTACCCAAGACTAGTCTCAGTTTTACTTTCTAGCAGGGGACATTGGAGTTTGTGCTCTAGACCCAGAAGGAAGCCCTTGCAGCAGATGCTAGAGAGAAATAGGGGGGGGCAGAGGTTTTAGAGTTTCTCTCACCAAGATGTTCTCATTTGGCCAGTCGGCTCTGGCAGTATACATGGAAGCGAAGGATTCTGGGTAAGCGCCGCCAACCTCTTCATAGATAGAATGATCTCTCACTTCTTCATACTCATGCAGGTCTAGTGGGTCAGAGCCGGACGACTGGATCCTGCTGCCTACAACAGCAAAGAAAGGAGAAAGAACTGTAAAACTAGTGACATGTGGAAAAAGAGCTTATGGAAAAACAGTCAGTAATTAACTAGTTGCATGTGATGTGTGCAAGAGAAGGACAAATACTTGTTTAAGAAACAATTCAGAATTTTCAGGATAAGAAAGGAAAATTGTTTCTTACCTGCTAAGTTTCTTTCCTGGAATAGCACAGATCAGTCCAGACAAGTGGGTTTTGCATCCCTACTATCAGATGGAGGAATATAAACACTTTTCAGACACTGTTCATAACTGAGAGTGTCACCTGCAGTCCTTCAGTATTGACCTGTACACAGGCCAAGATGAACCCCTGCCAACTTTAATTTACCTCCTCTTACAAGGCAAGCAGGGAAACAAAAGATTGGAACTCCTGAACTGGAGCCCTTACCCCTAACAAAGGAACCTGAAACCTAAAACTATAACCCCTTCTGCACTATATACAACCAGCAGCAATACAGGGCTTTCAAAGTTAAAAGGGATGGGCCTCTGTGGTATTCCAGAAATGAAAATTAGCAGGTAAGAACCAATTATCCTTTCCTGTATATACCCCAGATCAGTCCAGACAAGTGGGATGTACCTAAGCCCCCCCTACACTGCGTGAGATCCCAAATGACCAGCTTGCAACACACCTTTACCAAAGGAAGTCTCTTCAGGTGCCCGAACATCCAATCGGTATGTTTGGTAAAAGTAAGACCATGTCACTGCACAACAAATTTCCTGTGGAGATATTAGCCGACGCTTGCACCCTAGTAGAATGCGAACACAGTCCTCCCGGAATAGTCCGACCTTTAGTCTTCTTTAGCAGATGCGTCACTGAGGCCCTTAGAGGCCTTTGCACTCTTCTTTGCCCCACTAAAGAAGACAAATAAGTGATCCAAATGCTGAAAACTGTTAGTGACCTTAAGATAATGCAACAGAGTTCAACAAACATCCAATAAATGCAGCTCTTTCGCATTTGGTGTCTCCGCCATCAAATGTCGAATGGTGTGAAGTTCTACTGCTTGGCTTAAGATGAAAGGAGGAGATGACCTTCAGCAAAAAGGATGGGACTGTATATAAAGGAGACCCTGTCATTCTTGATTCACAGGAAAGGATTTCTACACAACAAAGCCTGAAGCTCCGAAATCCATCTGGCCGAACAAATCGCAACCAAGAAAACTGTCTTCAGTGTAATATCCTTCAAAGAAGCCTGACGCAAAGGCTCAAAGAGTGGTCCACCCAGCCCTCGCAGAACCAAATTAAGGTTCCAGGCTAGTCACATCCTATAGACCAGAAGCCACAAATGCTTTGCCCCTTTCAAAAAGTGAGTGATGTCTGGGTGTGAAGCTAGTGGCCTTCCTTGAAGTTTACCTCAAAGGCAACTTAAGACTACTACCTGTACTCCTTGGCCAGACCCTTTTGCAAAAAGGCCAAGATGTGAGAAACCTCCATCTTCAAAGGCTCAACACTTTCCTCCACACATTACAATTCAAACACCTTCCACACTTGGACATAAGCCAAAGAAGTGGATGGCCTTCTAGCCTGAAGTAACATAGCAATTAACACCTCCCTTTCAAGTTCAATTGTCTCCTCTCAAAAGCCAAGCTGCAAGACAAAGACAATCCACCCTATCTACATAAGAACATAAGAGCATAAGAAAATGCCATACTGTCAGACCAAGGGTCCATCAAGCCCAGCATCCTGTTTCCAACAGTGGCCAATCCAGGCCATAAGAACCTGGCAAGTACCCAAAAACTAAGTCTATTCCATGTTACCATTGCTAATGGCAGTGGCAATTCTCTAAGTGAATTTAATAGCAGGTAATGGACTTCTCCTCCAAGAACTTATCCAATCCTTTTTTAAACACAGCTATACTAACTGCACTAACCACATCCTCTGGCAACAAATTCCAGAGTTTAATTGCGCACTGAGTGAAAAAGAACTTTCTCCAATTAGTTTTATATATGCCACATGCTAACTTCATGGAGTGACCCCTAGTCTTTCTATTATCTGAAAGTTATAAGATCATGAGAGGTCTTGAACGAGTAGATGTGACTCGGTTATTTTCACTTTCGAATAATAGGACTAGGGGGCATTCCATGAAGTTAGCAAGTAGCACATTTAAGACTAATCGGAGAAAATTCTTTTTCACTCAACGCACAATAAAGCTCTGGAATTTGTTGCCAGAGGATGTGGTTAGTGCAGTTAGTGTAGCTGGGTTCAAAAAAGGTTTGGATAAGTTCTTGGAGGAGAAGTCCATTAATGGCTATTAATCAATTTTACTTAGGGAATAGCCACTGCTATTAATTGCATCAGTAGCATGGGATCTTCTTAGTGTTTGGGTAATTGCCAGGTTCTTGTGGCCTGGTTTTGGCCTCTGTTGGAAACAGGATGCTGGGCTTGATGAACCCTTGGTCTGACCCAGCATGGCAATTTCTTATGTTCTTATGAGTAAATAACCAATTCACATCTACCCGTTCTAGACCTCTCATGATTTTAAATACCTCTATCATATCCCCCCTCAGCCGTCTCTTCTCCAAGCTGAAATGTCCTAACCTCTTTAGTCTTTCCTCATAGTGGAGCTGTTCCATTCCCCTTATCATTTTGGTTGCCCTTCTCTGTACCTTCTCCATCGCAATTATATCTTTTTTGAGATGCGGCAACCAGAATTGTATACGGTATTCAAGGTGCGGTCTCACCATGGAGCGATACAGAGGCATTATGGCATTTTCTGTTTTATTCACCATTCCCTTTCTAATAATTCCCAACATTCTGTTTGCTTTTTTGACTGCCACAGCACACTGAACCGACGATTTCAATGTGTTATCCACTATGATGTCTAGATCTCTTTCTTGAGTGGTAGCACCTAATGTATTCCACCAGAAGAGAAGAGCTCTCTGAAGAGGCCGCATATGCGCAAAAGCCCAAGGCACCAGCTCCAAAGTTGATGCCATAGAGCCCAGGACTTGTAAATAATCCCAGATTCTGGGTATCAAATGCCCTAACAGGCAACAAATCTGACCCTTTAACTTCAGTGTCCTTAAATCCAAAGTCGACCAAAACGTTCCCTCCTTTTTTGAAACCACAAAATAAATGGAATACCTTCCTGTTCTTTGCTCCTCTCGAGAAAATGGCATTATAGCTTCCAGACACCCCAAGCAGTCCACCATCCCCTGAACAGCTACCCGCTTGGGGAAACGTCTCTTGTATTGGCTGGGCAAATTCTAATGCGTAGTCAACTTTTAATCCACTTTGGACACACTGGTCTGTAGTAAATTTAGCCCATTCCTTGTAAAAGAGAATTAAATGTCCTCCAATGGCTGAAACAGAAGAGTGGACCATCCTCGCCTCATTGTGAGGATTTTGTACCCCCAGTTCCCTGACCAGGGTTGTTTCAAGATGGCTTGTGCCAAACCTCAAAAGGATTATCCCCATGATCGTGCTCTGTCGGAGCTTTGCCTCTGAGACCCCGAAGAACCTTTATTCTGGTGAAATCTCTTATTGTCTCAAAAGCGTGCCCAAGCGGGAAAAAACCTTCTACCCTTTGATTTGTCCTCTGGTAGTTTACGCCCTTTGGAATCTCCCAGATGCTTAGTTATCTGTTCCAAGTCTTCTCGAAACAAGAGCTTGCCCTTGAATGGAAGGGCATCCAGCTAAGATTTTGACCAAACATCCGCAGACAGTTTCATAATCACAGTAACTTCCTGGCCGATACTGCAGGCATCATAATCTTGGAACATGTTTTTATCATGTCAGATAAGGCATCTGCACCATATGCAATAGCTGCTTCTAAATACTCAGCCTGTTTCTCTGCAGCCACTGATGTAGACTGTGTCTCCTGAAACCGCTGGACTCAGCATAGGTATGTCCTCTGCATAAAACTTATGCATGGGACCGAGACCTCAAAAATCTTCTTGAAGTGGACCTCCAAATTTCGAAAGCAGGACACAATGTAGTGATCGGTAAAATTGGGGATTCTTTATTGGTCTTAGCCTGACTCTGGCAGAGTTTCGCTCTCACAGGAACTGCCTCAGGGGCTACTACAAAAACAATATTATTTAAAATTACACATAATTGACATACATATACATTGACAGATAAACATAAATATGTGTTACTACATATAAAGTGTCAACAACTTAAAAAATGTCACCAACTTAAAAAATGTAAAATGATAAACATATAGCCAGAGTCGGGCTAAGACCAATAAAGAATCCCCAATTTTACCGATCACTACATTGTGTCCTGCTTTCCAGCATTATTGATTGGCTTCCGATTTGTTTCTTGTGTCTCCAAATTTCTATCCTGCACATCTTTTAATGCAGTAGATCCCACCACTGGAAAAGAGGTCTTGGTTACTGCCAACACCAAACACCTACCTTTGGAAGTGCCAAAATTTCCAATATCTTCTCTAGTAAGAGATACAGCTTTGCCATTGCTCTGCCAACCTTCAAGCTGGACTCAAGGATGTCCCATTCCAGAACCACTAATTTATTCACAGACTTATGAAAGAGAAAAGCTTTCGATGATCCCCTCAATTCATCCAACATGGGATCTGGCCACCCCTCCAGGTTGGACTCTTCTTGCGAAGCCTTGATTCCAAACTCCTTAAGGACATACGGAATTAAGGGCCAGAGCTCCTCCTTGTGAAAAAGGTGCACCACCTTAGGGTCATCCCTCTCGGCTACCAGAACCTCGTCCGGGTCCATCCCACTTTATGCTTACTCTACTCCAGGGGTCTCCTCCGCTACAGCATTGAAATCTGAGTCATCAGTGCCCCTCCCAGGACTATCTGGATGAGGGCAAAGACCCAAAATCTCCCAAAGGCTCGTCGACTGCTTTCTCTTTGCCAGCCAGGTCTCTTTACTGACTGAGAACCTTTGGTGGACTGAGACTGGGACCGAAAGTTATATCCCCTGCTACCTTCTAGCTAAATATGCCTTGTGCAAAAGCAGCAAAAAATCTGCAGAAAACACCTGCAAATCCTATGAATCCTGGTCCAGAGGATCTTCCTCTGTGCCAGAACCTCTTTGCCCCTCCCCGGGACCAGGTACTGGAGGCGGTAGCTGAGGTAGGGATTCCCCTGTGTCCCCCGCCGACTCTTGCCGGTACTGCGAAAGATTTCAATATGGCCGCCATTCCCGCACTGAGTGGAAAAGCCTTAGTGCTAGGCCCCAAAACCTGCGGGGCTCGTTTAGCCTTTGGTCCAGTGTTGGATTCTCCAGAAGTGCCTTCCACGCCAGAGATGCATCCAGTCCATAAGCCAGTTTGAGACAGTCTAGACCTCAAATCCCCACAGGATCGGCAATGCTTGCCACGCACCATCTTTAACACATAGCCTGGAGCAGTGCACCGCTACAATCACCTCTTTTACTGAGCCTCAGAAAATGTGAGGTGAACAGCTGTGCACCCCAAGATCGTCCACCTCCACAGACCAGATGCTGCGATTCACACACACACACAAAGCGAGGCAGCTACTCCTTTTTATGTATTTATTTATTTAGCAAACTTTAATGCTGTCACTATCACCAGTAACAGAAAAATAGAAAGGAAATACTTCCCTCTTCAATCAGGATGATCAGATGCAAAGCTGTCAGTGGAAATAAATGCTGCCTCATGGAGAATAAGGGATCTGGACCACCAGATGTACACCCCATGGAATCTAGGACCAGCTTCCTTCAAGGGTCACCAACCTCCTGCTTGACCACCTCAAACCAGGAGGGATGGCCCCCACAATGACCTAACAACCCCCTGGGAGGAACTGGAAACCTATCTTATAATAATAATTGTTTACACCACTACCATCTACTGGAGACAGAGAAATACTGAGGGCCTGCAGGTGGCACAGTATCATTGAAACGTTTCTCTGTCTCCATCTGCTGGCAGAGAAAAAACCCAGGAGTCTGTGCTGGGTATGAACAGGAATAACATTTTAACCATCTGAGAGTAAACTGCTTGAAACTATAATTTGAGACATGGCATCTGGAACATATGATGTCATACACGGGGTTGGTCCCCTACCTTGGAAGCTCTGGGCGTCATCTGTTTCCCCCTCTGTCATTTCATGGTGAACCATCAGGGAGGGCTTGTAATCTCTTACAGGGTAATAATAAAGCCCAGCATCTGAAGAACTGTCCTAGAGAACAGAACAGCACAGGAAGCTCAGATTTCCAACCTGGACATTAATCCATTCCATGCAATTAACTTCTTCCTATCCATTGTTTCCACAGTCATTCCTAATATATTCTCATCCCTTCCACCAGGGCCCCATACATACAGTCACCAGGTCACCAATGGTGATCCACAACCTTACACTGGTTACAGCAGTGTGCATCAGAATGCAGTGCTGACAGTGTGCAGTGCACCACTGGAATATTGAACTGCATGCACACAAGCGCTCACTGTCCCCCATGGCAGTCCTGCCACTTCTTCTATTTGTAGTAATTGTGCCAAAATTTGGAAGCTGGCGCTTCAAGTAGAGGAGGTAGCAGGACCACTCAGAGGATGGTGAACATCATAGTTCCCTCTAAGCTGAGCAGGTAAGCAATTGCTCACACATTTCAGAGCATCTCTCACAGGTTTTACATGGTTGCTCACACCAATTTTTCTTTGTGCTATATACAGAAATGCGCTAATACTGTCACTCAATAGTTGGTTTAAATAAAGTTTTTGCTCACAGAAAACAATTTGCACACATCTAGTCAGAGGGAGCATTGGCTACTGCGAATAGTCCGCCCTGCAGTTTGCTGCTTGTATTGACGGAAGGAGGGGACTGAGGGAAGCAGATAAAGTCTGGCTGGGCATTTAGGGAGGGAGAATGAGCGAAGAGAGGTCATTCAGGAGGGAGATGCAGAAAGAGAAATGGAGACAGGAGAAGTAGGGGAGGGACTCAAAGGGAGACAAAGAACTGTGGAGGTGGAAGGTGAGAATGAGAGGGCAGGAAGGTGGAGGGCTTAGATGCAGTTGAGAGCCAGAGAGAGGGAGAGAGATTTAGGACTTTTTGGGAGAAATGGGAAATGGATGGAATGGATGGAAAAAGCAAGAGAAAGATGAAGAGTGAACGGGGAAGAGAAGGGTGGTGAGTTTAGAGACAGAGAGAAGAGGCAGAAGAGAGAGATGAAGATAAAGACAAAGCGAGATGGGGAGAAGTGAAGAGCTGGCAAAGAGCAAAATGAGAACTGAGATGCGAGAGATAATGCTGATAAGTAAGGTGGAAGGAGAGGGAAAGATGGCAAAAGGAAAATACACATAAAGCAAGGTAAAATAGAATGAAAACTCAGAAAGGGATTCACAAGAAAGACAGGAGGATAGAGAAAATGTTACAGTAAACAAATGTGTGGCAAGACACCTCTTCAGATTTTGGGAAATTTATGACTCAATGGAGACCAATTCTGGATAATCTTCTAAATGATATTCAAAACTCTGCTAGGTAAGAAGCATCCTTGATTATACTGATGAATATAAGAGCTGATCCTATTACTGTAGAAAAAGACAGGGTGAGGCTTGTATGGGAAGTTTTATATTGGGCATTAACTGAAAGGCATGTATGAAGTATGAATGGTGCGTGTAGGTATGTGAGGTATGATGGTGCATGCAGTTATATGAGGTATGACTAATGCATGCATGTGAGGTATGAATGGTGCGTGTAGGTATGTGAGGTATGAATGGTGCGTGCAGGTATGTGAGGTATGATGGTGCGTGCAGGTATGTGAGGTTTGAATGGTGCGTGCAGGTATGTGAGGTATGAATGGTGCGTGTAGGTATGTGAGGTATGAATGGTGCGTGCAGGTATGTGAGATTTGAATGGTGCGTGCAGGTATGTGAGATTTGAATGGTGCGTGCACATGCTGGATATTTGTAAGGTGTTTGTTAAACTGGGGAAGAGAACACAGAAGAAGAATATGGAAGATATTTGTGGGAAATGCTGAAATGTATATGGAAAACATTCTGTATTCTGATCCTGGTCTCTAAAACTGTTGCTTTGAGAATTGTTGCCCTTTTTCATGTACAGAGTATGATCTTCTGTTCAATAAAACAAATACTCAAATAAAAAAATAAAACCTTAGGATGAAAAAAATCCTCAAAAAACTATTATGTATTTTCTAAACAATTTTTAATTGTTTAAAATGATGTGTGTGTGTAATAATTGACAAGTGCTCAGGTATACAAATTAAATGGGCCATTTTTTATATCCTGTGTCAGTTGACCATTAGAAAATCTTGCTAGCTGCTAATTTATTTATTTTTTTAATTTTTGGAGGTCTCCTTTCCAGACAATCGACTTTCTACCCCATCCCTCCCAAACCAACCTTTTCTCACACGCTGGACTTTTGGCAAGTCTTGTGGGGGTCAGGAGGCCCCCCCAAGCTGGCCAAAAGTCCCTGGGGGTCCAGCGGGGGTCCGGGAGTGACCTCCTGCACTCGGGCCGTATTGCCAATATTCAAAATGGCGCCGGCGCTACCTTTGCCCTGTCACATGGTAAGGGCAAAGGGCCATCGGCGCCATTTTTTTTTAGCGCAGCTGATAGCGTGGGAACGGGAGATCGCTCCCCGCGGCCCCCCTGGACCACCAGGTATGTGTAAAAAGTTTTGGGGGGGGGGGGGGGTCGGGAGAGTGGGGGAGGCTAAAGGGGTAATTTTAAAGGGTCGGGTGGGGTTGTTTTTTTTTATTGGGCCATCGGCGCCATTTATATTAGTCGCAGCCAAAATGGCGCCGATGGCCCGAGAGCGGGAGATCGTGCCGGGACACCCCCCCCCCCCCCCACTGGACCACCAGGTAATTTAAAACATTTTGGGGGGGTTCGGGAGGGTGGGGGATTTGTTTTAAAGGGTCGGGGTGGTTTAGGGGTTGTTTTGGTGTGCTGGTTTTCCCGCTCTCCCCCCCTCCCCCGACATGATTTTTCACGATAAATTGGGGGAATTTCTATTGTATCGCGACACTAACGATTTTTGACGATTTAAAAAATATCTGACTAATTTTTTAAATCGTCAAAAAACGATTCACATCCCTAATGCCTAGCACTCACCCCTTATTCCTGCTCGACTCCCTTTACCTGCTCATTGCTCTCATAGAGGCTGGAGCTCCTCTCCGAGCTGCTGTCAATCAGTAGAGTGTGCTTTGCTCCTGCATTGATCAGTTCCCCATTTCCATATTCATTCAGGGCACTGGGCTTAGAACTAGGATTAAAAAAAAAAGAAGGAAATGAAAGGATCACTAGTTGGGTTTCAAATACTATTTGGATTTTCTTCAGAAGTTTAGAGCGACAGACTTGAAAGGGTGTCGCCGAGTGTCCAGATGCCATCAGGGACTGCATGATGGATCAGGTTCAGAATTACCCATTAACAACTTAGCTGTGTCCTATTCTGACCCCAGGTGTCCAGAACAATCCTGTCCACCCTCCACGTCACTCTTCAAATCCCCCCTAAATGAACGATGTCTAGATATGTCTGCCAACACGTTCTCTTAAATGTGCTTCACGGCCAGGGCTAGAAGTTGTGATTTCCTTACCTGTCTTCCTTCTTCACGGCATCACCTGTAGTTTAAAGAAAAACAGCTGAATCATTGAAGCCAGAAATAAGGGTCTCAGTGTTGTTTTTCTTTAAACAGCCACTGGAGACTTTCCAGAGTTTTGCTCTGGACTTCCACACAGGGACTGCAGGACACTGGCGTGAATATTACAGAGCCCTTTCTCAATAGAGAGGGTCCTTTTCAATAGGGGGCCTCGCCCCCAGAAGTGCACGCCTGGGGGTCAGTATGCGTGCAAGATCAGAATGGAGTGGTGCGTATGGTTTATGCAAATATTTTATAAACGTACACATGTAATTTACACACACAATAATTGTAGCGTGCACATAATAACCCTCTATTTATGTGCAGAGGCAGATATTTTATAAAGTTGGCCAATATATGCACATATCTCGCTTATGAAAACACTTGTGCTTCTTCCAAGCACCAGTTCTCCAAGACTTCCATCAATTAACCCTGGCTCTCATCAGTTCTCTCACACCTTCCACCAGCTGCACCAGACCCTCCACCCAAAAACTGCAGACAATAGAGAAATCAGATTTCATTTCCATGACCTGATTAGCAAGTGTAAAAGCATGCATGCATGTTTGCTAACATATACATGTACTCCGTTTCTAAAAACACATAAATGTGCAGCTACTTCCAAACGTGTCCTGGGATGCTTTCAAAATGTGCACTGGAGGTTATACTTGTGTGAGGTGTTAGACAATGGAGGTTGTGCATGTGTGGGAGGTTGGCAGTGGGTCTTGTGTGTATATAATCATTAAAAATACATACATAATGATTAAAAATACATACATGGGGCAGATTTTAAAAGCCCTGCACGCGTAAACCCAGCTGGATTTATGTGCACAGGGGACTTGCGCGCCAGCGCACCTATGTAGCATAGGCCGCCGGCACGCGCAAAGCCCTGGGACGCGCGTAAATCCTGGGGCTTTGCTTGGGGGGCGTGTTGGGGCATGTCAGGGTTGGCATGGCGTTCGGGGCGTTCCAGGGCGGGGCCGTGGGCATGGTGCCGGCCCGGGGGCATTCTGGGGGCGTGTCCGAGGCCTCCGAACCAATCCCTGGGCCGGGGAATGGCGTGCCGGCACCTGGCCGGTGCGTGCAAGTTACGCCTGACTCGGGCAGGCGTAACTTTCTGAACAAAGGTAGGGGGGGATTTAGTTAGGGCTGGGGGGGTGGGTTAGGGAGGGGAAGGTGGGGGGGCTGGAAAAAAGTTCCCTCCGAGGCCGCTCTGATTTCGGAGCGGCATCGGAGGGAACGGAGGCAGGCTGCTTGGCTCGGCGCGCACAGGTTGCACAATTGTGCACCCCCCTGCACGCGCCAACCCTGGATTTTATAACATGCGCGCAGCAGTGCGCACATGTTATAAAATCGGGCATAGATTTGTTCATGCCGGGTTGCGCGAACAAATCTACGCCCGTGCATAACTTTAAAAATCTACCCCATAATGATTAAAAATAATAACAAAAAATCATAAAACAATCAAAAATACACATGTAAAATCACAACAAACATAAATCAAAATAACCACATACTAATCAGGAAAAACTATGGAAAGGTTACTCAGTTTTTCAAAACTCTACAGGTTTTATGATTCAGGAATAGAACCCTATAATCCAGGAAGTCAACCAGGAATATACAGGCTCTTATCAGTCAAATACATGCTTCAGCAGGAAAACCTTCAAAGCTGTTTTACATTTTTTTAGGCATTCCTCATCTCAGAGACACGGGAATCGAATTCCATAGAATGGGTGTGGCTACAGAGAAAGCACAATCTCTTGTAGTTGTGTTATGATTTGTGGGTATGTGGGCTCTTGGCCCGCGATGCAAGTTGTAACTACCTGTGGGAAGGACACTAAATTTTCTCGTGTACACAAATGTCGGTATAACTAAATATGTTATCCCATATATTGGTGATAACCTTATGTTTATTGATACCATTTTTAATTTTCTCAATTTTTTAAGTTTTTTGAATTTTTCATTGCATTTTAATTAATTTCCATTTTAATGATACAGCCCAGAAACGGTATGGACTTCTTTTCAAAAGAGCATTTTTCTAGCTTCACAAAAAAGCTGGTTTTCCCGGACGCACTGAAGAACTTGGGTGACATCCCAGCGATGAGTTTGGAGGTCTTTTGAGAAGACTAAGATATCATCGAGATATACCACTACATATTCGTAGAGCATATCTCGGAAGACCTCATGCATTAGGTTTTGGAAGACGGCTGGGGCGTTACAAAAGACCGAAGGGCATAACAAGATATTCATAATGGCCGTCCCTGGGGTTAAAGGCCATCTTCCATTCATCACCCTCTCGAATGCGGACCAAATTGTATGCCCCTCGGAGATCCAACTTGGAAAAAAGTTTGGCCCCTTGGAGCCGGTCGAAAAGCTCTGCGATGAGTGGCAGCGGGTAGCGGTCTTTCAGTGTGATGATGAAATTCAGGCCATGGTAGTCGATGCAGGGGTGAAGCGTTCCATCCTTCTTCCCTTCAAAGAAAAAGCCAGCTCCCACAGAGGAAGTGGACCGACAGATGAAGCCCTTGGCCAGATTCTCACCGATATATTCGGACATAGCCCGGGCCTCTGTGAGAGATAACGGATAAACTCTGCCCCTGGGAGGCTCCGCATTAGGTATGAGGTTAATGATGCAGTCATAGGAGCAATGTGGCGGCAGAGTGTCAGCGGCCTTCTTGGAGAAGACATCAGTGAAGGACGCGTATTGAGGAGGAAGGCCCAGAGGGAGGGTCGCGGTTGCTAGAGTGCATCTGGGAGTGACGGTTTCCAAGCAGGAGGTGTAGCAGGATAGACCCCAATGGGACAGTTCCAGAGTGGCCCAGTCAAACTGGGGAGAGTGCTGTTGAAGCCAGGGCAGGCCCAGAACCACGGGGTGCATGGTCTTGTCGAGGACGTGGAAGGTGAGGGACTCCACGTGCAGCAGTCTGGTACAGAGATGAAGAGGAGCGGTGATGTGGGTAACCCGGCCAGGAAGAGGTTAACCCTGAATGGATGAGAGAACCAAGGGCACTGGAATGCAGAAGGTGGAGATATGGAGGTGCTTCACAAGTTGCTTCAGAATGAAGTTGCCCCCTGAGCCCGAGTCCACCAGGGCCAGGGTGTAGAAGTCCCGGATTCCTACGGTGAGGGTCACCGGAAGTGTTAGTGAAGGAGCTGGAGAATTCAGGCCTAGAAGGAGTCCTCCTTCAGAACCTAGGCCTGGGAGTTTACTGGTCACACTGGGCAAGTAGGTAGAGCATGGCCCGAACCCCCGCAGTACAACCAGAGACCGGTCTGCTGGCGTCGAAGACGTTCCTCCGGAGTGAGCTTACCGCAGCCCAATCGCATGGGCTCGTCTCCAACCTTCCCTGAAGAGGCGGGGAGCAGTTTGGGTGAAGGAGAACGCCAAGGGCGTCGGGAAGCTGAGGCAGATTCCCTGCTAGACTGCAGTTCACGGGAACGCTCCTGAAGACACTGGTCGATGCGCCCAGCGAGGTCAATGAGGGAATCCAAGGAGCTGGGTAGATCACGAGCCGCAAGCTCATCCTTGATTGTGTGTTCAAGCCCTCGAGGAAGATGGACCATAGGCAGTCCATGCCCCACTGCAATTCGGAGGCCAGGGTCCTGAATTCAATAACATAGTCAGTTAGGGATCGGGAGCCCTGGCATATATGGAGAAGAGCTGACCCAGAGGCTGCCAGCCTGGGTCAGGAAGCCGGGTAGATCCCGGAGAATAGAGTCTGAGCATTCTCACAAGGAAGAGGCCCAGGCCAGGGCTTTCCCATCCAGAAGAGAAAGGATTTTATTTATTTTATTTATTTATTGTTTTTGTTATACCGAGTTTCATGATAGGCATCACATCAACCCGGTTTACAAATAACAAGGAGTGTAAAGCATAACGTAACGTAAAAAACAATATTTTCAATAAGAACCTTGAACTTTAAATACAGTGAATCAGAAAAAGGGAGAGGGAAAGTTACAAAAAACAAGGAAAATAAACTTGGGATGGAAGGGGAGAAATTGAACAGCACAATATTTACATTTCAGCCTATTGATACATTAGAATAGCAAGTGAAAAAATAAGACTATGAAACGGTACATAGGTAATCAAATGAATAAATATGACAGTTGTGAATGGTAATAGTATGATAAATATTCAGCAGGAATTAGTGAGAGAGGGTTTGAGGTTGGTTGATTTGTGTTTACATTCCATTATTGCATACGAGTTAGTGCTAGTGAGAGGAGGTTTTATTCAAGGCTTGGAAATGCTTTTTTGAAAAGCCAAGTTTTTAGTCTTTTCCTAAATGTTAAAGAGCATGGCTCTTGTCTCAAATCAGGTGGGATCGAGTTCCAGAGAGCTGGACCTGCTGATGAGAAGGCTCTGAGACTCAAGGATTTATGTTGGTAGGTTTTGGCCTTTGGAATTTGGAGTGACTCTTTGTAGTGTTCCCTGATAGGCCTGGCGGAGGTGAATTTTTTAAGTGGTATTTGTAGGTCAAGTTGCGTGTGTTGGTTGATAGTTTTGTATATGATGTTAATGGTTTTGTACATGACTCTATAGTGGATCGGAAGCCAATGGAGGTTTTTGAGAATAGGTGAAATGTGGTCAATTTTCCTGGAATTTGTAAGGACTCTGGCTGCAGAGTTCTGAACCATTTGTAAAGGTTTGGTGTAAGAAGCTGGGAGGCCTAATAGTAATGAGTTGCAATAATCTAGTTTGGAAAAGATTATTGCTTGCAAGATTGTTCTGAAGTCCTGAGTGTGAAACAGCGGTTTTATTCTTTTCAGGATATGTAATTTGTAGAAGCAATCTTTGGTGGTTTGGTTAATGAATGTTTTGAGGTTGAGACGATTGTCTAGGATGGCTCCTAAGTCTCTTACGTGGGTTGTTTGAAGGAGTGTGGGTGGTTTAGGAAGTGTGTTATTGTTTTCCGGTGATATGAGCAGGAATTCTGTTTTCGAAGCATTGAGTACAAGGTTTAGACTGTTGAGGAGAAGTTTAATTTCTAATAGGCAACTGTCCCAGTATTCCATTGTTTTTGAGATTGATTCTTTTATAGGGATTACGATCTGTACGTCGTCTGCAAAAAGGAAATGTTTCAGGCTTAATTTTGTAAGTAGTTGGCAGAGTGGTAGCAGGTAGACATTGAAAAGGATGTAGGTGGTTTTCATCATCTCATCCAGAAAGAGCATAGGCTGGAGGCAGAAATGCATATTGCATTGATTTAGGAAATCTCGGCACAACTGAGGGTCTCTGGAGAAGCGTGGAGGCACGGGAAGCGGAATGACTGGTTGGGAGCTCGGCATGGTAGCCGAGTAGCTTGGGACTGGAGGTACCGCTAGGCCCGCCGAGACGGAGCCCTAGATTCTCTACGGCTGTCCAAGAGTTTCCAGGACCTTTTGCTGTTCGAAAATCTTCTGAGCCAGGCCCGGAATGGCCTGGAGAGCAGAGGCCTCTACCGGGTCCATGAACTTGGCAATCTGTTAGGGTTTGTGGACCCTTGGCCCGAGGTGAGGTTGGCGCAACCTGTGAGGGTGAACCCCACAGGCCCCCACCGTCGGGAG
The DNA here is from genome assembly GCF_901001135.1 of Rhinatrema bivittatum. NCBI lineage: Eukaryota > Metazoa > Chordata > Amphibia > Gymnophiona > Rhinatrematidae > Rhinatrema > Rhinatrema bivittatum. The sequence goes on along the minus strand of NC_042628.1, from coordinate 76,863,964 downwards.
GCAAGGCCAGACGAGAAGCAGAGGCTGACAGGAGCTTCACCAATACCAGCCCTCCCCGCAGGTTGAGCTCTTGGGGCCAAGATAGATGGAGCTGGAAGTGACAGGTGGATGGACCATCAGGTCAGGTCCAAGAGCAACAGCAGGAGGCAGAAGACGAGAGTCAGGTCTGGTCCGAGGTCAAAGGCAGACAACAGTAGACGGGGGTCAGGTCCGGTCCGAGGTCAAAGGCAGGCGAAAGTAGATGAGGATCAGGTCCACTCCGAGGTCAAAGGCAGGAAGGCCAAGACCAGGACCAGGAAGCTGAGGCAGGAACCTCAAGGCAGGCGCACTGAAGCAGGAACCTCCGAAACAGGTGCGCTGAAGCAGGAGCCAGGGAACTTGTTGCCAAGTCAGTTAGCTGGGCCCAGAGGTGGTCCTTATATAGGCCGGGAGGTCTGACGTCATCGCTGGGGCCGGCCCGTAGTTTCCCGCCGCTGGCCCTTTAAGAGGAGCCAAGGTGGCACGCTCACGTGACTAGGGAGAGCCCAGATGGCAGCCATGGTTGGCGGTGTCTTGGCCGCCAAGCAGCCCGCAGGAGGCCCAGAACAGGAGGGGAAACGCGGCGGCAGCAGTTTGCTAACGCCGCGAGGGTGCCAGAAGCCAGCGGGAGCGAAGGGCGGCGGGTGAGTGGTACCGGTCGTGGTTTGCCACGGCCGGCCAGCATAACAAGTATAGATTACACAATATGCATTTAAATAATAAAGTTTGCCCATAGAAAACCCTTGCCTGCTCAGCAAGATCCCCCAAAAAGAGGAAACCCGCTATCGTGGAAGTGAAGTTGGTCAATGAAGAAAGAAAAAACAAAACTCCACTTTCCTTCAACAACCACCAAGAGCACTAGGCTGCGAGAAAGAGTCAGTCAAGCTGTGAGGACCCTTCTCCTCCATAGTATCAAAAGTAAGAACCAGAACAGTATAAAATATAACAAGCAATAACATTAAGTTCTAAAACACTTAACCGAGGTTCCAGAAATTTCTCCCCTTGCCATAAAGTTCACCATATTCCTGAAGGTTTCATCTGCCTGCTTGTAAGCCTTGAATGAATCTGCCGCCGCTACCTCGTTGAAAATGTGAGTTTGGCCGTCATGAAAGACTTTATTTGGCCGGGTATAGTAAAATGGAGCAAATTTTTAATTTCGCCAGTTGTGGCTTTCCTGTGAGAAGCCACTGAAGTGGAGTAGTCCTGAAATAACAGGATTTTTTTCCCCTCATATTGCAGCTCTGCTTGCCTTCTGTATGCCCAAGAATTTGCACTTTGTGGGCATAATTGAAGATCTTGAAAATTATTGGCTGGGGCTGAGCAGAGGTGTTACTTCCAGTAGATGGATGGCCTAAACAATGGGCCCTTTCTATTTTAAGTTCCCCATATTTAGTGTCCAATTGCAGAGCCTGTATGAGCCATGTTCCCAGTTTGGGGCCGAGATCTTGCTCTGGGATTGATTTAGAGAGTCCAACGGCCCATAGATTGTTCCTGTGCGACCGGTTCTCAAGATCCTGGATCTTGAGTTGCATCGCCGCACAGCTATCTTTAAGGGCTTTTACTTCCTGTCCAATAGAGGCTGATGCATCCTCAACATCAGAGAGATGCTGTTCCGACGCTCAAAGCTGTGGCTCGATGCCGGTGATCTGAGTGCTTACCCCCGTTTTCTGGGCTGATAGCTGTGATAGCTTGGTGTCAAGTGCTGCGATCACAGTCATGGCTATATCTGTCCTAGCGTGGTCTGCGGCCTCCCCTGATGTATGCACCTCTGGTCAGCCATCTTAGGGTCTGCCCCTTTCATTTTCTCCTTGTCCTTCTTTCCCAGTTTTGATGTCATATTCGTCGATTTTCGGAAAATAGGAGCAGCGAAAACACTTCAGTGCAAGTTAAACAGTCGAGCCTGAACTCCAGATTCAGGAGTGGGGGAGATTCGCTAGATTTAAGGCTCTTTATAGAGAGCGGGGTCCTCGGAGGAATCAGAAACACTTCTGATCACTTCTGCAGCATCACATGACCCCTCCTTCTCACTTATAACCAGGAAAAAACAGTGGCTTCACCATTTACATAGCCAATAACAGCTCCATTAACTGCTTTCACCATATCCTCTGGCAACAAATTCCAAAGTTTAATTTTGCACTGAGTGAAAAAATACTTTCTCCAAATTGTTTTTAAAGTGTTACTTATTAGCTTCATGGAAAGTCCCCCTAGTCCTAGTTTGGGAGATGCTCCCGGTCTGGGCACTAGATGCCACTATCCCTGTCCTTAGAACATCCATCCCTTCAGGCCCTCCCACCAGGAGGCTTTGGATTGGAAGACTCCAGGTCCTCCCACCAGGAGGCTTTGGATTGGAAGACTCCAGGCCCTCCCACCAGGAGGCTTTGGATTGGAAGACTCCAGGCCCTCCCACCAGGAGGCTTTGGATTGGAAGACTCCAGGCCCTCCCACCAGGAGGCTTTGGATTGGAAGACTGCAGGCCCTCCCACCAGGAGGCTTTGGATTGGAAGACTCCAGGCCCTCCCACCAGGAGGCTTTGGATTGGAAGACTCCAGGCCCTCCCACCAGGAGGCTTTGGATTGGAAGACTGCAGGCCCTCCCACCAGGAGGCTTTGGATTGGAAGACTTCAGGCCCTCCCACCAGGAGGCTTTGGATTGGAAGACTCCAGGCCCTCCCACCAGGAGGCTTTGGATTGGAAGACTCCAGGCCCTCCCACCAGGAGGCTTTGGATTGGAAGACTGCAGGCCCTCCCACCAGGAGGCTTTGGATTGGGTGACTCAGTGCTATTTAGTTCAGACATTTTATTACTCGGAGGGGTCAGTTAGAGAGAGCAGCTGCAGAGTAAAGACGTATTTTTTCCACACTCTGGTGGGGGCCTCCCGACCTTGCCCAAAGGAGTTTTCTTTTAGAAGGGACAGCTCACCGTGCACTCCCTGCCAGAGGGTCCTGCTTATAATTTACAGGGAGACAGACTTCAAAGCCTGATACCGCTTTGGGGCAAAAGGGCTCTTTTCAGATCTTTGGTCTTTCAGCTAAAGACCTGTGAGCCTATCCTGCTCAACCAGCGGCGGATTCACGATGTCGGACCGTCCCGGGTATTCGCCACCCAGGCCAGCCCAGGACACATCACGTGGTCTGCCGAGCGCGGCTCCGTCATGGCGGCGCACCGCAGACCACGTGACTGGAGCGATCGGCCCACCGGGGGATGCCCGATCCCCCGATAGGCCAATCCGCCCCTGTGCTCAACAGATAGGCAAGCACCAGTGATGGATCCTGCTGCCGGAGATTGTGAAGGCAGAGAAGCTATCCAGATTAAGATTTAAAGTATTTTTTTGGGAACATAAAAGAGTTGGATCCCCCTTCCCCACTGGGATTGCAGTGTCCTGGGAGAGACTGGTCCCCTGAATTTTTCTACAAGAGAAATCACAGCTGAACAAAAGGAAGGAAGAATATGAGAAGGAGACCCCACCCGGACCTCTGCATAGCAAGAAACTAGGACGGGCTGGATGTCCGAGAGAAAGAAGATGTCTAAAGGTAGGATTTTTGCAAAGCAAAGGATTCCCACAGCACAGCCGCTGGGAAGGGAAGCGCATTTAAAATCACCATGGGCTCTTCCCAAAAATCTGTAATAATGACACCAACCTACACAGAAAGAAACCCTGTAACTACAGTCAGATGTACACTCGTCGATTTGGACAAATGGACATTATTTAACTTTATTAATCAGTAAACTTTATTTTAACAGCCAGACCTAGGCCTAATTCTTACAGCCTCTCACCCCATGAGAAGCACGAAAAGCACAGCACACACACACACTGGTGACCTTCTTTCAAAATCTGGGGCATAAGCGAGAACTCCCCACCCCCTCAGGGATTAAAAGTCAGCATGGGAATGAACGGTTAGCCCCGAAGAAAAATGAGGTTGTGTTCCCTTGGGACTTAAGTCACTCCATCCACTAAGGGCTACACTAGTGTTCTTTGAAAGGATAAACAATCCTTCCCTGCTTACCCGCCACTCCACTCGTGGTTTTATAAACCTCTATCAAGGCCCAGTTGAAGGTTTAAAAGGTTTTTCTGATTACCTTTCGAAGTTAGAACATAAAACCTCTGAAACATAGAAACATAGAAATGACGGCAGAAGAAGACCAAACGGCCCATCCAGTCTGCCCAGCAAGCTTCACACTTTATCCATTGTTTTTTGTTTTGTTTCCCCCCCCCCCCCCTTTTCTCTCCCTCCCACCCGTCACTATTGGCTTCCAGCACCATCCGGCCCCAACTCCCTTCCACCCCTCCACCATGCAGAGAGCAGCGCCGTATCCGCATCCCGGTGAACATCCAGCTCAATCAGGGGTAGCATCCGCCGCAACAAGCGGGCCACACCCCTGCCCCATACTCCTACCCACCCCTGCTTTGTTTGTTTGTTTTTTGTTTTTGTTTTTTTTTTGGAGATGGCAGCCCTCCGTGAAGGCGGAACACCAACCACTGGCCACTGGCATCCCGCTCTGTGAATGCCTCTGTGGCTACTGCCGCTCCGTGCAGTGTTTTGCTGCCTCCTCTTTATTTACGCCCACTAGACTTGATGGATCCACAGTGTTTATCCCACGCCCCTTTGAAGTCGTTCACAGTTTTAGACTTCACCACTTCCTCCGGAAGGGCATTCCAGGCATCCACCACCCTCTCCGTGAAGAAATACTTCCTGACATTGGTTCTTAGTCTTCCTCCCTGGAGCCTCAGCTCGTGACCTCTGGTTCTGCTGATTTTTTTCCGACGGAAAAGGTTTGTCGTTGTCTTTGGATCATTAAAGTTTTTCAAGTATCTGAAAGTCTGAATCATATCACCCCTGCTCCTCCTTTCCTCCAGGGTGTACATATTTAGATTCTTCAATCTCTCCTCGTATGTCATCCGATGAAGATCCTCCACCTTCCTGGTCGCCCTTCTCTTCACCGCTTCCATCTTGTCTTTGTCTCTTTGTAGATACGGTCTCCAGAACTGAACACAGTACTCCAGGTGAGGCCTCACCAAGGACCTGTACAAGGGGATAATCACTTCCCTTTTCTTACTCGATATTCCTCTCTCTATGCAGCCCAGCATTCTTCTGGCTTTTGCTATCGCCTTGTCGCACTGTTTCGCAGACTTCATATCATTAGACACTATCACCCCAAGGTCCCTCTCCTGTTCCGTGCACATCAGCCTTCCCCCCCCCCCCCCCCCCCAATCGAATACAGTTCATTCGATTTCCACTCCCCATATGCATGACTTTGCACTTCTTGGCATTGAATCTCAGCTGCCATATCTTTGACCACTCTTCCAGTTTCCTTAAATCCCGTCTCATTCTCTCCACTCCTTCCGGCGTGTCCACTCTGTTGCAGATCTTAGTGTCATCCGCAAAAAAACAAACCTTACCTTCTATCCCATCCGCAATGTCGCTCACAAAGATATTGAACAGGACCGGTCCCAACACCAATCCTTGCGGTACACCACTTAAAACCGCTCTCTCTTCAGAGAAGGTTCCATTTACCATCACACATTGTCTTCTGTCCGTCAACCAATTTGCAATCCAGGTCACCACCTCGGCACTCACTCCTAAGCTTCTCGTTTTATTCACCAGTCTCCTGTGTGGAACCGTATCAAAAGCTTTGCTGAAATCCAAGTAGATGACATCAAGCGCTCTTCCTTGATCCAATTCCTTGGTTACCCAGTCAAAAACGTCAATCAGATTCTCCGGACTGTAGATAGTTCACTATTCTCTCTTTCAGCAGTGACTCCATTACTTTTCCCACCACCGAAGTGAGGCTAACCGGTCTGTAGTTGCCAGCCTCCTCCCTGTTCCCACTCTTGTGAAGCGGGACCACCACCGCTCTTCTCCAATCTCTTGGTACCACTCCCGTTTCTAGGGATCTATTGAATAGGTCACACAGCGGACCCGCCAGAACATCTCTGAGCTCCCTCAGTATCCTTGGATGAATCCCATCAGGCCCCATGGCTTTGTCCACTTTCAGATTCTTTAGCTCTTCCCATACATTTTCTACTGTAAATGGGTTTTCATCTATTCCACTTCCCTCCAGTTTCTTGTTGTGTAGAGATGGTCCTTCTCCAGGGTCTTCTTTAGTGAACACAGAGCTGAAGTATTCGTTTAATATTTATGCCATTTCTTCGTCTCTCTCCACACATTGATCATTTCCACCTTTCAATTTCACTATACCACTTTGGACTTTTCTCTTTTCGCTGATGTATCTGAAAAATGTTTTGTCACCATTTTTCATCTCCTTGGCTCTCTTGCGCTTGACTTTTTGCTAACTTGATTAATTTCTTTGTCTCCCTCAGTTGAAACAAATATTCTTCTTTGTGCTCCTCCCTTTGGGACTTTGAAAGTTTCCTCGCTGCTCACCTGTTAAATTTTTTTCACTCAAAATTTTCAGGGCCCACAAAGTTAGCAGATCAGAAAAGGGGGCGAGCCTGAAGCTGTCCTCAGGGCTCAACCTGCTTTCTCAGCACTACCTTGCTACATTTAGCTGGGTAATTCCAGTTGCACAAGGCGTTGTCCTAAATCCAGCCCGACACAACAGACACATTTTTAGCCGGAAAACTAGCTGGTTGGGTTCACATGAAATACCGGAGTAAAATTACCCTGTTGTTTTTGCTACTCAGCTGCTTTTTGAAAATTAACCCTGATGTGCTTGTCTTAATTTGGCTTTTCCAATTAACACATACACAGTTTATAATTTCATGCTACTTCACTGGAATGCAAAGTCTAGCAACCAGCTTTGTGCACGATCTGTTCAGTAAAGGGCAGAAGGAGCAATATTACTCAATAATAGCTGGATAAACTAATGCACATGGAGATAAAGTAACTTGGTGAAAATCGCATGGTTGGGTGGGTGGCAGAGCTGGGATTTGAACTCACGAGTAAGTCCCCCCCCCCTCCCTAGCACAGTGAAAGAGGATGCTGCGACGGGACACAGTACCTGCCAGGGAGCGGGCACGGCGCTTCCAGATCAAACACCCCAGGAAGGATGCGTTGGAAATAAGGAGGACAGCCCCAGCAACTGACAGGACAACAATGAGGTAGAAGGGGAACACAAAGGCTTCTGGGAAAGAGAAACATCAAAAAAACAAAATGAGACCCATCTCAGACCTAAAGGGCACATCGTCAGCATGGGGCTAATTGCACAATTACATCCATCCGCGATCTCCGAGCAGACCCCCCTGAATAAGGGTTTCCAGCTGGTTCCGGATTTTCAAAACAGCTTTTATCTCACTCCCTGCAGGGACTTGTAGTTCTCGTGTCCCTTTTGATTTCCCTGAGGAAAATCAAAACTACAAGACCAAGCATGCAGTGTGGTAAAACCAGGACTGGATCAAGCTGTCCTGAAAGTCTGGCAAACGCCCTCGGGTACATTTAGGTGCATTAGCAGCAGGTGCTGTGCATGCAGACCTTATGAGAATGTGAGGGACACGCCCACAAAATGGCCGCCTAGAACACCTCCTTTTTGCGCACGGTATGAAAGTGCACACTGACTTTTAGGCAGCTGAAAATCCACTTGCCCACAACTTAGTCTTTGATATTGTAACCCTGTATGTCCAAGAGCCCAAGGAAGGGGCTTGGTGGGTGGAGTAAATTCACAAGTAGGTGAAGCCTCAAATATACATCTTACAAGTGACCGGGTCAGCGTTTTCTTAGTATGAATAAGACAAGCTGTCTCCCGAGGCTGGGAGAGTGCTGGGAGGATTGACTCAGGATATACGCTGCCATGTTTAATCTTACAGCGTGCACTATGGCCCACCCTTTATCAGTCACCACTGGCAGGGACTGTAACAGTGGTACATGGCCTCACCTGGCTGGGGTAGGATAGGAGCATCAGGAGGCACCCAGGGACGCTCTGGCATTATTTTCTCTGGAAGAGATGATTGTTGGATCAGTAAAATATTCATACAGTAGAAAGAGAAGCATTACCTCCACAGAACTGGTTATAGGGGTTATTGAGATGCCACAGGCCGGTGAAGAGACGTCATCTCCAACAGATGATTGACTCTTTCCTCCAAAAATGTGAGTGACTTCCCTGAGGAGCTCTAATTGGGCCAGGTCAAGGCAGAATCCTGCAAGGGACTTCCTAAGACTAGACCTGCTTCTCAGCTTCTTTGCTCCTGAATCCTGTTGTTTGGACTTCATGCCTGGTATTTTCCTGCACCCTGGTTTTCTCTTGGACCTTAGTCTGTACCTACCTCCTGGATTGTTTTGTGCAGGAATTTTCAGGGACCTCCAGTTCCCGCATGGACTGCATATCCTGGATAACTAGACCTCACCATGATCATGAATTCCTGGTGGATTACCTGGACCATGGACTTCTGTTTTTTTAACTACCTTGGCACCCAAATCCCAACAAGGTAGAGAACAGCTCCCCCCTCACTGGGCCCCCTTTTCCTCTCGTCTCCTCTCAGGTACCCTGTGTTGCGACTGTCAGCACGGCCCCGTCATCGGCATAGTCACTTTCTCCAAGAGCATTGATGGCATTGACAGAGAAGTTGTATGGTGTGTCTGGATTCAGGCCTGTGATGGTGAAAGTTGGAGCTTGTGGTGGGAACACATCGACGTACATAAAACTAGCAGCCTCCTTCCAATGGTAACTGTGAGATAAGAAAGATGGGTGTTTATTTATTTAAGCAATTTATATTACACTAATCCACAGATATTGGTGGATTACAATTCTACATAAACAATCATAGATCAACAGACACTTTAACACCATTCATACACATATAAAATAAAATACCATGACTTGAACAGTGGCTACCTATGTCACCATAGATGCCTAGTTTGCATTACACCCTATGGAGGGGCCTAGTAAGTCTATTCTAGAGCAGTGGTTTTCAACAGGTGTGACGGGAGACACTAGTGTGTCGTGAAGTCCCAGGAGGTGTGTTGCAGAGTCAGCAGAAGACTGATCTTCCCTCATCAGTCTGGGCAGGAGTTGGCTGACTTCTCTTTTATTGGGTATGACAGGAAGCTGCTCTTGCTTCCTGCTCTTCCTGGCCAGTGGGAAATTGTTCCCTTTTTCTTCACTCAGATCAAAGCACAATATCACCAACTCCTGTTCATATGGGCCCGGCAGGACACCAACTTTATCTTCCCCTGCCTGACCTGGCAGTGAGGCTGCTGATGCTCTCTTCACCCCATGGGGCCTGGATGTGAAAACAGGAGCATAAGGGAGAAAGGTGCGTGCTCTAAGGATCCACTGCTGCTGCCTCCTCATCTTCCTCTCCTCAATGCTTCTTGCCCTCATCTGCTGATGATAAAGAGGGAGGAAGACTCTGGATTGGACAAGTCTTTTCTACTGGCTGGGAGCCAGGAGGAGGGGGAAATTAACTGGGCAATAAGGCGTGGGAAGACAGGAGTTCAAGAGTCTGCTGGGCAGTAAGGCATGGGAAGATAGGAGGTTAAGAGTCTGCTGGGCAAGAAGGCATGGGGAGATATGGAGTCAGGAGTCTGCTGGATAGGAAGGGGTGGGGGAAAGGAGGTTGGGGTTGTTGGGTAGGGAGAGATGGGAGGGGCTGGGGGCTACTGAGCAGGGAAGAGAGATGGAAGTGGAGAGAGAGATGGAGGTGTGGGGGATGCTGAGCAGGAAGGGGTAGGAAAGAGGTGGTCAGAGGTATTATAGGGAGGGAAGGGGGAGGGAAGGACCGAAAGGGTTGAACAGGGGAGAGAGGGTGCTCAGGGATAGGAGCAGGTGAAGGGATGATTGAGTAGTTGGGAGAAGTGAGGGGTGATGGAGCCATGGAGGGGAGTGACTGGGTACAAGGGCCATACTATGGCAGTTTTGAGCCTATACATTTCTTCTCTCTTCGAACTTTGCTTAGTGTAGGAGGAAATAGATTTTTGTTTCTAGTCCTCCAGTTTTCACTGCATGCAGAAGGTGATCTTGGGATTTCCATTCCAGTCTTTGTTTACACATTTGTAATTTGAGGTCTTTTATTCTATATTTGGTGAAGGCAGGTCTGTCTGTGACTGAGATGAGATACTTTACTAGAGGTTTGTATCAGCCTTACCTGTTGTATTTTCTCAATATTATATTGCACTGGGGGTGAACGGGCAGGGCTATTCATGTTTCATTTCTAGGCGCTGGTCCTGCTGAGGTAAGGCAGGTCTGATAGGCAGGTACAGAGTGGGGCTTGTTTGTATTATTTTACAAAAGCACCTGGTGGTAGAGGGAGTTTGTGATGCTGTTATTGAGATGACACCAGAGTCAGAATATCTTTTTTGTATGGTGAGTTGTTCAGGGAAATGTTTTAGTTCTGTTCTGCACCCATTGTCAGGACTCCCTGTGGATGCAGAGCATGTGCTTATATTTAGTCCCATGATGATCACGTGTTCAGTGTGTCACGCATGTGAGCATCATCTCTCAGGTGTGTCCCGATAGAGAAAAGGTTGAGAACCACTGTTCTAGAGTGAAAAAATAAGTTATAAGAGCTTTCCTAAAATGGAGCAGGTCCTTCTCTCCCCTGATATCCTTGGGCAGGCTGTTCCACAGTGTAGGTCCTGCTGTTTCAAACATCCTGTTTCTGGATTGTGTCAGTCTTACTTCTCTCAATGAAGGAATCTCCAGCAAGTGATGGGTAGTTGAGCAGAGTGTGCACTTTGGCTGCTATGATTGAATGAATAATACAGGGTGGGGCCAGGGTGCTTTAAATTGGAGAAATTACCTGATAATTTTGTTTTCCTTAGTGTAGACAGAAGGACTCAGGACCAATGGGTATAGTGTACTCTTGATAGCAGTTGGAGACGGAGTCAGATTTCAATCTGACGTCAGTCTACATATACCCGTGCAGGAAGCTCTGCTCCAGTATTCTCCTCGAAAAGCAATTGTGGATATATGTGTGTTTGAATAACTTAATTACGGTAACTTAAACTGGTTGATGTGATTTCTAGCTGGAGACTGCCGGTGCACTCAACCGAGAAACGCCAACACCCGGCAACTATGGGTGTCTTAACTAGGGGTAAAGTCTGGCTTACCCGTGCTTATCTTGCTCTCAGGGATTGGGATTGTCCCCCGAGGTTTCTGTATTTTAGGGCAGCCATGGGTGGGATGCTGAGTCCATTTGTCTACACTAAGGAAAACGAAATTATCAGGTAAGTAATTTCTCCATTTCCTAGCATGTAGCAGATGGACTCAGGACCAATGGGATGTACAAAAACTACTCCCGAATGGGGTGGGAGGCTGCCCGTGGCCCACTTAGTACTGCCCTTGCGAATGCTGGGTCCTCCTGGGCCTGCACATCCAGGTGGTAGAAACTCGAGAAGGTGTGAATGGAAGACCACGTCGCCACCCGACAGATCTCGGTGGGTGACAGCATCTTGGTTTCTGCCCAGGACACTGCCTAGGCCCTTGTGGAATGGGCCTTGACTTGTAGAGGCTTTCCTGCCTCTACGTAGGCCGCCTTGATTACTTCTTTGATCCAGCGGTATATGGTTGCCCGTGAAGCCACTTCCCCTTGTTTCTTCCCGCTGTGAAGTACGAACAGGTGGTCAGTCTTTCGTACGGATTCCGATCTTTCTACGTATCGGACTAGGAGTCTGTTGATGTTCAGATGGTGAAGAAGGCATAAGTCTTCAGAGTCCTTATGCTCGTCTGAAGATGGCAGCGAGATGGTTTGGTTTAGATGGAAATGAGAAACCACCTTTGGGAGGAAGGAGGGGACAGTGCGGCGCTGTATGGATCCCAGTGTGAATGTAAGGAACGGTTCCCGACAGGATAGTGCTTGAAGTTCGGAGATGCGACGGGCTGAACATATTGCCACTAGGAATGCAGTCCAAGGTCAGGAGCCATAGTGACAGACCACAGGTAGGTCTGAAGGAAGCTCCCACCAGGAAGTCTAGTACTAGATTGAGATTCCATAGGGGCAAAGGCCACTTTAGTTGTCGTCTGATTTGTTTGACCCCTCTCAGGAAACGGAATATGTCTGGAAGGGATGATAGCGTGATGCCGTCCACTTTGGCTCTGAAGCAGGCCAGCACGGCCACCTGAACCTTGATGGATTTGAGAGACAACCCCTTCTTCATGCTGTCCTGTAGAAATTCCAGGATCATGGGGATTTTGACTGTTCGCGGGAGGATGTCACGGTCCTCACACTAGGCTTCGAATATTCTCCATAGGCAGTGGCAAGCAAGGCTGAGGTCTGATTACCGAGATAGTCAATAGCATAGTCAAGCAAAGCTGAGGTCCGATCATGGAGACAGTCAATAGCGTAGTCAAGCAAAGCCGAGGTCTCGGTCTGGAGACAGGCTGTAGCGTAGTCAGGCGAAGCAGAGTCAAAGTCCGTGTAGTCAATCCAAAGCATAAGCAGGGCAGAAACGAGGAAACAGGAACCAGGAATGCAGGGAAGAGATGAATCTCTTAGTAGCAATGAGTACTCGACCAGCGAGGAGACCTGTTGCAAAGGCAATGCTATGGAGCAGAGCCTGAGCTTAAATACTATGAATAGGTTGACATCATCATCCAGGGCCACGGGTAGGTTCCCACCGCAGTCCCTACTTAAGGATCAGCGATGCACGCGCGCCTAGGGAAGGGCGCAGCGTGGGTAGTGGCATCTCTCTGCAGGCCATGCAGAGAGGCCCATCGAGCAGTAGCAGCAGGACCAGGAACACCGGGAACTGTGGCAGAGCCGGAGGTACCGGAGGAGGCCCGAGGATGGAGCTGGCAGTCCAACACCACTAGCGAGGAGGAACCAGAGGCTGGAGTCCTTGTGGAAAGGTGAGGGGACCGTGCAGTGGGTCTGCTGCGGATGGCACGTGTAACAGTACCCCCCTTTATGCCCCCCCCCTTGGAGGTTGGGGTTTGCCCGGATGGGCATGATGATAGTTCAGGAGGATTTTGTCCAGGATGTTCTGAGTTGGTTCCCAAGAATTTTCTTCAGGTCTGTAACCCTCCCAAGAAAGAAGGTATTCCCACCGGCGGCCCCTACGGCAGATGTCAAGCACTTCATGTACGGTGTACATCATGTCAGTTTCAGCCACGAGTGGAGGTGGTTCCGGGGCCTTTCGGGCGGGCCAGGGTAGGACCACAGGTTTTAAGAGTGATACGTGAAACGTATTATGTATTCCCAGCATAGGAGGCAGCCGAAGCTGGTATATAACGGGTCCAAGGCATCGGGTGACCGTAAAAGGTCCAATATACCTTGGAGCGAAACTTTGGGACGGTATTCGAAGTCGGATATACTGAGTACTTAACCAGACTTTCTGGCCAGGGAGGAATTCAGGAGCCGAGCGTCGGTGACTGTCAGCAGTTCTCTTGGCCTGGGAAGCGGCTTGACATAAGCAAAGATTCGTCTGCTCCCATAAGGTCTTAAGGGCATCCGCAGTAGCCTGTGCTACAGGGGACGGTAATGACAATGGTATGGGGGCAGAGGTGGATGTGGTTGTTTTCCATAGACGATAGAGAACGGTGACGTGCCTGTAGCAGTGGCGATGTGGGGAGTTGTGAGAAAACTCTGCCCAGGATAAAAGTTCAGACCAATTGTCTTGGCGGTCATTGATGTTAGTGCGCTGGAAGGCCTTCAAGGAGCAATTCATTCGCTCGGCTTGTCCATTAGCTTGGGGATGATAGGCAGTTGTTAAACTGATATTAATACCAAAATTTCGGCAAAGAGCGTGCCAATATCTAGCAACGAACTGTAGACCTCTATCTGAGACAATATCCTTGGGTAGGCCATGCAATCTAAAGATATGATGAACAAATAGGCGTGCCAACTCTGTAGCAGATGGTAGGCCCGGTAGAGGGACAAAATGGGCCATTTTTGAAAATCGGTCTATAGATACCCATATTACAGTATGACCCTTCAATGAAGGCAAATCTACGATGAAATCTGTAGACAGGTGGGTCCACGGTTCCTTGGGAGCTGGAAGTGGTTGCAGGAGGCCCCAGGGTTGACCGACTGGGGGCTTTTGCTGTGCACAAGTGTTACAGGATTCGATGGAAGCTTTAGTATCAGAGGCCGTAGTAGGCCACCAGAAGACCGGCTGGAGTAGTGCCAAGTTTCATGCTCGTTCTGGATGACCAGCAAACTTAGAATCATGTGCCCAGCGGAGAACTCTTTCTCGGAGTCGTCGGGGCACAACAGTCTTCCCAGCAAGGACTGGGTGCGTAGCAGAGAAACAAATTCAGGCTGGGTCTATTATATGGCAGGGTTCATCCGGAGTGTCTTCAGGCTCGAAAGAGCGTGATAGGGCATCTGCCAGAAAATTTTTATCGGCTGGATGGTAAAGCTCAAAATTGAACCTGGAAAAGAACAGAGCCCATCGAGCTTGATGGGCGCTGAGATGTTGGGCCTGGCTCAGATGTTCCAGGTTCTTATGATTGGTGAACACAGTGAACTTATGTTGCACACCCTCTAGCCATGGGCGCCATTCTTCGAGGGCCAATTTTATGGCAAGTAATTCACGATCTCCTTTGCTATAGTTCTGCTCCGCAGATTAAAATTTATGGGAGTAGAATGAGCATGGGACTGTAGTACCTGAAACAGTGCTTTGGCTCAGGACCGCCCCAGCTCCAATAGCGGAGTCGTCCACTTCTACTTGAAATGGATGGTTTGGGTCGGGATGATGTAAGCAAGACCCCGCCTGGAAGGCATCTTTGAGGCAGTGGAAGGCTGCGACAGCCTCCGGAGTCCAATTTCGAGTATCTTGACCCTTGGAGTTAGGGCTGTCAATGGAGCAGCCAGAGTAGAGTAATGTTGGATGAAATGGCGATAGTAGTTTAGAAACCCCAGGAAACACTGGAGAACTTTAAGACCCATGGACTGTGGCCAATCCTGGATTCCTCTTAACAAGGAAAAACCTTGTTGGGAGATAATGTATCCGAGGAAGGGCAGGCTGGATTCCTTGAACAAGCATTTGTCCAATTTTGCAAACAAGTGGTTCTCATGAAAGCGTTGGGAGGACAGTACGAACATCAGTGTGGTGTGTGGCCAGGTCTTTAGAAAAGACAAGAATATCATCCAGGTAGGCCACAACCTTGGTATACAGCAAATCTCTGAAAATTTCGTTTATCATTCGTTGGAAAACTGTGGGCGCATGGGCCGAAAGGCATCACCAAGTATTTGTAGTGCCCGTCCCGGGTGTTAAAGGCAGTCTTCCAAATATTGTCGGGACGGATTCATACCAGGTTATACACCCCGCATAAATCCAATTTTGTGAATATAGATGCTCCCTGAAGACAATCGAATAATTCTGAGATTAGTGGTAGAGGATACTTGTCTTTACGGGTGATGGTGTTTAGGCCGCGGTAGTCAATACACGGCTAAGTGACCCATCTTTTTTGGTCACAAAAAAGACTCCCGCCCCAGCAGGAGAGGTAGAGGGGCGGATGAATCCCTTCGCAAGGTTTTCTTGGATGTACTCCATCATGGCCCTCATCTCGGGTAGAGACAAAGGGTAGGTACATCCTCTAGGAGGCGTGGTCCCTGGAAGAAGATAAATAGGACAATCAAACCTCCGAAGAGGCAGAAGGTGGTCTGCTTTTTGCTTGGAAAACACATCTTCTAAATCTGCGTAAGGAGCAGGTATGCCAGAAGAAGTGACAGCCAAAAGAACCACGGATGGCGGGACTACTTTCTGGAGACAGGACTGGTGGTAGACAGGACCCCACTCCACCAGTTGCAACAAGCCCCAATTAAATTGGGGAGAATGCTTCTGTAGCCAGGGGAGTCCGAGGACCACCGGATGGATGGGTTTTTCCAATACCAACAGTTCAAGTTCTTCTGTATGTAGAGCGCCAGTGCACAGCTGGAAAGGTTCTGTGGTAAGGAAGATTCAGCCAGGTAACGGCTCTCCATAAATAGATGCTATACACAACGAGGTCTCAAGCGAACGGGTCTTTATACCTAGGAACTGGACAAGATCCTTGAGAATGAAATTACCTCCTGCTCCGGAATCCACCAGAGCAAGGACTGGAAAGGACCGGGAATCCCAGATCAAGGTGACCGGTACAGATAACTGAGGGGCCGGAGAAGTTGCACCCAAGTTCATGACCCCTACTGAACTTAGGCCGGGAAGTTTCCCGGACGGATAGGACAGATCTGTAGATGATGGCCAGGTGCTCCGCAATACAGACACAAACTGGTTTGTCTCCGCCAGAGGCGCTCTTACGGTGTTAGCCACCCACAACACAACTGCATGGGCTCTTCCTTCTTAGCCACATTAGTGTCCCTGCTCGAGGCAGGGTTGGTGGTCGGTGGCGAACGGGACCGAACCCAAGAGGGCTTCTTGGGCATTCGACTCTCCTGGTGATGCTCTTGGAGAAGGTGGTTGATTCTGCCTGTCAAGTCTATAAGGTCCTCAAGAGAGGAAGGTAGCTCCCTTGCAACCAGCTCATCCTTCAGCTGTGAAGGGAGTCCATCCAGGTAGAAAGCTCGCAGGCAGTCTTCCTGCTCGGTAGCCAAAGTCCGAAACTCAAAGAGACTTCTTTGACCTTGACGAAGATGTAATAAGCTGATGCTTGCCACGACATGCTGCCCGGGATCATCGAAGGTCCATCAGAACACAGCCACAAACTGAGACAACTCCCTTAGAAGGGAGTCCGAGTGTTCCCACAGGGGGGAAGCCCAAGCCAGCGCCTTCCCCTGAAGACAAGATAAGATGAAGGTGACTTTGGTCAATTCATCCTGGAAGATGGAGGGCTGCAGAACGAATTGCATATAGCAATTCTGCAGAGTCTGGAGTCACTGTTGAAGTGTGGGGGCGCTAGTAGGGCCAACAAGGCTCGAGGCATCGATGGTGATGGCAGTGGATGAGGAGGAGCCGGAGTAGGAACCAGATCACTGGTACGGTCATTGAGCCGGGTATGGAGACGTCCAATGCCTCAAAGAATTGCTGCTGTTCTTTTACCTTAGATGCCAGGTCCAATATGGCCTGAGAGGCACATGGCTCCTCCAAGTCCATGGCCTTGGCAACCTGTTGCGTAAGAGGTGGATGCTTGGGCGAGGTGGAGTTGATGCAACCCACAGGCAAGGACCTAAGGGGCCCCACCATTGGCAGGCGGAGTGGGCTGATAGGCAGAGGCTGCTGGAGCTTCACCTATACCAGCCCTCATTCCCCGCAGGTTGAGCCTTTGGGTGCCAGGGCCGGCAGGACTTAGGAGGGCCTCTGTGTAGAGTTGCAGGAGAGGTTGGTTCAGCCCAGAGACAGCAGGCAAGAGATGGTGCCAGTCCTACTCTGGACTGGATAATGTCCTGGAAACTCGGACACCAATGGAAAGAAGACAGACAGAGGGCGCTCGAGCAAAGGTAGGCCAAAGCCTGATGAATCCACATCCAGGGAGTAGGCAGAAGAGGCATCCAATGGTAGGCTTGAGTCAGGGCTGGCGGCAATCCAGAGGCAGTGGCAAGCAAGGCTGAGGTCTGATCATGGAGATAGTCAATAGCGTAGTCAAGCAAAGCTGAGGTCTGGATCACAGAGATAATCAATAGCATAGTCAGATGAAGCAAAGGTTAGGGTCTGGAGATAGGCAATACGTAGTCGGACAAGCAGAGGTCTGGGTCTGGAGATAGGCTGTAGCGTAGTCAGGCAACGCAGAGTCAAAGTCCGTGTAGTCAATCCGAAGCATAAGCAGGGCAGGAACGAGGAAACAAGAACCAGGAACAACGAGGATCAGGAACGCAGGGAAGAGACGAATCTCTTAGTAGCAGCAAGTACTCGACCACTGAGACGACCTGTTGCAAAGGCAATGCTATGAAGCAGAGCTTGAGCTTAAATACTATGAATAGGTTGACATCATCTGGGGCCGCGGCTAGGTTCCCACCACGGTCCCTACTTAAGGATCAGCGATGCACGCACCTAGGGAGGGGCGCGGCGCGGCACAGGTAGTGGCGTTTCTTTCTGGGCCACACGGAGAGGCCCGATGAGCAGTAGCAGCAGGACTGGGAACACCAGGGACTGTGGCAGAGCCGGAGGCACCAGGGGAGGCCCGAGGACGGAGCTGGCAGCCCATCGCCGCCAGCGAGGAGGAACCAGAGGCTGGAGTCCTTGTGGAAAAGTAAGGGGACCGTGCCGCGGGTCTGCCGCGGACAGAACGCTTAACAATTAGAAATATGAAGACAGAAACTGGAATGGAAATCCAAAAAAAAGCCACTCTGCATGCAGTGCAAAATGAAAAGAGAAATAAAGCATGTACAGACTCCCAGGATCTGCAATAACTGCACACAAACTAATGTGCAAAAAGTTACACCTGCATTATGGAACTCATTCAAACAGTTAACAACCCTATCAATGAAAAGGCAACACTATAGATATTTAAGCAGGCTGTAAACACCAATTCACCTCCTATTAGGTTAACAGAACAAGCCAAGCTGCAGGAACTACAAGTTTGCAGAATACTCTTACCTGGGTCACACACGCAGAACACAAACAGACCCTCACCAAATACAGAACAAAGTGGCCAGCAAAGTAATGTTTTTGTTTTATCATTGTTGCACTGTATACACTCAATGTGGCTTCTTGCTGTTTCCAGTTAAGTTTTTGACTCCATATTTCTATTTATACATTTTTCAAGTAATATAAAATAATAATTCTAAAACTAAAATAATACATATAATAAATGTTTCAAAACAACTGATAAATAGAACATCCAATCAATAAAAACTTACAAAATTATTACAAATTCTCTAAACACCAATAAAATATTTCAAACAGCAGACACATCACATAATACCTAATAATTAAAATGAAAGTCAATCAAGAAAGATAAACTTAAAAAGCCACCTTTACTTAACCTCTCCAGCAATTCTCCTACTCCTTTCCCTTGAAGGCCAATAGCACTCACCAGAAGCAGCAATGGCTACTGAAGCTCTGTTCTCACAATCCTCTTCCTTAGGGCCCATGACTAGTCTGTCACACACACACACACACACACACACACACTTTCTGTCTCTTACACATCTGTCATCTTTCTGTCTCTCTCTCACACATACCAGTCACTTCCCTGTCCAATTTCTCTTTCTCTCCCACACACACATACTCACATCACCTCGTTGACCAATATCTCTTTCTCTCCCACACACACCAGTCACCTCCCTGACCAATACCTCTTTCTCTCTCACATACATCAGCTCCCTGATCAATCTCTCTTTCTCTCTCACACACATCAGCTCCCTGACCAATCTTTTACTCTCACACACACATACCAGTCACGTCCCTGACCAATCTCTCTCTTTCACACACACACACACAAAATGCAGTCACCTCCCTGACCAGTCTCTTGCTCTCACACATTTTCTCTCTTTCACACAGTCTCAATCACACACATGCTGGCTTACTCTCTCTGTCTTACTCACCCCCACCCCCAACACACATGGCAGCTATAACACAAAGCAACCAGTATGCTGCTATTAAAGTAGAGTCGTTCAGGCTGGGAACTGCAGCAGGAGTGACTCCCCCTGTACCCGCAGTGGTAAGAAGGCAGCACTCAGCTGTTTGCCTGTGCTGTGATTATCATGGTGCAGAGCAGTCATCTGAGAATTTGGCCGCAGGGATTTCCTGCCATGTGGCTGTTTGGGAAATCCATCGATTAGCTGCTCTGGGTCTGCCTTGGGAGCCTCGGGACACAATTTTGGTAGCAGCAGCAGCAGCAGCATGGTCTTCCTGCGTGCCTGGTAAACATCACTTCCTCTTCCAGGCCACAGGGGCAAGAAGAAGAAAAGACCATGTTGCCTTTGCTGGCTTCCACAAATACTGCTAGCATTCCCCTCCGGGCTTGAATGTGCTGAAAGTATGGGCAGGAACAGCAGCAGTACTCATTGAAGAAATCTGTGCGCCTCGCTGGGGTCAGGAGAGGGAGGGAAGGAAGAGCAGAGGGAGACCAGGAAGTGCGCGACACACTGGCTGAGAACCGCTGATTTAAAGGAACAGTAACAGAGCTTTACACAACGCGTGCTGGAGCCTTCCTTGCACCTTGCTCAGCTCTCACACACATGCACGTTCCTCCCAGCTTCCCTCCCCACTCTCACACAGAGAGACCGGTCTTTCCCATCACTCACCGCACACGAAACTTCTGTTCCAGTCCCCCATCAAAGCCTGCACTCCAGGCCAGGGTCACAGAATTGTGTGTAAAACTGACCACTTTTAGTTCTGTGGGGGGGTCAGGGCGACCTGTATTGTAAGGAAGAGAAGACAAGACGAGGTAGTATCGTCAGTTCAACATTATACCCCCATCTCTGGCTCTCTTCATCCCCATCACTGCCTTTTGTATTCTTTCAAACAGACATTCCCCTTGATTTGATTTTTTGATTTACATTCCGCTTTTCAAAACTTCAAAGCAGATTACATTCAGGTACTGTAGATAATTTTCTATCTCTAAAGGGCCTACAATCTAACAGGCTGATACAATACAGCGCGCTCGGCCGGGCGCACCGTTTAACACCCACTTGGACGCGCGTTTTCAACGCGCTCTTATACTGTAAGGGGTAATGGCGCCTCGAAAACGCGCAGGCAACCCCCCAAAAACTAATAGCGCTCATCACATGCAAATGCACGTTGATGAGCCTATTAACCAGTCACCAGCAATACTGAAAGTAAAACGTGCGGCCAAGCCACTCTGAACGGTGGGCGGATTGTTTATTCTTAACTGTGCAGTCAGCCTTGTGTGAGCACATTACCTGGCTCTGTTCTCAAATGAAAAATAAGGTGTAAGCTTGCAAGAAGAGTGCTAGATCAAGACATCAGGCTTTCAGCAGGCCTTCCCCCTCCCAACATCTCACTCCATCCCCTCTTACTGGTGCTGAGGAGCTGGATATCGAAGCTATCCACGCCCAGCGGGTTGGTGGCCGTGCAAGTGAAGAGGGCGTAGTCCAGGGCTGCACTGACGTTAACGATGGTGAGGGTGCTGGTGTGAAGGGCGCTCTCGTGCAGGGTCTTCGCAGAGTACCTTTCATTAAAAGAGAAAGACGGGTGAGAAGGTGCAGCACAGGCCATGCGAGTCTGCAGCTTCTCCCACAGTCATCCTGCTGACCTTGGGCAAGCCACTTCCCCCTCCATCGCCTGGGCGGGAAAATAACTTTTGACACGGTTCCGCACAGGAGACTGGTGAATAAAACGAGAAGCTTGGGAGTGAGTGCCGAGGTGGTGACCTGGATTGCAAATTGGTTGACGGACAGAAGACAATGTGTGATGGTAAATGGTACTTTCTCTGAAGAGAGAGCAGTTTTAAGTGGTGTACCGCAAGGATCAGTGTTGGGACCGGTCCTCTTCAATATCTTTGTGAGCGACATTGCGGATGGGATAGAAGGTAAGGTTTGTCTTTTTGCGGATGACACTAAGATCTGCAACAGAGTGGACACGCCGGAAGGAGTGGAGAGAATGAGACGGGATCTAAGGAAACTGGAAGAGTGGTCGAAGATATGGCAGCTGAGATTCAATGCCAAGAAGTGCAAAGTCATGCATATGGGGAGCGGAAATCCGAATGAACTGTATTCGATGGGGGGGGAAAGGCTGACGTGCACGGAGCAGGAGAGGGACCTTGGGGTGATAGTATCTAATGATATGAAGTCTGCGAAACAATGCGACAAGGCGATAGCAAAAGCCAGAAGAATGCTGGGCTGCATAGAGAGAGGAATATCGAGTAAGAAAAGGGAAGTGATTATTCCCTTGTACAGGTCCTTGGTGAGGCCTCACCTGGAGTACTGTGTTCAGTTCTGGAGACCGTATCTACAAAAAGACAAAGACAAGATGGAAGCGGTACAGAGAAGGGCAACCAGGAAGGTGGAGGATCTTCATCGCATGACGTACGAGGAGAGATTGAAGAATCTAAATATGTACACCCTGGAGGAAAGGAGGAACAGAGGTGATATGATACAGACTTTCAGATACTTGAAAGGTTTTAATGATCCAAAGGCAACGACAAACCTTTACCATAAGAAAAAAATCAGCAGAACCAGGGGTCACGATTTGAAGCTCCAGGGAGGAAGATTCAGAACCAATGTCAGGAAGTATTTCTTCACGGAGAGGGTGGTGGATGCCTGGAATGCCCTTCCGGAGGAAGTGGTGAAGACCAGAACTGTGAAGGACTTCAAAGGGGCGTGGGATAAACACTGTGGATCCATAAAGTCAAGAGACCGCCAATGAAGAGTAGGTGACTCGCCAGAATGATGGCTACTGCCTGGAGACAATACCCTTATTCAATAAACATACACATGCTTACTGTGACTCCAACATCGCTCTAAGCTTCAACAGCAAGAGGAAATGTGGAAAAAAGGATTTGCACTCTCAAAGACGGGAGTAGCTGGCTTGTTACGGCGGTTACTACCCCAAACCAAATATCCAAATTACTACCTCCACCTTCCTCTATTCCTGATGCCTTTCAACTAGCTTGATCACTCCATTCTTATACTTCACTTTCAATGCATATCCAGCATAGTTCTCTGCTTCAACAGCAGGGGAAAAGAAAAACTGTTACTTCACACATCCAGCAGAGCTCTCTGCTTAACGGCAGGGGAGAAGAAAAAAGGATTCACACTCACAAAGCGGGGAGTAGCTGGCTTGTTACGGCGGTTACTACCCCAAACCAAATGTGCCTGATACTTCACTTTCGATGCATATCCAGCATAGCTCCCTGCTTCAACGGCAGGGGAGAAGATAAACAACCAATAAGGGCTGTATAACATAATCTGGGTAAAAACAAATAAGCATGGGTGTAGCTTGCTTATTGCGGCGGTTACTACCCCTACTACCTCTAACTAATCAAGCTAGATATTTCACTTGGATGCAGCTCCATCACCGCTCTCTACATTAATGGTGGGGGTGGAAGGGAATTAGAACCAAAGAGCTAAGAGAAACAGATAAGTATGGGAGAAGAAATGAGGGAAGCTTGCTGGGCAGACTGGATGGGCCGTTTGGTCTTCTTCTGCCGTCATTTCTATGTTTCTATGTTTCTATGTTTCTATGTATCTGAATGAGCTCAGATTGGGAAAGATCCAAGCCAGTTCAGAATTTGGGATCCAGCTACCATTTTTTAGGAGCCATGTGCATTTTTTACCCTGAACATTTTGATGTATTTTTTTCCTACTTATTTTGCTTTTAATTTTTCCTAATTTTGACTCTTCTCTCCCCCTCTTTCCCGCCTGCTCCCCTACTCCAACAGATCAGCTTCTTCCCACCCTCAGCAGCTGCGGTATTCCTCCTTGCCCCCGGCCCTGCCACTGCTCCTCCACTCCTGCCCTGACCCCAGTACAGCAGGGGCTATCTCCCCCCTTCCCTCCCCCCCTCCTGGCTAGCAACAGCAGCTCTTTTGCCCAAGCTGCCACATTTTAAGCACCCGGTTAACCTGTGTAAGACTCCCTTACTTAGGATCCACCAAACACTGAATACTTTTTTTCCACCAAGCTGTCCCATAGATTAGGGTTGCCAGTCTAACACCATAGTATTCCTGTCCTGATTTTCCAAATCCCCTCCCCATGGATGCTGCAAGAGAAAACTTGCATTAGGAGGAAAAGCCAGGCCTGCACTCTCATCGCATGATGACCTAGCCATGATGCTGCTTCCACTTTTCACGGAAGAAATCGTTGCGTGCAGTCATTCTCCCGCCCGGAGACGTGCGATCACCTGGGGCTGTGGGGATCCAGGGCTACCCCTTTCTTAGCCCAGCTGAACTGAACGTTGGGGACACCCTCCGCTTTGCACACAAGAACCGCGGCACTGGTCCCGTCTCCAGAAGCAGCGACCTTACTCAGGTGGACTCCTTTCTGAATCTCTGGCTTAACTGGTAAGAGAAGAAAAGGAATATCAACATTGGTCTCCACTGGGGACAGGACTAGAAATCATGGTTTACGTTCCAGGAAGGAGGGAGGATTTAGGTGAGACACGGTGAAGAACTTTCTAAGTGTGAGCACTGGAACCTGCAGCCCTGAGGGTTTTTAAGAACCTCTGTCTGGACTGCTTTAGGTAGAAGGTAATGTAACAGACGAATGTCTTGGGCTTCCTTCCAGTCCTAATGTTCTACGAGCCTGGATGATCTCCGGCCCGCTCCAGCTATCCCCCACTTTCTATATTACAATTCTGTACATTTAGAATGAAACTTTGACAGCAGTGGGTGCTACATAGGACCTTTCATCGGTGCCCCCAACTTCTACAAAGTGAAATAAAAAAACTGTGCTTCACAGGTGCCAAATGCATTACACACAGCGCACAACGAGCTTGGCAACTCCCTTGACAGACGGTGCGATGCCATTGTCCACGGCACATTCGTATCTGCCCGCATCGCTTCTCTTGGCATCTCTGATGATCAGCTTCCCGGTTGCACCCTGCATCACCTGCTCGTAGGAGAAGAGGTCCCTTTCATCGTCACCCTGCCAACCAAAAAGTCAGAGGTAAAGAGGTCAGCGTGTTGCAAAGATCACGGAAAAAAAGAACAGCAACAGGAGAAGAGAAGATGGATAGATGAAGGTTAGGGAGGAGGAGAAAGAGGGAGGCTGGATGGGAAATTAGAGATGTGGGCCTCTAAAATGTCTGGCTCAGTGCATTTTATGTTTTGGGGGTGTTTTCATTTTTTGGTTCACTTAAACGTTTGTTTTTTTTCACAGTTTGGATCATTTCCTGAACCAAAAATAACATTCAACTAAAAAAAATACAAACTGAAAAACAATCAAACTGGGCCTCCCCGAGGCCCTTCAACTCACCTCCCACGCCCGCCCATGAAATATTTAGAACGGGCCTTGGACTATGTGACTGGACCTCCCTGAAAACATGGGCCAGGACCACAGGTCTTTCTCCCCCACTTACCCGGGTCCAGAGTTAAGGATCAAGCCCCACTGCTCCTGCCCCATCTCCGATCTTTAGAAATGGTGCCAAAGCGAAATCACTTTGTCATCGATCTCAGATGCGGCCAGGGCCAACATGTGGTACAGCGGTAAACACGGCCAGCACAGAACAGAAATAGCCACAAATTCGGTGGCGTTTTTACGAGAGGCCATTTTTGGTTTATTCCACGCGAACTGAAACAAAACTGGTCTCATGTTCCTGTTTACACAAACACCCATCCTCGTAGAAAATGCAAGACGAGCGAGAAGGATGGAGGCCGGAGGAAAGCAATAAGAGTTTATTTGTTTGTTTGCTTATTTAGGGGTCGTTTTTCAAAAGGTTTCATCAGCTCTCTTTGGGAGGTAGCCAATTAAACCTCTGTTTTTCAAACTCCCCCCCCTCCCCCCCACTGAAATTCATCCTCCAAAATTCCCAAGGTCGAATTTAGCCAGGCCAAAGAGCGATGGCTTTCGGCGCGTTCCTCATTTGCAGCACCTACTGGCCAGGTTTAGCCACACAATAGGAGGCCTACATTTAGTTCTCAAATTTTTCTGGCTCTATTTAGATCACTTTTTTTTAATCCAAAAACCTAGCCATGTAGATTCAGCTGAAATAAACAGGGAACAGTTATTTACGCTGTCACATAATAGTAGGACTAAGGGACGCTCCATGAAGCTAGCAGGTAGCAGATTTAAAACAAATGTAGTGAAAAAAGGATTTTCTCCCACGCACAATTAAACCATGGAAGTTGTTGCCAGAGGATATAGTCAAGGCCTCTAACATAGCAGGGTTTAAAAGGCGTTCGGCCGCATTCCTGGAGTAAAATTCTAGAAACAGTTATTGGGAAGGCCACAGCTCATCCTGGGAGGGAGCCATAAGGAACTGGATCCACTCTTTGTGACCCGGTTTGGCCACTGTCGGAGACAGGATGCAGGGTTTGATGGACGTTGAGCTGACCCAACCTGGCACTTCTTGTACAGGAAGCCAGGGGGAAGAGAGTTTCGTAGAAGGCTCCCATTATAATATACATGGTTGCTTTCAGTTGGTTGTATGTGATGGTCTCTGCCAGAGCGCCAACCAGCAGGCTGCTGCCGAGTGGGGCAGAGCAAGAGCTGAGATTTGAAATGCTGGGCCTGCAGCTTCTCCCTTTGATCCAGCCAGCTCGGCTTGCAGGTTGTTTCAGGATTTAACCTTTGCAGTGGTTCTCAACCCGAGGAATGGGTTGAGAACCACTGCTGTAGGCAACATCATAATATCTATTTATTTATTTATTTTTGGATACCGCCATTTGATTCAAGATATCATCTCGGTTTACGGTGAAACACAGATTAATATGGAGGTTGATACTGAAAAGAGTTTGTCCGAGTAACTTAAGTGACCCGGACAAACCCTGAGATTTCAATTTCCCACTAACTGACAATATTTTACCTGGGTAAAACTTAACCAGATAAAGAGGCAGGGGAGGTGCGTGTATCCTAAACGTATCTGGGTAGCAGAGGTAGTCAGCGCTTTCTGGATAAAATAAGGTAGGTAAGTCTGGTACATGTACAGGAAATGACTGTCTTACAGTAACTCAGGTAAGTCTCACTGAATATCTCAGCTAAAGGTAAGAGGCGGCAACCCAGATAATCTCTCCACCCGGTTCACTAAGGAACTGCACAAGCTCAAAAGGACTAGGGAAATTGAGAAGACTTGTGCCACTCTCCAGATGGAGCGATAAACTAATCTACAGCTGACTTTAAAATCCTAAATAATACGGTCAGAGATGGCAAAAAAACGATACTTCTCAAACAAAATTGCCATAGTCAAAAGCAGACCCAAGGTCCTCTTTGAAACTCTGAACAAACTACTAGATAAAACCACCACTCAACAGTCCCTTGGACAATGAGATCCCCGAAAATCTGACTTCTTCAGGATAAAAGTAGACAAGATCAGGGAAAAACATGACAAAATCCTTCTGGATTCCTCAAAATTAAAAGACACACAAGACTTCCCTCCAACACCATCATCTCCACTTCTATCCCAAACTCACCAGTCAGAACCCCACACCTATCAAAAGATCTCTGTCATTGACTTGCTAACGGAAAGACAGTAAATAGTTGGTCACTAAAGCTAAACCCAGTTACTGCAACCTTGACCCAGATCCTACTCGGCTTATTATGACATAGTTTTTTTTTTTTGTTTTTTTTTTTTAATTTTCTCTTTATTGATATTTTTAATAATTACAAAGCATTTCCATCTTTGTACAGAAAAGAAAGAATTTAATACAATCAATATAACTTTCAAAGAAAAACATTATTTCTATAGTCCCCTATATATTACAAAGGGGGGTGGATTTTAGAAACTAAGGAAGCTTTGATTTCTCGTTATATTTTACAGAAATAAACATAAGAAACTGCTCTTAGCTTGCTCTAATCACCATTTAAAAAAAATAACCTAGGTTATTGGACCTTCAACAGGCGATGATGTTATCATCGCCCTTTTATGGGAATTGAGCCACAATTTCAGTTGTTCTGCAGATATAAACACATATGTATTACCACCAAACTTAATAATACATTTGCAAGGGTATCTTAGTTGGTATGTAGCCCCCATCTCTCTGGTTTCCTACGAAGTGTCAGGAAACCCTTTCTCCTTTCTTGTGTACTTCTTGCCAGATCAGGGAAGATCTGAACAAATTGGCCCATAAATTTCTCCCCCATATTCTGGAAGTAGTTCTTCATTATCACGTTCATATCTTGTTCGTAGATAAAAGAAATCAGTAAAGTTGCTCTCTCAATAATCTCTGTAATAGATGACTCCAAAAAGTCAGTAAGGTTTTCCAGATCCAGTTGATTCTGTCTCATCCCTTCTTTCATCCGGGTAAATGGCAGGAAATAAACCTTATTGAATGCTGGTATACTTTCAAAAGGGATTTTTAAGGTTTCATTTAAATATCTCCGCAGGGTTAATCTTGGTTGCTCTCCCAATATTTTGGGGAAGTTTAGTAGCCGTAAGTTGAGCCTTCTCAGCCTGTTTTCCAGCAACTCTGTTTTTTTATTTAAAGCAATACAGTCTTGTATTGTAACCGTTTGCACCCTCTGCATTTCTTTCATCTGAGTTTCAATTAACTGCATTTTATCTGACTGTTCCTTGATTCTATTATCGTGAATCTGAGTAACCATTTCCAGTTTAGTAGAAAATAATGATATTTGATTCATACAGCCTTGGAGGACTAAATTTTGCTGGGCCATCAATTCCCATAGGGAGTCCATTGTTACCACCGCGGGTTTACTAGGAAGGGTTAAATCAGCTTGTTGTTGTTCCATAGTCGGTTTTAATAACAAAGAAACATTTGAAGTGGGAATCAAGACAGCCTTACCATTGCTGGCTTCTCCGGGCTGCACAATATTTACCGACATTAAAGCTGTCTGCCCTCCTTGTAAGATGGAAGTTCCTCTGTCCAGGTCTCCAGTTTCTGTGCCCTCCACGGATTCTCCTAAGCGACTTGCGCTGGGTGTCTCCGCAACAGCTTCCTCCGGAGGACTGAACTGCATCGCTTGTGGTATCCTAGGAGTGGGGAGGGCTCAAAGATAGTTCCCCAGGCGAAACGGCTGCTTCCTTGCCTGGATCGTCAGCGGGGCACGGCTCCTCCCGATTATGGTGAGAACGAGCGCACTCTTCGATGGTCTTTTGTCCCGGGGGTACTGAGGAACTGGAGGGATATGTCCTCAGTTTCCCCTTTCTTTTCGGCGGCATATTTAATCGAAGAAACAGCGTTTACAAGGAAATTCGCCACGGGAGCTCTGAGTCAACGCTACTTGCAAGCGGCCATCTTGACTCCACCCCCCGGCTTATTATGACATAGTTTGTGCAGGCTACTCCCATGTTTCTATTAAAGGGGCCGATGCAATAATTATACGCAGAAAGAGGGCGATGAACAGTCAGCGCCCGCTTTCTTAGCGCGCCCCAGGTGCCTCTCCTGGGGGCACCATGCAATATTTAAATTAGGGGTGGCATTAGCATGGAGGCGCAAGAGTGCTAACGAGAACCCGATCGGCATCGGCCATCTGCCGGTTAGGAAAATGGACGCCAAATTTATCAGCGTCGGTTTTCCTAAACGCCGCGCAGCCGCATAGCCAGGAGGGGGTCAGGAAATGGACACTTGTGAATTGAGCATGTTTCCTGCACCCGACTGTGGGCGTTTGTTTGTTTTTTTACATTAATCTAGTTTAGTTTTTCCTCCTACTTAATATCGCTCCAGGCAGGCGTTAATTTCTGATTGTAAAAATGTGCGTCCTGGATGCACATTTTTTTCTTGCATCAGGAGTGAATGCCTCATTCATATGAATTTCATGTGATGAGCACTATTAGTTGGACTCGCGTTGTAGAGGCACTAATCCCCTTATTCTAATCTCCTGCTTTTAAAATGTACCCCAAGGGTGCAGGCAAACGATGACCTTGCCAACTACTGGAAACTTAAATTTGGAGTACCACCCGGCTCCATCCTCTTGTCACTGTTATTCAACATTTAAATCCAACTTCTAGGACAATTCATTAGAGAGGCAGGATTCTCCTGCTAACTATGCAATGATGATCCAGTCTAGGCTCTTCCCATTCAGAACGTCTGGACAAACAGTGCATGTTTATGGAAAATCCACAACTGGATGACAGAAAGAAAGCTATGCCTTCCCCTAGACAAAGCAGAGATGCTGGGATTACCAAACCAATCTTTAAACTTCCCCCCTCCCAAACTGGTATTCTACTACTACTACTACTACTACTACTACTAGTACTACTACCACCACCACTTCTATAGCACTACCCGACATATACAGCGCTGTACAAATAAACAAACACTCCGGAGAGCTTACATTCCAATCAAAACATACAAAAGAAACTATGGGAATTTCATTTCGTAGAAGAATAAAGGGTTAAGATATAAAACAGCCTCAAAAAGCTGGTTTGTTAGAGTGGATTTGAATAAGCCCAGAGTAGGAACTCAGGAACTCTATTCCAGGGATATGGAGCAGCAATGTGAAAAGCACAAAGTCAAAAGTTGGTGGTGGAGGAGAAGGGCACAGATAACAGTTGCTTGCTTGAGAGAGTAGGATTAAATGGACAATTTTCTCAGTGGAAGGGAGTGGGCAGTGGAGTGCCTCAGGGATCTGTATTGGGACCCTTACTTTTCAATATATTTATAAATGATCTGGAAAGAAATACAATGAGTGAGATAATCAAATTTGCAGATGATACAAAATTGTTCAGAGTAGTTAAATCACAAGCAGATTGTGATAAATTGCAGGAAGACCTTGTGAGACTGGAAAATTGGGCATCCAAATGGCAGATGAAATTTAATGTGGATAAGTGCAAGGTGATGCATATATGGAAAAATAACCCATGCTATAATTACACAATGTTGGGTTCTATATTAGGAGCTACCACCCAGGAAAGAGATCTAGGCGTCATAGAGGATAACACATTGAAATCGTCGGTTCAATGTGCTGCGGCAGTCAAAAAAGCAAACAGAATGTTGGGAATTATTAGAAAGGGAATGGTGAATAAAACAGAAAATGTCATAATGCCTCTGTATCGCTCCATGGTGAGACCGCACCTTGAATACTGTGTACAATTCTGGTCTCCACATCTCAAAAAAGATATAATTGCGATGGAGAAGGACCGCAGGATCCCTCCGCACTCCACCTCCGGTCCCCACTCCCTTCCTAGCCAAATAGGCCTTATGGATCAGGAGGACAAAATCCACTGAAAAAGCTTCCGGATCGGAAGAAGGGGGATCCAGGTCCGCATCCCCCTGTTCCTGTTTCCTTCCCCTGCCATCAGCAGGGTCGTGTTTCAAGGGAAACAGTGTGGGAGGGGAGTTCTGAGGCTCTGAAACAGCAGCCTGGCTTCCAGCACATGCAGAGAAAATGGCCACAGCTTCTCTAACGCCCCCCCGCCCGGGGGCCTCTGGAGCTGACCCAGCCGACCTCGTGCTCCTACTGCCCCCCCCCCCCCCAGAGGTCCTGTGGAGGTCCCAGGCCCCCCAGAGATACATTTCCGGCAAAATGCAGCCAAATCGAGGCACCCCCCCCCCCCCCGATGAAAACCGCGGCCATGACACAGTTTTCTGTGCTGCACAGGAGGCGGAATGCCGGTGTGATTGGGCCTAAAAATAGTCCCCGACATGAGGAGAAAAATCGGTGCTGTCCAGTGCTGAAACCTGCTCCCGAGCCAACCGAGAAGCAAATTCGGTATCAACCCCTGTACCCTTATCTGCCTTCTGGCGGGGGGGGGGGGGGGAGAAAACTGAAATACTTCCCTGTTTCTGAAGGAGGCCGAGCACGGAGGGTGCCAGGGACCCAGAGGGGGTGAGAGAACCAGGACCCGAGATATCACCCCCCCCCCCCCCCCCGACAACAAGGACTGAGCTCAGCCAAGGATCTCCAACCCCCTGCTCGTCCTGCTGTACCCAAGGGATGGCCCCTGAAGGAACCTAACACCTCAGAGAGCGGAATTTCTTCCTTTTTTTCAAAAACTCCAGCTTGCAGGTTTGCACCTCCCCCATCTGCTGGAGACAGAGAAATACTGAGGCACTGCTGGTGGCCCTCTCGGTTGTGTAGCAGGGCCTCAAAGTTTTGTTCTCTACCTCCATCTGCTGATAGGGATGAATAAACCCCACTTGTCTGGACTGATCTGGGGTACAAACAGGAATTGCATTTTGTTCTTTTGGGTTTTCCGTTTTATTTTTGTCTGCATGTTTCTGTTTCTAATTTCTAGTCCCTTATTCTGTATTAGGAAAGGGTCTGTCTGTCTGTCTGTCTGTCTGTGCTCTGCGTGTGTAACTGAGGTGAGGCATTTCTGCTGGCATGTGGTTTTTCTGTAGGGCTTTGTAGCAATATGGCTTGTTCTGTTAACCCCAATAGGAGGTGTATTAGTGTTCTAGGGCATGGTATAATATTTGTATGGCTGCTGTGTCATAGAGATAAGGCTGCTGCTGTTTGAGTCCTGAAATAGTACTGCTATGGTATGGCACAGCAAAGTTCTGGGTGTCTTTTTTGTTGCAGCAGTTTGTGTTCCCAAAGTGTTTGACAGTGAAGGGTTTGCAGTTACTGAGATGAGTGTGTGTGTGTGTGTGTGTGTGTGTGTGTGTAAGAGGAGGAGAACTGAGTGAGAGCGTGCATGTGCGGAGAGTCTGGGGAGTGAATGAGAGGTATGAGAGTGAGTATGTGCATGTATATGTGAGAGAGTACAAGAGTGAATATGCAAGTGTGTGTATATATGTGAGAAAGTGTGTGCATGCTGCTACTAATGTTCCCTTTAAGAATTGGGCTGCTGTGAGCATAAAATTGATAGGTTGTTTGTTTTTTTTTTAAATAATGAAACAAAAAATATTTTCTCATGAGCGAAAATATTTGCATACAGCAACCCAATTGTTAGAGGAACACTGGAGCCAATGTAGGGACTTGAGAAGAGGGGTTATTTAGGTGTAGCCACACTGACAAAAGATAGGCCATGCTGCTAAATGTTGGATAGATTGCAGTGACGAGAGATGGTTCAGTGGGGGTTGCAGAGAGGAATATGACGAGAGGGTGGATAGGGGTTCTGGTAGTGTGTTCAGAAAGGATTCTTACAGAGAAAGAAATGACACATTTTAGCAACATTTTGGATTGTGTGGAGAAGGACTCAATGACCCAAATAGCCAGAAAAAGAGAGATGATATTGCCCCACTATAAGTCCCTGATGAGACCACATCTTTAAAAGGCTGTAAATTGGATGGCGTCAGTACAGAGGGTGTCTACTAAAATGGTTGGTGGTTTTCACTGTAAAACATAAATGCACACAGAGGCCAAATCTCTTCTTTGGCTTAGCGTTATTATTATTAGGTGGTTAAGATATTTTTTGGATGAGTTAAAATCATTAACATATTCTCTGGTATTGAGCAGATTAGACTACTAGGTTTCAGATAATTCAAAACACAGCTATTAAACTCATATTTGGAAAGATCTAGAAAGGTCTAGATCGGGTAGATGTGAATTGGTTATTTACTCTTTCGGATAGTAGAAAGACTAGGGGGCACTCCATGAAGTTAGCATGTGGCACATTTAAAACTAATCGGAGAAAGTTCTTTTTCACTCAACGCACAATTAAACTCTGGAATTTGTTGCCAGAGGATGTGGTTAGTGCAGTTAGTGTAACTGTGTTTAAAAAAGGATTGGATAAGTTCTTGGAGGAGAAGTCCATTACCTGCTATTAAGTTCACTTAGAGAATAGCCACTGCCATTAGCAATGGTAACATGGAATAGACTTAGTTTTTGGGTACTTGCCAGGTTCTTATGGCCTGGATTGGCCACTGTTGGAAACAGGATGCTGGGCTTGATGGACCCTTGGTCTGACCCAGTATGGCATTTTCTTATGTTCTTAAGATAAAAGGTAATTACGCTACACCCATTTTACAGCAACTTCATTGGCTGCCTGTTCCACAGCGAATAAGACATGCCATACTGGGTCAGACCAAGGGTCCATCAAGCCCAACATCCTGTTTCCAACAGTGGCCAAGTCACAGGTACCTGAAAAGTACCCAAACATTAAACAGATCTCAAGCTATTATTCCTTATTGATTAACAGCAGTTTATGGACTTCTCCCCTAGGAACTTATCCAAAACTTTTTTAAACCCAGTTACATTAACTGCCATAACCACATCCTCTGGCAATGAATTCCAGAGCTTAACTATGCAGTGAGTGAAAAAATGTTCCCCGATTTGTTTTAAATGAGCAACTTGCTAGCTTCATGGAGTGCCCCCTAGTGAGTCCAGAGGAGTCCAGAGGAGAGGTGCTGTACAAGAGAAGGATTCAAGCACTGGGAAAATCAGATACCAGAAAGTGTCCTTGGAGTTGGGAGCCTTAAACTTCAGGAAAAAAGAGTGAGGGGATCCCAGGAGGGTGCATCAGCAAGGATTAATAACCCCCTTATGAAACCTCAATACCTGGCTTTGGATTGTCAATACTGAATGACTATAACTTGCAACTTTCTGGTTCAAACTGTTTTTAATAAAAAGACTTATTTTTGGAACTCCAATACTTTGTGTCTCCTTGGTATTTAATCATTTAAATGTCTTGACCCCGAAGACGGATCCATGCCATGGACTTATAAGGTTTAGTTAGGCCTAAGCCCTGGTATCATGAGTGCTCCCTTTTATCTGAAAATGGGGGAATATCACCAGTCTATAGTTTCTCAGATCACCCCGGGAGCGGGGAGGAAAGCAAGCAACCAAAGGTTGTTTCTCACCAGCCATTTCCACTGGAACATGGAGGGAATGACCGGATTGACATCAGCTATGCATAATATCTCTGCTTCTCCCCCCATATCCACTTCCGTGGGATCACTGATGCTCTTGATGGATGGCGAGTCTGCAGAGAGAGGGAAAGTAAGGTCATTCCCCCTGCAGTAGCACTGACCTGGAACAGACCTTGCTGTGCTATCTGGAAATTCATCTTACGGCAAAGCTTGAGGAAGGGCAAGATGGGATGATCATTTTACTGCAGAGGGGTCCTCACGCCAAACAATATTAATAATAATACAATTTACATAGCACCATCTGTATGCACAAGCTCTTCAAAGCAATTCATTCTGGTCTGTCGGAAGTGCCATAAGAATATGTAGCTGTGCTTCCTCTTTTCTTAGGATGGCTGAGCCTTTAAAGCTTTTCTATCATTGTCCTTGTGATGATCATAGAATTCAAGGACCCAATAAATGAATTAATACACAGGTAGTGAAGTGACAGCCTCTCAAATCATGTAGAATAGTCCAATTCCTTTAAATCCTGCTGTGCTGGGGTTCAGCATCTGGTTCTGGGTCATAAGAAGCAGGAGAGCCGGTCCAGCTTTTTCAACCCTGTCTGAAGGTTTTTCACCATGAGCAGCTCCCAGAATGCTTTGAAAGAGCTGTTGGAAATACCCGGACTGGCTCACCTGCTTCTTATGAACTGGAGCCAGGTGAATCAGCTTAATTGTACCACAACAGATCAGCAGCTCTCAAAATGCAGGAATAAATGAAACTTGTTTGCTAACACGGACAAGAAGAATTGCAGAATTACCAACCCGCTCTCTTTTTTTCCCAGGACAGGCTGATCCAAACCCAGGGTTTTACTCATGGCATGAAGATGGCAAGGGGCAGAGGGGAGGGGGAGGGGAAACCGTCGGGATCAACCTGCCTTGAAAAAACTGGATCCGATTGGTAGCCATACCCAGCGGTTCTGCACCAGTGATTATTCGCTGTTCATGTTCCTGTCTCAACTTGACTTACATTGGACATCCAGTTTGATGATGGTCTCATTCTCTCCCTCACTGTTCTTGCAGTGGATCCTGTAGTCGCCTGCATCTGAGCGGGTCAGATTCCAGATGTCCAGGCTACCCCCATCCTGCAGGTGATGCCTAGGAGCTCCCTCTATAATGCAAAGAGGAGATCTGTCATTTCAAGAGAGGTACAAGGAGGAGATCCACCCTTCCAAGAGAGAAAGAATCCTGCAATTGTCTTTGTAATTATCATTATATATTTTTCTATTTTATTTTAACCACTTTGGAATGCTTTATCAAGATCCTTTCCCACAGATACAGAATGGGAGAAGATTCTTAAAAGGTGAATTTTAAAATCAGAAGATGCACACACAAGTCACACTCGTGCACACCTGATGTGTGCTCATCTCACTCGATTTCATGAAGGGGTCTGAGTGGGCCGTGGGCATTTCAGGACGTGCCTGTAATATGTTACGCGCCCAGGTCGACTGATGCGGAAGTTTACTTCTCCTACAGACGAGGTGTAACAAATAATTAAAGAAATTAGCCATTTCTGCCAGGTTTAAAGAATCTGGGGCAACAGGGGGGTTTACAGGACCTAGCTCTTAACTGGGTGAACTGCTGGATGAACTGGGGAAACTGGCAATGGCATGGATATACACCCATTAGAAAATACCCTGACTTATGCGGTAGAATTGGGATTTGTGCACCCACTTAAAATTGGGTGCACATGTGCCCGCAGTCAGGATATTTTATAGAGTGCGTGCAAATTATGAAATGACCGTGTGCCAACGCTCATGCACCAAAGTGCTCTCACGCGCCAGTTTGAAAGTTACCGTTCCTGGGAATCACAGGCCCTTTATGTATCACTTTGGCAACGCATAGAGAAAAAGTGTCTTGCCAGGGAAGTTTCCTGAATCTGAATTAGAGAGAGAGAGAGAGAGAGAGAGAGAGAGGGGCATGGAGCAGAGCCAGCTTTCCAAGTGTGAGAGAGAGCGCGTCATGATCTGGACCCAAAGAGTTCAAAAACCTTCTTTGCATAGCAACGTCTACATGTGTGTTGCCAAAACAATACAAAGTGTTTAAAAAAAATAAAGAAAAAAAATATATAGAAAATACCGTATACTAACCAGGGCTGGGGAAAAGGCCCAGGTGCCCACAGTTTGGCACTGGGCCAGAGGGACGTGAGGGCCGCCCCAGCTGAAGGAGTCAGAGCTGGAGTCAGGGTAGGGCAGAGGCCACGATCAGAGCTCGAGAGAGAAAGGCTAGCGAGGAGGGGGAAGGGACAGGGAGAGCCATCAATGGCAAAACAAAAGGGAAAGAAAACGAACGTTGGATAAAAGGGAAAGCAAGAAAGAAGAGTAAAATAATAAAACTGTGAAAAAGCTGGAAATAGTTTTTTCCTAAGACGTTTGGCAGGCATGTGAGTGTTCTAGAACAATCTCCCCCCGATAGTAAGAAGAACAGAAGAATATGATTACCAAGCCCAGAACGGATGATTCCAGGAGATGTTCGGCATGGGCTCTGGTCATGCTGGGGGCAGTTTTTGGCAGCCTGACTAGGTGGAGAGTCCTTCTAGGCAATTTTCTATCAGACACTACCTTTCTAGTTTTTCTTGGAAGCCCTGCTTAAACGGCTTTGACAGAGAGAACATGCTCGCATGCTTTGTACTTCCTTTCTTCTATGAGCAAAGGAACATGGGGAATGAATAGGAGGCTGCAAGCCAGGGTGCAAATCCTGCTTCTCGTGACCGTGGGCACCCTCCACTGCCTCAGGGACTAATGTAGGGGTGGATTTCCAAATCTTTGTATGCATAAAAGTTACATATACATGCGTAAGTAACCTCTATTCGGATATTCCGTATTTTATCAAAGTCAGAAACATGTGCGTCTTTTTCCCTTTCATGCGCACATATACACATGGAAAAGGGGGTGGTGCCAACACGTCTGTGAACATGTTGTGGGGGAAAGATTTGCAAACTTTACAATATACACACGTATGTGATATGCGCGTGTTATAAAATACTATCACAGATCTAGCTGCAGCCGCGCCACCCCATCCTCCCTGCCTGTAATCCCTCTGGGGACAGGGAATTACCCTCCAAACCTGACTGCAGCTTTCCTTCAGCTTGTATTTAGAAAGGGAGCAATTAAGTACAAAAAGTGGGAATCTGAAAATGTAATTTTGCACTTTATTCCCCCCACATAAAAATGACGCTTTGAATTAGGCCTTCTGAGAGGGCAGATTGCAAGCAGCACATTTTATCAGGGGAAATACTGATTTCAGAATTGGCTTCCCCCTTTTCCTGGCCTGCTGTTCTTCCTGTTTCCCCAGGATTATCCAGGCCTTTTCTGCTCATTTATTTTCTATCGGTTTTGGGAAATCTCTGTTGATATGACCAAGTATGGACCTTCTTACTTTCTTAAACGTCTGAGAGCGCAGAACAGCAAATGCATCTCCT
Source organism: Rhinatrema bivittatum (assembly GCF_901001135.1). NCBI lineage: Eukaryota > Metazoa > Chordata > Amphibia > Gymnophiona > Rhinatrematidae > Rhinatrema > Rhinatrema bivittatum. Next base: position 76,826,444 of record NC_042628.1, on the reverse strand, counting down.
CATTAGGTAAGGGTCTTAGGATAAGGCCAGAAACTGGTCCAGTGCCAGTTTTACTCAGCAGGTAGTTTAGTTTTATCAAAACATCGATGTCAGCATTTCCCCTTTGAATTCTGGAATTAAAGCTAAAATATTTAAACTTTCAAACTCTGTTACAAGAAGGCTGACAGCTGGTGAGATCTATCATAACAATTCACCAGCACATGATGACACTTGGTGGTAAGCTTCGGTAAACGTTTATGATCCAAAGTTCCACATTTGGTGCCAAAATTAATTTTTATAAACTATTTGTGTGCTTTTCAGTAGCATTAAGTTGTCCTATCCACTTATTGTTGGTGTACTGTTTGTGGCGGGTTACCGGTTACTCCTTATTACTGGCCCAGTCTTCCAGCAGTGGCCATGCACCCTACAATCGTGAACCTTAAGTCTAGCTGCTAGGTGTCTCTGCTGTACAAGGACCGTGGCTTCCTCACCCCAGAGGATGTGAATGCTGTCTCCACCACGTCCTCATTTCCAGCTGGCCTGAGGAGCAGAAGAGATGATCTGGAACCTTCTCACCGCCTAAAAGCTCTCTCTATGTGAAAATCCCAGGGAGGACTCTGCTGCCTTCACTGCCTCTCCGTCTTCAGCTCAATATATACTGCTCCCCTTCCTTTATTTCTTTGTGTCTCTTCCCTCACTCTCATTCTCTGTTCTTCTGTTCCTGTCTCACTCTCTTTCCAGTCCAGCGATCTCGGTCTCTCTCTCTAGCTGTTCTTGTGACAGGGGCTTGCCTCTCACCTCTGATCAGCATTTCTCCTCGGAAGGTCCAGGCGTAAGTTATCTCAGGGGGGTTGGCGGAGACAAGGAGAGGGATCTGCACGGCGCCGTGCTCCACCGCCTGCACCACCTTCAGCTGCTGCTCCGAGAACTCGGGGGGGACTGTGACCAGAGAGAGATGCAACTGTCAGCCCCACTGGAGGACAGGAGGCTTCTGCCCCTCAACCCTGGATCTCCAGTTCCTTTTCAGACACCCAGGGATCGCAGACTGATTACTTGCTCCTTCCTTTTATCCACATTCAGACCTTTTCTCCCAGTGCCTCTTCTTGCCCCTTTTTCCTATGCCCTCTTCTCCTGGCCTCTCATTTCCCTCTCCTCTAGTCCTGCCAGTTGGTTTCTTCCCTCAGCTGTTGCCCCTCTCTTCTGTTCCCTCATCCCAAGCTCCTTTTGACTCTAACCTCGTTAACTCCAATCATCCCACAGTGCATCCCCCTTCCGTTACTATCACCCGGGATGGAACATTAGTTAGGAACTTTGGCAGCAGGGACCAGGGAAATTATTCCCGTTTCCCTGCACCCTGGACAATCATGTCCCTCTACAAACCTCTTGCTATTGATAGTTACATTTTCCAAGGAAACGCCTTAGGAGTTGCAACCTGACTGCTGCTCCCCCATTTCAGCTCCAAGCAGGAGGTAAGTAAATATACGCTATACTTTCCATATTTTTAATATGATTAAATCATGACTGTATATGAAAAATGCAGAAATGGACAGTGCCAGGGTTAAAACCTTGAAAACTGGTGCTTCTGCTCACAAGTTACGATGTGGACAACATATGCCACAGATCCAACTTATTTTTCTGTGTTCCTTATAATCTGACTTTGCTTGCTTTTTATTACTTTTTTCTTTCATCTGTTTATTTTGGGATTCTTTTAATTTGTTCTTTTGCGCTCATCTCTTCCTCCCCTCCCTTCAGTATCTTGCCACCCTCCCTTCTCTCCAGCCTCTCCTCTTCTTTCAGGCTGGCCATGGCGCTGGTGGGAACTCGTCCTAGCCCATTGGCAAGCACCAACTGACAAATTGTAGGCCCCTGAGATTTTTCCACTCTTTCTTTGCCTCTTTCCTACCTTTGGCCACCTTCTCACCCTTTTTCTTGGTTCTTCACTCCCTTTCCATTCTTCTCTACTCCCAGCCCAAGCACTTACAAAGGATATTGAGTCTGTAAAAGGTGTTGACAGCCTCGTTCAGCGCAGCACTGTAGGCCTGGCATGTCACGCGCCTCCCATTGTCTGCAGAAGAAGCAGTTAGGGTCACTTTCCCAAAGGTGGACACCCCTCCAAACTCTGTGTTCTTCTTCCCCAGATCCTCGCCCTTCAGCCTATGAGGCAGAGGTAAAAATAAAATAGAAAAGAAGTCAGGGGATGGTATGTCATGTTGTGGGGAGAGGGGAGAGGGAATACTAGCAAGTTGAATTCCTAGGGGAAATTCAACAATGTAAAGAACTCCCCATCATGATGAGCAATTCACATGAATCAGACACAACAGCCATGTCACAGGCTGCACTAAGACACAAGATCATATCATGGGCTGCACTGAAACTCATGGCCATGTCATATGCTGCACCAAGACACAAGGTCATATCATGGGCTGCACTGAGACAATCATGTCACAGGCTCCACCAAGATACGCAGCCATGTCCATTATCTGGAAAAACTATTTTCTTAAATTATAAAGGGAGTCTCCTTTATCTGGAATTATCCACTATCCAAAATGAACTTGGTCGAAGCCATTTCAGTTAAAGGTGCTCTCTTGCACTATTATTAACAGCTATGTCACATGAACAATAGAGGTTACATTATGTATACTATAATGCCGATCTACCTACAGAAACTCTTTCCAATGTCTTTGTACATCTCTACATATGCTTGCGGGCAGGTGCTGGGGGTGATTGGATGCTGGCAGTGCTGCATACAGACATTAGAGTTCGTAGAATTGCTGAGATTAGTGACTAATACAAGTTCTGGAAGTGGCTGGATGGTGGAAGTGAGGTGTACAGAGATTAGGGATTATAAAATTGTGGAGATTAGTAATTGTACAATTTCGATATGTCTCACTTTTCCCCGTCTTTCAGCCAGGACACAGTAGAGTAGGGGTTACTGCTTCCTGTGGCACAGTTCAGTGTGATGGACTGTCCACGTTGGAAATCCTTCGCCCCAGTACTAATCTTCACGTGGATTGCTGGGACTGTGAGAGAAGAAAGCAACGTTTGGAGGTATGGTAAGAGTTTGCTTAGAAACCTTTCCCATGACAAAAAAAAGACATATCCACTTTCCTATGGTGGGCCATACTGAAACCTTCTTTCACAAGCTCCTACGGCATCTATACTGTGAAATGTCACATTCTGAAAACAGATCACATATAAAGAAAATCGTTTTTTGCCCCCTTGCTAACGGGCCTGCAGCAATGGATTGGGAAGCTTAGACTCTTTTAGCCTGCTTAGTAGAACTTCAGATAATGGGAGGATTACTGGCCGATGATGTCATGAGGAGGAGTACAACCCAAGCCGAGCAATGTGTATCCCATAAATTGAAATAAAGCAGACATTTTGGGAGACAGGCATGGCCTGCTGCACTCACACTGTATGTAAAGCTTGGTGTGTGCCGTTAGCGCTGGAGTCTTGGCGTCGTTGCTGGCGTTGCAGCGATACGTGGCCAGGTTATCATTGGGTGCTGTGATGATGATAATCTCCTTGGACACAATCTTCCCGGAGGTGATCTGGGTCCCATCCCTCAAGGCCTTATTCTCCTGTTAAGCAAAGGAAAAGAAAGTGGCATCACAAAATGTCTGTCAGGTCTGCAGAGCCATTGGGGGTTAACTTAGGGTTGCTACCTGATTGCAGATCAACCAAACAGGCTGGTCCCATCCTGGTTTTGCCCCAATGCATGCATAGATTTATAGTTCTCATTCTCTCAAGAAAATCAGAGGTAGCAGCCAATCTACTTTTTAGATTAAAACAAACTGATCCCACCTAGCACTAGAACTAATCGTGCATAAACTTAATTTCCTTTTGAAGGGAGAACTAAGACAGTAGCGTCAACAAAAACCGTAAAAATAAAAACAGTGCAAAGACCCGTACGAAGTCTGATGGGCCCGGCGGTATGGGTGATTCGACCCGGTAGGGGCTCCCCTCGGATGGAGGATATTATCAGGGGAACCGGGGAAGTACAGACAGGTATCCGGAGATGCTCCACCAGGGGTTTCTAGATAAAGTTGACCCCGGCGCCGGAGTCTACCCTGGCCAAAGTGTGAAAGTCTTGGTCAGGCATCTGAATCGTCACCGGCAGCGTGAGTGGGGGGAGTTGGAAGAGTTAGGCTTAAGGGCAATTCCCCTGGGTGACCTAGGCCCGGGAGTTTACCAGACGCACAGGACATTGAGCCAGGGCATGTCCGCCCTCTCCACAATAGAGGCAGAGACCTGAGTGGTGGCGCCGAAGACGTTCTTCAGGGGACAACTTACCTCATCATAACTGCACAGGTTCCTCTGGAGGTGGCTTAGATGAGGGCGGACTCGGCCCAGGAGATGTAGAGGAAGACCTTTTTGCTAGATATAGCTCTCAGGAGCATTCCTGAAGTCAGCGGTCAATGCAACCAGTCAAGCCAATGAGGGCCTTGAGGGTGGTGGGTAGCTCTCTGGGCACCAGCTCATCTTTCAGGCGGGCCGTTAGTCCGTCCAGAAATATGGAGCGTAGACAATCCTCACCCCAATGGAGCTCCATAGCCAAGATCCGAAATTCTATGATGAAGTTGGCCAATGGGCAAGAGCCCTGACAAAGATGCAGAAGAGAAGAGCCTGAGGTAGCCTGTCGTCATGGATCAAAGACAGTTCAGAAGAGGGCCAGAAAACCAGACAAATCCCTTAATATAGGATCTATACGTTTCCATGGGGGGAGGCCCAGGTGAGGGCTTTACCATCCAAGAGGGAAAGGACGTAGGTAGTCTTGGTGAGGTCAGGGAAGAGTGCAGACTACAAGCAAAAGTGCATATTGCACTGGTTTAAGAAGCTACGACATAGGGCTAGATCCTCAGAGAAGCACGGCAGAGCTGGAAGTGGAAGAACCAGACGGGAAGCCGGTAGGGGAGCAGAGGACCCAGACACTGAGGCAGGCGTAGGGGCTAAGGAAACTGATGAGTCCAGAGTCTCCAACACCTTCTGCTGCTCTAGTATTTTTTGAGCCAGGCCTGGAATAGCCTGGAGGGCGGAAACCCCTGCTGGGTCCATGGACTTGGCTATGTGTTATGAATCCAGATAGGATTGTGGACCCTTAGCCTGAGGCAGAGTTGGTGCAACCTGGAAGGACAAATCCCCACAGGTCTCCACCATTGGGAGGCGAGGTCGGAGAGACTCAGGGGCCTACTGGAGCTTCGCCACTACCAACCCACGTTCCCCGCCGGTTGAGTCCTTGGGTACTGGGAACTTAGGTTGGCCCCTGGGATGATGGAAGGCGAGAATCCGGAGATGAAGCAGAGCCCAAACTGGAGATGAGGGAGAAGAGCAGTGAAGACCTCCATCCAGTGCTGGCCAGAGGCAGTGGAGAGAGCCAAATAATCCGATCTGAGGTCAGGAAGCCAGAAGGAGACAACGATAGCTGGTCCGAGGTCAGGAAGCCAGAAGATCCATCCAAAGGGAGAAGGCTGGGAAGAAGGAACAGGCAGGCAGGATCCGAGCAGGAAGGCTGGAGCAGGCATGAAACACAGGAACAGGAATAAGGCACGGTGGAACAGAAGACCAGGAGCAGAAACGCTGAGAGAAGACTTGTAGCCAAGTCGCCTGCTGAAGGTTATGGGCAGGTTTAAATACCTTCCGGGCTTTGACGTCATCTGAAGAAGCCGACGGCAATTTCCCGCCTTGGGCCCTTTAAGACTCCCTAGGTGGTGCGCAGGTGCACCTAGGAGGAAGTCAGGGAGAGGCAGAGTCAGCGGCATCCTGCTGCTGAGAGGCTTGGGAGAGCCCCGGTGGTTTGCAGGGCCTGCCGACCACGTCGGAGGGACCCAGAAGGCGCAGATCATTCTGGGGGAGAGTCGGCACGTTGGACCGCTGGTAGGGATGGCTGTGGCCGCTAGGTCTAACAGCAGGACAGTAGTATCATTCAAATAAAGCGTTTCCATGGTTACTATCACTTTATTTGACCCTTGATAGGTAGTGATGTACTAGTGAGGGTTATTTCATATGCTATTTGGATTCTTTGGTACATGTTTTTGACTTTTTTTGTATTTTTATTGTGGAGCGTGATGAGGAATAAATGGATTATTTTTAATTTCATATATTTTTGTCTGATTTATTGAATTTAAGATTTTGTACAAATTGATTTTGTTAGAATAGATTGGCTTTTTGATCAATTACATTTTTTGTAATTATATTAAAGTTAATTTTGAGTTTGGTTAGTATTAGGTTACCTTTTTTTTTTCTTTTTAACAACTATTAAATAAAACAGCTACACCAACATAAGAAATTGCCATGCTGGGTCAGACCAAGGATCCATCAAGCCCAGCATCCTGTTTCCAACAGAGGCCAAACCAGGCCACAAGAACCTGGCAATTACCCAAACACCAAGAAGATCCCATGCTACTGATGCAATTAATAGCAGTGGCTATTCCCTAAGTAAACTTGATTAATAACCGTTAATGGACTTCTCCCCCAAGAACTTATCCAAACCTTTTTTGAACCCAGCTACACTAACTGCACTAACCACATCCTCTGGCAACAAATTCCAGAGCTTTATTGTGCGTTGAGTGAAAAAGAATTTTCTCCGATTAGTCTTAAATGTGCTACTTGCTAACTTCATGGACTGCCCCCTAGTCCTTCTATTATCCAAAAGTGTAAATAACCAATTCACATCTACCCGTTCTAGACCTCTATCTTTTCAGCATAGATTTGTTTAGTTTTGAGTTGTCAACTTTACGAGTGATAGAAGGGGCAGGGTGATGGTTATTAGTGGGGTGAGAAGGGACAGCAGGCAGAGTGATGATTCTTACCATGGACGCAGAGGAATAACAGAAAGAGCGGGGTGACGGTTATTACTGGGGGTGAGGAATGAATTCAAAAAGCTGGTTAAAACCTTTCTATTCAGCGATGCATACAATTACAGTACTATCACCTAAATAAATATCCTGAATTATTCACCTCCGTTTGACACTTGCTATGAAAGAATTATTTTATTGTCATTTTCTTAATGTATGCGAACTACGTTTATGTCATATACCTAAATTTGTTTTATTATGTATGTGAGCTTGTAAACCGCCTAGACGGACACGTAAGTGCCCCCATGTGCGGTATATAAAAACTTTTAAATAAATAAAATAAATAAATAAGTGCAATACATATAGGAGACCTGAGGAACGCACTGCGCTGAGCTCTTGCATTCTTATTGACCCTTTCTGACCTTGATCCATGTGAGACGTGGGGTGGGGTTCCCGCCACTGGAGAAACAAGTCATCTTCACTGGAGTACCTGCCCGAAAACGCTTCTCCATGGGCGGAGCCTCGATCCACATCTTCTGAGGAGGGTCTAAGGGGAGAGGGCAACAATTAATTAAACTGCCTGCCACACTGCTTCTCCCCCCCCCCCCCCCCGTGACTCTGAACATCCACCCTCTAGCTGTGCTTTCTTTCCTTTCTACCTCCGTATCCCTTCCCCCTGCACAGATCCTCTCTCCCCCTGTAACACAGCAGCAGCTCCCCACAGAGGGTGTCCTGCAGCACGGTCTCTTTCTGTCTCACTCTCTTCCCTCAGCACTTGGAGGATGTCACTCTGGGTCCTCACACTGCACGTTTATGTTCACGGAGGACGTCTTGGTATAGAGGATGGCCTCATTGAAGGCCTCGCAGATAAGGGGCAGCCCATTCTCCTCCCGCAGGGCTGTGTGGGTCAGGTTGGACATGGTCACCTTCCCTCCGTTGGCTGCCTGTGGAAATACGCAGAAGAGGCACTCAAGCTGTGGACAGGAGGCAGGCTAGCAATCTTCACATTACATTTCTCAGGCACTGGTCGCTCAGCAGGTCGAGAGGTGACAGGGATCAGATCTAAGGCAAAGGGAAGTAAAGGGACTTGCACGGGGTCACACAGATTCTTCTGGAGCCTCCATACATTTTCATTCTGTACATCCTGCATTTTTATGATCTTTGGCTTAGTCTGCACTGGAGAATTTATCCTGCGTAACGAGACTCTCCACAAGTCTCCAGGAAAGCCAGCAGAACTGCAAGAGACCTTACAGCGAGTGACAGCTGTGACCCATGCAAGTCCAGCACTTACATCTGTGATGGTGACCTCAGTGGTGGTGAGCTCCCGCCAGCCCAGCCACCAGCGGATCTGCACGGGAGGGTTACTGGCCGCCGTGAAGCAGGACATGTAAATACTCCTGTTCTCCTGAGTGCTGGCAGAGCCCAGAATTAGGACTTCAGTCGGAAGGACTGTGCGGAAGGAAGGAAGCCAGAAGAGAGAGGAGACAAGGAGTTAACGCTGTACATGAAGGATATGCCGTAGCCAGAGGGGCAGGGAACGGGTGGGTTCACAGTTCCTGCAGTCCCAGCGTCTCCCAGCAGGGGGCACATAGGGACCGTTGCATAGCACGGCCTGTAAGAGAGCTGTAATGGTGAAAGAATGGCGGGCTGTGGGGGGAGCGGAAGGGAACATTGCATAATGCTGTGTGTGTATATATATGTGTGTGTGTGTGTGAGTGTGTATGTGAGAGTGTGTATGTGATTGTGTGTGTGTGTGTATGTGAGCGTGTCTGTGTGTGTGTGTGTGCGCGAGTGTTGAGAGAGAGTGTGTGTGAAGCACACTTGGGGGGCGCGGAGATTTGTCGAGAATGGTATAAAGGCTTCCACTTACAGACAACTTTCATGGCAATGCTGGTTTTGAGGGGTATGGGAGTGATCTGGTTGAAGGCTTCACAGCTCAGTACCGCTAGGTTATCCTCTGGTTTGATGTTGAGAGACAGGAGGCTCTGGGATGACCGCAGCGAGTCATCCGTCTCCCAGCTGGTGGAAATGACGGTCTCGTTCTGCACAAAGAAAGTGTCTGCCATGAGAGAGGACGTACACAATGAGCCACGAAAGCTCTACAGAGCGAAACAGCCTGTCCTATGGGATCCATTCTACAGAGTGGCTGCAAGAGACGACATCAAGAATCCAAATAACACTGAAAGGGACCTTGGGAGGCAATCAAAAATCAAGGCACTGGAGCTGGGCAAGACCTTGAGACAGAACTGGAAGGGACCTTGCGAGGTCATCTATTTCCCTTTCTGAAGCCAGAACACAATGCACGTAAGGCTTCCTATCCCACATATAATCCATTCTCTCCACTAGTTGTCTGAAGCACACCTGATGTGTTACATGGAATAAAGATCATGCAGAGGCATCCAAGACATACGATGGGTGAAACTCCATTGGCCCAATTCAAGTCTATGAAAATGCTCCTTCATTGGATTGGTTATTTCCACATTTTAAGCATTCCCATCACTTACCTTTGACCACTGCAGAGTGGCCAGGGGGTTCCCGCTGAAGGACTTGCAACTCAGCTTGAGGGTGTCTCCAGCTTTCACCATGGGCTGATTATAACCTTCGATGGTGGGGGCCAGTGGTGGGACTGGGCAGAAGAAAAGAAAGACGGTGTTTCGGTGTCCTAACAGGATTACCAGATGGTCTCAGGTGATCACTCATGGTACAATTAGATCCCACCTGTTAATTAGCTTTCCTGGCGTCCTGATAGACCAGTGATGCCTGTGGGATTCTCCCTCCTACCAGCAGATGGGGACAGCGCGTCACTTCTTCCTCTGATGTCACCTGCATATAGGTTGGCTTAGCAGGAAGAAGTCAGTCTTTTGCCAAAGCTCGGGCTTCACAGTTGTACTTCTATTCTCCGCCTTTTTTTTTTTTAATCTCATTTCTCTTTTTTTTTTTCCCAAAGCTTTCAAACCATAGAGCTCCATTGGCTACCAGTCAAATGGAGAAATTTAGGATGTTGGACAGTCTAAACTCCTAGTGGGAAATCAACCATGTAGCCTTCGGCGTACTAGTGAATGGTATATTCCAGCACGGCCTCCTCAATCAGAGGAAAACTGGTTATTGCAGATACCCCCAGGAAAAAATGATAACGCAAGAACGGAAACGATCGAGGGCTTTCTCTTCTGCAGCTGTCACAGCATGGAATAAATTGCTAGAAAAGCTGAGAGAGAGAGGTGCTGAAGCAGAAGGTAGTCAGAAAATTGCTTAAAACAATGTTTTTTTTAAAAAGAGGTATATGGGCAAGGTAAAGTTTTATTATTTTACTATCAATGTTTTATTATTACTTTTAAATGTGAAAAGGCTACTTAATATGATATGTGAAATGTGTTTTTATTGTTTATAATCCCCACTGGACGATGTCACTGCAAGCAATGGAACATAAGAATTTTAAATAAACAAAACCATAAAAATCTGAATTATGATTCAAAGGTAAATCCAAACATTTTGTCTGTCAGGTCCCTAGGGAACAATCTCCACTGCTCCCCTGGTTTGTTGCTCAGTCTGCTTCTTCCTTCCTCGGGCGGGCTTCCTCCTGGCTGCTTGACCTCTCCCCTTTCTTTCTGTCTGGAGGAGGTGTCTAAGTAACCCAAAACGTGGCAACAAAAAAGGACAAACTGCTACCAGCTTACTGTCTTCAATGTCAGTCCTTCCAGGAGCTTTCCTCGAGTGGTTCAAATGCACCCTGGCCAGGGTCCTAAGGATGAGCTTCAGGGCCCATAGTGATAGGATGGGCTTGCGGGGCAGAAAAACCTGCTTTACCCCCCTTAGAAAGCCCACTACATCCAGATTCAATGCTACTGAATTACCTCTGAGGGCTTCTCTAAAACGAGAGATTGTCACCACCTGGATTCTTAATGTATTTACCACCAAGCCCTTCTGTAGAAACTGTAGAATCGCAGGTACCTTTACCTTTTTGGAGACAACCGTTTCCTTGCACACCAACTTTCAAAGACCGTCCAAATCAAACTATATGTTAGCGAAATGATTCTCTTTCTGGCCTTCAGTAGGGTCACGATTACCTGGCTTGAGTATCCTCTCCATGAGCATTGGTCACTGTCTGAGGAGTGCCACCCACCCCTGATCTCACCAGTCCCAGATGTTGTGCTATTCTGATCACCTTCCCTACCATGGACCAGGAAGGGAACACAACATCTGGAAGGGATGCTGGCCATCGTTGCTAGACAGCATCTATTCCTTTGGACCCCACTTCCTTCCTGCAACTAAAGAAGTGCACTGCCTTGAAGCTCCCCCTTGTGGGGAACCCTCCCCCCATTACCTTACCAGTAGGCTAAACGCTTCCTCCACTAGTTCCCATTTCCCGGGTTTAGCATCTGAGGCTGAGAAAGTCTGCCTGGATATTGTCTGCTCCTGCTATGTGGACTGCTGAAACGTCCAGGAAATACCTTTCGGCTAATACCATTATAAGGGTTGTCTCCCTTGCCACACTTTTCATGCCTGCTTGTTTATATAAAGTATCTCAGCACTAGTCTGGTTGCTCTTACTTCCAGTAGGTTTATAGGACATGCTGCATCCTGCTCTGACCAGGTACCTTGGGCCACCTATCTCTTGTAATGTGTTCCCCATCCTACATGACTTGCATCCATTGTCACTGTGGGGCCTGCAGGCTGGCTCTTCTGGTCAGATTGCTGGAGGACAGCCACCACTGTAAGCTCCTTTTGCTCTGGAAAGTCATCTGTATCTTTTTGTTGAATTCCTGACTTCATGGGGCCACCTGTCTAGTAAGGTGTGCTCTTGTATTCGGCACTATTTCAACTGCACCGTACATATGGGTATGAAATCTTCAACAAGGCTTTTATCTGCTCTTGGAGCATCTCTATCCTCCTCTCATTTCCCTGTTCTTGTGTCGAAGTGTATTCCCAAAAAGATTAGGGTCTATGGGAGGATCTCATTCTTTGCTCTGTTCAGCACCCATCCCAAAACTTTCTAAGACCTATATCACTCGTTCCATCCCCAGGTGCCCTTCCTGTACTGACAGTCTGCTTTATTAACCTGACATTCAGATATGGGTGCACGCTGATTCCTTCCTTGCATTGAAAAAGCTGCCAACACTACCATCACTTTTGTGAACATCTTTGGGGCTGTTGCCAGCCCAAAGGGCAGTGATCCAAACTGATAGTGTTCTCCTGTGATCACAAAACGTTGAAAGTGCTGAAATGCCTCCCTGATGGGTTTGTGTAGATATGCTTCTTAAAGGTCTAGGGATGAACAAGTCTCCCTTCCTTACTGCTGCTTTTACTGTTGCCAGAGGCTACATCTGAAAGTGCGGGATCTTGTGCTCTGTTTACCCCTTTTAGGTGTAGCACTGGCCACTGGCCAGTAGCTTCCTTCCTTTTTTGGCACTATAAAATAAATGGCATATGTTACTATTCCATAAGAACATAAGAAAATGCCATACTGGGTCAGACCAAGGGTCCATCAAGCCCAGCATCCTGTTTCCAACAGTGGCCAATCCAGGCCATAAGAACCTGGCAAGTACCCAAAAACTAAGTCTATTCCATGTTACCATTGCTAATGGCAGTGGCTATTCTCTAAGTCAGTGGTTCTCAACCCTGTCCCGGGGACCCCCCCCCCAGCCAGTCGGGCCCCCAGGACATCCACAACGAACATGCATGAGAGAAAACCCGCATACACTGCCTCCATAACATGCAAATTTTCTCTCATGCACATTCACCGTGGACATCCCGAAAACCCGACTGGCTGGGGGGGTCCCCAGGACCGGGCCGAGAACCACTGCTCTAAGTGAACTTAATAGCATCTGCTACTGGTACAATCGCTTGTAAGTGAATTAATCCATTCTAGGTTTGCCGCACTGCCTCTTTCTTGCTTGCTTTGGTTGGCAAGGTGATAAAGGTCTCTTTTTTAGGAAATTTCAACTCTGGGTGATAACCTCTCTGAATAATGTTCAATACTCATTGGTCTTCCAGATCTTTGGCCGGGCCTGCTGAATCATTGCTCTTCCCATTAGGTGGGTTTTGGGCATTACCTTCCCTTGCGAACCACCTATTCCCCCAAAAGGGCTGCAACCTATCCAGAGAAGAGCAGACGCCTAGCCTTTTACCAGCCCTCTGCTCTCTATAATCCTTCACCCACTGTCTCCAGGCTCCACCTCTGGGAAATCTTCTAGGTCTTTCCTTCAATAACCTCTGGGGTTTTGTTCTTCTCAGATCCTTCACCAATCTTTCCAACTCCTCTCCAAATAACAACCTTCCCTTAAAGAGTAATTTTCCTAATTTAGTGTTAGAGACTGAATCTGCCACTCAATTTTTTAACCACAGCAGATGTCTCACCATAACCTCTGTTACAACTTGCTTGGCTGATACCACAAAGGTTGCTGCAGACACAGTTGGGTTGTCTGCCGAATTCCTTATGAAACCTGCTCCCACAAGCTCTTGAGTGTCTTGCTGAGCCCAGATAACCAATGCCTTAGCCATGTACCCCAACCAGATTGCAACATGCAGAGCCAGAGCGGATAGCTCAAAGATTTATTTAACAGAGTTTCTTCTTTCATATCCTGGAGGTCCTTCAGCGCCATTCCCACATTTATGGGAATCATTTTCTTGACCACTGCTGAGATTACTGAATCTCCCAAGAGTAGATGAAGCCATCTATCCATGTTCTGTCGTTCAAGCAGATGTAACTTCTGCGTAGTCCTTCATAAGAACATGCCATATTGGGTCAGACCAAGGATCCATCATCCTGTCTCCAACAGTGGCCAATCCAGGCCACAAGAACCTGGCAAGTACCCAAAAACTGTCTATTCCATGTTACTGTTGCTAGTAATAGCAGTGGCTATTTTCTAAGTCAACTTAATTAATAGCAGGTAATGGACTTCTCCTCCAAGAACGTATCCAATCCTTTTTTAAATACAGCTACACTAACTGCACTAACCACATCCTCTGGCAACAAATTCCAGAGTTTAATTGTGCGTTGAGTGAAAAAGAACTTTCTCCAATTAGTTTTAAATGTGCCACAGGCTAACTTCAAGGAGTGCCCCCTAGTCTTTCTATTATCTGAAAGAGTAAATAACCAATTCACATCTACCCGTTCTAGACCTCTCATAATTTTAAACACCTCTATCATATCCCCCCTCAGCCGTCTCTTCTCCAAGCTGAAAAGTCCTAACCTCTTCCTCATAGGGGAGCTGTTCCATCACCTTTATCATTTTGGTTGCCCTTCTCTGTACCTTCTCCATCGTAACTATATCTTTTTTGAGATGTGGTGACTAGAATTGTACACAGTATTCAAGGTTTGGTCTCACCATGGAGTGATACAGAGGCATTATGACAATTTCCGTTTTATTCACCATTCCCTTTTTAATAATTCCAAACATTCTGTTTGCTTTTTTGACTGCCGCAGCACACTGAACCGACGATTTCAATGTGTTATCCACTATGACGCCTAGATCTCTTTCTTGGGAGGTAGCACCTAATATGGAACCTAACATCGTGTAATTATAGCATGGGTTATTTTTCCCTATATGCATCACCTTGCACTTATCCACATTAAATTTCATCAGTCATTTGGATACCCAATTTTCCAGTCTCACAAGGTCTTCCTGCAATTTATCACAATCTGCTTGTGATTTAACTACTCTGAACAATTTTGTGTCATCTGCAAATTTGATTATCTCACTCGTCGTATTTCTTTCCAAATCATTTATAAATATATTGAAAAGTAAGGGTCCCAATACAGATCCCTGAGGCACTCCACTGTCCACTCCCTTCCACTGAGAAAATTGCCCATTTAATCCTACTCTCTATTTCCTGTCTTTTAGCCAGTTTGCAATCCACGAAAGGACATCGCCACCTATCCCATGACTTTTTACTTTTCCTAGAAGCCTCTCATGAGGAACTTTGTCAAACGCCTTCTGAAAATCCAAGTATACTATATCTACCGGTTCACCTTTATCCACATGTTTATTAACTCCTTGAAAAAAGTGAAGCAGATTTGTGAGGCAAGACTTGCCTTGGGTAAAGCCATGCTGACTTTGTTCCATTAAACCCTGTCTTCGGCTCCTCAGTCTAGATTCCGTAACCTCCCACTCTGCATAACCTGAATTGCCGAGTGGACTGGGAAGGCCTTGGTTGGTTTTTTTTTATCCCTGTAAGGAAAGGATTCCCTTTCATCCTAGGCTCCCTGGCTTGATCTTCTGTTAGACTCAGCACCTGTAACAGCCTTGAAATTAGTATCCCCAGCTCCTCAGGCCTAAGCATGCAGACTGCTGCTTCCTCGACATACCCTTCCTCCTCCCAAATCACGTCTTCCTACCCTGCCAGGCCTACTCCTCCCATGGAGCCTGATCCTTCTGTGCCTTCCAGAGGATTCTCTGCTCCTCCTTTCTTGTCCTGCATCGGGCAGTAAACTTGATGCATAGCCATAATACAATCCATGGAGAATTCAATCTCCTTTTCCTCCCGCTGGGATGCCAGTTTCGGCTGCTGCTTTGCAGGGCCTGCCCCCCTCCCTTCAACGTAGTGGAGGAATATCTCAGGCACCCCAATGCTGACTCAAGCAAAGATGTGAAAGACACTTGCTGCGCCACATTGCTTGCTCCCACCAGAACTGCCTCCCTCCTCTGCTGGGGCCTGCTTTTCACCATTGCGGCTCGGGATGCACCTGGCCCCGCACTTCACACATTTTCTCCTCTTGTCCATACTGGAGGGTGATCTGCGGGAAGACCAGGAGACCTGCACATTTGGTTGCCCTGGAGAGGGAAGAACAGTTCCTCCAGAGGCTGTCATCCCGCGGGGATTCCTAACCTGGCCCTGGCTTTCATGGAAAGTGATCTTAAGGATGATTGTTGCCCTGGAGCTACTCTTCCTCTGCTGGACCAGTTACCTTCCAGTTGCCCTTCACCATCTGCTGGAGGCAGAGACCAAGGACCTTCTTCCTGCCGGGCCAGCCTGTATACAGGTGTCGTCATTGGAAGAAGTCTCGCATACTGCCCCCATCTGCTGATACGAGAGAGAAGCCCACGGCAATCAATGGTCTGGCAGGATGAAGAGGAAGCTTTTGATCACTCTGCATCTATGGACTGGGGGAGAGGCAGATCAACCTACCACTGATGGCCTGGGCTAAGCTGCTAACGTAGCTCTACATACAGTACAGGACTAGCTTTGTTACGAGCACAGCAGGCCCCTGAGCTCCACCTGCTTCAGACGGCTCAGGTTTAGGCAAATTTCTTTTGCTGTGATCCAGAGGAACATAAGCTAGTTACATCCCACAATAAAAAGTTTCCTTCGGCTCAGATGCTAAACAGAGCATTTATCTATTTCAATCTCACCAAATCTAAAGAAGTAGGATTAGCATAAGATTGGCTACGAGATGCAGGTGGACTTGGGCAGGTTTTTCCCTTCCTAGGGTGGATTGCTTCATCCTGTTAAAGATTTGTAGGTGAGAGTAGGTTCTTAGTAGTTGGATTAAATGTTCCAAGTCTACTTCTCTGACAAACACTTATTGTGATAGTGGGTAAGTCAGCTTTTATCTCCCATTGGCTCAGGGACCTGCTTAGATGGTGAGCTCTCTGGAGCAGGGACTGCACCTGTATGTAGTTTGTTGTAAATATGGAAATAATAATAGTCCCTGCATCTATTAGATAATTAGAACAACAAGTCCATAGCTGGCACAGAGAAAAAGCCAGGACTGCCTCAGTCTGTCAGGATTTAAGAAGATCAGATGAAGTCCCTGAAATGTCACAAATCACAGAGAACTCATCCAAGGCTATCGTGAATGGGGGCTCTTGAAGTGACAGCAGGTGCTTTTCGGCTGGAGCATGGCAGAGTGGTTATTTTGCGCATTCCTGTACTCCATGTCTTACTTCTGGCTGGTGGCGTTTTCTTCCTGACAATACTCACACAGGACATTCATGGTGAAACTGGTCACCACTGGAGCAGCGATGGCACTGTTCAAGGCGCCACATACCAGGAGTTTGCCGTTATCAGTACTTTGAGGGATGACCCTGCCAATGGACAGAGAGAGAGGGACACCTGAGACCCAGGACTCAAAAGAGAACAGGACACCATGGAGCGAGGAATAAGGTTTCTCCCGAGGGAGGGAACACAGTTACAGAGGAAGGGACAGGACATCACAGACAGAGCTGCCAAGTGACCCAGTTCCTCGCAGAAAACGTTCAGATAGTCCTGGTTTTTGTTTGCATACCAGTGCACTCTGGTTTTTGTGGTTCCTGTTCCTGCCATTTGGATCAGCATTGGGGGAGGGGTATGCAGGATTCTCCTCGAGCCTTCCTACAGGAACTGGGTCATTTACCAATTCTGCCCAATCGGTGCTTAGGGTTCAGGAAGTATATGTGCGATGAGGAGTTACTCTGGGGGATGAACGGAGGCCGTGATAGGGGCAGAGCCACACAGCAAGGAATGGAGGAGAGGGATGGAGGCAAGGGCAGAAATCTACAGCTAGCATCTGGGCTGAGGGCACAGGAGCTACGGTTAGGGACAAGGTGATGGGGGAAGTGCACCAGGACTGGACTAGGAAACGAAGGAGAGGGAGACTCTACTTCAGTGTCGCCTCAGTACTGGTCAGCTTCTCACTGGAACCAGACGTAACATGGGACATCACATCCGACAGCTCACTCCCACCTGCAAGCACAGGAAGACATATAATAACAACAATAATACTGTGTAAAGATGTTTATCCTCCTAAAAGGAGCCCTCGCCTCCAGTGTTCATTCATAGCTCTCACAAGAGAAATCATGGGGCTGGCCTGCTGCTGTGCACTGCTGTACAGAGGGACCTGGGTTCTAATCCCCAGGTCAGGCAAGGCCAGAGCTGGGGCTGGGGGTACAACATAGGCCCTAAACCGGGCCTATGACTGCACAATTCTGGAAGGAGCCCCAGTGCATGGCCTTCAGCCGAGGACCGTCGCTAAAGTGACCGGGCTGGGTGACCTGGGAGCAGATATAAACCAGAGGGAAAATCCCCAGGCAGGTGGCAAATGAAGGCCTGCACTGCTCAAAGCACTTGACGATCTTAGCAACAACAATATGACCCCTGGGGCGACCCCTCCATTTGGCCACAGTCACACAGAGTCAGTGGCAGTGCTGGGGTTCGACGCAGGCACAAGGAAACGAGTCCTGGGCTGAGCTGGGACTCCAGGCTCCTCTGTGCATCACAGCTGCTGCACTGAGGATAACCGATTCCGTATCTGCTGCCTACTAAATCCTCATCAGTCACAGGAAGCAGTATCCACCCACCTCGTCTCCTCCTCCTCCTCCTCACCCTGCGAGTGCTCACTCACTTTTGGTAAGGGTGATATCAGAGGGGGGTTTTGAATCCGAGGCGCTGCAGGTCACCCTGTACTCCAAGCCCGCTACCCAGGTCACCACGCTGTCTGCCTCGTACTCTCTCATCTGGGGCGTCTTCGGGGGGACTGCAGGAAAAAACGGTAGAAAGGGCGTTGGAATGACAAGTCCTACTGTTCCCTTAAAGAAAACGAGCGGGATTATTCCTTCTGACCCCGAGATGAATGGCTGGGCGGAGGCATAAAGAACGGAGAGACGGATGGATGGAGAGAAGAACAGCCGTGAGGATGTGTGACACAGGCGTCACAAGATGGATAGAAAGGTGGCTTCGTAAGATGTAAACGGGGCATAAATAGTAGAAACGATGGAGGGTACAGATGGGCGCATGCCTGAAAGGTTGTACGTGCTAGGTATGGATGGGTAGAAGGGATGAAGAGTGAAAAGGGTGAATGTGTAAGGAGGAGAGGAGTTATCTGAATGAATGGATAGACACATTCATGCATAAAGGATAGATAGCAGTAAGGTGCTGCAGGGGGCTCTCGAGGGCCTTTTTCTAAATTATTTAATGAAAAAAGAGAGACCGCCACCACCAAGTTGAGAATTGCTGGAGAAAGCCTCTTGATAAGTATTTGATAGCACCAATCCGACAGAAGGGTGAGTGTGTAAGGGATGAGAGAGAGCATAATCCAGTAATGGATGGATTAATGCAGGGGTGGCCAAATCTGGTCATCAAGAGCCACATACAGGCCTGGTAGTCAGGATATCCATAGTGAATGTGCATGAGATAGGTTTGCATACAATAGAGGCAGTGCATGCAAATTCATTGAAGATCTCATGAAAAAAACAGGCTCGTTGGTGGCTCTTGAGGACCAGAGTTGCTCGCCACTGGACTAATGGTTAGAAAGGTGGATCAACTGACTTTGTGATATGTGAAAGGCAGTAGCGAGCGGCTGGTGTTAATGTTAGACCGTGCAACTGTACCCCCAAAATAGCCATCCCTCAAAGAAGGGACAGGCTCTCGGCAGAGCAGCATACGGTCTGTCTCTCTTTTCCTTGTTGGAGCGGTAATGAGTGCTCCTCGAGTCATTTTGTGTAGAGCTACAAGCGGGTGGAGGGACGGGAGGACCCCCATGGATGACGGAGGTGCTGTGTGCGAGAGTAACCAGCTCCGCCACTCTGTGCTCCAACGTTTGCTTTAAAGGGGTAGAGCTAAGCAGAGCAGGGAGGAAGGGAGCCCAGCCAGCGAAACACAAGCTGCAGCTGCCAGATCCTCTTCCCAGCTGGGAGGAGCTGAGCCTGGGACCCAGCTTCTGATGCCACCGAGCCAGAGAGGAGGTTTAAACTGACACTGCGCATGAGAAGAGGGCTGGGGGCAGAAAGGGCGAGAAAGAGGAAATAAAAGGGTAGAGACCTCATCTTTGTCACACCACCAGCCGCCACTGAGAGATGTATAAAAGAGAGAGAGAGAGAGACAACTGAGGCAAAATGGTCCCTTACTGAGCACGTTGAGCAAAGCTGTGCGTGAGATGATGCCAAAACTGGTCTCTGATCGCCCGACCTGGCACTTGTAGACAGCGTCATCCTGCAGCCTGCAGCCCTCTATCTGCAAGTGGTTCTCACCTGGGAGAGTCCGCAAAGGTCAGAAGTCATCAGCAAGCATTTCAGATGTCTTCCCGAGTCATAAAAGAGGCAGAGTATCTGACTTAGCCTGCCACAGCAGGCATGTTTCGGGCTAGCTAGGTTTCTGGCTCAAAATTAGGTTAAATCTAGACAGTCTTGGTGGCTAGATGTCAACCTGCCATTGCAGCACCTCAGTTTGAGATCCTAAGCTAGCCAAGCTAGAGCTGAAAATCTTACTATCATCCTGTGCCCACCCAGATTTGAGTGACTCAGACACCGATCTAGCTTTCTAACTCCAGTGCTGGTGTCTAGATTGCCTGACTGTTGCCAGGGTATAGGTGTAAAGCAGAACTGCATTTTGCTTAGGTTGGAATCAGTGCATTTGTAGAAATAAAAGAACTGCCCTTTTTGAATCAGCTCTAAACATACACACACACCCTGACACCCCCTTCCAGCCTCCACCCATGGTCAGAACGTAACGTTTCAAAAGATGGGGACAGTTTCCATGCTTCATGCATTCCTTCCTCTCCTGCCTGACAGTGTAGGCATGCTTGTTATTTCTTCTCTAGGATGACAGATTAGGATAGGAGTGGATGGAAAGTCATGCAAGTGGAATAAGTGAGTATAATCTACATAATGGGGGGGAATTTGTACTCATGGTGGCTGTTCTCTCCTACCTTTACTAGGATCCCCAGTCATGGTGTAGCGAGGGAAGCCCGGGATCTTTCTCTCAGGCCCTAGCAAGAGCCCATCTTTCATCCACTGGACCACCCCAGAAGGGTTTTCTACCTCACACAGCAAGACAGTTGTGCCTCCTTCCACCACCGTCACATTGTCGGGCTGGATTCGGAACGCCTGCTGTTGGGACCATGAGCCTACACGTTCAAAAGCATACAACACAAGTACCATAACAATTTCTAGACAGGTTCACAGATGAAAGAAGGGCTAGATCAACAAATTACTAAATATTCAAAGAATATAAGGAAGATTTGAAAGGAAGTGGTCTGGACAATTAGTAGAAATGTAGAGAATGTGAATGAACATTTGGGAGAAAGGATAGATTGATGGAGTAATGGATGGATAAATGAAGAGTTGTAAGATCCTTTATGGGCTGGCACCTTCATGCATCTCCTCTACAATCCATGGTTACCACCCTACTTGTTCTCTTCATTTTTCCAAAAACCTAGTTGAAAGAGTCCCTCTTGATGGTGGAGCTGACCAGATAGCACAAAGAGAGATTTTTATGCCCACAAAATTCACAATTTTTCCTTTGATCCCAAAGCGCTGTTCACATATGTCTCAGAGCTCACAAAACCCACCTCACCAACTATCCCAGATGATCAAGCACAATCAAGATGCACAGAACTTGCTCAATTTTTTGAAAACAAAATTCTCAAGCTAATGGCCCCTCTGGCAACCAGTAACACAGTACCTCCTTCTATCATCACTCCTTCACGCAACCAGAACATAAACCTAGATTCATTCGAACCTATCTCCTCACTTGAAATAGAAATGACTCTCAAAAAGATGAAACCCTCCACTCACCCGACAGATTCCATCCCTTCTAAACTCCTACTCACCATTCCGAACATCATAGCGAAGCCCTTAGCAGAGATAATTAATAGCTCGCTAACCCAAGGACTAGTACCAGACATCCTGAAACTAGCCACCCTCAAACCTCTCCTCAAAAAACCCAACTTGGACCCTACAGACCCAGCTAATTTTCGCCCCATAGCTAACCTTCCATTTGTAGCCAAACTTATGGAGAGGATAGTCAACAAACAGTTATCTGAATACCTAGAAGAGCATAAAATACTCACAACAGCCCAATTCGGATTCCGCAAATCCCTTAGTACGGAATCCCTCCTAACCTCTCTAACTGACAGAGTCCTCGTAGGTCTGGAGAAAAAGACCCCATACCTCCTGATTCTCCTCGACCTATCAGCTGCGTTTGATACCGTAAAACACTCTATCCTGATCGACCGGCTCTCAGACATAGGCATCTCAGGATCAGCCCTGGAATGGTTCAGATCCTTCCTACACAATAGGACTTTCAAGGTCAGAATCAGCAACAAGGATTCCCTCCCGGTCAAATCCTCTTTCGGAGTTCCCCAAGGATCCTCTCTCTCCCCCACCCTCTTTAACATCTATCTTCTCCCCCTATGTCATCTACTCTCAAGTCTTAAGGTCACACACTTCATATACGCAGACGATGTTCAGATTCTGCTGCCAATCACTGACTCCATCTCCAGCACCATCAACTTCTGGAACAATTGTCTACAGTCCATAAACTCACTCCTATCTAGCCTTAACCTAGTACTTAATACGTCAAAAACAGAACTTTTGCTTATCACTCCAGATGAGAACCTTCAGCCTACCAACAACCTAACCTCACCACCAATGATCAATTCCACTCAAGTAAGAGACCTTGGGGTCACCTTAGACAAAAGGCTGAACCTCAAAGAATTTGTCAAGAACACAACGAAAGAATGCTATTATAAACTACATATTCTGAAAAAGCTGAAACCTCTCCTGCATTTTCAGGACTTCAGAACAGTCCTCCAAACAATACTATTTTCCAAAATCGATTACTGCAACTCTCTGCTTATAGACCTTCCAACCATAACCACAAAACCTCTACAAATGTTGCAGAACTCCGCCGCAAGGATTCTTACTAACACCAGCAGAAGTGAACACATAACACCCATACTAAAACACTTACACTGGCTCCCCATCAGATCCAGAATCATTTTCAAAGTGCTAACTATAACACACAAGAACATCCATTCACAAACGTCGCTAGATCTAAGCCTTCCACTTCGCCTACACGAGTCTTCACGACCAATCAGAAACAGATACTTAGGCACCTTACACGTACCTTCAGCCAAGTCCTCACTCAAGAAACGTGCATTCTCGACTGCCAGCCCCCTTCATTGGAATGCCCTCCCCACGGACATTCGCCTCGAAACGTGTACTCGAACATTCAAAAAGAAACTCAAGACCTGGCTCTTTACAAAAGCCTACACTTAAAGGTCTAGCTCAGAACCACATCCCAGAACTTGAATCATTCTCGCTTTTATAATCATATCAAACAACTCCTAATTTTATCCTTGGTCTCACAATTCCAAATCATTAAATATTTGAACATGCTACACCAATACCTCTTAATCCAGATGTAACCTTAGTTTCTGAAGTCTTCACTCCTATAGAAATAACCGCCAGTTCTTATTTACTTAACCCTATTCTGTAGACGTAAACTTTTCTTGAAGACTGTAATCTGTAAACACCTGTATTTATTATAAGAACTTGTATTTACTATTTATATTTATTATTTAGCTATTAACATTGTTCTATTACCACTTGGTACTATTTCTCTCCTTCACCTCTAACTCTAAGTTCCTACTAAGTTAGCCATGTTATTTATACCCAATTGTTGGATGTAATTGTATATTTGTTTAATTGTTCAATCTGTTTGATGTAATTTTCTGTTCCTTGTTCCGTGTAAACCGAAGTGGTATGCACTAGTGCATGAACTCCGGTATATAAAAGCCTTTAAATAAATAAATAAATAAATAACAAATCCAAATAGATGAGCACTGCAGTGTTTGGAAGGTCTCCCCAAATGATTTATTTGATACTAAACAGAAAGCTGACCTGGTTTCTTACAGAAAGACCATGGTCTATCAGCTTCTCTTTCATTGCCCTCTCTCGTGTGGCTGTGGCAAGGGTTTATACTTTACTTCGGCTGAAAGGATGAAGCAGTTAAGATGAGATACTGAATTTGTGACGAAAGGCACAAATTCTCCTCTGCTAAGATACTTTCTGTGCAAAGTTTAGATTACTTAACTCAGACTCTTAGGAGGGTGATTCAGCCATGTGCTCCTGAGCCTGCACATCTCTGGGAAGGAAGTATCTCAGTCTCTCATTTCCTGGCACCTCTGTCCCCCTTTCGGCTTTACATGCAGCTAAACTGTGAAGCAAGAACAGCTGTCTGCCTCTCTATTTCCTCAGAATGCAGATTTCTGTTTTTCAGGAGGAGAACTGATTGCAGAACTGCCAGAAGCACTCCTGGCTCTATCTCCTGGTCATCCCCGCCCCTCACACACACACACAAAGCCATCCAAATTGCCCCTTTTCTTCTTTAAGTGGTCTCCCAGCATTCCTTTGACTCCCTCCTCTGCTGGCTATGTACTGCTGTTCTCTTGGCAGGCTAAACAGTACAGCCCTTTTCCCAACTTGTTAACACTTAGTGCTGGATCCTGGATCTTGCAGAACATTTGTCATTCACAGGAAAGCACTCAGGGGTTTTGATGTATTTTTATACTCCTTTACCTAGGCTGTGGCAGCTTGAATTTTCTGCAGGGTTGAAAAACCCTTTTTGGCAGGTCCAAAACACTTCACTCAGATCCAGATGAAGCTCCGTCCATATTGTAAGGCTCCAACACATGATAAGCTCATGGGGGCAGGAACTTGGTTTATAGTAGCTTGTTACATGAGGGACTCCAGTACAGCTGATTTGCTCCAGGAAGAGCAGTCTGGTCCAACTGATCCGCTCAAGGAAGGACCTAGTTCAGCAGATCCTCTTCTGAGGGACTCCAGTCCAGTTGATCCACTCATGGAGGAGCTTGCTGATTCATCCCCACTCCCTGTGGAGCTTATTCCAGCTACCCAGTGCCAGAGAGACTCAGGCCCAGCTACCCATCTCGCCCATGATGGAAATTTGGGGAACAGCTTTAGTGACAGGCAAGGCTGGGTCTCACTTAAGTTAGCTGAGAACCCAATCTCTAGAATTTTGCTCTGGCCCAGCAACTGAGAGACTCTGTTTCAGTGCTTCAACTTCCAAAAGACACAGGCCCATCCACCCAGAGCCCGAAAGACACGGGCCCAGCACGGAGAGCCCGAAAGACGCCAATCCACCAGTCCATGCTCAGACTGGCCCAGTATCTCAGCACCCAAGGGACATTAATCCAGTACGACAGTGCCAGAGAGAACCTGATCCAGTGCCAACTAAACTCTGGTGCAAGACCACAGCCCCAGAGAGACTGGTTTGAGACCACAGGCTCAGAAATACTCTGGTCCAGAAGCCCTTTATCAAAGAAACTCTGCCATGTGCCTCAGCTTTGGGAAGACTGACCCAGTACCTGCTGATCAGACATTTAAAACTCCTACCTCCACCTTGAATAACCAACCTATTGGCCACAGCCCCCATGGCAAATGGGATGCTGAAGAAGTGGATCTTAAAACAAGGGGGAAGGGGGGAGGGGGGGTACTGTCACAGTTGCACCTGCTCTGCGGCCTCCCGGTGCCTGGTTCTGCCTGCTCTGCGGCCTCCCCGTGCCTGGTTCTGCCTGCTCTGCGGCCTCCCCGTGCCTTTCTATCTTACTGTGCAGCCTTCGGGCCTTCTAGGTTTGCCCAACCAAACTTGCATGCTGTTTAGGCTTTCTTGTTGCCTGTCTACTCCTGTCCCATGTATAGTCCTTGTTTAGCCCAGTCCTTGTCTTGCCTGGTCCAGTCCAGTCCCTTGTATGTTTTCCAAGGTCTTGCCCTTGCCTCTGGCCTTGCCCTCAACTTCATCCTTGACTCCAGCCCAGTCTGCACTTAGCCCCAGTTCCCAATCTGTGCCGAGTTCTAAGCCCCAGCCAGTACCTGCATCCCTCTCCCAGCCATAGTCTGACCCTAGCATCCATAGAAATATAGAATATGACGGCAGAAAAGGACCACACAGTTCATGCAGTCTGCCCAGTGATCCTATGGTAGCATGTGCCACGCCATACAGGCCACACCCAGCCTAAGTTTTCCAAACCATCAAAGTCAGGGCCCTTGTTGGTTGCTGAGTCCAATTCCCTGTTACCTCTTTCCATTGAAGCAGAGAGCAATGTTGTAGTTGCATCAAAAGTATCAGGCTTATTGGTCAAGGGTAGTAACAGCTGCATTAGCAAGTTAAGAACATAAGAACCTGCCATACTGGGTCAGACCAAGGGTCCATCACGCCCAGCATCCTGTTTCCAACAGTGGCCAATCCAGGCCATAAGAACCTGGCAATTACCCAAAAACTAAGTCTATTTCATGTAACCATTGCTAATGGCAGTGGCTATTCTCTAAGGGGCGGATTTTCATACTCCGCGAATAGGCCTACTTTTGTTTGCACTCCAGGCGCAAACAAAAGTACGCTGGATTTTAGTAGATACGCGCGGAGCCGCGTGTATCTGCTAAAAACCTGGATCGGCGCGCGCAAGGCTATGGATTTTGTATAGTCGGCGCGCGCCGAGCCGCGCAGCCTACCCCCGTTCCCTCCGAGGCCGCTCCGAAATCGGAGCGGCCTCGGAGGGAACTTCCTTTTGCCCTCCCCTCACCTTCCCCTCCCTTCCCCTACCTAACCCACCCACCCAGCCCTGTCTAAGCCCCCCCCTTACCTTTGTCGGGGGATTTACGCCTCCCAGAGGGAGGCGTAAATCCCCGCGCGTCAGCGGGCCTCCTGCGCGCCGGGATGCGACCTGGGGGCGGGTCTGGAGGGCGCGGCCACGCCCCCGGGCCCGCCCCCGGAACGCTCCCGACACGCCCCGAAAACGCCGCGCGGTTCGGGCCCGCCCCCGACACGCCCCCTCCGAAAACCCCGGGACTTACGCGAGTCCCGGGGCTCTGCGCGCGCCGGTAGGCCTATGTAAAATAGGCCTACCGGCGCGCAGGGCCCTGCTCGCCTAAATCCGCCCGGTTTTGGGCGGATTTAGGCGAGCAGGGCTCTGAAAATCCGCCCCTAAGTGAACTTAATAGCAGGTAATGGACTTCTCCTCCTAGAACTTATCCAATCCTTTTTTAAACACAGCTATACTAACTGCACTAACCACATCCTCTGGCAACAAATTCCAGAGTTTAATTGTGCGTTGAGTAAAAAAGAACTTTCTCCGATTAGTTTTAAATGTGCCCCATGCTAACTTCATGGAGTGCCCCCTAGTCTTTCTACTATCCGAAAGAGTAAATAACCGATTCACATCTACTCCCATGTTTATTTGTTTTCTCAGACTGTAAAATTCAATGTCCTTGTTGGTTGCTGTCTGAATTCCCCTTTTCCCCCTGCCCTTAAAGCTGAGAGCAATAATGGAATTGCAACAGTATGAAGGCTTATTGGTTTAGGGTAGTAACTGCCACACCAGCAAGTTACCCCCATGCACTCTTCTTCATTTTCATCCTCCAGCCTCTAAGGATCCACAGTGTTTATCCCATACCCCTTTGAAATCTTTCACGGATTTTGTTTTCACCACCTTCTCTGGAAGGGCGTTCCAGGCATCCACCACCTTCTCCATGAAAAAATATTTCCTGACGGTTTTGAATCTTCCTCCCTGGAGTTTCATTTCATGACCCCTAGTTCTACTGATTTCTTTCCAATAGAAGAGGTTTATCGAATCGATTGTGCATCATTAAAACCTTTCAAGTATCTGAAGGTCTGTATCACATCTCCTCTGCACCTCCTCTCCTCCTGGGTGTACATATTTAGGACCTTCAGCCTCTCCTCATAAGTCATTTGATGGAGACCCCCTCCAACCATTTTTGTCCCCCTTCTCTGGACCACCTCCATCCTGTCTCTGGAGATACGGTCTCCAGACCTGAACAAAATACTCCAGGTGAGGCCTCACCAAGGACCTGTACAAGGGGATAATCACTTCCCTTTTCTTACTGGTTATTCCTCTCTCTATGCATCCCAGCATTCTTCTGGTTTTAGCTATCATCTTGTTACATTGCTTCACCGTCTTCACATCTGTAGCCCCTATCCCGCTCTCTGCACAACAGTCCCCCCCCCCCTCCCCCATCACATACAGCTGATTCGGATTTCCACACCCCATATGCATGACTCTGCACTTCTTGGAATTGAATCCCAGCTGCCATATCTTCAACCAGCTTCCTTAAATCACGTTTCTACTCCTTCTGGAAAGTCCATCTGTTGCAGATCTTAGTATCATCCACAAATAGACAAACTTTACCTTCTATCCCTCCGCAATGTCGCTCACAAAGATATTGAACAGAACCAATCCCAGCACCAATCCTTGTGGTGCTCTGCTTAACACATCTCTCTTCAGAGTAGGTTCCGTTTACCATTACACACTATCAGTCAACCAGTTTGTAATCTACGCCACCACCTTGGCGCTCACTCCCAAGCTTCTCATTTTATTCAGAAGCCTCCTATGCGGGACCATATCAAACGCTTTGCTGAATTCCAAGGAAATCATATTGAGCGCTCTTCCTCGATCCAATTCTTTAGTCACCCAATCAAAAAAAGTCAGATTTGTCTGACAGGTCGTTCCCCTGATGAATCCATGCTGCCTGGGGTCCAGCAATCCTGACTGTAGATAGTTCACTATCCTTTCCTTCAGCAGTCTCCATTAATTTTCCCATCACCGAGTGAGGGTAACCAGCCTGTAGCTTCCAGCCTCTTCTCTGTTCCCACTCTTGTGAAGCGGGACCACCACCGCTCTTCTCCAATCTTGTGGCACAACTCCCGTTTCCGGGATCTATTGAATAGGTCACACAGCAGACCCGCCAGCACAGCTCTCACTGCTCTCAGTATCCTGGGATTACCTCATCAGGCCCCATGACCTTGTCCTCTTACAGTTTTCCTAGCTCTTCCCACACATTCTCTTCTGTAAACGGAGTTTTGTCTACTCCATTTCCATCCACAGTCTTGTCACCCTACAACGGTCCTTCTCCAGGGTCTTCTTTAGTGAACATCGAAGTGAAGTATTTGTTTAATATTTCAGCCATTTCTTCGTCTTTCTCCACACATTGATCATTGTCACTGTACCACTTTGGACCTTTCTCCGATGTATCTGAAAAATGTTTTGTCACCTCACTTTACCTCTTTGGCAATCCTTTCTTCCGCCAGACATTTTGCTTTCTTGATTTCTTTCCTCGTCTCCCTCAGTCTCACCAGATATTCTTCCCTGTGTTCCTCTTTTTGGGATCCTGTATATTTCTTGAATGCTGTTCTTTTTGCTTTTAACAGCCACCCAGAGGCGTACTAAGGGGAGGGGTGCCATTGCTGCTGGCAAGAAGGTCCTGTGGTGGTGCGGAACAGTGACGTGGTGGGGGAAACCCCACCAGCAAAAATAAGGAGCTGCAGTAGCAGAGACCAGTGGTGCCACCGTCATTTCCTGGAGCCAGCGCGGAGGCAAGGAACAGGCCCAGCTTTGCTGCCGGTGCTCCCGGAGCAGGCAGGAGAAGAAGAGGCCCTGCGGCATATCTGGGAACTCTCCAAGTTTGGCCCAGAGACGCCGGAATTCTGAATGAATTGCCAGGTCTCCGGGTCAACATCCAAAAGCTCCAGCTGTGGAGGAAGAAAGCAGTCCTAGAGTGCCGCCGGTGGACCCCATCCCATCAGTGGTGAAGGCAAGAAGAAGCCCGTGCATGATCCGATCGGGAGCAGGAGGGAGCCCGCTCAGCTCCTGCTCCTTCTCCTGTGCCAGCGCGAGATCAGCATGAAAACAGGGCTAGCTCCGTGATTTTTTAATACGGAGGCCCTGGCACAGGAGCTGAGCGGGCTCCCTCCTGATCATGCACGGACCTTTTCTTGCCTTCGCCACCGGTGGGATGGGATCCATGGGCGACCCTCTTCTTCCTTTTTTGGATTCCCACGCCCCCCCCCATGGATGTGCCTTTCACCAGCTCCCAAACACCAGGGGCCAGCACCAGTTTCCAGCCTGATCACCTATTGCAAGGGGCATCTTGCAAACCTCTAGGTAAAATGTATTTTTGCTATTATTTATTTACTCTTTTAAAACTACTATTCAGATCCAACCACAGGATTTTCCTCTTCTTTGTCCTCACGATACTCTGGAGTATTCTCATGATAGAGGCTTTGCCTAGGAGTAGAGCAGGGGTAGGCATGAATGAGAGTCTCAGGCTGTGAAAAGGCGAGACGTGAGTGTGTGTGAGAGAGAAAAGAGAGAGGTGAGTGAGAATGAGCATGTATGTGTGTGAACGAAGGAGCGAGTGAACAAGTGTATATATTAGGGTGTGTATGTGAAAGGCAAAGTTTGTGTGCATACCCTCCCTCACCTCGCTACTCCATGACAATCTCAGGATGACCAGAAATCAAAGGGTCCCAGGTGGCTGAAGAAGGGAGAGACTGGCCCTGTGAGAGTGAGTGTCAGTGTATGAGGGGGTGTGTGTGTGTATGTGTATGAGACGGTGAATGTATAGAAGAGTGAGTGTGTGTGTGTATGAGAGAGTGCCTGTGTGCAAGTGTGAGAGAGAGAGGAAGCATGTGTGTGTCTGTGCGCGTGTGGGTGAGACAGGAATCGTGGGTGAGAGACAGAGGAAATGTGAATGTGTGAGAGAGAGACACAGAGGAATGTGTGTGTCTGTCTCTTTCACATACACACACTCAAAATCCCTCTGTCTCTCACCAAGTGTGTGTGTGTGTGAATCAGAGGGAGCACATTTTGTTCATGTCTGTGTGTGTGTGTGTGTGTGCACCCCCAGTTCACTACAATCTCAGTGTGAGATGTATGGAGAGTGGAGGATTTTTAAAATCATTATTAATTAGTTTTAATTAAACGGGTGTTATTTGATGTCTGCTGTTTTGAAATATTTTTTATCGACGTTTGTTTAGGACATTTTTAAATTATATATTGGTTAACTTTTGTATGACCGAAGCCTGTTTGGTGGAGGGAGGTGGGGATTGAAATGATCACACACTTAGAAAATGTTGGTGAGGTTTATTTTGTTTGTACAATGTTTTCCTGTTTTGCAAACTTACCAATAAAAGCGTTAAATATAAAACAAATTATATATTGGTGAGGGGTACCAAAGAAGAGGTATCCATCCCAGATGCTAAATACCCTAGGTCGCCTCTGCACCTTTTAGAACCAGCTCCGTTTCTTATTTCTCTTGCTTTTGTTTAGTTTTCTAACATAGATTTGTTATCTTTGTAATTGCTCCTTTTAGCTTGGTCCACCTCTCCCATTTTCTCCCAGTTCTACCTCCAGGTACGCCCCCATTTCGACAAAGTCCGTATTTTTGAAATCCAAAACTTGGATCTTCGTGCGATTTCTCTATATCCTATTTGCGATATCAAACCAAACCATACTATTTGAAGATCACTGGTGCGGAGGTGGGCACCCACCTGGACATTAGAAACATTATCCTGATTAGTGAGCACTAGTTCGAATATAACCCCCTCCCTCAGGGTTCCCATTACCATTTGTTTGAACAGAGCCCCCTGCAGGATTAATGGAACCCTTAAAATATACACTCCCATCAGAACCTCATGATCCTCCAAGCTCTACCAGAAGTCCTATCTTGAAAGGTAGTACATCTGTCCGAAACACGCAGAAGAGCCTTCTCCTCAGCCACGCCTACATTCTGGAACTCCCTCCCTGCTTCTGCCTTCTCCTCAGCCACGCCTACATTCTGGAACTCCCTCCCTGCTTCTGCCTTCTCCTCAGCCACGCCTACATTCTGGAACTCCCTCCCTGCTTCTGCCTTCTCCTCAGCCACGCCTACATTCTGGAACTCCCTCCCTGCTTCTGCCTTCTCCTCAGCCACGCCTACATTCTGGAACTCCCTCCCTGCTTCTGCCTTCTCCTCAGCCACGCCTACATTCTGGAACTCCCTCCCTGCTTCTGCCTTCTCCTCAGCCACGCCTACATTCTGGAACTCCTCCTCAGCCACGCCTACTTCCCTGCTTCTGTCTATAAGATACAGGAGAGCAAAATGTTCAAGCAAGCCTTTGAAGTCTAGAGCACTAAAATTATTTATTCTGTTCATTATTCAAGCAGCATTAGATTTGTATTTTGTTTTTGATTAATGGTTTATTTTGTATCTTGACTACGTTATGTTTTTTTCTATTTTTTACTTGCACCTTCCAAACTGTTGGGTAGAAAATATTTTAAATAAATAAATATGTGGATGGATGTCTGAAGGGGGAAAGAGAAAAAGAAAGTGAATGGAAGTAAAATGACTGAAAGAGGAGTGAATGGGAGAAGTCTTTGTGTAATAAATGCTGAACAAACAGAAAGGTAATTAATGGAAAGGGAACTGGACAGATAGAGCAGAGCAAAGCAAAATAAGACCTTTGTCCATCGCTGGGATCTCTTACCCCTCCCGAAGATGCCAAGTAGCAGGCAGACCTGAGCGATGAATGAGTGGTCGAGCACCACTCTCACCCCGGACTTGGACATCCTGCAGGGACCTGTTACAAATCGAAATACTGCTGACAAAAGGTGCTGGCGTCTACAGGCAAAATCAGCTTCTGTGCAAGCTTCTGAACGTCATTGTGCAGTCAATTTTCTAAAGCTTAGTCAGGACTTGGAAATAAAGAGAGTTACACGATTAAGCTGCTCATGTGTGCGTAAGTGGAGGAGTAACCTAGTGATTAGCGAAGCCCAATGTTCACATCCCACGGCTGCTCCCTGCGACCTTGCGCAAGCCACTACCTCAGGAACAACATTTAGATTATGAGCCCTACTGGGGACAGAGAAATACTTACAGTACCTGAATGAAATCTGTTTGGAAGTGCCTGAAAGGCAGAATATATAGATCACAAGTTCAGGGGGAGAGTTTCAGGGACGTGGGTGTAATGTGTGCTGCTTATGCATGTAAATACATTACATCGCCTCTTTAGCAAGCAGTACATACATTTATGTGTATACGTTGCCCCATACAACAACCTAACATGTAAACCATTTTATAGAGTTGTTTTGTGCATGCTTCAGATTACACAATGTCAGTAATCAATAGGGATGTGAATCAGGCTTCGGACGATTGAAAATATCGTCAGAAATCGGGGGCTCCCCCAAAACGATAGGAAAACCCCACGATATTGTTGGTGGGGGTTCTCTTATCGTTTTGGGGGAGGGCGGGGAAAACGGCACACAAAAATAACCCCTAAACCCACCCCGACCCTTTTAAACTAATCCCTTAGCTTCCCCCACCCTCCCAACCCCCACAAAAACTTTTTACAGGTACCTGGTGGTCCAGTGGGGATCCCGGGAGCGATCTCCTGCTCCCGGGACGTTGGCTGCCACTAATCAAAATGGCACTGATGGCCCTTACCATGTGACAGGGTATCCGTGCCATTGGCCGGCCCCTGTCACATGGAGGGAGCACTGGATGTGGATGGCCGGTGCAATCTTTAAAAATGGCGCGGGCTGTCCAGTGCTCCCTCCATGTGACAGGGGCCGGCCAATGGCACGGATACCCTGTCACATGGTAAGGGAAAGGCCATCGGTGCCATTTTTATTAGTGGCAGCCGATGGCCCGAGAGCGGGAGATCGCTCCCGGGACCCCCACTGGACCACCAGGTACCTGTAAAAAGTTTTTTTTGGGGGGGGGGGTGTTGGGAGGGTGGGGGAAGCTAAGGAATTAGTTTTAAAGGGTCGGGTGGGTTTTTTGTTTATCGGCTTGGGCGCAGCCGATAAACAAAACAAAACCGCGATCGGGCAGGACGGAAAAAAAAACACGATGTGAATCGGAACCGGAATCCGATTCTGATTCACCTCTAGTAATCAAAGGGTTTGTGCTGGTAAACATAGAAACATAGAAATGACGGCAGAAGAAGACCAAACGGCCCATCCAGTCTGCCCAGCAAGCTTCACACTTATCTGTTACTCTGACCGCTGAGCTCAGGACCCTTATTGGTAACTAGACAAAACCCAAAATTTGAATATTTCCCCCACTCCGAAGGCCATCAAATCTTCACAAGAGAGCACTGTTCTGTCCGTAGGTGTCACGTAGAATGTCAACGTGGCCCCCTAACCCCTACACTCATCCCTAATCCCCACCTCGAGTTACTAGGTGGGCCTCCCATAGGGATACAGATACCTGCCTATGGGCCATGACATTATGGCCAGGCTCTCTCTCCCCCCCCCCAGGCTCTGAACCCGTCAATTCAGCTGAAATAGGACGTACAGGAGACATCGCAAATGGCGATGAAACCTTACCGCATGGTCACGGCAGCTATCACACAGCCTAATG
The DNA here is from genome assembly GCF_901001135.1 of Rhinatrema bivittatum. Taxonomy (NCBI): domain Eukaryota; kingdom Metazoa; phylum Chordata; class Amphibia; order Gymnophiona; family Rhinatrematidae; genus Rhinatrema; species Rhinatrema bivittatum. The sequence goes on along the minus strand of NC_042628.1, from coordinate 76,792,760 downwards.
CAATCCAAAGAGGTGTAGTTACAAATCAGCGTTACGGCTGTGCGACAGCTCCTCGCAGACACGTTTTCACCCTTAACGCATGCGAAAACGCCTTATCGCATTTTGAAAAATGACCCCCCTGGGAGATTAAATTAAATTCAGTTTACCAGAGCCAAACAAGCCGGAAAGGACCCTCCGTTCAGGGCTTACTGAGATAATCTCGTCCACGAGCAGTCTCATCTCAGACTGTGCGACCCGATCTGTTTGTGTGTCCCAGAGGATTGAACGTAAAGCACCCAGGGGAGAACCGGGGCGTCTCCCTTTCCAAAATACCTGTGCTCACTGCTGAACTCTGCCCACCCCGTTTTCCCAGGGAAAATGCTCCTGTGATGGGACCCCCGGGTGTCCTTGGAAACTCCCGAGTCTCACTGGATCTTTCAGACTCAGGAATCCCAGCGCTGACACAGCAGGGAAGGTCAAGTCCTCTCCCTTTCCCGCTCGACGACAGAAACAAAACGTTCACGAAAATCTCCAGCAGTCCCAAGACACAGAGATGCCGCACCCCCAGCCACTGGGTGGGATTAGAATCCGTGGCTCTCACGTTTCCTAAACTTCCCCAGCGCAGGAGTAAATCCCACACTGTGCCGGGCTTAGGGGGAGCCTTAACCAAATAACAGAACCAAAAACTGAGACAAACTCCAACAGACGCGGGCAACGTCTCTCCCTGCCTGCCCTCTCCAGCCACAGATTACAGGAAGAGGGGAGGAGCTCCTGTAATTTCTCGCACAGTGGAGTCTCACAGGGAGTGCTGTGGGAAAGCTTCACACTCCCTGGCAGCGGTTATTAGAAGACGTCACCATGGGGCCTCTATAAAAGGAAAGAGGAAAAAAAAATAAAGCAATGGGTCAAGTCGCTGAGAGGAGAAAGGGCAGAGGTGAGACTGCAAAATTAAGAGGAGAAGAGAAGGAATGTGAGGAGGAGGAGGGAAGGGAAAAGCCGAAAGGCTGCGCAGAGGCAGAGCCTTCGCTGGAGGCGGCCGATTCCTGCAGGTTATGGGTTTGCACGGGTGGCCCCTGTGCCAGAGAGGCTGACTGTCAGCAGGAGAGCTTTCCTTCTGCAGGGAGGCCCCTGTACTGGACGTCGTTTCATCTCCAAGGAAGCATCTGCTGGACGTGCAGGGAGGCAGGAGGTCAACTGGAAGTAGGGCTGGGCACTTGCACAGGGCGGCAGCGACCTCGGGGCCTCACAGTCAGCCGCAAAGCGAACCCCACCAGGAGGCCAAGAAACGGAAGAGGCGACGGTTCCCGAGCCGCCACGCAGCCGAGCGGAAGGAGCTCCCCAGTGCTCCCAACCTGCCGCCTGAAGTCACGGGTGCGAGCCTGCAACCGGCGCGCTCGGTCATTCCGGGCACAAGGCGGGTTCTGGATTTTCCTGGCTCGGTGGGGGGGTGAAGGGGGAGCCTGGGAACCAGCGCAGCCGCCCCAGCGCTCAGGTCTGAGCCTGCGGCTGTAAGATAGGAGAGGAAGCGCGGGTGCTCTCTCATTGCAGGCTCCTTGGAGTAACGTCCTCTAGTCAGCAAGGCTTGTGGTGTATGAGAGAGAGGGAGGGAGGATGTGTCTGAGCATGTAGATGTGAGAGACAACGCGTGTGTGCGCGCTCGAGAGACAGAACGCGTGTGTGCGCGCTCGAGAGACAGAACGCGTGTGTGCGCGCTCGAGAGACAGAACGCGTGTGTGCGCGCTCGAGAGACAGAACGCGTGTGTGCGCGCTCGTGTATATATATATAGACATAGATCTATAGAGAAAGCTTGTACATCCCTCTCCCACGAATGTACGACAATCCCAGGGTGACCGGAAATAAAAAAAATTCCCAGGCAGAAGGTTCGCCTAGGGCGCCTAATACCCTCGCACGTCCCTGGCTCCATGCATCCTGCTCTCTGCAGGCTGAGCGACTCTGGAGATCTCAGACCCTGCAATTCATTCACATTCCCCCCGAGCCCCAGGGTGGTGACAGGGAATCGGAGGGCGAGAAGAGCAGAGGCAGCCTGGTTTCAGGTCGATTTCTTCAACTGGGGGAGCAGCGACTTAGACTGGGGACGGTGCTGGAAGAGGTGCAGCTGGATTCCCGCAGAGCTTCTGACAGCGTCCTGCACAGGGGGCTCACAAATAGGCTGGGACGTAAGGATGGATGACGGCGGGGGATGGTAAGAAAGGAAAGCGATGAGTGGGCAGCCTCAGGGATCAGCTCTGGGGCCGGTTCTGTCCAATATCTTTGCGAGCACCTTTCACAAGGCTATAATGAGCCAGAGGCCACTTTCAGAGCAGGAAGACCTGGATACAGCCCCGGGATCAGGATTCTCCGCTGCTTCCAGGCCCGAGGAGACCAAGACACGGTCACTCAAATAAAACCACAAACCCTTCCGCTTCCACGCTCGCAGTAAACTGAAGGTCTCAGGTGTCCCTTTGGCCCGAGTTCCCTCCAAGCCCTTTCCCAGAGTCACTCGGGCCGCTCTTGCTTTTCACGTCAGTGCTGCAGGTCCTTCAGCCAGGGCTGGGCTCTCCTCTCCTCGAGGTGGATCCCCTTCAAAGGCTGCACCCTCCCAGTTCCTGTGCAGCTCACCCCTCCGGGTTTCTCGCCCTCCACTGAGATCCTTCAGCACCAGAAAGGATTTATAGAGGGTTGTGCTTTCCTCCCTCAGGCCCCGATGTAATAAGGCAAGGTCCGCTGTGCGCACATCTGTCTGCAGTGCTTTATTCTCGATTCAACACAAAATGTGTGCATGTGGACTGAAGGCTGAAGAGGTTAGGGCTGTTCAGCTTGGAGAAGAGACGGCTGAGGGGGATATGATAGAGGTCTTTAAGATCATGAGAGGTCTTGAACGAGTAGATGTGACTCGGTTATTTACTCTTTCGGATAATAGAAGGACTAGGGAGCATTCCATGAAGTTAGCAAGTAACACATTTAAGACTAATCTGAGAAAGTTCTTTTTCACTCAACGCACAATAAATCTCTGGAATTTGTTGCCAGAGGATGTGGTTAGTGCAGTTAGTGTAGCTGGGTTCAAAAAAGGTTTGGATAAGTTCTTGGAGGAGAAGTCCATTAATGGCTATTAATCAAGTTTGCTTAGGGAATAGCCACTGCTATTAATTGCATCAGTAGCATGGGATCTTCTTAGTGTTTGGGTAATTGCCTGGTTCTTGTGACCTGGTTTGGCCTCTGTTGGAAACAGGATGCTGGGCTTGATGGACCCTTGGTCTGACCCAGTATGGCAAGTTCTTATGTTAATCAAGACATTAGCTCTAACTCCCAGTGCAGTCTATGGGGCTGAACCTGGAATTCGTGGTGCGGGGCATTACCTGTTCTATTACCCCTTCACCTCCCACCCCCTTCCCTTGTCTCCTCTCAAATTACACTGGCCCGGGCTCCCCTTGCCAACAGCTGAGACAAGTAAGTGCCGCTCTCTCTTCCACTCCTCCCTCCGCTGTGCTCCGGTGCCAGGTGGGAAGAGAGGCAGGAGTGGGGCCTCCGGCTTCCCAGCACCGTGCTCGGCCTCTCCTGCGGCCCCGGCTGAGCTGCTGGCATTGCTCTTTACTGGCGGCTGAACCAGGCAGGGGCAAGGCCCCCACCAACGCAGGCAACGCCACTGCCGCCTTCTGCTTCTCCAGCTGTGCAGGGAGTGGATGCAGCATGCGCAGGGTGGGTTTTTCCCCAGTGGCAGGAGGAGCAGACGGGGGGGGGGCTGCCCCAGGGGGTCCATGGGAGCTGCCACTGGCCCCTGTGCCTCATCCTGAAGAACCCGCAGGTGGTCAGTAAAGGCCACCAAAATGTTACAGAGCTGCAGGAAAAGCCCTTCCAGCTGGGACGTCAGTGAGAAGTCGATGCTGCAGATAGGGGGGAGTGGAAAGTTATTTCAAAGCCAAACAGATGAGATTCCTTCCTCACTCAACCCCTCCACAGGGAGAAGGATTGCAGCTGTTCTGACAAGGACAAGCCCCTATAAGAACATCTTTTACAGCCCCGCGTGTCCCTCCCTAGGGAAGAAACTACTCCAGGTCTGAGAGCAGCCCCAGTTAATCAGGGACCTTCCTTCCTCTGTGCCCCAGGGTCTCCTTTTTCACAAGGGCATTTCATGTTCAAGCTGAGGAAAGCACAAGTGATCCGCATAGCATCCAAGCCTCTGCAGCCATAAGAAGTTAGAGAGACGCGAGGTCCTCTTATTTTCATAAGAAGAACAGTTTAGTTTTAGCAGAAGAGGCCTCGGATGTCTGATTTTGAGCTCAGCTTTCCTGTCCTGGCACAACTGGGATAAAGAAATCGCCGATTGGGAAGCACGGATTGTGTTACTCGAGTATCCCCGGGGATGAATACTCGGGTACCCCTCACCCTAGCCGTCGGGGAGAAGTTTAAACCTCAGTCCTTGCCTTCCCTGCAGCTGCCCCGGCCCTACAGCCCCAGTACACCTGGAACCAGAGCTGCCTTACACAGAAACCGAGGCTGCTTTTTGCATTTTGCAGGCAGCCGTGGTTTTATTTCCTTCCCCGGCCCTCACCGGGAGGCAGAAAGCCCACCTTGCCCTGGAGCCTGGAAGAAGGTGGGCGCAGCCGAGGAGGAGTTTGCGCCTCTGCGGACGCAGCCGGCGCTAACTCAGGGAAGGAAGCGCAGGCTCCTTGGGCGGAGGTAGGAGGTCAATACTGGGGGAAGGATCCAGGGGACTCCTCAGGCTTTCTCCGATCTTAATCCTAGCACCGATCACAGGGAAGCTCAGCCCAGGTGGGGGGGGGGTTTCCCTTGACATTTTATTTTGGGGCTACTTTTGCGATTTGGGCGCCGGTTTTTAGCGACAAGAACTTGCCTTCCTCTGGAGTATTTGACCCCGGATTCTTATTCATTCCGGGCATTGCCTAAATGTGCAAAGCAATAAAGGGAAAGGGAAGATCCTGCCCTGCACGGCGGGGCCATCGGGGCTCCACTAACCTGGATCCCGGCGCTCGCCCGGTGGCCACTGCGGCGGATCCTGCCTCCTGCATCCGCGGCCCCGCCGACTGCAGCTGCGAGCCCCGGGCGAGGGGCAATAAACCCCCGCGTGGGAGTAACGGAGCCGCCCACGAGTTAATTACAGGGAAAGCCCGCTCAGCAAACAAAAATGGGAGGAAACCTTTAGAGCCCAGCGCCCATTCTTTCCAGACTGCCAGCAGTGTACGCAGCACCCAAACAAGACGTCCAGGCTACGGAGTAATATTGTTCAGTGCTTTATTGAATCAAAGGGGAATAAGTGATGCGGGCGCAGAGTAGCCACTGAGTTTGCTCCCTTTCACTGCACTTTCTGCAACCTGTAATTTGACTCCACTATTATTATTATTTTATATATGTTTTGCTTTCTTCCTCTTCCTTTAATCATTGTGTTTGCTACTTTGGCAACACATGGAAACTTGACATGCCAATAAAGTTATCTGAATCTGAGTTAATTTGCATCCACTAAGGAATGTAACTAATTAGAGGGTAATTGGACAGTGTGCATTAGTGGTTAATTTACCGAGTAGCCGCTCTGTAAAAACCTTGTGGTTATTGATAATGTTGCAAAGACCGATTTCTCCACTGGAGGGCGCCAAATCATCAGATTTAACGCGCTGCAAAAAAAAAAAAAAGCTTATGAATTGCTGCCAATCCTAACACTAGGGATAAGATCCCTCCTGTCTGGACCTAGTGCTGCTCCCTCTCCCAGCACAGGACTGCAAAGAGGAGGGGGCCCGGTGGAAGGGGTAAGTAATGGTCCAACTGGCACCGGGTCAAAGAGGGAGGAGGAGGAAGAGGCAGCGGCTGATCAGGGCCTGGGACTGAGATTGTCAACCTTAACAAAAAAAAAAAAAAAAATAGCTGGTCTGCCAGCTCCCATCCCAACCTCATCTCTCACCCCTGCCCCAGACCTTTACTTATGGAGTGGAGACAGGAGATGCAGTGGTAAGAAGCTGTGAGAGCATGGCATCCAGGAAGGGGGCGAGACCCCCATGGTCCTGGGGGAGGAACGTGCACTGACCCTGTCCCCAGCTCGTTCCTACCACTATCAGCTCCATGGCTGGGCCTGGGATCAACCTCCAGTCCATAAGAAAACGTGTGTGGGTAGGGACAGAAGGAGGACCACGGCACAATGCCAAGCTGGAGGTTCTGCCAGCATCACTTCATCAGAACCAGCTAAGACAGTCAAATCCAAGAGGTCAACAAGTCCACATGGAGAGCTAGGAGAGGGCAGAGAGCTGCCATCTGATCTGTAGTCGGATTTTAAGGCTGGGATGTCTGATCTGTGTGAAGCACGAAGCAGGGTTTGGAGGGCCTGGAGTGGCCCAGCTGGCCAGGCTCTGCAGATTGCCTGTTTCATTGCTCGCCCTTCTCAGGTGGCTGCACAGATGCACTCCTGCTGAATGTTACTTGCCAGCCCTGTAGGAACTGTGTGTCGTCCCTTAAAATGAACAAAATCCATTACATGGGATAAATTCTTTCATAACAATAGTAAATTCGTTGCATTTTTCCCAGTATACAGTTTAGCGTTGGGAGCGTCAAGCTGTGACCACTGCAGATCCAGTTCCAATCCTACTACTATCACTTTGTCCCTGTAGGACCCACGAGTAAGAGCTGCTACCTGCTCATTTTCCAATCCCAGTAAAACAGCCAGAATTAGCACAGGAGTGGATCTCCTGCTCTTGCTCCTTCTTCCTGAACTTCTGATGACTGAGACCTCTCAAGAGGAAAGATCTGATGATGAAGAGGAAACTGTTATCCCAGCCCAGCGTCCCAGTGAGGAAAGGTGGATCAAAAAAATCTCCTCACAACAAAGCAGACAAAACTGAAAAACACACCTCACACGGGACTGATGCTGTCATTCATGCTCCTTCTTTGGACTGGAAGGGAACTTCTAGATTGGCTTCAGGGGATGACCTTCACCAAAGGGTGCAGGGTTTCACACCAGCAAGCTCCAAAAATAGCAGAAACCTTAACAGTCTGTCTCAAAAGAGAATCAGATCCTCACAGGTACCCCTTCTTTAACAAAAGTTCCCAAATTAGAAGGGTAGATACTAGGCCCTAACTCAGTAGAGTCCTCAAAGGTTAATTCAAACTGACCACAGCTAAACTAAGCCTAACCTCACCCCAAGTGGTCTAGGAGATACCACTTACAGCTTCAGAGGGAGGTGCTGCATGGAAATGGTCTCTCCCACCAAGCTGGAAACCTATGGCAGGGATCTAGGGCCATGTAGTGACCGACCAGGGGGGTCACACAAATGTGATACTTCCAGGAAACGGGGGAAAGAGAGAAATACCCAGGGCCGGCTCATTCTGGCAGCTGCACTTATCTGGGGAGGGCTCAGGCCTAACTGTAACCCTAGGTCAGAAAGGATAAACTGAGTCAGTTGTGTTCGTGCCCCACTGCATTCATAGACTGGAAGTTTCCACCAGGGACCTCTGCAGTTCCTCAGAAACTGACAGAGAACTTGTCTCTTGTGGAAGGACAGAACACTGCCCAGTGCCCATCCCTACCCTATCCAGGATTTTATTATATAAACCCACGTAGCCCATAGGGACCCTAAAATATGAACCTTGTTGGGAAGCATTTCACTGGCGGGTGATCTTTATTGGGCAGGAAAGTGTCTGTCCTCGGTGGACAAACAGACTTCCTCGTATCAGTGACAGTGCATAGTCCTCATATCAGTGACAGTCCAGTGACAAACAGACTTCCTCGTATCAGTGAGAGTGCATAGTCCTCGTACCAGTGACAGTCCAGTGACAAACAGACTTCCTCGTATCAGTGAGAGTCCATAGTCCTCATATCAGTGACAGTCCAGTGACAAACAGACTTCCTCGTATCAGTGACAGTCCATAGTCCTCGTATCAGTGACAGTCCAGTGACAAACAGACTTCCTCGTATCAGTGACAGTCCATAGTCCTCGTACCAGTGACAGTCCAGTGACAAACAGACTTCCTCGTATCAGTGACAGTCCATAGTCCTCATATCAGTGACAGTCCAGTGACAAACAGACTTCCTCGTATCAGTGAGAGTCCATAGTCCTCGTACCAGTGACAGTCCAGTGACAAACAGACTTCCTCGTATCAGTGACAGTCCATAGTCCTCGTACCAGTGACAGTCCAGTGACAAACAGACTTCCTCGTATCAGTGACAGTCCAGTGACAAACAGACTTCCTCGTATCAGTGACAGTCCTTAGTCCTCGTATCAGTGACATCCATAGTCCTCGTACCAGTGACAGTGCATAGTCCTCATATCAGTGACAGTCCAGTGACAAACAGACTTCCTCGTATCCGTGACAGTCCATAGTCCTCATATCAGTGACAGTCCAGTGACAAACAGACTTCCTCGTATCAGTGACAGTCCAGTGACAAACAGACTTCCTCGTATCAGTGACAGTGCATAGTCCTCGTATCAGTGACAGTCCAGTGACAAACAGACTTCCTCGTATCCGTGACAGTCCATAGTCCTCATATCAGTGACAGTCCAGTGACAAACAGACTTCCTCGTATCAGTGACAGTGCATAGTCCTCGTATCAGTGACAGTCCAGTGACAAACAGACTTCCTCGTATCAGTGACAGTGCATAGTCCTCATATCAGTGACAGTCCAGTGACAAACAGACTTCCTCGTATCAGTGACAGTGCATAGTCCTCGTATCAGTGACAGTCCAGTGACAAACAGACTTCCTCGTATCAGTGACAGTGCATAGTCCTCATATCAGTGACAGTCCAGTGACAAACAGACTTCCTCGTATCAGTGACAGTGCATAGTCCTCGTATCAGTGACAGTCCAGTGACAAACAGACTTCCTCGTATCAGTGACAGTCCATAGTCCTCGTATCAGTGACAGTCCAGTGACAAACAGACTTCCTCGTATCAGTGAGAGTCCATAGTCCTTGTACCAGTGACAGTCCAGTGACAAACAGACTTCCTCGTATCAGTGACAGTGCATAGTCCTCGTATCAGTGACAGTCCAGTGACAAACAGACTTCCTCGTATCAGTGACAGTGCATAGTCCTCGTATCAGTGACAGTCCAGTGACAAACAGACTTCCTCGTATCAGTGACAGTGCATAGTCCTCATATCAGTGACAGTCCAGTGACAAACAGACTTCCTCGTATCAGTGACAGTGCATAGTCCTCGTATCAGTGACAGTCCAGTGACAAACAGACTTCCTCGTATCAGTGACAGTCCATAGTCCTCGTATCAGTGACATCCATAGTCCTCGTATCAGTGACAGTCCAGTGACAAACAGACTTCCTCATATCAGTGAGAGTCCATAGTCCTCGTATCAGTGACAGTCCAGTGACAAACAGACTTCCTCATATCAGTGAGAGTCCATAGTCCTCGTATCAGTGACATCCATAGTCCTCGTATCAGTGACAGTCCAGTGACAAACAGACTTCCTCGTATCAGTGACAGTCCATAGTCCTCGTATCAGTGACAGTCCAGTGACAAACAGACTTCCTCGTATCAGTGAGAGTCCATAGTCCTCGTATCAGTGACAGTCCAGTGACAAACAGACTTCCTCGTATCAGTGACAGTCCAGTGACAAACAGACTTCCTCGTATCAGTGACAGTCCTTAGTCCTCGTATCAGTGACATCCATAGTCCTCGTATCAGTGACAGTCCAGTGACAAACAGACTTCCTCATATCAGTGACAGTCCAGTGACAAACAGACTTCCTCGTATCAGTGAGAGTCCATAGTCCTCGTATCAGTGACAGTCCAGTGACAAACAGACTTCCTCGTATCAGTGACAGTCCTTAGTCCTCGTATCAGTGACATCCATAGTCCTCGTATCAGTGACAGTCCAGTGACAAACAGACTTCCTCGTATCAGTGAGAGTCCATGGTTCTCGTATCAGTGACAGTCCAGTGACAAACAGACTTCCTCGTATCCGTGACAGTCCATAGTCCTCATATCAGTGACAGTCCAGTGACAAACAGACTTCCTCGTATCAGTGACAGTCCATAGTCCTCATATCAGTGACAGTCCAGTGACAAACAGACTTCCTCGTATCAGTGAGAGTCCATAGTCCTCGTATCAGTGACAGTCCAGTGACAAACAGACTTCCTCGTATCAGTGAGAGTCCATAGTCCTCGTACCAGTGACAGTCCAGTGACAAACAGACTTCCTCATATCAGTGAGAGTCCATAGTCCTCGTATCAGTGACAGTCCAGTGACAAACAAACTTCCTCGTATCAGTGACAGTCCTTAGTCCTCATATCAGTGACAGTCCAGTGACAAACAGACTTCCTCGTATCAGTGAGAGTCCATAGTCCTCGTACCAGTGACAGTCCAGTGACAAACAGACTTCCTCATATCAGTGAGAGTCCATAGTCCTCGTATCAGTGACAGTCCAGTGACAAACAAACTTCCTCGTATCAGTGACAGTGCATAGTCCTCGTATCAGTGACAGTCCAGTGACAAACAGACTTCCTCATATCAGTGACAGTGCATAGTCCTCGTATCAGTGACAGTCCAGTGACAAACAGACTTCCTCATATCAGTGACAGTGCATAGTCCTCATATCAGTGACAGTGCATAGTCCTCGTATCAGTGACAGTGCATAGTCCTCATATCAGTGACAGTGCATAGTCCTCGTATCAGTGACAGTCCATAGTCCTCGTATCAGTGACAGTCCAGTGACAAACAGACTTCCTCATATCAGTGACAGTGCATAGTCCTCATATCAGTGACAGTCCAGTGACAAACAGACTTCCTCACATCAGTGACAGTGCATAGTCCTCGTATCAGTGACAGTCCAGTGACAAACAGACTTCCTCGTATCAGTGACAGTGCATAGTCCTCATATCAGTGACAGTCCAGTGACAAACAGACTTCCTCGTATCAGTGAGAGTCCATAGTCCTCGTACCAGTGACAGTCCAGTGACAAACAGACTTCCTCGTATCAGTGAGAGTCCATAGTCCTCGTACCAGTGACAGTCCAGTGACAAACAGACTTCCTCGTATCAGTGACAGTCCAGTGACAAACAAACTTCCTCGTATCAGTGACAGTGCATAGTCCTCATATCAGTGACAGTCCAGTGACAAACAGACTTCCTCGTATCAGTGAGAGTCCATAGTCCTCGTATCAGTGACAGTCCAGTGACAAACAGACTTCCTCGTATCAGTGAGAGTCCATAGTCCTCGTACCAGTGACAGTCCAGTGACAAACAGACTTCCTCGTATCAGTGAGAGTCCATAGTCCTCATATCAGTGACAGTCCAGTGACAAACAGACTTCCTCGTATCAGTGACAGTCCATAGTCCTCGTATCAGTGACAGTCCAGTGACAAACAGACTTCCTCGTATCAGTGACAGTGCATAGTCCTCATATCAGTGACAGTCCAGTGACAAACAGACTTCCTCGTATCAGTGACAGTGCATAGTCCTCATATCAGTGACAGTCCAGTGACAAACAGACTTCCTCGTATCAGTGAGAGTCCATAGTCCTCGTACCAGTGACAGTCCAGTGACAAACAGACTTCCTCGTATCAGTGAGAGTCCATAGTCCTCGTACCAGTGACAGTCCAGTGACAAACAGACTTCCTCGTATCAGTGACAGTCCAGTGACAAACAAACTTCCTCGTATCAGTGACAGTGCATAGTCCTCGTATCAGTGACAGTCCAGTGACAAACAAACTTCCTCGTATCAGTGACAGTGCATAGTCCTCATATCAGTGACAGTCCAGTGACAAACAGACTTCCTCGTATCAGTGACAGTGCATAGTCCTCGTATCAGTGACAGTCCAGTGACAAACAGACTTCCTCGTATCAGTGAGAGTGCATAGTCCTCGTATCAGTGACAGTGCATAGTCCTCATAGTGACAGTCCAGTGACAAACAGACTTCCTCGTATCAGTGAGAGTGCATAGTCCTCGTATCAGTGACAGTCCAGTGACAAACAGACTTCCTCGTATCAGTGACAGTGCATAGTCCTCGTATCAGTGACAGTCCAGTGACAAACAGACTTCCTCGTATCAGTGAGAGTCCATAGTCCTTGTACCAGTGACAGTCCAGTGACAAACAGACTTCCTCGTATCAGTGAGAGTCCATAGTCCTCGTACCAGTGACAGTCCAGTGACAAACAGACTTCCTCGTATCAGTGACAGTCCAGTGACAAACAAACTTCCTCGTATCAGTGACAGTGCATAGTCCTCGTATCAGTGACAGTCCAGTGACAAACAAACTTCCTCGTATCAGTGACAGTGCATAGTCCTCATATCAGTGACAGTCCAGTGACAAACAGACTTCCTCGTATCAGTGACAGTGCATAGTCCTCGTATCAGTGACAGTCCAGTGACAAACAGACTTCCTCGTATCAGTGACAGTCCAGTGACAAACAGACTTCCTCGTATCAGTGACAGTGCATAGTCCTCATATCAGTGACAGTCCAGTGACAAACAGACTTCCTCGTATCAGTGACAGTGCATAGTCCTCGTATCAGTGACAGTCCAGTGACAAACAGACTTCCTCATATCAGTGACAGTGCATAGTCCTCATATCAGTGACAGTCCAGTGACAAACAGACTTCCTCGTATCAGTGAGAGTGCATAGTCCTCGTATCAGTGACAGTGCATAGTCCTCGTATCAGTGACAGTCCAGTGACAAACAGACTTCCTCATATCAGTGACAGTGCATAGTCCTCATATCAGTGACAGTCCAGTGACAAACAGACTTCCTCGTATCAGTGAGAGTGCATAGTCCTCGTATCAGTGACAGTCCAGTGACAAACAGACTTCCTCGTATCAGTGACAGTGCATAGTCCTCGTATCAGTGACAGTCCAGTGACAAACAGACTTCCTCGTATCAGTGAGAGTCCATAGTCCTTGTACCAGTGACAGTCCAGTGACAAACAGACTTCCTCGTATCAGTGACAGTCCATAGTCCTCGTATCAGTGACAGTCCAGTGACAAACAGACTTCCTCATATCAGTGACAGTCCTTAGTCCTCGTATCAGTGACATCCATAGTCCTCGTATCAGTGACAGTCCAGTGACAAACAGACTTCCTCGTATCAGTGAGAGTCCATGGTTCTCGTATCAGTGACAGTCCAGTGACAAACAGACTTCCTCGTATCAGTGACAGTCCATAGTCCTCGTATCAGTGACAGTCCAGTGACAAACAGACTTCCTCGTATCAGTGACAGTCCTTAGTCCTCGTATCAGTGACATCCATAGTCCTCGTATCAGTGACAGTCCAGTGACAAACAGACTTCCTCGTATCAGTGAGAGTCCATGGTTCTCGTATCAGTGACAGTCCAGTGACAAACAGACTTCCTCGTATCCGTGACAGTCCATAGTCCTCATATCAGTGACAGTCCAGTGACAAACAGACTTCCTCGTATCAGTGACAGTCCATAGTCCTCATATCAGTGACAGTCCATTGACAAACAGACTTCCTCGTATCAGTGACAGTGCATAGTCCTCATATCAGTGACAGTCCAGTGACAAACAGACTTCCTCGTATCAGTGACAGTGCATAGTCCTCATATCAGTGACAGTCCAGTGACAAACAGACTTCCTCGTATCAGTGACAGTGCATAGTCCTCGTATCAGTGACAGTCCAGTGACAAACATACTTCCTCATATCAGTGACAGTGCATAGTCCTCATATCAGTGACAGTCCAGTGACAAACAGACTTCCTCGTATCAGTGAGAGTGCATAGTCCTCGTATCAGTGACAGTGCATAGTCCTCGTATCAGTGACAGTCCAGTGACAAACAGACTTCCTCATATCAGTGACAGTGCATAGTCCTCATATCAGTGACAGTCCAGTGACAAACAGACTTCCTCGTATCAGTGAGAGTGCATAGTCCTCGTATCAGTGACAGTCCAGTGACAAACAGACTTCCTCGTATCAGTGACAGTGCATAGTCCTCGTATCAGTGACAGTCCAGTGACAAACAGACTTCCTCGTATCAGTGAGAGTCCATAGTCCTTGTACCAGTGACAGTCCAGTGACAAACAGACTTCCTCGTATCAGTGACAGTCCATAGTCCTCGTATCAGTGACAGTCCAGTGACAAACAGACTTCCTCATATCAGTGACAGTCCTTAGTCCTCGTATCAGTGACATCCATAGTCCTCGTATCAGTGACAGTCCAGTGACAAACAGACTTCCTCGTATCAGTGAGAGTCCATGGTTCTCGTATCAGTGACAGTCCAGTGACAAACAGACTTCCTCGTATCAGTGACAGTCCATAGTCCTCGTATCAGTGACAGTCCAGTGACAAACAGACTTCCTCGTATCAGTGACAGTCCTTAGTCCTCGTATCAGTGACATCCATAGTCCTCGTATCAGTGACAGTCCAGTGACAAACAGACTTCCTCGTATCAGTGAGAGTCCATGGTTCTCGTATCAGTGACAGTCCAGTGACAAACAGACTTCCTCGTATCCGTGACAGTCCATAGTCCTCATATCAGTGACAGTCCAGTGACAAACAGACTTCCTCGTATCAGTGACAGTCCATAGTCCTCATATCAGTGACAGTCCATTGACAAACAGACTTCCTCGTATCAGTGAGAGTCCATAGTCCTCGTATCAGTGACAGTCCAGTGACAAACAGACTTCCTCGTATCAGTGAGAGTCCATAGTCCTCGTACCAGTGACAGTCCAGTGACAAACAGACTTCCTCATATCAGTGAGAGTCCATAGTCCTCGTATCAGTGACAGTCCAGTGACAAACAAACTTCCTCGTATCAGTGACAGTCCTTAGTCCTCATATCAGTGACAGTCCAGTGACAAACAGACTTCCTCGTATCAGTGAGAGTCCATAGTCCTCGTACCAGTGACAGTCCAGTGACAAACAGACTTCCTCATATCAGTGAGAGTCCATAGTCCTCGTATCAGTGACAGTCCAGTGACAAACAAACTTCCTCGTATCAGTGACAGTCCTTAGTCCTCATATCAGTGACAGTCCAGTGACAAACAGACTTCCTCGTATCAGTGAGAGTCCATAGTCCTCGTATCAGTGACAGTCCAGTGACAAACAGACTTCCTCGTATCAGTGACAGTGCATAGTCCTCATATCAGTGACAGTCCAGTGACAAACAGACTTCCTCGTATCAGTGACAGTCCTTAGTCCTCGTATCAGTGACAGTCCAGTGACAAACAGACTTCCTCGTATCAGTGAGAGTCCATAGTCCTCGTATCAGTGACAGTCCAGTGACAAACAGACTTCCTCGTATCAGTGACAGTGCATAGTCCTCGTATCAGTGACAGTCCAGTGACAAACAGACTTCCTCGTATCAGTGACAGTGCATAGTCCTCATATCAGTGACAGTCCAGTGACAAACAGACTTCCTCGTATCAGTGACAGTGCATAGTCCTCATATCAGTGACAGTCCAGTGACAAACAGACTTCCTCGTATCAGTGAGAGTCCATAGTCCTCGTACCAGTGACAGTCCAGTGACAAACAGACTTCCTCGTATCAGTGACAGTCCAGTGACAAACAAACTTCCTCGTATCAGTGACAGTGCATAGTCCTCGTATCAGTGACAGTCCAGTGACAAACAGACTTCCTCGTATCAGTGACAGTGCATAGTCCTCATATCAGTGACAGTCCAGTGACAAACAGACTTCCTCGTATCAGTGACAGTGCATAGTCCTCATATCAGTGACAGTCCAGTGACAAACAGACTTCCTCGTATCAGTGAGAGTCCATAGTCCTCGTACCAGTGACAGTCCAGTGACAAACAGACTTCCTCGTATCAGTGAGAGTCCATAGTCCTCGTACCAGTGACAGTCCAGTGACAAACAGACTTCCTCGTATCAGTGACAGTCCAGTGACAAACAAACTTCCTCGTATCAGTGACAGTGCATAGTCCTCGTATCAGTGACAGTCCAGTGACAAACAGACTTCCTCGTATCAGTGACAGTGCATAGTCCTCATATCAGTGACAGTCCAGTGACAAACAGACTTCCTCGTATCAGTGACAGTGCATAGTCCTCGTATCAGTGACAGTGCATAGGGACTTCCACCTTGGAATAAGAAGCTCAGGCCAGGCCAGGAAATGCTGCTTCCAATAATGACAAATTTTATTTAAACACAAAAATAGGGCACCTTCAACAAGCTCAACCTCCACGGGCTTCCACAGTAAGAATACCTACAGTGGTGAGAATAGGTTTTAACAGCACCAAGAAATTCTTTAACACCAAAAATTCATTCCTGCCCAGTTCCTCAATAGCAGATCAGTCACTTTCTCGCATCAGCGGCTGGGATAAATGTGATCCTTCCATGGGCAAGGTGGTGTCCCGTGATTCCTGCCAACAAGCAGCCAGGCCTTAAGCCCAGGCAAAGATTAAGTGGCTTACTCCCTTCATGGAAAAACTCGCCACTGCTGGTTTCTGTACCAGGGAGCAAAACAACAGAGAAATACAGGATAAAGCTCTGCTTCTCCCCAAAAAACCCCACTCTGATACGCTCTGCAGTTTTCCTTCATCCCACGAGATGTCACTGCTGATACAGAAACATGAAAGCAGGAAAGGACTGTATGGCTTATCCAGTCTGCGCATCCCCTTATTTAATTTAGTTTTACAGTTCCCATCACTCCCTCAGAGATCCCCTGTATTTACCCCATGCTTTCTGGAATTCAGATACCAGTTTTGACTCCTCCACCTCCACTGGGAGGCTTTTAACTTCATCCCCTGACCCCTCGTCCTAGAGCCTCCTTTCTGTTGAAAGAGGCTCACCTCCTGTGCATGGAAACCTTTGAGATATTTAAATGGGGACATATCTGGAGGAAGAACTAGAAAACTGGAAGAAGTGGAACAACCGTGGACCAAGCTAAAAGGAGCAATTACAAAAGCAACAAATCTCTATGTTAGAAAAGTAAACAAAAGGTAAGAGAAAGAAGAAACGGATCTGCTCTCAAAAGATGTGGCTGACATAATAAAAGCAAAAGAAGCAGCATTCAAGTATTATAAAGGATCCCAAAAAAGAGTAACACATGGAAGAATGTCTGGTAAAACGTGAGGGAGATGAAGAAAGTAATCAAGAAAGCAAAACGTCAGGCGGAAGAAAGGATTGCCAAAGAGGTAAAGCGAGGTGACAAAACATTTTTCAGATACATCAGAGAAAGGTTCCAAGAGGTATTAGTGAAACTGAAAGGTGACAAGGATCAATGTGTGAGGATCAATGTGTGGAGAAAGACGAAGAAATGGTGGAAATATTAAACAAATACTTCAGTTCGATGTTCACTAAAGGAGACCCTGGAGAAGGAGCGATGCTAGTTAACAAGAAACTGGAGGGGAGTGGAGTAGATGTAACTCCATTTACAGAAGAGAATGTATGGGAAGAGCTGGGGAAACTGAAAGTGGACAAAGCCATGGGGCCTGATGAGGTTCATCCCAGGATACTGAGGGAGCTCAGAGATGAGCTGGCAGGTCCACTGTGTGACCTGTTCAATAGATCCCTAGAAACGGGAGTGGTGCCGAGTGATTGGAGAAGAGCGGTGGTGGCCCCGCTTCACAAGACTGGGAGCAGAGAGGAGGCTGGAAACCACAGGCTGGTTGTTAGCCTCACCTCGGTGGTGGGAAAAGTAATGGAGACTCTGCTGAAGGGAAGGAGAGGGAACTATCTACAATCTGGTGGGTTGCTCGATCCGAGACAGCATGGATTCACCAGGAGAAGGTCCTGTCAGACGAATGTGATTGATCTTTTTGATTGACTAGAGAATTCAATTAGGGAAGAGCGCTCAATGTGATTTACTTGGATTTTAGTAAAGCTTTTGATATGGTCCCGCATAGAAGACTCATGAATAAAATGAGAAGCTTGGGAGTGAATGCCAAGGTGTTGGCGTGGTTTACAAACTGGTTGATGAATAGAAGATCGCGTGTGATCGTAAATGGAACCTGCTCTGAAGAGAGAACGGTGTTAAGTGGAGAGCCACAGGGATTGTGTTGAGACCAGTTCTGTTCAATATCTTTGTGAGTGGCATTGTGGAAGGGATAGAAGGTGTTGCATGTACCGGCTGCTGCAGGCCCGCAACCGGCCCTACTCACCTCTGGCGCCCAGCTCCCAGACCTGGCCCATCTTCACTGGTGGCGGTAGGCAGCCGTCTGCGCTCCCGCACCTCCAGTGCGAAATCCCCAAAGGCCAAACAAACTTCTATAAAACCATGACAGGCCCCCAGCGTAGCCTCCTACAGAAGATCCACGTAAGAGAAGGCCAGAGAGAGAAAAAGACAAAAAATCCCCCTCTTCAACAATCACCCACGTACAGCCTTCCCTGGTAACTATGGAAAGAACAGTAAAACGGAGATTCCCCTCCATATCCATCGAAAGGGAAACTGATCTCTTCCCCTCCCTATATCTCGCTTTACCCTTCTGACTGCACAACATAAAATCTCATAACCCAAACCCCTCTCCCTCCAAACCCCCTCATCCCAAATCCAGAACAGAACCCTTGAGAAACGAGGAAAAGGAGTCATGCATCCACGTGGTCAGGTGCCACGCTCCACTAATTGTTTGAAGAGCCCACTGACTGGCCTTTTTTTATAAACCACGAGAAAACAAACCACAGAATCGGGTGGTGACAGCAAGCGCCAAGTAGGAAAAGTAGGGAAACTCCACTCGAAGCCACGAGCAAAGTTCCAGAGGGGAAAGAAAAACTGAAAGCCACTCCGGCCGGGAGGATGTTCCTGCCAGTTTCTCGCCTAGGGCTGCGAGCATTGCCTCTCGTATTTCTGCGAGCGTGGCAGCCGCTCGGGAGGAAGTGCTTTGTTGTTCAGGCGCCACCACCATTTTTACCTCCGGTCCTTTGATGGTCAGCTGGACAGATTTATGGGAAAAAGATAGGGTACGCCGGTGCCCCAAAACCAACAGGACCATGGATTCTTCACTAAAATTGTACTGCAGGGCCTGTGCAGGCTTTACAGTTTGATAATTATTATATTATATCGGGAGATGATTTCAATATCTCACCTAACCACATATTAGATGTCTCTCCGTTGAATAAAGCTAGTGATGTTAGGAGTAAGGAAGAGGCTTCTTACTTACAGCAAGGACGTATGGAGAAAGTTGCACCTTAATGAGCTGGATTATACATTCTTTTCACACGTGCCTTGTTCAGATTTGAGTTTTGATATCTTAGAGTTTATATGCTGATGTGCAGTCTGCAGGGATGGGAGCTGATCCAGTGTCTGACCATTCTCCAGTTATATGGCTGCTAGACGGCCCTTTTCTTGCCAATTAAGTCCAGTATGGCTTCAGGATCCTGAATTCAAGGAATATTTGACTGCTAAATGGACAATTTGTAAATCTACTCATTGGGATGTGATGGTAGATGCAAGAGTGCTGTGGGAAATGGCCAGCGTTGTACTCAGGAGTGATATAATCTCATATATTGCCAGGAAGAAAAAGTTATTTGATATTCCTTGGCAGACTGTTACACAAAGTGTGATCACTGCAAAGACTGTACATATTAAAAATGAAACTTTGGTTACACAAAACATACGAGACAACCGTAGGTTAAATATGAACATTTTATTAAGGTAAAATTTGTCTTCCCTCCTACATTATAAAGCAAAGTTGTTTAAATATGGTAATTGCGCTGGCAGAATGTTTGCCTCCTATATTCTAGATTTGAAAAATGAACAAGGGAGTCTTTTAACCTTTTAGATCCTGCTCATTGAAGGAATTATTTCCTGATGCCCCTTTTTACATATCTTAGTTAACTAGACCCAAATATGGTATAAATATGGTATAAAAAAATTTGCAAGTAGTTAAAAGTATATGAAAAAATGTTCCACTTGTAGAACCTTGGTACCTAAAAGGTTAAGGAAAAAGACCAAATTGAAACATTTTTTAAAGCATTTTACATACAACTCTACTCAAACTTATCAGGATAAATCTAGATATGCCACAACTTAATGAAATAGAACGAAGGAAACGTAATGTTCCTATAACATACAAGACACCAGGACTGATGGGTATGGCAGTGAGTTTTATAAACATCTCAAATGGGATATTTCTCCGAGCTTCCTGGCAAATTTACCTACAAACATAGAAATGACGGCAGAAGAAGATCAAACAGCCCATCCAGTCTGCCCAGCAAGCTTTGCACTTTTTTTCTTCTCATACTTATCTGTTTCTCTTGGCTCTTAGTAACCTTTTGGTTCTATTTCCCTTCCACCCCCACCATTAATGCAGTGTTGGAACTGCCTCTAAGTGAAATATCTAGCTTAGGCCTGGATTTATCAAAATGCTATAAGTATCGCATGCGATAGCAAAAGGGGCATGGTTTATGCTAATAGACAGTTTATCACAATTTGTACTAATTACCTATGCAAAGAGCAATAACATTTTCAGACATTGCAATAAGTGCCTTTCCTGCCTACAACGAGAGAGAGAGAGAGAGAGAGAGAGAGAGAGAGAGAGAGAGAGAGAGAGAGAGAGCGACACTACCCATAATGTCCTTTCCCTAGATGGGTATTTGTATCCCTATGGGAGGCCCACCAAGTAACTCGAGGTGAGGTTTAGGTATTAGTGTAGGGGGTTAGGGGCCACTTTGACATTCAGAGTGAGACGTATGAACAGAACAGTGCTCTCTTGTGAAGATTTGATGACCTTCGGAGTGAGGAAACTCACCCAAAGGTGAGATTTGTGCAATGCTCTCTCTACCTAGCTTGATGGACTCTCTACCTGTGTTACTAGGTGGGCCTCCCATAGGGATACAAACTCTCTCTCTCTCTCTCTATCAAAGTTGTATTGCAGGAAGAGCTTCTGCCCTCTACGCCTAATTTGGCTATGATAATTTTATTGCAAGCAGGCAAGGACCTCTCTTTACCCTCTTCTTATAGACCTATATCCTTAATTAATCAGCTGTTGGCTAAGTTCTTGGCAGAGTGCCTGAAATTGGTCTTGTGTAATATTATTCACTTAGATCAAGTGGGATTTGTGGCTCGTAGACAAGCTACTGCCAATGTTCGTAAGGTTTTAACAGCCTTGCATAAAACCAGGAATGCAGAGGAACAAGCTTATTTGGTCAGTACAGATGCAGAGAAGGCATTTGAGAAAGTTAGCTGGGAATATCTTTCTTGGGTACTGAAATGCTTTAGCGCGTCCCTAGCGCTTCCTTTTTGACAGGAGCGGCGGCTGTCAGCGGGTTTGACAGCAGACGCTTAATTTTGCCGGCGTCGGTTCTCAAACCCGCTGACAGCCACGGGTTTGGAAAATGGACGCCGGCATAATTGAGCGTCCATCTTCCGACCTACGGGCCGCGAGCCGATTTTTAATTTTATTTTTTTTTTAATTTTTACTTATTTTTTACTTATTTTTTACTTTCGGGGTCTCTGATTTAATATCGCCATGATATTAAGTCGGAGGGTGCACAGAAAAGCGGTTTTTACTGCTTTTCTGTGCACTTTCCCGGTGCCGAGAGAAATTAACGCCAGCTTTTGGGTAGGCGCTAATTTCTGAAAGTAAAATGTGCGGCTTGGCTGCACATTTTACTTTCTGTATCGCGCGGGAATACCTAATAGGGCAATCAGCGTGCGTTTGCTTGTTGCAGGCGCTATTAGTTTCGAGGGGGTTGGACGCGCGTTTTCAACCCCTTACTGAATAAGGGGTAAAGCTAGCGCGTCGAAAACACGCGTCCAATCAAGGGTTAACAGTGCGCTCCGCCGGCCTGTATGTGTTATCAAGTCCTTTTTCTGAAAACCGACAGACTAGAGAAAAATCTTTCGTACAATATAAGAAATTATTATCAGGAACAAATAACATCTGCAGTTGGTATCCTTTTTGCAGGACTTCTGTAACAGACACTGCATTACATTCTCAAATTATGTACTGCATGAATCTATTACAAATATCTATAGTAGATGATGTGACATATTTCTTTTCCAATTGCACGATTAGTGTTGATATATTTATTTATTTATTATTTTTATATACCGACATTCATCTCAATTGGGATATCACACCGGTTTACATTCAGGTACTGTAGGTATTTCCCTATCCCCAGAGGGCTCACAATCTAAGTTTTTGTACCTGAGGCAATGTAGGGTAAAGTGACTTGCCCAAGGTCACAAGGAGCAACAGCGGGACTTGAACCTTGGTCTCCTGGTTCATAGTTCACTGCTCTAACCACTAGGCTATTCCTCCTCCCTATATGTCTCAGAGACAGAAATCTTCCACTCTGCATATATACATAGGGTCGAATTTTTATATGGGTGCAACAAGCTCAGATAATTGAATAAATGTCATTTGGAAAAAGGCACATTTTTTCACAGTCTTTATTCATGGCCTTGAATATGTGCTTTTTGGACAAATATTGTGCATAGCCTTAATCAAAATTTCAAGTTTTCTCAGTGGGGTGGACCAGTTCCTGGAGGAAAAGTCCATAAATCATTATTAAGTTGGACTTGGGGAACTCCACTCCTTGTCCCTGGGATAAGCAGCTTGGAATCTGTTCAGCTTAGGGATCCTGCCAGGTACTTGTGACCTGGATTGGTCACTGTTGGAAACAGGAAACTGGGCTTGGTGGTCAAAAAAGCAAACACAATGTTAGGAATTATTAGGAAGGGAATGGCGAATAAAGCAGAGACAAGGCTAATGCTAGCTTTTTTGCTGCCCTCTGCAAACAACTACTGTGCTGGCAAAACAGAAACAATACTATTCATAAAAAAAAAATCAAACTATAAAATCAAGACATTTAAATCATCAATCAGAATAGTAAAAACATATTAATAATGAAAATAAATATTAGAAGACAGCAGACATATCAAATACCACCAAATAATTAAAACTAATAAGGATTTTAAAAAATCTCCCACGCTCCACACCTGGGAAATTTTCGATTTCTAGTCATCCTGGATTATTGGGTGTGGGAGGTCACACAAACTTTCTCCTCTTTCTCATATATTCACACACACTTTTTCTCAAACATATTCATACTCACACACTCATGCTTCCTCTCTTAGATGCACAGTCCCTCTCTCCCACACATGTGCATGCACACACACATATATACGTGCTCCATCTCACACATATGTTCACACACACTGTCAAATGCTCTCTCTCACTCACACATTCCCCCCCACACACACAAACTACCTCTCATATGCTCCTTCTGTCTCGCACACAGACACACATGCATTTCATCTCTCATACACACACACACTTGGGCCTCACCTTCTTTTCTATTACTTTCTCCGCCTGCAGCCCTACGCCCACCTCTTCACTTTGGCCTCCATTGGGTCAGGATCACAAGATGGCCCCCATCCCACTTTGGCTGCCCACACTTGACTATCTTGGCTCTTTCCTCACTACCTCAGCTCTTCTCCCCTTTCCCTCACTATCTTGGCTCTTTCCCTCACTACCTCAGCCCTTTCCCTCACTACCTCAGCCCTTTCCCTCACTATCTTGGCTCTTTCCCTCACTATCTTGGCTCTTTCCCTCACTACCTCAGCCCTTTCCCTCACTACCTCAGCCCTTTCCCTCACTATCTTGGCTCTTTCCCTCACTATCTTGGCTCTTTCCCTCACTATCTTGGTTCTTCCCCTCACTCCCTCAGCTCTTCTCCCCTTTCCCTCACTATCTTGGCTCTTTCCCTCACTACCTCAGCTCTTCTCCCCTTTCCCTCACTAACTTGGCTCTTTCCCTCACTACCTCAGGTCTTCTCCTCTTTCCCTCACTACCTCAGCTCTTCTCCCCTTTCCCTCACTATCTTGGCTCTTTCCCTCACTACCTCAGCCCTTTCCCTCACTACCTCAGCCCTTTCCCTCACTATCTTGGCTCTTTCCCTCACTACCTCAGCCCTTTCCCTCACTACCTCAGCCCTTTCCCTCACTATCTTGGCTCTTTCCCTCACTATCTTGGCTCTTTCCCTCACTATCTCGGTTCTTCCCCTCACTACCTCAGCTCTTCTCCCCTTTCCCTCACTATCTTGGCTCTTTCCCTCACTACCTCAGCTCTTCTCCCCTTTCCCTCACTAACTTGGCTCTTTCCCTCACTACCTCAGGTCTTCTCCTCTTTCCCTCACTACCTCAGCTCTTCTCCTCTTTCTCTCACTATCTTGGCTCTTTCCCTCACTACCTCAGCTCTTCTCCTCTTTCCCTCACTATCTTGGCTCTTTCCCTTACTACCTCAGCTCTTCTCCCCTTTCTCTCTCTCTTGAGATTCTTCTCCTTCTTCTCCTCCCTTAGTGAGTCACTATCACAGCTTTCCCCTCTTCTCATCCTCTTTCCTCATTACCTTAGCTTTCCCCCTCCCTTCTTCTAGAGGCTCTTCTCACCCTCTTTTGCACCTGCTTTTTCCTCCCCTCTTCTCACCTTTTTCTATGCTTTCCCCACTTTCTTCCTTCTCCCACCTTCTTACCAGCCACTCCCCACCTCTTTTCCCTTAACAGAGTCTTCCTCCTGGACAGAATGGAGCGGAGGCCATGGGGCTGCCTGGCAGAATCCAACCTGCCAGCGGCCTTAGCAGAGAAAAGTCTGCGGGCCTCCTGCAGCATGGAAGAGCCTAAAGGAGGCCCTCCTGCTCAGATTTAGGCATCCGATTAGGTAAGGGTAACCCTAACCCCTGCCCGATCCAACGGCGCAACACGTGGATCCCCCGCAGGAGCCGGCGGCAGCAGCGTTTCAGTGATGTCCTCTCCTGCTGCCGAGGGGCCAGCGAGATTTTGCAGCTCCTACCGCTAGACTGGCCCCGCAACAGTAGAAGACGCCTTAAAAAAAGGTTTTGACAAGTTCCAAGAGGAGAAGTCCATAAAGTGCTGTTAGTCGAGCTGAGTTAGGCAATAGCCACTGCTATTAATTGCATCAGTATGCACCAACTAACCTCTTTCCCTTCACAAACAATTCTCCAACACCCACTGATTCAAGGGAAACCTTGCTCGCTAGAGATGTGGACGGAAGTATTAAATACCTGAGGTGGTAGAAAATGTATTCTTGCTAAAAGTTGGTTGTGAAAATACTGTTTTTTCATTTTATGTGTTTAAGATATGTCGACACTGTGAACCCGGATTGGACACAGTTTATTTCTTTCCCGCAGGCCCTGAAGCAGGCACACGGTGCCGAAACATGGCCAATGTCAGGCAGGCGGATCCGAACCCATAAGAAGTGATAAGGGCGGCAGCCTTGATAAGTATATGACAATAAGAACAGACAAGTGGGTCGGATAAGCAGCCAGGGAGAAGGGATTTTACAAGTAAAAAAAAAGAAAAATCAATATAAAGTATGAATAATAAAGAGTAATATACGGGGCAAACGAGAAGGATAACTAAAAAGTGGTTATCCTTGAACAGAGCCACCGTACAAAAAAAGACCACCGAGCAAGGTTTCCCTTGAATCAGTGGGTGTTGGAGAATTAATTGCATCAGTAGCATGGGATCTTCTTAGTGTTTTGGGTACTTGCCAGGTTCTTGTGGCCTGGATTGGCCACTGTTGGAAACAGGATGCTGGGCTTGATGGACCCTTGGTCTGACCCAGTATGGCAATCTCTCATGTTCTTATGGAGACTTACGTATCTATGTAATGCATGTGCATGTGCACTTTCTCTGGGACAATGATATACCTCACTACTGTATCTTATTTTGAACCTGTTATATTTCTTCTGTGTTTAAAACCCCTTTGGATTTCTTCATTCCAAATTGTAATGATTATTTATTGCTACGATTTTCCCTGTCTTGTGTGTGTGCAGTTCATTAATTAGGCTTCATTTTTCTGTTCCTGATGACCTAGGGTCCTCTCGCAACCTTCATGTTTGCCTCCCCTGGCAGAAGGAGGTGATCAGAAACGGGCGGGCTGACCCGGAAATGTCCTGACTTGTGTGTCTCATAGAGAGAGAGAGAGAGCGTTCCCGGGATGTTCTGAAAGTAAAGAGAAGTGGCTCACCTGGAGCCAGGCACGGACTCCCCAACCTCCTTCCACCCCCCTCTGCAAACAAACCCCCTATTCTTTTCCCTCCTGTCCTGGTTTGTGGCAGATAAGCTGTGAGGGGAAGCAGTGATGGATCATGGCCCGTCCCCCTCCCTTTATCTCCCAGCATGTCAGAAGGGAAAACCTGAGCAGAAACAGATGGTCCTATTGTAGGAAGATCTGGGCTCTTCTGCTGCAGATAAAGGCCGGGGAGGGGGGGGGGGGGGGTGTCAGTAGATGGACGATTAATAGACTGTGCAGGAATGTCCCCAACCACACTTTTAATGAACTTAGATAAAGATTTAATGAAGCAGACTTGGTGGGATAATGCCTCCTCTTGACCCCCTGCAACCCTGTTAGAGAGAGAGAGGGGGGGGGGGGGTCTCCATGGAAGGAGCAGGCCCCTGTAAAAATCCCTCCCCAGACAAAGGGGACAGAGACAGAGAAGAAGCAGTTGGTTGGAGCCACTGTGTAAAAGGAGGCTCAATGACCGCTGGTGAATTAATGCCCTTTGTTTAAGGAAGAGAGAGCTCTGTTTTTGGCGGGGTTGGGAGAACAGTTTTTAAACAACTGGAAAGCGCAGGCCTCTGCAGACAGAGTCTGACTGGTTAAGAGGCCCGGCGTGAGGCTCCCTTCCAGCCCCTGCTTGTGAGCCGGGAGGATGGAGACTGCCCAGGCCCAATCTTCCTGCTGAAAGAAGGAAGCGCAATGGTGGCGCAGCCCGGATGTAAGGACTTAGTGCTTAACTGGAGGAGGAGGCCGAGGAAGTGGGGTTCAGGTGCCACTGACCCTCCTTGGATACCTGGCCCCAGCCTCTTCATCCTCCCTTTCCCCCCCCCCCCCCCCCCCCCCCCGAGTCCTCTTGGTAACGGCTGCAGTCCCTGAATTCACCTCAGGTGCCACGCATTCCTCATGTTGGGCCCAAGAAGGCAGGACCCCCCCAAAGGTCTTTCTCCCACTCAGGGTCTAGGTGAAAAATGCTTCATAAATTATCCTGAAGCTGGGTAAATGTTGGGGAGAGCTCACCCAGGGAGGAGGTGAAGCTACAGCTTCAGAAGCTGGGGAAGTGTTGGGCCGGCCCGGGGGTTTCACACCAGCATCCCCCCTCTCTCGCCCGTGTTACACCTTGCTCAGGTTTCAGCTGCAGCCCTGGTTTCCAGGATTCGCTCTCGGATGCACAAATCAATCCCTTGTTACATTTGTTCGCTTGAACCCCAGTATCGCGGCTCCCAGCGCAGTGGCTGGAGCTGTTCCTACAGTCGCTGTTACTCAGGTGAACTGGCTGCAGCTGCACATAAAACACAGGAAGAGCTACTAATCCTCTTCACAGGCCTCCTGAGATTTCCCACATCCCTTCTGCACCTGCATTTATTCACCGGACAGGAGCTCAGAGCCCAGCGCCTCTCAGAACCACAACCCACCCACCCTCACCCCCTCTCCGGGTCTCTCCTCCTTCGCACACCACACACCAGGTTTCTTTCCAATGGGAGACTTATGTGTTCATAACAAGTCAGTGTTGCCTAGAGAAGCCCTGGGCAGGATTCCTGGGTGGGGGGGCGGGGGAGGCGATCCCGGCGCCGGGAAAGGAGGGGAGGAATCTCTGCCATTGCGCAAGGGTGACACCTGGTGGCCGAAGTTAGGCTGCAGTCAGGCTGGGTTCTAGAGAGAGCAATGGTACCCTAGGACTGTCCCTTGGTGGGTGGGTGGGGGGAGATATAAACAGGGGGCCACAGCCCAGTGACGGCCGATTCTAATTCAGCTGAGGGCCTAAAGGAGCAGGAGCAAATACAAAAACCTGGGGCAGTGTTAAGAGGGGTCAGGTGACCACATTATATTGGGGTCCCTAACAGAAGGAAATGTCGCTGTTACTTTACTGAGAAGCAGGAATGAAAGGACTGCATGCCCCAGATAATACCCCAGCATTTGCTCTGTATCTTTATTACCCCTGCTCCTCCCTCCCCTCTGTTTATTCTCCACCCCCCAGGCTGGAGACTCTGCTGCTGCTCAGGATCCTTGTTTTCCGTCGCTCTGGGATCAAAGCGCAATTGAATTTAAGCAGGAAGGATCCCGGGCTACAGCCCCCCTGGGCCTCCAGCAGCTGCCTGACATGTGCCTGGCACACACTGCACCTGAGTGTAACTTTTTGCAGCTCGGCTCCTCGGACAATCTGCTTTGTGTTGCCCTGAGCAGCTGTGACTTCACCAGCCGGACATCAGCACAGTGCAAGTTTGCACAAGTGACTTCAGAGAGGAAGAAGTAGGGGCCAGGACCCACCAGAAACCCCCCCCCCCCCCCCCCAAATCACAAAAATAGCATTTACATAGAGACCAACGAGTGTGGAGACGCAAGCAGCGTCACGTGCACAGATAAGCTGTGCTGTGATGTGCCGCCAGGGCCTTATCGCTCAGCGCCATGCTCCACGTGGAGGGCACTATTTATTTTTGTAACGTGATTTAACCCTCTACCAGCTCTTTTCATACAATAAAGAATAAACTGTACACAGAGCGTGCAATAGCTTCATACTTAAAGTCACCTTCACTTCATGGGATTCTGGGCAGGTCCTGAAACTTTAATTGATTTGATAACTCAGTTATCCAAAACTGAATGCATGTGACGTGATGTTTGCTCATCTTCCCTGTGAGGGACTTGTGTGCTTTTTCACCACCTCTGGAGAATTCATAGGTTGTGCAGGCCTTACTGCTACCTTCCTTGGACTATGGCACACCCCCTTACTGAATGGGCTCCCAAAACATGCTCTGTGTGCTTCACAAGTTCTTCAGAGCTCAGTCACTCGTCTCGTGTTTGGGTCAAGCCGGCGAGTCCACATCTCTCCTGTTTTGATAGAACTGCATTGGTCAACTATTGAGCAAAGGATCCAGAACTAATCTATTGATGTGCAAAAGTCCCGATTCCCTGC
The DNA here is from genome assembly GCF_901001135.1 of Rhinatrema bivittatum. Taxonomy (NCBI): domain Eukaryota; kingdom Metazoa; phylum Chordata; class Amphibia; order Gymnophiona; family Rhinatrematidae; genus Rhinatrema; species Rhinatrema bivittatum. The sequence goes on along the minus strand of NC_042628.1, from coordinate 76,763,987 downwards.
CATGGGCAAACCATTCCTCATCCTACACACGCCCTGCGCTGGTCACACCGAGGACTTTTGGACGCACTACCTGTCCAGTCAGGTCACCTGAGGAGATTTCCAGTCGCAGGTCCTGATCTTGGGAATTCCCTGCCGGTAGACTTGCACCAAACATTGCAAGACGTTACTAAAAACGTTTCTATTGCGTCAGGCGTTCGGTGACTGAACTGACGCAGCTTTTGAAGTTACCATTATCAGAACACCCGGGAGAATCCGTACCCTTCTTAAGTGGCTTCACCCGCGTGCCCTGCTCTCTTGCTCGCTTCCTTTTCACCCTGATTCCATAGTTTCAGATGCTTTTATCGTGGAAGAGGGATGATTTCAGACCATAAAATGGACGTGGGCTTATACCAAAAATCTTAAACCATGAGCTTTAATTAGCTGCAAACAAAAGCAGGATCCAAGACCACTGTCTCTCAAATGTATAATGCATAGGGGAGGGGCTGTGCCCAGCGCATACCACATTCAGTGATCCACATGGACTGCTCGCCATATGCTCTCACCACCCGCTTACCTGGCCAGAATACAAAATGATGTCCCAGGATCTGTACCACCCCGTGCCATCCCACAGGATCTGAAATGAAGTGCACGCAGATGAGAATAAGAGGGTAATGTTGCGCCCTTGCCTGAGGTCCCGCGGACAGGGCCTTACCTTCGAGGCCTGGTTCCGTCACCGACACCGCTCCCCGCGGCCCTGGGAGGCCGCGACGAAATTTGCCTTTGCGGCTGGAGCCGCTGACGATCAGGCCTCATGCGGCCTGGAAGCCTCCGCTGCCGCTTCTGGCCTGCCTGCCCCGGACGCCGCTTCCCTCGCGGGCAGAAGGCCGCCCTCGAGGTGCCACCTCCGGCCCTGCTCTCTGACCTGGCAGGGACGCCGCAGACGTCGCCTGCCTCTGGGCCCTCCTCCTATGTGGCTGGAACGCTGCCGACTTGGCCTGCTTCCTCCTTGCCCTGCAGGGCCGCTCTCCAGGGTCCTGCAGCCTGCCTCTGGCCTTCCTTAGGCATGCGGCCATGCCTCTCTCCTCTTTTTAAAGGGCCAGTGACAGGAAGTGGCCACGACCCCACCGATGACCAGTCTCCGCCTCCTTCCTGGGTCTGCCCTATAAAAGGGGCTTTGCTTCATTCCTCCGTTGTCTTTGCATCTATCCTGTTGCTCCTGAAGACTTCTCTTCAGTCTAATGCCTGTTCCATGTCCTGAGGTCCGTTCCATGTCTTGATGTCCGTGACTTTGAACCCTGATGTTTGTTCCATGTCCTGATGTCTATACTCCATGAGTCCATTCCAAGATGTCCATGAATCCATTCCAGAGAGATGTCCGTAACTCCATTCCAGTTATGTCCAAGTCCCTTAATATTCCAAGTCCCTTGATGTTCCGAGTCTTCTTTGATGTTCCGAGTCTTCCTTGATGTTCCGAGTCCTCCTTGATGTTCCTTGATGTTCCAAGCCTCCTTGTGTCTCAAATTCCGTCATGTATCTGGTCCTAATGCTCCAGGTTCTGTAGGACCAGTGCCGCCAGAGATTCCCTGTTTTTATCTGAGTTGTCAAGCTCCAAGGTTTTAGCTTCTTTTCCCAAGTCCCGACTCCCGAGGATCCGAGGGGTCGCTGCTACCCTGCGCTAAGAGACTTCCTGAGCCTGTCCCGTTCTCCTCGTGGTCCGCGACCTGCCATCTGGCTGTGTAGGGCGCGACGGAGTCAGTGTGGTCCGCGACCGGCCCCACGTACTGTGTAAGGCGCCTGAGGGTCTTGCTCATCCCTCCTTGTCTCCTATCCTCGTCCCTTCATCTCCTCAGTTCCAGGTCTTCATCTCCTCAAGTCTCTATATCTCCAAGCCTACGTCCAAGTCTTCAAGTCTCCACGTCTATGTCCAAGTCTATGCCCAAGTCTCCAAGTCTACACGTCTACGTCCAGTCTTCCAAGCTCTGTCTAGCTCTGCTCCTGTGCCGCCCATTCCTGCACACACACCTCACCACGGGTGCGACTCCTAACCCGACCTGAGCCACCCCATGGCCCAAGAGCTCCGCTCTCCTATGAGCCAAGTGACTTGTGCCGAGCTCACACCATCAGGTCCTGAAGGCTGCACTCGCAACAGGTAAGAGATGGAGAGAAGAAAAATATTTAGAAAAAATGTAGGTGTTAGCCTAATCCTGCCCAAGCTTTGCCCCTTCTCCCCATAGCTAAAAGAGCACAGAAGTTTCCTGCTGATGCTAGGTCCGTTTGCAGCCCAGGAAATTTACCTGGGGAACTTCTTAGTTATGTGGATAACCGCCTTTGGAAATTGTCCTCAAAATAATTCGCCTGGGATCCCAGCAAGAATGGGTGACAGAGCCGGGATTAGAACTGAATCACAGGGAGGTAGTGACGTGCTCAATGTCACACAGAGTCCAGAGCAGAACTGGGGATTAGATGTGAGGCACAGGGACTGGAATTTCATTGCTATAATGGGTCAGGGTTTATATCCCATGTTTGCAACTAAAGCCACCAGAGGTGAAAAATGCGCAGAAAAGGTAAAACCCCATAGAATGAGGTTTACAGGGCACCTTGAGTGCCAGAGGAGCCTGAATGAGCACTCTTATCAGTCTTTCTCACACGCCCTCCCATAAATAGCGCTGACCTCCTCTCTGGTCACTGGAAGAGCAGAGCGGCTCTCTCCTGTCATCCAGGAGCTGTAAGTGCCATCCCCCAAAGAGGGACAGCAACTGACTCCTTGTCATCTTAACAAGCAGAGCCAGTCCTGGGTTTACTTCCTGCTTTTCTATTAAAAAAAAAAAAAAAAAAAGGTAACAAGTCTATAGGAGCAGCACTGGCACAGCCTATTCGGATGATATGGAGCCAGCTGGTAACCCTAATCCCAAGGAGGACCTTGGCAACTAAACTCATGATTCCCTTGGTTGGTACAACACAGTCAGTCTTGAACTGGCGTTTCCCTTTTTAATATCTTCGTGTGTGTGTGTCTGTGTGTGTGTGAGTGTCTGTGTGTGTGAGTGTGTGTGTCTGTGTGTGTGAGTGAGTGTGTGTATGTGTGTGTGTTAGTGTGTATGTGAGTATGTGTGTGTGTGTATGTGTGTGTGTGTGTATGTGTGTGTGTGTGAGTGTATGTGAGTGTGTGTGAGTGTGTGTGTGAGTGTGTGTATGTGAGTGTGTGTGTGTGTATGTGAGTGTTTGTTTGTGTATGTGAGTGTGTGTGTGTGAGTGTGTGTGTTTATGAATGTGTGTGTATGTGTGTGTGTGTGTATGTGTGTGTGAGAGTGTGTGTGTGTGAGTGTGTGTATGTGTGTGTGTGTGTGTGTGTGAGTGTGTGTGTGTGGAGTGTGTATGTGTGAGTGTGTGTGTGTGTGTGTGTGTATGTGTGTGAGTGTGTGAGTGTGTGTGTGTGAGTGTGTGTGTGTATGTGTGTGTGTGTGTATGTGAGTGTGTGTGTATGTGTGAGTGTGTGTATGTGAGTGTTTGTGTGTGTATGTGTATGTGAGTGTGTGTGAGTGTGTGTGTATGTGTGAGTGTGTGTGTGAGTGTGTGTGTATGTGTATATGTGTGTGTGTGTGTGTGTGTATGTGTGCGTGAGTGTGTGTGTGTGTGTGTGTGCACGCGTGCACTTTCAAGCTTTTCTCCTCTGGATGTCTTCATCCTTCACACATGCATGCCTAGACCGGGATGAGAATGTGGAGCTTGTGCTGATTCTCCTGAAGAAAGCAGAAGCGCATTAAGAGATCAGCCTGGGTCAAACTCTGAAGAAAGGAGCTGGAAGGACAGCATATGGACTGGCATGAGGGAATCAGACAAAATATTGTGAGGGATAGAAAAGGGATGAAGACGGTGGGGGCTGGGGAGGGGGGAGTTCAATCTTACTGCCCTGCTCAAACTTAAAAGCTGTTGAAGTCGTACATTTCTATGCGGGTCGATACAGTACAGTGCGCTCCGGTGGAGCGCATTGTTAGCCCGCGTTTGGCCGCGCGTTTTTGATGCGCTATTTTTAACCCTTATACAGTAAGGGGTAATAGCGCGTCGAAAACACGCGGCCAACCCCCCCGAAACTAATAACGCCTGCAACATGCAAATGCACGCTGATGAGCCTATTAGTCATTCCCGCACGATACAGAAAGTAAAATGTGCAGCCAAGCCCCACATTTTAATTTCTGCCGGCACTGGGAAAGTGCACAGAAAAGCAGAAAAAACTGCTTTTCTGTGCACCCTCCGACTAAATATCATAGCGATATTATATCAGAGACCCCAAAAGTAAAAAAACATTTTTTAATCTGCTCATGGCCCATGGGTTGGAAGATGGACGCTCAATTTAGCCGGCATCCATACTAACTTATCTGTATACTAACTTACCTGTATACTAACTTACCTGTATACTAACTTGCCTATATACTAACCTGTTACCTAACCTGTATACTAACAGGCAAGTAGTATTTTGTAAGAGCCTGAAGGCTGCACAGACTAGAAGTGTTGTGTAAATTCTAAAGGGGCAGTTTAGGGCTGTTCGGTGGTGGGGTTCAGGAGTTCTTGTAAGCACTACACGTACATGCATTACTGATTTCTGTGCATGTTTTTCTCCTGATTATTGAGTCATGGATCAGGAATTGCACTAGGTCTTTTGTCTGCAGGACTGGGTTAAGCAGTAGCTTCAGGATGAAGTGGTGGCGATCTCGGGAAATATGCGTACAGCTATTTTCGCAAGCAGCGTGAATGCGTTCCTTATACACTGCATGCCCCCACACATAAACTGCAGTAATTATGGACACCTTTCAATTATTTTGCATGTACAATATGGGTGTGAACTTTTCTAAGATACGTAGTTCTTTGCATTAAAAACAAAAGTTCATATACTGAAACACATGCGCAGAATTTTCAGGGAGAGATATGCGGTATTTTATAAACTGCTGCAGAGCTTTCCCCATGCTGACTATTGGCTGCATCTGCTGACTTATGCACACTGTTGAAAATTACCCTTCATAAATGTTCACTTAGCTACTTTTCATATATTATACTCTTTTCCCTCACCTAGCTGAACAATACTACAAATATTTGTATAATTTTTAATGAGGGCATGATACCATTCAGCTAGAGATGTGGGAGTTCTAATCCCAGCTCAGTTACGGATTCTCTGTGCATCCCTGGCCTATAATCTTTCTCCATGTTGGAGTCATGGTAAAAGGCCACTAGGCCATCCGCCGGCAGGGCAGCGGGGGATACAGCTGAAGAGCTGCAGCGGATCCTTTGCAAGTTCTTGTATCTTTTATTAAGCCAACAAAAGAATTACTCCAAGGTAATATTGTTCATGGACCCTCACGGCCAGCTCTATCCCCCTCTCCAGATGTGCTGATGCCTGTTTCATGAATTCAAATTACCACTGATCAGAAGCACGGCTCCTTTCTTCTAAAGTGTATTTAAAAGGCTTCCAGATGTTGCCATCTTTAGAAGTCTCACCACATCAAGGATTTTTCTGTACATGACCTCATTTTTGCTGTTTGGCACAAATCTGGAATTGCCTCTGCCTGAACTTGGTAATAAAGAACACCGTTTCCTTTTACTCTTCTGGGAAACGCAAAAGAGAGAGAGAGAGACTGACAGACAGAGATGGCGGTCCATATATGACATCCACTGGAAGCCTGGAAAGGAATCTCACAAAGGTTTCCAGCTGACTCCAGCCCAGGAGGAAGGCGACAGGTCCCCTCATTGTCCAGCAGAGGAACAAAACAAAAAATGGAGCAGCCACGGCGATATGCCAAAGAATCTTGAAATATGAAGCCTTAGGGTTTGGCCTCTGCGGAGGTGTCCTTCAGTCAAACCGAGCCCTGTCAGATTCCTGCAGGGATTCCATACGGCTTTGATGTCCTCCTTCACAAAAAGCAGATGGTCCTCCCGTCGACCTGCATCCAGGCTTGTCCCCCCTCTCCTCACCACTGCCCCCACCATGGCTGAATAGCCAGTGCACAGCAGGTAGGCCACCAACCCAGGACCGCAAGCTTTGGCTCTGTGCGCTAGGCCTCGGTGGTTGCCACGGAAACGAAACCTATCAGGCCCTCAAAGCCCTCATGCTGACTATATGGCCAAGCTTATTTTACCCTCCCCGAGCCCAATAAAAGAACAAGATGTTGTGTGGTGTTTAGGGGGTACAATTTAGCTTTTGTGCACTCACAGGAAGTTTAGAGGAGACGGAGATCCGTAAGATGGGGTGAGGAACCTGGCAACTCGGCAAAGTGCAGAAGGCAAGCACTAAAAAAATGCCAGGAGCTCAGCAAAATGCAGAGAATGCGGGAGGCTGAAAACCTTGCAGCAGCCACAAAAACTTCATTCATTAAACGGAAAGGGAGATGTCCCCAGAGGAATCCTGGGATGATGTGTTCTCTCTTTAATTAGAACTTGTTTATAATCAGAGAAAGAGGAGAGCGAGAGTGCGTGTGTACGTGTGTGGTGGGGTTATGGACGTGAAGGATTAAGTGAGGGTGCGTATTTATAGTATGGGTTTGTGTCAGTGGGGTGGGGAGGGGGTTGCATGCTTGTGTGTGAGGGTGCTGTGAGTGTATGTGTGAGTGGGGGGTGTAAGTATATGCACGTGAGTGTGTGTCGGAGGCAGCAGGTTAGTGAGTTGGGTGGGGGGGTTGCATGCTTGTGTGTGAGGGTACTGGTGAGTGTATGTGTTGAGTGGGGGGTGTAAGTATATGCACGTGAGTGTGTGTCATAGGCAGCAGGTTAGTAGAGGGGTGGGGGGGTTGCATGTTTGTGTGTGTGAGTGTAGTGTGTGAGTGTGAGTGTGAGTGGGGGTGTAAGTATATGCACGTGAGTGTGTGTCAGAGGCAGCAGGTTAGTGAGTGGGGTGGGGGGTTGCATGCTTGTGTGTGAGGGTGCTGTGAGTGTATGTGTGAGTGTGTGTGTGAGTGGGGGTTGTAAGTATATGCACTGAGTGTGTTTCAGAGGCAGCAGGTTAGTGAGTGGGGTGGGGGGGTTGCATGTTTGTGTGTGTGAGTGTATGTGTGAGTGTGTGTGTGAGTGGGGGGGGTAAGTATATGCACGTGAGTGTGTGTCGGAGGCAGCAGGTTAGTGAGTGGGTGTTGGGGGGGGGAGAGGTGCTTCTGTATGGAGGGGTGGGGGTGGTGTTTCTGGGTAGTGGGGGGGGAGTAGTATTTTAGAAACACAGAAGGTATGACAGATAAAGACCATTGGGCTACCCGGGTCTGGCCATTTCTGCCTGCATAGGGAGCTGTGGAGGGTCTTCCCTCCCTCTGTGCTCTTCTCCCTCCCTCCGTCCCTCACCTCTGTCCCCCGCAGGCTTGAATTCTGCCAGGTTAGGCTCCTTAACCTTTGTTCTGCGCATCCTCCACCCTCTGGTGGAAAAGGTCTTCTCTCCGTATCCTCTTTCCCTTCAGCTTTTCATTCTCTGGGGAGTTTCCTTATTCTGCTGCTGGTTTATATTTGCATATTTTCAGCTCCTTCGGTGTCTCCATGTACGACAGTAAGGGCTGGTGGTGTCCTGGAGCTGCAGGAAGGGCCAAATTTGATGGGTCCCCTACCATCGAGGAAAACCAAGAGCCTCTCTTCCTTACTCCTCTCCCCCTGCCTCCCCCTCCCCCCCCCCCCCCCCAACTACTCATCTCCAATCCCCCTTCACCTCCAGCAAGAGGAGGAGGACAGGGACAGGGCCTCTCTCCCTTTCCTCCCCGTATTCTTGCGCAGATTTCCGCTCTCCCTCATCCATACTCTTGCTGCAGAATCTACCTCTCAGCTGCCACAGGACCTCTGCTTGTCTGTTCCACCGAGCCATCTGGTAGCCTTACCATAAAATGAGACCCTGTGGCCTGTCTGCACTGCCCATCCACAGCAATTGCTCCGCTTTACAATCCCTTCCTCTCCCTCAGAGATGGCCTTGTGTTTACCCCATGCTGTCCTGGTCTCCACCACCTGCACAGGAAGCTACTTCATGCGTCTGTAAAGAAAAACTTCCTAAGATTACTCCTGAGTCTGCCCTCTTTCACCCTCATCCCATGACCTCCTTTCCATTGAAAATGGTTCACCTCCTGAGCATGGAAACCTTTGAGATATCTGAATGTCTCTATCCTATCTCACCTCCTGTGCATGGAAACCTTTGAGATATCTGAATGTCTCTATCCTATCTCGCTTCCTGCGCATGGAAACCTTTGAGATATCTGAATGTCTCTATCCTATCTCACCTCCCTGCGCATGGAAACCTTTGAGATATCTGATGTCTCTATCCTATCTCGCTTCCTGCGCTTGGAAACCTTTGAGATATCTGAATGTCTCTATCCTATCTCGCCTCCTGCGCATGGAAACCTTTGAGATATCTGAATGTCTCTATCCTATCTCGCCTCCTGCGCATGGAAACCTTTGAGATTATCTGAATGTCTCTATCCTATCTCGCCTCCTGCGCATGGAAACCTTTGAGATATCTGAATGTCTCTATCCTATCTCGCCTCCTGTGCATGGAAACCTTTGAGATATCTGAATGTCTCTATCCTATCTTGCCTCCTGCGCATGGAAACCTTTGAGATATCTGAATGTCTCTATCCTATCTCGCCTCCTGCGCATGGAAACCTTTGAGATATCTGAATGTCTCTATCCTATCTCGCCTCCTGCGCATGGAAACCTTTGAGATATCTGAATGTCTCTATCCTATCTCGCTTCCTGCGCTTGGAAACCTTTGAGATATCTGAATGTCTCTATCCTATCTCGCCTCCTGCGCATGGAAACCTTTGAGATATCTGAATGTCTCTATCCTATCTCGCCTCCTGCGCATGGAAACCTTTGAGATATCTGAATGTCTCTATCCTATCTCGCCTCCTGCGCATGGAAACCTTGAGATATCTGAATGTCTCTATCCTATCTCGCCTCCTGTGCATGGAAACCTTTGAGATATCTGAATGTCTCATCCTATCTCGCCTCCTGCGCTTGGAAACCTTTGAGATATCTGAATGTCTCTATCCTATCTCGCCTCTTGCGCATGGAAACCTTTGAGATATCTGAATGTCTCTATCCTATCTCGCCTGCGCGCATGGAAACCTTTGAGATATCTGAATGTCTCTATCCTATCTCATCTGCGCATGGAAACCTTTGAGATATCTGAATCTCTCTCTCCTATTCTTCAGCCTCTGCGCTTGGAACCCTTTTGAGATATCTGAATGTCTCTATTCTATCCTCGCCTCCTGCGCTTGGAACCTTTGAGATATCTGAATCTCTCATTCCTATCTCGCCTCCTGCGCTTGGAAAACCTTGAGATATCTGAATGTCTCTATCCTATCTCGCCTCCTGCGCATGGAAACCTTTGAGATATCTGAATGTCTCTATCCTATCTCGCCTCCTGCGCATGGAAACCTTTGAGATATCTGAATGTCTCTATCCTATCTCGCCTCTTGCGCATGGAAACCTTTGAGATATCTGAATGTCTCTATCCTATCTCGCCTCCTGCGCATGGAAAACCTTTGAGATATTCTGAATGTCTCTATCCTATCTCGCCTCCTGCGCTTGGAAACCTTTGAGATATCTGAATGTCTCTATCCTATCTCGCCTCTGCGCTTGGAAACCTTTGAGATATCTGAATGTCCTCTATCCTATCTCGCCTCCTGGCGCTGGAAACCTTTGAGATATCTAAATGTCTCTATCCTATCTCGCCTCCTGCCGCTTGGAAACCTTGAGATATCTGAATGTCCTCTATCCTATCTCCCTATCTCCCCTTTCCTCTACCATTAGGCTGTCAGGTGAACCTGACGGAGCTCTGCTCTCCTGTTACATTATTAAACTGTGTAACTAGAAATATCAGTTTTTTCAGCATTGAGCTCATTTTTCTCCATTATTTTCACCTAAAGTTTCCTTTGCATCCTGATTCCTGGGGCACGTGGAGCTAAACATGATGCAGAGGCAGTGCTCAGAGTCCCTGGGCCGAACCTCAGCCGAGGGCCCCCAGTGGTCGGATTTCGGGTCCAGTTAGCTGGGTTCTGAAGAGAGCTGTAGTTTGAGGCCCCCGGCTGAGGGCTGTCCCTGTGCTGCCTGCAATAAGCTGGGAGAGGGGGGTATGAAAATAGGAGAAAAGGTCCTGCCTAGCTGTGAATGAAGGCTCACGGCACCGTAACTCCAGTAAATGCTCCTTCCAGTTGACCTGGATACCCCAAGGTGCAGGAGAAACAGCCAGGCCAAAAAAAAAAAATGTTTTTTTAAGTTTTTCCTGGCATGTAATGCATTTCTAAGCTCCCAGAGCTCTCTTTTCTGTTTTCAAATAAAGTCATATCTACATCTTGCAGTCTGATATTTCAACTGTCAGTTGCCAGCAGCAACATTTTCACCAGAGACGCGTTTGCCCCCGGTGTAGTAAGAGGAAGGCCCTAGCCGGGCCGGCTGAATCCTGCCGCCGCCGCTGAGGCGCAGAGCGGATGGGAGGAAAACCACATGCTGGATTTTTGTGCCAAGAGTGTGCATCCGAAGGGCCCTTTGTGACACCTCCTTGACTTAGTGTCCAGACTGAGCGAGAACAAAATGAATGAGCTGCAGAGAGCCTTTCAGTCTTTTTTTTTAGAATAGTCTTTGGTGGGGGGTTTTTTTTTTTCTCAGGCAGTCTTCTCTTCCCACCCCAACTCATCTCCTTCCTTTCAAATTCCTTCTTGCTCCCCTCCTCCTTGCCGGCCCCCCCTTTTTTCTCAATGAGACACAGCAGGCCTGGTTCTCAGAGCCTAGCAGGCCACAGCAATGAGCAGAACGGTTGCCGTGGAGACGGGGCCTGGTCAGGGCCTGGGAGCCGGCCGGGCCTGGGAATGGAACAGGTTTTTCTGACTGTGCCCCATTGAGGAGGAGGAGAAGCAGGCTGGAAGGTGATCGCTGGGCCTGGGACAGGTGGAACGGCTTCTACCTCTCTCTGCTTTGCTCACCAGCTGTAGGTGCAGGTGGGCAGGAAGAACAGCTTTGGCATTCCCATATTATTTTTCCTGGCTCTTGCACTTCACTGTTGGTTAAATATCTCTTCGTTTCAGTGCCTGGATGATTGATAAAGGGATTGTATAAAAGAGCAACAGGGGGAGAGAAGCCGTTGCAGCCCCTTCTGCTGAAATGCACTGCAGCTTGTTGTCGCCTCTCTGCAGGGATCATGAGTCTTTTTTTTTTTGACTCGAGGAAGCAGGATAGAGTTTCTGACTTTTAGGGGGATCTGAAAATGGTCTTTTCTTACTGGTACCCCCACAACCAAGAAAAGGGGGGGGGGGGATAGATCTTTTCATCCCAGAACAGCAGAGAGACCCTCCTGCCTCCAGGGTCCCCAGCCGAGCTCTTGTTTCAGGTGCTGGGAGCCCAAGGGTCCAGATGACCTGCAGTCACTGACCCATCCTGGACATCCTCTCCTCGGTTTTCGGATCAGCAGGTTCCATGAGGAAGAGGAAGAGGGCCGGCGCTGGCGACAGAGTGCATGGTTTTCCCCTTCGCTTCTGGGGGATTTGGGGGTTTTTCCTGGCCCAGTAGTTCCTCCTTTCTCCTTCAGCTCGGGTGGAGCCAGAGCTGTGATCCTAGCACCCCGAGCCTTCATTCGCAACTACCTAGGAATATTTTTCCGTTTTTAATGGATCCCGCTTCCCCTAGCCTGGTCATTGCAGAAATGGTCCTGGTCATGCACCAGCCCCCCCCCCCCCCCCCCCCCCGACTGGGGTCCAGGGTAAGAGCTCATGAGGTGCGCACTCACATTCTCAGGGCTAAATGTCCTTCCCACTTTACTCACTCTCTCCAGCCCTGATCCTAGAGGATTCTGTGTAGCGGGGAGAGGATTAACCTCCTGGGCCCTAGGTATAAAAAAGGGCTCTGGGAGTGATCTAGGAAACTATAGACCAGTAAGCCCAACATCGGTGCCAAGCAAAAATAGCAGAAGCTGCAGTTAAGAAGAAAATTACTGCGTATATGGATAGACATGAGGTCGGTGATGAAAGGATAATTCTCAAAAGCTAGTCAAAGAAGAATTAAGAAGAACAAAGTCAGCATGGCTTTACCCAGGCAAGTCTTGCCTCACAAATCTGCTTCACTTTTTTTTTGAAGGGGTTAATAAACGTGGATAAAGGTGAACCGGTAGATGTAGTGTACTTGGATTTTCAGAAGGCGTTTGACAAAGTTCCTCATGAGAGGCCTCTAGGAAAAGTAAAAAGTCATGGGATAGGAGGCGATGTCCGTTCGTGGATTGCAAACTGGCTAAAAGACAGGAAACAGAGAGTAGGATTAAATGGGCAATTTTCTCAGTGGAAGGGAGTGGACAGTGGAGTGCCTCAGGGATCTGTACTGGGACCCTTACTTTTCAATATATTTATAAATGATCTGTAAAGAAATACGACGAGTGAGGTAATCAAATTTGCAGATGACACAAAATTGTTCACAGTAGTTAAATCACAAGCAGATTGTGATAAATTGCAGGAAGACCTTGTGAGACTGGAAAATTGGGCATTCAAATGGCAGATGAAATTTAATGTGGATAAGTGCAAGGTGATGCATATAGGGAAAAATAACCCATGATATAGTTACACAATGTTAGGTTCCATATTAGGTGCTACCACCCAAGAAAGAGATCTAGGTGTCATAGTGGATAACACATTGAAAATCGTCGGCTCAGTGTGCTGCGGCAGTCAAAAAAGCAAACATAATATTGGGAATTATTAGAAGGGAATGGTGAATAAAACAGAAAATGTCATAATGCCTCTGTATCACTCCATGGTGAGACCGCAACCTTGAATACTGTGTACAATTCTGGTCGCCGCATCTCAGAGATAGTTGCAATGGAGAAGGTACAGAGAAGGGCAACCAAAATGATAAAGGGGATGGAACACTCCCCTATGAGGAAAGCTGAAGAGGTTAGGGCTGTTCAGCTTGGAGAAGGAGACGACTGAGGGGGGATATGATAGAGGTGTTTAAAATAATGAGAGGGTCTAGAACGGGTAGATGTGAATCGGTTATTTACTCTTTCGGATAGTAGAAAGACTAGGGGGCACTCCATGAAGTTAGCATGTAGCACATTTAAAACTAATCGGAGAAAGTTCTTTTTTACTCAATGCACAATTAAACTCTGGAATTTGTTGCCAGAGGATGTGGTTTAGTGCAGTTAGTATAGCTGTGTTTAAAAAAGGATTGGATAAGTTCTTGGAGGAGAAGTCCATTACCTGCTATTAAGTTCACTTAGAGAATAGCCACTGCCATTAGCAATGGTTACATGGAATAGACTTAGTGTTTGGGTACTTGCCAGGTTCTTATGGCCTGGATTGGCCACTGTTGGAAACAGGATGCTGGGCTTGATGGACCCTTGGTCTGACCCAGTATGGCATTTTCTTATGTTCTTATGGCTTCCCAAACCTGTCCTAGTGATCTTGCAGCCAGTTGGGTTTTCAGGATGTGAATAGACATGAGATAAATTTACATATGGAAAAAAAGGAAAAAAAAAATTACTTGGTGGTCCAGCGGGCCCCGGGAGCAATCTCCCGCTCTCGGGTCGTCGGCTGCCACTAATAAAAATCTTTAAAGATGGCGCCGGCCGTCCAGTGCTCCTACCATGTGACAGGGGCCGGCCAATGGCACGGTTACCCTGTCACATGGTAAGGGCAAAGGGCCATCGGCGCCATTTTTATTAGTGGCAGCAGACGACCCGAGAGCGGGAGATCGCTCCCGGGGCCCGCTGGACCACCAGGTAATTTTAAAACGTTTTTGAGGGGGTCGGGAGGGTGGTGGAGGCTAAGGGAGCGGTTTTAAAGGGTCGGGCTGGGTTTTTAGGTTGTGTCCTAACTCCCGTTAGTGTGCACTACCCCGATTAACGATTTTTTCACGATAAATCGGTGGGATTTGTATTGTATCGCACTCTTTAACGATTAATGACGATTTAAAAAATATCGGACGATATTTTAAATCGTCAAAAAACGATTCACATCTCTAGTTCTTACGTTCTTACAGGAGATTTGTTAGGAAGGAGGGAGGCCTTTTCCAAAACGATGGGCTTCACCTTAACCAGAGCGGAACCAGGCTGCTGGCATTAACCTTTAATGAGGAGATGGCGCAGCTTTTAAACGAAATGATGGGGGACAGTGGAGAGTTGCTCAGAAACAACCTGGTTTGGCATGATGCATCTTTGAAGGGAACAGGGACATGAGGGCATCCCAGCAGAGAGGCTGCAATGAATGATAAAGCGGACCAGGTGCCTTTAAATAATGAACAGACAGAGCAGAAAGATTCTAAATTACCCCTGTCAGCTGATAAGAAGATTGTTAATACAAACGAGACACAAACTTTGAACTGTCTGCACACAAAAGCCAGAAGTCTGGAAAACAAAATGGGAGAGTTAGAGTGCACAGCACCGGATGAAGGGGGAGATATAACTGGCATCTCGGAGACCTGGTGGAAGGAGGACACCCCAGGGTACAAATTATATCGAAACGATAGGCTGGATCACGTTGGTGAAGAGGTGGCATTATATGTTAAAGAGAGCATTGAGTCAAACAGGAAAAAGGTCCTACAGGAAACAAAATGCAATGTTGAATCTTTAGGGATAGATATTCCAGATGAAAAGAGGAATACAATAATAGAGGGGGTGTAGTGCCATCCACCTGGCCAAAATGAACAGACAGACAATGAAATGCTAAAAGAAATTAGGGAAGCTAACAAAATCAGCCGCACAGTAATAATGGGAGATTTCAGTTACCCCAGTAATGACTGGTGAATGTCACTTCAGGACATGTTAAGGAGTGAGGTTGCTAGATGAAATAAATGACGGCTTCATGGAGAAGCTGGTACAAGAACCAACAAGGGGGGGAACTATTTTAGACCTGGTCCTTAGTGGAGCAAAAGATTTGGTGCACGAGGTAACAGTGTGTAACCACTTGGCAATAGGGATCAGAACATGATCAAATCTGACTTAATAACTGGAGGGCGTGCACTAAAGAAACCTACTGTGACAGCATTTAACGTTCAAAAAGGTGACTATGATAAAATGAGGAAAATAATGAGGCAAAAACTGAAAGGTGCAACTGCAAAGGGTAAAAGTTTACATCAGGCATGGACGTTGTTTAAAAATAAACCAAGTGTCTTCGATACAGTGTAATCAATGACCATCAATCGTGCTCATTAAACTAGCACTCCTGGCACCAGACTACCTTTATTTGCCTTTTATTTAATCAAAAGTCACACATGTGCACCTTGTGTGCGCCGAGCCCTAGGGGAGCCCAAATGGCTTTCCTCGTTCCCTCCGAGGCTGCTCTGAAATCGGAGCGGCCTCGGAGGGAACTTTCCTTCGGCACCTCCCCACCTTCCCATCCCTTCCTCTATCTAACCCGCCCCCCAGCCCTACCTAAATCCCCCCCCCCCTTTATTTTGTAAGTTATGTCTGCCAAACTTGTGCGCACCGGCCAGCTGCTGGTGCACGATCCGCCGGCATAGCAGCAAATGGCCGCTGTGCCAGAGGCCTCGGTCCCGCCCCTGCCCCACCCCCAGCTCACATTCCCACCTACATACAAACAGTCAAGCTCACATTCTCACCCACACATAAACACATTCAAGCTCCCATTCCCACCCATACATACACACATTCAAGCTCCCATTCCCACCCACAATTACACCCATTCAAACCTGTGCACAGCTTCCACTCCCTCCCCCCTCCCCAAGCATGAAGATCTGTGGGCCGTACAGGAGCAGGAGAGGCTGCAGGCCGCCAGCGGAGCCTAACCAGGTGGCGGCCTGCATCTAGGCTCCTCATGTGGATCCCAGAATTCTGTACATATAGTTATGCTAACTATATCTGCATTACTTTGCACTTCTCCATATTAAATTTCATCTGCTGTTTAGGATTCCAGTTTTCCAGCTTTGCAAGGTACTTCTGCAAGTCCTTATGGTCTGCGTGTGCTTTAACTACTTTGAATTATTTTGTGCCATCTGAAAATCATTCATTAATGATTTTCCATATGATTAATGAATTTGTTAAACACCTGTCCCTGGAACTGATCCTATAATCTTACTCTATTTCCAATCCTTGAACCAGTTACCAGCCCACAAAAGGACCTTGTCTTCTGTCTCATGACTTTTCAATTTACTGAGGAGCCTTTTCATAAGAGACTTTGTCAAATGCCTGCTGAAAATCCAGATACACCATGATGACGGGTTTTCCCTTAGCCACAAGCTTATTTATAGCTTGAAGAATTCTAATAGATTGGTAAGGAAGACGTCCCTTTGCTAAATCTATGCTGCCCCTTCCCCGTTGAGCCAAGCCTACCCATATGGGGAGCAGGAGGCAGGAGGGTGGATGCTGGGGACAGAGCAGGGGAATGGAAAGTTGTTGGTAGCAAAGGTTAAGAATGGAAATGGAGGCATTAAGTGGTGATGGAGGAAATGTGAAGGAGGTGGACGGGGCGGAAGACAAAAAGAAAGGAAGGCTAGGAAAGAGGGAAAATGGAGAGGTAGGTGAGAAGTGGAAAATGCGAGGAGAGCTTGGGAGGCTGAGAAGAAGACAAAGATGGTGAGAACGAAGGAGAAAGGCTAGTGGGAGCAAGAAGTGATGGCGCTATGGCAGCAGCGACCTTTTATTGTCGCCCCGCCACCCCTGCTGCTCACGTGCAAATGTTACGTGCCCAATGGAAGGCCACCCTGGAAAAAATGAGAGAGAACATGGCTAGAGAGGTCCTCGGCTCTCATAGCAGCCATGGCCTGAACCCAAGCACGAGAGGCTGGATATGTTCCTCGTGGGGGGTAAGCACTATAACCCAACCTGTAACCTTCATTGTCACTGGACGCTGTGGAGACAAACAGTATAACCAGTTTCATAAAGGAAATAGATTCATTTGTGGAATATAAATAATCTACAGACTATTAAACATTGCGATCAGCTGTCAGAGGCATGGGGGGGGGGGGGGGGGGAAGGAGATGAGAGGAACCTTGGGGTGATGGGAGAAGGGAGGAAATGGGTGATGGAGAAGGATTTAAGGGGAGTGGGAAAAGAGGAGGAGGAAGAGCTGGGCAGAGATAGAGAGGAAGGAATAGAGGAAGAGAGGAGGACAGGATGTAGGGGAAGACATGGAGAGGAGTGGGAAAAGAGGAGGAGGAAGAGCTGGGCAGAGATAGAGAGGAAGATAGGAGGACAGGATGTAGGGGAAGACATGGAGAGGAGTGGGAAAAGAGGAGGAGGAAGAGCTGGGCAGAGATAGAGAGGAAGATAGGAGGACAGGATGTAGGGGAAGACATGGAGAGGAGTGGGAAAAGAGGAGGAGGAAGAGCTGGGCAGAGATAGAGAGGAAGAGAGGAGGACAGGATGTAGGGGAAGACGTGGAGAGGAGTGGAAAAGAGGAGGAAGAGCTGGGTAGACATAGAGAGGAAGAGAGGAGGACAGGATGTAGGGGAAGACATGGAGAGGAGTGGGAAAAGAGGAGGAAGAGCTGGGCAGAGATAGAGAGGAAGAGAGGAGGACAGGATGTAGGGGAAGACATGGAGAGGAGTGGGAAAAGAGGAGGAAGAGCTGGGCAGAGATAGAGAGGAAGAGAGGAGGACAGGATGTAGGGGAAGACATGGAGAGGAGTGGGAAAAGAGGAGGAAGAGCTGGGCAGAGATAGAGAGGAAGAGAGGACAGGATGTAGGGGAAGACATGGAGAGGAGTGGGAAAAGAGGAGGAAGAGCTGGGCAGAGATAGAGAGGAAGAGAGGAGGACAGGATGTAGGGGAAGACATGGAGAGGAGTGGGAAAAGAGGAGGAAGAGCTGGGCAGAGATAGAGAGGAAGAGAGGAGGACAGGATGTAGGGGAAGACATGGAGAGGAGTGGGAAAAGAGGAGGAGGAAGAGCTGGGCAGAGATAGAGAGGAAGAGAGGAGGACAGGATGTAGGGGAAGACATGGAGAGGAGTGGGAAAAGAGGAGGAAGAGCTGGGCAGAGATAGAGAGGAAGAGAGGAGGACAGGATGTAGGGGAAGACATGGAGAGGGGTGGGAAAAAGAGGAGGAAGAGCTGGGCAGAGATAGAGAGGAAGAGAGGAGGACAGGATGTAGGGGAAGACATGGAGAGGAGTGGGAAAAGAGGAGGAAGAGCTGGGCAGAGATAGAGAGGAAGAGAGGAGGACAGGATGTAGGGGAAGACATGGAGAGGAGTGGGAAAAGAGGAGGAGGAAGAGCTGGGCAGAGATAGAGAGGAAGAGAGGAGGACAGGATGTAGGGGAAGACATGGAGAGGAGTGGGAAAAGAGGAGGAGGAAGAGCTGGGCAGAGATAGAGAGGAAGAGAGGAGGACAGGATGTAGGGGAAGACATGGAGAGGAGTGGGAAAAGAGGAGGAGGAAGAGCTGGGCAGAGATAGAGAGGAAGAGAGGAGGACAGGATGTAGGGGAAGACATGGAGAGGAACCTGGTAGGAGTGGAAAGGATGGTGAGAGTGGGGGTGGGAGAATGATCTGCCCATGTCTGCCGTACATGAAATCCAGTTAAATTGACTTTTTTTTTTTTTTGTATGGTCAGAATGAAAAACAAGGCAATAGCTTTGGGCAGTTTTTGGAAATCTGTAAAATAAAGCAATCTTCTCTTACTTAAATAGGATCAGGGCATCTCTGAGGTCTTGCTAGCTGGAAGGATCTGACAGAGAACGGAGGGCATTACTCTCACACACGTCTTGGGAGCCCCACTGCCTGCCACCATGACCAGACAGGATACCTTATGGCCTCATTAGCTGCCCTGAAAGACCCCAGGATAGCAGCTTTGAAGTCAGGGCCTGCTCAATAAAACTCCAGGCCTGTTTGCTTGTGAAATTCGATTACCACCTCCAAGTAACATATGCAGACCTTGTTTGCCTAGGAGATTGTAGCCCTGAAACTGCTGTGCTGTCCTGCCCCATCCCCCTCCACCCAAAAAAGGCCCTAATTCATCTTCCTTATTAGCCAGGACTGGGAAGAAGAACAGAATTGTTTATTTCTTGTTTCCCGCAAAAGTTACCACAGAGCCCAGATTCAGGAATCAGAGGGAAGAAAAGTAGATCATGATCAAACCCCATGGAACCACCACACTGATACTTATAGAGCATGAATACAGCACAGACAACTGAAGAGCAGATCTACAGCAGAGCCCCGTGCAGGGGTCACACTGATACATCTAAAGCATGAATACAGCACAGACAGCTGAAGAGCAGATCTTCAGCAGAGCCCCATGCAGGCATCACACTGATGAACGTAAAGCATGAATACAGCACAGACAACTGAAGAGCAGATCTACAGCAGAGCCCCGTGCAGGGGTCACACTGATACATCTAAAGCATGAATACAGCACAGACAGCTGAAGAGCAGATCTTCAGCAGAGCCCCGTGCAGGGGTCACACTGATACATCTAAAGCATGAATACAGCACAGACAGCTGAAGAGCAGATCTTCAGCAGAGCCCCGTGCAGGCATCACACTGATACACGTAAAGCATGAATACAGCACAGACAGCTGAAGAGCAGATCTTCAGCAGAGCCTCGTGCAGGCATCACACTGATACACGTAAAGCATGAATACAGCACAGACAACTGAAGAGCAGATCTTCAGCAGAGCCCCGTGCAGGGGTCACACTGATGAATGTAAAGCATGAATACAGCACAGACAGCTGAAGAGCAGGTCTTCAGTTAATATAGCTGTGTTTAAAAAAGGATTGGATAAGTTCTTGGAGGAGAAGTCCATTACCTGCTATTAAGTTCACTTAGAGAATAGCCACTGCCATTAGCAATGGTTACATGGAATAGACTTAGTTTTTGGGTACTTGCCAGGTTCTTATGGCCTGGTTTGGCCACTGTTGGAAACAGGATGCTGGGCTTGATGGACCCTTGGTCTGACCCAGTATGGCATTTTCTTATGTTCAGCAGAGCCCCGTGCAGGGGTCACACTGATACATGAAAATCATGAATACAGCACAGACAGCTGAAGAGCAGATCTTCAGCAGAGCCCCATGCAGGCATCACACTGATGAACGTAAAGCATGAATACAGCACAGACAGCTGAAGAGCAGATCTTCAGCAGAGCCCCATGCAGGTATCACACTGATACACGTAAAGCATGAATACAGCACAGACAGCTGAAGAGCAGATCTTCAGCAGAGCCCTGTGCAGGCATCACACTGATACATGTAAAGCATGAATACAGCACAGACAGCTGAAGAGCAGATCTTCAGCAGAGCCCCATGCAAGTATCACACTGATACATGTAAAGCATGATCAAACCCCATGGAACCACCACACTGATACTTATTTTTATTTATTTATTTAAAAGCTTTTATATACCGAAGTTTAGCTAGAGGCCTTCACTCCGGTTTACAGGTAAAACAACGAATTACAAGTGAAAACACAACTGGTATAACAACATAACTGGTAAAACAACAGATACTTATAGAGCATGAATACAGCAGAGCCCCGTGCAGGCATCACACTGATACACATAAAGCATGAATACAGCACAGACAGCTGAAGAGCAGATCTTCAGCAGAGCCCCGTGCAGGCATCACACTGATACACATAAAGCATGAATACAGACAATGGAAAAAGTGAAAATATGGCGGCTCAATGTTATTAAATTGTGCACAGAGCAACATATTTTTATGCAGGTAAAAAACAAAGTGTGTCATTTTATACTTCGACTAAGTGTATTTAAAAGCAATTTCACAAGTCTCATCAGCTGCTTTTAAATACACTTAGTCAAAGTATGAAATACCACTCTGAGTTTTTTTTACCTGCAATAAAAAATATCTATTTAAAAATGATTTATTGGGTGAATGATCAAGAAGACCATTGAGGACCTTTGAGGTCTTTTGTGTTTGGCTTGCTGACACCCAAATCAACTGTGTGATTAGTCGTGGTGTTGTCATAATTGTTCTGCAAAGTTACTCTGTTTGTGCATGATGCATGAATACAGCACAGAGAGCTGAAGAGCAGATCTTCAGCCCAGACCCATGCAGGGCTGACACTAATATACATAAAACATGAATTTGGCACAGGCAGCTGAACGGCTGGGATCAGAGAAGGATATTTTTAAAATTGGAGTCTCCCTATCATAAAAGGTGAGCATCTTTATTACAAACTGGAAGTTCCACACAAAAGTAATGGAGCCTGCTTTCCTGGATGTGCATGCATGCCTCCACTGATTCAGAAAAAAATAGCTGTGTTCAGCTCCCCTGACATCTCCTGAAAATCTGCTGTGAATCGGATGCAAAACCAAAATGTAATTAGGTGGCATATTTGCACTTGCACATTCCTGGAATGCGTGGAGTCCACCAGAGAATATTCCTTCATGACCTTGGACACCTCCCCCTCCCCTTGCAAAATTTGGCATGCACTGGATACAAAACTTAAAGGGTAGCTTAACTGCAGGTGGAATATCCATAACATTTCTTTCTCATGATCCTCGTGGACCCCCGACGTATCCTGAAAATTTGGTGTGGACTGGATGCAAACCCAAAGAGACTGGAAGTGTCTACAGTTGCGCACCGGTGTTCATCAATCTCCCAGTCAGAAGCCTCTAGACGACTCCTGAAAATTTGGCATGGGATAGAAAACAGAAAAGCTATTAGGTGGTTTAAAAAAGTATTAACTGGTATGAGAGCGTGTGTGTGTATTCATGAAAAACGTGGATTTCCCCTCCCCAAAAAAAAATATATCCCTTCATGATCCTCTTAGATCCCCATGTCGTAAAAATTTGTTGGGACTCGGATGCAAAACCATGATCCACAACAAATGTGCGCATCTATTCATGGAAATATGGATCCAAAATAAATCTGTACCGCTGTCAGATGCCTCGTGCCCCCCGTGATGTATCCTGAGAATCTGCTGTGCACAGGACACTAAATGGGACACCCACCCTGACCCGGAGAGGGTGATGCAGAAGCTTCCCACTCCACCTCTGGAAAGCAGGCTAAAAATACAAACATCTGCACGCTAAAAAGAAGGGGCGCCGAGGGCTGCGGCCAGGTTTTAATGTGGCTCTGCTTTAGTGGCTGGTGCTGATGCTGCTTTAGTGGCTGGTGCTGATGCTGCTTTAGTGGGCTTGGTGCTGATGCTGCTTTAGTGGCTGGTGCTGATGCTGCTTTAGTGGGCTTGGTGCTGATGCTGCTTTAGTGGCTGGTGCTGATGCTGCTTTAGTGGGCTTGGTGCTGATGCTGCTTTAGTGGCTGGTGCTGATGCTGCTTTAGTGGGCTTGGTGCTGATGCTGCTTTAGTGGCTGGTGCTGATGCTGCTTTAGTGGGCTTGGTGCTGATGCTGCTTTAGTGGCTGGTGCTGATGCTGCTTTAGTGGGCTTGGTGCTGATGCTGCTTTAGTGGCTGGTGCTGATGCTGCTTTAGTGGGCTTGGTGCTGATGCTGCTTTAGTGGCTGGTGCTGATGCTGCTGTCTGTGGGACGTGCACAGCCAGCAGGAAGCTCTGCTCTTATCCTTGGGATGCTACTTGCTTTTTCCTCTGCTGGCAG
Source organism: Rhinatrema bivittatum (assembly GCF_901001135.1). Classification (NCBI taxonomy): domain Eukaryota; kingdom Metazoa; phylum Chordata; class Amphibia; order Gymnophiona; family Rhinatrematidae; genus Rhinatrema; species Rhinatrema bivittatum. Next base: position 76,741,555 of record NC_042628.1, on the reverse strand, counting down.
CAGGGACCCGCTTCTTCCTGCCCTGGAGCTCGGGGACCGCGGGGAGTGGAAAAAGCAGCCCCAGCCAGGGTTTAAAAATTGCAGCCCCAGCGGCTGAGGCGGGGAGCTTGCATCAGGCTGTTGTGGAGCCCGGGCCCCCCCGCGGGACGGCCGCCTGCTATTCTGAGCCCAGCGCCGCCCGCTGGGGGAGGCGCTGGCAGAACAAGCGCGTGTTGTGATGGAAAAAGTGGCTCAGACTGTCCCCGGGGCCGCGAGGCGGAGTTCCAATCCCAGCTCGGGCTCTGCAGGGATGAGGCGGCTGCAAGCCCCTTTCCCAGCCGTCAGATCAGATGAAAGGGAGTCCGTGCTTCTTTATTAAGCAGCGGGACAAGTGCAGGGGAAACGATTCACCTGTGATGAGTTTCTCTGAGATGTAAGGAATGGGGCTCTGGGCGCCTCTTACGAGCGCTTTCCTGCTTCTGATTTTTACTCTTCAGACTTTTGTGTCCCTCTCCATCTCCTGCGATAAATCCGAGCACCGCGCCTGGGGCGGGCCGGACCGGGACCGGGACCAGACTCGGGGTGCGCGCGAGCCAGAGGTTTGGAGGGAGCCAGGCTGGTGGCGCCTTGGGCGAGGGCTGTGGTGGCCACAGAGGCTGGGGAAGGGGCGTGGAAACGTGCCGTGTGCTCGCCGCGTCCGATGCGGACGGGAGCTGAAAGGAAACAGGGAAAAAGCTGCTGGGAGCCACCGAAAGTGAAAGAAAGCGGGAGCCAGGCTAAGGATATAGAACCCCCGCTCCTAGAGCCGGGCAAAGCCGTGGAACGGCGGCGGCGGGGCAGAAACGTAAAGAGCATGCGCTCAGCAGGGCCTGCACGAGGGGGGCGGGGCTGCGAACGGAGGCCTCCGCCAATGGAAAGGGCGGCTGGGCGACTGGGCGGGGCTGCGAACGGAGGCTCCCGCCAATGGAAAGGGCGTGTGGGCGGGGCCTGCCCCGGCTGTGCCCATGAATGAAAAGGCTCGAGGAGCAGAGAGGCAGCAGCGAGAAGCACCTGCAGCCCATTCCGATCAGACTGCACCTAGGAGCCGCCTCTCGTGCCTGCTGCCTGCACCCCGGGAGCTGCCTCTCGTGCCTGCTGCCTGCACCCCGGGAGCCGCCTCTCGTGCCTGCACCCGGGAGCTGCCTCTCGTGCCTGCTGCCTGCACCCCGGGAACTGCTTCTCGTGCCTGCTGCCTGCACCCCGGGAGCTGCCTCTCGTGCCTGCTGCCTGCACCCCGGGAGCTGCTTCTCGTGCCTGCTGCCTGCACCCCGGGAGCTGCCTCTCGTGCCTGCTGCCTGCACCCCCAGACTTTGGATTATACTGGGAGCAGTTTCGGAAGAAAAAGCAAGGCTGACTTTTCTGCCCAGGGGCTTGGTGCCAGGGAGAAGGGGGCACGAGGGCTGCCCCCTTTTGCAGTGACCCCCGGAGGGGCATCTTTGCCAGGGATCCTTCAGACTCGGTTCCCCCAGCCACCCTGGGACTCGTTTCTGGACTCCCTCCTGAGCTCCGGCAGCTGGAACGAAGGAAGATGACAACTTTGATGGACTGGGCGACCCTCCTGAGTGCCCTCCTGGGGACAGGTAAGTTATTTTATGGGGGCGATAGGGTAGCAATCCTCCTGGGTGCCAGCAGCCTCTCTCCTGTCCCGGGCACCCTTTAACTCTGGGGTGATATCAGGCAGCCTCTCAGGAAGGAAAGGCTTCCTCACTGAATCCCAGGGGAGTAAGAATCCACTTTTTTAACTTTGCATGGGGGAAAACGATTTTGCTCAGGATTTATAATATTTATTTGATTTATATTCCACTTTTTGGCACTTCAGAGCGTACTAATTCAGATACCGCAGGTATTTCCCTAGCGTGGAAGGAGGCTCTTGTAATATCTAAAAAAAAAATCACCTGCCCTGTGGAGAGCTGGAATATTTTGCTGGATAGTCCCTAACTTTGCTGCGGGATTAGAGAGTTCTCAGGGTGTGGAAGTGCCAGAGCAGAACTCGAGACAAGTGCGGCACCTTTCCCCCTGTATTTTTTTTTTTTAACCTCTAGTAGCACAGTAACCAATCCTTGTAATAAATACACACACACACACTCTCTCCCTCAAAATAAAAACTACCTACTTCATTCACCACTACCCCAGTCACACTCCCCATGCAACTCATTCACACATTAAACAGATGGAATATAAAGAGACGTGAAACCTAGAACTACATCATCCCAGTACCCCACCTGATGAATAAGAGCAAGGACTGAGCCCCAGGGAATTCCTGCTGTATAATAAGTGCAGGGACCGAGCCCCCGGGAGTTCCTGCTGTATAATAAGAGCAAGGACTGAGCCCCAGGGAATTCCTGCTGTATAATAAGTGCAGGGACCGAGCCCCCGGGAGTTCCTGCTGTATAATAAGAGCAAGGACTGAGCCCCAGGGAATTCCTGCTGTATAATAAGTGCAGGGACCGAGCCCCCGGGAGCTCCTACTGTATAATAAGAGCAAGGACTGAGCCCCAGGGAATTCCTGCTGTATAATAAGAGCAAGGACTGAGCCCCAGGGAATTCCTGCTGTATAATAAGTGCAGGGACCGAGCCCCCGGGAGTTCCTGCTGTATAATAAGAGCAAGGACTGAGCCCCCGGGAGTTCCTGCTGTATAATAAGTGCAGGGACCGAGCCCCCGGGAGCTCCTACTGTATAATAAGTGCAGGGACCGAGCCCCCGGGAGCTCCTGCTGTATAATAAGTGCAGGGACTGAGCCCCCGGGAGTTCCCGCTGTATAATAAGTGCAGGGACCGAGCCCCCGGGAGCTCCTGCTGTATAATAAGAGCAAGGACTGAGCCCCAGGGAATTCCTGCTGTATAATAAGTGCAGGGACCGAGCCCCCGGGAGCTCCTACTGTATAATAAGTGCAGGGACCGAGCCCCCGGGAGTTCCTGCTGTATAATAAGTGCAGGGACCGAGCCCCCGGGAGCTCCTACTGTATAATAAGTGCAGGGACCGAGCCCCCGGGAGTTCCTGCTGTATAATAAGAGCAAGGACTGAGCCCCAGGGAATTCCTGCTGTATAATAAGTGCAGGGACCGAGCCCCCGGGAGCTCCTGCTGTATAATAAGTGCAGGGACCGAGCCCCCGGGAGCTCCTGCTGTATAATAAGTGCAGGGACCGAGCCCCCGGGAGCTCCTGCTGTATAATAAGTGCAGGGACCGAGCCCCCGGGAGCTCCTGCTGTATAATAAGTGCAGGGACCGAGCCCCCGGGAGTTCCTGCTGTATAATAAGTGCAGGGACCGAGCCCCCGGGAGTTCCTGCTGTATAATAAGTGCAGGGACCGAGCCCCCGGGAGCTCCTGCTGTATAATAAGTGCAGGGACCGAGCCCCCGGGAGCTCCTGCTGTATAATAAGTGCAGGGACCGAGCCCCCGGGAGTTCCCGCTGTATAATAAGTGCAGGGACCGAGCCCCCGGGAGCTCCCGCTGTATAATAAGTGCAGGGACCGAGCCCCCGGGAGCTCCCGCTGTATAATAAGTGCAGGGACCGAGCCCCCGGGAGTTCCCGCTGTATAATAAGTGCAGGGACCGAGCCCCCGGGAGCTCCCGCTGTATAATAAGTGCAGGGACCGAGCCCCCGGGAGTTCCCGCTGTATAATAAGTGCAGGGACCGAGCCCCCGGGAGCTCCCGCTGTATAATAAGTGCAGGGACCGAGCCCCCGGGAGCTCCCGCTGTATAATAAGTGCAGGGACCGAGCCCCCGGGAGCTCCTGCTGTATAATAAGTGCAGGGACCGAGCCCCCGGGAGCTCCCGCTGTATAATAAGTGCAGGGACCGAGCCCCCGGGAGATCCTGCTGTATAATAAGTGCAGGGACCGAGCCCCCGGGAGCTCCCGCTGTATAATAAGTGCAGGGACCGAGCCCCCGGGAGATCCCGCTGTATAATAAGTGCAGGGACCGAGCCCCCGGGAGCTCCTGCTGTATAATAAGTGCAGAGACTGAGCCCCCGGGAGCTCCCGCTGTATAATAAGTGCAGGGACTGAGCCCCCAGGAGCTCCCGCTGTATAATAAGTGCAGAGACTGAGCCCCCGGGAGCTCCTGCTGTATAATAAGTCAGGGACTGAGCCCCCAGGAGTTCCTGCAAGTTTTTGCTCACTTTACAAGATTTGTGACACCTATAAGTTTCTGGTGGGAAATAAAGCAGTAGAGATGGTAACAGTTTCTCACTGATCTGTGTAAAGAGGCCGGTGACTATTCCCTCCCTGTAGCTAGCAGCGCATTAGGATCTAAGAGGCCTCGGGTATATGAAGAAAGAGAATCGGGTATATGAAGCTCTAAGTTTTCTTGAGGGTCTCCCACACCTCTATGCCCAATTCAGATGAAACAATAAGACTGGGTTAAGAAAATCCAAACACAACATTAATTGGGAAAAAACAGCAGAAATGTATAATATAAACTTGCAGTTTTCTTATTTTAAATCATGCAATGCAAAAATAACACTGTGCATGGTCTGTTAGCCAGGGCAACCAACATACTCATGTGGCTAGTAAAAAATATAAGGAATGCTACTAGAGAAAGGTGCGTGGGGAAAGGCAGAGAAGTAGACAACTTTCAAACATTGTCTTTGCCCCTAAGTACTCAAAAATAGAGGGGGGAATAGATCCATCCCAATGTCACTAAAGGATGCACCCTGTCCCAAACACAAAATTGTGTGGAAAAAAATCAAGCAAGAAAATTAAGATGGTATGGGCCAGATGACAAACCAAATAGATGAGCCCTGCAGTGTGTGGAAGGTTTCCCTCTCCTGGGAAGCTTCCCCTAAAGAGAAAGCAGGCCTGGTTTCAGTCTCTTACAGAGAGGCCACAGTCCACCAGTTTTTCTTTCCCAGTACCTGCCAGCAAGGGTTTATGCTTGACTTCAGCTGAAAGGCTGTAGCAGTTAAGATGAGATACTGAATTTGTTTCAAAAGGTAAGGAAATAAACCTTCTCCCTCCTCTGCCTAGATACTCTCTGTGCAAAATTTAGATTATTTAACTCAGTCTCTTAGGAGGGTGATCAAACCATGTGCTCCTGGGTCTGGATATTTCTAGAAAGGAAGTCTCTCAGCTCCTGGCTCCTCTAGCTCGACTATGAAGCAAGAACAGCTGTCTGTCTCTCTGTTTCCTCAGAGTGCAGACTTCTGACTCTCCCTCTCCATAATTAGCTCTTCAGGAGAAGAACTGATTACAAGGCTTCCAGATGCACTCCTCTCTTCCTGGCCCCTGGTTCCAACTCTTGGCCAACCCCACACACACACACCCACACACACACACAGAGCCATCCTAATTGTGCCTTTTCTACCTTAAATGGTCAGATTGGGCTTTTGGCCTGCTACAGGGCTAGAAAATCGAACCACTCCTGCTACCTATGGTCTACTTGCTAAGTTTGCTAGGAGTCTTGCTTTGATTATTACCTCACCACATCCCAAAGGAACCTGCATATATTTGTGTCTGCTTGCTGTTTGGGTGATTTTTTTTTAAGGTTAAACTGAATGCGTAATTGGCTCCTCCCCCTTTAGCTCCTCCCTGGGAATGCCTACAAAAACACCCAGATACAAGTTTACCAGTCGTTGACATGTGCACATAGATGATGGCCAATAATCAAAGAGCCCACTGTGACGCTATGGGGCAGATTTTAGAAAAGTACGCACACGCGTACTTTTGTTCACGCACCCGGCGCAAACAAGAGTACGCCGGATTTTAACAGATACGTGCAGCTATGCGCATATCTTTTAGAATCCGGGGTCGGCGCGCGCAGCCTGCCTCGGAGGGAACTTTCTTTCCAGCGCCCCCCGGCCCTACCTAATTCCCCCCCCCCCCCCCCCCCCCCACACACACACCTTTATTTCAAAAGTTACGCCTGCCGGCTGCCGGCGCACCATGTTCTGGTCCGGAGGCCGCGGCCACGCCCCCCGATGACACGACACGCCGCCCCCCCCCCCCCCAGGAAAGCCCCGGGACTTACGCGCATCCCGGGTTTTGCACGCGCCGAGCCTATGCAACATAGGCTCGGCGCGCGCAGGGGGTGGAAGGGGCAGCTTTTCGGGGGTTTGAAAATCTGCCCCTATGAGCGGTCTTAGAGTGGCCAGAGAACAGGCCTAGGCTGGACTCTGGCTTTTATTTCATAAACTTTGTATTAATGACAAGAAAAGAAAACAGAAGTAGCTCTGCTTACCTTAGCAGTTCTCAAATCAAATCAAAATCAGCAATGTAATTCACAGATCAGCCTTCCCTAGGCTTCCTTCTCTTCCCTGGGGTCTCCTCTCCCCTGCTGGACCTGGCTAGTTATTCCCTCTCCTTAGGGAACTGCTCCTGGACAAGGATTCCCTGCTGTTTTAGGACCAGATCTCTGCAGCCAGCCCTTTAAGGGGTTCTGGGGTTTTCTCCTGTACACCCCTTCACCCCATTTGAAGCTTCATTACTGCCCTTATGGTGGCTACACCTCCTCATTCTCCATAAGGATTCCCCAGAGCTTTTTTTCTGCTCAGGCTTTACTGAGAAGCCTTTGATTTCTCTGGATCAGACTCAGAGAGCTTTCTTGGCTTGCCTATTTATGTGGCGGTGACCTTTCAAATATTTTTATCCAGGTGATTTTTGGTGTCACTCGGCCAAAAACTGAGATTTGAAAATTGCACCCCCTGCGCTTAAATTTTACGTGGGTAACTCATTATCCACACACAATCTAGGCAGATCAAAAAAGGCAGTGCGAGGGGCATTCCAGAGGCACAGTGAGCGCTGATATAATAATGCTACCCACCTAAGGTTAGCCGAGTAAGTCTGCTTGTAAAAATAACTTTATCTGGGTACATTCATTAGCAGACCTGTCTGGATCAGTCCTCACAGGTCGTCCACTGAACCATCTTTCTCCACTGTCCTCTGTTCAAAATTGAGCTCTGTGCCTTATCCTCCATCAAGATCATGTAGCTCCTCTTCTCAAGTCGCTAGGTTGACTCCCCGTCTGCTTCCGCATACAGTTCAAGCTTCTCTTAATCGCCTACTACTGTATTCAGCCTGCAGGTCCCCCTTTACCTAGCTTCTCCTTTCTCTCCATACATCGCTCTTATCCGTGCTCTTCTCCTCCACTGGGCCGTATGCCTGTAATAATGTTCCCGAGTCTGTGCGTCGTGCTCCCTCTCTAGCCCTATGCAAAACCAATCAAAAACCCCACCTTTCTGAGGCCCTTCTGTACAACAAATACACAACCCATAGACTCGTTTGTCGTGTGGGTTTGTCTTGACTACTGTAAGCTCTGTGGAGCAGGGACTCTCCCATATGTTGCCCGTATAGCACTTTAGACATGATAAACAGTGGCAGTAGTAGGGTAACTTTCCCCACGCACGGACCCACTGACAGGCCAATGCGATATTTGTGGGTGGAAAACGGGTGCGTAATGCTGAGCGCCCAATGTGCACCCATCCACCTTGCACCATGCAATACGTAAGTGAGGGAAATTGTGCGTCCCTGGCGCCTCCTCGGCATCGGCTGCACAGGAGAGGTGGCTGTCGGTGCGGGTTGGGATGCTGAATAGGAGGGCAACCGTTTTCTCCCGCTACCGGCACAAGATGCACCCACAATACACACGGCCTGGACCGGTTGCCTTTTGCGCGTATATTGGGTCCCCAGAATTATTTTTTTTCCCCAAGACTTTTTTTTTTTTTTGCTTTCTGTGGTTCCTCCTACTTAGTGTTGCGATGACACTGATAGGAGGAGTCACAGGAAGCGGGATTTTTGGTTTTCATCAATGAGCCCTTGAGCATGGCTGACCTTTATTTCCAGCCCTGGGCACGTTGGCCACGCGGGAAATGTTTCGAATCGCGGGTATTAGCTAATGGCCTCATCTGCATGGAATTTACATGTGCTGAGCGCTATTGGCTATGCGGCAGTTTGAACGCGCTTTTTGGGCGCGCTGGTCCCCCGTATTGCATTGGGGGCTGTGGTTGCACGTCCGAAACGTGCGTCCAATCGCGTGTTGAGCCGTGCGCTAGCCACAGCGCATGGCGTTGCATCGGCCTGCGAATATTTAAAAATAATTACTCACCATCTCACAAAAGTACCCAGAGCCAGGTACAATCAGAATTAATCCAAAAAGCACCTGGAACAGTGCGAGCAGAGCGAGGTGCACGTGGTTATAAAAAAACTCAATAAAAAAAAATAAGAATCTCTCTCTGACTCCCAAGTGACTTTAGAGGGACTCTCTCAGATGGGGAAAGCCTAAACTGAGGCAAATACTGTGTGCCAGGCTCACCGGTACCCTGACCTTTTTCAGCTTTATTAGTTACCAACAGAGCTGCACTGTCTCCAGTGCCAAATATCTCCCAAAACTGTGTGCCCGTGCTGCCCTCTGGTCCTCTGGGCACCAGTGTAACTGTCTCTTCTCACCAGGGAGGACCTGCTGCAGAGGCCGCACCACTCCAGGCTGACCTCTGACCTTCTGGACGGGGCTTACCTGCCATTCAGTTTATAGAGTTACTGGGTAAACTCTCTCACAATGCCCACAAAGGCTGTCTCTATGGGATTTGAGAGGGCTTAGTGGCTAGATAAGAGGCTGAAGCAGATAAGGCTGGAAGAAAGAGTCTTTTCATTCCCTAAAGCTTCTTAGGCACTTCTGAACTTGGGCATGCAGGATAAGGAGGTGGGGTAGGAGGGAGCGCATGCTGACTTAGCCCAGCTTTGCCTTGATAAGAAGACCAAAGGCAAGTGAACAACCCAGGCCAGCCAGAAACCCAGGGAGGAACTCAACAGCCAAAAATGGGCTCATAGAGACCACCAGATGCTATCAGCCTCTCCTGTCCTAACCCGTTCAGACTCCTCCACTAGCAGTTGAAAATGGAACGTCTACAAATTTGCTGGGGGTAGGGGGCTGAGAACTAGAACAGCAGGGGTGTCCGGCAGGGCAAAAGTGAGGTGCATTGGCAGAGTTGTGAGAGTCAAGGGGGTCAGCAGCAGAATAGCAGGGAATATGGCAGAGCCGATCCAGGATACACCGGCAGAGTCGTAGGGTCTTACATTAAGACCAGCTGGCACATCCAATCTGCCCAGTTCCTCCCATCTGCAGTACAAGAACACAGCACAGAGCAGGAGCACCTGCAGTGTATCACTCCCTACCCAGGGCAGGAGCACCTGCAGTGTATCACCCTCTACCCAGGTCAGGAGCACCTGCAGTGTATCACTCCCTACCCAGGGCAGGAGCACCTGCAGTGTATCACTCCCTACCCAGGGCAGGAGCACCTGCAGTGTATCACCCCCTACCCAGGGCAGGAGCACCTGCAGTGTATCACTCCCTACCCAGGGCAGGAGCACCTGCAGTGTATCACCCCCCTACCCAGGTCAGGAGCACCTGCAGTGTATCACCCCCTACCCAGGTCAGGAGCACCTGCAGTGTATCACCCTCTACCCAGGGCAGGAGCACCTGCAGTGTATCACCCCCTACCCAGGGCAGGAGCACCTGCAGTGTATCACTCCCTACCCAGGGCAGGAGCACCTGCAGTATATCACTCCCTACCCAGGGCAGGAGCACCTGCAGTGTATCACCCCCTACCCAGGGCAGGAGCACCTGCAGTGTATCACCCCCTACCCAGGGCAGGAGCACCTGCAGTGTATCACCCCCTACCCAGGTCACTTGTTATTTTACTGATGGTTCGCTACCATCCTGAGTAGGGAATAGGGGAACATCCGAGATCCTTTACCCTGTCCACCCCATGTCTTGAGCACAGGCTCGACAAAAATCTAAAACAGCTACCAAAACCAGTAAGACTGTTACCTGAGCATCCCCATGGACATGGCCACCACCAACCTGCTGGTCCCAACTCCAGGTATTCACCTGGCTACCCCATGACCTGCACTATTGCCAGGTCATGCTTTTCTCCCTGCAGCAATCAGCCCAACCATTCTGCCTCTCACCTTCCTGCCACCGGGGATCCTCGGTGCTTTTCCCAGGCTGATTCTCTTACCATTCCTGTCTCCTTCACCTTCACCAAGGATTCTCCACCCTCCCCGTGAAAATATGTTTCAGTTGTCCTTCTCCAGTCTGCCCCCCTCGGAGGTTTCCTGTGACCTCTCGTTCCACAGACACTCTTCCCTCCGAAAACAGTTTACTGGACGGATTTATTTATAAATCCATCCAGTATCAGAATCTAAAATCGCCAACATCCCACAACAGTACAATCAATACATAAAAAAAACAATACAGCAAGGACAAACGATCTTCTTCTGCCTGATTAATATCTTTCAGGGATCTGAATGTCTCTATAATATCTCCCCTGTCTTTTTCTCTCCTCGAGGGCTCAGAATGAATTATAATTTAGATTTTGAGCAAACAAAACACATCAAGTGGAAAGCACTGATTTTGTGCAAGAAGAAGAAAAAAAGATGTAAACACTTCTCTCCTGTGAGCAGTTTGTAAGTTTGCAGCACTATAAAGTAGCACTATGCGCCCCGGAGTGGATGAAAGGAAGGAGGCCGTCAGGCAGATTTAGTGGCCTGGGTCTTAAACGCTCCCTGTGGACTTATCTCGGAGGTGTCCTGCTAGCCCTCCCCAGCCCCCGACTTGTGATGTATTCCCGGCCTGACAGCTCACACAAAGCCAAAGAATGCACCAAAGGCAGACAGAAAGGGACCCAGCGGAGAAAAACAGCTTTTAAAAATCTGTTAAGGCTTTTGGCCAGCACATAACAGGCTTTTGAAGAAAAGAAAAAAAGGCAAGGGGGGAAGAGGGAGGGGAGTCGTTTAAAAAAAAAAACAACAAACCAGAGCCAGGGGCTTCCCCTTCCATCTTTTCGGCTTTTCCCAGAGGAAACTGTCCAGGTGGCCGTAAGTATTTTGCTTAAGAAAAACCGGCTGCAGTCATCAAATGGCCATTTAAGAATACTTTCTATTTCACAGACATCCCTAATCCCCTCAAATCCTCCCCCCTCCTCCCTGCGGAGCCCGGCCAGGGGCCTCCAAACACCACTTAGCAACTTTAAACCAATTGCTTAAAAGAAATAAAGCCCTGGGTGGGGACCCCAGAGAGAGCGGCAACCTTCATCTCCTGTCCAGGAAAGAGGGGGTCCCCTGCAAGGAACAATAAAATTATCCCTGGGGAGACACAGAGAGAGCGGCAACCTTCATCTCCTGTCCAGGAAAGGGGGGTCCCCTGCAAGGAACAATAAAATTATCCCTGGGGAGACACAGAGAGAGCGGCAACCTTCATCTCCTGTCCAGGAAAGGGGGGTCCCCTGCAAGGAACAATAAAATTATCCCTGGGGAGACACAGAGAGAGCGGCAACCTTCATCTCCTGTCCAGGAAAGGGGGGTCCCCTGCAAGGAACAATAAAATTATCCCTGGGGAGACACAGAGAGAGCGGCAACCTTCATCTCCTGTCCAGGAAAGGGGGGTCCCCTGCAAGGAACAATAAAATTATCCCTGGGGAGACACAGAGAGAGCGGCAACCTTCATCTCCTGTCCAGGAAAGGGGGGTCCCCTGCAAGGAACAATAAAATTATCCCTGGGGAGACACAGAGAGAGCGGCAACCTTCATCTCCTGTCCAGGAAAGGGGGGTCCCCTGCAAGGAACAATAAAATTATCCCTGGGGAGACACAGAGAGAGCGGCAACCTTCATCTCCTGTCCAGGAAAGGGGGGTCCCCTGCAAGGAACAATAAAATTATCCCTGGGGAGACACAGAGAGAGCGGCAACCTTCATCTCCTGTCCAGGAAAGGGGGGTCCCCTGCAAGGAACAATAAAATTATCCCTGGGGAGACACAGAGAGAGCGGCAACCTTCATCTCCTGTCC